>NC_139581.1:19690519-21020519 GCF_946808225.1 Silurus aristotelis
TGTCTCTCTCTCTCTCTCTCTCTCTCTCTCTCTCTCACACACACTATATTACTAAATGTCTTTCTCTCTCTCTCTCACACACTATATTACTAAATGTCTCTCTCTCTATCTCTCTCTCTCTCACACACACACACACACAATATTACTAAATGTCTCTCTCCTCTCTCCACACTATATTACTAAATCTCTCTTTCTCTCTCTCTCTCTCTCTCTCTCTCTCGCTCGCTCTCTCTCTCTCTCTCTCTCTCTCTCTCTCTCTCTCTCTCACACACACACACACACTATATTACTAAATGTCTTTCTCTCTCTCTCTCACACTATATTACTAAATGTCTCTCTCTCTCTCTCTCTCTCTCTCTCTCTCTCTCTCACACACTATATTACTAAATGTCTCTCTCTCTCTCTCTCTCTCTCTCTCTCACTCTCTCACACACACACACACACACACACACTATCACTAAATGTGTCTCTCTCTCTCTCACACTCAATTACTAAATGGCTGTCTGTCTGTCTGTCTCTGTCTGTCAGTCTCTCTCTCTCTCTCTCTCTCACCCCCCCCCCCCCACACACACACACACACACACACACACATCTCTCTATTATATATAAATATAATAGAGAGATGTAACTAAATATTTCTTACTCACACACAAGGTTATTACGACACAAACCCGAGCCCAGTTACTCAGAGGTCACGTGTGAATCCAGAACGAGGACAGGAGCGCATTATCAGCCCCAAATCCTCTTTATCACAGGCACGTTTTACTTACGATCAATGCAAGCTGCGATTCCTCTTCTCGGCACTGTGCTAAATATTAAACGGTTACTTCTGCGAAAGGTGCAGGAGGCAGAGCGGACACACTGCCACAGAGACACCGCGGCCGCCATGTTCATTCTCAGAATGCTTATTACTCCGGGTTGCCATATCCACGCACAGATATCAGCAAAACTTTCATTCGAAGATCAGTCATAAACAACTATATAATAAAGTACCAACATTCACAATCAGCTTACTTCACGAATAAAATAAAATACTATACTATGAAATAAAACAATATAATGTTAAACCATGTTACTAAATTATTTCACTAAAATCCTTTAAGATAGTTTTTATATATTCTAAAATATTTTAAATATATGTATTTATAATATACTGTATATATTGCATAGCTGTAATAGCTATGAAGGCTATAAACTGTAACACAATCATATAGAAGTATGAAGGATTTTTCTTTTTCTTTTGTGTTAGAAAATTTGCATGACTTGAACTACTATATCTATTATAGCAATTAAATAGATTACTATTTATTACAGCACTATAACCCTTTTACTTGATTTCATTTTTAATCATTTGAAAAGAAAAAAAATCCATCCCTGCATATATATATATATATATATATATATATATATATATATATATATATATATATATATATATATATATCCAGAATTTGTATGTAACGTACAAATAAACAAACAAATAATTTATTTAAAATAAAATAAAATAAAATAAAATATACAATCAGCACCCTGCAGCTGCGTGTGTGGCAACCTGATCATATAGGCGACACTATGTGCTCCTGGGTCTGTTTAAAAGAAGGTGCATTTAAGAACGTCAAGTATGCGCTTCATTTGTTCATAATTGGAAAATGGCATTTTATATGAAACAGTTTTTTATCAAATAATGTTTGACTAGACATAATTAATAGATTTTATACTCATTATCTATGCTCATGTTTTGTAAAATTAATTAATTTATGTTTACAATTAAATGACAATTCATTTTGCGCATTTAAGAAGCAACACGCGTTCACATGCGTTAGTTAGCTGACTTACAGAACTGTAGGGAAGAACTGAGATGTGCGCAGCTCACTTCCTTTAAGAAAATTTCTGCCTCGTTTTATTCATGATCCATAATTTTTGCACTTCTGTATAAAACATGGCGCCTAAAAAAAGGTCTCGAGGTAATGCGAGGTCCAATAAGCAAAGTAAGTAGCATTGTTGTATGTTTTGTAGCCATGTGTAGACACTGTAATGGTGATTAATTTCGATCAAATCCTTGAAGATTCATCTGAGGTTGAAGATGGTGAAGGAGGACCTGGGAAAAAGTCTGAGTCCCAGAACAGCAGGAGTTCATCTTTAGAGAAACCGGCCTACACACACTGGCTGATGAAGTCTGAACCTGAGAGCAGGGTGGAGAACGGAGTGGATGTGAAGGTAACACAGGGGGCAGGAGGTCCTCATGGAATTTCATCTTCATCTACTCAGGTTTTAACCATCTTCACAAATAAATGGATTTCAGTTTGGGATTGAGGACCTAAAAGCTCGCCCGAATCAAACATCCTGCTGGGATGGAGTGAGGAATTATCAGGTAAAGTTGATGAGATGCCTAATATCTGATCAGTCATCTGAAATTGAACTTAAAGTTCTAATGTTATTTCATGCATTCTGATGTATTTAAATTTCTTAAAAGTTGGATTCCCATGTTAAGAGATTTGGATCGTATACGTTTCTGAAAGTCTTTTTTTTTTTTCAAGCATGATGTTATGAAGTCATGAAGGGTGGAATCCTTTTATAATAAGCACATTGCAACCCGGAGCAAGAGCACACCATCACCATGCTTCATTCGGTTACGGAATTTATCAGCAGAGGTGCACAGGACTCGAGAAGAACTTCTCCAAAGAAGTTGTTCAGTATAGGTCGAGCAGTAGTGGATTTTACTGATAGCTAGGTTAGATTGTACTTGTCGATAACCGATTAGTCAACTTATGGATACTGAATAATAAAAGGAAAACACTCCATGTAAAATAGCACTAAACTTTATTACAAAAAAAAAACAGTACTGAATCATGGAATTGTGCTTAAAAAAAAAAATTATTAATGTTAATTATATTAATAAATATAATTAGATCATTAATAAATATAGCGATATCAGTCTTGGGGGAGTGGTGGCTCCGGCGGTTAAGGCGCTGGGTTGCCGATCCGAAGGTCTGGGGTTCAAGCCCCGGTATCGCCAGGCTGCCACTCTTGGGCCCTTGAGCAAGGCCCTTAACCCTCTTTGCTCCGGGGGTCCCTTACAAGGGAAATATCAAGGTCCGTGACGTGGGGCCGCCTTCCCCTGGGCTCACCACCTGCAGGAGGGACCGTAAGGGACGGTGCTGTGAGGATTGGGCCTGCTTAGACTGCTGCCCCCGCGACCTGAATTACGGATCGAGCGAGAGAAAATGAATGAATGAATATCAGTCTTGCATGCAAAAACAAACAGTCTGTGATTCGCCTCTAGAGGGTACTCTCGTAACATTTTCAACTGCTCCAGCAAAGAACGCTACCCGGAAAAACTATCGGTATGGATTTTTGCCCGATAGTTCGAGTGATTGGCTATTGATGCCGAATAATGGTAAAACCGATAAAACGTTCAACCTCTATTGTTCAGTACTTACCAAATAGACACGTCCAGCTGTAGTCGTTGTTGCTGCTGTTGTTCTTGATGTTCAGTTTCAAACTCTATCCGATTCTGGAACAAATATGTATGGCTGGATCTGATACTTAGCTGTAGATAAAGCTGTGTCTTTCTTTTATAAATCTGCTAAAGCTAAAGATTTTTGGAGATATAAATGAGGTAATACTACTCTATAGGTAGTCACGATTAACATGAGATTGGCTGAAACTGTGCGTATTAAATTCCCTTTAAACCAGCTCTCATCTGCTTGAATCTTTCAGTCTTCTTCCCTTCCTGTTTCAGTAAGCAATGACGCATTCTCTGACGGTCATCAACATTTTGATACATTGACGTTGGTCATTTTCCCCAGTAGCATGCCTTATCCCACAGGGATTTGCCAATACGTTACAGCTTTTGTATCGATTTAAGAATGACATTGTACTTTTAATCTATTTATAGCTTCACCTGCAAAGCAAGTAAGTTCATGTTATAAACAGTCATGTTCTCACCTGCCACTTTTTTCTCCGTTTCTGAATCTTGATGGTAACAAGACAAAAAACACATCTTGTCATATAACTATGAACCTCAGAAGGTCCTGTCTAAAGCTGTGCTACTGCTCTTACACTGGAGACTTCTTTTATAGTTTTTATTTTAATTTTTTATCTGTCTATGTGGAGCATTCCATTTACGGGTTTCCCTATAGAAAGTTGCTTTGCAGGCGAAATTTGCTGTCCAGCTGAGCAATCAGATTTAATTGTGCTGTGGTAGGAGAAGTGCAAATCAAAACACTATTTGCAGAACAAAGGGCAGAAATATGTAGCAAGAAGTAGGATATAAGCTCACATCATCCTTTTCTTCCAAATGTAAACCAGTAATATAGAAAATCTGCACTATGGATGTAGATTATAAAAAGAATTGGTGTACACCTGATAATCACACCTGATAACTCCACTGTTTTAATACTCCTCATTCTTCTGGAAAGGCTTTTCACTAGATTTTGGAGTGTGGCTATGAGGATGTTCATTCATACACAAAAGCATTAGTGAACTCAGGTACTGATGATGTGGGAGAAGGTCTGGGGGTAGCAGTCGGCATTCCAATTAATTCCGATGGTGTTTAACTTCAACCTGTGCAAACCTTCATGGAGCTCATTGTGATGCTAGAAAATGCTCGAGTCTTTTAGTGAAGGGAAATTGTAAAGCTCCAGCATATAAACATTATGTACAGTTGTGTGCAGTTTAGGGCCCAACCACCTATGGGTGTGATGGTCAGATCATCCAGTTTCAAGGAATTTTACTTCGACATTAAGAAGATTATCGCTCCTATTTTCAAATGATATTTGTTTTAAAGATAAACTACGAGGATAAGCTCTATTGAACAAATGTTACTAGGCGAGTAATAAACTTAACGAATGTATGTCAAAGCAGGATTGGAATCCAGCAGGCATGCTTAGTAGGGGTGTAAACGTACACAAAACTTACGATTCGGTACGTACCTCTGTTTTTCAAGTCACGTTTCCGTTCAATTTAAATAACAGTTAGTGGAAGAAATGCAAAACATGTTTTTATTAACGCAATTTATTATTATTTACATTAGTGAACATCGACAGTTTCCTTTTTACAAAAAATGATATCAAATAAAATGTGACTTCATAAAATTAAACTAAATCTAAAACTAAAATAGAATAAACCAAATGAATGAATTTCTGTTTTTATGATATTGATTCATTTGAGTCATCGACTCGATTCTCCCAAAATTAAATTGATTAAATACAATCGAATAAATGGAAAAAATGGATTCATAGTTTACATTTGTTAGACCCTATTTGGATAATGCAGACGTGTATATAAGCGTGTGTGCGTTTTACATTTAATATACAATTTTCTAAAGATATGTTCTACTTAACTGTTCTACTTATTTCAGAATACTTTATTTCAGAAAACGTCTTCATACCTTCCAGCCTTCATTTATTCACTCCCACGATATGTGGAATTGTCAGGATTTTCTCCTTTTAAGAGAAATTCTTGAAGCCGGATATAAAACGCTAAAGAATCCGTATCGCTAGCCTAGCCGATTGCAGGAAGTGGCGTGATTTCGGAACGCACTACAAACCGTATTTCCGGTACGGGGTGCGCAGTCACAGTGACACTGCGCTAACTCTTTTCTCTTTTTTCTAACTCTTTCTAACTCTTCTTTTTTATACCCCTGGCATTGTTTTCAAGTTTAATAATAATAAAAACAGTAACACTACACAACATTGCAAAGTTCTTGGGGGAACTCCGGTTTTAACTGTTTCGCACGTAAAAAGAACTGCATTCTGTAAACGTGCACACAGAACCGAAAACCCGAAAAAAGTTTGCTACGAAATACATGTACTGTTACACCCCATATGGTCAGTAAAATAAATGGCAACAAAATCACACTAATTGTTGAAATGTGACTCTGTTGGTGATTTCCAGGCTCGTAATTTCATGCGGGATATGAAAGTGGGTCAGCAGGCTTTCTTTTACCACAGCAACTGTAAAGAGCCTGGAATAGCAGGCATTATAAAGGTGAGCATAGTAACCCAGGTTGAAGATACACAAGAAATACTTGTTTTTTTTTTTTTTTTTTAGATCACCTCAATGTCATTGATGTTTCAGATCGTAAAGGAAGCGTACGTTGACCATACTCAGTTCGACAAGAAAGACGTGCATTACGATCCTTCCAGCAAACCTGAAAACCCCAAGTGGAGTATGGTAGGGTCCATCAACTTTGATGCAAATCACTTTTATGGAATATGTACATGTACTGCACATATTGATGTGATCTAATGGTGATGGTTTTTCCAATACGTTTACACCTGAATTGTTTCATTCCTGTAATATCAAGGCAATTTTAGCATAATTAGATTAGATTAGAGTCAACTTTTTTTGCCATTGTGTAAAATACATGTACAGAGCAAATGAAATACTGTTAGCATCTAAACAGAAGTGCATTAGTGGCCTATTTACAGTAAATAGATAGCAGTGTGATAAGGGTATGGGGTCCATATGTTGGGGGGAGTAATGTACAGAAGGTGCAGTAGGTAATAATATGTGTATATATAGTTATATACAATATACAGTGCAAAGATGTCGGGCGATAACATGCTCAAATGGCACGATATAGTTATGTATAAGTATGAATGTTGTATAATACAGTATATACAGAATAAATATGGCTGAAATATACATATAAACAAGATATGGATGGTGCAAAAATGGTAACAAATAACATTGAGACTGTTTACGTTGAGATTATTTTTTAAGATATCTCTTGACTATCCGATTTGAGAAAACACGAGCTAAACCTGGAGGCTCTTCCAAAAATTCAAGTTAAACACTTTGTCACCAAATCAACATGCATTTAAAAACTTCACGTTTGTTTTTTTTTTGTTGTTTTTTTTTTTATGTTCCCACCTTTAGAAAGGGGTGGATTTTCAAGCCCCAACTGTTCTTAATCAACAAGTAAAAAGTATATTTAGGGACTAAGCACCATTTGAGTCACAGACATGCTACAACTATTGCCTAATCACGCCTACCAAGATTTGTCAGTGTACCTAGTCATTTCTGTTACACAAGCACACTTCCTGTTTGACGGCTTTGCCTTTCAGATCCGATGGCCCCTGCGGCTAAACCGTTTGGACTACTCCAAATTACTCAGAAGATGCCGTGTGCCAAATTCAGGGATGACTCAATAAAATTTGTAAAAGAAGTGAATAAACAGTCTTAAAAAAATCCGAAATGGCGGAAAATCTAATTAGGAATTTTTACGGCATAGGATGCGTTGACTTTGTTTTAACTTGGAATCCCGGGACACTTCGAATTAAAATTCTAGACCAATTTTTAAGACCAACTTGATCCAATGGTGGAGCTAGAACATTGGTAACACTTGGCCCAAATTTGGTCAGAATGTTCCAGATGTTGTCAAATTTCACATCTTGTTTACCAGACATTCATATTGGCTGCTATAGACACCTATAGACACCCACACTGGAAGAAGGAAAAGAAAATGTGGAATAACTTTAAGGTGTGTAAACACTACCGATGCTTGGCCCCTTAATTCAGCATCACCGGTCAGAACTGAGCATTCAACAGCGCCAAGGTATAAAAGAAGAAAAAGTAAGAAAGGTGTTTATTACTTGTCCGTGATATTCTTTCTTTACATAAGTCAGCGATGTTGGGAGCCAGGGTCAGAGTGCAAGGTCAGCCCTGATACAGCATCCCTGCAGCATTGAGGTTTAAGGGCCTTGCTCAGGGGCCCTAGGAGTGGCAGCTTGGCGAAACTGGGGTTTGAAACCCCAACCTTCTGATCAGTAACCCAGAGCCTTAACTACTGTTAATAAACATTAATACATGCAAGCATTGATTGATGCTTGTGTTTAGGTTGATGTCCAGTTTGAAAGGATGACCAGGCGCTTCATTCCCTTGACTGAGCTGAAGAAATATCACCTAAAGCACAAGGGCAGTGGAGGAGCTCTCAGTTACACGGCCCTGTTCACCAGAGCTCGGCTTTCAGTGCAGCCTTTAACTGCAGGTCTCTCTCTCTCACACACACACACACACACACACACAAAGACAGGGTTTACTTCCTTTAATGTCCTTTCACTGTGGTTACTAAACATGGCTATATTTACTGTTGAGCCTATGTTTAACATTGATACCCGAAAGAGTGATTCTCTCTCACACACACACACACACACACACACACACACACACACACACACACACACACACACACACACACACACACACAAAGACAGGGTTTACTTCCTTTAATGTCCTTTCACTGTGGTTACTAAACATGGCTATATTTACTGTTGAGCCTATGTTTAACATTGATACCCGAAAGAGTGATTCTCTCTCACACACACACACACACACACACACACACACACACACACACACACACACACACACAAACCACTTGTCTTGCTATTGTGTTCCTATTGTTGTGGACTTTCTTTGGTGCACAACGTCAGTGAAGTCTTTCAGGTCTTTAAACTTGCAGAGTTGCATAGAAATAAAAGTCCTCAGATTTCTACTTGAATTTTTTTTTTCATGTATAACCAGTGCACTTAATTTACACACATAATTGTCTTTGTGCTTATAAGTGTAAACAGAAATGATTTATTTATATGACTAAACCAAGACGTTTATTTATTAATTATTAGGATGTAAGATTTGCTAAGCCATGCAAGGCCTTATTGAAGTACGTTCATCTTACATTTACAACACGGGTTCGCTAGATTACAAACTTCAGATACCAACAGCCTACAACTCTGTTGAGAGGATTTATTTTTTTATTTTAAACAAATATAAACAAAGAATAAGCAAACTGGGAAAAGTGCTAGTTTAAGTGCCATCTTTTCCCTCGATTTGGGGAGTTTGGAGACAGTTTTCAGAGCGATAATCAGTGTGTATTCATGTATGTATTATTTTATATATATATATATATATATATATATATATATACACATACATATATACACACATACATATATACACACACATTATATATATATATATATATATATATGTATATATATATATATATATATATATATATATACATATATACACACATACATATATACACACACATATATACACACACATATATATATATATATATATATATATGTGTGTGTGTATATATATGTGTGTATATGTAAATGTGTATATATATATATATATATATATAATATAAATAAAAGCACTGTATTGGTACACAAAATTCACAGTTCGATACGTACCTCGGTTTTTAAGTCATGTTTTGGTTCAACTTCGGTACTTTAAGGAGAAAGAAATGCAAAACCGAAATTGCTTCTTTTTTTTTTTTTTGCAGTTTATTTTTATTAAGATTTGTGATCAACATTTCGAAACAATTTGAAAAAACTGCCTGCTCAGTTAATTAATATATAAAATAATATTTTAATAAAAATAAAATAAAATCTAATTAATGCAAAACACTATTATATTGATTCAATTGAATAGTCAATTAAATTGGTACAAATGAAATTGATTAAATTAAATGGAGAAATGTAATGAGAAAGTTTACATTTGTTAAGACCTCATCTGGGGAATACAGATTGTATTTAGGTTTTTTAATTTATTTATTTAATTTTTTAAATATGTTCTATTATTTCAGCATACTTTAACAAATGTCTTCCTTCCTTTATTCATTCACTCCCTCTATGTGGAATTGACAGAATTTTCTCATTTTAAGAAAAATTCTTGAAGCTGGACTCACAACGTTTTCATGTTTTCAAAACAAATGTATTTCCGGTATGGAGCGAGTAGCCACGGTAACACTGCGTTAACTCTAGTTTCATGTGTTGTTTTTTTTTTTAAATACCGCTGGCATTGATGTGCATGTTTTCAAGTTTAATGATTTTAAAAAAAAAATGCAAAGTTTCTTTTAATGGAGTCTTACACGTATATATTTTATGCCTGTGCATATAATTTATCTATACATATTTTAAAGTTCAATGTTGAAAGCTGTGAGTGTAAATATGAAGTGAATATACAGTGTATACACACTACTATAAATACATTAGAAAACAAAGTGTCCAAACATTCAAAGAATCTCACATGTAATTCTAATTAGTGTTTGTTTTTTTCCTTTCAGAGGAATTTGACTTTGTCTTGAGTTTGGAAGACACAGACCCCCTATGAGGACAAAATCATCTAAAATATCCTTATACATGATACATAATAATCCAATCCCTGTATTAATTTGTTAATAAAATGTTTTGTGTTAAAGGAAAAATCAAGGTAACCATAGTGTAATTTGTTGTACATTCATTTTATAGATGCATTATATTATCAAAATACTTTTTGAATGAATTAAACATCAAATCATGAAGTTATCAGACCACACCGTGCTTTTTTAAAACGAGGATCAAATTGACCCTGGAGTTTATTTCGAGTGTGGCTGCTTATCCAAGTGTTTATTGTGCAAAAGTGTTTCCATCGTCACAAAACACAACAGAACTGCTGAACCTGAGATGTGACATGAGGAGCTCAGAGTAACACCAATCAGAAATATGACCCTTGGTTTACATGTCATTCCTAATGCAAATGTGTCCATATATTATATTTGGATTTAAGCAATCACATAGTATCACAGATTAAAAAAAAAAAATATACAAACATTTATTTGTAATTGTTTGAGTTGTTTTCTCTTAGTAATGCTGCGTTTCAACATCACTCTGAAGTAGGAAGTCGGAGCATTTTGTATTCTTAAACAGTAAAAAAGAGGATTTACTTGTCACATGCACACTGATCAGTCATACAATTGACATTGTAACATTATGACTGGTGAAGTGAATAACACTGATTATCTCTTCATCGTGGCAAAATGGGTAAAAAAGCGTAAGGATTTGAGCAATTGTGATGTCTAGACGACCTGTGCAGAGCATCTCCAAAACTGCAGCTCCTGTGGGATGTTCCCAATCTGCAATGGTCACAATCTATCAGAAGTGGTCCAAGGAGGAAACTGGTTGCAGTGTGGACTGCAGTTTAAATTGCTGAAGAAGTTAATGCTCGAGGGGGTTATGACTATTTTGGCACCAAAATGAGACCAACACAATATTAGGCATTAAACATAATCAGTATTCATCCTCCGCTTCTGAATGGAATAATATGAAACGTGATTTGTCTAAATGCATATACAGAAATAGAATTCTAGTTAAAAGTCAATAATGTGGAGATTTGAAATAGAAAACTGTTGTAGCCCTGCACTTTCTTATTCATATTTAACAGATTTGTAACAAAATGTACATGTTTAAAAATTGAGCACCTGGAGGTTGGATGATATAAAACAAAAGTATTGGGACACCTGACTTGACCCGTCTTACAGTACGTGGTTCTACCCCAAACTGTAACCGCAAAGGTTGGAGGCACACAATTAAACAGAATGACTTTGAATGCAGCACCATTACATTTTCCATTCACTTGAACTAAGACCCAAACCTGTTCCAGCATGATGTGTCCCAAAGTGCACAAAGCCAGCACCATGAAGTCATGGCTTACACGAGCTGCTATAGAGCTCTAATCTCATCGCTATCGAACACCTTTGGGATGAATTGAAAAGCTGACTGCACCCCAGTCCTCCTTGCCCTACATCAGTACTTGTTTTTACTAATGCTCTTGTAGCTGAACGAGCACAAATCTCCGTAAAGCACAGAAAATGTAGTTGAACATCTTCCCAGAAGAGTGGAGGTTATTATGAGAGCAAATGGGGGCTAAATGTGGAATGTGATGTTGAAAAAGCACATACAAATCTAACGGTCAGGTGTCCACAAACTTTTGTCCGTATTGTATGTGTGTGTATAGAGCGAGAGAGAGACACAGTATCTCACAAAAAAGTGAGTACACCCCTCACATTTCAGCCACCATTGTAGTATATCTTCAAGGGACAATACTGTAGAAATGATGGATATATTTTAGTCAGTGTGCAAGTAGTAGAGCAGTACAGATTTACTGTCCTCTGAAAATAACTCAACATACAGCCATTATTGTCTAAATAACTGCCAACAAAAGTGAGTACACCCTAAGTGAGAACAGTTGCTTAACCATGCAAAGCCACACGTCCTATTCATCATGTTTATGTTTTGTCTGCTTGAAAGGACCATACAATTTGTGTATCTTGTATTAGAGCAGTTAAAAGTTGGTGCTTTGAGTACAATTCTCTTATACTGACGACTGGATGTTCAACATAGCACCTCATGGTAAAGACTCTCTGAGGATTTGAGAATTACATTTGGCCAGGGTCATACAGAGGTTTTCCAAAATGGGTTCCACTCAGAACAGGCTTTGCAAGAGTCAATCAAGAAGTTGAGTTCTCGTGCTGTGTTTCAGGTGCAGAAGCAGCTTCAAAAAACAGACGCATGAGTGCTGCAGCATTGCTTTAGAGGTTGCAGAAGTAAAAGGTCTGCTTGTCAGTGATCAGACCATACGCCACACACTGCAGCAAGTTGGTTTTCAGGGCCATCGTCCCAGAAGGAAGTGTGTTCTGAAGCTGGCTCACAAGAAAGCCCACAAACATTTATCTGGAAACAACCTGTCTAAGAGCATTACCAATTTGAAACATGCCCTGTTCACTGGTGATGATGAACATAAACTTGTTCGGCTCATTTGGTGTCCAGCATTTGTGACAACGCCCTGGTGAGATGAAAATTATGTCTTGTCTACAGTCAAGCATGGTGGTGGTAGCATCACGGTCTGGGGCTGCATGAGTGCTGCTGGTACTGGGGAGCTGCGGTTCATTGAGGACAAGCGACGACTGAAGTCCTACCTCTTCCCGAAACACTTAAATTAGCACTTTCCAAGTTTGTAGAATTCTAGGGTTATATTTATATTAAGTTTGTAACCTGGCGTATTATTTATTCATATATTGAAGATTTATTCATTACTAGAGATTTAAAGCACTTTTGTACGTCGCTCTGGATAAGGGCGTCTGCTAAATGCCGCAAATGTAAATGTAAATTGAGGGAAACATGGATTCCAACATGTACTGTGACATTCTGAAGCAGAACATGAGGCCCTCTCTTCAGAATCTGGGCCGAACACCAGTTTTCCAACATAATAATGACCTCAAACACACCGCCAAGATGACAACTGCCTTGCTGAGGAAGTTGAAGGTGAAGGTGATTGAGTGGACAAGTATGTTTTCAGACCTGAACCCTATTGAGCACCTGTGGAGCATCCTCAAGGGGAAAGTAGAGAAGCACCATGTGTCTAACATCCAGCAGCTCTGTGATGTCATTATGGAGGAGTGAAAGAGGATCCCAGCAACAACCTGTGCAGCTCTGGTGAATTCCATGCCCAGGTGGATTAAGGCAGTGCTGGAGAACAGTGGTGCTCATACAAAATATTGACACTTTGAACACAGTTTCAACATGTTCACTTAGGGTGTACTCACTTTTGTTGCCAGGTATTTAGACAATAATGGCTGTATGTTGAGTTATTTTTAGATTACAGTAAATCTATACTGCTATACAAGCTGCACACTGACTACTCTAAAATATATCTAAGTATCATTTCTACAGTCTTGTCCCTTGAGAAGATACTAAAATGTTTGCTGAAATGTGAGAAGTGTACTCACTTTTGTAAGATACTATATACATATATATATATATAGCTTCCAATTAACTGTTGTCCTCTTTGACGGAAGCTCTTTTGTCTTTTGATCCCTCGAATCTCTGAGCAGCTATACTGGCCTGTTGGGACATACTCCTCCTTACAATGTCTCCTTTCCTCCACAGCGTGATTTCCTTTAGTGGAAAACACATTTTATTGAATAGACCGGATGTTTTATACACTGTACAACCTGCATACGATTAGCAAGCTGCAAAAATGATACCGTACCTGCTGTTTGAAGTAGCGTCTCTCCTCCTCGTCGATCAGGACTAGGTTCAGGTAATATCGCACGGAAAACTTCTTATTGATGTCTCTCATGGTGGGTGTCAGCTCGAAGCCAGCGAGAAATAACCGGATGGGGATGGATTCGCCTGTGGGAAACAAACAAAAAAAAGAATACACCGATCAGATATAACATTATGACATTAAAACATTATGACAGGTGAAGTGAACAACACCAGTCATCCTTTTAGCATGGCACCTGATAGTGGGTGGGATATTATTTGGCAGAAAGTGAACATTTTGTCCTCAAAGTTGACATGTTAGAAGCAGGAAAAATGGGCAAGCATTAGGATTTGAGCAAATTGGACAAATTGTGATGGCTGGACGACTGAATAAGAGCATCTCCAAAACTGCAGCTCTTATGGGATGTTCCTGGTCTGCAGTGGTCAGTGTCTATCAGAAGTGGTCCAAGGAAGGAACAGTGGTGAACCGGCGACAGGGTCAGGGACTCATTGATGCACGTGGGGAGTAAAGACTAACCTGTGTGGTCCGATCCAACGGACGTGCTCGACGGGTCAGGAGTGTTTTGGCAGCAAAAGGGGACCAATACAATATTAGGCAGGTGGTCATAATGCTATGCCTGGTGGGTGTATAATTATTACCTTTCTAAACAGATTTAACATCCAGGTCGGCTGTCTGAAACTATTCTGTTTCCCATATAAATATTTCAATGTAAAACATTTCCCCTTACTTTTTGTTAGAAATGTACAAAAGAAAAAAAATGCCAACTTCCTGTTTGTCGAACGAGCAGCAGAAGAAAAACTCACTTCAATAAAGCCTGTATCATTGGGTATTAGTTGAAAAGATCCCAATTTGGCCATATGAAGGATTTGCCAGCTCTTTAACAAAAAATCGAAAGTAAATCCGTCTTTGCTTTACCTTTCACCGGCGCTCCGTCCATTATCTCGTATTTGGCGATGGTTTCGTTTCCGTGATACACGCTGGGCCCCGTGCCTGTCGTCTCTCGCTTGATGATATTCACCTCCATGTGCTTTATTTTTATCCGCACCAGGAGGAAGTAGATCTTCCCCACGATCACGTCTTTCAAGTGATATCTACGCACAACGTGGATTTGATCGGTCGAACGGTATGAACAGCTACGAGGGAATTCGACGAGGTGCCACTTACTTGGATTTGTTGTACTCAAACTCGATATGCAGACAGTCTTCGATGCCGACCTCCATCTTGATAGAGGTGTTTAACTCGGGATACGTGCAAAGCGTGTGCACTAGGATGTCCGTTTCCTTGGTGATGTCGTTCAGTCTACGGCTTATGGTCGCACGGAGGAAGTACCTGCGGGCAGCCAAAAGCAAACACTGGTGGGTGAACTAAAAACAAATGCTTTGTGATTCTGCAGTCACAGCTACAGCTGGAGCAGGAATGGATGGTGCTTCCTGTATGCATGCAAACATTTTATATTTATACAGGTGAAAGAAAGAAAGAAAGAAAGAAAGAAAGAAAGAAAGAAAGAAAGAAAGAAAGAAAGAAAGAAAGAAAGAAAGAAAGAAAGAAAGAAAGAAAGAAAGAAAGAAAAAGATCAATGGATTTAATTCTTAACCATAAACCTGAGGCTACATCTACACTAATCCGTTTTCACTTTCGTTTTCAATCGTTTATAATACAATTTTGTGTTTACTTGAACCTGCTCCAGAATGGCAATGCCCCTGTGCACAAAGCGAGCTCTGTGAAGTTATGCTTTACATGGGTTGGAGAGGAAGATCTTGAGTGGCCTGCTATAGAGCTCTGACCTCAACCCTACTGAAGACCTTTGGGATAAATTAGAACACTGACTGCACCCCAGTTCTCTACAATGAATGCTCTACGAGCTAGTGGAACATCTTCCCAGAAGGGAATTAGAAGAGCAAATTGGAAACATCTCAGTGTGGACGGAAGGCCAAAACGCAGAAAAATGTTTTCGATTTAAAAGGTATTCATGTGGCCATGGCCGGAGGTGCAGATTTTATATATTTCTTTAACTCAAGCACAGGAATTGTGTACTTCACCCCACTCCACTGGTGATTTGTATATTTTGTTCTTTACATAATGTGAGGTATAATCTCTAAGTGTGTGTGTGTGTGTGTGTGTGTGTGTGTGTGAGAGAGAGGGGAGAGAGAGACCTTAGTTTCACGTTCTGGCTTGTGTAGGACTCGTATGGCTTCTCCACATGAGAAAACTCGTAGTGGAAGGACTGGGAGGTGGACAGGTCTCCAGGTGGGGCCAGATCCTTAACAAGCGAGACAAACTCATGGTGGTCTCCTCTGTCATAATACAGCTCTACACACAAACACACACACACACACACACACACACCCACACACACACACACACACACACACACACAAAACAAGACATCCACAACAATTTAGTAGATGAAAGCCAAAGGGATTTAATGATTAAATCTTCAGTAACTTGCATTTTATAGGCACACATTTTATGTGACACAGATCAGAGAGGAAAAAAGCCGGTCTCTTCTGCTCCACCTGCCGCTCCTGGTCCTCCTGGGCATCTTCTGGTTAGATGCTAACTGCATTTTGTTGCCTTGTACCGTAACTTGTGCAATGACAATAAAGTTGAATCTAATCTAATCTCCTTTGCTTCACCTGCCTCTTCATCCCACCCGCTTCACCCGCCTCTCCATCCCACCCGCTTCACCCGCCTCTCCATCCCACCCGGTTCACCCGCCTCTCCATCCCACCCGGTTCACCCGTCTCTTTATCCCACCCACTTCACCTGCCTCTCCATCCCACCCGCTTCACCCGTCTCTTCATCCCACCCACTTCACCTGCCTCTCCATCCCACCCGGTTCACCCGTCTCTTCATCCCACCCGCTTCACCCGCCTCTTCATCCCACCCGCTTCACCCGTCTCTTCATCACACCCGCTTCATCCGCCTCTCCATCCCACCCGGTTCACCTGCCTCTCCATCCCACCCGGTTCCCCTGCCTCTCCATCCCCTTCTGCCTCTTCACCCCACCTGGTTCCCCTGCCTCTTCATCCCACCCGCTTCACCTGCCTCTCCATCCCCTCCTGCCTCTTCATCCCACCCGGTTCCCCTGCCTCTCCATCCCCTTCTGCCTCTTCATCCCACCCGCTTCACTCATCTCTCCATCCCCTCCTGCCTCTTCTGTCCCTCTATCCTGCACGTGTCTGCTGTAGGATAATAAAGAGAACAGAGATCTCTCACCGATCTGGCCGAGGAACTGGATCTTGATGCCGTAATGCTCGAGTCTCTTCCCCGGGTGTTTCAGTGTGACCTGCACGGTACCGCTGACCGTCCCGCCATCGTAGAAGATGCTGCATTTCTCCCTTTTGCTTTCTTCGAGCTCGAGCTCAGGTTTTCTCTGTGTCGCCCCGTCGTTCAGCAGAATCTCAATGTCCGCACTCTGACCAAAGCCGAAAAAACTCATCGCGCCCTTTTCCTCTCTCCCTCTCTGTTTCTCTGTTTCTCTCTCTCTCTCTCTCTCTCTCTCTCTCTGTGTCTGCCTGTCCCTCTCTCCCTCTCTCTGTATGTGTCTGTCTCTCTCTCTCTCTCTCTCTCTCTCTGTGTTTCTCTTTCTCTCTCTCTGTGTGTGTGTGTGTGTGTGTGTGTGTGTGTGTCTGTCTCTTTTTCTCTCTGTGTGTTTCTCTCTCTCTCTTTCTCTCTCGGTGTCTGTCTCTTTTTCTCTCTGTGTTTCTCTCTCTCTCTCTCTCTCTCTCTCTCTCTCTCTCTCCTTCCGCGTGCGCGAGCACGTCAGCGGTTCGTTGTGAAACACTTGTAACACTGAAGGGTTTGACCGAAAGCTGCGGAACAACTGAAAGTAAAGAGGAAAAGTATGTTTACAACAATAAACACTGTTGAAAATACAGTATATACACACATGCACGTGTACACACGACCCCCAGCGCGTTTATATCTAAAACTGCCTACCGCGTCACCGAAACCTAAATTCACATGCAAGATAGGGGATATTAACTTTTTATTGATTTATTTGCTTATTGATTTATTGATTTATTTATTTTTTTATTTATATATTTCACATTCCGAAAAGACACACTTTATAAATATAAATACCTGTCAAAATCCAACGCGTATCATGTATTCCTCTGTGTCGGTAGTTTTAAAAGAAGACTTGTTTGACGGAGTGTTCGTTACAGGCCGTGTCTCAAACCACTCCGTATTGCGTGACTCCTGCGCTCTGAGGGTTACAGAAGAGGTTGTCATTTACTAGTGCACAACTGTACGGAGTGAAGACCGGTATAGGACTCGACCATTGTGTTCGACACTTCCGGGAAAATACTGTTTGAGATAATCTGAGAATTCAGAATAAAAGTCCTAAGTTTTTTTTTTTCTTTTAAAAAAGTCCCACCACTTCTTTTTTTCGGCTGCTCCCGTTAGGGGTCGCCACGTGCGCTGTCTCTCTAAACTTTCTTTCAGCTTCTCCCGTTAGGGGTCGCCACAGCGGATCCTCCGCACGTTTGATATGGCACATGTTTTACGCTGGATGCCCTTCCTAACGCAACCCTCCCCAATTTATCCGGGCTTGGGACCGGCACTAAGAGTGGCTGGGGATGGTTTCCTGACCAGGGAGCGAACCCGGGCCGCAGCGGTGAGAGCGCTGCATCTTAACCACTAGACCACGGGACCTTAATAAACTAATTTCTAATTCTGTCCATCCTCGTCAATCCAAACGAAAATCTCAATATCTTCTGCTCTGCTACCTCCAGCTCCACCTCCTGTCTTTTACTCAATGCCACTGTCTCTAACCAATACAACATCTCAGGTCTCAGGTCTTCTTGCAGATACCCTACTATCACAAATCACTCCTGTCACTCCATCCACTCCACCCTGCCTGCACTCTTTTCTTCACTTCCCTAACACACTCTCCATTACTTTGCACAGTTGACCCCAGGTACCTAAACTCCTCCACCTTCTTCACCTCTTCTCCCTGCAACCGCACCACTTCACTCCCCTCCCTCTCATTCACACACATATACTCTGTCTTACTCCTACTGACTTTCATTCCCCTTCTCTCCAGCACAAACCTCCACCTTTCCAGGCTCTTCTCCACCTGCTCCCTACTCTAACCACAAATCACAATATCATCTGCAAACATCAACTCCTCGTCCTCGTCCGTCAATCCTGTCCATCAACACTGCAAACAGTAAAAGGGCTCAGAGCTGATCCTTGATGCAGACCAACCTCCACCTTGAACCAGTCTGTTGTTCCTACTGCACACTTCACTGTCCTCATACATGTACTGCACCACCATCATATACTTCCTGGCCTTACTTCCTTTACACTTGTTCTCCTGAAAACACAACATATCTACCTTTCTCCTCTCCATCATATCAGCTATCTCTCTCTCTTTACCAGTCATAGTACCAACATTTTAAAGTACCAACCCTAACCTCCACTCTTCTACACTTCTCCTTTTCCTGTTGTCTCTGTAGACGTCTTCCTCCTCTCCTTCTCCTCCTTCAGCCAACATTAGCCTAATTTCAACCGGTACCCTGTAGGCTAACAATACCTGCGGCAGTCGTTATTAACCGCATGTTTGATTTGGCGCATGTTTTATAACGCAAACCTCCCCTTTTATCTGGGCACACATTTACTCAACTCAAAAGCATTAATTAATTTACTTATTAATTTACTTCAAATTTATTCACTCATTCATTCACTTGTTAATTTGTTCGTGTTTATTTATGTTTTTCAGTACAAACACAAAATATTACAAAACTTTTAAACTCTTGTATTCTAGAACCCTGTTCTATCAATACTGGTTTAATTTACAAGATGTTATCAGGCCCTTATTAGGCTGCATCAAGTGTTACAGATAACCAAATAATAACAAAAATATGGTTTGTGCACCAAGTCATGTTAAACTGAATTTTATACCAAACATATACATTATAATGATTTTATCTTTGAGTATAAGAAAACTAAAGAAGTGAAACAGTTCACCACAGCAAAATGGTGGTACAGGAGAGTCTCAGGAGTGAATCTGTTTAGTTCTTACATCCTGACCAATACTAATGCTGTTATAACCATGAAACGCTTTCTATTTGTCATTGAAGTGGTTGACACAGTTTTGATGCTCAGAAGCACACACACACACACACACACAAACACACACACACACACACACACACACACACACACACACACACACACACACACACACACACACACACACACACACAGTGCTCAAAACTGAAACCCCTAGAGGCTGCAATACGTTGTATAACAAAATCTTTATTAAATAAAATCGATAAAACTCTAACAATATACAGAAATTGTCAATTCTTTTAAACTCCTGAGTAATGTTGGCATCTACTTTACAGAAAATAAATACTTCATAACTTTACACCGGTTTAATGCTGTTCAAACTTTACATAAGAAGTACATAACACCAACACCACATAAAACAACAGGCGACGGGTGAACCTGCCGTTCAGTCATGTAAATGATGCACATAAAACATTTCAATATACTTGGAATGTCAGATATTTTATATATATATATATATATATATATATATATATATATATATATATATATATATATATATATATAATGTGTTTGTGATGTATAAAGCTATATAGATATCTAACATTAATTTCAAATAAACAAAATACACGATATTGACAAAAGTATTGAGACACCTGACTTTTCCAGCTGAAGTTGTAGTTGCAGGCACATTATATTGCCTTTGGATGTGGAAGCATTAAAATTCCCTGCTCTCTGTAAGAAAAAACTGTTCCAGCATGACAATGCTCCTGTGCACAAAGATACGGTTTGCATGGGATGGCGTAAAAAGATCTTAATTGGCCTGCTATAGAGCTCTGACCTCCACCCTATTGCAAACCTTTGGGATAAATTGAAAAGCTGACTGCACCTCGGGACTTCTCAACCTACAATCTAGTGAAACATCTTTTAAAAAGAGTGGAGGTTATTACAACACAGCAACTGTGTAAATGTGGAATAGGATGTTCAAAAAGCACATGGTGTCCACAAACTTTGGTCTATATAGTGTAAATCTGTATTTGAAATCTGAATCCATAGAATTTATCAATAGAATCATTATTATTGATATTTGTGGAATAGAAATGGAATTAAAGTCGACAAAATGCACCGTATATGTGTTAAGCAGCAAACACGACTACACCGACACTGACAAAGAACCAGCACACAGTAATAAAGGGGGAAGGAATAGACTCGGGAACTCTTCCTTGTATAGGATACGCTAAAATATTTCTGTATCAAACAGGCAGTTGTGGTGAGGCTAAATACTGTATATACATTTATCATTTTCATTAAATCGCTGTAAGCGTCTTTTGAGTAATTCGTCTTGCACAGGTTCTGCTTAGCCATGCATAATCAAACATCTCTCGATATAAAGCCCCGAGATTATTCGAATCAAACCTTTACATTCCCGCTACAGTCAATTTGGAGTAAATATATTTCGTTTCTAATAGAAGAGACGACCCCACTGCACTGCTCTGAAGCTCACCTAAAAAAAAAAAAAACGTTTCTTTTTCACGGTGCATTTTCACAGCATTCTTATTAACAGTCATTCATGCTGCCCGGTTAGACAGTGGGACATGCCAGCAAGGAAGACAGTTTGTCAAAACTTGTAAGACGTTTTAAATATTTAACAGTCAAAGTACGGCTTCTTCGGAATAGAAAGCCATTGGATGAGATGGCATCTGGGAGAGGTTTTGGACGACGGGATAATGAGCTAATCCTATTACATCTGAAAGGGCAAAAGAGAAGAACTTTCCAAACAGTGTCGAATTGTAAAAGTCATCATTATTTTTGTTACAATATTGGTCTTGACCCACGATCTTCGCAGCAATTCCATTTGACGGTGCTACAAACCGAATACCCCAAACAGACTAAACCACGAACACAAAGCTGGACAATCTGGCCAAAAAATGACAGAAGGTCACTTAGAGAAAGAGAAACCATGTGTGTGTGTGTGTGTGTGTGTGTGTGTGTGTGTGTGTGTGTGTGTGTGTGTGTGTGTGTGTGTGTATATATATATATATATATATATATATATATATATATATATATATATATATCTGTTATTTAAACATGAATATAAAACAAAGAGAAACCAGAAGTTCGTCTTTTAGCACAACACTTTCCATTGAACGCTGAAACTAAGTCGTTTAAAACTTTACACTGTACTTTCACAACGTACGTAACTTGCACTAAAACACTGCCACGACATCACATTTCTAAAACAGAGGTGCGTGGCAGGCGCACACGCACCAGCTTAGACCGGAGTTGGACGACCCCCCCCCGTCATGTGCTGCTCTGTGTGATTATACACATCATAATAAAGATGCACTTTCTTGTTCACATTTTGTAACAATACAAATTCGCACAATCCTGAACAATGTACACATGTCCCACATCCCAGATTCTGGATCTGGAAATTGTTACCAAAAAAAAAAAAAAAAATCTTTAACATAAAAAAATAAAATAAAATCTTCCTTATGTTGCCTTTAAGAAAGTGTTCAACGAATGAATATGAAGAATAAAACTTCCCCAAAGATTTCGTAATACGTCTGTAAAATACTGCAATGTTTGCTTTGGCAAAGAACACCATGTTTTTATGCACCTTTGAAGAAAATTCACATTGTGAGAGCTGTCACGTTGCGGTAGTGGTGGCACGGCTGTGTCCCTCGTGGATCTCCGAACATTTCCTGGTCATATGACAAACGAGGATTTGTGCCGGAAATGCCCCTGTGAAACAAAACGTGTGAATTATTACCATCGTGTTGCACCTAAATACCCTGACTGCGAACAATCTGGCTGTGAAGTTTTGTTTACGCTCACCTCATCTACACTGACACAGTCCCTTCCACTGTCATACTGAGGAACTTTATAACTGAAAGAAACAGTGTAGTGCTTTAGAGTCTCATTATTCCATAAAAGGGACATTGTGTTATTTGTATTCTGCTGGTATTCCACTGCGCAGACCTTTTCAACACTTCCCACAGATTTTGTACTTACTCGTTTTCTGTACGGTCCCTGCAGAAACACTCGCTGTGTTTTTGAGCCTGACAGAGGCCCACTATTATAAGGATGAATGCGATCACTCCAGCGACAATCTTTAAGAGCAACATCCAGATGTCAAAATCATCTGGAAAGTGAGAGAGAGAGAGAATGAGAAAATGAGAGAGAGAGAGAGTGAGAGAGAGAAAGAATGAGAGAGAGAGAGAGAGAGAGAGAGAGAGAGAGAGAGAGAGAGAGAGAGAGAGAGAGAGTGAGTGTACTAATCTTTGCATGTCATTTTATTAAATGTGTTCAGACAGGAAATCTGGGCGCTGGCACTTATAATATTTTGTCTTCTTGCTAAAAGCCGGTACGTACACACTTCCATAAGCTGTGGTGCGCATTTTGCGGAGCCAGCGTCGTTTCTGGCCTGGCAGTGATATTTCCCTGCATCTTCTTTCCTCGCTGTTCGGAAATTCTGAAAGGAATGATGCACAGATACTTTAATACTTACGCCAGGAGAGGTCACTGCTGGTCAAGAAAAACCCTAGCGTACATAATCACTTTTTTACGACGCCGGTTTTGTGCCACGTTCAAAAATTTTTTTAAGTCAGAGCAACGCGAAATTAAAAGTCTAAACATTTTGAGAATAAAGTAAAAATGACGGAAATAATGCCGGTCGTTTCAGAATAAAGACAAAATATTTTGAGAATAAAGTCCTAGCAATACGAGAATGAAGTGGCAATATTTTGAGAAAAAATATTTTGAGGAAAATCACAGAATTGTTTCGTTCTTATTCAATATTCTTTGTCTTTTGCTGCATCAGCACAAAGTTATAATTAGTAAACAGACACTTCAGCAGTTATGTAGGAAACTTAATTTATTTAGAAGAATAATTAGACAGACATTAAGGAAATGTCTGAAATGGCAACCAGTGGGAAACTCCAAGGATACCAATGGTTGCAGGAGATGTTGTTCCTCAAGAGACTATGAGGATGATGATCAAAGAAATAGAGCCTGAAGAAGTTGAACAAGATGACAACGTCTTTCTTATGAATTTGTTCTCATATTGCTACGATTTTAGTCTTTGGTTTAAAAATTTTTTTGTGCCACTGAAACGACGGTCATAACGTCTAGTATGTATGTATGTATGTATCTAGTAGAATGTATGGTTGTAGAATTATTTATATATTTATAATGAATTATATATATATATATATATATATATATATATATATATATATATATATATATATATATATATATATATACACAGTGGGTATGGAAAGTATTCAGACCCCCTTAAATTTTTCACTCTTTTTTATTTTGCAGCCATTTGCTAAAATCATTTAAGTTCATTTCTTTTCCTCATGAATGTACACATAGCACCCCATATTGGCAGAAAAACACAGAATTGTTGACACTGTTGCAGATTTATTAAAAAAGAAAAACTGAAATATCACATGGTCCTAAGTATTCAGACCCTTTGCTCAGTATTTAGTAGAAGCCCCCTTTTGATCTAATACAGCCAGGAGTCTTTTTGGGAAAGATGCAACAAGTCTTTCACACCTGGATTTGGGGATCCTCTGCCATTCCTCCTTGCAGATCCTCTCCAGTTCTGTCAGGTTGGACGGTAAACGTTGGCGGACAGCTATTTTTAGGTCTCTCCAGAGATGCTCAATTGGGTTTAAGTCATTGCTCTGGCTGGGCCATTCAAGAACAGTCACAGAGTTGTTGTGAAGCCACTCCTTCGTTATTTTAGCTGTGTGCTTAGGGTCATTGTCTTGTTGGAAGGTAAACCTTCGGCCCAGTCTGAGGTCCAAAGCACTCTGGAGAAGGTTTTCGTCCAGGATATCCCTGTGCTTGGCCGCATTCATCTTTCCCTTGATTGCAACCAGTCGTCCTGTCCCTGCAGCTGAAAAACACCCCCACAGCATGATGCTGCCACCACCATGCTTCACTGTTGAGACTGTACTGAACAGGTGATGTGCAGTGCCTGGTTTTCTCCACACATACCGCTTAGAATTAAGGCCAAAAAGTTCTATCTTGGTCTCATCAGACCAGAGAATCTTATTTCTCACCATCTTGGAGAACTCCATGCGGGTTTTCATGTGTCCTGCACTGAGGCGAGGCTTCCATCGGGCCACTCTGCTATAAAGCCCCACTGGTGAAGGGCTGCAGTGATGGTTGACTTTCTACAACTTTCTCCCATCTCCCGACTGCATCTCTGGAGCTCAGCCACAGTGATCTTCGGGTTCTTCTTTACCTCTCTCACCAAGGCTCTTCTCCCCCGATAGCTCAGTTTGGCCGGTCGGCCAGCTCTAGGAATGGTTCTGGTCGTCCCAAACGTCTTCCATTTAAAGATTATGGAGGCCACTGTGCTCTTAGGAACCTTAAGTGCAGCAGAAATTTTTTTGGAACCTTGACCAGATCTGTGCCTTGCCACAATTCTGTCTCTGAGCTCTTCAGGCAGTTCCTTTGACCTTAATGATTCTCATTTGCTCTGACATGCATTGTGATCTGTAAGGTCTTATATAAACAGGTGTGTGGCTTTCCCAATCAAGTCCAATCAGTATAATCAAAAATTTCTGGACTCAAATGAAGGTGTAGAACCATCTCAAGGATGATCAGAAGAAATGGAGAGCACCTGAGTTAAATATATGAGTGTCACAGCAAAGGGTCTGAATACTTAGGACCATGTGATATTTCAGTTTTTCTTTTTTAATAAATCTGCAAAAAGGTCAACAATTCTGTGTTTTTCTGTCAGTATGGGGAGCTGTGTGTACATTCATGAGGAAGAAGAATGAACTTAAATGATTTTAGCAAATGGCTGCAATATAACAAAGAGTGAAAAATTTAAGTGGGTCTGAATACTTTCCGTACCCACTGTATATATATATTTGCACCGTATACAGTTTTATTGTAATATATATTGCACCGTTGCACTCCCATAATACATTTATTGTATATTTGTATATTTATATATATATATATATATATATATATATATATATATATATATATATATATATATATATATATATATATATATATATATATATATATATACAGTCAACCCCTGATAATTTGCGGGTTCTCATTTGGAACCTAACTAACAGCAAGTTGCGGATTATTTTAAAATTTGTGTGAATCTGCAGCAGGACTGAATGTCCAGGAACGTTAGGAATATTGGGGTCGGTGGTAGAGGCGATAAGCTGAGGGAAAACTCGTTTTTTACTATCACTCCTGCACACTACGTATCCCTAAACTTTGAAATTTTTGCTTTTTCTTCTTTGCTTATCTTAATTTTCGTCACAATCTTCGCTTTCTGTCTTCGATTCGCCATCTAGCAGCGGCGTCTCGAGCTCGTATCTCAAGTTTTTGCTCGTGTATCAAAGCAAAAAATCGACCGAGTGACCGCTCGTATTTCAAAAAACCCGTATGTTAGGGCACTCCTATGTCGAGGTACCACTGTATACAGTATCTCATAAAAGTGAGTACACTCCTTACATTTCAGAAACCATTGTAGTATATCTTCTTAAGGGACAATACTGTAGAAATGATACTTAGATATATTTTAGAGTAGTCAATGTGCAGCAGTATATATTTGCAGTATATATTAGTATAGCAGTATATATATTTATAGATCAGTACAGATTTACTGTCCTCTGAAAATAACTCAACATACAGCCATTAATGTCAAAATGCCTGCCAACAAAAGTGAGTACACCCTAATTGATAACAGCTTTATGTCATGTAACCATGCAAAGCCACACGTCCTATTAATCATGTTCATGTTTATGTTTTGTCTGCTTGACAGGACCATACAATTGTGTGTATCTTGTATTAGAGCAGTTACAATTTGGTGCTTTGCATAAACCTTTCTAATACTGACCACTGGATGTTCAACATGGCACCTCATGGCAAAGAACTCTGAGGATTTGGAAATTTGAATTTTTGCTCTCCACAAAGATTGCCTAGGTTATAAGAAGATCAGTAACACCCTGAAACTGAGTTACAGTACACTGGCCAGGGTCATGCAGAGGTTTTCCAGGAGGGGTTCCACTCGGAACAGGCCTCACAAGGGTCCATCAAAGAAGTTAAGTCCTCTGCTGTGCATCAGGTGCAGAAGCTGCTTCAAAAAATAGATTGAATAGATTGAGTGCTGCAGCATTGCTTTAGAGGTTGCAGAAGTTAAAGGTCTGCTTGTCATTAATCAGACCATACGCCACACACTGCAGCAAGTTGGTTTTCAGGGCCGTCGTCCCAAAAGGAAGCCTGTTCTGAACTTGGATCACAAAAAGTCTGCGAACATTTTGCTGGAAACAACCTGTCTAAGAGCATGAATTACCAATTAGAACCATGTCCTGTAGTCTGATGATGGTGAACATAAACTTGTTCGGCTCATTTGGTGTTCAGCATTTGTGGCAACGACCTGGTGAGAAGAAAATTGTGTGGTGCATGTTGGTGGTAGCATCACAGTCTGGGGCTGCATGAGTGCTGCTGGTACTGGGAAGCTGCTTTTCATTGACTGAAACATGGATTCCAACATGTACTGTGACATTCTGAAGCAGAACATGAGGCCCTCTCTTCAGAATCTGGGCCGAACAGCAGTTTTCCAACATAATAACAACCTCAAACACACCGCCAAGATGACAACTGCCTTGCTGAGGAAGTTGAAGGTGAAGGTGATTGAGTGGACAAGTATGTTTTCAGACCTGAACCCTATTGAGCACCTGTGGAGCATCCTCAAGGGGAAAGTAGAGAAGCACCATGTGTCTAACATCCAGCAGCTCTGTGATGTCATTATGGAGGAGTGGAAGAGGATCCCAGCAACAACCTGTGCAGCTCTGGTGAATTCCATGCCCAGGTGGATTAAGGCAGTGCTGGATATCAGTGGTGCTTACACGAAATATTGACACTTTGAACACAGTTTCGACATGTTCACTTAGGGTGTACTCACTTTTGTTGCCAGGTATTTAGACAATAATGGCTGTATGTTAAGTTATTTTTAGATTACAGTAAATCTATACTGCTATACAAGCTGCACACTGACTACTCTAAAATATATCTAAGTATAAGTATATATATATATATATATATCATGTTATTTCTTATGAAAAATCCTTGTTGTAGTCAGAGAACATGTATGATGTTTTCTGGGACATTATTTGGTAACATTGAGAGACATGATGCCCTTGAGGCTTGTATGTTTATTACATAACTGAAATCTTGATAGCTATCAGAAAGTGGCCCATAAAATCACTGAATCATGAGACAGCATAGGCAGCATTGCAGCCGCCTTCGGTTTTAGACACACCCTGTGCCTTTGAATGTGGAATTGCAATTGGTGCCGAGCGTGCTGGTTCTAGAAACTCCCAAATCACTGTTATCATTGGCTTTAAATGATCACCTGTTGCATGATAATGCAAAAAGGCCATAGAGTCACTGTGTGTAGTAATATTGGGCATTTGTTGCTCATTACTGTCATTAAAGTTTAGAGGGGCGCTTGAATTTAAGCACAGTTAAGACATAATGAAACATGTATTGCACTCTCTTCAAACAAATTCAAGTATTTCATTTAGTAAACAACATAAAGAGCAGTTACAACATGTTCACCTGTCTGTGCTTACCAGAGACCCAGTCTCAGCATTCATGATGTATGAGGAGTTGTAAAAGCGGACACTGGTTTTGGGATCCTCAGGCAGCTCCTCGTTGTTGCGAAACCACTGATAGTGAGAAAGAGGGTAACCCTCGCTCTCCATGCACCGTAACTCTGTAGAAGAGCCTGCGGTGACAGAATTTGGGACACTGCACCGCGGCACCACTGGCTTTACTGTAAACCAAACAAAATCACAGTAGAATCTTATACATCGCACAGGCAGCATAAAATATTATGCAGAATTTCTAATATATATATATATATATATATATATATATATATATATATATTAGAAATATATATATATATATATATTAGAAATATATATATATATATATACATATATATATATATATATATATATATATATATATATATATGTATATATATATATATATATATATATATATATATATATATATATATATATATATATATATATATATATATATATATATATATATATATATAACCTGCTCTTTTGCAAGTTCTCCAACTTAGAAATCATGGAGGGGTCTGAAATTGTCATCGTAGGTGCATGTCCACTGTGAGAGACATAATCTAAAAAAAAAAAATCCAGAAATCACAATATATGATTTTTAAACTATTTATTTGTATGATACAGCTGCAAATAAGTATTTGAACACCTGTCTATCAGCTAGAATTCTGACCCTCAAAGACCTGTTAGTCTGCATTTAAAATGTCCACCTCCACTACATTTATTATCCTAAATTAGATGCACCTGTTTGAGGTCGTTAGCTGCATAAAGACACCTGCTCACCCCATACAATCAGTAAGAATCCAACTACTAACATGGCCAAGACCAAAGAGCTGTCCAAAGACACTAGAGACAAAATTGTACACCTCCACAAGGCTGGAAAGGGCTACGGGGAAATTGCCAAGCAGCTTGGTGAAAAAAGGTCCACTGTTGGAGCAATCATTAGAAAATGGAAGAAGCTTCACATGACTGTCAATCTCCCTCGGACTGGGGCTCCATGCAAGATCTCACCTCGTGGGGTCTCAATGATCCAAAGGAAGGTGAGAAATCAGCCCAGAACTACATGGGAGGAGCTGGTCAATGACCTGAAAAGAGCTGGGACCACCGTTTCCAAGGTTACTGTTGGTAATACACTAAGACGTCATGGTTTGAAATCATGCATGGCATGGAAGGTTCCCCTGCTTAAACCAGCACATGTCCAGGCACGTCTTAAGTTTACCAATGACCATTTGGATGATCCAGTGGAGTCATGGGAGAAAGTCATGTGGTCAGATGAGACCAAAATAGAACTTTTGGGTCATAATTCCACTAAACGTGTTTGGAGGAAGAAGAATGATGAGTACCATCCCAAGAACACCATCCCTACTGTGAAGCATGGGGGTGGTAGCATCATGCTTTGGGGGTGTTTTTCTGCACATGGGACAGGGCGACTGCACTGTATTAAGGAGAGGATGACCGGGGCCATGTATTGCGAGATTTTGGGGAACAACCTCCTTCCCTCAGTTAGAGCATTGAAGATGGGTCGAGGCTGGGTCTTCCAACATGACAATGACCCGAAGCACACAGCCAGGATAACCAAGGAGTGGCTCTGTAGGAAGCATATCAAGGTTCTGGCGTGGCCTAGCCAGTCTCCAGACCTAAACCCAATAGAGAATCTTTAGAGGGAGCTCAAACTCCGTGTTTCTCCAGAAACAGAAACCTGGCCAGAAACAGGCCAGAAACCTGACTGATCTAGAGAAGATCTGTGTGGAGGAATGGGCCAAAATCCCTCCTGCAGTGTGTGCAAACCTGGTGAAAAACTACAGGAAACGTTTGTCCTCTGTAATTGCAAACAAAGGCTACTGTACCAAATATTAACATTGACTTTCTCAGGTGTTCAAATACTTATTTGCAGCTGTATCATAAAAATAAATTGTTAAAAAATCATACATTGTGATTTCTGGATTTTTTTTTTAGATTATGTCTCTCACAGTGGACATGCACCTACGATGACAATTTCAGACCCCTCTATGATTTCTAAGTGGGAGAACTTGCAAAATAGCAGGGTGTTCAAATACTTATTTTCCTCACTGTGTATATATATATATATATATATATATATATATATATATATATATAAAAAGGTACCTCTCACAGCCAGACTTATAAGGATTTCGTCGAAGGATTTCTGGTCATCAATGGCAACCACCTCGCATCGATACATCGCACTGTCTGATCTGCTGACGTTCAGGATCAGCAGGTTTGCAGGTTCTCTCAGCAAAGCCCTGTTCTCTAAATCACCTGCCACAGCAAGCAAACTGCATTTTATTCTTTGCTGCTGGTGCCATTACCTACACTATATTGACAAAAGTTTGCGGACACCTGGTCATAAGTATGGTATGTGCTTTTTTAAACACTGCATTCCACATTTAGTCCCAATTTGCTCTTAAGACTCCGTCCACACTTCTGGGACGATGTTTCACTAGGTTTTGGAGTGTGCTTGTGGAGATTTGTGTTCATTCTGACACAGGGGGGGTTATTAAAGACAGGCACTGGTATAGGTGAGGTAAGGAGGGCTGGGGTGCAGTCAGCGCTCACATTCATCCCAAAGGTGTTCAATAGAGTTGAGGTCAGAGCTCTCTAGCAGAAGATCTTCCACTCCATTCCTTTGAAAGCATATCTTCATAGAGTTTGCTTTGAGCATGGAGTTTGCTTTGTCATGCTACTGCATCCAATACAACTGTGTGCCTTCAGATTTGCGATAAGACTTTGGGAAAGATCCACATATGGCTGGGAATGTCAGGCGTCCCAATACTTTTGTTCATATAGTGTATATAGCGACTGTTTAATTATATCCAGTATAGTGAAATGTGGTCATGGGTTGGATTTTATATGTGGATTTATTTGGTATGTCGGCTGTTACCTGATATTTTCTTTTGGAAATATACATAACTGGGAGCTCCGTTTTTTATTTTCTTCCATTCGATTCTGGGGTTGCTTGTAGATATGGACTCGATCAAGCAGCTCAATTCGATTGCTTTTAAGGAAATAAAAACATTATTTGCTACAGTTGTCGAGGAACAAATCACTGTAATGATTAGTGTAGTCATTAAAATATTCAGCGCTTACACTCAAATTCATTCGCCCACACGTCTTTGTCTGTAGTTCGCAGAATTACACCAGACGTCACACAACCTAGAAAATGCAACAGACAAATAAATTCACACTGACCAGTGGAAAAAAAAAAAAAAGACCCAAATAACCCCAAAACACTGGACACCATTGGCAGTATTACATTCTACCCCCATACCCAATACCCATTCAAAGAGCAGCATTCCCACCCACAACCCTCCTAATAAAATCCTTTGAAGTGGGAAGTATGTGCTTGAATTCTCAGCGTCTGGATGGGACGAAAGTGAAAGCCTTGTGCTAGGAAGAGTTGAAAATCAGCTGCTACCATGCCTCAGAGTGCAGAGTGATGATCGTGCTCTCTATCTGGTAGCGTCTGGACCAGTTTATCATTCTGGCTGAACAGGTGCACTGCTGTCTGCCTGGCCATTAATAGCTATTAGACATGTGGCAAGCTGAGAAAATGAAGACCAGCGAACTCACAGGCAATCTGGAACAAAAAGAATAACTTTTCCTGCACTGTGTACATTTACCCTTTACCCCTTTTCCATGGAAATGGAACTCTAAAACACTCCTGTAGGCCAAAGCTTTAACCCTTGAGCCATGCTGTTGGTGTAGCTATTACTGCTTGGTTAGTTGAATCATTGTAGGCTATTGTTTGGTTGAATCATTGTATCTCTCCATAATCAGCTGTTGGCAACTCATATGTGATATCAATAAGGTGCATGTTTGACCTGCATCAGTCTGCCAGGGGTGTATGGAGTAACCGTAGATGAGCGTCTGCCCTGAGTTGTCGCAACAACATTATCCTGAAGGACGTACACTGGTCAGTACTGATGGCCACAGTGGTAGAAAAACATTGTTCATTGGTCACAAGCTTCAACAAACCAGCCAACTCATTGTCTTTAAAATAAATAAAATACATTTCAGGACAGGTAATGGCTCCAAACAAAACTCACTCAAATACTCTGCATAACTAACAACACAACCTAACAAATCAAATCCCCTAAAACACTACCAACTGGTAGACTCTATGAGCCAGTTCACATTTCATAGCCCCTGGGTTATGAAATGAGGCCACTCCTGACATGTTAGAAGCCCAGGGATCATAGTCATCTTACAAATGAAATATGTGGATGAATGTTCGAACGTAACATTTCAGTACAGACATCGATACACTGGGGAAGGTCAAAAAATATTTATTTCTTCTATACTGGTAATGAACGAGCTCCTGATCTTTATCTCTGGCCTCAGGACAGCGAACACGTCTGCGCTTCAGTCGTGTTTCGTTTTGTTCAATGCAAACCATGACAAAAATACAGACAGATATACGGCAGCTTAAGTTCCTAGTACTCCATTACTCTGTAACCCTCTGAACCGTCCAACAGCCTGTCATAAGCTATTTTTTGAATGGGAATGAAAGAAACTACATAACTTTTCTGGTATGAATCCGGGTTAAAATGACACAGACTGCTTGTATTTTCTTTCGTTTTAGTTTTTTAGACTCAGGCTGAAAGTCATAAACCGACACAGAGTGCATACAGCGACCTACAGCTCTCATACTGTACATCAATCATGGGTTAACAAGTGAGACATGAAATGAAAGCCAGGAAACAACCTGTGTGAGGACGGCACTAAATCATTCTGATGTCTAACTGGGTCACTCTTACAAAGCTTACAGTAGGCATACATTATTTCATCACAGATATCAGGTTTAGTGTATTTATTTCTACTGGTTTCACAGTGAAGTGTTTGGAATTTAAAAAGATTATTAAATAGTCATTAAAGATTTAGACAGGCATAGATGTAAGAGGATGATTAGGCCATTGCACTAATGGCTCAACACCTTACTAAGCCATTTAGGTATAAGCTTCATTTATATACTGTACATACATAGATAACCTCACATGTATTGACCCTCATTTATAGTAGCTTCATGCTCTTCTTGGAATTTAAGGAAAAGCAAGACATGACCGTGAACAAGACAATTGTGAAAGCCATTCAAGACGCAATGAAGCGGTGCGCTGGGGTCTTCTTATAAAATGCTACGGTAATCATAATGAATGTAATTCAGGTGCAAAACACGGGACTTGATCAGGGTGCAGTGACTGATGGAAAATGTAGATCATTAACATATTCGTGACACAATTTTAAAGAAATATTCAGCTTGAAAAACACAATTCATACGCAAAAGTCCATTCACTTTTTTTTTTAAATGGTAGTAAACAATTTCGTTTAAATATATCAAAAAGTAAACTTTTAAATGTTATTCATGTTGTATATTGATATATAGATATGTGTATGCAGATTTTTTTTTAAATATACGTTTTCCATTCCTAAATAAAAATTTGAAATAAAAAACAAAAAAAACAAAGAACCTTCTAAAACTCGAGTTAATTATTATATAGAATCTACTTTAACTATATATATATATATATATATATATATATATATATATATATATATATATATATATATATATATATATAAAGAAAACACTCAAGTGATAAAGACAAGTCAAAGGAAACACCCAAATAAATCATAAGATAACTATATTTTATTATACATAACTTTTTCAACTAAACAATTCAGAAATTGCTTCAGTGTTTTACTTTGAAAATTGTTCTTGTTTGCCTCAAACCTGTTTTGACCTTTTACAGAAATCAAAACAATATTCACAACTTATGGTTTTATGGACATCTGACATCTCAGGGTGATCGATTAGTTTAACATAACACAATTTACAGTACGTTAATTAATTTACTAGAATAACTCTTTTACTGGATCTGTAATAAACTGCAATTTTTATTATTCACAAAATAATAAACTGAACATTCCCAAAATTGGTCCAGAGGTGCTGATTCGTTTTCTAACAGCAGCTTTGAAGGTATTTTAAATCAGGGATGTTAATTAATTCTATCCTTAATACATATTGGTTTCTATGGTAACAACGTACAAAAGGACATAATTGTACACTCCACATATGCTGATTTCATTTGAAGTGTGTAGTGATCGCTATGGTGACACTTCACAGAGCGTCAGAACTTCAAAACAGGAACATTTTGTATATGCAAACAGAGCAGGTAGTCTTTTATGTTTTTCGAGACGCATGCATGTTCATTTTGTTTATAGGCAAAAAATTAATTGGTAATGTAATATTACAAAAATTATTTGAGGCAAATTCGTTTGCCTTCATTCTTCGTTTAGTCCATTTAACTAAACACGGAGCACTGTGTTTCCCACCGACCATTATTACTGACGCACCGCCCGCTAAACTCACGAGCACTCTGGACAGGGAACACAGGAGGTGCTGCAGAATTTAAAAAAATGGAGGAAAGTGGAAAAGGGCGAGGGGAAGATTCAGGCCAAAAAAAAAACGCCAGAAAGTTTGGGGACATTTCAAGGCAAACCAAATAAAACACCGTGCAGTGCAGTTACGGTTTTTACAGTAATTTGAAATAGATTTTTTATATTTTTATTTATATACTGTGCGGTCTTTTCCGGAGACATGAAAAATACCGCATCGCGATACTGTGCGAGATTTCTTTAATAAATACTTGAGTGAAAATAAGTTTCATTAAACAAATATTTTCCAATTACTGAAGCTACGCAGCCACTGTGGGGGGACTTTTTGAACACGCTGTATTTGCATTTTGATGCATTTTTCAACGATATTCTTTTATGCAATTTCAGCAATTATAAAGGGCATTTTTCTAAAAAGGAAAACAAATTTAAATTCATTTGAAGAGATCTGTCTTATTTTATTGCTCTTTAATGAAGTAAAAAAAAAAGTACTGCTTATCCGATTACTCGATTACTCGCTGGAATAATCAAGTCAAGTCAAGTCAAGTTTATTTCTATGGCGCTTTTCACAACAGACATTGTCTCAAAGCAGCTTTACAGAAATTAACAGTTAAGGTGAATGGTGTGCATTTATCCCTGATGAGCAGCCATGGCGACTGTGGCAGGGAAAAACTCCCTTAGATGTTATGAGGAAGAAACCTTGAGAGGAACCAGACTCAAAGGGGAACCCATCCTCATTTGGGTGACATCAAGAGTTTGAGCATAAATCTTTCAACAGTACAGAACACTGGAGAGTGAGAACTAACATGAGCACTGGAGTATAAGATTATAAGCAATGTTCTTTCTGCAGTCTTATACAGTTTTTTTGGTTAGTAGCTCCTAGTTTTATAAGCTCAGCATTTGTGATCAATAATCGTTAGACTACTCGACTACTAAAATGATCGATAGCAGAAGCCTTAGTATGAAGATTTACTTTGACTGAACAAATATGTGAAAGTACAGATGTTACACTTTATCTGCATCTGGACAGTTCATTTCTCCAAACACTCAGCTGAAACACTTTGCCATGCCTCTTGTAAATCGTGCCAAATGTCTCCTTCACTAGCTGGATATTTCTTTCCGATCTTGCGATCCAGTACATCCTAGAGCAGTTCAATAGGCTTTAGGTGGGCTGACAGGACTGGGAAAGTCATTCCATGATAAATACCATTCCAGCCGACTGTTTCGTCTCTAAATAACACATACAGAGCTTGGCTGTAAGCTTCAGATCATTTTCTTGTTGTATGGTGAAGTCGGTTCCCATTAGGCGTAGTCCAGATGGAATAATGGAAGACATGTTGGTTCAGTATTCCTTCCACCCGGAATAAGCGTACAACATTCCCTGTTCCAAAACAACCCCAAACCATTAAGCGTTCCCCTCCAAGAGTGTGAGGCAGTCTGCTAACATCATCTCTCCTGTTCTCTGCCTTACATAAGTTCTTCTGTTAGAGCCAAAAACGTCACATTTTGACTCCTTTGTCTAAAGAAATTTCTTACAGTCATTCGCTGTCCTTTTTCCGAGTTTGTTGCATATAAACAAAAGACACATGCATGTGTCTCGAAAAACGAATAAAAAGACTAGGTGATACAAACTTTTGACAATTACAATGGATAACAGGGATTCAATTGTTATGCTGATGTTTCTTAACATTAAACCCCAGTATAAATGGTTTAAAAAAGGATATGATGTGTTTATCGTTCACCAAAAAAAAATAAAAAATGGTGGAATAAATGGAAAATAATCTTGAATAAACTATAAGTTGATTTCATTCGATGGCATCACACCACCCTGCTGTTGGTTATTTCCATATAATAGCACACACACATCATGTGCCTCATATGAACACTTATAGTGTCATGGCTTTGTGTCCCACCCCTTTGTTCCTCTTAATATAAAGATGTTCTGCTGCCTTTTCAAAAACCAACATTGCTCTAAGGACCAAGTCCATGGCAGGCCAAGACAAACAATCGTGTTGTTCCAGCAGTGACGGATGGAACTCAAAGGCCCCAGCTGACGTTTGCTGGACTTTCCCATCAGCCATGCATCCTGGGCTATTTTTACATCCGCTGCTGACACCGAACCGCTAGAAAGGCCACACGATACACACCACATAATGTCCTTTCAAAAAGCCTTGTATTGGCGTTCTCATGCTTGTCCTTCACATCTGTGTAAGTCTCACACATCCACCTTAAAGACGGATTACTACAGCGTGTTCTTTACAGAAGAGGGGGAAAAAAAGCTTTCAGAAAAGAAAGACAAAAGGTCAGAACCTAACGGGAACCAGGTCGACGCTAATACTTTAACGATTCGATGGCGATTTTCCGACGATAAATGTAACCGTATAAAGTTTGGAACAATTCACACAACCTTTTCCACTGAAATGTAGACTAATACCCTTGAGCTTTAGTGTTATGCATTCCACATGGGGGGTGAGGGGGGGCTATGTTGGATGCACAGAGCTTCTCTGGTTTTCATAAGCTGAGAAACGACATTAAACGGCCGATGGCGCATATTTTCACATCTCTCGCAGTCTCTTAAGACATAAACCTAAACATTTCCAAGACTTTTTTTGGACAATGTGGAAAAAGTAAACAGATGCAACGGGACAGAAAAACCCAACAAAATGTTCAAAAAAACACTAGGGCTCTAGTAGAACAGATTGTTATTCAACACACACACACACACACACACACACACACACACACACCATGCCAAGCGGTCCCTTCAGCATGAAAAGAACTGGAGCATGACATGAATAATATGTGCTTATCATTACAATTTGATTTATTATCACTACTTAAATAAAGCCTACACCTTTTTTTCAGGTGGTTTAAAGTTGAATCTTCTTGTGACAGCAAAAAAAAAAAAAGATGAATCTTTATTCTGTATTTAACCCCTCACCCAGAAAGACACCTATATGTGCAATGTACATGTATAGGGAGCAGTGTAATGTTACTGCTCCCTCATGAGCATGGGCTCAGGGTCAAATTTCAGGCAGGTTTTATTTTATTCTTTTTATAAGACTCACGTTTATAGCAAGCATTTATAACACACATACATCTGTCTCTTTTCACTCAATGTGATAATAAAGATCCAGTTAAAAAATGAGGATCGTTATAGCTATTGATAATGTAAGCCTGCCTTAGCCTCTATCTCCCTCCAGCTCAATTCGGTAAACGTCCACATTTCAAACGCCCTCCATTAAAACCCCCACCTTTCCCTTCACCAGAAGGGTTTCATCGACACGACAATAAGAAAGAAACCGTACTTACAAAGCGAAAAGAAGAGCAGCACCGTTCCAAATGTTTGACGTCCCGGCGCCATTTTGGAGGCACGTTTAGCCGAGTTCAGCTGTCCGCGCGCTCGCTGGACGAACGGGAAGGGATGCTGCTGCTGCTGCCGCCGCCGCCGCTCAGTTGCCATGGCGACAAGTGCGCGCTCGTGCCGAGGTCGTCGCGAGTCCACTTCTGTCTACGCGCTGCGCGCTCCCGTGCGATGCTGTGCGTCCCAGCGCGTTCCCGCGTATAAAAAAAAAAAAGCGTCGCCTCTAAAAGGTGTCTCTGGTTAGTGAGTAAACTTTTAACTGAGTACAGTGACGTCACGGAGATAACCCATCATTAATGTAATGTGAATTTTCCTCTAGCGGTGAAGCATGGAAATACAATTAAAAGGTTTTCCTACACTGCGCATTGCTGCTCGTCCATGCGTGTGGACCCTCTCTATAGGCGGAGGTGGAATTGATTAATGACTAAGTAATGACTTTTTCACCATCTATAGTGGACCAATAAGCTCATAAAGCAGCATTGTGCATTTCAAGGATATAGACCATAGTTTAAAGCCATGACTGAATTTAAAAAGAAAAACCAAATCACATATAATACAATGTGCACTCTGAATTATATCAGCCATAATAATGTGTAGGTGTCACCAAAACAACTGTGACCCATCCAAGCATGGATTCCACCTGTGGTGTCTGGGAATACGTTTGTGATCAAATGTACTTGGCCAGTATAAATGTTTAGGTAGATAGTACAGATAGTCAGAAATGAACGCCAGGACCCCAGATTTAACCCACAGATAACCCACAGATAACACTGCCTCCACCAGCTTGCCTTTTTCCCACAGTGAATCCATGTCTTCCCTAGGGAAGTGGCACACATGCACCTGAACGTAAAAGAAAATGTGATTTATCAGACCAGGCCACTTTCTTCTATCGCTCCATGTTTCAGTTCTAATGCTCATGTGTTTATTGTAGAAGCTTTTAGTGGTGGATAGGAGTCAGTATGGGAACTGGTCTACAGGAATGCAGATCCATACACAGCAATCTGTGCTGCATTTGACAGCTTTCTATCTACCAGCTTTATCTCTTTTCTTTTTTTTTTTTAGAGCTTTGGGGTACAGTAGCTTTTCTGTAGGGTTGGATCAAAATTTACTCCCCATGAGCATTTGTGAGCTTTGGGTACCAATGCCACTGTTACAGATGCCCCCGGACAGATGTGCTTTCTTTAAATACTTTTTCTAGGTACTAACCATTTTACACTGGAAAGATCCATAAGACCTGCAGTTTTGGGGATTCTCTGCCTCTGTCTGTCTAGCTATCACAAACTGGCCCTTCTCAAATTCACTGAAATCCCTATCCTTGTCAATTTATACATAAAACAAACAGATAAGGTATATACCTAATTATATATATATATATAAAAAAAAAAATTGACAGACAAAGGCAGAGAATATCCAAAACTGCAGGTCTTATGGATCTTTCCAGTGTACAATGGATAATACCTAGGAAAAGTGGTAAAAGAAAGGACATCTGTCCGGGGGCATCTGTAACAGTGGCATTGGTACCCAGAGCTCACTAATGAACTAATGTGAGTGCATGTGATACATTCTTCACTGAGTTTTATATACATATATATATATATATTACTCAGTAAAGAATGTACCACATGCTGTTATTACATAAAATAACATAATAATTAATAACAATATAAACAATTCTTTAGGGGAAAAAAAAAATGAGTTTACTTAAATATATAAATCTGAATTACTACCTATCGTGTCTTGTCTATTAAAGCTGTTCTTGTAACTTACGGTCCCGACACTAGATGGCAGTATTTGATTAAACAACAGAAACTAACATAAGAATTATTGACAAGTTTAAATGACATTTACACAAGTTCTTTAGTGCACATGTCGATTTTAGTTCAGTTTGTTCTTTCAAAGAATATATTGAATCATTTCTGTTCAAGTTTGTGTGGACCACAAGGGTATGTTATTTTTACATTTTCAAACTCGTGGAAATCAAAACTCATCATTATGGAAGAAATATAATTATTTTTGGGTTCTTATAGTTTTAGTTTTTCTATTTGACTGGTCAATTATAGGTGAATACAAATTTGACTGTATGTGTAAGATGCATGTAAGGCACAATATATGTACATAATACAATATATGTACTATCACTATTATTTATGGTTCCTAGAGAATCTACTATTCCATCTAGCAGCATTCTAAGTATCCTTCTGGGTATGCAAGAACATCCCATCTGGATGAATTCTCTTCTGCAGTATCATACAACAGAGGGTTTCCCTAACAGTCAGGATTCAAGCTAAACTTACAGGTGAAGAACATATTTATATCCATATTAAGAGTTTACAATATAACATAGACAATCCCTTTGTTTTACATTGATATTTTTTAATCAGGCCTGTTTCAAGTGTCGTGCAGTGGCTTGTGTGAGGTTTGCAAATAACCAGTAGGACTGAAGAGCCCCTGTGTGTAAACACTATAGTATAAATTAAACTCAAAACATAAAAACTTACACTGATCAGCCATACCATTAAGACCACTTAAATGACAATCTTGTTACAGTTGCAATGGTTATAGAGTGGAAGATGATGTGTTGGATGTAGGGAAAATGTGCAACTGGAAAAACCTTTTTTTTGGAAGGAGTTTAATTATGATGGCTAGACATCTGAGTCAGAGCATCTCCAAAACACCAAGTCTTGTTGGGTTTGCCCATTTTGCAGTGGTTATTACCTACAGAAAAAGATTCAAGGTAGTACAATAGTAAATCAGAGTCCAAGTTTCAGTGAAGGCTAACTCATAGCCTGGTTTAATCCCACAGAAGATCTACTGTAGCACAAAAGAAAAAGTTAATGCTGGCTATGAATGATGGTTATAGTTTGCTTTGGGATATAAGGCAGCTGGTGTGAATGTTTTGGCTGATCAGCAGATTCCTTCATTCTCAGCGAATTACATTTCCAAAAATATTTACCAAGTATTATGTCTTTAATCATGTGGAATCTATAGTCTTCTCAACTGGCAACAGATTCCTGTCTGTGTTCTGCAGAGTGATCAGTAAGTGCACTTTATTACTGCGCTTGAGATGTTCCTGATAGATTGAGTCTGCATATCATTCAAAAACTCTCAGCCAGCAGCTGCACTGGACGTTTCTGCTCGGAAGTGGTGTAAATAGTGGGCACACACTAAATGGAAACACAGTAAGCATTGTAATGCAGGCATAAATGGTTCTTAATCTGTGCAGTTCTCACAAAAACATTGCTGTTTCAAAGCAGAATTGTAAATTATAAATTAAATCATATGAGGAGATTGAATACATTTATGTATATATTAATACATAAATATAATAAATATAAATAACAAAGCAGCTAGTAGATGATCTTAGAATATAGGATTATTGATTAAGGTGATGTCTAGAAAAAGCAGATTATATGATATTCTAATAGATACACTGACAGATATGCCATAATTCTGTTTATATATCTTTTTTCTTTTTTTCTGCAATTAGAAAACAAAATAACATATAAATCTAAATGAAATATTTTAAAAACCTTACAATAGAAATTTACCATTTTAAAGCAAAAAGAAGGTAATTTTGATTTTGATTAAAATAGTTGGGAGAGAGTCGTGTTTACTATGTGTAACATCCCCCTTTTCTTTTAACAACAGTCTGTATATGTCTGGGAACTAAGGAGACCAGTTGCTGAAGTTTTGGGAAAAGAATGTCATCTCTTTTGTGTCTAATCCAGGATTAAAGTTGTCATATTTGTTTCTTGATGCACCAAATGTTTTTTATTAGCAAAATATCTGGACTGCAGCCAAGCAGGTTCAGCATCCTGACTCTTTTACTATGAAGCCATGCTGTTGTAATAGATGCAGTGTACAGTTAACACGATCTTTCTGAAATATTGTCTGGATAATTGCATATGTTGCTATATAACCTGTATATTTCTTTTAAGATTGATGGTGATTTTTCAGACGTACAAGCTGTCCATTCCAAAAGCACAAATGCACCCCATACCATCAGAGTTGCAGTGCTGATGGTATTGGGTGAGTGCTGATAATAAGCTGGATAGTTCCCCTCTTTATTAGTCTGGAGGATGCAGCATGTTGAAAGATTTATGTTCAAACACTTGATGTCACCCAAATGAGGATGGGTTCCCCTTTTGAGTCTGGTTCCTCATAAGGTTTCTTCCTCATAACATATAAGGGAGTTTTTCCCTGCCACAGTCGCCATGACTTGCTCATCAGGGATAAATGCACACCATTCACCTTAACTGTTAAATTCTGTAAAGCTGCTTTGAGACAATGTCTGTTGTGAAAAGCGCTATAGAAATAAACTTGACTTGACTTGACTTGACTAACTATTCACTTTGCCACAAACCATTTTTATGTTGAGGGACATTTTGAGAAACATTTATGTTAATGAACATTTTGAAATCATTCCACAATATGTAAATGCAGTTTTTCACAGATTGGTTAACCTGGATCTTTACTTTTAAGCAAATCTGCCTTTCTAAGATACACTTTTTGTTTCCAATCAGGTGACTGAGCTGTTACCAATTGACCAAATTAGTTGCAAAAAGTGAGTGCCATGCAACAAACAAAAAAGTGCAGTGGCTGTTGGGTAATGTAGTCCTTAGGCTTAATCTTGACAGAGCAGTGGGAATGACAGACTGGTTCAAGGTGGAGGCTGGACTGCATCAAGGTCGGCTCTGAGCCCTTTCCTGTTTGCAGTGGTGATGGACAGGTTGACAGACAAGGTCAGACAGAAGTCTCCATAGACTATGATGTTTGAGGATGATATTGTGATTTGTGGTGAGAGTAGGGAGCAGGTTGAGAAGAGCCTGGAGAGGTGGACGCTGAAAAGAAGGGGAATGAAAGTCAGTAGGAGTAAGACAGAGTACATGTGTGTGAATAAGAGGGAGGGGAGTGGAGTGGTGCGGTTGCAGGGAGAAGAGGGGAAGAAGGTGGAGGAGTTTAGGTACCTGGGGCCAACAGTGCAAAGTAATGGAGAGTGTGTTAGAGAAGTGAAGAAAAGAGTGCAGGCAGGGTGGAGTGGATGGAGAAGAGTGGCAGGAGTGATTTGTGATAGAAGGGTATCTGTGAGAGTGAAAGAGAAAGTTTATAGGACTGTGGTGAGACCTGCAATGTTGTATGGATTAGAGACAGTGGCATTGAGTAAAAGACAGGAGGTGAAGCTGGAGGTAGCAGAAATAAAGATGTTAAGATTTTCATTGTGAGTTAAGAGGATGGACAGAATTAGAAATGAGTTTATTAGAGGGACTGCGCATGTTTTGGAGACAAGGTAAGGGAGGCGCGATTGAGATGGTTTGGACATGTGCAGAGGAGGGACATATTGGTAGAAGAATACTGATGATGGAGCCACCAGGAAGGAGAAGAAGAGGAAGCCTAAGGAAAAGGTTTATGGATGTGGTGAGGGAAGACATGCAGGTGAGTGGTTTAAAAGAGGCAGATGTAGAGGACAGAGAAATGTGGAGACGAATGATCCACTGTAGCAAACCCCTAATGGAAGCAGCTGAAAGAAGAAAAAAAGTTTTGTGAAAAGTTTACAACATTAAATTATAAATATGAACAAAAAAAAAAGAGCCATTAAAAAAAACCCCATGAAATTAGAGGTATGAAACACAAGGTATGCTGTTTTTGGAAAATATTAAACTTTGGACTGTTAACAGTAACTATGCTTTGTGCTGGATAAATGTGTACATTGTCCCTTTTTTTCTGAAATTCTCTTCCATAGCCAAAGTAAAGGCAAACCCCTTTCATTCTACGCATCAAACAGATTCTATGTTAATGCCTCCATATCCAAATATAAGGATAATCTTTTATACAAAAGGTATCATCATTGTGCATGTTACTATAAAGATTCACTTAATTTCTTTTGATGTTCTGATAAATGTAGCATGTCGTTCTGCTGACATTGCAACATGTCCGTAATACATATTGTACTCTAAGAATCAGAGGGCGCATTACCATTACCATTTTATATGCTAATGCCAGTGCAGAATGCATGATTGCACTGTTAAGGATGTGAAACTGAAAGTTGATGAGTGGCAATGCCTGCAAAAGTGCTGATTAAAACGGTATGTACCGTGCAGCTTAGATTCAGGTTCACAGAACGTGAAGCTAGACTGTACTATATGCCAAGCATGACTGGGAGCACAATAGGGGTGGGGTATTTTTAAACAATGCACCAGGCAAGGTCACAAATGAGTTACAGAGACATAATAGTTTATTTACATCAGAGAGCTATTATTCTTAGAATAGTGTGAACAGTGAAAATAACATGGTCTACACATCTCTTTAAAAACCCTGTTAGCTTTTATGTGATGTAAAAAATTTTAAAACGAAAAACCATGTCAAATGTTGAACCATTAATGAAAAACCAATCAAAATTGTTTAATCGAAATAGTATCTAATACTCTTTTCAAAGCCTTCGCAGCACTCAGTCTTGGGAAAGAGTCGACTAAATTAGAACATCATTATTCCGTTTGCAGAAATGCTTCAGATTTCTCATATTGCATAGTGATCTCCTCTCAGAGCACTCTTCATGTCATTCCACACCTCTTTAATAGGATTTAGATCTGGGCTCTGACTGGGCTTCAGGCCATTCCAAACTGTTGATCTTCTGCTTCTGAAGCTATTCTTCTACTCTTGTTATGGTGCTAAACGATGACTTTTTCTACATCTTAATTTGCCTAACAGGGGCCTTCAGGTCTGCCCGAAATAGATTAGTGTTTGAAGTGTTCCATGATTCCCTCTGCCAGAGAAGAAGCCTTAGAACATGATGCTGCCATCACCATGCTTCACCATTAGCAAAGTCTTTTTTTTGTGTGATAAATCAAGCACAGGTAATCCCAGATTTACAATGGAGATGCCTTTCTGCTGACCCCATTGTAACTTGAAAAAATCGTAAATCGAGACATGGCCCAGCGTACCCAGGAGTCTTAAAGAATAGTAATAATTAATAATTTAACAATTTACAGTACATAATTTAGCCAAACAGAGCAACAGCGTACCATACTGTATAAACTACACAGTATATATGTATATGGCAGCAGGCGCATGGACAATGGTGGAGCATATGCTGCTATGTTTTCCTGCAGCATGAAACGTATAATATTTTGACATTTTTGTCGTCTCACTAATGTCAATAAAAAATCAGGTTGATATATACAATATTTTTCAGTGTTATGCAAATACAATTTACCATGACCTAATCAGAACAAAACATATTTTCTGACAAGGTTTGAATAATAGGCATACCTGGATGCTTTTTTTTTGTTTGTTTTTGTTAAAAAGAGTCACCCTCCATCTAGGAGTCTTGGAAAGCTCCCTGATTTTTTTATTATTGATCTGTAAACTGTCAGTTCATCCTGCTCATAATTTAAAAAAAACTATAAATAGTGATGACTAGACAATTTCATCTTAGCATGAAAACTGAATTTTTTTATTTACACTATTTTTAAGGTTGCTGGGGTGCATAGAGCTTTTGCAGGTGAAAGAAAGAAATTTAAAAGTGTTGATATAAATACTAACAGACTAATAGACCTTGAGCTTTGTGTACCAGGCTATCCTGTTGAAATGATGATAATGCAGCTGCAGCAACTCCATGAATATTGCTGAATAGTCTTATTAACACTGCTCAGCTATTATGGGATGCATCATTACAGCTAGAAATGGATTACAAAATGTAATTATAGATATTTGGGCATTCTTCTCCCTGTCTCGTTCTATCGGATTGTTTTTTGGGACATTAGGAATTAGGTACACATTGTGAGCCATAATAATCTCACAGAGTTGTTATAATATTTGCCCTGCACAAGATTTATCGCCACCCTCTGTCCCTTTTTGCCAGAGCATCTTTCATTTGCCTCTCAATTGCAGCTAATGTTAGTTTGCTATACCATTAGATTTTATGCCACTGTTTCAGGAGGCAGTTAATACACGTTTCCTTCACCATGTTCCATGGTGTGTTTGGTTGCCTGGTAACAGGGGATTTTCTCTTGAGCTCATCTAATAGAGCCCTTTAACAGTGCAGTAGTAGCAGGTCACCTGTGAACAGAAGGCTGACCTATTTAAATGGATTTAAAGCATCAAAGGACACAAGCTTGACAATGTCCATATAAAGAATTTGGTCACTTTTTACGCACTTCCAGATTTAAATATATATTGCCAGTCAAATGATTTAAAAACACTATATGGTATGTTTGTTTTATGCAAATGATTTGAGAGAAGAAATTTTTTTAGAATGACAGATGCAATATAATCAGAAATGGCCAAACTCTTGATCTCTCTAATCAGGCTTCAGTATTGTGTATAACATTAATAATAGCACTGTCTATGGGTCTTTTATCTATAGGATTAACAGGTTATCCTTTTAAACACTCATTTAGAGCCCTGTTAGGGTCCGAGAGGGACCAGGCAACATGTTTTATGCAATTGACAATACATTTCCTTATTACTTTTCTCTATCTATCTATCTATCTATCTATCTATCTATCTATCTATCTATCTATCTATCTATCTATCTATCTATCTATCTATCTATCTATCTATCGACAGACAGACAGACAGACAGACAGACAGACAGACAGACCGACCGACCGACCGACCGACCGACCGACAGACAGACAGACAGACAGACAGACAGACAGACAGACAGACAGACAGACAGACAGACAGACAGACAGACAGATAGATAGATAGATAGATAGTACTGTACATATGCACACATCATAGCAGTGGTCTACAGTAACGAAGTAAATGTAATTCTCTAATTACCTTTTCGTGAATCTGTACTTTACTCAAGTATTTCTGTTTGGGGACACTTTTACTTTACTTCACTACATTTCAAATATCTTACGTTTTACTAAACAAATTTTCTTCGAAATCAGTTGTTCGATTTTATTTATGAGTAGGTTACAGTTCAGTAACTGATCAGTGTACGGCGCTCTCTCTGTTTTAAACTTGTTTTGATTGCCACTTGGCAGTAGTAGAATGGGCATCTTAAAGGGATGCGTTCAATTCTTTTTTTTTTTTTTTTTTTACTCATTTGCATGGTCACGTCAATTATTATATTATGTCAAGGTAAATGAAGCTGGTCGGGATTCGGAGTGCGCACCCACAACCCGGAGAAGTTCCCTCAGAGAGGCAGGTGTTGGGTGACGTCACCTCAGCCTTCAGGGTTTCCAGTGTGAGAACTGACAAGACCTGGAGTGACGTCACCTCAGTTAGGAGAACTGAATCCAAGTTAAAATTATGGACGACAAAAAAGGTCTCAGAATCCCAATTCAGAAAAAAAGAAGGAAGGAAAGAAGTAGGGGGAAAGGTGCAAGGTGTGAATGCAGATCTATCACTCATCTCGTTAAGGCTAATGCATTTAATGAAATAAGCTAATATAGCACTTAAATGATGCTGTGCTTTTACGCATAGAGCACCAATATTTCATTTAGCTGCATAACATTATAATTTAGAGTATGTAGTTTATTGTAATGTGTGTAGCAACAAATCAATTACAGCCCAACTAGTCTAGTAGCACTTATTGATTTGATTACCTTTAATTGAGGTGATGTCATAAAGGTTTTCTGTGATTGAACTGAGTTCATTAAGGGGAATCTCCAGTGCAGCTTAAAAGGCTCATTTAAACGACATATACTATAAGGATATAGATGTCATATGTATCTTATGGGTTTAGCTAAGGAGTTCTTAGTTTTGAGAGTTTGATCAATTGTTTGTGCAATAAATGCATTTAGGGTGATATTTACATTTACTTGAAAGGAAGCTCTTAGAAATGTCTCCAAATTTGTGGTCTGCTCTGAGAATATGTCTTACTCAATCAGTGACAGTGGCTAAAGCAGAGAGAAACTAATTAACAAGGGAGACGTTGGGACATGGCGTGGTTCAGCCCCGGTCTCGTTCAAGCTAGAACCGCCATTGCCGCTTGGGGGTCTCTACTTTGCATGAACATCTAGTTTAACAGCAAGCAGAACATTTGGAGGGGAATAAATAAGGGGAGGAATTTCCTGACTCGAACTCGCCACAACACCCATGGCCGTTTTTGCGCGATTTTTTTGAAGTCGTTAAAAGGAAGGTTTTGGGCTCATGATCACTTATTATATATCAATCATTGTTTGACTCATTAATATCATTCTATTATTAGATTGGTGTGCTAAAAGTAACATTAGAGTCTTTTAACATAAACTGAGTTGATTAAGAGTTTTGTGATAAAAAAAGATAATTGGACATTATAGCCATAATAAATCATAGTACTTGGATACTTAAGTACATTTGAAGGCAAATACCTTTGTACTTTTACTCAAGTGAAAGTTTAAAGGGAGCACTTTTACTTTACTGGAGTGATATTTTACCTTCTGTAAACCACCACTGCATCATAGTATATAGAGTATTTCCTATTTTATCACAATATATTTTGTTCAATAAGGGTGACTACAAGTTTTTATATATATATATATATATATATATATATATATATATATATATATATATATATATATATATATATACAGTGAGGAAAATAAGTATTTGAACACCCTGCTATTTTGCAAGTTCTCCCACTCAGAAATCATGGAGGGGTCTGAAATTGTCATCGTAGGTGCATGTCCACTGTGAGAGACATAATCTAAAGAAAAAATCCAGAAATCACAATGTATGATTTTTAAACTATTTATTTGTATGATACAGCTGCAAATAAGTATTTGAACACCTGAGAAAGTCAATGTTAATATTTGGTACAGTAGCTTTTGTTTGCAATTACAGAGGTCAAACGTTTCCTGTAGTTTTTCACCAGGTTTGCACACACTGCAGGAGGGATTTTGGCCCACTCCTCCACACAGATCTTCTCTAGATCAGTCAGGTTTCTGGCCTGTCGCTGAGAAACACGGAGTTTGAGCTCCCTCCAAAGATTCTCTATTGGGTTTAGGTCTGGAGACTGGCTAGGCCACACCAGAACCTTGATATGCTTCCTACAGAGCCACTCCTTGGTTATCCTGGCTGTGTGCTTCGGGTCATTGTCATGTTGGAAGACCCAGCCTCGACCCATCTTCAATGCTCTAACTGAGGGAAGGAGGTTGTTCCCCAAAATCTCGCAATACATGGCCCTGGTCATCCTCTCCTTAATACAGTGCAGTCGCCCTGTCCCATGTGCAGAAAAATACTCCCAAAGCATGATGCTACCACCCCCATGCTTCACAGTAGGGATGGTGTTCTTGGGATGGTACTCATCATTTTTCTTCCTCCAAACACGTTTAGTGGAATTATGACCCAAAAGTTCTATTTTGGTCTCATCTGACCACATGACTTTCTCCCATGACTCCTCTGGATCATCCAAATGGTCATTGGCAAACTTAAGACGTGCCTGGACATGTTCTGGTTTAAGCAGGGGAACCTTCCGTGCCATGCATGATTTCAAACCATGACGTCTTAGTGTATTACCAACAGTAACCTTGGAAAAGGTGGTCCCAGCTCTTTTCAGGTCATTGACCAGCTCCTCCCGTGTAGTTCTGGGCTGATTTCTCACCTTCTTTAGGATCATTGAGATCCTACGAGGTGAGATCTTGCATGGAGCCCCAGTCCGAGGGAGATTGACAGTCATGTTTAGCTTCTTCCATTTTCTAATGATTGCTCCAAGCTGCTTGGCAATTTCCCCGTAGCCCTTTCCAGCCTTGTGGAGGTGTACAATTTTGTCTCTAGTGTCTTTGGAAATCTCTTTGGTCTTGGCCATGTTAGTAGTTGGATTCTTACTGATTGTATGGGGTGACAGGTGTCTTTATGCAGCTAACGACCTCAAACAGGTGCATTAATTTAGGATAATAAATGTAGTGGAGGTGGACATTTTAAAGGCAGACTAACAGGTCTTTGAGGGTCAGAATTCTAGCTGATAGACAGGTGTTCAAATACTTATTTGCAGCTGTATCATACAAATAAATTGTTAAAAGTTCATACATTGTGATTTCTGGATTTTTTTTTTTAGATTATGTCTCTCACAGTGGACATGCACCTACGATGACAATTTTAGACCCCTCCATGATTTCTAAGTGGGAGAACTTGCAAAATAGCAGGGTGTTCAAATACTTATTTTCCTCACTGTATATATATATATATATATATATATATATATATATATATATATATATATATATATATATATATATATATATATATATATATATATATATATATATATATTTATTGGTTGTGCAGTTGTTACATCTTTTTTCTGGAGTAGACTTTAATGAAGTGTTGTTTACTCTTAGTTCTGGCCTTTTCTGATTTTGACCTTGTTTTTGCATGTTTTGGACCTGAATTTGATAACACTTTGTGTCTGCTTATAATCTGGTCTCATGCTGTGGATTCTGACTAAGATTCTTGAGAAAGCTGAAGTAAAGCCCTCTTCTTACATCCAACTGCTCTCTGTTGTCGTGGACCAACACATTTTGGGTACACACTGCACTGTGATTGAAGCTCATGTTTCAGTGTTTACACATGGTTTCACAAATGTGTCCAAAAACACTTTCTGCATTGAGGTTTCTTTAGTTTTTATTTTTATTTGTATTTTTTTTTTTTTACGTTTTTTCCTGGCATGATTTTACAGCTCTACATTCCTACTGAGAAGAGGAAAGTGCCAAGGACTTGAGCTTCAAAAGCCCCAGAATTAGAATGCTGGATGTTTACTTTCATCTAAGCTTTTACAGAAGGGAGAAGGACAAAAGGACAACCCCAGCATTCCTTTGGCAATTATAGTGGAAATCTGTGCACGGGAGACTTGCTACACAACCACAGAAATATTATGTTATAACTTCATATATACATATTTCATTGCTTAAACCACACATGGTTCTTAATTATTATAATGTATTATTGAATAGTTAAAATAATGCTAAAGAATCCTTGTTATATTATAAGAAATGTGTCATGGCTGGTTTTGTGTTTAAGACAGTAGACTTAAACAGATGCTTATAATCAAACATCCTTATGCTATAGTACACATTATTTATGTTGTGTGTGTGGCTAAGGCTTTGCTTTTTATTACATGTACAGAAGCCAATTAACCTCTCTCTCTCTCTCTCTCTCTCTCTCTCTCTCAATATATACTGTATATATATATATATATATATATATATATATATATATATATATATATATATATATATATATATATATATATATATATATATATATACACACACACACACAAATCTTTTGTTACTGTACTTAAGTAAATTTTTTTTTGCATCAGTACTTTACTTCACCATTCACCAACTTTTTTACAAAAATATCTGCACATATTCTACTACTTACATTTTCGAAACAGGCTCATTACTTTAGTTTTAATCTATTTGGTGACATGATCAATATTTTTTCTTCTCATTGCACACCATTTTCAGCCCATCGACCTATTTCTTGTCATTGCGTGGCTTTTTTAATCTACCACTGGTGATAATTTCATGGCCCGTATGCGATCTCTGTATATATACATATATACAGTACATATATGGTAACTTTACAAATAAATGAATAAATAAAAAAAATCCTAAAACATCCAATTTAGAATAATAAGAAAGAAAGGTGCTTTAAGTTTGTCACGTTCTTAACAGCGCATTGAATTTCTTTCTTTGCTTATCCCAAAAAGGTTAGGAGATGAGGTCAGAGTGCATGGTCAGCCATGATACAGTGCCCTAGAGCACTAAAGGGTTAAGGGCCTTGCTCAGGGGCCCCAAGAGTTGCATCTTGACAGTACTGGGGCTTGAATCCTGACCTTCCAATCCATAACCCAGAGCCTAACCAGTGAGCCACCACATCTCTATGGGCCAATGTGCTCTTGGGGACCTTCATTGCAGGCTGTCAATGTTGCACTCCCCATATCTGTGCCTTGACACAATCCTCTCTTTAAACTCTGCAGTTAGTTTGTTTGAACCCATTAAATTTGTTTTTGCTCTGATATGCAATTTAGCTGTTAAATCTAACAAGCAATGTCTATAGAAGTGAATGACCTTGCACCTTGTCCTCGATATAACAATTCACTTATTTGAGCCTACACTCCATTATTTTATTTCACATGCTGAACATAAATAAGCATTGTTTGAATCTTTATATGTATGTATAATTGACTAATGAACTGGAGACAAGGTCCCAATTTGATCCATCACAGGTTAAATAAATTCCTAAAACAGTTCTCTTTAATCCAAAAAACAATACACATTCTTACTTGCACTTTAATTAAAAAGTACATCTAAGTATAAATATTTAAAGGCAAAAACCTTATTAAACTGGAATATCATTCATTCATTCATTCATTCATTTTCTCCCGCCTATCCGTAATTCGGGTAGCGGGGGCAGCAGTCTAAGCAGGCCCCTGCCTCCGACTGCTGCCCAATCCTCATAGCACCGTCCCTTACGGTCCCTCCTGCAGGTGGTGAGCCCACGGGAAGGCACTGGAATATCACAACACCCAAAACCTAAACTGAATTTAACCCAGTCTGACTGGCCTATATTTGTTTTCCCAAATGTCATCACTAGAGACAGGTTACTGGATTAAATGTACATTGAATATCAGTCGAACCCTAAGGGACTACATTACAATATGTTTTGAAGCCAGCTGCTGTAACTGACACATAACTGACATGTATCCGAGTGTGTTTGATGTAGGTAATTATCAGGACAGCATGATGGTCTGCTAAAAGTCCTTTGTGCAGGTGTGTTTGTAAGAATATAGTCAAGTTAAGTTGTCAAGTCAAGTTTATTTCTATAGCGCTTTTCACAACAGACATTGTCTCAAAGCAGCTTTACAGAAATCAACAGTCAAGGTGAATGGTGTGCATTTATCCCTGATGAGCAAGCCGTGGTGACGAATATAAAGGTTGGTAGCTTTCCGTACCACATACTAACTGGCTTTGGTGCAGTGTAATTGAATATAACACACAGTTGGTGCATCAAACCCAAATTATAACCTCCTAATAGCTCAGTCCTTTGAGTCATGACATGTAAAAGTGATTTGTAATTGAAACAGACTCCTACTTTACTTCAGTGCAGTGATGCTGCCTAGGAGATGCCCAGAATTACAGAAAGAAAATTGTAAATGCAGAAAATAGCTGATATTATTATAGATGCATGTATAATACAATAATAATTACAATATGTGATTCCTACAACCCACTCCAGATTGATTTCCTACTACACTGTTGACAAATCAGGTTTAATTACGAACGATTAATGTGCAGATGACTCTCTGCAAAGCTGTGAATTTCTGGAAAAAAAAAAAGTGTCACTGAGCGCAGTTTATCACTGCCCATTATGTTTTTCAGTGCATTTATTATCTTTGACAAACGGTTTCTCATGGGAACCTTTAGCATCTCTGTGGGATTAACACATTTCAGAGCACAATATTGTCGAGGAATAATACTTTACTCAGGCTTGAGACTCACTAAAGGGAACTGTATTGCCAGGAGTTAAAGAAATGCAAAGTACTTATTTCCTTTTTACTGTTTTTCCCTATGCATACGCATAGAAATGCGTACATAAAATTAATTTGTAATTCATTGGGTAAAGAAAATCTATATTACAAAATTCAGTGTGTTCATGTCCTGTAATGTCTTAAAAAGATTTACAGGCAACACATGGTCATTTTATTTCTTTCAGGTTTCACACTGCTCATTTTCACACTTTTTGATTTGCATTATTTGATTAGATTTTAAGTATCATTTGGGATACAATGTAATTAACAACAGTTATGCATTTGTGTTGGGTCAGTGGGTAAAATTGTGGCTTCTCAGCCTCTGGGTGTTAGTTTTAGACTGAACCTGGGTGACCGTTGTCTTGAACGTTCTTCATAGGGGTTTCTACCATTTTCTCTGGTTTCCCCAGACCTCACAAAAACACGCCAGTAGGTTAAATGTCATGTGACTTTATGGCGTCTTTGCAATTATTCCCCTTCACACCCAGTGTTCTGGGGATCTTTGATCGGGATTAAGTATGATTTCTGAGCATAAATGAGGTCATAAAAAAAGGTGTATGATGCATTTTTTTTTAAAGTGTATATAACTACTTAACACAGTCTTACTGGCCTATTTTTATTTTCCTAAATGATAACATTAGAGCAAGATACTGGACAACAAGAACATGGAATATCATTCTGAAAGGATTAGATCACAGTACTTTTTTGAAGACAGTTGCTGTTGGACATGTGTTTGTAAGAGTGTTTGTTGAAATTAATCCTCAGGACAGCTTGAGGGTCTGTTTATAGCCCTATGTGCAGTTGTATCTGTTGCTGGGTTTCTATACTACATATAAACTGACTTTGATGCAGTGTAACCAAGAATAACATTGCTGCATTAAAACCTCTCATGGATTTGATTTTATTGTCAGGTAATCATAACCCTAACAGTCTTCATCTTGCACTGTTACTTTATTACTGCCGCTTTTGGACACACAGATATTATTAATATACTTATTTACTACTTGCAATTTATTGAGGTTCAATGGTGGTCTAGTGGTTAGGATGCGGCGCTCTCACCGCCACGGCCGGGGTTCGATCCCCGGTCAGGGAACCAAACCCAGCCATTAGGGTCAACTCTTAGTGCCAGTCCCAAGCCCAGATAAATGGGAAGGATTGTTTTAGGAAGGGCATCCAGCGTAAAAACATGTGCCAAATCGAACATACGGATGATCCGCTGTGGCGACCCCTAATGGGAGAAGCCGAAAGAAAGTTACTACTTGCTATTTATTGTACTTGTATCTACTGTTCTGCCTTATTAATTAGTGCATCACTTTACTCTGCCAGTGTCCACCACTGCTTTCATTTACCTTATCAGATCATCTCAACCATTCATGTGCAATATTTGTTCATGCCTAATAAGTGTACTGTCAGTGTCTGACCTTGTCACAGCATTTCATTGTTCAATGTATCAAATGTAAGTGTGCAAATCACAAATAAATGACTGTTGATGATGCAGAGGTTTGTATAAAAGGAACTATAAAACCTTTGATTTAACCTTTAGCTTGTGGTTAATATGAGGATAATAATGTAAGCACATCAGAAAACTTAATGAACATACAGTATCAGTCTATAGGTTGGACATATCTTCTCATCACTGTTTTTTTTTTTTTTTCTTTTTCTTCTTTAGTTTTATTATTCTCAACATTATACATTAATACTGAATCAAAACTATGGAAGAACACAAATGGAATATATATATACTTGTTAAAGAACCCATAACATGTTTTATATTTTCCATTCTTCAAAGTGCCCACCTTTTTTTTTGAGGGCATCTTTGCGCACTCTTGGCAATCCTCTCAGTCAGCCTCATGAGGTAGTCACCTGGAATGGTTTTCCAACAATCTTGAAGCAGTTCGCAAAGGTCTTGAAAACCAACTGTAATTGTAGACACACTCATTAAGTATATCCCCTCAAACAGTGTTGTTTTCTAAGATCAAATAGGCAATGTAAAGTTTATATATGCTTCAAGATGAAAGGTGTGCTTAAAGGCTGGTCACAGGGCAGATCTAAAAATCACATAATAATAAAATCAGGCAGGTTTTCTCTCCCTGCATTGGACAGCATCATTTAAAAACAGGATCCTTCAAGCAGAGCTGGTAAGCATGAATATATAGTAAACTGTGGCTGCACCACACCAGCACACACCACTACACCACTACACCAGCACGCTCCAACTCACCTTGAGTAACCGCGTTCTGGATTACGCACACAATTAACCAATACGCTAGGCGACTCCTCGCCATGTCAGCCAATCAAAAGGTAACAGGGACGTGTTCTACTGCTGCATTACCCACTCCATCCCTGTTAGGGCAGCGAATGGCAGCGAATGGCAGCGCGGCGTGGGCGGAGCCGACGTCTGAATTCCCGCACTGGGTTTCGCGTCGCGCTTGAGAAGCGTCTCCGTCTTCCACGAGCGTGTTGGTGCAGGTGTCCGGGGGGAGGATAAGGAAGAGGATGATGATGATGATGATGATGATGATGATGATGATGATGAGGATGCCATAAGAAAGGCGGGCAGGGGCAAGAATGAAGGGAGACGCCGGAAAGACAGAGAGAGAAAGAGAAAGAGAGAAAGAAAGAGAGAAAGAGAGAGAGAAAACAGGGATTATGTTATGAATAACGGGAGAACAGTGCGGGTGCGCGAAAATCGACTATGTGCAAAATATTGAAAGGGCCACGCTGAGCTGTTATTTGTGGTCGGCGACAGTACTATGATTTGGTATGTGGCCACTTTGATAGCAAGCGTTTTCAGCACCAGGGGAACGACAGCTCAAGGTGAGTCCAAAAAGAGAAGCATGCATTTATTTTCTTTCCCCATCTAAAAGCAAACAAACACAACAAACAAAGGGCATAGCAGCATCTTTATCTTCAGCGGCAGTCGCATCCTGGAAAACTGAATTTGCAAGAAAACCGAAAGAGGTGGTGTGTGCATGATTCTTGTGCGTGCGTTTTCTGTTTTTTATTTATGCAATGCACGCTTTCAGTGCCTAACTTAAAAAAAAAAAGGAAAAAAAAAAAGTTCAAACTCCATTCGTCCTGTTTGATCCTGTGCCTTATCATGATCAGTCTGATGCGAGGCCGCGAGCGGCGTCCAGACAGACACAAGGCGTGTAGCATCACCTCGTGCCTTTTCAGATCAAAACGCATACATACGCGTACGCGTTTTAAGGTGTTTACGATATGCATGGCAGAGAAATGCTGATGTGGGGAGAAAAAGAAAAATGCATTAGAATAACCGAGCTTAGATGGAAGACCCAAAGTCTAGCATGCAGGAGACACTAGGACTTCCAGTCTGTGCACAGAAGAGCAGACTTAGATTGGGCAGGATTGCATGCTCTGATTTATTCATGGTGTAGTCCATTCTTGGTGCAGTCGTTGGCATTAGAAATCAGTTCAATCGCGTAGTTCTTGCAGGCGACATGCAACGTTCAGTAACTCCTCTGATTTGGTTTGCATCGCCAAATGTCCTAGGCCTCGCCATGTTTATTATTATTATTATTATTATTATTATTATTATTATTATTATTCATTCCCTTGTGAAAAACAGCATGCACATCCATGGACTTGTTTAACCTTGCGTTTTCCTGGCGTGTCCAGTAGTAGTAGGGGTCGCTTCCTCGCGCTAATTAGGACTACGCGCGCGCATCTGGACTCTATACAATTAGTACGGATGCATGCGTTGTGTAGAAATCTGACTCGATGTGCATTCTCACATGGTGCACGTGGGTTATTTTATTTTATTATTACTAGCAACCAGGCATACAGTATGGTGTGTTTTTGGGGCCTTTAGATTTCAATTGTGTGGATATTGATGTAGGCAGAGCGTGCACGCGGTTGATGCTCTAAAATGCACGCTGCATCCCCACTTCCTCAAGAGTCTGGATAGAAAATAATAATGATGATGAATCCGGGATCATTCTAAGCACTAATTGGCTTGCTGGTGCCGTGTGGGCTGCTGTGGCACAATGCGGCTCTGAAAGCAGCCTTTGATGCGAGTGAGGAGGATGAATCAGATCCTGACAAGGACTCCACTGGTGACACGGTGCAATAGACAAGGTCATATCAGAGCCCGAGTAGAGCAGGAATTGGCATAGAAAATGTGTATTTATTGCTTGAAATGGATAGAAAAAAAAGGATTATAAAAAGATGTGCGCCTGCAGGAAAGAGCGCTCGCCTGTGGGCGAGGCTGCACACTGCAGCTCCAACTCAGGCAGGACATTGAAAATACAAACTACACACACAGAGACACACACAGCATTAAAACTTGCTTTTACGTTTCTATCACAGTCAAATTTTCCCTATATTCTGGTAATTTCCTATTACAGCAGCTCTGCAGGTAGTTCCAGCTGTGGGTCAAGTGCAAATACTTATATTGCTAATTCTTATATAATTATTCTTATTCTTATATGTTTCTATATGTGACAGATTTTATTTATTAGATCAGTAAGACTCTCATCATCTACAGTTAAGACCATTTGACTTTTATTCTGCTGAAAAAAAAGAATGACCATCTTTAAAAACTATGAGGTTTGCCCCTCTATGGTGTCTTTCAGATTCAGATGGCAATCAGAAAGGGCAAATTTAAAGCAGATATAATTAAGAAGAATTAAGAATAACCTTTATTTGTCACATATGCATTACATCACAGTGAAATTCGCATAACCCAGCGCCCCAGGAGCACAGAGGGTTAAGGACCGTGCTCAAGGGCCCACGAGTGGCAGCTTGGCGATACCAGACTGTACTGAGGGCGATACTAAACCTCAACCACTCCCCTAAAATGTATAATATATAAGCAAAACAACAGCGGATGTGATGGAAACAGTTCCAGTCTTTTAAAAACTGTGAGTTCGGCCCTATATGATCTGCAAAATAAAAATGTTGGGATAAAATAAACACAGGATTGAAGTTTAGACAAAAAAAAAAAAAAAAAAAAAAAAAAAGATTTGCATTGGGTCAGAATAAAAGAATAATCAAATCTATGTTAATAATAACATTATACTACATGCATTCTTTGAAAAATAAATTCTACATTATAATTTTAAAGCAAGGTTGAATTATGATGTTAGATTAAACACAGCTCTCCCTTTAAGATACAAATCAGGAAATCAGGTAGGGGAGGGGGCTGGGTAAAGCAGGAAGCATACTGACCACAAAATTAAAGCTGAAACACACATAGACTGAAACATCATCTATAGATATAACATTTTGTGTAATTCAACCTAATAAACCGGGATAAACGAAATGTACTTTTCTTGCCTGTTACTGTATATATGTTATAAACAACTAGTTCACAGGATCTAAAAATGCATACATTCGCGTTTTCAAATATTTTCCTCAAAATGTACTCTAAAAATTCTGAAAACACATACATCTCTATACTGCACTTTTAAATTTACACAAATCTTAGGCCTGTGTCATTCTTTGTGATTAACTGTGAATAAGCCAAGTCTCTGTGCATTGATTATGAGTGAAAATTCTGTTCCTTTTGAAAAATTAATGATATTAATCTTTATCAATGCTATCCAGCTGGATATAAGGCACAGCAATTGCAGTACAATTTAGTCCCTATTGTTTTTTTTTATGTTTTGAATAGATCACATGACTAAAAACAAAAAATAGTTTTCTACACTACAGTGTGAAAGACGATATTAAATTTATCGAGCTGGGAGAGCATTTTTTGTAAAGTTTTGTTTTTGCAAGACAAAAAAAACCCACCGTCACATTGTGGATGGAAGGTCAAAAAGTCGAGAAAAAGAACAATAATAAACAAAACTAAAATAATAAGAAAGAGAAAGTATTAAAAATTTATTATATGCAGTAATTATAACAATTTGAAAAGAGAGAAAAGAAAGAATGCTGGTGAGGGTATGTCTGTTAAACAGTGACAACTAGACATTTGGACAGTCCAGTACTGTTAAACCGAACTATAAATGGGTAAAACAATGAGATCTCATTTATTCATAGTAATTTGTGATTATAGTGGAATCTGTGATGTTCTGTTTGACAAACTACTGTGAAATCCTGCGGCTTTTTTGTTAAATGCTTTTTAATGATACCAGGTAGGCTGTAGAATGGACGGAGGAAGTTAATTTAATCATAAACCTTAACATTTTGTTTGGGGTTCCTCTGGGTTCTCTAGTTTCCTCCCACCTTCTGAAAACATGTCTGTGCTAAATTGCTCCTAGTTGTGATTTAGTGTGGGAATGTGCTTGTGCAGTGATGGATTGGTGTCCTGTCTGGGGTGTATTCCCACCTTGCGCATCCAGTGTACCACTGCAACCATGGCCAGGATAATGAAGATAAATGAATGAATGAATGAATGAATAATGTGGCAAACATACAAAAAAAGGCATAAATGAACAGCAATTACTGCTACAAACAGTACATTACATTCTGGTACCTTCTTATACATAGATGTAAAAAGCGAATATATATTTTACATGTAAAAAGCAGATATATATATTTTAAATAATATTTTTATATCATTATGAACTATGACATAAATATGAGACAACAACAAGAAGCATAAAGAGTATATATATATATATACTATACAAGTGCTAATCAAGGTGGCAAGAAACAAATGGGAGTGATGAGGGACATCAAGTCAAGTCAAGAGACTTTTATTGTCATTTCTACTATACACAGTGGGACACAGTACACAGTAAAAACGAGATAACGTCCCTCTGGAACCCTGGTGCTACACCAAACAACATAGAGCTACAAACACAACACACACATAGTGCATCAAGTGCAACCTACTGCAAACAGTAGGTGACAAAGTCATCTAAAAGTGCATCGGCTTTATTGTCTTTGTCCATAAATCTGACAATTTCACTTCTCAGAAAGGTTGCATTGATGTGTCCAGGAATTGTGTTCAGGTTCGCCACTCAGCAACGTCTGGAAGTAGGATATTATGTCAAAATTAAGCGACATTAAAATTTAAAAATTAATATTATTGGCTAGTTTCCAAAAGAATTGACCATAATCTGGGTTTATACTAGTGGAATTGTTCTTGTGGAATTAGTGAATTGGACTAAAAAAAACAAACAAAAATAAAGCTAATAATATGACCTAAGTATGGACGACAGTATAAACTAGATAATAAGTGAAAACATTTTAACAATATGTGTTACATTTTGCAAACAGAATACTGCTGTGACATTGTAAGAAGCTTTGCGGTATCGCATATTGGGTTTATTCATTTTATAGTCAATAAAACTAGAAGCCATTTTTACATAAATATAACAATAAAAATAAGATGTTAGTAAAATTTAACATGATGGTAAGGTCATCTGCTCAGGTTATTGTCTATGTTGGGTTTCACCACGTGTTCACCCTGTGTTTACATGTGTTTAATCGATGATAAAGATATTCTTATAGATGAATAAATCAAATAAATCAAATTAAAAAACCACTTGATTTGCTGAACACATAAATGAACCAAAATAAGGAGAGACACTGCTCATGGACATCTAAGGACAGAGGTATTCACAAAGCTGTCTGATGACTGAATGACCTCTTTATCCACCTTGGCTTGCAAAGTTTGACTTCCATATTGGCTCACCTGTATATAGTAGAAGAAGTTTTTTTTAGCAGAATCAATACATTTGCATGCTGCAGTTCTTGACTTACATTTAGATGTATTGAATGTTGGGCATTACAAATATTAGTATTTCTTTCAGCTACTCAAAATTAATCTCCCATTGCGACTTAGGGAACAGAACACAATGGTTACAGAATTTGGTCACATGCAAATGTCTCTCAGTGTGGCTTATTGGAGTTTTCTGTACAGTCTGAGTTTGAGTTATTTGCAAGCTTGAGCTGAGACACTAGCTCCTGACAGACTTGGACATACTGCCACTGTGCTCTCTTTCTTTCTCTCTCTCTCTCTCTTTTCTCTCTCTCTCTCTCTCTCTCTCTCTCTCTCTCTCTCTCTCTCTCTCTCTCTCTCTCTCTCTCTCTCTCTCTCTCTCTCTCTCTCTCTGCATCCTCTTACACTTTCTTACACCTTACTTTCTGTCTCTCTTAGCTTTCCGTCAGTTGGAGTTGTGTCAGTGTGGACTGTGCTGTCTCCTTCAAATCTATTAAATATTCAGCGATCCGCTTACACATACTGAACTGCACTTGGCATCTGCATGCTAAGCCTAGACCTGTAAACCTCTGTAGGGACCCCTTCCACATCCAAAAGTGTTATCATTTGAACCCAACTGTGTGATTTTTATTTTCACACATAAACTTCATTACAAAAGGTATAAACACTATATTACGAGGCCAGTGATACTAAATTCAATGCTATATAGTGCTTGTTTTATAACTGACCACATTGCACATGCTTCAGAAATGCGCTGTCCTGTGTGCTGATCTGATCATAGATTAATTTAATGGAGAGAAAGTGCTTGAGACCCTGCTGTGTTTTTGCTAAAGTCTGCATTTTCTTTTAAGCATTTGTCCTGCTGTCATCGTTTTTGTCATCTTGCCTGGACTCTTTCTTTCTACAGTCTGTATGTTTTCACTGTAAGTGCACAAAATCATGCAGATACAGGTCAAGAGCTTTAGTTGATGTTTAAAGCATACATGTGACACAGTGACTTTAGAGGTGCCAAATGGGCTGATTTGAGTATTTTAGAAATTGCTGACTTGTTGGGATTTTCATTCTGAACACTAGCATTTTGCAAAAAATTGAATAAAAAAAACACGTAGAGAGTGTGGGTGGAAATGCCTTGTTGATAAATGGAGGTCGGAGGAGAGTGGCCAGACTGGTTCAAGCGTACAGTCTATAGTCTATAGTTACTCAAATAACCACTATTCACACCCACGCAGAGCAGAAAAGCATTTGAAAATGCACAAGTCTTGACTTGAGGTTGATGGGCAATAATGGCAGAACATCAGGTACCACTCCTCTCAACCAAGAGCAGGAAACTGAGTAGGTGCAGACTTACTGAATCTGGACAGTTACTGATTGGAACAAAAAGGCCAGGCTATGAGTTTTCATCATGTTGATGTTGGACTTGAACATTACCTCAATCTCCTGGTCTGTATCTGCATGATTTTATGCATTCATCATTTCCACATTGGTAATTAGAATAGTTGTATAAATGAGCAGGACTTCCTAATAAAATATGCTGTGAGAGTAAATATAAATGAAGTTCTGCTAAAACAATAATTCATTTATTAATTTGTTTATTTATGTCATCCATCCTTCCTTCCCTTCTTCCTTTCTTCTATCATGGTAGGACATGCATGCAAACTAATACAGATTTTAAAAATGACATTTTTTTACTTTGTTTTATTTAGTATAGTTTGTTGCACAATAGGTTACACATAGCACAAGGAAGTTTTAAACATAAATGTGTGTAATATTTGTGTAATTACGTGAATGCTCACAAAGATGGAGATTTTTCAGAAATATTTTTATGTGCTTAATTCAAGAAATTATCTGTGTTATGTTATAGATGCATGCACCGAGCATGTAGTGGGTGTGGCCTCAATAGCCATGCAGTAGGCGTGCAGTGTGATTGTGATTGATGACTGTGCAGGTTAGAAATTCAATTGAAATTGGATTAAATCTGGTTGTTTTTTACAGATTTTTTTCTCAGCTACATTTATGTTCTCTGAGCTAACCTACAGTAAATTCCCAATTTATTCCCATTTATTCCCATATCATCATCATCATCATCATCTTCTTCTTCTGCTTCTTTTGGCTGCTCCCGTTATGGGTCACCACAGGGGATCACCCGTCTCCTCTACATCTGCCACTTTTAAACCAACTACAGTACCTGCATGTCTTACCTCACCACATCCATAAACTATTCCCATTAATTCCCATGAAAAGTTTCCAGTCTTGAAGATTCCTGGAATTTTGCAACACTAGAAGAAACTAATAGACCAATAGTAACTTGATCTCAGGATTAAACCTTTGAGCATAAGGCTATGGAATGGCAAAGAACAATAATGTCCTATATAGGACAAATTTAATCCAAACCTGTGCTTGGAACAGTGTAGTAAATCTTTGGTGCCACAGAGCACACGTTGAGGCTGGAAACAGATTGGAAAGGTCAGGGACACCAGGCTCCAGATGGGGTGAGTTCATTGGACAAGAGCAGGGTGCACACTCTATCAGATGGACATCAGTGACCCTTCTAAAATGACCATGTCTTGTGTTTTCAAAGGACTTAGTGACCATCTGGTGTCCCTGAGGTGTCTGTATTACTCTGCTAACTTTATTTTTCAGCCTGTGCTTGAAGTTACTGTGCTGAAGATTCTGTAATGTTAATGATGCAATCTTGACACACTTTGGTTCAAGTGTAATAAAATGTGACCTCTAAGTGAGTTTACTAATAGAATTGTTGTTTAGTGTAGGCCGTCATTTCAGAATATGAAAGCTAGTCAACCAACATGTGTTCTCTGACTGCTTGAGTATTTGGCCTTATGGTACAGTCAGAGGTGCCCCTTTCAATATTGTTTTTATGCAATTATAAAATAGAATGAAAGAATGGTTAATAAGTAATGCATAAGAAAAAACAGCCTTGATATTCTCAAAAATTTTTTTAGTTATTTTTAAATTTTTTAGTTATGTGTATTGCTACAAAAAGTTCATGCTTGTTGCCCTAGCAGTTAACCCTTTAACCTCCTGGGACACAGATATGTCTAAACTACACATCTTTTGTATCAGGTATAGTGTACTTACAGTACACTAAGTAATTAAATAATTAAATAATTAAATAATAATAATAATAATAATAATAATAATAATAATAATATTAAAAATATGCTTTATGCTAACGAAATATATAACAGTCTGAAGCAATGATACACTCTGCATGAAAAAAAAAATTTATTTTAGTATAGCTTTTATTACAATCAACCCAAATTTTACTATGGATAATCCATTTAGCAGTATGTGTTTAGGAGTTGGGAAAAATCCAGAAAACCCAAAAGAAACATTGCATGTGGAGAGAGCATGTGAAACGCCACACAGACAGACAAGTGATCAAAAACTTTGAAACATATAACTGGCAGGATTTTCTTCTTGCCACAGACTGCAATGTTAAATTGATTGATTGATTGATTGATCAGAATGTCTACTCTTGGATTCAGCAATTGTTTTATCTGTAAAGACTGAATCAGTTGTTAAAAAGGATAAACTAACATAAAGACCAGAGAGCAGACTATGGGAGAAAAGCAAGGCATTTTATAGCGAAGAAAACGAGGAAATTGATCACAATCTTTGCACAGGTATTGGGCATAGCCAATACCAATTTGTAAAGAAAGATACCACTGAAGTACTAACAGCCAAATAGGGTCAATGGGGTGGCCAAGGGGTACCTATAACAGTTGACGACTGAAACGTGACTAATAGCTGTTAAAAATGTAAAAAGTGACATTACTATCATCCTTCACAAGGCAGGTGTATTACAATGCACCATTTGCAAAAAAGAGCAGAAATATAGAGGTGTTAGCAGTATAGCAGTATAATTATTACTTCTTAGCAGTAAGCAATGGAAGCCATAATTGGAATTTGCAAAGAATTACAAAGATGCTCCAAGGTTTACCAAAACATGGTAGTAAGGCCACGGTGGAAAGAAATGAAGTTCTAAAATTAAAATAAAAAATACAACCTCTCTGGATCAAGCACAAGCTATTTTTTTATGACACTTAACACTTAGCATAAAATACAGCAAATTGTCAATGCTAAGATTTTCATATGCATTAAAAATAAATAGCATTCACAATTTCATTGAGTTTTTTGCTTCATTACATTGAAGATAATACGAAAAAAAAAATAGCTTGTCCAGTTAAAAAAGCTGCCATGTTACAAAGTGCTGACACAGTAGACTCCTTCTGAAAATGCTCATTAAACGTGTCCTCTTGATCAATGGAAACCTCACCATATCAGCAATCACACATATTACAAGGCCTTGTGAATTAACTGTGACTATAGAAACAAGGTGCCGTTATATAAAATGAATTCACACCTCCATATCCTGTGTTATGGAGGTTAAAATATCACAGACTATAATAGATTCAGAGATGTATTTAGTGTCTATTGTATTGTCATACTGCTCAGCTCTAATAGCAACCAACCTGAACTAGGTAGTGTCTTGCAAATTTTCAGCTGCAATATTATGGCATAGATGTTATTCCAGTGACTTTGTGACTGGAGGGATAGAGATTTCAGGCTGGAGCACTTGCCTCTGAACATGTTTCTGTTAATCAGTGTCTAAAACTCCTTGAGTTTGTGGTACAGATTTGATTTGGTCCCTCACTCCTTTTGTTGCATCTCTACGGTATAGTATGTGTCAGCGGAATTGGCGCCGAATTTGGCCAGTTGTTTTGTGCTAAATGACCTTTACTAAAGGCAGACTGCTGTTTAAATACAGATCTATCAGCGGCCCAGGCAGCCGAGCGGTTCTCTGTACTTCCCAGTAAACCTCTGCTTCCTGCTGCATCATTGCAGATTCTCGACGCGTCTCCGCGTTGCAGTCAGAGGATTGCAGCTCATAGCAGGTTTCACACCCTCCTCCTTCCTCGCCCTTATGCAGAGATGTTATACTTATAGGCAAGTAATGAATGTGTGTGAACAATTCTGAAAATAACTCATATGGTGATGAATTTTTTTCCACATTGTATACAATCAGTATTAAAAGGTTTTATATTTGTAAGTGTTAAATCGATATCAGATAGAGCCTCAATGCTGTAATTAAGTGAAGTATGTTTTATGGTATTAAATGAATAAAGTGTGCTTTAGAACAAAATGATTCAATATACTTAACTCATTATAGAGAAAGATATACCAATACAAGCGTGGCAATACAAATGACAGATAGCGGAGTTTTATTGTTCTGTTAAAGCACTGAGAATAACTCATTGTTCTCATTCTTTCTGGTGGTTGGGGATCCTGCTCTAAGAAACTCTGGATAGGATGCTATTAGAAAATGGCCTCTCTAAAACATTTACAGCAACAAATTTGCATGATGTCCATGTCGGTGGTTTATGTAAGAGAATTTACTTACCGTATTTTTCGGACTATAAGCTGCTACTTTTTCCCCACGTTTTGAACCCCGCGGCTTAAACAACGAAGCGGCTAATTTATGAATTTGGGTTTTTCCCAGGAAAATTTCAAGCCAAAAAACTGAACCCCATAACATTAGACCAATGAAATTTCCGAATGGAAACGAAAAAACACACCTCACCTGTGTTCTGAGTTGCACGGCTTTGGAAGAAAAACTTCCATCGGGTGATTTTTAAACGCACGACGATGCCAAAAGATAAACTCTCGAGAGAAATAGTTGTGAAAGGAAGAAGGAAGACAGTGAACAATGACTTTCTTGGTAGGCTACTGTTTAGATACAAGCCGTTGTAACGCGTTGAGTCAGGGTGAAGGGAGAGCTTCAGTCAGAGATAGCTTCTCCAGTTGCAACAGAAATCATATGAGCACAGACAGGTTTCCAAATCTTGTGCTTTTTTATTTTTCTTGGCAACAGCGTTATGGGTTAGTCAAAGAAACTTAGAAATGAGCATCAGAAAATAATAAGGACATACTCCTTGGTCTCCACACACGCAGTAATAGCGGAAAAATACGGCGGCATGCTATTCCCAAAATACCGCTATGCTCCTAAAGGACAGGTGCGGCCTATTTATGTTAAAAATAAAAATATTTGTACAATTCAGTGGGTGCGGCTTATATATGTGTGTGCGCTTAATAGTCCGGAAATTACGGTAATTTATGTACTTAAACTTTATAAAAAAGTATGATACAGATAGTAAAGGTCTTTCTTATAAATAATAAAATAATTCCAGTTGTAGAGAAGGAGATATTGGCACCGCAAACAACAGATACATTTTAGAAATGCTAATGTGCAGAATGACTGCTTGGAGTTGGTATGTCATGTAGGGTTTATTTGACATTGCTGTGCTTGTAACAGCAGAAGCAGCTTATAGTGAACTAAAGTTGATTGCACGCACGCACCAGTGCAGCCACAGCTGTAGTTGTAATGAACTGGACCTGCAGGGGCTACTTCTGTTTAAACTCTCTGTTGCACCCACCACAAATTATACCCTGTTTGTGTCTGTGCAATGTTTCACATGTAATTGCTTTTGTTCCAATCCCAGACCCACAATATTTGTTAATAATAAAATGCATGTGTAATGCGTGGTTCTGCTATCGTTTTATCCAATGAGCTTCCAATTAGACTGTATAATGCTTAAACCCTGAGCTTAGGGGTTTTTTATTATGAGGCTGCTGCCACGTGCAGCATCTATAGAGTTTTCTGAGAGCATGCTCACGTCCACTGTACTATCACAATATGCTCAGGGTCACTCACATAATTTGATGAAATCTATTCTGTTTCTGTATAAAAGCTGTGCAGGCAAAATCTAATAATGTGACCTATTTCTCTAGAACAAGGAGATTAAACTGCTAAATCTAATTGATGTATTGCAGCACTTATAAAAGAAGGTGTGAAAATAATTTCTACTGCAAAAAAAGCCCTATCATTGCAAATACGTGGATACTTAATGTTTTTGTTCTCAGTTGTGTGGCCTTCTGAAATTTTTTGCAGTTCTTTTAGTAGAAAGGGTTTTTTCGTATCTAATTAGTACATTGCAGTTTTAGTTTTTAGTTCCTTTAAAGAAATTAGCGGGCGAGCCACTTGGTTCCATTTTGGGAACTCTAGCTGCGTCAGAAATGCTACGGGAACGCCTTTGCATTGTCTACATTCTGAACCATGTGTATACCGTAATTTCCGGACTATTAAGCGCACCCATGTATAAGCCGCACTGAATTTTTCAAACATTTTTATTTGAACATAAATAAGCCACACATGTCTATAAGCCACAGGTGTCCACACTGAAACTAATGAACTTTACACAGGCTTTAATGAAAGACTTTGCCTGTTACACGCCTTGTATCTAAACAGTAGCCTAACAAGAAAGTCATTGTTCACTGTCTTCCTCCTTCACAGGCGTGGCCAAGGCTCCCCCTGTTAAGTCAAGCTCCTACTGGTGGCCCCGCGGTGGCCGGGCAGGTTTGCGGGCCTGGTAGCCCTTCTCAAACACACTCCCTGGGAGATTTCTCTCTGGTAGAGACCTTTCTTCAATCCAGAGCTCCCTAAACGAGGATTTAGTACACCTTCCCTCTTATGAGTCCTCTGGTCATGATGACTTACACTATGTGGACAAAAGGTTGTAGATCCTTGATTCTATGTGCTTTATGGACCTCCAATTTTACATTTAGTACCCATTTGCTGTTACAATAACCTCCACTCTTCTATAAAGATGGTTCACTAGATTTTGGAGTGTGGTTGTGGCCACAAGGGTGTTAGTAATGTCAGGTACTGATGTACAGTGGGGTGAGAAAGACCTGAGTGCAGTCAGCATTCTAGTTCATCCCAAAGGTTCAATAGAGCTGAAGTCAGAGCTCTATAGCAGACCACTTTAGATCTTTCACTACAAACTACACTACTACATAAAAACCTTTAAAACGCTCTTTTGGAGCAGAGGGGCATGCTGGAACAGGTTTGGGTATAGTTCAAATGAAGGAAAGAATTAATTCTAAGACATCCCATACAATTCTGGCCTTTCAATTTTGTGGTAACGGCCCTAGAAGACAACCCTAGAAGATTACATTATGCCTGGAAAAGTCAGGTTTTGCAATATTTTTGTCTATGTTCTGTATTTGTTTACTGGCTAGTTAGATTATGCATTGACTTATGCAATGATTGGATTGGATCATGTTGCAGCAAAACATTGTAATAAAATTATGCAGATACATTCGCTTAATGTTCACATTTAACATTCAAATAGAGAAAAGGTGATCTCTGTACTTTAACTATTGCATGGTTGCTGGTACCAGTACCATTATTTCAGGATATTCCTGCTCTTTTTCTAAAAATTTTCTAAAAAAAAGTATATGGATTTAACACAAAATTATATTGTACATTGTCTTGCTGCAACTTGATTGAATGACTAGATAATTTCATACATTTGCCAGTGTACAAGTGTCTCTATTAAACTAGCAAGCAATTATTACCATAAAACTATAAATATTTGCTTTCTGTACAGTGTAGTTTACATTCAACACCCTTTTTGGATGTCATTTTGTGCCTAGGTGTCCACGGTGTAAGAGAGGAGCCCCAGTTTGTGACGGCCCGTGCAGGAGAGAGCGTAGTTTTGGGATGTGATGTGAGCCACCCCCTTAACGGCCAGCAGACCCCCTATGTGGTGGAGTGGTTCAAGTTTGGTGTGCCTATCCCTTTTTTCATCAACTTCCGCTTCTATCCTCCTCATGTGGATCCGGAGTATGCTGGTGAGTTGGGACAATATTTGGTTCATGTTCATGCATTATTAAAAAAATTTAATTAAATGTAACATACATTTGCTAATGCATTGCTAATTATAAGAGATACACAGATTGTATACATTAATCAAGCACATTTGGCCTTGACATACTAATTTAAAATCCGGTCAAATGTATTTTCTAATCAATATGCTTATAAGGCTTTAGGTTGATTTTTTTCCTGTGAAGCATAAAAAATTGAGATGCTCTGTGCTAACCTGCCACTTGTTCCTGTTAAAAAATGCATAACACATTAATTATCCCACGTCTGCTGTTTCAGCTAGTAGAGAATCTCACACACACATATACACACTTACAAAGCTGTGACAGACACACTTAGCTCAGTGACCTCAGCAATGTGGATATGCCAAACCTGGTGATAGACGTGAGGAACGTGTCTCATGAGCTGTGTGATTTTCTCAACCAGGGCATGTGACCAGGTTTGTGAGTAATCCATTTCAGACTGAGTATTGTGGAGCACTAGCAGAGGCAACTGCATCGTTTATTAGAATGAGAGTGCGATTTATGTGAGCTTGTATGTCTTTAACACACAAAGACACCATGGAAAGTGATTGTGAATATACGACACCCACATGTGGTCTAATTTGCTCTGAATTGAAACATTTGTCATGTCCCAGCTAGCTATCTTTCTCTTATCACACAGCAGTAAGAATAAAGAGCAGATGAATGCTTGGACTTTCTGTGTCTTTTTAATCCTCTGTTTTTACAGATCACTTGAACACTAATGTGAAAGGGGAAACCGCTTTCTTCCATGCACAAGTTCACAGATTGGCTACCGTTTTTGTGATTGACAGGCATAATAGAATATGGAGCATGTAGAGATTTGAGCTCATGGCCTCCAGTTGAGAGACCAAACACTTTTTCTGCTGCATGACATGATTCTTCTTCACCACAGGATCTAAAATGAAAGCACACCAGTAATTCTTCAGCTCACATGTAAAAATAAATGAATTTGTGGTGTGCTTTCATTTTATATATTGCATTTTCTCCCATAGTCGCCACTAACTCAAGTCAGTTTACATGTAGATCTTAGTTGAAGAATTTTGGTCTCTCTATAATAGGTTATGTGGAATCTGAAGTCTTTTCTTTAAGAAATTAGTGGGATGAACTGTTATTTGGAGTAAGTTTGCTATTCTGATTTTTATCCACCAGACCGGTTCTAGCATGCTGCGTGATGAAGTGTTTAAATGTAAATATTTAGCTTTTCGGTATATGTTATATCTTGCATGGATATTTTCATTCAATTGTAATTGTAAATAATTAGAATTTAAAAATGTGGTTGTTATTTTCTATGCTTTTTTTTTTTTTTTTACTAAAACTGTGATTTTTAAACAAAATGAGTGACAGCCCCTGTGGGTTTAGGAAGGATTACTACCTTTTACAACTCATCAAAATTGGGAAATAAAAAAACTGCATTTTTAACGTTGATATGAGTAAGCTACAAAATGGGGAAAATGTATAGATAGCCATATAAAATCTTGCTTCTTTTTCTTGGAAACAATTTATAAATTAATATGACATCAGGCATTAAACTCTATTAAATCTAATTCTAAATCTACTAAATTAATTTGACTAAAATGTTTAAATCAGATTTGACTTGAAGCTTGTAACCGAGATTGTATTAAAGCTTGTAACCTACATTCAAATAAAACTTGGATTTAACTTAATCATATAACTTGGATTTAAAGTGCAGTGCAACCTCGATACTCGCGGGGGTTACGTTCTGCGACCCCTCACGAACAAAAAATGGCAAGGTTGTGACTCTCCTTTTGATTGTTCTTTTTTCAAGGGGATTTGTACATGTACTGTAGTGTAAACTAAACAAAAATTGTGAATTACTTGTCAAAAATGTTTTATATACTACTTTAAATGAATAATACAATAATAAATCGTTTTTTTTAAACATTTTGATGTAATTTATTAGTTCAAAGGTCATGAACATGGAGGTTACACTGCATAAGTCATAACTTGGATTTAAAAAAGCTTATAAAGCCATGTCCACACTAATATATTTTCATTTGAAAACGTTTTTTTTTTTTTTTTCCCCGTTTTGGCCTTCCGTCCACACGTTGCTTTCAGTCGACGTAAACATAGCTTTTTAAAAACACCCTCCAAAATGGATGAATTTGAGAACTTAATTTTAATCTGAGGCTTTTGAAAACAATAACACATTTTTAGTCCTTGTCACAACGTTTTAAACAGCCAGAAAGTAATTAAATGCCAGGCGGAAATGACTCAGGTCGAAGCATTTTATGTTTTGCACATGTACAGTACAGGAACATGAGCATTTTCAGACGTTTCAGTGTGGATGAGCAACTTTTGGGAAACAATGGAAAAATTTAAGGGTGGACGTGTAGTGTTTTTAGAATTTAGAATTTATCTAAATTAGTGTAGACATAGCCTAACTTATAAATTATATTTGTCTAAAAGCTCATAACTTTAATTTGAAAAAAACTTGAAACTTAAATTTTAATAAAGCTCATAACTTGCATATGATCAAAGCTTGGAAATCAAATTTGACTCCTAATAATTTAAAACTACTAACTTAAACTTTAGATTCAACATTAAATTGACTTAATGCCAATGATTATTTCTTTTTGCAGGTGTACAAATAGTACACGTGTATTGCATCACAATGTCTGTCAGAGATCCCCCACCCCCCCTCCAGTCACGACAGTGAAAAATGCATGCTCAATGTGTGTGTTCGGTATTTGTGAAGTAACTCCCTCAGTTTCACTATTAATTACTGAGTCATTTTGTTCATGATTCTGTTTCATATTTTTTTGTCCATGGTTTTTCCCTGTTGTTGTTCTTGTTTGCTAATCGCTTGACATTTGCCTGTTTATCCTTCACAATGTTCCCTAACAATTTGGATCTGTTTGCCTATTTATTAGATAAAACAATCTTAGCCAGCACTTGTACCTGCTTTCGCTATCATGCATTTACTGCGTACATGATAATCTACTAGTCTCAGGGAAAAAAAAATTGTTTATCAGACAAACATTTGCTCTTTGTGCACATGGATTTTTATTTTCATCATTTAAAGCATTCATTCATTCATTCATTCATTCATTTTCTCCCGCTTATCCGTAATTCGGGTCGCGGGGGCAGCAGTCTAAGCAGGCTCCCGCCTTCGACTGCTGCCCAATCCTCACAGCACCGTCCCTTACGGTCCCTCCTGCAGGTGGTGAGCCCACGGGAAGGCGGCCCCACGTCACTCCGACGTCACGGACCTTGATATTTCCCTCGTAAGGGACCCCCGGAGCATAGAGGGTTAAGGGCCTTGCTCAAGGGCCCAAGAGTGGCAGCTTGGCGATACCGGGGCTCGAACCCCAGACCGTCCGATCGGCAACCCAGCGCCTTAACCGCTGGAGCCACCGCTCCCCCCATCATTTAAAGCATTTTAGGAAAAACACTGAAAATCCCTCAGGATCTATTGGTAATCGCTTCGAATAAATGTTTTCTTCGCCTTCCAACTGTTGCTTTGCCAAAACAGTGCATGAAGCGTGGTTTTAATAGAAGAATAAACTCTTTCTGAACAGTTATTAGTGAAAGCAACCTTAAGCGAATAATTTTTACTTAGATCAGACAAGCAATGCATGCTGCCTTCCAGTTTTAACAGGAAGAGGATGTGGAAAGTAAAACATCCACAGGGAGTGGAAAACCAGTTAGATGTCAATAGAGACATATGTGATATAAAAAAAGAAGGCAAAAGGTGAGTAATAGAGATGGCATAACTTATATTAACAAAGCTAGAAAAAAATAAGGTTGAGTTCAAGCAAAACTACAACAGATCTCTTTCATTGTTTCTAAACAGGCTTTATTTTGTTACATTTGTCCAGGTGGTTTCCCTGTCATTGAAATAAACATTAAAACTAGAAGTAAAAAAATTCTAAAGGATTCCAATAAGAAAAAACAATTGTAATTGCAATTTGTTTCATGATTTTATGGTCTTATAGAACAAATAAATAAATAGTTAATGTTGTTGGATCACTTCTACAGGATTTTCCAATGGAATCTGATTCACCTATTCAGGTCTATATGAGAATTGATGTTATTTTCTGAGGATTTCTGAAGGTATACTTCTTTACAATATAAAAAAATTTTTTTAAGAAACAAATATTGCCTTTTTTTTACCTCAGCATACACATTATACAGAGAATAATTTATGTTGTGCACACACACACACACACACACACACACACAGATAAAAGCAATTTTTTTAACTTCCAATAACTTCCCAATAACAATACAAATTATTTACAACAAAACATGGAGAAAAAGATTTTTTTTTATAAAAAGGATGGAAATCTAATTAAAACAGTAGATATGTTTTCGTGTTGAGGGCCTACAAATCTAATTCCTATACTGGAATGAAAATGATAACAAATGATCATCTGATTTCCGTCTGGCAGAAATATGTATGTAATACGATAAGGCCTGTAAATTCAACATATTTTACTTTAAATATTTATGGTGAGTTGGGTCAGTATTAACACAGGGGAACAGAAATGTGGACTCAAGCCAACAGCATTTTTGGCTGTTAAATAAAATCCAGTGCAACAAAAAATGAAAGAGAAATTGACTATTAAAATTGTACACATATATAAAATTCTAACAAGTCTTGTATGCAGTTGTAGTTCTAAATATCACAATTTATAAAAAAAAAAAAACAGCCTTAAACCTTTGTTATTCAGCATAAAAAAAGCATGTGATTGTAGATTATGAGATAACTGTCAGGCACAAGAACTCGCAGGAAACCGGAGGTTGAATGTACAAGAAACGTGTTTACTTAAGTCACTCAAGAAATGAAAGAGCAAAGCAGAACAACACGCAGGCATGAACTAAAACACAAAAGAAATACAGAAAACAAAAGAAACGTCCAACACACATGAAGCGTGATGTAAACACAAAGGGTGAGAGAGTCCACAATGTTCGTAGGCCTAAGCTGTAGAACGGACGGTGAGACTGTGAACGACTGGGGTTTATATATGGTGGTGACTGATGTGACCCAGGTGGTGATGATTAGTAATCAGGTGAGCTGCTAGGGTGGATATGAGGGTTAGGAGAAGGCGTGGCTGGTGGATCCCTGACAATAACAAGCCCCCAGCTATAGATGCACAAAATTGAGTGTCATCAGTAACACTTAATTTGAAGGTGTGATGATATTTTTCTTTTTCTTTTGACTTGTGATCTTTATTGTTAATGTGCAGCCAGATTCTTAAGTGTTTCGTACAGGTTTATGGACCTTTGACTAATAAGAATCTAATAAGAGTGATACGACTAATAAAAGCACCGTTTTGGTGTGTCTGACTTTGCAGCTTCCTAAATCTTAAAGGCCTGTGCCTAGTTCACTGGTTTAGAAGATTTTTTGATGTAGCTTTTTTTAATGTTTTTTTTTACCCCCAGGAGAGTTCAACCTGCATGTACAATTCCTGGAATAAAGCTAGTTTACAATTTTGTTTGCGGTCTGAATATTGATTTTTATGCATGTTCAGTATTAATGTATAAACAACTGCATTGAATGGAGGCTAACATCAGTGTGAATAAATAAAAACATATATATGACTTAAAATATAGTCATTATTACTATCACTACAATGTATTTTCATTAAAATTTTAGTAGAAGAGCTGTGCTCTGCTTGTTGTTGCCATGAACTAAAGGTGAGGGAGTCCTACTTTCTTTCCCTTGAGCTTTCCTCCAGTTTAATCCCTGAGGAAATGCCACTTGTGGTCAGATGTGTTTTTTTTTTTTATTCATTACCACACACACAGTAGGTTCCTATTTACATTTTGTCGAGTTTGGCAAGTTAAACACCTGCTAGGATTAGTACTGTGCCAGTCACATTTAAGATGTAAGAAACTGCTTTAACTTAAATGATCTTTTGTGTAATGTGAGCTTGAGTATTAGAGTTAATTGGTTCAGCAAACTGGAAACAAACCATTCAGCGACTAGCACAGCATGTTTAATGTAATTTACCCACAGCTTCCTGCGGAAGTGATCTTCAGATACTGTATAAAGAGAGATCGCTTTTGCTCCAAGGAGACCGTTGTGCTATAGTCCCTAAACAGCTGCATAGCAATCACAAATCTATTTCTAATTCCTAAGTGCTGACACATAGATTATGTTCATTAAGCCGCTAAAAAGCTTGGCTCCTGCTCCTTAACCTGCATTAAACAATAAGCAGGTACTGAAAAATGACTTTATGATGCACCAATTCAAGACACGCAGAGAGCAATCCAGGTGTAGTTAACAATCTGGATGATAAGAAATGTGTTTCCCAAGTAGGGGCTGAGATCTTTTTCATTTGCCAAAAGAGCATTGATTTGCTCTCTAACCTTGGTGCTGATGACTCCTCTAATCAGCACTTTATCAGCCTGTGCAAAAATAGATGTGTTTCTCCAAAGCTTTATTATTTTTTGTATTTTTAAAATCTCTTTTACTGCAAGACTGCAGCCCCTGTTTCCCTGTGGCATATTGATTTCCTGCTCTGGAAACCTGCAGTTTCCTCTCTTAGGTGCTGCTTGTGATCCCAGGGCTATGATACCTACTGGTCGATACACCAGTGCTGTGAAGCATGAAGACTAGCCACACCGTCAATATGCCAATGTTCAATCTCAAGCAAAGTCTTCCACCGTAAAGATGAGAGATGGTATTTCACTTGGTTACCATGACATGACTCCCATTACAGTCAGAATGCTATGTATAAGAAAATTTATCATTTACACTATATATTTATACACATCTTGCTAATGAATGTGTAACACGGGTTCTGAGATACACAGCATTGTTTTATTTATTGTACGTACTCTACATTTAAACGTATACAGTTATGCAATAGCATGCTGTGGTTAATATCAATTAATGCAAGTACTTATATAGTGTGGCATTTTTTAGTTTTTAGAAATATTCATACATTATTTGGCTAAGAGTATGTGGACACACATATGTGTTTGTTGAACATCTCAGTCCAATACCATGAGCCTTAATATGGAGTTCTCTGTTCTCCTAAAACAGCCTTTACTTTTTGTGTGGCAATGTGGATTTGTGCCCATTGTGAATATTAAAGTCAGGCACTGGTGTGCAGTCAGTGTTCCAATTCTATCCCAAGGTGTTCAGTGAGTTCAAGTTCTGTACAAGACTCTTGGGGCCTTTTAAACCACCTATGGCAAATGTCGCTTTTTGGATCTTGCATTGTGCATTAGCAGGCTGAAAAACATTTGCCCCTCAGTTAGTGATCAAAAGACAACCTAGACAATCATGTGCATCCACAACGAAGTCTCTTGGCATTTCGTGATATAGTCACAAACTTTAATCTACTGATTCGTGTTCATAGACACGAATTTCCCTTTTTTTCCTTTCTCCGCCTGGCTCCGTCTCCATATCAACGGAGGCAGAGGATCATGAGTGACGCTGACAGAAATGCCAAAGGTAATGTTTTTTTTAATATATACGGTTAGGGCTAGGGTAAGGGTTAGGGTTATACTGTAATAAATGTGTGTGTCTCTAATTAATGCAGTCTCCTTAATTAACATGGAGAATATATTTTGTATATGTGTTTTGACTGGAAGGAACCACTGACGATGGTTTATAATAGCGAGTAACTTACCGAATATAAAGCAATAAAAACAAGGATAAAATGTCCTGCTGATGTTGAGTAATAGTGCTTGAAGATTAAAAAAATCAATAACAAACAAAAAAAATAACAATACACCGTCTGTGGTATCCAGTGGCAGAATGAAAACTTTGCTTTGAGGCACTGAAAATGCTTCCTATTGAAATACATTACATAGAAAGTCGTCCTCAGTGACATGAAAAAGAGGGACATTTGTGTCTATGAACACGAATCAATGGTTTCGATGACTAGATAGATAGATGAATATACGAAATGCCGTGAGACTGGGCTGGCCTATATAATATTGGACATGTAGTGTGCATATACATCAACCCAGCCATTATGGATGCACAAGCCAGTGCACTCTTAGTGCCGGTTCCAAGCCCGGGTAAATGGGAAGGGTTGCGTTAGGAAGGGCATCCAGCGTAAAAACATGTGCCAAATCAAATATGCGGATCACAAATGAGAATTTCATACCGGATCGGACGAGGCCCGGGTTAACAACGACCGCCACAGGTATCGTTAGCCGACAGGGTACCGGTGGAAATTGGGCTACTGTTGGCCGAAGGAGGAGAAGGAGAGGACGAAGACGTCTACAGAGACGGCAGGGAAAGGAGCAGTGTAGGAGAGTAGAGGTTCGGGTTGGTACTTTAAATGTTGGTACTATGACTGGTAAAGGGAGAGAGGTAGCTGATATGATGGAGAGGAGAAAGGTAGATATGCTGTGTGTTCAGGAGACTAAGTGGAAAGGGAGTAAGTCCAGGAACGTTGGAGGTGGATTTAAACTGTTTTATCATGGTGTGGATGGAAAGAGAAATGGTGTAGGGGTGATTCTAAAGGAAGAGTACAGTAAGAGTGTAGTGGAGGTGAAGAGAGTTTCTGATAGGGTGATGATCGTGAAGGTGGAAGTTGAAGGGATGATGATAAATGTCATCAGTGCCTATGCTCCACAAGTTGGCTGTGAGATGGAGGAGAAGGAAAAATTCTGGAGTGAATTAGATGAAGTGGTAGATGGTGTACCTAGGAAAGAATGATTGGTGATTGGGGCAGACTTTAATGGGCATGTAGGTGAAGGGAACAGAGGTGATGAGGAGGTGATGGGTAGGTATGGTTTTAAGGAGAGGAATGTGGAAGGGCAAATGGTGGTAGATTTTGCTAAAAGGATGGAAATGGCAGTGGTGAACACTTATTTTAAGAAGAAGGAGGATCATAGGGTGATGTATAAGAGTGGAGGAAGGTGCACACAGGTGGACTATGTGCTATGCAGGAGATGCATCCTGAAGGAGATTGGAGACTGTAAGTTGTTGGCAGGGGACAGTGTAGCTAGACAGCATCGGATGGTGGTCTGTAGGATGGTTTTGGAGGTGAAGAAGAAGAGGAGGAGAGTGAGGACTGAAAGAAGAATAATATGGTGTAAACTTAAGGAGGAAGAGTGTAGTGTGAGATTCAGGGAGGAGGTCAGACAGGGGCTCGGTGGTGTTGAAGAGGTGTTGGATGATTGGGCAACTACTGCAGGAGTGATGAGGGAGGCAGCTAGAAAAGTACTTGGTGTGACATCTGGAAATAGAAAGCAAGACAAGGAGACGTGGTGGTGGAATAAGGAAGTGCAGGAGAGCATAAGGAGAAAGACGTTGGCAAAACAGAAGTGGGATAGACAGAGTGATGAGGAAAGTAGGCAGGAGTACAAGGAGATGCGGCAGCAGGTGAAGAGGGATGTGGCGAAAGCCAAGGAAAAGGCATATGAGGAGCTGTATGAGAGGTTGGACACTAAGGAAGGAGAAAAGGATTTATACCGATTGGCCAGGCAGAGGGACCGAGCTGGGAAGGATGTACTGCAAGTTAGAGCAGTAAAGGATGGAGAGGGAAATGTGTTGACTAGTGAGGAGAGTGTGTTGAGAAGGTGGAGGGAGTATTTTGAGCAGCTGATGAATGAGGAAAATCAGAGGGAGAGAAGGTTGGACAATGTGGAGTTGGTGAAGTAGGATGTAGATAGGATTAGTAAGGAGGAAGTGAGAGCAGCGATTAAGAGGATGAAGAGTGGAAAGTCGGTTGGACCAGATGACATACCGGTAGAAGCATGGAGATGTTTAGGAGAGATGGCAGTGGAGTTTTTGACCAGGTTGTTTAACAGGATTTTGGAAGGTGAGAAGATGCCTGAGCAATGGAGAAGAAGTGTGCTGGTACCGATCTTTAAGCATAAAGGAGATGTGCAGTCTTGCAGTAACTACAGGGGAATTAAGTTGATCAGTCACACCATGAAGTTATGGGAAAGAGTAGTGGAAGCCAGGCTGAGAGAAGAGGTGACAATCTGTGAGCAACAGTATGGTTTCATGCCGAGAAAGAGCACCACAGATGCCTTATTTGCTTTGAGGATGTTGATGGAGAAGTATAGAGAAGGACAGAAGGAATTGCATTGTGTATTTGTGGATTTAGAGAAAGTGTACGACAGAGTGCCAAGAGAGGAGTTGTGGTATTGTATGAGGAAGTCAGGTGTGTCAGAGAAGTATGTGAGGGTGGTGCAGGACATGTATGAGGACAGTGTGACGGCAGTGATGTGTGCAGTAGGTACGACAGACTGGTTCAGGGTGAAGGTTGGACTGCATCAAGGATCGGCCCTGAGCCCTTTCCTGTTTGCAGTGGTGATGGACAGGTTGACGGACGAGGTCAGACAGGAGTCTCCCTGGACTATGATGTTTGCGGATGATATTGTCATTTGTGGTGAGAGTAGGGAGCAGGTTGAGAAGAGACTGGAGAGGTGGAGATATGCATTGGAGAGAAGGGGAATGAGAGTCAGTAGGAGTAAGACAGAGTACATGTGTGTGAATGAGAGGGAGGGCAGTGGAGTGATGCGGTTGCAGGGAGAAGAGCTGGAAAAGGTGGAGGAGTTCAGGTACCTGGGGTCAACAGTGCAAAGTAATGAAGAGTGTGTTAGAGAAGTAAAGAAAAAAGTGCAGGCAGGGTGGAGTGGGTGGAGAAGAGTGACAGGAGTGATTTGTGGTATCTGCAAGAATGAAAGGGAAAGTTTATAGGACTGTGGTGAGACCTGCAATGTTGTATGGATTAGAGACAGTGGCATTGAGTAAAAGACAGGAGGTGGAGCTGGAGGTGGCAGAGCTGAAGATGTTGAGGTTTTCGTTGGGAGTGACGAGGATGGACAAGATTAGAAATGAGTTTATTAGAGGGACAGCGCATGTAGGATGTTTTGGTGACAAGGTGAGGGAGGCGAGATTGAGATGGTTTGGACATGTGCAAAGGAGGGACATGAATTATATTGGTAGAAGAATGCTGAGGATGGAGCCACCAGGTAGGAGGAAAAGAGGAAGGCCAAGGAGGAGGTTCATGGATGTGGTGGGGGAAGACATGCAGGTAGTTGGTGTGAAAGAGACAGATGTAAAGGACAGGGTGGTATGGAGACGGATAATCCGCTGTGGTGACCCCTAATGGGAGCAGCCGAAAGAAGAAGAAGAAGAAGAAGAAGAAGTGTGCATATACATCCTTGTACCAATCAGCGTCTTTGGTCCAACTGTACAAGATGTTTGTAAGAGACACTATGATAAAATCTAGTGGATTGTTTTCATAGAGCCATATACATAGTTGAGGTAAGTGCACTTAGTGAGGATTTAATACTGACATTGCACACATCGCTGTTCCAGATTCTACATTCCAGCTGTGCTTTTCTTCCACACGTTTTAATAACGTTAACGTAATACTATAGTTATAGTTCTCGTCAGGATGACTTTGGATGCTTGTTCCACCATGACAATGCAGCTTTGCAAATTCAGTACCAATGGGTTGGAGTGGAAGCTCTTCAGTGGCCTGCTATAGAGCTCATGACTTCAACCTTATTAAATACCTTTGAGATGAACTGTAATGCTGACTGTACCCCAGCCCTCCTGACTCTACATCACTACCTGCCCTAAATCAGTAAAGATTTCACACTCATCTTTCCAAAAGAATAGCGACTAAATTCGGAATTGGATGATCAAAAGTACATAAAACCTTGTTAGCAGGTGTCCATCTATATATCTATCTATCTACAGTCTGTCTGTCTGTCTGTCTGTCTGTATGTATGTTTGTTTGTCTACTTACATAAATGCAATGACACGGTAAAGCGGGTGATTACTGTTAATCCCAAAGTCTTTATTTTGATTTGATTTATGTTGATCTCTGGTTGGTTTCTTGTGACAGAGTGATAAATATAAATGTTTTACATGATACTATGTTTTGGTCCATATCCTCTGCAGGTAGGACGAGCCTACATGGCAAGGCGTCTCTGCAGATCGATCAGGTGCGCTCGGAGGACCAGGGCTGGTACGAGTGCAAGGTTCTCATGCTGGAACAGCAGTACGACACCTTCCACAATGGCAGCTGGGTCCATCTCACAGTCAACGGTTAGTTACACACATCTGCAACCGCGAGAGATCCTTTTACAGTCTAGAGAATACACAGCACATTAGCTGTTTCTTTGACTCATGTCCATTTAGCAAGCTCACGATACAGGAATGAATGAGCTTTTCTTTTTTTTTTATGCCTAATGATCTTGTCACTAATTCATCCATCTAAAATACATATAAAATTAGTTTAAAGTATGTAACCGTGTGCTCTGGCAAAAAGGAATGTGTGAAACGTACAGTTTCGATTTTGTTGTATCTGACTGATTACCCTGCCTGTTATTTTTTCCCAGCGGACATATTGAAGCTCGTGTTTAAAATGCAGGCGAGGTTTTTGGCAGGTTTGCAATAGAGAATGTTTGAAAATAGACTGACTGATTGGATTCCGTCAAATCCGGCAACGCTGCTCATTCAGAGGCTTCACAAGCCGAAATGACGGCACTGGAACAAAATATGCTCATTTGCGTTTCTTGCCTTTTTCTCAGGCTGCTTGTGTTTCATGCAGATACTATTCTGATCCTTTTGGGAACCAAATAACATGAAATCAATTCCAAATGAGCAGCCAAGGAGCAGAATAGACTGAACTCACTCACTCATTGTTGGAAATAAGCCGCACACCTTGGTGTGCCTTTACTATTTTTAACAGATCAGAGCTTTCCAGGATGTTGCCTCAAGCTTGCTTAATGTGCTGCCTTGTTCTGTTCTTGAGATTTGATAAACTCAGATTGCTGAGTTGGTGTGTGTGTGTGTGTGTGTGTGTGTGTGTGTGTGTGTGTGTGTGTGTGTGTTTGTGTGTGTGTGTGTAGGTAGATATATCTTATGAGCATGTATTGGGGGTTTATTACTACCACCTTAAGAAGCTCATACACACCAGGATAGGCATTTATTTGTAGGCTTATACTTTCTATGTATATTAGACAAGGTAAAAGAAAGTAATATTTATGCATACCTATGTGAAAAATCTAATTATTTGGGCATCATAATCATTTATGCTGGAATGTCAGAAATACCTGTAGTCCTGAACCTTACTTTTGACAGCTTTTCTTTACAAAAACATTCTTAAACATCACCACATAATAAATAAATATACAAGGAACAATACAAGACAGGGTTTATTACATAAAATAATCAATAATAAATCAGCAGTGTGTTGCAGGCTTACATGAAGCTCCTAATTACAGCAATAACAGCGCATCATAAAGTTTTATTGCTTTTATAGCACAGTTAATACAATTGTAACATTTACAGCTTTTTGTGCCAATAATTACAGTTTTTTTTTTTTTTTTACTAATTTAAGAAAGCCTTAATTCTACATTATATTTACTGTCCTGAAATATCCTCTATAGAAGTTAGTTTCGCTTATCAAAACACAAACTTACAATTTTTAGTTCTGACATTTAAACCAGGCACACTGAAGACTTTTTCAAAAATGTTCTTCTTCATTAAAGAAAGCTGCACCGTATAAAAAATTACACATATTTATGAAATCTTTTTATGTGACTAGTTTACTGTACAGATCTCTGCAAAAGCTTAACTGTAAATATAAAAATGCTGTCAAAGCTGTGATGTTCTAGAATTGAAGCGAAACATTCTGACCAATTAAGCATTTAGTAATACTGTGGTGGGATATAAGACAATACTTAATTAAGCTATGTATTTGAATTTTAGAGCTTATCAGGATAAATGTCTGGCCATGTGTGTAAAGCAATATTAATACTTGCCTGGCAGCTGGAAACTGTTATCAGTGGGTGACATGTCTATGTACTCAGCTTAGGGCACATGAGGGAGTGAATGTGATATTGATAGTCTACGATGTACTGGTAACCCATCCATTGTGTATTCATGGTGTATGTTTATTTTGTGTGGACTTTAAAACTACACATATATATAAAGTGAATCCAACCCTGTAACCACTGTAAATACATGGTGTATCCCACTAAATCATTAATTATGCTCTCACAGTAGTCCAATAAATAGTTATTTTGCTAAAAATGGAGCCCTATCTTCAGATATTATAGTAAAGTTTCAAATACTGTATACTGCTGGATAATTAGAATGAGAATAAGGCAAGATATGAAATGAAAAAAAACAACAACAACAACAAAAAACACTGTCAGAGAAGGTTTACAATGATTCAACAGCAAGCAAATGCTGGTTAACAGGATAAAGAATGCTTTACATGCCAGTGATATTTTCCCTGTCTGCCATATAAGCCATCTCTGGATTTTGGCCACTCTATTCGGATAAACACAAGATACACCCCCCTCTATGCATTCCAGTGGTTGAGGTAAACAAACAAACAAACAAACAAAAGAAAATTATTCCATCCTTTCCATTCAGCCTGATTTATTATTTATTGTCCTTCTACAATTCTGTTGAAAATATTCTGCCTTTCCCTTCCACACACAAAGATTGGTCATTTTATTAGGTGATGAATTTAATATGATCCATTAGGACAAAATATAAACTATAATGCTTCATGACTCCGTAATCATTGCCTGAAGGTCGATTTTAAAAGACCCTCTGTCTCATATTAATGCTATCGAAAAAAAAAGTGCTGTAGGCTTTGTGTATGTGCTGATGAGGCTGATGAATTTTAACACCCGTGGGTTTTGTATTCTGACTGTGCAACATGCAAAAGAAGCTTCTTTATTCTGCTTGCTGTTTATAGTTAGTTTTAGACGTGTACGAGCCACAGTAAAAAGAGAAATTAGCTAATAATTATAATGATCACCGGAGCTTTTGTTTCTGTTTCAAGCTTAGTTAAAGTTCAGTTTAGTTTAACCTCTGTGCCAGGAGGTTGTTAAAAGCTAATAAAGGTATGTCACAGAGTTCTTTGAGGGACACTCCAGAGGATCAAGCCTTAGAGTTGGCTGCCACCCTTAATGAAGCGGGGAGACCAGAGGGTAGACTGTAGCAGATGAAAAGTTGTTCTGACTTTCACCAGGGACTTTTATGGTGGACTTAACAGTCCAGCACCCGGACCCGGCACAGCCGGTTAAACCTCTCCTGGTCTGGGGTCAGGAATGGAGGAGAGTTAAATGCCTGGAGCCTGACAGGTTGTGGGATGGCCGAGGGCACCTTGGGGACGTAACCCGCTCTAGGGTGCAGAAAGTCACTGGTCATGCCTGGAGTAAACCCCAGGAAAGAGGGGGCCACAGAAAGGGGCCTGTAAGAAAGCGGTCTTGATGGACAAGTGCCTCCACGAAGTCTCGGCCAAGGCTTGAAGAGGGGCTTGGATAGAGCCTCGAACACTACGGCTAGGTCCCAACCAGGCACTCTGGGCGGTGCCGCGGAGAAAATGCGTCAGGAATGGTGCGGAATACAGTGATACGCCGAAACAGCGGACGTGTAGACTTTAATGGTGGATGGAGCCAATCTTTTTGCGAACTGCTCCTGCAGAAACTCCAGCACTGAACCAACCGGGCAGTGGACCGGGTCCAACTGGTGCCGAGAGCACCATGCAATGAACAGATGCTATCTTGCGGCATACGACCTCCACGTGAAGGAAGCTCTGGATTGGAGCAAGGTCTCTACCACCTCGGTGGACAGGGGGAAAGGCGTCAAGACGCAACCTCAGCCACAGGGCCTGCTCGCTTCTCATCAAAATAAGAGAGAGCCCATTTAACCGGGGTGGGCGAGACCCGAACTGAATCGCATAGCCTCACTCTACAGTGTGCAGGACCCACTGGCAAAGCCATCGAGACTGCCAGGTACTTCCTTTAGTGTATCAGTCACTCGAGATGCGCGACGCTCTGTCTCTGCACTTGGTGGTACGAAGTGGCTATTAGGGTGGCAGTAGACCGGCCGATGGCCTTAGCGGTCTCCTTTGTGGCCTGTAGGGAAAACTGTCTGCCCAAGGGATCTCCCAGATCCAGCTCCTGCAGCAGGTCAGCTTGGTGTGCCTGCAGTATCGACATGGTGTGCAAACATCCAGCGGCCTGACCTGCTGAGGCGTAAGCCTTACCCACCAGCACTGAGGTAGTGCGCAGGGGCTAGGTGGGTAATGTCGGGGGTTTTAGGGAAGATGCCACACCCGGGGAGAGATAGCGTGCTAAACTCTTCAACCTGTGGCCTCCCTAAGCCCAGAGACGGTGGAATAAACCGTGGTCTTGGGGCTAAAGAGGCGGGACGAGAAAGGCTGTGCCCAGGACCTGGACACCGTGGTGAAAAATGGCAATCCCCGACACAGAGGCTGTGACGCCGGGAGCAAAAAACACTCATCGAGCTTGCCCGAGGGAGGGGCTTTATTTTTACCGGCCAGCCAAGCTATATAGAGCTTCTGAACGGCACGTGTCACAACCTCCAGGAGCTCCTTGCTATCGTGTATTTAAGCGCGAGCCCAGGCCCCCCCCCTCCCCCTCGGAGGAAGAGATGCCTCCGAAGCCGAACGAGAGTCGGACTAAGCAAAGTAGGAATGAGAAAGGGACAAGCCTGTCTCCAAACCTTCTGCGAGATCTGTAAGTGAACCCGGCCGAAACGTGTGCTTTGTTTTCTCGGATGCCTTCATTCGTTGACAAAACAGACAGACAAACATTAAATTTCACACAGACCGCTTCATGAAAGAACAGAAGCTGAAGCAGTCTTTTTTCCAGGTGCGCTTTTTACTCCCTGGTCGTAACGTCACCCTGTCTTCCTGTCCTGCCCTGTATACAATTTTGACTGATTAGACTCATTACTCAGAGCATGGAGAGCGCAGTCGCGTTCCTAAAGCGAATTCTGAAAGGGAACTTTTATTATATTGATTAAATTGAGCAATCAGTTAATTAGGCACAAATTACATTGATTAAATAAATCGGTTGTTACATTACAATAGTTTGTTTACATTTACAGTATCTGAGGCGCAACTCGGTTCATGTTCACATCGAAAACGGTCAGAAAGACTACAGAGAACCCAAATAATTACTTTTTGCTGTACATACATTGACATACACAACGAATTTCGGTTCAACAGCTAGAAGCAAATTCCTATTGGTTCATTGATTGTCCACTTGGCCAATAAACCTGATTCCGATTCTGACATCTATAGTGAGTAGAGAAGCAGCAAGAATGCACAACAATTAAATAAATCAAAATAATTGTTTATAAGTTTAATTGGAATTAGCAGATTGAGCACATTAACATAAACATCACAGTCTACATTTTTCTTTTTAATTTATTGTAATGTTTATTCTCTTTTGAAGTAAAGTAAATAATTTTAGCCACCATTCAACACTAGCTTTGTTTACGTTGTGCCGCGGAGCCAGAAATTTGATCACAAATATGGGGACTTTACTGGCTGTATCTGATTGCTAAGTTGTACTCATTTATCATTACGCTTAGCAGCTCTTGGTATTTCTTTCCTCTGCTTGTCAGATGCTGAGGTGCCATCCACAGGAACATTATAATTAGCGGCGAACTGTCAGCTCTTAGTACGTGCTCGATATTTTGTTTCACTAAAAATACACATGTGAGCCAAGGCTCATGAATATTCCAAACTCTAAACGCTGACCTATCCAAGTGTACATTGGGCTCACTGTTCATAGCTAGCTTAAACCCCTGCATAGGCTATAGGTTTTGGTGCAATGCACAGAGACGCACAAGCATTTAGGGTTAAAGGGAAAATTGTGCTTGTGTGTGTGTGTGTGTGTGTGTGTGTGTGTGTGTGTGTGTGTGTGTGTGTGTGTGTGTGTGCTTGGCACTGGCTGAAGGAGTTTATTGTTTTTTCCATCCTGTGAAATGTCACCTGCACAGGCAATATAGGCAGGAACATATGCATGTATGTTAATGGTTTCCTCTTGGATCCTGCTTTTCAGCCTCTACCACGTTGGTCAGTGTGCTAGGTTACGTTCTCTTGCTGTGTCCTATTACAATTCACTTACACACACACACCCACACACACACACCCACACACACACCCCTCATGTGCAGTGCTATGCGCACTTCACCTCATACACGTGAGCGCTCACATAAAGTTTACAAGGACACACAATTTTAATACACACACACACACACACACACACACACACACACACACACACACACACACACACACACACACACACTCGCCCTTCACCTTTACAGTAAATGGTTCATAAAATCTCAATAGCACTTACTGCACACTTGTGTATGTACACTTACATACACGCAAGGAATGTTTTTTTATGTTACAAGGCCCTTTTACAATGTGATTTCTCTGACCTTACTCAGTGTTTGATACGCTAGTGCTGCTGCATTGCACCTAAATGCCACAAAGCTTACTTGGAATTCATCATATTTGTAGAAATTTGAGCAAATGCAACAAGTAAGCTATGCAGCGCCTGTGCCACAGCTCATGACTAAATCCGAACAGGGGATACCTGCAATTCATTGTGTGTGTGATGCAGATTTTTTTTCTTATCATCCCAATTTAACAAAACATGCATGTATATGCTTACAAACTGAAGAGCATGATTTAGCAGACATGCTCAAGGCTTTAATCTTGCAACATCTGGGAAGTATGACTCCCAGAATGCATAACAATTGAAGGATAAGAAAACACTGCTAGGCATGGTCAGTGTAATTAAAGTTTAAAATAGCCATACTTGCAGGTTTACACCTCTTAAAACTCAAAGACTGCTTATCCTGCACATGTGCTATGCTCACAGCTACATAAATATTCCTATCATTCTCTGCTGAGAGAAAAAGTGTGAGAGGGAGGGAGAGAGGAAGGAAGGGAGTAAGATAGAGAGAGAGGGAATAAGGAAAAAGATAAACTGTGTGTGTGTGTGTGTGTGAGAGAGAGAGAGAAAGAGAGAGAGAGAGAGAGAAGAGAGAGAGAGAGAGAGAGAGAGAGAGAGAGAGAGAGAGAGAGAGAGAGAGAGGTATGGTTTGTATAATGCAGCTGCATCAACATCATCCTGCTGCAGTGTTGCTAATCTGCAACTTTCTACATACACCATTGTCCCAATTTCTTTCTTCTCCAGCTAATGACACACACACACACACACACACACACACACACACACACACACACACACACACACACACGCACGCACGCACACGCACACACTCACATGCACACTACAATGCATAGAAAAGGAAACAGCCAAACCAGGGATGTGAAGAGAGAGTCCCCCACACAAAGTTGCTTTAAACCTAATGAAGATGTCAGTGGCAGTGTTCTGAACACTGGAGTGGACTGGACTGGACTGGACTGGACAGACAGACAGACAGACAGACAGACAGACATTACATATTATATATATATATATATATATATATATATATATATATATATATATATATATATATATATATATATATATATATATATACAGTGAGGAAAATAAGTATTTGAACACCCTGATTTTGCAAGTTCTTCCACTTAGAAATCATGGAGGGCTCTGAAATTGTCATCGTAGGTGCATGTCCACTGTGAGAGATATAATCTAAAAAAAATAATCCAGAAATCACAATGTATGATTTTTTTTAACTATTTATTTGTATGATACAGCTGCAAATAAGTATTTCAACACCAGAGAAAGTCAATGTTAATATTTGGTACAGTAGCCTTTGTTTGCAATTACAGAGGTCAAACGTTTCCTGTAGTTTTTCACCAGGTTTGCACACACTGCAGGAGGGATTTTGGCCCACTCCTCCACACAGATCTTCTCTAGATCAGTCAGGTTTCTGGCCTGTCACTGAGAAACACAGAGTTTGAGCTCCCTCCAAAGATTCTCTATTGGGTTTAGGTCTGGAGACTGGCTAGGCCACGCCAGAACCTTGATATGCTTCTTACAGAGCCACTCCTTGGTTATCCTGGCTGAAGGCTTCGGGTCATTGTCATGTTGGAAGACCCAGCCTTCGACCCATCTTCAATGCTCTAACTGAGGGAAGGAGGTTGTTCCCCAAAATCTCGCAATACATGGCCCTGGTCATCCTCTCCTTAATACAGTGCAGTCGCCCTGTCCCATGTGCAGAAAAACACCCCCAAACCATGATGCTACCACCCCCATGCTTCACAGTAGGGATGGTGTTCTTGGGATGGTACTCATCATTCTTCTTCCTCCAAACATGTTTAGTGGAATTATGACCAAAAAGTTCTATTTTGGTCTCATCTGACCACATGACTTTCTCCCATGACTCCTCTGGATCATCCAAATGGTCAATGGCAAATTTAAGACGTGCCTGGACATGTGCTGGTTTAAGCAGGGGAACCTTTCATGCCATGCATGATTTCAAACCATGACGTCTTAGTGTATTACCAACAGTAACCTTGGAAACGGTGGTCCCAGCTCTTTTCAGGTCATTGACCAGCTCCTCCCGTGTAGTTCCAGGATCATTGAGACCCCACGAGGTGAGATCTTGCATGGAGCCCCAGTCCGAGGGAGATTGACAGTCATGTTTAGCTTCTTCCATTTTTTAATGATTGCTCCAACAGTGGACCTTTTTTCACCAAGCTGCTTGACAATTTCCCCGTAGCCCTTTCCAGCCTTGTGGAGGTGTACAATTTTGTCTCTAGTGTCTTTGGACAGCTCTTTGGTCTTGGCCATGTTAGTAGTTGGATTCTTACTGATTGTCAGTCTAACGACCTCAAACAGGTGCATCTAATTTAGGATAATAAATGTAGTGGAGGTGGACATTTTAAAGGCAGACTAACAGGTCTTTGGGGGTCAGAATTCTAGCTGATAGACACCTGTTTTTAAATACTTATTTGCAGCTGTATCATACAAATAAATAGTTTAAAAATCATATATTGTGATTTCTGGATTTTTTTTTTTAGATTATGTCTCTCACAGTGGACATGCACCTACGATGACAATTTCAGACCCCTCCATGATTTCTAAGTTGGAGAACTTGCAAAAAAGCAGGGTGTTCAAATACTTATTTTCCTCACTGTATATACTGCATTAATATATAGGCCACAATAGGCCACTATGCACTTCTGGTTAATGCTAACTGCATTACTGGCTCTGTACAGGCACAATGACAATAAAGTTGAATCCAATCCAATCCAATCTAATCTAATCTAATCTAATCTAATCTAATCTAATCTAATATAATATAATATAATATAATATAATATAATATAATATAATATAATATAATATATTTTGTCTTCAGGCCTGGGGTTATAATGAGTAATGTGGAAAAACATTTTCTTGTGGATCTTTGGAATCAACATCTGGGATCTAGTTTGTTAAATTTGCTGAATTCCATCTTGTTGGGTGTTCTGGCTCAACTAATCTATTCGATCTTTAATAAATGTAAAGAACGGCCCACCTTGTCCTCCCAGCACTTCATCCAATGCTTGTCCATGTTCATTTGCAGATTGCCAAACATTATTTGTTCTGGTCCTCAACAGGCCTTGCTCTGGGTCTGGGGTGATTATTGTGGCATCCTTTGGAAGCGAGGGAAGAAAAAGAAAGATAGCTATGTAAAAGTGTAAAAGATCATTGACACTCGAAGTACACACACTTGGCAATCCTGAACCCCTGAGCTGGTTTGCCTGCTGTTTTACCTGTTAGATGATCCCCCCCCTTCTCAGGTGGATGGCCTATAGTCTCCCTAGACAACTCAATAGTAAGCTGGATCTCGCTTATTATGGAGTTGTTATGGACAGACATTTGTGAATAATGTTGTTTGTGTTAGCTGACCTGTAAAACAGGATCCACTAAATTGTCACTTCTCTGTCCAGCCACATGAAAAGGCCATAATTTTAAACAAACCTGGGAAGTCATTCCAAGTCAGGGTAAGAGCACTCTTTTGGTTGTGCCACAGGGGAGATGGTGGCAGTGATGAGGCTGGTTAGACACACTCAGGTCACTTTTCCAACTCAGTGAGAAAACTATAATTAGTTCATCAGATACAGGGCAAATATTATTAAGCAATTGATAATTACTCCATTATAATGCAAACTTACATTTAACCACCATCTGCAAGTAGTTTTTAAAATCTAATTAAGCCATATAAATAAAGCAATAAAAGTAAAATCAAAAGCTATTTTCTTGCAGATGTAATGATTTATTCATTATGGTTATTATTTATTTATAAACAATAGTATGTAAATATGTAAACCTTTGCACATAATTTTTCTAGGGCACTTATAGAATATTAGCTTATTAGCCTGTAACACAACATAGGCCAGCTTTATTTTGTATTCTTTATAAACACACAGTTATATTGAATACTAGAGCAGTTGACTTTTAAATCCTTGCATCCAACTGAGCAGGAAGCCATGCACCGAATTTAGCCTTACCAAATACCACGCAGTGGTTTGCCGCAAGTACATCACAAACATTTCGCCAATGTTTATTACGGGCTGTTGCATCTCTTGACAGTTGCATCCTCTTGTGAAACACTGACATTGGTACTAAATTAGTATTCAGGCTGTTCCACTCTTTTCCAAAAGCCACTTTGTCAGGGCAGGTGCTGTCTGGCTCCCACGGAAGCTGAAAGGCCCGACAGTGTTGGCTTCCTGTGGTGGCATATTAACACTCTTGTGTGTGTGTCCAATGTAGGCAGCACTTTTCTTCCTGCCATGGGTGACAGAAAGGATGTCTGTCTGTCTGCAGGTGTCAGGTGTCAGGGCAGATTTAACTGTGCTCCGAACAGTAGCAGCTCTGTAGAAACCTCAGGACTACCCCTCTCACAAACACACACACACACACACACACACACACACACACACACACACACACACACACACACACACACACACACACACACTCACTCCTACACATCCTTATCAAAACTTCATTGCAGTGACCCAGGATCCTCTTGCCATTAGGAGTTAGTGCCATGTGTAAATCTGCCAGATGTAGGAGGCAGTGTAAGAGTGATGATGGTTCCTATAGAGGTATTAGAGGTAAACACTCTAAGCTTTGATTATCAGGAATAACACCAAATTTCATGCTTTTATAAGGGATGCACTTTCTCTGGACACTTGAACAACTTAATTTGTACTTAATTGCACTGTATGTGTGTGTGTGTGTGTGTGTGTGTGTGTGTGTGTGTGTGTGTGTGTGTGTGTGTGTGTGTGTGTGTGTGTTTACATTTAGTAAACATTAGCAACATAAATTATTAGTTCCTGTCACTGAAGAAGCTCCAAACAGTGAGCTGTTTATATAATCAAATTTATGGCATCTGGCAGACTCCCTTATCCAGAGCAACTTACATTTAGCTCATTCCTACAACTAAGCAGCTATGGGGTTAAGGGCCTTGCTCAGGGGCCCATGAGTGACAGGTTGGTATGGCTGGGATTTGAACTCAAGACCTTTGGACCCAAAGTTCAATGCCTTCACCACTAAGCCACCACCTACTAGTAAAATATATCTAATGTATAAAAAATAACGAATGTAAGAAAATATTGGATTTGGTGGACGTGACTGACTTGTGTTATGCAATAAATGTCATCTACTTTCTTGAATATAGCCATATTTAGCCATTTTATAATTTAATAATATAATATTTTAATAAACTAAATATATTACTAAACTTATTTCTAGTTATTTGTTCAATGGCAGACAATTTTGCCCATTTAAAGCATTTTAGAAATGATTTTAGAAACGTGGGTAATGATGTACAGAAATAGTTTAATGATCTTATGTTTAGTTTGTTTTTAAATTATGATATAAAATACTACATAAATTTGTCTATATTTAAGATATTTTCACATGATTTTTGTTTTCAGTACATCTAATTATCCTGTGATTTTTTTTCTCACTCAGCGCCCCCTACATTCATGGATGTGCCACCGCAGTATGTGGAGGCCAGAGAGGGAGGCAGCATCATATTGACCTGTACTGCTTTCGGCAACCCCAAGCCCGTGGTCACCTGGTTGCGAGAGGGCGAGCAGCTGGCCACCAACAAAAAGTACACGGTAATTATCTGCTCAGATTAAACTGAGGTTTTTATCTCCCTGTATGAGTCATTTCACCCTAGTGAATTGGTCTAAGTGTCAGAGAAGTGAGAAGCAGAACAGCGGTTTGGTTTAACACCCTCATTACAAACTTGACGTTCCTTGCATTCGAGCCGTGGCAATAAAGAAATTGTTCTTTCATGCTTTGAAAGGGAAGAATTAATGCTTTAAAAAAGTGCAGTCAGGGGCTGTTGTGTAGGCTGAGCTGACAGACGAAGGAGCACAATTGTGTGGAATGAGTTTTCAACCTTGACCAGACGTGAGAGAAGGAGAGAAGAGTGTGAGAATAGCGTGTGCTGGATATGACAGAAACATTCAGGCAGTCTGGCTCTGGCAGGCATCGTCTGGCAGCACATCAGAGCAGCACCAATGCTGATAGATAAAGACAAAAATGTTTGGAAATGCTGCAGATCCTAGTGAACAAACAGCATTTAATTTTTTTTCACTTATATCTAAAGTGATTTCCATTGAACTGGGTTAAGAGTGGTGGAGATGGGATTTAATCTCTTTCGATCACTTACCAAGAGACTTAAACAGTGTAACCACTAATCACATATACTGCTCTGTATCATTTGTCTTCTTTTGCTCCATGAATGTGCACCATTATTATCACTCTTTATATTATGCTTTAAATGACATTTATTATAAGCTGTAAAATCTCTAGTAACTCTATTAGAAACAGCATCATGTACCACAACAAAATTTAAAGAGATAAAAAGTGATTTTGAAATATGTTTTTTTTTTTTTTTTTTTTTTTTTTTTAATGAGCTACACTATATTGGCAAAGGTTTGTGGACACGTGACCTTATGGTTTGTATGTGCTTTGAACATTTCACATTAACAATCTACTGGGAAGATGTTCCCTTAGATTTTGGAGTGTGCTTGTGAAGATTTGTGCTACAAGGGTGTTAGTAAAGTCAGCTACTGATGTAGGGTGGGGAAGCCTGGGGTGCAGTTCCAATTAAGGTCAGAGCTTTATAGCAGGCCAGTGAAGCTCTTCCATCTCAATCCATGTAATCCATATCTGCATGAAGCTTGCTTGTCATGCTGGAACAAGTTTGGGTTTTCTAGTTCATCCAAAGACATCTTATACAATTGGGTGCTTCGACCTTTGTGATAACAGTTTGGGGTAGAACCACATATGACTGGAAATGTCCTGACACTTTTGTCCATATAGTGTATCTTGGTTATTAAAGTCAATTATGTTAAAGACAGCAGGCGAAGGCAGATGCAAGTGGCCATTATTTTTTAAGTGAAATGATAATAATACAACCAAAGACGTGAAAACAAGGACCGTTAAGATGAACGATGGCTGGAAAACAAAGGACAAACAAACTATGAGTGACACAACACACGAATACGGCAACAAAAGCTTGACAAAGAGATGTTAAAAACAGGAACTTCATACAGTGGTTCTACTCAAGATAAAACAAGGCACAGTGACAGCTCTTGAGACATGTGACATACTGTGTCTGTTCTGATATTGCATTACATAAGATGAACGATAGGAAATTAAATTATATAAAAAAAAAAAGAATAAAAAAAAAAAAACATATATATATATACACATATACATAGTATAGTTTCTTTCGGCTTCTTCCGTTAGGGGTCGCCACAGCGGATCCTCCGCACGTTTTTGATTTGGCATATGTTTTACGCTGGATGCCCTTCCTAACGCAACCCTCCCCAATTTATCCGGGCTTGGGACCGGCACTGAGAGTGGCTGGGGATGGTTCCCTGACCGGGAATCGAACCCGGGTCGCAGCGGTGAGAGCGCTGCATCTTAACCACTAGACCACCAGGGGACCTTATATATATATATATATATATATTAATATATGTATACACTATGTATAATATTTTATTATTTAAATAATTGTAAAAAGTATTCATAAAATTAAAAATAATAATCAAAATTAAGAAAAATACAATAAAATGTTTATTTGAATTATGTTTTAATAGAAAATTGTTGAGGACAATTAGACACCCATTTTAGGGACTACAATTCAATACTTTATAACTAAACAAATCTAAGCAGATTTTTTTAAATCATTTGTCCTGTTTTATCTCATGCTCAAACTGAATATAGCAAGGTTTAGGTCACTTTTGTATGTTATAAACATGAATACTTAAGTTTTGCAACATGATCTCTTTGATGCAAACACTGGGGATTGAATTAAACCTTCCTCCGTGCACAGCCCACTTGCACATTTATGCTGCAGGAAATGTGGTTCGAATACCCACAGTTAATAAGATATATGTTACAAACAGGCTGCAGCCCAGCACTGTTTACTTTCAGCTTGGGTAAGAACTCTATAAATTCTTGTGCAGCAGCATTAGAGATGAAATATTTCCCTCATTACCTAAACTGAGACACAGTTGGCTGGCTGTGTTGTCTGGATTTTATTTAACACTCCGATGCAATTATATATATATATTTTATTTATTTCTTTGCTTACCAGTTTCTAGGTTTTCCCCTTTTAAAGTCATTTCCACTGCGCCAAGGTTTCCACAGAAGCCGCATGTCATGACCTCACCTTTAAGAAGAGTGGCGAGACGGCCAGTGGATTTGCGCTCTCTGTTCTGGCTGCCATGGCCGGAAGCTGGAGAAAGGCAGGAATGTGAAGATGGAGCAGACAGTGTAAAGAGTCAGAAGAGGGGGATCTTGTCTCAGAGAGGCAGACGATTTTATTCCCCAGAGATCCCGTACTTATACTCATTCTTAGCCTCCCACTTTATGTGCTGTAACGTGCATTTGGTCTATTCAGTAGAAGCAGTGTTTATAGTTTATTTCTCACTCGTGTCTGGTGCGTCGGTGCAGTGGGTCAGACAGTACCGCAACGCTGATAGAGTAGTAAAACCACGAATTTCCCTAGTTGTGCTAGCTGTACAGAATTCAGAAAGCATATTAATGTGTATTATTCCACACCATCATCAGACTGGGCATGTCTGACATACTCTATGTCTAAATTCTGGAACATATTACAAAAAAGAAAGTCCATACCTAGAAACAATTATTTTTCCAATTAGTAAAAAGGCTCATAATTGAAGGTTTCATTCTTTTTTCAAACTGTGAATTATGTCTCATATATGTGTAGGTAAGGTTTAGGATTATTCTGTTTGTAGCTTGTAGCACAATATATATATATATATATATATATATATATATATATATATATATATATATATATATATATATATATATATATATATATATATATATATATATATATATTTTTTGGCTGATGTATGAAGTACATCAGCAAAATATACCAAATTCTTTCCATTTGATTATGTTATTAGGGAATATTCAGCCAAAATTAACTTACTTAAATACTTGTTTGATTACAAGTGGTAGCTCAATCGTTAAGATGTTGGACTTCTGATCAGAAGGTTGTGAGTTCAAAATTCCACCACCTACTGGTTAAGCTGCCACTACTGGGCCCTTGAGCAGAGCCCTTAGCCCCCAACTGCTCAGTTGTGTGCATGAGATAATTGCCTTAAATGGCCTTTTTTTTTATGTTCACCTTTTGGTGTGCAAACACATGTATAGTCAATGTACGATCACAATGCTTCAGAGAAGAACAAACATACACTCTACTGGATTTTAGTTATTTTAATTCGTGATAGTATTGTATTTGGTAGGATCTCAAAAATACTTTTAAATACAGTTTATCAGATGTGATATCAGCATGTCCCAGATGTGAAGTGTCAAAACAATAGTGCACAAACCACACTTGATAATTGAACCCTAGAGGGGATGTTTATTTTTCGGGCACCAAAGAGAGAAGATGCCTTCGTCTGTGAAGAAGATGAATCTGTAAATTTGTGTAATTTTAAATAGATCTTTAAGCTAGATATCAAAGAATTGTTGGGGAACATTACTGATTATGGAAAACAAGATTAGTAAGAGACAAGTTTGATGGAAAGTCAGTGTATTATTATTTTTGAGATTTAATGATGATCGGATATGACCCTTTTGTACCTCAAAGCTAACAACTCTATATGGTCTCAGGTATCTGTGCAGAGAAAACAAAGATAAAACACAGGATTATTGATTTTGTGATTTGGTACTGTAATTTTCCGAACCTAACCAAGCCATTCTGCATGGTGACAAAGCTTTCTCCTGCTGTGTCTTCAGATTATACAGTATGTGTGTGGATTTATGTGTGGAAAATCAATTACAATGGATATTTTGTGCACAAAACCACACCTTAAGCGAACATAAAATATGCATAAAAAAAAAATTATATGACTATTTTGCAATTTTAAGCAATAAAATATGTAAATTCTGTTTAAATTTGGCTTCTAGCTTTAACATCTTGCTACATCTTCCTCCCATCCCTTTACTATTCTCTCTCATTGTGATAGCCAATAGAAGAGTTGGTAAATGTTCAGTAGCAAAAGTATACAGACTAAGCAAATTAATCTAAACATTACAGTATCATGAACTATGAAGATTTGTTTTTGTCATTCCTATCATTTTATTATGTAGTATAATTTTGTTTTTTATTGGTAGTATACTCTTCCTGTGGGCTCACCACCTGCAGGAGGGACCGTAAGGGACGGTGCTGTGAGGATTGGGCAGCAGTCGAAGGCGGGGGTCTGCTTAGACTGCTGCCCCCGCGACCCGAGTTACGGATAAGCGGGAGAAAATGAATGAATGAATGAATGAATGAATGGTAGTATACTAGAATTTAATTAATGTTCTACGTTAATTATGTTATTAACTATGTGGCTGTAGTATGCTGTAGATATTAAATGCTATATATTTTTTTCTAATACCATAACACAGCCGTTGTCAGATATTGTAAATTGTTACGGAATGACTCAAATTTACAAAGCAGTGTATGCAAACATTTATGCACTTGTTTATCTTCAGTAAGTGCTTTTTTGGTAAGTGTTGTGGTGGATCTGGAACCGAGCCCAGGAACACTTTGCACGAGGCTAGAATACACCCTGGCCAGTCCATCACAGGGCATCACACACACATTTAAACACTCATTTAAGCCTAGAGGCAAATTAAAAACAAGAAGAACTAAAAAGACAATGCACAGAAATCCCACATAATCAGTATGAAAATTTGGTAATACTGTCAGCAATAAAACTGTGAAATTATTTGTAAAAAAGTTTAATTGAATGTATAGAATTTCCTGTGTCATGGTGTATTTTGGCTTGTAGTGTTAAACTGAACGAATAAAATATCGGTGATAGAAAATTCAGTCACATGGATTTATAATGGCCATAATTTCTGTTTTTTTCCATATTGACTGTGTCACTGTGTAGGTGAGTGATGGAAGTTTGACCGTGCAGGCCATTGCACGGGAGGACAGAGGAGCGTACAGCTGCCGTGCTCACAGTGACCAGGGAGAAGCACTACACACCACACGTCTGCTCGTGCAAGGTGAGGAAGGGTTTGAATAACCACTCTAAGAAGAACTGGATGGTCTTTAATGTTGACATGATATAATATCTTTTGACAGCAATGATGTCATTGTCATTGTCTATCTGGACAGCTATAGATGAAAACACAAGAGCATTATAGAAGGTACATAGAATTTGTTGAAGTTTCTCAATTGTTAGTGTTTATTTTATATACACACTGTAATCAGGGTGGGCCGTGCATTTTACATCTAGGTCTTCAGTGGCGTTCTACTTGAATCAATAATGATACCATCATTATTATGCCATGGCTATAGACAACATAAATACTATTGCATCACAGACAGGTATCTCATGCAGTGTGAATGAATACTATCAGTAAAACAAGAAACCCAATAAATACAATTCAACAAGTCTCTTTTCACTGTAGCCACAGCTGCACTGCCAGCATACATAATTTCTATCAGAAGCATTTTTTTTCTGTGCATTGCTGTTTTCTTAAGGAATTAAAAATTAAAGCAAATTGTCACGTTCTTCAGCTTGTAAATGTCCTTATAAGTGTTTTTGTGACCAAATACATTTTTTCTCATCTGTCAACTATTGTGGAATATAAAAACAGCTGTAAAATCCACACGAATATATCTGAGCATGAGAGCTGACTAGCGAATGCTCTGACCATATAATCAAAGGATGTGAAAATGCATACGTAAGCAAATCGCAATCTGATAGATTTGACTCAATAGGACACCCGCAGTGTTCACAGTGCTGTTTTTTTCCTTTCCCTTGACCCCGCCAACGTGACTCCTGAAATCTAATTGGATAGATTGGACAGGAACTTAATATGCCTGTTAACATTTTAGACCAGTAATAAATAATAGCAAGATTGTTAAGAGCATTAATACAAACTAACAGATGGAAAAACTTTAGAATTTCCAGTGAGGTGAGGACTGTATAGGTATAGTCCTTATCTGCTCCAGATCTTATATTATCTTATATATAAGATATTTTAGATTATTGAAAATAAATTTCTAAATGCATTTGTCATTCATGCCCACAAATTCAGTTTCCCAGATTGTACCTCAGCAGATGTGTGTAGTGGAATTCGTAGTAGTGGAAACTCGAGGCACGTCCCTCTAAAGCATGTTAAGATTAAACATAGATGCCACATGAAAATTTAGCACAATTAATGGTGTAGGCATCTTAAAGTAATACATCTCCAAAAGTTTGTGGACACCTAACTATCCTACCCATATATGTTGTGTAATGGCTTATATGCTGTAACATTATACATTTCCCTTAACTGGAACTAAGAGCACAAAAAACATATTCCAATATGACAGTGCCCGTGTGCACAAAGCAGGTTCCATAAAGACATGATTTGACAAGGTTGAAAAAGGTTGGAAAAACTAGTGTGTGCTCCACCGTGACCTGACTTCCTTCCCACTGAACACCTTTGGGATGAACTGGAACATGCCCAGGCCTTTTTGCTTAACATCAGTGCCTGACCCTAGTAATACACTAGTGGCAGAATGATCACAAGCCTCTACAGGCAAGGTGTAAATGTCCAAGTGACCACATTCTTTTGGCCAAATAGTATATCCCACAAGCATCTGGCTTAAATTGGGATGGACAGTATAATGATATTGTCAAAACAAGATATATTAAATGACTGAATACTATCATAGATGACTCTTGTATATTGCAGGTTTTTAAGCTCGGGAGATCTGCGGTGTCAAATAAAGAATCAATTAAATTGTAATATATGAGTCATGATATTTCTAATAATTTAGTGAAATTGAATGTAAGGTGTTTGTTATGAACAGGGCAGCTTATTGGGGTAAGACATGGAGGGTGTGTGTGTGTGTGTGTGTGTGTGTGTGTGTGTGTGTGTGTGTGTGTGTTGTGCTGATGTTGAAGCCTATACGACTCCAGAGCACAAGGGTGAAAGATGAAGTGCCTGTATTTATTAGCCCTGCTCTGTGTATGCAATGACAGCAAACACCATCAGTCTGCATGTCACTGCCTTCTTGGCTTTCGCCGCACTCTCATTTATGGAGGCAGGACACAGACATCACACTGCAATATGTGTCCAACACAAACAAACTCGCTACATGCCAAGTTTCACGTTTTACTACCATATAACCCAGCAGTTGAGGCATTTCGGCGCAGGACGCAGACTGAAATTTCCATTCCAGGCATGGCGCGTTAGATAGGATTCTAGCCCAACTTGTGCCAAGTCAATATTGCTGGCCCAGGGCTTGTTTTCTTAAAATTTAAACTGGTGATATTGTTTATACAAAAGCAATATTCACTTTTGGCCTTTAGGGAAACTACAGAAAAGTCTCCTGTAATAACGCTACAGGAGCCTGTCCTGAATATTTATTTATATAAATAAATATTGCTCATAGCATTTCTTTTGTCAAAACTTTTAAACATGCAAAAACCCTAATATTCATGAATCACTGAAATCGTTGCTACTTAAAAATTTCCTCTGGGCAAGTTTTAAAGGGTTCCATTCATCAGACAGCTTTGTAGTATCTGTTTTATTGATCAACATAAATCAGCTCTTGCTCTTGCCTGCAAATCGGATGATGGCTCCCTCTGGTGGAGTAAAGGGGAAACCGCAGTAAGAGGTGTGACAGAACCCCCATCCTTGCAACACCTCTCAGTTTTCTTCTACGAGGTCAGACCTGGGTCTGAGGAGCTGGGTGGTCTGGGTGGTTACTGTTAAACTCGTCTGTAAGGAATGGTCAAGAATGTTGTCTTGATTCACCCAGCACTGTTCTTCTGGACCATATCTCTACCAGTCTACGAGGTCCTGGAATCTGCCCCGCCTTAATATGGCACGTAACATATACAGGGGGATTTTGGTCTGACTTGTTGTTTGTCTGTGGTGTGTGAGCCGACTTGAGCAGCGGAACATGGACGGATGGAGAGATGTTGGACTTTGGTGGTAGTGGCAGTCGGTAGGTGTCTGGGTTGATTTGCTGTAGGATCTTGAAGATTAAAATTTATCTTGGGTTGAGCTTTTTGCAAGGCAGCTTTAATTTTATGTTCTATGTAGACAGCCCCACTATTCGGCCGGGTTGATGGGGTGTCAGAGTGCCTTTAGCGAGTCGCCTGAATTTCTTGGTGCTGAACAGCCCTCTAAAGATGTACATGCACCTGTTTTAACATTTCTCTACTTTGTTTAAACCAGTCAGTCACTGCCGGGACATCTAAGAGTACTTTGGACCATGAAAAGAGAGGTGGTTGGAAGACAAGTAAACATTGGAATGAGGTGAGGTTGGTAGAGGAATGGGTTAGCGAGTTTTGGGCATTTTCTGCCTAGATGAGGAACTTGCTCCAGTGGTGTTGCTCCCTATTGCAATATATACTCAGAAAACGCACTAGTTTCTGAATTACTTACTTTTTCTGGTTTGCTTGTGAGTGATATCCTGAGATTAGGCTAACCTGGATCCCCAACATCTCACAGAATGCCTTTCACACTGGAGACGTGAACTGGGCACCCTGATCTGACACAATATCTTCTGGTATGCTATTATTCCAGAAGACGTGTTGCAGTAGCCGTGCCTCTATATCTGTGAGTAGTCCCTTCAGGGGTATAAACTTACAAGCCTTCAAGATCTGATCTACAGCAACCAGTAAGGCAGTGTTTTCCTGTGATTTGGAAAGGTCCGTAATGATCTACTGCAATGTGGGATCATGGCCCTTGGGGAAGTGGAAGGGGTTCCAGTAGACTGCATGGTAGTCATCATGGGGTGCGTACTCTCTTCACATCAGCAAGGATTGATGGCCACCAAAATTAATTTCGAACCAGCGCAGTTATGCTGCGACTTTCTGTATGTAGTATTGATGTATTTAAGGCTGCGGTGGTGGGTGATTACTTGAAAAGGATGTTGGGATCCTTCTAACCAGTGTCTCCACTCTTCCAGTGGCTCCTTTATGGACAGTATCTCTCTGTGACTTTCAGTATTATAGTGACTGTCGGTAATTGTTAGTTTTCTTAAGAAATAGGCACATGGAAACAGTTTGCCTGGGTTACCATAGCTTTGGGAGAGGACGCCCCCAATTCCACAATTGGAGGCATCTACCTCTACCACAAAGGGGGTGCTGGGGTCAGGAATTGGGGGCACGGTGAATCGGAGCTTAAGTTCCTCGAAAGCCCTTTGCACATCCCCCAACCAGTGAAGTTTTTTTGGGTTTACCCTGCAGTAGGGTTGTGGGTAGGACTGCTACCATGCTGTAATTCCGGGTGAAGCATTGATCAAAGGCTGCAAAGCCCAAGAACCCCTGTAATTCCTTGATGGTAGATGGCCAGACCAGTTGTCATTGCTTTGACCTTGCTTTTGTCCATTTCTTCCCCTTGTTGGCTAATGACATAACCCAGGAAGGTGGTTGTTTCTTGGTGAAATTTACATTTCTTCACCTTGACTATTAGTTAAGTTGGTGCTTTTATTCACCACATTATCTGTGTAAAGCTGCTTTGAGACAATGTTCATTGTTAAAAGCGCTATACAAATAGAAATGAATTGAATTGAATTGCTGTAATAGGTGCACATGTGTTGGATCTGGAGGTTGAAATTCTGAGAGTCTATTAAGATGACACAGGAGGTCAGTAGGTTCCAAAATATCTCATTTATGAAAGCTTAAAGTACAGGTGCATTGTGAGGGCATGTGGCATGACTTTGCATTCATAGTGCTACCTGGTGGTGTGGAAGGCCGTCTGACATTCATCTCGCTCTTGATTCAAACCAGGTGGTATGTGCTGTGGCAGTTTCACTTAGTAAAGAAGCATGCCTCCCGGAGTTGTTCTAAGGCAGCGGGCACTAGCGGGAGTGGGTGAGGGTATCGAACTGTGACTACACTTAGACCCCGATACTCGATGCATGGCCTGAGTCCCCAATCTTTCTTTTCCACGAAAAAAATACTGCAGCTGCAGTGATGTGAAGGGGCAAGTAAATCATGCTGCGAGAGCTTCTTTGATATACTCTTCCATTGCGTTGGTTGCTGGTGCCGATAGGGGGTCGATATGGCCCCAAGGAGGAAACATTTTTGAAAATAGCTCGATTTCACAATCCCAAGAGCGATGTGGGGGTAGTGTCATGGCACATTCCTTGTTAAAAAAACACCTTTAAGTTTTGATACTCTGTGATAACTGCCACATTAGATTTGGGGCTCTCTACTGAGATAGTGTGGTCAGTTAAGCTTCCCATCCATGCACCATTAGGCATTTTGGTGACCACCGTACTAACTCCCTGTGTTTCCATAAGATTTATGGGTTGTGGGAACCCTAATATGATTGGGTTGTTTGTCAAGGATATAACATATAAGCAGATTTCCTCCATATAAAAGAGTCCAACTTTTCAATTTTATCAGTTTTGTTTGTTCAGTGATGTAGCTGTCGCCTATGGGTCTATTATCCACTGTGGTGATTCTCAGTTGGGTGACACAATGCACTGTGGGGAGTGATGTTGGATGATATTGATGGCCAAACAGGACACTGTAAGAGCATGGAGTCAGGCTCACCTTGATCAGTGTGAGTTTTTCAGAATTTGGGTGATGGTTCCCTCTGTTGGAGTGGAGGGGGAACCACAGTGGGAGATATGACAAAACCTGCTAACTCATGCAGTTATCGAATAAGCCAATAATGTTACACAGTTCATAAAATGATAGAGATGTAGGTAAAGAGTTTAGGTAACATTTACATCAAACATCAGAATAAATAATTTTATTTATTTGTTATTATTTATTTGTTGTGCAAAATAAATAAATGAATAAATAAAAAACCGATTAAATAAATCCAGAGTTTTCTTTCCTGTTATGTCTCCAGGTAGTTGCAGCTCTACCTCTGCGATGTTAATCTATATTCTATGTGACTCTCAGGACACATCTTGGTCCTTGTAGTGTTGTGATACGCCATATTCACATAGTAGCAATGGTGCTGAGAGAACGTGCTTGAGAAACAGTTTAGTGAGGAGAAATAAATCTACTTATAAAATATTGGTCACATTATAAAATATTAGTCACATCATTGTTCACTTATTGAATAATAAAAGTATACTGCATCTCCTAATAAATAAATATAAATAAATCAGTTTTTACTGATGCAAATATGATAAAAATGATGCAACTTGTGTTTGATGCACATTTTTTTTATAATTGATGTATCACATTGCCATCTTTTATGCCGATTAACTGATGCGAAGTGAAAAAAAAATAGATTACATTACATTAGAATATAATAAACAACCAAAGTGACTGTAATTATTTTATGCATATTGTATAAGTTACACTTTATACATGTTACACTCTACAATACAGTGTGTTTTGCTTCTTCTAGGTCCTCCATATATAGTGGCGCCCCCTGAAAACATCACCGTGAACATTTCTCAGAATGCGCTCTTCACGTGTCAAGCAGAGGCCTATCCCGGCAACCTGACCTACACCTGGTTTTGGGAGGAGGACAATGTCTACTTCAAGAAGTAACATTATGACTCACTGCACTATTTTTCCATTAAACAGACTAGTGATTATTTGTGAGATTGTTTGTATGTGTCTGCTTGTTTAGGATTCACAAATAATTACTGTAAAGACATAAGATTTCTGAATCTCAGGCTTCCAGGTTTTCTGCAGCTGTGTTGCTTTGACATGCAGAAGCTCACACAGCAGGTTTTGTCAGGACAGTCTGCTTGTGTCATCACATGCCTTAAAATCACATGCTGATAGTCTGAGGGTGTGCCAGGAAGTTTTTTTGACCATACAGAGAAATAGTGCCCTTCTGAACAGACTGATAATAGCCTGCCTGAGTTTCCACTTAATCCACACTTTTGCTGCACAAGACCTTTTTTAGATGTGCCTGAAAGTTTTGCTCTCAATAGACCAAAAATGGCCACCACACTTCAATCCCAGGCCTATCCAACTACTTTCCCACTGTATTTCTAGGATTAACCTAGGGTCATCACATGCCTTGTGTGTGTGTGTGTGTGTGTGTGTGTGTGTGTGTGTGTGTGTGTGTGTGTGTGTGTGTGTGTGTGTGTGTGTGATTCTGTGTGTGTGTTTGTGTGATACTGTGTGTGTTAAGCTCATTCCCCTGTGCCTAGCTGACGTCATTGCAATAAAATAGCATTACAGAGCTCAAAACAAATGCAACCCAAAAATAAATAGAGTAAAGACTAAAGTAAGTGAGCGATATCATGTTTTAAATTTAAAGGGGAAAATAGCAGTGAGGCATTAGAACCCAAACAACAATAGTTAAAAAAAAAAAAAAAGATCATAATAAATGTAAACTTTATTTCTGAGTGCCTTAAATGGTGATTATGTCCTAATGTGATTTATAACATAATGTAATTGAATCAGCTTTAAATTGTTCTCTGTATATTGCAAGTAAGGATTTAATTTAGTCTCAGCCTAAATTATGGTGTTTATTTAAAATACTCCATAAGTGAATTGTTTTTGGACACCTGATCACATCCTCATGAGGTTCTATAAAATAATTGGACAAACAAAATCTTATAAAATGTCTTGGTATGGTGTCGCTTTACAATTTCTCTTCACTGGACCTAAAAGGCAGTTTAAAATTTTGGGGATAGATAAACCTGAGCGAGCTCCATGAACACATGATTGGAAGGAGTTAAAAAATTTGTGTGTCCCACTCAGATACCTGAACTCAAATGAAGACCTTTGTGATGAACTGGAACATTAAGTGCACTCAGGACCCATACCTCCTCCCCTGATTTCAGTTACATAACACAATTCCCCCAAATTTTGTTTAAATCCTTCCTAGAAGAATAAAGATTATTATACCAGGATAGGGAAAACTAAATACTAACTTCACCAAGCACATATGAATTTTATGGTTTGTTGTTCCCAAACTTTTTATCCTGGAGTATACATTGATAGTAGGTTTAAGGCAATAACATTTTGTCAGTAAAAGATTTTTGATTTGACTTGACTTGAGTTCATAAAGTAACCCCTCGTACTATTCAAGGGTTGCCAGATCTCAGCAAATACTCTTGCTCAACTGCATGTCTGAAACAAAAAGCCCTGAAATAAAAATCACATAAAGCCTTCTTTTCACTTTATTTCAGCGATCTCAAGCTCAGAGTGCGCATCCTGATCGACGGCACACTCATCATCTACCGTGTGAAGCCAGAGGATGCTGGAAAATACACCTGTAGCCCCAGTAACAGCCTGGGCATCTCACCCTCTTCCTCGGCTTATTTGACAGTGCAGTGTAAGTGCACTATTCCTCTCGTTTTTCCCAAATATAACAACCCCAAACACTCACACTGCACACTCAACCACCTCTGCATGGTTTATGACCTTTGTGATCTGTTTTGCATGGTCAGAGTGGGTAATTGGTGTGTGTTATGTACACATTCTGTGGCTGTTTGGTGTGATGCTGATCTTGTCTTATGATCTGCCCTAGTTTCAGGCTCTCTGTGGAGTACACAAGAACTTCTTGTTTCTATCTGTATTGGTGCCATATGTGACTAAATCAGCTGAATAAATCTGAGCCATGTTCCTTTCAGCTGTGCTAGTGCCTTCTGCTCCTGTCATGACTAGCATTATTATAGGACTAAAATTTCATGTGTATATTTGTATCATAGTGTTTATCAGAGTATTTATATTTATAATGCATAATATCTTTCTCCTTTACTTCTTTCCTCTTACTTATTTTTTAAGCAGGTGATTTGTATATTTCCTCATGTAGAGGAGTGGTGTACTTCACCCATCACTGCTGTAATGTAAAAATATATCATAAAATTTTGTACTTGAGTTTTTTATATTGATTCATTCATTCATTAATTGTATGACCAACTCACAAACAGTACCAAAAAATGCTTCACCCTTATGTTTTAGGGCAACTATTTCTTTCCCCTTTCAGAAACCATATTGTGTCACTGTGATTAATAGGTGAGAGTGTGTTCAAGTCCAGTTTTGCTCTCATTGATTTCTGGTTGCAGATTGCTGTGCCATTGTTAGGATTTGATTTCACAATATCTGGGTAATCGAAAGAAAAAGTTTTTTTTTTTCTGTAACCTTACTTGGGAGCCCCCCAAAAAAACATAACTTATTTCAGCTTTAGGAATAATTGCACAAATGGAAAGTAAGCTATGTGGTCTCTGTACCACGAAATAATTAATAATGGTAGATAGGAGTGCTTTAGTTTACTCAGTCACGGTTCCTTTGAAGCATTGACAATATGACAGGTGTCAGAGTTAAAGGTGCTGTGATTTTAATTTGGAGTTACAAGAAAGGACAGGATAAGAAATTAGTTTCTAATTAGAAGGACAGTGCAGATAGGGCGTTTTGGAGACAAGGTGAGAGAGGCACGATATAGATGGTTGGCTCATGTGCAGAGGTGGGACATATATTTTGATAGAAGAATGCAGAGTATGGAGCCACCAAGCAGGGGGAAAAGAGGAAGGCCAAGGAGGAGGTTTATAGATGTGGTAAAGGGAAAGGGGCAGATGTAGAGGACAGGGTGATATGGAGACGGATGATCCGCTGTAGTTACCCCAAACAGGAGCAGTCGAAAGAAGAAGAACTTATAGCTTCTTTGCATTTATATGATTGACTTGATAAGGACATATGATTAGTATACAGAATACAGAAATACAAGTATAATAATATAGCTGATCTTATAATCATTCTACCAGTATGCTTCTGCCTTGTACATTTTTGTGTATTGTGGTGATTCTCCGCCACGTAGGGCTGAACACAGACATCTTCATCTTCCGTCTGCAGCCTGTAGTGAGAGAAAGAGGGTGTGAGAGCCGCCATTAATTGGGAGCCCAAGGTTCTCCAACTCCCGGCTGCCTTTTATAAGCCTTGCTGGGCTTGGAGACAGTGATGAGCCGCCACTCCAATTGAGTCCAGCCGTGTCTTGTTAGGACGCCAAGCCTCCCCGTTTGCTGCGCTGGACTGTGCTGCCTCAGCGCCGTCCTTCCTCACCCTGCTAATGGTTGAGTTCGGAGCGCTTGCCCCTTTTGGCACCTGAGGTGGAGGCCTGTCGTCACATCACTCCCGCCTCATCTTTGAACTCACCTTCAACGGCATCCAAGCCCAGTGTCCATGTTTTAAGGTGAAAGCGCCCTTCGTGTGGAAAACCACCGGTCTGTGCTCGTGCTCGCATTTTCCACCACTGTGGCGACTTGCCACCGCATCGGGCTTAACACAGACATGGGAGAGTTAGGTCAGGGTTAAAGTGTCTTCATTCGGGACCAGAAGTGAGGGTAAAAGGGAAAGGGATAGTGTTTTGAGTCATTAATTGGGAGCCCAAGGTTCTCCAACTCCCGGCTGCCTTTTATAAGCCTTGCCAGGCTTGGAGACAGTGATGAGCCGCCACTCCAATTGCGCTCCAGCCATGTCTTGTTAGGACACCACACCTCCTTGTTTGCTGCGCCGCCTCAGTGCCATCCTTCTGCACCCTGCCGATGGTTGAGTTTGGAGTGTTTGCCGTTTTTGGCAACTGCGGTGGAGGCCTGTTGTCACAGTATGTTTTATTATAATCTCAAAAATCTTGTTAACTTCATTTGAAGCCTTAATTGTGGAAAGGGAAAGCTGTATGTGCAACTCAATTAATATATATATATCTTTTAAACCAATTACGGTTGCACAAGCCAGTGCACTCTTAGTGCCAATCCCAAGCCCAGATTAATGGGGAGGGTTGCATTAGGAAGGGCATCCAGCGTAAAACGTGCCAAATCAAGTATGCAGATCATGACCCAGAATTTCATACCGGATTGGTCAAGGCCTTGGTTACCAACGACTGCCACAGGTATTGTTAGTCAACAAGGTACCAGTGGAAATTGGTCTACTGTTGGCCAGAGGAGGAGAAGGAGAGGAGAAAAAAGTTTACAGAGACAGCAGGGAAAGGAGAAGTGTAGGAAAGTGGAGGTTAGTGTGGGCACTTTAAATGTTAGTACAATGACTGGTAAAGGGAAAGAACTGATATGATGGAGCGGAGAAAGGTAGACATGTTGTGTGTTCAGGAGACCAAGTGGTAAGGGAGTTGGAGGGGGGTTAAAGTGTTTTATCATGGTGCGGATGGAAAGAGAAATGGTATAGGGGTGATTCTGAAGGAAGAGTACACTAAGAGTGTAATGCAGGTGAAGAGAGTTTCTGACAAAGTGATAAACATGAAACTGGAAGTTGAAGGGGTGATAAATGTAATCAGTGCATATGCTCCACAAGTGGGTTGTGAGATGGAGGAGAAAGAAATATTCTGGAGTGAGTTAGATGAAGTGTTAGAAGGTGTACCTAGGAAATAAAGATAAGTGAATGGGGCAGATTTTAATGGGCATGCTGGTAAAGGGAACAGAGAAGATGAGTAGGCATGGCCTTAAGAAGAGGAATGTTGAATGGCAGATGGTGGTAGATTTTGTTAAAAGGATGGAAATGGCAGTGGTGAATATGTATTTTAAGAAGATGGAGGATCACAGGGTAATGTATAAGAGAGAATGAAGGTGCACACAGGTAGACTCTATTCTATGTAGGAGATGCAACCTGAAAGAGATGTGAGGTGTTGTAATGTATGTAAGGAATGTAAGGTGTTGGCAGGGGTGTTCTGTAGGATGGTTTTGGAGGTAAAGAATAAGAGGAGGAGAGAGAGGACAAAGAGAAGAATAAGATGGTGGAAACTAAAGGAGAAAGACTGTAGTGTAAACTTCAGGGAAGAGGTCAGACAGCTGCTTGGTGGTTGGTAAAGAGGTGCTGGATGATTGGGCAACTACTGCAGAGGTGATAAGGGAGACAGCTAGAAAGGTACTCGGTGTGACATCTGGAAATAGAAAGGAAGACAAAGAGATGTGGTGGTGGAATGAGGAAGTGCAGTGAAGCATAAGGAGAAAGAGGTTGACAAAACAGGATTGGGATTGGCAGAGAGATGAGAAAATTAGGCAGGAGTACAAGAAGATGCAGTAGGAGGTGAAGGGTAATTTCGCAAAAGTCAAGGAAAAGGCATATGAGAAGCTGTATGTGAAGTTGGACACTGAGGAAGTCAAGTCTAGTCAAGTTTATTTCTATAGTGCTTTTCACAATGGACATTGTCTCAATGGGAAGGAGAAAAGGATTAGTCCTGATTGGCCAGGCAGAGAGACCGAGCTGGGAAGGATGTGCTAAAATTTGGAGTAATAAAGGATGGAGATGGAAATGTGTTGACTAGTGAGGACAGTGTGTTGGATAGCAGTGATTAAGAGGATGAAGAGTGAAAAGTCGGTAGGACCAGATGACATACCGGTAGAAGCGTGGAGACGTTAAGGAGAGATGCCAGATTGGTTGAAAACTGAGGGAGGATCTGACCATCTGTGAGCAACAGTATGGTTTCATGCCGAGGAAGAGCACTACAGACAAAATATTTGCTTTAAATATGTTGATAGAGAAGTATAGAGAAGGTCAGAAAGATTTGCATTGTGTGTTTGTGGATTTAGAGAAAGTGTACGACAGGGTGCCGAGAGAGGAGTTGTGGTATTGCATGAGGAAGTCAGGTGTTAGAGAGATATGTGAGGGTGGTGCAGGACATGTATAAGGACAGTGTGACAGCAGTTAAGTGTGAAGTAGCAATGACAACCTGGTTTAAGGTGGAGGTTGTACTGCATTAAGTATCGGCTCTGAGTGCTTTCCTGTTTGCAGTGCTGATGGACAAGGTTGACGGACGAGGTCAGACATAAGTCTCCATGGACTATCATGTTTGCGGATGATATTGTTATTTGTGGTGAGAGTAGTGAGCAGGTTGAGAAGAGCCTGGAGAGGTGGAGCTACACACTAAAGGGAAGGAGAATGAAAGTCAGTAGGGGTAAGACAAAGTACATGTGTGTGAATGAGAGGGAGGGCAGTGGAGTGGTGCGGTTGTAGGGGGAAGGTGGTGAAGGTGGATTAGTTTAGGTACCTGGGGTCAACAGTGCAAAGTAATGGAGAGTGTGTTAGAGAAGTGAGGAAAAGAGTGCAGGCAGGGTGGAGTGGGTGGAGAAGAGTGGCAGGAGTGATTTGTGATAGAAGGGTATTTGCGAGAGTGAAAGAGTTTATAGGACTGCAGGTAGACCTACTATGTTGTATGGTTTAGAGACAGTGGGATTGACTGAAAGACAGGAGGTGTAGCTGAAGGTAGCAGAGCTGAAGATGTTGAGGTTTTCATTGGGAGTGATGAGGATGGACGTGATTAAAAATGAGTTTATTAGAGGGACGCATGTGGTAAGTAAGATGGTTTGGACATGTGGAGAGGAGGGACATGAGGTATAACGGCAGAAGAATGCTGAGTATGGAGCTGCCAGGAATGAAGAAAAGAGGAAGGACCAAAGAGGAGGTTTATGGATGTGGTAAGGGTAGACATGCAGGTAGTTTAATAGAGGCAGATGCTGAGGACAGGGGGTATGGGGACTTATGATCCACTGTAGCGACCCCTAATGGGAGAAGCCGACAGAAGAAGAAGAAAAAGAAGAAGAAGAAGAAGAAGAGTCTCTCTAGTTTGCACTTTCCTAGCTCTGACTTGATGCCTTATTTGACACCTTTTTTAAAAATCATTATTGTTGGTAAAAAGGTGACTGTTATGATTGTTTTGGTGCTTTTTGTAGATCCTGCCCGTGTTCTCAACATGCCACCAGTCATCTACGTCCCGAGAAAGTTGCCAGGAATTATACGCTGTCCAGTCGATGCCAACCCGCCTGTATTGTCTGTCAGATGGGAAAAAGATGGATATCCTTTAAGAGTTGAGAAGGTTAGAAAGTTGTGATGACTATTGACCTTTGTGATGCAAGTTCACACTTTGACTTTGTGCAGAGTTATAGGGAACATCCTTTGCTCTGTTGTATCTTGTTTTGCATAGTATCCTGGCTGGAGCCAAATGCCAGATGGAAGCATTCGGGTGGCAGAGGTCACTGAAGACTCCCTTGGCACCTACACCTGTGTGCCTTACAATGCTCTAGGTACCATGGGACAATCCCCTCCGGCCACTCTGGTGCTAAAGGTTTGTATCTCTGTATAGATTGTTGTAAAATAATCAACCTCTGGTAGGACACAGGACACTGACTTATGAAATTCAAGTCGTTTGGTTACAGCAAACGTTATTTTAATACTATGGTGCTCTCAACTGCCATATAGGACCCCCCTTACTTTAACGTGAGGCCTGGTGGGGAATACCGTCAGGAGGCCGGCAGAGAGCTCGTCATCCCTTGTGCTGCTTCTGGAGACCCTGAGATTCCAACCATCACCTGGAGAAAGGTACAGCAACTCGGCTTACGTAACAGACCACTGTGCATTTGACTGAGAGCTCTTCCGAAAGGTTACAGATAACCATTGATTTTTAACAATGAACTAAGCACTACACGGTTTTTGTCTTGGATTCTGTAAGGCAACCTTAATATTCGTCTGCAGTGCAACTTTGTAATTGCTGCTGCTAGGCTGCACTCCTGAATTCTACTCTAATCATTAGAACGTGATGAGCACTCTCTGTCAGGCTGAGCCCATTACTCAAATTGAAAATGCGAGAAGGAGAAGAAGCCACTGAGAGTACTGTACTCTGGTCTGTAGGTGAGCTAATTGTACTAAACTCACTGCATTTTATTTCAATGCATTGCGCCAACATTTCACACATTTACCTCACTGCCAACTCTTCATCAAGATTTCTCCAGTGTTGTACAATGTTTTCATAATGGACTGCCATTTCTGCTTCTGCTAGAACAATATTATCTATACTGCCCTGACAAAACAAAAAATCTATGGTCCTGGCCTTAGATTTGTGGTCCTGAAGGTTGTGAAAGTTCAGTTATTTACCAAGTATGGATTAATACAATTCTGAAATTGGTTGCTGTGTATCCATGGCGCAAATGGACAAGTGTGCGCTACAGACACAAAAACACTAAGAGGAGTGCTACAATTAACATCACACAAGGTGTACATTAATATATACTGTTAGTCTTCGACGATGGAGATGCATTCCTATGAGCCTATCTTAACTTAAAAATATCATAAGTCGAGATATCGCTTTGCCTGTAAGTTGTTAATAATTATCTAATTGCTTTACATTATTTAGCAAAACAGAGCAATTTGCATTACTGTACTGTATAAACTTTACAGTACATATATATGTGGCAATGGTTGCCCTGGTTTGTGATTGAAAGGCGGAGCCAAAGTTAATAAGCAGTACTAAAAACAGCTAAAATTGGCTTTAAAACACCCGAAACACACACAAAAAAAATTTGCTCTTACACCAACAACTGAACGCTGTCTACCGCCATACAGCCTGGTAGTGCCCCAACCTGTCGTACAGCATATACAAAATTTTTGTATAATTTTGTCGTATTGCTATCGTCATCTTAAGGTCAAACCATTGTAACACTGGGATGAGCTGTATAGTCCATTGATGATGCAAGTTTAACTTTCAAATTTCCTCCTAAAATATTAACTCCTACAAGAACAGCAAAGAGGATAAGTGTAATGTAAATGTAGATCTACCCTGCATGAGATTATTGTCATGATACTCCACTATAAAGGTTTCATGGACCTTTTACTAGAAATTATACTTTTCCATTTTTACATGATATGTACACAAGTTTGTGACCATAAGATTTGCAGATTTTTTTTTATTTTTATGACCATAACATTCCTATGCGTTTGTATTGTCCCCATTTGTATTTACCATATTTTGATATTATAATAACCGCTAGTCTTATAAATGTTCCATTCGAGTTTTTAGAGTTCTAGAGTTGAGATTTGTGATTATTAAGCCACAACGGTGTTAGTAAAGACAGGTACTGATGTAGGGTGAGGAGGCCAGGGGTGCAGTCAGCGATCCAATTCATCCCAAAGGTATGCAGTAGGGTTGAAGTCAGAGATCTACTGTATAGAAGTCCACTCAATATCTTTCACTCCAAACTTTGTAAACCGTATCATCCTGGAGCCTGTTTTGTTGAAAAATGTATTCCTACTGCATCCAAAGACATCCTAAACAATTGTGTGCCTCAAAATTTGTGGTAAAAGTTTGGGGAAGAACCACATACAGCTGGAAAAGGCCCAAATAATCTTGTCCATATTGTGTATATTGTTATTTAATGTATATAGTGATCTTTTAAAATGCGTAATGTTTATTGCTGACTGGACTTGACTTTGTGTGCTTACAGGTAGGAAAGCCAAGCAGAAGCAAGCACAACATCTTACCCAGTGGCAGCTTACAGTTTGTGTCTCTGAGCAAAGAGGATCACGGGGAGTGGGAATGCGTCGCCACCAACGTCGTCACAAGCATCACTGCCAGCACAAGACTCTTTGTTATAGGTATATTTACTGTGTCCTCTATTATTTTACGCTTGTCCAACATGCTAATAATAAGCATGCTGTTTGTACATTATTGAACATTTGAAGGCTCTTCCATGGAGAAGTTGGTGTTGTATCTAAAATGAACTCAAATGTTGAGCTTATTTATTGCACAGGAGCACCTTGGTCCAAAACCCCAACTGACTGTATTAGACTGTAGTAAGGACATTACTCATAATCACACACTCTGGTGCTCGTGATATTTTTCACTCTCCAGTGTTTGTATTTATTATTATTTTTTCTCAGATTTATAATCATACTCTCAGTGTACCAAATGAGCATGGGTTCCCTTTTGAATCTGGTTCCTCTCAAGGTTACTTCCTTCCTCATACCATCTAAGGGAGTTTTCATTCCCAGTTGCCAAGGCTTGCTCATTGGGGATAAATATACATAATTCACTTATTTAAAATGTTGTTCTATAATTCCTACATTCTGTAACTCTGCTTTGAGACAATATTGATTGTGAAATAAAGTCCAGTTAGATATAAACTTGAATGAAAAAAAACCCTGAATTAGGCAAAGGGATGGCATATTTTAGGCATTGGGAGTGTAGACATGTTGGTGTCAAATTAGCATTAGTTCAGTAGTACACATCACATGCTTACAGAGTCACAAAGATAATGTCCCTTAAGCCTTTTGTTTATGTGATATTCTGCAATAGATTAAGTTTAGACTTAGCATCCAAACAGCTGGAGTAAATTATTATGTGAAAGACCTGGCAGGTGCTTCATCCCAAATGACAAGTTTGGTATGCCAAATGTCACATACATTAACAGTAGTGTGCACAGGGTGTTTGATGACAGGTTGAATTTATGTCACTTAAATGTAATTAGGTGGTAATTATAATGCTTATTACTGCTGTTCAACCCTGATTAAAAAGCTTATAAAGTTCCTGAGCAAGTCTTTGGCTGTAACTGTTTTTTTTGTTGTTGTTATTATTTAAAATTGCATTTACCTGACCACTATTTTTTTGAATGAATGCTGTTTTCTAATTAGTTTTTTTACCCTAAAAATGTCTGTCTGTCTAGTGTAAATTATTCTGTAAATGATTTATGGGTACTTATGTTCATATGTAGTATCGGTTGATAAATCAGGTCTAATGTTTGGTGCATATTCATAAAAACTTGCTTGAAAACAGCTTAAAAGAAATCATTTTTATGCATTGTAAAGAGTGGGAAGTGACCAGGTTTTTCTGTGTTGCAGGCACTAGTCCCCACGCGCCAGCTAATGTCCGTGTCTCAGTATCCACAACCTCAGCTAATGTCTCCTGGGAACCCGGATATGATGGTGGTTATGAGCAGACCTTTTCGGTCTGGTATGGCCCTGTGTAGGTCCCCCTAGCACCTATAGTTAAAAAAAAAAAAAAATAAAAAAAAAAAATATATATATATATATATATATATATATATATATATATATATATATATATATATATATATATATATATATATATATATATATATATATATATATACGTATATATATGTACGTATATGCCCCTAGGTTACAAAACTACTAAAACAAAACGAACTAATGACCCTGGAAGGCAGAAAGGAGTAATCTTATCAAATGATACATTTATGTAATACAAATTTAGTATTAGTGTTGCACTTCTTTTTCATTCTATTTCTTTATATAGGATTTTCTCTGGGGTCTCACTGCATGCTGTATTTTTTTAACAGGAAGAAGAAGACAGATCTGGGTCCTCATGATTGGCTGTCCATTCCTGTGCCCAGCACTCAGACCTGGTTGGTGGTGCAAGGCTTAGAGCCAAAGACGGCATATCAGTTCAGTGTGCTGGCCCAGAACAAGCTGGGCACGGGCCCGTTCAGTGAGGTAGTCACTGTGAATACAGTAGGTGGGTGCCACTTCCATTTACGCTCTCTGTAGGGTGCAGTGATTCTCTAACATCCATATAAACATTTAATGCTTTTTGGGGCTGGCGAAGCAAACAACCACTGTACATGTTACCTGGTCTGTGTGTGCTTTTGAGTATGATTTTTGTGTCCTTAGTGTACCCTATAAGTACTCCGGAACCACTGGTGCTTCTTACCCCACCGCGGTGCCTCACAGCTAACCGGACACAGCAGGGTGTACTGTTGACATGGCTTCCTCCAGCCAATCACACTTCGCCCATAGATCGTTACATTGTCGAGTTTCGATTGGGAGAGAGGTGGGAGGTGCTCGACGACCTAATTCCAGCAGATGAGACTGAGATCTTAGCTAGAGACCTCATTTCGGTAAAAGAAATCAAGGGGGTCTGTGTACTGTTCTAAAATTCATCCAAGCATGATTTTTTTTTTTTTTTACTGATGATGCCTTCACCTGGCTGATAAAAATCTTTCTCAATGTGACTCAGCTATGGATGTTTTGTTTATTAGAATGAGCTATTTATTTTGTGGCATGTTTAAGACATGAAGCAATGTCAAACAACAGTTATATTGAGATTGTCATCATTAGGCATGATACTTAAAAATGTTTTAAATAATTGTCCTATCTGGGGTTTTTTTTCACACGCACACACTTTTGTGTTCTTGCTGTTGTCTGGCACACAAATACAGAAGAACAAAACCTAACTACAGTCTGATTTTTGCTTTGGTTTTATTCCAATTAGAAACTACAGTAAAACAGTAATACATATAAAGTATCCATTAGAGTCTTACGATTAGACTATACGTTTTGTAATTGAATCACTTTACACACACTTGAAGTGAATAAATATGTAATGAATAACACTAGAAAGACACTTTGCTATCAGCTTGACAAAGGCATGAAGAAGAATTCATTTTTACTTTTACACCAGAAATTTTTTTTGCTTTTTAATCCTTTTATTTTTGAACACTTGTTTTATTTATTCATTTGTTTAAATTTTTTGTCATTTAGCTTGTAATAAATTGCCTTGTAGTTATTAAAAGAGATAATAGTTAACATTCTTTTAATTCAGTCATGTAATAGTTGTGTTGGTCATGTGATAAAATTCCCTGGCCCCTATGATATTTGACCTACACCCTGTTAACGCAGTTTGCAAAAACTATAATATATTTGTCTGTCCTATCTTTCTCTAGGACTCGTGGTATGAATTCCGTGCCCTGGCAGTCATGGATGATCTCATTAGTGAAAGCAGTAATGTAGTGGGAGTGTCAAGCACAGGTGAGAATTTGAAAAAGCTATTTTTAGACCTCATGAATTCACAGCTTTAGCAGCTTTAACCATGCGGTACTTCATTGCTCCCTGCTGATCGTAGTCGATAGTGCGCTTCTTTCCCATGCTTCGTAGTGTTAGTGAATGCCTGGTTGCGAAATGAGCACCATTGGATAATCACAACGAAATAACGTTGATGCTTTGTTGGCTGCTGTGTGAATAACTGCATGCTAGTTGGCTGCCATGCTTCCATCTTATTTCACGCTCTGTAGTGTTTCTCCTCTCTCAGATCCCTTCCCTCCCACAGAGATCTCTGACGAGGGACTGGCAAGGCCAGTGGTGGCTGGTATTGTGGCTACAATTTGCTTCCTTGCTGCTGCTATACTTTTTAGCACCCTAGCCGCGTGCTTTGTCAACAAGCAGCATCGCCGCAAGCTCAAGCGCAAGCGAGGTGAGTCCTGTTTCAGAAGACTGTAATGAATGAAAATGATATTAGTGACATAGGAATATTTCATTGTAAGGATTCCGACTGCCATTTGCTCCGTATTACATAGACTGAATTGAAAAAAACTTTAAATATAAAATAAAATAGTATATAGCTTATACAGTACATAGTATATTCAGTATGTATTGTGTGGATAGATGTTCATTTATAGTAATTATTGTTGTTTTATCTGTCTTTAGATCCTCCATTGTCAATAACTCACACCAGGAAAAGTATTGAGTCTCCGTAAGTATTGGACACATGGTGACATCCATCATACTCGGCAGTTTGACAGACGTGTTGAGATTCTGTGTGCATGTGTGTGTATGTGTGTACCGAGATTAAGATATATATACTTTATGTGTATGTGTGTGGCAGAGTGAGTAAAAGAAGAAGTGCATGTACACGAGTGGTAGACCAAATGGCTGACCTTAGCAGCTGCCCTGTTTACTGTGTGGAATGCATGGGAGAGAATTTAAGTGACCATCTAAATGACTGCTGAAATGCATCTGTGCTTACATCTGCTTTTTGGTCAGCAAGATGCATTGATTTGCAATTACCAGCAGTTTAATGCAGATTCTCCATAGTGTGCTGAGTTGGAGTCTTATCAATCATCAGGGGCAGCAGGACAATCTGTCACCAAGATGCTTATACATGAGCTTCTGATTGAACTTCATAAACTGATTAGTGCAGCCATGGCCACCTAAACATTTATTCGCCATTTTGATATTCACCTGGGCTTCGGTTTACCTTCAGCCCAAACTGAGGAAGGCATTTAATCCCATTTTGATACCATGGCGGTTTATTTTTTAGTAATTCTAGTCCCATGTTCCCATCCATTTCATCCATTTTTGCATCACTGTTTGGAAACCCGGTTGGGTCTGATGGCCGCCTCTTGCCCCTCCTCTCTATTGTCTCTCTCACCGCAGGCCTCCTCTTACCCCTTTGCCTGGCATTGAGCCCTACTGGGAAGAGCCAGACAGGAGCAGCTACAGGCCCCCATCCACCAGTCCTCAGTGAGTGCCTGCACCTGCATCCCTTTGCCAGTACATGGCGTTGGTTGCCTTAGCTGCATGCTTTCTTCTTTTGTGGTGCGGACATAGATTGACTATAGATTGGTTAACACCCCTTTGACAAATTAGAATACACTGCTGCTCCTATGTTTACCTACATACAGATTTTATTTCTTGAGATAGATGATTATTTATTATTATTATTAACCGATTTTGTTTGAAGGTTGATAGCTATGACAGTCACATACTGTATATTGGCCTTGTCCAGACTGCTACTCAATCTTTTTGTCTCTTGTTTCCATTCTGTTTTCCCTTCATGGTGCACCATGACACTGTCTTTTTGTTTCATCTCCAAAGTGTGAATCTGTTTTGAGTGATAACCAAAATGAAACACCAAATATTTAGATTATGGTATTCTATAATTCTCCAAAGCTTTGGCGAGAAACTCAAAAAACAATACTTAATGCATATTTATGCTGTATTATACAGTATAATAAGCATTGTGTTTCTCTGATTTGCAGGCTGTCCTCTGGAAAAATCAGTCCAGAGAGCATTGCTTCCTCCCGCCCGCCATCTCTGGCCAGTGTAGGCACAACTGGCCTCTATGTCAAGAAGCTGCCAAGCCCGAGGAAGGAGAAGGAGCTCTCGCTGTACAAGCGAACGAAGCGAGCAATAACTGGCAAGAAGTATAGTGTGTCAAAACATGAGGCCGAAGTCACCACTCCCATTGAGCTGATAAGCCGTGGCCCAGATGGCCGCTTTGTTATGGAGTCATCAGACACAGACACATCACTGAAGCCATGTCGCATTGAGGGTTTCCCCTTTGTGGAGGAGTCAGACCTGTACCCTGAGTTCAGGCAGTCAGATGAGGAGAATGATGAACCTGGGCCGCTCCCCCCAGTTATGGCCACGCTCAGGCCTCAAATTTCGCCTGTGTCCTCAAGCCAGGAGTCCTACATGGTGCAGCCCCCAGCCTACAGCCCTCGTTTTCACAGGCCTATGGAAGGTACGAGCATCTTGGAGGGTAGTGGGCTTCAGGCCACAGGGCAGAGCCGAGTGTCCCACTTTCACAGAGTCTTTCCTCCGGGCCCTTTCTATGGCTATTTAGGTAGTGGCGCCGAGCTGGAGCTGCATCCTCCATTCTACGCAGCCGATGTGAGCCCACGCAGTTCAGCCATGTCCTCCTCTTCACCACCGTGCCCCACCGAGGGGTCCTTCCACCATCCTAACATTGCTTCTGGCCACACCCTTCCGTTGGCACATGGCCCGCACTCCTCTCGCTCTACTGACACTTGGCGCCCTCCTGACTTCCCCTTTCTAGGTCAGGAGGGTGCCTGTGTCATTTTGCCACCGCACCCTCCTCCCCCCCATCTCCGGCGTGATGTGCCCGAGCCACCACCGTACCCGTCGCGTAGTCACGCCCCCTCCAGCTCGGCGTTCCTGAGGCTGGAAGCGCTCCCTTCTCAGGGCCTAGCGGGCACACATGCAGCTATGCAACAGGCCCAGATCGTGGGGCAGTTGAGACACACTGCACACGGGATGGGTGTACCAGTGTTGCCTTACCCAGGCCGAGCAGGGAGCCCCAGCACTCTACGCAGTGAGAGCTCGGACGAGCCGTGGTTGAGCCCGAGGGCGGCACGCCGCCTGGAACTGGGCCTGCAGCAGGTGGTGCTGCAACCATCACGCCTCTCACCCCTCACTCAGACACCTCCTAGCTCCCGTGCTGGCTCGCCCGACATCCTCGTGCGCCCGCCACCACGGCCGGGCGTCCTTCGCTCCTCACGTTCACAGGAGATACCCGAGAGCATGCGTCACATCACCTTCTCCCGGAGGTCCCTATCCTCTTCCCCTGCCACCTCTCCCACCCTGGGTTCAGGCTCCATTCGCCTGCCTGGCCTGGGCTATGGTGCCCATGTGGCCTTTGCCACTGCAGCAGCCAGCTACCCATCACAATCCCCCTCACCCCCAGCGGAGAGCAGCGATGCATTTGGTCAGCTGCCATCTCAAAGGAGGACAGATGAAGAGATGCTGCCCTCAGAGCCCTCACCAGGGTAGGTGAACCATTGGTGGTTCCAAAAACATGACAAAGAGATCATATTTTCATCAATCTGCAAAAGCAATTGTTTTCATGCTTTTGCTATTTTTATTTTAAAACAATCCAGCAGAAGCCTCAGTAAAATACATATCATTTGTACAAATCAGATATTGACTTCTATATTAACCACTCTCTTCTGCTACAATATCTGTTTTTTTTTTTTTTTTTTGTTAGCTTTAGAGAAGTAAGCATTATCCTTGTTATCTTGGTTTTTAAAGTTACGCTTTTGTAGCCTTTTAAATGGTTCAGCAATTGTATAATGCTTTCCTAATGATTTCATGACTCTTTTACTTTTTTGTCCTCTTTTATGGGCTGGCCATCTCATGTCATCTTCTTCAGCTCATTCAGTCATCTCTCTCTTAGTCTCTCTCTCTTTTTCTCTCTCTCTCTCTCTCTCTTCCACCCCCACTGACTCAGCGCTTTCTTCATCAGGGTGGCCTTCTTAGGAGGCCTTCCCTGCCAGGGATGAGCCTGCACTCATCTCTTGCAATTTTCACCATCCTCATCTAGATTAGCGACGGCTGATTTAAAACATTTTTGTTTTTCCAGGCTTTGGTAGTCTTACCTTCTTTGTTTTTGATTGATCTCAGCTATCTGGGCAGCATTGTTGTGACCAGGTCCTCTACACCATAATAGGTAAGGGTTGAGTCCATGTCTGAAAGGGGAGAGGTTAGCAGGTGGGGCCTTTAATCATTTTATTCATTTAAAGGGGAATTACACTGACCACTTTTTTAATGAAACACAAACATTATTAATTGGCCAGATTAAGTATTAAATTTTTTATTGTTTCAATTTAAAATATTTATATAAAAGGTAGCTAATTTGGTGTGAGGTTGCCCTAACAAGAAAAATATTGTTCCAAATAATATTTAATAACTATACTTTTTTTTTTAACTTGCATATTCCCCTTTAAACATTGATTCCATTTCTAAAACTATGCATGTCTTCTTCAAAAAATCTCTTCTTCAATGACGAATCAGTAATAGTGGTCCTGAAACTCAAATTCTTGTCCCATTTGTTGTCCCAGTGGTTTGGTTTCTTTTTCTCATGTGACTGTTGTTTAATTACCATTCTATTCCCTTCCTGCCATCTTTTCTCCTGTCAGCATGGTGAAGCCACTCTGTTCATGCTAACCAGAGTTGTGCTTGATGTGACTGTAGGACTGTAGTGTGTCAGCCATGTCTTCCCCCCTCCTCTACTAATGCCTTTCGCTTTCTCTCTCCACAGCCTCAGCAGCAGGGGAGGCTCTCTATAAACGCTTTGTGTTTCTGTGCCTTGTGATTCCCATGACTTGTTGGCTGACTCTTCCGTGTGGACTTTTCAGTTTTCATGGTCCCCTTGTCGTGATAGTGGGATGGCATGTATGATTAAAATGTTAATAAGCAGGAAGAAGGTGCTTTTTTATTTAGAAGGAAGAAAATCACTTTAGTGTTTCTAGAAAATGTTTCTGAGCAACTGGGTTTTGACATTTTACAACAGCTTGAGGTAAACCTACAGTATGAACTCTGCAATGCCAGTTTTCTTTTTTCTTTTTTTACTGACTCTCTGGAGACTGAATGACAATTGACAATGTGAATAAGTTATTGCTCACAGGAAATCATTATTCTGGATTTGAGTGTAAACTATTATTGGATTGTTTCTTAAAAGCAAAAACTGTATATTATCAGACGTGACCTAACTTTATTAAATTACTCTTAAAATGATTGCCTTTTTAAAGTATGCTTTTTTATATTCTGTTGCTCAGTCGGACTAGTAAGTAAAAGATTAAAGTAAGGCATCTCTGCTTCTATATGTTAACCCGGGTTACGTACTTCTGCAAATAAACTGGTATAGACGTTGTTCGTTGTGTAAAGGAATGCTGCTTATTTTTCCTCTGCCTGCCTGTTTTATAGGGAGCCTGTAGGTGCAGAGAGAGTGCCTGCAGGGTCTGAGAGCTTCGAAACACTGTTTTATCATTGTATGAAAAAAAACAAGAAAATGGCTGCCAACAACAACAACAACTCCAAGAGCAGAACAGGTCAGTATATAAGACCATACAAGTAGACCACTATGTAATATCTGATTTGTGTGGTAGTTTTGTGAAAGACAGTTCTGATGTGATTTTGCAGTTTAATCAAATACATTTTATATAATTCAACCTATAATATTGAAATATTTTTAAAACATTATGTTGGCTGTTCAGAGTTTACAAATGTTCAGGGTGGCATATTTAGTGAATCACAGCTAATTTGAAAACCAGTATTGGATCACTAATTAAGCAGTGTAACTCTTTATAGACCTGACCAAACCATGAGAAAATATTTTTTTTTCTTTATAATGGAGTTTTTACTGATGCATTTATTGACAACAATTTCCACTATTTAGAAATAACAATAATAACTCCACTGAACTCGGTAAGAAAACCGTGTGCCCCCACAACTACGCTAAAACTCGCGTACCTTTCCTTTAAGAGACAGGACCATTAAACTGTAAGAGCACAGCTCATATTCCAACTTGACTTATTAAGCATTACCCAAAAAATACAATCAAATACAAACAATCCCAACCCAAACAACCACAGTGTATAGCAAGAAAAAAACGCAGTTCACAGCCTGGCTCACACATACCCAGCCCCAATTGTTATGGGTCTATCAAGCTCATTGGTCCTGGTCTTCACACATTTTTGTGGAACTAGACCATGCTCGTCTTTCACAGTGTGGATCACTTTATCAATCACCCATGAGTTTCGTGGTGCTGACCCGTCAACAAGCAATACAATGTCTCCAAAAAACAAAGTTCTGACTTGTATGCTCCCACTTCTGCTGTTTTTGGAACTCAGGCAGATATTCCTTAGTCCAGCGTTTCCAGAAGAGACCCGCCATATACTGGACTTGTTTCCATCTATGACAAGCATAGAGGTCCTTTTTCAAGTAAAAATCCAGAAGGCATAAATGACTGTGTTTTTATTAGAAGGAGGTGGCTTGGGGTGAGCGCCTCTGTCATTTGGATCACTGGAAGGTGTAGATATCGGTCGGCTGTTTTTAATAGATTCAGCTTCACAGAGGAATGTCTGAAGGCCTTCTTCATCCAGCCTTTAATCTTTCAAGGTGACATTAAGTATTTTTCTGACAGATCAAATCAGATGCTCCCATACCCCTCTATGATGAGAGCCAAATGGAAGATTTAACATCCACTTGATGCCACGCTGGCTCAAAACATTTTCTATTTTGGAGATATTCCATTCTTCGAGAGTCCTTCTGAGTTCCCTTTCAGCTCCAACAAAGTTTTTTCCATTGTCAGAAATGTATTTCTAAAACCTGACCTCTTGTTGCAATGAAGTGTCAAAGAGCATTTATAAATGAGTCTGTGTCCTACGATGCTGCCACCTCTATGTGAATAGCTCGGGTAGCCAGACATGTAAAAATAAAACCATATCTTTTTACAATTGCCCTTCTGCGCTTGACATCAAATGGTCCAAAGTAATCAATTCCTGTTCTGGTTAAAGGTGGTTAAAACTCTATCACGTGGTAGATCTGCCATTTGTTGCCATATAGTTGCTCCATGTAATCTTCGACAGGTTCTGCACTTCTGCTGAATTTGCATTAGGAATCCAGGAACTTTGACACAAAACAGACAAAACATGGTTATGCCCATCATGGCTACTCTTTCATGTATTTCTTCTAATTCTATTCCTTTTACTAATTCTATTCCTTTTCACTGGTTCCCCCCCCCATAGCAGGGTAGTGATTTTCTCAAGAAATTTTGTTTGCTGGCAGTGATTATTATTTCTGCTTCAGCTTGCTCGAGCTCATTCACTGTTAGAGGTCTCGTGTCAATGTTTGCTTTGTAGCTTGAAATTTCCCTTTGGAGCTGTTAAAACTGCTTAGCTTTGTCCTTTTCAGGTTGTACAATACCTTTCTTCAGAGCTTTTCTATTTTTGGACAATTTTAATAGCTTGTTTTTCAATCTGAAAAGCCATGCTACCGCTGTTTATAGATGTGTCCATGATAAGTAATAATCCGTTAGCTGTTGCATGGTGTCTGGTGTCTCTTCAGCTGTGAGAGAATACACTTCTTTTCTTCTCAGTATCTCATGTAATGCCTCTTTTAGGTCATCTGGCTGCGTTGGTCATTTCTCAGCTGCCTGGGTGATAAAGTCTGGTCCACAGAGCCACAATCTGTTTGGCAAAAAGGTGTTGATGTTCTGACCCCTTGACACACAGTCTGCAGAATTAATTTGAAAGCACATTTGTATAATGCCACTGACATACGGGAGATGTTTGCAAGATTGCCTGAAACCCGGTTTGCACAAATGTGCGAAACCTCGACGTCTCATTGCCAATGTATTTAAGTACTGCTGTGCTATCAGTCAAAAACATTGACTCTTCTAGCGGCAGCTGCAACTCCTTCGGTAGCATTCTGTCCACACAGTCTGCTAAGGTAGCTGCAGTGAGCTCTAAGTGAGGAATGATCATGGGCTTTAAGGGAGAAACTCTAGATTTTCCTAAAACAAATGCACAATGACTTTGATTGTTTCTGTTTCGCTGAACCAGGTAGGCTACTGTTCCATAACCCTCCTCACTAGCATCAGCAAAATGATGCAGTTGAAGAGAAACATGCTGACCAAAGTTTTCTTTCTTGAAGCATCTGTCAACTCCAAAGTCACTTAATTGTTGCAGACCTGGTATCTATTGGCACCACTGTTAGACAATATGATCAGGTACTGTTTTAACCCATCCATACTTCATCCTGCAAAGCTCTTGCAACATTTCCTGGCAGATAAATCATTCGTGCTAGGATTCCCAAGAGATCATACACTGAACTTAGCATGGACAGGATCCCTCTTTTAGTAGCAGGCTTGCTTTGGATGACAACTCAGAACTTGAATTGATCTAACTTTCTTTCCATGGGAAATTCATTTTGATCCACATCCAGATCCCTTACTTCCACTGCCCTATCCTCTTCTGGAATGGCTGCTAGCACCAGCCAGATTTTGCTGATCCACTTGGTTAGCTTAAAGCCTCTCGTCAGACATATGGCTTTCAAGTTATGGTAGAGTGACAAAGCCTCTTTAATAGACTCAAATCACATTAAGCAGTCGTCAACATAAACATTTTGGAGCACTGTCTTTATTGTGCAATCATCAAGTAGACATGTATTATCCTTTGTGCATTGCCTCAGAGCATAAATTGCACAGCTAGGTGATGAGGTCACACCAAACGGGTGCACCTCCTTTCTGCACTTCACCATAGGTTGGCTGGTGTCACCATTTGGCCACCATAGAATTCTGAGTAGATCTTCTGGACAAAGTTTTACCTTGTGAAACATGGCTTCCACATCAGCCATTATTGCCACAGGCTCTTGGTGAAACCTTGTGAGAACACATATTAAGGTGCTGGTGAGATTTGGACCTTGTAGAAGTTGTTCACTTAATGAAGTTCCCTGATACGAAGCACCACATTCAAATACCACACAAAGTTTGTGTTTCATAGGATGATATACTCTGTGATGGTTAATGTACCAAACCTTTCCATCGCTGCAGCCAAGGTCCTTATTTGGAACCTTCACAGCATATCCTTTGGTAATCATGACATTCATGAAGGCCATATAGTCCTTATATAAAGATGAATTTAAATTTGTGGCACGTTGTTTTGCCATGGCACGATTGTTTGGCATTCTGATGTTCTTTAATGGAAGGTAATTCAGTAATGTCTATTTATTATTCTGTTTGACTGTGACCCTCTATCCATAATCAAATGATTCACGTTCCGAGTAGAGTGAGCCTTGAAAGGAGTGGCAGGGCTCCAGACAAAAAAATCAATTTAGGAGCCTGACAAGGTCTTCAAATGTCTTTTGGTACTTTTATTTATGTTTTCACTGACTGACATAGAAAGATGGTCCTCAGTGCCTCTGTTTTTCTCCCTTTCTTCAATGCTGGCACATCAGCAGAAGAGTTGGATAGAGATGGAGACTGAAAAAAGTCTGATATGTTTAGTTTCAACATGTTTTTTTTTTTTTATGAATAAAGGTGAGTTTTGATTGAACTGTCCGGTTATTTTGCTGCTTTAACTCAAACGTAGGTCGTGCATGCGTCTCCGTTTATTACGGCAACAAATTATGTGATAGAACACGCACATAAAAAGTCATAAAATGCAGATTTTACTTCATAATGTGTACATTTAAATGGTCGCAGGCGGTGATCCACTCGTCACTATTGCTCGCAATTTATTATTTTAAGTCGCAAATGCGACCATTTTAGTCGCATAGCCCTAAGTGAGGAGACCCGAGGACAATCCACCTTCTGAGAGTATTGGCAGGTAGCCCTTTTTTATAGGGGCCATACCAGACAAACAGCTGCTTCGACTTCCTCCACAGACTTGTCCAGTGGACGTATGTGTCCAGTGTTAGAACAATAGGTAATGGGGGAATCGAGGGAACCATAGGTACATACCCCTGTCTGGTTGAAAAAAAAGCACTGGCCATGCCAGGGGTAAGCTCCAGGAGAGACAGGGCCATGGAGAGAGCCTGTAGGCCCCCGACCATCTTCACAGAGGATATAGCCAGAAGGAAGACAGTCTTGATAGACAAATATCTGGAAGGGGGGATCAGACAGAGCCTCCAGCACAACGGCCAAGTCCCACACAGGCACTCTGGGTCACATCCCGGGCCTCAGGCTGGATTGGAGGATGGTCTCCTCTACCTCTACCCAAGGGCCACAGACACAGCCTCCATATCTCCAGGCGGGGGTGTTCCTCGAGGAGGCACACCAGGTCTGCAAACCATGGTCTGCCTGTCCATCAAGGGGCCAACAGAAGGAGAACTCTTTCTAGAACTGCCAGGAGCAGTGCGATTAGGGGGACGGTGTACAGGCATAGCCTCGGCCACATCTGTACTATGGCGTCCAACCCCAAGGGCGCTGAGTGAGTGAGGGAGAACCAGAGGGGACAGTGCAATGTTTCCTGAGTCGCAAACAGATCCACCTGTGCTTTGTAAACCTCCGCCATGTCTGCTCCACCACCTCAGGGTGGAGCCTCCATTTCCTGGGCCTTGGCCCTTGCCCTGTGAGGGTGTCTGATTTAGGTATGTAAGCAGCCCTTAATGAGAGCAGTCTTCCCTGGGCCCAGAGGAGGACCTGCTGTGCCAGTCTGTATAGGAGGCGAGAACACAGACCCCTCTGATGGTTGATCCAGCACATGGCTATCCCTCAGTTCTGAGATGAAGTGTTTCAGAGCCAGAAACACGGCATCTCCAGGCAGTTTATGTGCCACGTGAGATGGAGCCTGCTTCACCGACCTAGGGCGGGGCGACCACTCATGACCGCCCCCACCCTGTAAGGGATGCATCCGTTAGCATTACGTGACGACAAGGAGCTCCCAGAACAGGGCCTTGAGACATTAACGCAGGTTTTTTCCACATATCTTAGGCTCGAAGGGCTTACCGCGAGACCTTGATAGTGCGTAGTGGGTTGTCCTTGCGGGAGAACCCTCTGTCTTTGAGGCACCACTGGAGGGGTTTCATGTGCAGGAGGTCAAGTGGAATCACACTGGATGCTGCTGCCATGAGCCCGAGCAGCCTCTGGAACTGCTTCACAGTGAGTGACTGGCCTTCTCTCACTCTCTTGACTGCCATGAGGATAATCTCGATCTGAGCAGAAGACAGCTGTGCCCGCATGATGGTTGAGTCCCACACTTTGCCTAAGAAGGTGGTTCTCTGTACTGGAGGGAGCACACTCTTCTTGGCATTTAGTCTTAACCCCAGCTTAGCTCTGATCGAGCTAATGTCAATCAGTCGTCAATATAGTTTAGAATGTGGATGTGCCGGAATCTCAGCTGGATCAAGGCTGCATCTATACACTTTGTAAAGGTGTGGGGTCAGAGCGCAAGGTATTGGTAAGCTTCGCCCCCAGAAGCAAACCTCAGAAACCTCAGAAACCTCCTGTGAGCCAGAAGGATGGATATGTGGAAGTATGCATCCTTTAGATCTATTGTGACAAACCAGTCTTTGGACCTGATCTGAGACACGATCTGCTTGAGGGTGGACATCCTGAACCTGAGCCTCATTATTGAGCGGATCAAGGAGCATAGATCTAGGATCGGACGCAATCCGACATGCTTCTTCAGAACCACAAAGAACCGGCTGTAAACGGCGGACTTTCTGTGTAAAGGAGAGACCACCTTGATGGCCTCCTTCCTCAAGAGGAACTTTACTTCTTGTTCCAGGACCAGAGCCTGCTCGGGTTTCACCAGCGTGGGACACACCATGTCAAAGCGAGGGAAGGAGGACCCGAACTGAATCGACTAGCCCCTCTCTACCGTTGATCCACTGAGACACGTCTGGCAGGCTTTCCCAGGCTGCCAGGCAAACTTTTAACCTGAGAGGCGGCGGGTCGCCTCCTTCCTGGTCATGACGTCACTCCGCCAGTGGCGTCATGTCTCTCTGTTGAACGAATTTTACATCTGATTTCGGAGCATGAACAACGCGGAAGCATTTCCAAAGCGTTGCGACGCAGCTCAAGTTTTTGATAGGGAACCTTATTTAAGCGTATGAAATTACCTGCTTCTAGGTGGCTTACTTCCAACTCTGTTACCACGCTACTATTCAAAACCTTTTGTTCCCCCATGGTTGTAAGGTTAACCTGTTTACCATTAAGATTCAGATCATTCAAAAGTCTTTCTGTACAAAATGTGACTATGCTGCCAGAGTCCAAGAATACATTTGAAGTTATCACTTTATTTCCCCTTTTTGCCTTTAATTGGACCTGGAACAATGGCCAGAATGTTGTCCGTATACCTGGCCCTACAGGCCATATATTTATTGCTGACTGTATTCACAAATCCACTGACAGCTGACTGTTTCTTGATCATCTTTGGCAGTTTTTCCTTATAAGTGGAATTGTCTCTGGGTTTTATGTGCAATAATGTTGGATGTTTCTTTGAGCAGATTTGAATGGTTGATTTCTTCTGATAAACTTTGCTCATGTGCCCTTGTTTTAAACAACTGAAGCACGTACCTTTGCTATTGAGAAAGGCTAACCTTTCCTTGTGATAAGACTTTTGGAGAATTTTGCAGTGTTCAAAGGTGTTCTAAGACGCAGTGGATAATTTACTGAGATCTCCCCCTGATCTCCCTGGCTTGATGCTAGCAAGAGTCTTTGATTGGTCTTTGTTTTTATCTCTCATGTCCCTGAACAAAGAATGCAGAGCAACCTTGGCTTGTTTATTAAGGAACTTAGATACTATTGCTCGCATGTTGGCTGCGTTATCCAATTTTTCCTTACACTCAAATGTCATTGCATTTGCACAGCTGGTCAGAAATAGAATTGAGAGCTTCCCTATCATCCGCATTAATTGTTGCCAACTTAATGCCTTATCCATGTAGGCCACTGAAATTTTATAGCCATGGCCTAAATGTTCCAATAAAAGTCTCTTGGCCTTCTCATATCCCTGGTCGTGTTTTATGTGAAAACAACTCCGCACTATGTCCCTAGATTGTCCACTGGTATATTGTTCTTAAAAGTACAACCGATTGCTATTGTTCTCTGTTTTACTTTCCAACCCTTGCTCTATTGCTCCTATGTAGAGTATATAATCCAAAGGATCTAAACTAAAAATAAGAATATTTTGAGGAGGTAACATAGACAACCTTTGATGTTAACCAAAAGTTCTGTAATATCTTTCTGCCACTGCATGACAGTGAACAAAGCACACTGACCTCCCAGACCTGCAGGCTGGTTTACAGCACTAGCTTGTGGGCATTGGTGGTATTCTTCTGCATTCTTAATAGATGGAATAACATACATTAGCATAATCACTTGCATCTTCACCCTGTTCGTTGTCTCTTGGTCTTGGTTGTGCATCGTCTTTACTATTTCCAGAACCAACAGACACCACAGAGTGTCCATATTTCTGCAAAATCCTAAGCTGTGCATTAGTGACAGCAAGGGCATTAATTATATAATTATAATTGTTTTAATACAACAAATATAAATGATACGACTGGCATAAAAACACATATTTTCTAAATATAATAATAATCGTGAATCCACTGTGTTTTTTTTTGTTTTCATTTTGCTAGCTTGGGGGTTTGAATTTAGCGGTAATGTATTATGTGTTAGCGGCCAGAGCAGCCCCTTTAAGAAGGTAGCGGATGTAGGTAAGACATGTGACCGAGGCATCATGACATGCATCAAAAGTAAATCATAGACAGATGTGGCAGAGAGAATCCACCGACCTTTCCATGTTTAGTAAATTTAGAGCCATTTTGGGACATCCACCGACCTTTATTTTTCCAAATAAAACATCATTCAGAATCAGATAATAAATAAAACGAAAATAATGGAAGTTATGTATTCTTTCTGTGCGGCCCGGTACCAATTGACCAATGGCCCGGGTGTTGGGGACCACTGTCCTCGATCATGCTTCGTAATACTTGCTGAAGAACAGCCTTCTCACACTTGTATTAGTTCAGAATGACAGAATACTCATACAATGTTTAGCCACCAACACACGTCCGTGGATCATTAACACCTAATTAGCGGCTAAACACAAATATGTTACGAATCATTTAGTCCGATATTCTTTCCTTTAACTTGTGTTCAAAACTCGAGAGCATGAATGGACTTACTTTATCTGCAGGAGGAACCTTATTCCTTTATAGAGATTCTTCCTTGCTTAATCTACCGTGTGTTTATCCAGGTGTGTACTGTAGTCTACACGAGAAGGTTTTCTTACACTGTAGAGGCAGACTTACTTGCGTCCAGTGGTTAAAATTTCCACTTCAGAGATCCTTGTATGCTTACACGAAACATTTATTGCCAACAATTTCCACTATTTAGAAATAACAATAACTCCACTGAACTCGGTAAGAAAACCGTGTGCCCCCACAGCCACACTAAACCTCCCGTACCTTTCTTTAAAGAGACAGTACGATTAAACTGTAAGAGCACAGCTAATATTCCAACCTGACATTATAACCCAAAAAATACAATCAAGTACAAACAATCCCAACCCAAACAACCAAAGTGTCCAGCAAGAAAAAAACACAGTTCACAGCCTGGCTCACACCGACACCTTGTGCATTTCTGCACACTTCAAGACCTTTTAGAATTCATTAATTTAACGTCTGCTCTTAGATTGTTCTCATTTGAGAGAACTGTAAATACCTGAAAAGGACAACATGTGGGTGTTATTGTGTTTGAAAATGTGTACATATGTAAACCTTTTGTTATTCAAGGCTGTATTGTCCTACATTTGTGTCCATTGTTTGATCTTTCCAGCCTTAACCCTATTGTAACTTTACTGATTCTGATGAGTTTTTAAAATGTCATTCTAACTCTGCATTATTCTTTTTAGATGTATCTTCCTCTCAGACCCAGCAGCAAGTCGCATCTCAGGCACCAGAGCAACAACAAAAGATCCTCTTTCCCACAAGGAAGAGGAGGGAAAAAGTACCCCGGAAATCCCCTTACCCTTTCTTATCTTCCATTCTTCGCTGGTATTGCCCCAGAGAAGACAAGAAAGCCCTGTTGGCCAGTGTGAACTCCCAAACTCCCCCAAACTATGGAGCTCTGCCTTGAGAAATCGGAGAGTCACGTACTGATCCATTAATAATAACAGTAGATATGCAGTCAGTATTGAATTTTATTGACCTAAAGATTTATTCACCTTCTGCTTTGGCACAATATTATCCATACAAATGTCTTCTGTAATTTAAGGTGCCCAAATAGAAGAAAAAGTGACAGGACAAAATGTTTTTATATGATTGAATCAAATATCCCATGATTTATATTAAAAAACCTTGCATACAAATTTTTTTTCTAAAGACAACACTCAAGTATGGATTATTTTGTATAGTGTAAAAGTCCCTCAGAACAATAAATTAACACAGGGTTTATCCTTTTTCTCTTACAGAATATACCTCAGAAAACAAAAATAATTTTGGCACATATTTACAGCACTTATACCATCTTTTGTGCAAGCTAGCATTATTTTATAATGAGTTCAAAGGCCTCCATAGCAAAATACCAATAATACGTATTATTATTTGTTCTACTAAGAAGGCTTTGATCCAGAGTGTGCAAAATTGCATTTTATTATTATTATTATTATATGTTTTTGGAAGATTTATTCATCAGTTAAATTAAAATCATCTGATGCAAAGCACCGACGATCAGAAAACATATTTTCAATTTAGAACAAAGTCTTTGGATCATAATGCAATACTGATCTGCTGCTATATCTGGATCTGTCCACCTAAACCTTTCTGAGGGGTCTCTTATGTGCATCGATGTGTACTAAATTTAGCCGCTTTAGCCCAGTTTTTCTTCGAACGCAATGTAAACTCATTTTTATTTGTTGTCTATTCTTAAAACACAGACAATTATTGCTATTTTTAATATACTTAATAGTCAGTGTGGGGACTGGACATAGCATACAAAACATACTTTTGTACTTTTGGGGTAAAAGAAAAATGTATAGTTACAGTGAACAAAAAAAACTTTGGCATGTTAAAAGTGACATTAACACTAGACTGCTAGTATTTTTTTCTCTTAAGATATTTAAAAGACTGCCTTTTTCAGAGGATTTTTGAGTGACTTCATGTTCACACCTCAGATTCTCTTTTGTACATGAGAGATGCTTGGGGAAATACATTCAGTTTAGAGAAAAAAAAGACCTGCTTAAAAATACCATGGTATATATATATATATATATATATATATATATATATATATATATATATATATATATATATATATATATATATATATATATTACAATTCCCATCTGAGTTTTTCAGTGTCTCCTTAAAAATCCGAAATCTTCAGACGGTCTCAAAGTCAAAAGTAATACAAGTATTGTAATTATTGTACTTTGGTGACCCTTGCACAAATGTCCGTAGAAGTTGTGAAAATGCATTGTTAGTGTACTGTTGAACTGTTGAATCAGTTTGATAGAGATATCAAGTATTAACACATAGATTTATATCATATGTACATCAAGGCAGTACTGTAAAGTAGATATTGTGCTGACAAATGAAGACGACGTATACCAATGAGAATTAACACGAACCTAGTCACTGGAAGCATAATGGCAAGATCTCTAGATTGCTTTATACTTAACAAAGTGAACTAATTAAAGTAGCTTGTCCATTTTTGTTAGGGGAACAAAAAAAAAGAAAAAAGCATGGATTCTTTTCATCTTTTGTTTTCTCATCCCATTTGTAAATCTTCATGAGGTACAAACAAAGGTGTGTGTCATTAGTGACCTAATGCATTTTTAATCCCATAAACGCTATATTATGTCTAGAGCTCACTAATATCTGCTGACTTACTACATGCACCGACATGAAGCATTAGCATGTATTGGATCAGTTCGAACCGATGATGAATGTATGGTTTGGCTTGAAGAGTCTGTTCTACTTGTTTTTAAAGCTTGCTGTCTTTTTTTTATTATTTGTATTTTTATTTATATTTTTGTATATTTTTTTTAAAGCCCATTTCTATAGTACTTATTCATCTGAACTGACTTAACAGAATAATCTCTTTTTTCCTAATGTTTTACTAATGCATCCAATACAGCATTTCAGTAAACATGGACATGGAACCATGTTGGAATGTTGCTGTGATCTGCAAAAAAAAAAAAGCCAAAAAATACACCCTGTGAAGACATACAGTATTCATCATTATTCAGATATAAGAAATACATTGGATGACAGAAAGTGGGAAATTGTAAGTGCATAGAGTGTTCGAAAGTTTAACTTTTTCCAGCGCATATTGTAAGTTGGCTGATGGACCTTTATAAGTCTGCATTCGCTTGTGGTTCCTTGTGTATCTCTTCATACATTATATGTATCTGTATGTAAAGCTGCTTTCCATGTTTAGTAGATTGAGAGCCATTTTGGGACACCCAGCTTTCCTGGCTTTTACCTGTCCAATGGACTTTATTTTGGCTAAACATTTATCCAGTATTATATATTTCTGGTTTTGTTTTGTGAGAACCTACAAAAAAAAGACATGTTTACATTACTCAGAGATACAGTGCGAGGACGTGGCACATCATCCTCATTTTGACTTGGTGCTATGTCTTTTTAAACTCTTGTGGTGCTGTGTTCCACAACGTCAACTCAACAACTCGTGTACAGTCCTCTTTGCGCCGCGGTGGTTCCTCTCGTCAAGGTCTTTTAGTGAGTAGGGGTGTAAGCAATAATAACATAACTAACAAGACAGCACTTGCATTCTCATTCTTTCTCGCTTGCAGTAAAAAAAAAGATTCATCGCCAATAACAGATTTAGGGTCAGATGCGATTGAAGATATAATTTTACTGATTTGTATAATGGTCTGCTGACCAAAAAAAAAAGTTTAAACAGGGTATTAAAGAAAGTCCCATTAAGTATGGACAGGATGGCAACCCGATCGATTACATCACTAGAGAATTAAATGCAGTATTTAATTTTTTTTTTTTTTTTTTTTACAAGATTTGATCACATGATTTAAATCAATTTCATTGTTAACCTGTTAGGTCCTAAGTAGTATTCTCTGTACAAACTGACAAGTTTCTTCAGATGATACTTGAATGGGTTCTACTTTAATTTTCCCAGTACATGTATGGAGACCTGAGCTAATGCTCTCTCTCTCTCTCTCTCTCTCTCTCTCTCTCTCTCTCTCTCTCTCTCTCTCTCTCTTTTAGAATATAACTAATGCTGTATATGTAGACAAGCCCCATTTTTGCTTGTTAGGAAAAAATAGGGCTCATACACAGCATTTAGATCACCTGTACTTTGCTGTGTCATTATATATATATATATATATATATATATATATATATATATATATATATATATATATATATATATATATATATATATATATATATATATATATATATATATATATATATATATATATATATATATATATATATATATATATATATATATATATATATATATATATATATATATATATATATAATTTTCTAGTGCTTTTGTCAATTTTAGCCTTTTTATGTTGTATCGTAAATTACTAATTTTACATTCATCAGCTTTCATTCACCTGGACATGTTTCCTGCTCATTTGCTTTTTTTTTCCATGTTTACTAGCACTAAGAATCTAGAATGTACTACAACATTATGCACTAATTTACGACTGTTTTAAGATTAAACCTCATACGTTAGAGATCATGCTAATTGGAAGCATATTTCAAACTGCATTTTCGTGCATTTTATTTTTAAAACTTTCTTTGTTGTGTTGTATAGAACATGTTTATGATTTCATTCATGTAGACAGATTCTGGGCTGACTTTTGCATAAGTTTGTCTTATATTATTTTCCCCACCTCAAACGAAGTGTACTGAGACTGTTCACGTGTTGCAAAAACACCAATAATACACCTTTTTCATTCGTTTTTTTTTTTTTTTTTTTTTATTCGAACGACTGAATGATTTCATACTTTGAAGTGTCATTCGGTAGGTCTGATTTCTTTCAGGTATTATTCTTAAACAGTATGGTGCTGTACCAAAGCCTTATGTAAAATATTGTTCTACTGTATTGTTTCACTCTTCTGCCACTGCTGTTAAGACAAGTGAACATTCTCCAAGAAAATTTGGGACATGTTGCTAGCCAAACTGACTGATACCACTATAATGCAGTGTGCCTCGAATTCCTCGTCCTTGAATCATACTGCTCAGTATAGGCAGGGACTTTTGAACAAAAAAACACACAAAAAAACTCACGCCCAGTAAGACAGTAAGATTTGGTGCCTGGTGTGTCTTCTTCATGTCTGCTGCTAGGAATAAATGTTAATGGTGTCTCATATCTGTATAACATTATCTAAATCATGTTGTGTGTCTCCACTCTTTTAACTCTTTTGGACATTGAGTGCAGAATATAATAGGGATTTTTTTCTGACAATAATTGAAAAATTAAAAATCCATCTATTTCTCCTCAAGATCATGCAGTCCAGCAAATGTGAAACACATAATATTCATACGAAAGCATTTCCCATGTTGCTGCTTTCAGAAACAAGTCAGATTCGGGGTGTGTTGAGACTGTCATGTTTGTAAGCTGTGTAAGATGGTCCAATTGAGCTGATACAAAGTGGAGCAAATCAAATAGCATTGTTTACATCACCAGATGCCCAGATATGCACATTTTAGCGGGTTTTTGTTGTCATTTTTCCAATGCTTTGTTCCATCTAATAACTCTCTAAAATTTTTGTATTTTGATATAATAAAATACATGAGAGTGTACTTGGGTGTCTGTGGCTGACATTTATTTTGGATTCCCCTGTCTTTTTGGAATGCCAATGACTAGCAAAAAAGAAATTCTCCTCTGTAACTACAAGGTATGAGTATTGATCTAATTTAATACATATTATTATTATTATTATTATTATTATTATTATTATTATTATTATTATTATTATTATTATTATTATTATTATTATTATTATTAATAATATCTATAATAAACTATAATGTGTGTGTAAGGTATAATATACCTAGAATAGGTGTTGGTATAATCTAATTGATTTCAATTTACATAGTGCTATAGGTTGAACATACAAAGTGTATAATGTGAATGATATATTGTTTAATTCTATGCAAAAACACCATAAATGCACATTGTGCATTGTGCAGGTTTAGTTTTGTTGTATTTAGTTGTAATTCTTTTATTTCTAGTGTTTTTTGTTGGTAGTGTTTTTTGTGTTTGTTTTTCTGTCTGCCGGTACAATTTACTATGTTATAACTGTAAATGCAAAGCAGTTCTCTGATAAACTATAGACTACATCTCTGAGTATAGGCTATATTATATCAGTTAATATACTGTATGCCAGCACTGGTTAGAATAAAGCCTAAAATCAAAATACTGTATAAAAGTGATAACTGGTCTATCAATAGTCTATTTTTAGCAAAAGCAGAATGTCATGTTTTTTTAGTCTCACTGACAAATCAGTTGAGTGAAAACAGATACAATGAAAAAATAGGTTTTAATAGGCAGTATGCAGGCAAAGAAATCCAAATCAGTACTCATAGTCATAATCCAGTGACAGGTTTAATTCATGCATGGTGCAAACAATACAGACAGGACAAAAAAAAACAGAAACATAGATGAAAACCAGAAAAGCAGTCACAATAAATGGTTTGGTATTAAAAACAAAACAATTAAGCATTACTTTACAAAAGTACATTTTTGGCTCTTATATGACTAATAACCAGTTATTGGTGCATAGTAATCAGGTGAATGTCAAAGTTTTTTAATTAAAGTTGTATGAAAGCAGTGGGACAAATAAAAAATCATAATCAGAATCAGAAAGAGCTTTGTTGCCAAGTATGTTTGCACTTACATTAAATTTGTTTTGCTGACAATAGCTTCCAGTTGCACATTTTTTAAAATAAAATAGAAATAAAAAAGCAAGATAAATAAAAAGAATAAAAGTTATTGCACATTTTTTGTAGAGTATTATTGCACGAAAAATACCGATTCAGATTAGTAAAAGTGATATTGTACATACAGGTGCATCTCAATAAATTAGAATATAATAGTGAATTTGTTTTAGTAATTCAATACAAAAAGTGAAACTCATTATATAGATTCATCACACATAGACTGATATATTTTAAGTATATATATCAATATATTTATTTCTTTTAATTTTAATGATTATGGCTTACAGCTAATGAAAACCCAAAATTCAGTATCTCAGAAAATTAAAATATTACTTAAGATCAATTAAAATAAAAATTTTAAAATTTTAAAAAAGGTAGCTCTTCTATGTTGTTGGGTCTGGTGTCTCATATCTTTCTCTTTACAACACCCCTTAGGTACTCCATGGGGTTTAGGTCGGGCGAGTTTTCTGGCCAATCAAGCACATGGATACTGTAGTCTTTAAACCAGGTATTAGTATTTTTGGCAGTGTGGGCAGGTGGCAAGTTCTGTTGGAAATTAAAATCAGCATCTCCATAAAGCTGGTCAGCAGAGGGAAGCATGAAGTTCTCTGAAACTTCCTGGTTGACGGCTGCGCTGACCTTGGACCTGATTAAACACAGTGGATTAACACCAGCAGATGACATGAGTCTCCAAACCACCACTGACTGTGCAAACTTTACACTGGACCTCAAGCAACTTGGATTCTGTGCCTCTCCTCTCTTATTCCAGACTCTGGGACTTTGATTTCCAAATGAAATTCAAAATCCTCTTTCATTTGAAAAAGACTTTGGCCCATAGAAAAACAGTCCAGTCCTTTTTATCCTTTGCCCAGGTAAGACACCTCTGATGTTGTCTCTGGTTCAGGGGTGCGACAGTTGTAGCCCATGGATACGACTGTGAGTGGTGTCTCTTAAAGCACTGACTCCAGCTGCAGTCCACTCTTTGTGAATCTCCCCAAATTCTAGAATGGGCTTCGTTTTAACCTTTTTATACCACAGTTTTTCCTTCAATTCAACTTTCCATTAATGTGCTTGGATACAGCACTCCATGAACAGCCAGCCTCTTTTGTGTCTTACCCTCTATGTGCAGGGTTTCAATGATCGTCTTCTGGACAACTGTCAAGTCAGCAGTCTTCCCCCATGATTGTGTAGCCTGAACCAGACTGAGACACCATTTAAAGGCTCAGTAAACCTGTGCAGGTGTTTAATTAGCTGATTAGAATGTGACACCACGAGTCTCCAATATTACTTTTTTTTTTTTTAGTTAATTTTGGATTTTCATTAGCTGTAAACCATAATCATCAAAATTAAAAGAAATTACCACTTGAAATATATCAGTCTGTGTGTGATGAATCTATATAGTATACGAGTTTCACTTTTTGTATTAAATTACTAAATCAACTTTTTATTGATATTCCAATTTATTGAGATGCACCTGTATGCTTTCTTTGCACAATGGGGAGAGCATTTAAGTGTTTATGAGATGGATTGCCTGGGAGAAGAAATTTTTCTTGGTGATCTGTAGTGTCGACCAGATGGCAAAAGTAAAAAAAAACATATAGCTTGGATGTGAGTGATCCAGGGTGATTTTCTTGACCCTTTTTCTTACTCTGGATGTGTACCGTTCCTGTAGAGTGGGCAGGGGAGCACCAATAATCCTTTCAGCTGTTTGACCCATCCTCTGTAGTCTTCTGATGTCTAAATTTGTAGCTCAGCCAATCCGGACTGTTTTGGAGTAGTTTCGAAGTGAACATAACAGACTCACAGAGACATGGTGGTTCCCAGGACCTGAATGACTCCACTGCTGCCACAGTGCTGTTCATGATGGTGAGTGGAGGGAGTGCAGGGGGGTTTCTTCTAAAATCCAAAATCATCTCTACTGTTTTGAGCATGGTAATTTCCAGGTTGTTTTGAACCTCACTTCTGTATGCAGACTTCTCACCCTCATCAATGACTGTAGTGTTATCTGCAAACTTGAGGAGCTTGACAGAGGGGTTTGTAGGGGTGCAGTCATTGGTGTACAGGGAGAAGAGCAGTGGGAAGAGAACACATCCCTGCGGGGCACCAATGCTAAAGGTATGGCTGTTTGACATGTAATTCCCCAGTCTCACTAGCTGCTGCCTATCTGTCAGAAAGCTGGTGATCCACTGACAGGTAGAGATGGGAACGGAAAGCTGGGTTAGTTTGATCTAGAGGAGTATTGGGATGATAGTGTTTGAAGGCCGAACTGAGTTTATGAACAGAATCCCCTTCAGGATTTGTCCAGATAAAGTGAAGGATGAAGTGCAGTCTCATGTTCACCGCATCATCCACATACCTGTTTGCTCGGTTAACAAACTGCAGGGTGTCCAGGAAGGGTCCATTGATGTCCTCCATATAAGCCAACACTAGTCTCTCAAATGACTTTATGACTACAGATGTTAGGGCAATAGGTTTGTAGTCGTTATGTCTAGTGATTTTTGTTTTTTTTGGGATGGAAATGATGGAGGAATGTTTAAAGCAGGCAGGCACTTCACACAATTCCAGTGATCTGTAAAGATCTGTAAAAAGATGAATGCCAGCTAGTGTGCACAGGTTCTTTCGACAGGTTGGTGAAACTCTATCTGGTGCTTTCTTTCTTTCTTCCTCTTTCAAGCACTAACAATAAGTGGTCATAGCACTGCAAGCATATATTGATGAATTTACTGTTTTTACTATCCTACCTACTGGAGAGGTTAAAGAACTTTAAATTAACCTATACTCTTGGGGGTAATCCTATAGTACAATTTCTGCAGGTCTGGCTGAGTACAAGGCTGATACTGTTATTAGGAAATCTACTCCCACCCTTAATGTTCTGGTACAGGTTTAGGTTTATGGTAAGATTTGCATCAAATCCAAAATGATTTTATTTGCTGGCCATGCCATGAACACTTGTGGTAATCTGAATGCACCATTCAGTTGTCTGGTGGCCTTAGAGTGTCACCATGGCTGGCATCGCTGATTGTGATCTGTATGTGCAATCCTGTGATTGGCCCTGATATATTGTTCCACTTAGCTGGCAGAGCAGTCAAAGATGCAACCACAGAACAATAATCTTATTCTTATTTAATAAAATGTTAATGCATTTATCCCTCATACTGAAAACAAATAATTCTATGGGATTTCCTACAAATTAAAAAATACATTTAAACAGGTTAAAGATCCAGAAAGAATAAATCCAGAAAATTTTATTTTATTACAAAATATTTTTACTTTACTTTTTTTTTCTGAAATACTTTTTTTCAGAGTTTAAGAAAGATCTTCGTGGTTTGAGCTGTGGTTAAAAGCTTTATAAAGATATAGTTTACATGGGTTTTAGTGGCCTGCTATAGAGTTCTGACCTCAACACTAATGAACACCTTTGAAATGATTTGAAATGCTGATTGCACCCCAGAAGTCTTCATTCTAGAACAGTACCTGACTTTACTAAAGCCCTTGTGGCTTATGAGCACAAATCTCCACAAGCACAATCCAAAACCTAGTGGAATATCTTCCCAAAAGAATGAAGTTATATAACTGTAAATGAGGACTAAATGTGGACTGGGATGTTCAAAAAGCACATACATTTTAGTTTGGTTGTCACAAACTTTTACAGTTTTAATTGTTTCTCTGCACTATTTTGGGATAGAATTTTTATTTGTTTCTTTGTTTGTTTTAATGCTATACATTTGTTGAGGGTAAAGCAAATGCAAAAACAGACACAACCTAAATTTAAGTACATGATTTGATATATGGCCTAATGATTTATTCATAATATTGTGTTAAATAAAGAAACTAATGGCTAAAACAAGCATCTAGTAGCAGTTATTAAGAGTCCTGTATTGAGTATTGAGTTCTATCCATGCTATTAAATCAGCAGGTTTCCCCCCTCTTAGATCACATGACTTGAAATTGTTCAGTATAACATAGAACAGATTTTCTCATTTGAGAAGGCACGACACTATTCAAGGTAAAAAAATAAACACAAAATGGGCAAAATAGACAGAAATGCTATCAGTAAAGAGACTTTTTTTTCCTTTAGATTGATATTTACACTTAATATAACATATATCATATATAAAATCCATTTTTGAAGAAAAAATAATTATTTTCTTTTTTTGCTTGAACTATTTAGTCAAAAACAACAAAAAAATGAAACTGAATGATTTAGGTGTTATATCGAAACGGATTGTGTGTCCTTTTGGACTTGACCACAAGATGGCTCACTTGTGTGTGAAACATGATCCAGTGAGCAGTAATATTTCCACCATTCAAGAGTGTAACACATTTCAAAAATTAATAATTGATTTAGTGATCTTGAACCAAGTGTGTAGTAACAATGACAAAATAAACCTGGTGACTCAGATCCCTAACAATCATTGTCATGAATAAGACACTCCAGCCATGTACTGAGAACTTCCAACATGCCTCCTTCAGTAACATCATTTGGTATTTACTGCAAAAGCTGATCTTGTTGATAGGTTCTACAAAAAGGAATTGATGTGTACATATACCATGTTACCCTGGTTCTAGATTCTACCTGGGGTTTTGGATAAAACCTTCCTGAGCAAAGGTGTCAACTGGGACAAACCCTATGTAGTCTTCGGGCTTTTGTAGCCTGTTGGCCACAGGATTCGAGATTGTGCATTGGAGGGAAGATATTTGAGTTACTGTAGACTTCCAGTCAGACTGAAAACTCACTGTTGTATGTAAGTGGAGACTGTTGTGTTGTGACTGTTGTGACCAGCAGGTCAGCAGTTTCTGAACTACTCTAACAAGTCTGCCTGACATTAAATACTAGGCCAAGGTCGAAGGTACTGAGGGCACTTTCCCACCACATTTTGTGGTTTTTGATGTGTGCATTTACTGATAATCTTGGATTTTAAAATGGATTTCATGAATTGTGTGGCTACCAGATGATTGGTTGCCTGGATAATGACATAAATGTGTGGAGAGGCAAGTATTTCTATTTAGAAGTTGATTAGCTGAATGAATGAGGACAAATGGTTGGAGAGACAAGTATTTCGATTTAGAAGCTGTTTGGATAAATGCATTAATAAATGACGAGCTAAGTATTCCTATTTAGAAGCTGATTGGATGAATAAATGTTGAAATAAATAAGTGGAGAGACAAGTGGAGAGACAAGTCATTCTATTTAGAAGCTGATTGGATGAATGAATGTTGAAATAAATGAGTGGAGAGACAAGTCATTTTATTTAGAAGCTGATTGGATGAAAGTACACGGAAGTACACTGAAGTTCACGTAACTCTAAACTAACAACACAAAGTGAACATGTAAAACCTTTAGTGCAAAAAAAAATAAAAAAAATGGGGGGGGGGGGGTGGGTGGGTTTCAAGACACAACATGAGGAAAAACAGTGACAGTAGAGGCAACCAGTACAGTACAGAAAGTTGTGCAAAAAGGATTGTCCATATAAAAATACAAAATAAAGGCATGTACATGTACATTTGGTTGGATGTGAACTTTCGGCTTAACTGTATATTAAACTGTAATGACTTAATGATGACAAATGATTAGATATGTATTCCTCTTTAAAAGCTGATTGGATGATAACAAAGCATATAATTAATATTTGGAAGCCATATTTGTAGACATTCAGCAGTGGAGGAACTTTTGCTCAGTCAGTGATGTGAGTGGGAAGTGAAGGTTACTCCGTGTTGGCTACAGAAGTGCGAATGTAGCAGAAATTGCTGCAAAGGTATTAATACTGACTGTGACAGAAAGGTGTCGGAACACAATGCATTACTGTCTGTGTGTGTTTGTGTGTGTGTTTGTGTGTGTGTAGGAAGGTGCGTCGCCTCGTGCACTAGGACAGCTGCCAGCTCATGACGTAACGCAAACCTGTCCCGGCGACGTTACGTGCACGCGCACGCGCGATATCGGCGCGCAAACTCCGTTTTTACCGCCACACCCCCCCCCCCCTCCCTCCACTTGAACACGCCCACCGCGCGCGCGCACGCACGCACACCAGAACGGGCGGCTCGAACGGAGGGGAAGTTTTCAGCTGCTTCATCGCGCGCGTGGTTGCGTGAGTCGCTGAAAAAAACATTACGCATAAAATCATGACGAAGGAAAGACACTGTGTGATTTCTTAAAAAAAAAAAAAAAAAAGGCAAGCGGACGATCGGGGATAATATGGCACCACTGTCAGGTGAGTTGATCTTTATTAGGTGCGTTTACATTTATGGGATATGTCGCATGCCAAGGGCCTTGCTCAAGGGCCCCACACTGATGGTGCTGGGATTTTAAATTACGACCCTTTAATTAAAATCTTAACCACTGAGCTTAACACTGATTCCATATACACACTATACATTGTCGTTTTAGCATTTGCATTCCATACAGCTTCATATTATATCTCATAACCAGCTGTTGACAAACACCATGGGACGTCTGGGATGGTCACAGCTGTAAACAAAATAGATTTTCTTTTTTTTTATCACACGTTTTTAATTTACTTAAGCTCTATGGTGATCTGAATTAGTTCTATGTGAGTTTTTATTCATTCATTTTCAATAGATGCTTTATTATGGGCAGGGCTCAAGGTGGGAATACAACCTGGATAGGATGCTCATTCACACCTATGCAATGTTTTCCGATGGTCGAAGGAAACTGGAGAACCTGGAGGAAACCCACATAGACATAAAATCCACTTAGTCTTAAAAAAATCACTCTCAAGACCAGTCAAGATGAAAAACTGCCTGGTGGCCACACTTGCATCCCAGCATGCCACTGCACCATTGTTTCACCTAGATGTCATTTTTCAACAATGAAAATAAGCTTTTTTGATTAATACTTGTGGTATTACTATGAAGATCTAAAAAAGTATTATAAAATCTTGTGGTCTTTGTACACTTTTATCCCCAGGAAGCATACAAACGGGATCTCTGAATGTGTTCATTGAAAACGCAACCAAGCAACCTTAATGCAAGGTTGCCAGATCCTTCTGAGAATTTTCAGCACATTGCATGGTACATAGCGAGCTAAACATCGATGCATATCAACAGTGGATCCTTGTTACGAATATGCAAAAGTCAACACTGGTCCCTGTGTGTCTACTGCTCTTTAGATAAGCATTTACTCCCCTTTAACGTCTCAGATTTACCTTGTTATTTGCATATGTCTAAAGTTTGAAGGAGCATATTATGGCACAAAGGTTATTTATTTAAAACAAATAATCTTATTAGTTGTTCAAATATTTACCCTCATAGTAAAATCAATATTAGCTGAAAGTCTTCTGGGAATGGATCCTGATCATTTTTGGCATTCTGGTTGGAGACTCCTAGCAAACAGCCCTTTTCAGTTTTGTATTCTGAATCAGATTTGAGGCTTTGACTTGAACTTTGCTAACACGTTTAGGTTCTGGGCCCAGGATTGGCAGATCTTCTTGACTTATTAATAATAAACCAAATTAAATCAGTTTCACTTTCATCTACACTTCAAATGAATTTGGAATTGTTCAAGCAGTGAATCCTTATATTATAGTATATTATACTAATCTACATTACAGTGTTGCATGCAGTAACATGTCAATATGCAGACACTGACATATTTTCTAGTACATCAATAGTTATCTAATCCATGAACAATAATAGTTGTTGATGTATTAGAACTGTACGTCTAAGCAAGCCCAGAAGGCCTGGAGTAAAGTTTATTTCATATAAAATGACTCTACAGATGGTTCCATCTGAAGCATCTCAGCGGTGGGTACAACTTATTCTTCAGTGTATGAAGATGTAGAGGAGGAAGTCCTGTCGCTTAGCAACCAAACATTCATCAACTTCCATAGAATCCCATACTACGATGACAGATGCATCTCTTCCCCCCAACCATGAAGCAGCATGAAGATCCCTCTGGATTATTAAAAGCTCTTCAGCAGAGTTTAATGCTGAAATCCGAAATGAATGTTTATTGTAATGAAAATGTATTCGTAGGTATAAATGTATGAATGTTTTTACTGAGGCTACATGTAGTTCAATGAAATGACTAAAGGAAGACTGCAGTGTGTTTAATGCTTCTTTTAGCTGCTATATTTAATTATGTAATTCCGCAGTGTATTGCAGCCTATGCACTGTTCCTTAAAAAGCCCAACATGCTATTTCACACATGATGTTTCGTTCTTGTGCATGTATACTGTAATATAGAGCCAACATTTTGATCCAACAACGGATCTTATCGAACACAGGGATAGACAGCCTGCTATACAGATTTATGAATGTATATTACTCACCACATACACCAGGAGCAAGTGATGTGATCTCATGCAGAGATGCAGGCCACAGTGATGTCAGGGTTAATCCTGTTTACTGATGCATGTTCTCGCTAGGTCTATTTATATTATTATGTAATATTGAATGATGTCTGAGGTTTTTAGCAAATTGAAAGCAAACCTAACTGAGTTCTCTTATCGATGGATGCTGTAATAATCCAAAATTGTTATACACGTGTTATTAATTGAACCATTTTAAACCAGACAAGAGAACAAAATTGAAATAGATAGCATACGAAAGGAACACACTTCAAGTAATATCTCTGAGGCACTTTATGTTCCACAAAAAGTTTTTCATTCATAAAAATAGATATCTATTGGCAAACTGCTAAAACACATACTTTAAAATAGTAAAGTAAGAATAAACACTTTAGGGCACTTTCCTGTTATTGGAAATCAATCAACAATGGGGTGGTAACCAAAAAATCCGCTACACATCAGACTTCATTGCACCACCTGTCATTGATAATTTCCTTATAACGGCGTGTTATTTTTTCTTTTATATTTTTTTATAATACAGTCCTTAATTTTTAGTATGAGACACTTCGGGTAGTACTGAGGGCATTTATTCGATCATTATAGCAGTATGTTGTTGATATAGTGTTAAACAAGAGAAAATAAAATGAGTTCAGTTGTGTGCAGGCAAACTGGAACACTTGTTAACAATTAGGAATGTATATTAGTAGATTTAGTGCAACGTGTTGTAGAGACGTTTTTGTGCACGCTGGCGTATTTTGCTACAACGCAAAAGCAAAATATACCTCCCACTACAATAAAGGTTCTGCTATACCTCCTGCATGCCACAGCTCATCGCGGGTTAATGTCTAGCCATTTCGCTAGCCAAGGTTGAAGCTTTTATTCCGAACAGAGCACCAATCTTCTCCCCTCCCTCCCCCCGACAGACAGGCAGCTGCTGAGGTGAGGCAGGATCATGGAGGCAGGCAGCGTTGCTGCTGCAGCACCGCACAACACGGCTCACACACCTCCAGGAGACATGGCAATTCCTGATCCCCTCCATGGGTGAGTTGTAGTTTGCCTTGCCTTGCCGTTTAAAGCCTGAGACCCGTCTTCAGTTTGCGTTGTGGCGGATTATGATTAGTCATGCTGTTTAATGTGTGTGTGTGTGTGTGTGTGTGTGTGTGTGTGTCGATGTGTGTATGTGTGTGAGCAGGATTTTAAAGGGCTAGCTCAAATATCCTGCTCAAATCCCTGTATATCTTGAAAGACGTGGCAATAACTGCATGCTGTGAATGAGAGCTTATATAGGTCACTGCATTCTGTTTGTATAGGCATGTCAAGAGCGGATTAGTGGCTTCTCCTCTCCTGTACAATTGGAGCAGTGATTGTCCATATAGATGAGACATGTGTGGAAGTCACATGAAAGACGTTCAGAACGTTCAGAAAGAATCCAGATTTTTTCCCCCACAGTATAAATTTCAGATAATTTTAGACGTACCTCTGCATTGTATTTTGTACTGTAGATTGCTGCATTTTTTTGTTGTTGTTTTGTTTTGTTTTTTTTACAACAGAACACTTTTCGCCTCTCTAGGGACCAGAAACTCTCCCAACTCCCATTGTTTCAACTTTAAATCTCTCCTTTCACCTTGAGTGTGCACAATAAAAAGGCTCCCCAGTCCCCAAAGCTACCTGGAGTCACTTTACCTGCCCCACACAGCTACTCAGATTTCAATCACGTCCAATTCAGACAAGTTCTTTATGTACCTTTTTCATTTCTGAGCAACTCTGACTGAATTGTCATCTTTGTTCGAATGTTCGAATGGACAATTTGCTTTTTGTGCTCCAGTGCGAAGGTACATTGCATACGGATAGCTCCCATCACCTCAATACAACCAAATAACCCAATTTGAGTCAACTTATTCTACTACCTACGTTGTTTTAATGTTCTTAGTGTGGAATGGTTATGGATTGTTTTTTTTAATCATTTCTTTTCCAAACTTGAACATGCATTGCATTTTTTACAGTAATTAGCAAGAATACACAAATATAAAAAAAAGAAAAGGGTAGTAAGTATAATTACTGGCATACGTTATGAAGACTTAAGTCCTTTCAAATTCGTATTTGTATGTAAAAGCCACACCTGCTTAACCTGTGGGATGCCGTCTCACACCCAGATCAGAGTTTCAATAGCTTTATTCTGTTTGACTCTTATTCTTTTTTTTCCTTCTATTCTTAGTTAAGCATGTGGTTTAAATTCTGCCTCATACCATTGGGATATATTGAAAGGGAAACCTTTATTTAATGCTACCGTTCTGGGGTGTGTGTGTGTGTGTGTGTGTGTGTGTGTGTGTGTGTGTACGCACCTAGCCCTCATTCTTCAGAGCAGGAGAAGGTTGAGCTGGAGAGGAGGCCGAAGACAGCAGAGAGAGCAGGCTGGGAGGACGCCATCGCTCTTATGGTCAGTACATAATGGCAGTGCTTCTTTTTAATATACATGAATATAGCGTTATACAAGGCTGTTAATGTGTGTGTGTGTGTGTGTGTGTGTGTGTGTGTGTGTGTGTGTGTGTGTGTGTGTGTGTGTGTGTGTGTGTGTGTGTGTCTGCGCATGCATGTATGCAGGCGAGAAGCGTGAACGTGTTGCCAGAGCTGTCTGCTGAATCGTCTCTTCGCTCGTGCACCAGCACAGCCAGCATGAAGGTCAAGAACGTGAAAAAGTAAGCGCCCCTCCCCTCTTATCTGAGCTCTGTCTTTCTCTCTCTTTATTTCCTGTTCTCCTCTCCTCTCCTCTCCTCTCTCATTGTGTTAGAGCACCAGATGCATACTGATGAGCGTTCCTGTCTTTGCAGGCTGCCTCTCAGCAAAGGCCATTTCCCCCGCCTGGCAGAATGCGCCCACTTCCACTATGAGAATGTCGATGTCGGCTCTGTGCAGGTGAGAGAGATTTTTCTGGCTTTATTTGAATTCTTTTGAAGACCCACAACTGTGAGATTAGAGTGTATATACAATGAAGAACTATGGGCTGGTGAATGGCGTAAATCAACTGCCTGGTTTCATGTCATATAAATTGAATTAGACCTTTGAACATTTATAAGCTTTTTTCGCATTGTAACCCATTTGGTTAAGGAGTAGTGTCTGCTTGTAAAGTGTTTACTACATATACAAGATTCATTAAGTATAGAGGCACGACATGTTATTTGTCACGTTATGTATGAATACAGTATTAAATTACATTGTATCTGCATTTTTCTGGACTGTTTTTTTTTTTTTATCCACTGCAATACCCAGCTTGCATTATGCAATTACAAGATGATCCATCGACTTCCCAGCATTCCTTTTGCATTTACTAATGAAGCAGCTAATGAAAAAATAAACAGCCAGCTAAAAAATATTTACTCTGCTGGAATTGTAGTCTTTCAAACCTCACTTTCACTTTATCAAGACAGTTTTTTTTTTCCAGTATTTAAACACTAGCGATACTTCTAGGAGAGAAGAAGAGCAGACGTGTATAACAGAGGAATATGTAGCTAAACGTCTTACACACGGCTTTTACATACACATTTCAGCAGTTCTTACGATGCTCCAGTAGAGAGCAGTAGTGAAGTCTTCTCTGCAGGGATTGATATAGGGAGTTGGTATAGGTAGTGTTTATACATTGCAGTGTAGAATACAGTTGAATCATAGGCAGGATAGAACCTCTTTCTGCTCTATCCTCTTCTGGTCATGTGATCTGTACACACACACACACACACACACACACACACACACACACACACACACACACACACACACACACACACACACCACATGTCTGCTGTACTGCAGTAAGCTGCGCCTACGGAGGGTTCTAAGTAAAATACTGCAGTGCCAGGGAGAGAGAGAGAGAGACACGCACACACACACACACACACACACACACACACACACACACACACACACACACACACACACACACACACAGTACCACAATGTGCAGTGTGCAAAATCACATGCTTTTAATAGAAGGGTTAGATTAAGCCAAATAAGTGCATGAAAATTTATATATATATATATATATATATATATATATATATATATATATATATATATATATATATATATATATATATATACTTTGTTTGATATTATTGCACACATAATTAAAAAAATTATGAAATGTCACATTTATTTCTGTCCATTAATTTCTCACCAAGATCACATGTTGGTAGAGTCAGACTACTGTGTAAAGTCTTCTTTATATGATCTTTAACATTCTTACTGAGGTTATTGTCTAGACTCTCTGGATTCTCATTTGAGTCTGGTGTGGTGGACAATCCATGTGTGAAAATTATGTCCATGCTCCCTGAACTGCACTTTCACAATTTGAGCCCAATGAATCTTAGCATTCTTATATTTGAATATGTCCATTCCTCTGATGGAAACAAAAAATCCATTCAGGCATTAAGCTGACTTTATTTTGGGCACATAACAGGGCTGAACCTAGACTTGACCAACCGAAGCAACCCTAGATCATAACACCTCCCTCACAGGCTTGTACCGTAGGCAGTAGGCATGAACATTGCATCACTTCATCTGTCTCCTTTCTGACCGTGATGTGGCCATCACTCTGGAACAGGGTAAATCTGGATTCAAAAGACTTCATTATATTTTTCTATTTTTACAGAGTCAAATCTCTATGCTCCCTAGCAGATTGTAGTCTTTTTGCCCTAATAGCGTTAGAAGGGTTAAGGGGTTTTCTTAAGGCTGCACAGCTGTTTAGGCTTAATCCCTTGAGTGTTCTTTACACTGTGCATGTTGAAATGCTCTTAAGTTCAACATTAAACATAATCGTGAGTTTTATTGTTATTTTTTAGGTTTGTTTACGATCATTTAAGACTGACAATGATGGTTTACCACTATCCTTTCAGGCATTAATAATGCACTGGACAGTTCTTAACCATATTTTAGTAGTTTCAGCAATTTTCTTAGTTGTTTGCTTGATGCAGGCCAATATATTGAACCCCCTGAAATAGAGTAACATCTTTTCCTCAAAAACAGGATTATGTTTTATTTATTGATTTATTTATTTGGAACCCCATTAGCTTCCACGAGTGGTCGCTAATCTTCCTGGGGTCCATTTTACAAAATCAAAACATATTATATACAATCACACCACACTTTTTACAATATGTTATTAAAAAAATTAATAAAATTCAATTTGAGTCATTACACTTAATTTTCATTACAAATCATACATTTTTTCACCATCTTTTTAAAATAATATCTGTTACTTATTTGTCTTATACACATTAACAGTTGATTCCAAGCTACCGAGGATCTAAATAGTACAGTTCTCCTCATACAATTTGACTGTGCAAAAGGAACAACTAAATCACCATAGCTGACCTGCCGAGTAATATGTTGGTGGCAATACCCACTGTACACCAATTTATCCACAAAAAATCTCCGATTATTTTTATAGATGGCATTATGCATATAGCTCAGAAGACTTATCTTTACCTTATCCTGTACCTTCAGCCATACTAATATAGTGTGCATCTCATTCACACTGGTCCTGTACGAACAGCCAAGAGCTACCCTGGCAGCTCTATTCTGTGCAAGTTGAAGTTTTTTCAAGTGCTCCTGTGTAGCACTGGACCAAATAAGTGAGCAGTACTCCAGGTGTGACAAGACCAGAGACTGGACAACTGTTCTCATGACTGAGGGTGGACAAAACGGCACACACTTCCTAGACAAAGCAATGCCTCTGCCCATCCTGGAAACAATATGATTTATCTGATTAGTCCATGACAGCTGATTATCCAGCTTGACACCCAAGAGTTTAATTTTAGTAACCTGCTCAAACAAAATTGTTTCAATAGTCAAATTTAGTTTACAAGGTTTATTTAACAAATGTTTAGTACCAAAAACGATACATTTGGTTTTGAAAATATTTAAAACTAATTTGTTCAAATTAACCCAGTTGATAATCAAATTTAATTGGTTTTGAAGGTTCAGACTTAAATTAGTGATTGAAGGAGATGCACAAAATAAACTTGCATCATCTGCATACAGTACAACTTCTGCATTTCTAACAACATGGGGCAAATCATTCACAAAAATTGAAAATAAAAGTGGACCCAAACAGCTGCCCTGTGGAATACCGCATGATATAAAAAATACTTGCTGAGTTCTGCCATTAAGATAACTCCTTATCAGTAAAACAGACAGTTGTGAGAACCCATAATACTTTAGCTTTGACAACAGAATATCATGGTCAATTACATCAAATGCAGCTGTAAAATCTAAAAGTACTGCACCAACAAGTCTTTTATCCTCCATATATGTAAGCCACTGATCAACCATATGCACTAATGCAGTGTTAGTTGAATGGCCTGGTCTATAGGCATGCTGTGAACTAGTAAGCAATTCATTTAATGTAAAGTACTCTAACATTTGATTAAAAAGCAACCTTTCAAATATTTTGCTTAATACAGGAAGAATATGAATTTGTCTACAATTAGAAGGAATAAACCCTGCCTTATCCTCTTTAAGTAAAGGTACAATTTTAGACTGTTTCCATAGCTTAGGAAACACTCCGCTAAGCACTGATCTGTTATATATATGTTTTCTGACATGGTTGTTTAAAGAATGGAATCTCCTCACTGCATCGGTTAGGTTTAAATAACTTGTTGCCATCTTAAGCATATTCAATCACTGCAGTAATTTTCCAATGGAAGGCTCTTACCTTTTTTCTTTGTTAAATATCCAGGTAGTTATTTGTATATTTGTTTTTGCATTACACAAATCAGGCAGTCAACCTAAGCATGCGTGCCCTGATAGAATGGAATGGAATTGTGGGTTTACCAAAGAGAACATTGTCATAATTAAATCTTGCCCAGAAAAATATAAATGACACACTGTGCAGGATTTTTTATTACAAGCAGCACAGACACTGCAAACAAGGGAAACAAGGAAGCATTTAACAAGGACCTTTATGCAGGTTGTGGTTTTGAGTAACCGAGTTTCATGCTGTTCTGTTTAACTTGTGGCCACATTGACTTCAGCTAATATCACATTACCTGATGATCCATGATGATCGGTTGCTTGGTTTGTACACATGTACACATAGGGAACTTCAATAGAAACACCTGTACACCTGGTCCATTCATTCATTTATCAAACCGGTCAATCATTTGGCAGAAGAACAATGCAGGTCAAGCTTGACTATAGCATGGTTGTTGGCTCTAGATAGGTTGATTTTAATATTTCAGAAATAATCTCACAAACGGGGGAGTGGTGGCTCCAGCGGTTAAGGCGCTGGGTTACCAATCGGAAGGTCGGTGGTTCAAGCCCCGGTATCGCCAAGCTGCCACTCTTGGGCCCTTGAGCAAGGCCCTTAACCCTCTATGCTCCAGGGGACCCTTACGAGAAAAATAAAAAAAACCAAGGACCGTGACGTCGGAGCGACGTGGGGCCGCCTTCCCGTGGGCTCACCACCTGCAGGAGGGACCGTAAGGGATCGGTGCTGAGAGGATTGGGCAGCAGTCGAAGGCGGGGGCCTTGACAGCCCGATCCCTGGACACGGAGAAGTGTCTGGGGAATCTGCTTAGACTGCTGCCCCCGCGACCCGAATTACGGATAAGCGGGAGAAGATGAAATGAAATGAAATTAAATCTCACAAACAATGTACAGTTTTGTGGGAAAAATCCAGTAAGACTACATCAGGTTTGTCTTTTAACAACAATTAAACTTGCAAAAAAAAAAATGGATTTAGCAACTAGCTTTCATCTTCTGACAGAATCATACTGTTTGTTACAGTCTACTGGTGTCCTCTATTTATATTGTGGCATTTCTTTTGTTTTAATTTATAGGTTTGTTTTGGCTCATTTATGTAATTTGTATTCTTTAATTAATACCATTGATAGGAATTGAGATGATTTCACTCATATTTTTTTTTCATGGTATACTTAGTGCCTGAGCTAATTGGCTAGCACGAGGCTGTTTTTTCTAGTGACGCTAACAAACACTTTATGGATCTAGTAGCTCTAGATAAGGGTGTCTGCTAAATGCTGAAAAACAGCATTTATTCCATATATGAAAGTGCAGTAATCCTTATACTTAGCTTGACAAATATGGCCCATTATCTGTTCACACCACACTTAATCCATTAATCCATTTAGTGTTCATTTTTGAAGAATGGGTCTAACCAGTCCACACTGCAGTGCAGATTACCTCTATTCCAAAGAGATCTGTGCTGCATTCTGAGATGCAGTGTGGATGTCCCATATACTCCAGATCAAGTTTACAGAGGAGAGGACACCAGCCTTTTTCTGCCCTTGAAGACAGGAAGTGGTCTAAAACAAGCAATGTAGGGTGGAGTTCTGGTTTCTCGCTGATTTGAGATTTCCCGGTTCCATTTAATGCTCCAGGCTGAGATTAACTCTGATTGACTCGAATGTAAATCTTGAAGCCGTAATCCTCAGACCCTCTCTCAGCACTGTTTTATCAATAAAAACTGCAGCCAAAGCTTTCATTGGCTATAGAGAGTGGTGTAGACGTGCTTTGCTTTGAGTGTGCAGTCTCTGCTTTAGGATATGTGATATATAATAAATTAATACATTCAACAAAGGATTTGCATTAGGCACTGCTTGTTCTTAGAAAATGGTATGAGGAGCCCATTATCTGGGTCTTGTTCTTATAGTTAAAGGTTCTACAAAACTTAGATTGATTACTAGTCTCAGAGACAAGACTTTTTCTTGAAAGTGGGAAATATTAAAGCCTGCTGCAGGTCTGTCAGTGAGCTTGAGAAGATACTGATCTTAACAGAGCTGAAATAGTGAGCAGATCATATTCCATTGCAAGAAATTGACAATGGAGGGAAAAATGAATGATCTAATTGTTTTTTTTTCCTTAGTCCTTTGACCATTAGCGTTATGAGACACTATATTGTGCTGCACAGGAGGAATCTTAATCCGCAGATTGTATAACATGAACAGTATTCACTGCAGGGTCTGTGTTTCTAGGCTTCAATACAAAGCAATTGCACCATCTTTATTCTCAAAAATATATAATTAATAGGTGAAGTATTGTATTATCCGTGTGACGTTACAGAATAGTCTCTGCTTTGTGTATAATATTCACAGAGGTGGTTTTTGGTGTCTCTCTGCTGGTAAAAATAATAAATAAGATGGCAAATTTTCTTCTTCTTGTCGTCATCCATGTTAGATTGTTTTCTGTTAACGCATATTTTAAGGAGTTTTTCGAAACACTGTTAAATTCCCATAGGAAAAAAGCATGTTTTTGTATGGAAGATGCGATGTAGATGTAGATTTATAACACATAAGTACAGTATCAGGTGAAATGAATATGAATTTTCTCTCTAAAATGCCAGTGGAGGAGAAACGAAAAAGGTGAAACGCGTTGTACAAATGAAAGTGCCTGAACTGTCGACTCATGGTGTAACGCATTTCCCATTCATAACAATTTCACTGTTATGCTACTGATTGATATGATATTTCATCTCTTCTTTATCGTCTAAAACGATGACCAGACATCACTGCCTGTCTGTGTTCCTCTAAAAGCCATGTTAAGTGAGAGAGAGCTCTTAGATATAGCTGTTAATGCTGATCCACTCTGCGCACACTATTCCATCTGAGCCTTTCTCAGTCCCACATCAGCTTAGGGGCAGGGCTTCCATCCCATGCAGAAGTAAGGATTGGATTTGTCCTCCTTTTCCAGTCGTAACTGGACACTCTGGCGTACACAACCTTCCAGCTTGTTGGAAATGCAGTAGATAGGAGTGCTTTAGACTCGATCTGAATCTGGATTTGTAAAAGAGAGGAGGGGCTGTGTGTGCTGAGCCTCGACTGATGGATGGAGGAATCTATATGCAGCATGACAGGTTGCCTACGTGTGTGAGGTGGTGTCCACCTAAAGCATTCGTCAGTGTGGTGCAGGCTGGCCTGATGAAGCAGAGAATGCTACAGTGTGGTGAGGAGTGACCATGTTTTACTCTTTATTTTTGGATAAATGTTTATTTTTTATTTAGGATTAGAAGTGCTTTCTGGTATGATTAGTGAGTCAGTATGATGCAGAGTTTTTGTGTTTGGTTGTTTCACATGATTTTTTCAAACAATGATCATAACAGCCTGCTGATATGAAGAGTTGAGAGCATACTTGATTACGTGATCGCATGATATTATGTGTACTGCTTCATTTGCTACATCACCATTTTATCTTTACTGTTTCGACATAGTAAATTCATTTACATCCTTATTTTTCAGTCTCATCATTTCAGTTTCATCTAGGTCATTTAGTCTCCTGTGTACTTAGAGTTTTTGCTATAAATAACCCATGCTTTAATATTTTAGTGCTCTGCTGAGGTAATATTCACCATACTTCTCAGTGAAATTATTTTCTTTATGTTTTTCAGCTTGTTAGGAAGGTAGGGGTTAGAGGGAAGGGCCAGCTATGATACTGCATATCTGGAGCAGAAAGGGTTAAGGGCCTTGCTTCCTCCTTTTTGTTCAGCAACCCAGAGTCGATATATGGTGCATCAGACATTAAAAACACCGGTTTTCATATAGATGAGGAAAAACCTTGTGGTGTAGGTGCTTATAAAAATCCACATTTTATTGACGTAAATAGAATAATAAAGGCTGATTTAATTCTCTTTATTCTTATTGTATGTGTTTATTGTATATAAAAATGAGGAGGAAATATAATACGTTTGCATGGCTGTATTAGTCTAAGGTCTCTGCTCTTTACTAATTTATCAACACGAAATACATCATTCCATATATCTTCATTAGCTTTTCAAACAGTGAACTTCGCTGACACAGCTCTTTTCGTGCTTAGCTCCACCTCGTAGGCTGTCCAGCTCTTAATCTTTTTTCTTTCTCTCTTTTTCTGTCTGTCGCCAGCTAACTCTGACCTGTGATGAGAACGATCTGACTCGCAGCGGCCTCAACCCCAGGGAACTGGTGTATCTGGTCCAGATCTGTTGCCAGGTATGACGGTGTGCTTTTTGATGTGTGTGTTAGAGCTGTGTAGAGTTCTAAATGAGGAAACCCTATTGGTTTGTTATGGAAACAGTGGGAGAGTCAAGCTTTGTTATTGTGGTCGAAAAGAAGAGGGAAGTTCTAAAAAGATTTAAAAGCTTAGATCAAAAATTCAAAACAACCACATGTAGTGCATTCAGTATTTCTTTTGGATTAATTTTGAAAGAGTATTAAGGAATGGTTGCAGATATATATGTTATACAAATAAGCTTTGTATATACAGAAGAAATAATGTATGTTCGCTTTGGTCCTACATGAATGGCATGTATTAAAGGTATGATATGTATAAGCAGAAGGATTTCACTGCAGTGTGGTGTGTAGTACACATCGTTCTGTTCTGGAGAAAATCTCAATATTTAGTTATTTCGAAATCTTTTGTTGTATGGAATGATTGTAAAACAAGCCTCAGTATGAGGAAATGTTACTTGGTACTTATCTTTTGCTCTCACTCTTAAATTATCTTCACCAAAAGAATTGATTTGTGGTGTAGAGTAGCAAATGATTATATATTTAATTGTGACTGTTGGAGTTTTTATATGTCATAGTATCAAAAGACTATCAGATTATGAACAGCAAGCCATAAAGCTAGTATTTCACTACATTTACTAAACTATTGCAATATTTTTTAACTATTCCATTATGTTCTATTAACACTTTTATTAAAACAATTGAAATGATTTGATGCTGGAGCATTACATTTTCGATTTCAATACAAATTCTATGTCTCGCATGCTTTTATACACATTTATATATTTTTAACTAAATGAAAAAATTAATTGAATAAAAAAATAAATTATTAAGTACAACTCTAAAGGTTCCCTGGTGGTCTAGTGGTTAGGATGCGGCGCTCTCACCGCTGCGGCCCGGGTTAGATTCCTGGGCAGGGAACCAACCCCAGCCATTAAGGTTGTACAAGCCAGTGCTCTCTTAGTGCCGGTCCCAAGCCCAGATAAATGGGGAGGGTTGTGTTAGGAAGGGCATCCAGCGTAAAAACATGTGCCAAATCAAACATGCAGATAATGAATATGGATGATCCGCTGTGGCGACCCCTAATGGGAGAAGCCGAAGGAAAGTTATTAAGTATAACTATAAAATAAGGATAAAAAAAAAATATATATATATATATATATATATATATATATATATATATATATATATATATATATATATATATATATATATATATATATATAGTGCATCCTCGATACTCGTGGTACCTTTTGATTCTCTCCTTTTGACACATATATATATATATATATATATATATATATATATATATATATATATATATATATATATATATACATATATGTATATATATATGTGTATATACATGTATATATGTATATATATGTGTTACGTTTTTTAATAACCTTTTAGTTGTTGCGGGTTGTTTGGACAAAATAGTACAACCAGAGTTTAAAGTAGTTATTGCTTTAATTGTCAAATGCAATAAGGTAACAAACAGATTCCAGGAGTATTCAACAGAGTCAAGAAGACTAGACTCACACCGGCAAAAGAACAAGGACAGTGCCAAAGAAATTAACATAAGAAAAAGGTCTACTCGAGGCTGTATTTTGGAAGCTTAACCTTACTAACAAACAGCAACAGACTAGCTGACTAAACTAGGCTACGCTACCAGAAAAATACAATGGGTGGCACCTGTCCTCTACTTAGGGTGTCTGAACAATGGTAAATCCTATGTGGTGGAATGTAGGTGCGTGCACATTCTTACCTGTTCTCAAACCAGGTGAGCTAGTATAACAGAGACAGCTAGCACAGCGTTCTCTCTCCTCTTCCTTCCTCCACACCCCCTAATTTCTAATAAACTTACAATGCAAGAAAGCAAGAAAGACCACACATCTTTTGGTCAATTTAAGGCTGTAGCTATACGCTCAAAAACACAGAAATATGTGTCTACTTTACTTTCTCAGAATTGAGGAACCAACACAATGTTTTTGCCAACATTAAAAGCAGGTGTGGATGGGACAGAGCAAGCAGACCAAGGCATAGAGACAGGCCTTACCGGAGGTGCAGGCAGAGAGGACAGTGGCGGAGGAGGTTAAGACAAGTTAGCAGAGTGGGCAGTGGACATTGAAGAGATCTTCATTGCTTCCAACTCCACTTGCCCTAATCTGACTTTCCGACCTCGAGTTCCATCTTATGCACGACTATCCTAAACTCCATCACTTTACGTTCCTCTGCTTTTTCTTGAGCCTCCAATTGGAGACGTGCAATGCACACTTTGGCACGGGCCTCATCCCTTAATCCTACAGACAAAGAAGGAGAAAATGGGTCAAAGTGGGGTAAGGTAGCTTTGGCTTCAACTGTCGGTTTAACATCTCTACACCTGAAGTCCTAGAATCAACATCAGTGGATTCCACACAACTAGCCACAGTTGTATCAAACAGCACAGACAAAGTGTACAGTGGAGCAATATACAGTGGTGTGAAAAAGTGTTTGCCCCTTTCCTGATTTCTTATTTTTTTTGCATGCTTTTTACACTTTAATGTTTCAGATCATCAAACTTATTTAAATATTAGTAAAAGACAGCACAAGTGAACACAACATGCAGTTTTTTAAATTAAGGTTTTTATTATTGAGGGAAAACAAAATCCAAAACTGCATGACCCTGTGTGAAAAAGTGTTTGCCCTTTGTTAAATCTGTGGTTTATTACACCTGAGTTCAATTTCTCTAGCCACACCCAGGCCTGATTACTGACACACCTGTAAAAGATCCTCAAAAGCTAGACATCATGCTGAGATCCAAAAAATTCAGAAACAAATAAAAAAAAAGAAAGTTTTTGAGATCTATCAGTTTGGTCAAGGTTATAAAGCCATTTCTAAAGCTTTGGGACTCCAGCGAATCACAGTAAAAGCCATTATTCACAAATGGCAAAAACATAAAACAGTGGAGAACCTTCCCAGGAGTGGCCGGCCGATTAAAATTGGCCCAAGACCATAGTAACGACTCATCGAAGAGGTCACAAAAGACCCCACAACAACATCCAAAGAACTGCAGACCACACTTGCTTCAGTTATGGTGGAGTCATAAACACTGACCTTAAAAAAGAGACCTGGCAAAAATTGTCTACACGGCAGAGTTCCGAGACGAAAACCGCTCCTGAGCTGTTTCGCTGCTTCAGGACCTGGAAGACTTGCTGTGATAAATGGACCCATGAATTCTGCTGTTTAACAAAAAATCCTTTTGGAGAATGTCCGGCCATCTGACCTTAAGCTGAAGCGAACTTGGGTTCTGCAGCAAGACAATGATCCAAAACACACCAGCAAGTCCACCTCTGAATGGCTGAAGAAAAACAAAATTAAGACTTTGGAGTGGCCTAGTCAAATTAATGACCTGAATCCTATTGAGATGCTGTGGCATGACCTTAAAAAGGCGGTTCATGCTCGAAAACACTCCAATGTGGCTGAATTACAACAATTCTGCATAAATGAGTGGACCAAAATTCCTCCACAGCGCTGTAACAGACTCATTGCAGTTATTTCAAACACTTGATTGCAGTTGTTTCTGCTAAAGGTGGCCCAAACCAGTTATTAGGTTTAGGGGCAAACACTTTTTCACACAGGGCTAGCTGGGATGAGCGTATCTCTCGCCCTGTGAGATGCCAAACTCTTGCTAGCGGTCGACAGAGTAAAGTTGTCTCAGTGTGTATTTTTTTCTGTTTCAAATGGTTTCAAAAGGCAAAAGTATGTCTCCTGCTTGTAGTAAAAAATAGAAGAGGAGAGCCATCAGTTTAGAGAAATCTTTTTTTTGAATCAGCATGAAGCAGGAAAGGCGGTCACAGTCATAGTACAATCTTCGACTTATGATATTCTTGACTTACAATTGGGTCGTAGTAACGTATCTCCATCATAAGTAGAGGACTGTGGATATGACAGAGATATTGACAGGAGTCCCAGTGTGATTGTCACCAAAGTGTTCATGTGCTGTGTTATATAAGTACACTGAGGTGTGCCAGTCCAGTGTTAATGTGACAGTTGTGCAATTGTGCAAAAGATGGAAAAGTAGACATAGAGAGAAGGTGTTTGATGTTTTCCAAACAAGTACATTTTATACAGTTGTGTGCTGCCAACTTTGTGGCTACAAAAATAGGCCCACATACTAGAATTATGGTAAGGTGACTGCAAAATGTTCTCGATATAGTGTATATTAGCTACTGAAATTGTTGTTTTGTTTTCTAATTGTGTATACATAAGTGCGAATAATGATAGAAATACTGAGATCCCACAAGGTGTGTGGGTGGTAGAAATGAAGCTCACTGAGCAACAGAAAAACTGTTATGTAGTAATACAGTTTTAAAATTTGTGCCATTTAGCCCAGAAAAAATGATGACTCACTCTTTTGATTTATATGGCCTATTCTGTTTTTTAGAAAAAGAAAACACACTTGTGTCAATAAAGTAGGTATGAGGGATGCTGTTGAAATATTTAATGTTATTTAATTGGCTTGCATATAACTGTAGCTAAAGAAAATGTTACCGTAATTAAAATACTTTTTTTTGTGCTTGTTTCTGAACCTTCAGAGCATCAGAAAAAATCTTGACCATATGGACATTAGGCATCCAATTTCTAAAAGAATTATATAGAAAATATACTGTTTTTAATGTCTACTGCACATGTATTTATAATGATTGATTGCATATAAGATTGCTGTTGCCAGAAAGCAGTTCCGTTTTCACAGCTGATAATATTATTACACCATTCTGTAATTTTCTTTACATCTGAGATTTAGGCTGTTTGATCTACATGACAAGCTTGAATGAATAATAGATTTTTTTTTATTAAGAAAACTCAATATTGAGTCCACTGAGTTTTGCAATTTTGCTACTCTGGTAGAAATTCCATCCAAGTTGTCATATATAATATTGATCTGTTATAGTTAATAGCTAATTTAACAAATCACTTGAATCAAACAGGTTTAACTAAACCCTGAATGATCCAAGAACTAGCAGGCCTACTGTATAATGTCCATGGGGAAACTTTATAAAGGATCCTATTGCAAATATTACATTTGGGGTCTACTAATATTGCTTTCCCAAATAAATTATTTTTATGTGAATATTTTCACAAACGTAAATGTTGTAAATAATAACCTCTTAGCCCTGTGATGGCCAATAGCACTGTCTACACCAGGTTAACATTTATATTTATGACACTTGGCAGATTCTTTTATCCAGAGTGACGTACTTATCCAGTTCTTTAAAGTCTCCACCAATAAATGCACCCTTGTGTTATTCATAAGGACACAGACTAGGAATACCACCAGTCTAAAAAACTTAGTTGGGAGACAAAATAGTTCGTTTTTGTGCTAAGTAGAGGTGCAGTAAGGCTTTAGGCATCATTTGAAGACTGCTAGAGACTCATACATTAAGTAGAGGTTTATGGCACCATTTAGGTGCCAAAACAGTGAAAAGTCTGCATGTCTTCCTTGTACCATGAGAGAGGGTTGAGAAGTTGAGAAGTGTTTGAAGATTGGAGGAAGTATAGTGCAGTCCGGGGTTGCATCTGTGTTTTAAATCCGATGTGGGCAACTACAGGCAGCCCTTGGAGGGAGAGAATTAGTGTGATGGTGTGGAAGAACCAAGGAAGGTTAAAAACAAGTCTTGTTGCTGCATTTTGAATCAGTTGCAGAGGCTGAATGTCTTTCAAAGGCAGACCAGCCAGGATAAGTCGAGTCTTGAAATAGAGCACCTGAAAATCCTGTGTGGACCGAAAAGGCGGAATTCTACAGAAGTTACAAAAAAGAGATCAGCATAAGTGTATTAGAGTAGCAATGTGAGAAGAAACAGTTGATTGTCTATGGTTACTGAAGGTGAGTTCACCAGATCTTGTGATGGAAATAAATTGTCTGGGATAAACAGGGGACATATCCTGCTATCAAACTCTAAAGGCAAGTGGCTTTATAGTCATTCTGATAGACACAAATATCCATATGCATCTATTGTATATTTTATCGTTAGCACAAATATATAAATACACTATATAGATACCTATTTTCGTTAGCATATCTCCTATGTTACTATACCTATAGCCATACTTGTCCTGTATAAGAGACTTTGCCATTAATAAATTAGCTGCCATGGGCTTAATGTCGAATCTTTTAAATGCTTTTAAATGATTTTCTCTGTCTGTTCTGAAGAGACTGAAATGTTTGAAGCTCCTTTGTAACCTTTCTTTTTCTGTTTTCCAGGGGAAAAAATGGATCGTTAGACGCTCATATGAAGACTTTCGTGTCCTTGACAAGCACCTCCATCTCTGCATATATGACAGAAGGTTTTCTCGGCTCACTGAGCTTCCTCGATTCGAAAACCTAAAACTCAAATCAGAGGTATCAATATCTAATATTGCTTTTTGTCATGGGTATTGCTTTGTCCCTGTCTTTTCTATATATATTATTTTTCTTTATATTTAATGCAATTTTTTACCACAGGGTTAGATCAGTTAGTCAGCCATGCAGAAAAGTAATGCTATTTTAAATAGGATCTCATTTAAATCACATAGAAATAATTTATTTGGGAAAGCAATATTAGTAGACCCCAAATGTAATATTTGCAATAGGATCCTTTATAAAGTTTCCCCATGGACATAGGGGACATATACAGTAGGCCTGCTAGTTCTTGGATCATTCAAGGTTTAGTTAAACCTGTTTGAGTCAAATGATTTGTTAAATTAGCTATTTTTAGAGAGCTTTTATTGTCATTTCAACCATATACATATAGCTGATGCAGTACACAGTGAAATGAGACAATGTTTCTCCAAAACCCTGGTACTACATAGAGCTACGAACAGAAAACAGAGCTAAGGACTAAAGTAAGTTGCCCTAGCCACTGAACGTGTATCGTGTGCAACCGAGTGCAAACATTGCAGACAAAAGACGGTGCAACAGACAACACAAGACTGGGTAGGACAGATACACGGAACACAAAATAGCGCCACCAGTAAGACATGTCATTTAGCATAATTCAATGTGATAAACAGATTGCGAACTTTATTAATTTTAATATAGTTTAGCTTTCTGTAGATTAATATCAATTAAACATGTATGAAAGAAGTCTCCAGTTTCAGTGCTTTGTAGTTTTTAGTAAAACTGATATTATTGACAATTGCAACAAAGTCCAAATATTTGTTCCTTCTTCTCACCATTCTGAGGTTTGCATAAACACAGATGAGCATATGAACTTTTGGACAGGGGAGAAAGACGCACTGACCACATCTCTCTCCAGTTCTGTAGTGTGACGTAAATGATTAATACATTAGAATGTAGAGCAGGTCAGCTTTTTTGTTGAATTGAGAAGTTTTTTACTTCCCCTGCTCATCATTCTCTCCTCTCGCTTCCTCAGCCACTTTCCCAGATGCTTACTGCCTACCTTTCTCGACTCTCAGCCATCGCTGACAACAAGATAAACTGTGGGCCTGCCCTGACATGGATGGAGGTAAAGTATGCACAAGTGGTTCAGTCAGTCCTACACGTCCTTTAATCCCTATTATGTGTAGTACAGCGTTAAATATGTCCTTTGTGTTTAAGAGCAAAAGCAACTGCTCACACCCATGCTTCTCGAGTAACATTAGTCAGTTAACAGATACAAAAACCCTCTGTACCTGAATAAACTCGGATTTCACCGACGTAATGCATATGCCAGACTATTGTGTAGTGTGACTCTATTCAGACACCAGTGCTTGGCCAAAATATATTGTCTTCTGAATGACTTGGAGTAATTGTAATAAAAGTGCATGGGATATTTTGGTATGGAAGTGAGTGTAGAGTTGCATAATCTTTGACAGAATATGGTGTATATTGTAAATTTTGTGAGAACGCTTCAAGGCCTTATTAAAGAGATTAGTCACCATACTGAGAGCACGCAATGGAAACTTGTTCAAGTGCTCCTTTGTTAAACAGAGTTGACCAGTTACAACTAGAAATACCCGGCTTTTGTTCATTTAAACTACAGTGAACCTTCGAGTTCTCTGTGTTATAGTACATAAGTTCTGCTTTTTCCAGAGTACTTTTCTTTCAATCATTTATTGTGCAATTCAGGTGTTTTTTGCCTTATACCTAGTTTGTAGCACATGAACAAAAGGAAACATGTATGTGTCTCAAAACCATAAGACTTGTGTTTATATTCTTGTCAGTTACTGTATAATATTTCAAAATTGTATTAAATAAATGTTAAAAATAATATGACCATTAAAACTACTATATGCTACTACTATCTACTACTATCTTAGTGTAAGATGTACAGTAGCTTACCAGCATCTGTGCAACCGCATTTCTACTATTTGCTTCTTGTTGACCTAATCTGTCTATGTTAATCTTTGCATTACTAGAAGGAAATGTTTGAGTTTCTGGGGACATATATTTGTATTTAATATAGTGTAGGTTTCCAGTGTAGAAGAGTTGCCAGGAAGTGTAAACTATGCACTTGCTCTTTAACTGGCAAACTCACACTTATGGCACACGTATGGCATTTTTATTTTAGGTAACATTTACTTTTTACTACAATACATTTCAGTTCATATTAGTTTACTTTTCTACTCTATTACATATCAGACAAACATGCTGTTTCTTACTCATTTTTAAGTGAATATATAAACTACATGAAATCATAACCTCTCATGAAATGACAGTCGTAAACCCATGGTTTTGGCAAGAGTATAAAATGTTATTTCATTCAAATTTGTTTTGTACATTTACTTAAGTAGAAAAGTAAAAGGAGAATGATATTTAAACAGGGGATTTGCTCTTATACTCAGGTACAGGAATGGTGTATTTCGCCCACCACTTATATTTTCATTCATTCAGTAACAGTAACCAATTTATCCCTGGTCAAGGTCAGATGGAGCCTATCCTGGGAACACTGAGGAAAGTTTCTCCTTAGATGGTATATTAGTCCATCATAAGGCATAATGGACACACCAACTTTACATTCATTCATTCCTTTGGGTTGTTCAGTGTAACCAATCTGCATACCTGTTAGTTATTATAATACCTTTGAAGAAGTAAAAGGGAACAGAAAATCCTTTGAGACAGTATCCTGAGCTTATAATGTGTTTCCGTCAGTGCCTCTACTCAGAGCCAGCAAAACAACTACTGTAATTTACAAGTATTCACCCACAACAATAGTTTTTTTCCAGACTGTTTTTATATATATTGCATTTGATTTAAATACCAGAAGGGTCTGTATATGTTCCTGTTCAGCAAAATTACTCGATTTAATTACTATTTATTTCTCATGTTCTCATTTATCTGTTTTTATCTCTCCCCATTTTTGTCTCACACAGATTGATAATAAAGGAAATCGCCTGCTGGTCCATGACGAGTCCTCCATTAATGTTCCAGCTGTCGCTGCAGCTCACGTCATAAAGCGCTATATTGCCCAGGCTGCCGATGAGCTCTCTTTCGAGGTGACTCTTTTGAAAGTTTTATACAAGTTTTGTCCAACTATTTGACTATCTGTCACTTAGCACATTGTTTTTCATTCTGGTTTCAGGTTGGAGACATAGTTTCGGTTATTGACATGCCTCCAAAGGAAGACACTGGATGGTGGAGAGGAAAACATGGCTTTAAGGTGGGGTATATTTTGTAGCACAGCACCACAGTTTGTGTTTATGCTTACATTGTGTCTCTCCTAATATATGTTGTATCTTGTCTTTTCTTTTTATTTGAAAATATTAAATGTTTAGGTAAACACATACCAGCAATGTCTAGCCATTTTTGGAAATGGTCTTGTTTCTTTGGCAGTCAATTCTTCTGCATTCTAGAAATAAATGCTCTTTTATTGTTTTTACAGGTGGGATTTTTTCCTTGTGAGTGTGTGGAACTGATCAGTGAGAAAATCTCTCCTAACGTCACCGGTTCACTTCCCAAACCAGGTATTTTTGTGTAAATTTAGAGTAAAACAAAGAACAACCAAGCCACTCCTTTTTAATGTTTTGTTGAACAAGGATAAACTTTGATGATTTGCTAGAACTGTAATTTTCAGTAAATAATTTATCCTGATCAGGGACATTGTAATTCAGAGCTGATCCCTAAAACACTGGTCATGAGGCAGGAATATAGTGCAGATCGAAACACCTAAACCTAATTAAGACAAAATGTGTACATTCTTCCTAGGCAAAATACCTTCCGTTTTTCGGAGGTATTTTATAATCTCGTATGCACATAGTGCGAACATGAATAGCTACACAAGCTCACAATGAAACCGAAGACCTAGAGATGAGTGGCAGCAATAATACCTGCTAAGCCTCTATGCTACTTTGCAGAGCATTTTACAATGAAATGCTCAGTAAGCTTGTTGGGACAAACCTTTACATTGTTAAATACAAACTCTGATGTTTGCTATATTTTTGTTCTCTGTTGAGTTTTTTAATAGGTAGCTAAACACACTGAATGTGAAAAAACTAACCCTGATATCTGACAGACATCGAGACTCAGGATACCGAGGCATATCAAGTATTAGCAAACTGGTTAGCAAAGATTAGCTAACTATAAGAAACATAGAATGAGGAGGAAAATACACATGGCGAAGCAGCCTAGGCAGCGCTGTAAAATCTAGCAACAGCTGGCTGGAAAGTGTAGTCAGTTTAGATAGCTAGTTAAGTTATTATATAAATCAGTAGTTAATAAGGGTTTATGGATGTGGTGTGGAAGGACATGCAGGTGGTTGGGGGGAAAGAGGCAGATGTATAGGACGGGGGGTATCGAGACGAATGATCCGCTGTGGCGCCCCCTAATGGGAGAAGCCAAAAGATGAAGAAGTAGGTAATAAGTACTTGAATTAGGTCAGTTGTTTAAATATACAAGTTAGTTAAACATTAACAATAGTCATTACGTTCAATATGAGTTTGTTGGGTGTCAGTGTCAGTCGAATATAAAAGTTAATTATATGTGTATATTATATGTAAGTAGTACACTGTAGTATAGTCATTTTTTATCAAAATAGTTATAGTGCATTCTGAAAATATTCAGGACCTTACCCCAAAATGTTTGTAGGCTTCATCAGATCCTGTCTCTGAGCATTGCAGGCAGTTCCTGTGACCTCGTGACTTGGTATTTGCTCTGATTTTAGCCATGAGACCATAACCTAGACAGGTATGTGCCTTTCCAAATAATGTCCAGTCAATTGCACTTGCCACAGGCGGAGTCCAATCAAAATTTAGAAACATCTCAAAGATGTTCCTAAGAAAATTGGACATACTTGAAAATTATCCTTTTTAAATTATACTCACTGAATACTAATTTATATGTTACACTTCAGTATTTAGTTTTTAATTTTATCTGTTAAGTTTCCACAAATCTGGTTTGTAGATATTGCATGAAATGTGGAAAATATAAAGGGGTCTGAATACTTTCTGAATGCACTGTAAGTAAATAAGTGAATTGGTTAAATAAGTTAAGTTAAGTAAAGTTTATTTCTATAGCGCTTTTCACAATGGACATTGTCTAAAAGCAGCTTTTTCAGAATTTAAGAATTAAGGTGAACGATGTGTATTTATCCCTGATTAAAAACAGCCTGGGCGACTGTGGCAAGGAAGAACTCCCTAGATGTTATTAGTTACTCTCTAAGTTAGTTAAATATGTTTATTTAAGTTAATAGTTGAATTTTTTCTATCTTTTGCATGACGTATGAAAATCCACATCAACTCAGACTAGCAGCTGTGACTATGAATAAAACTAATTCGTCGTTTCAGTGACTTTTTCACTATTTTATTTGCTACTAAAAAAAAACATAGCAGCTTTAATCATTTCGTTTTTATTTGTTATATGTCCAACATGAAGTGGTTCAAAGTTTCACTTTGATTAAATATAGCATCAGAAAGTCCTACTTTTGTGTCATGTCTTTTAGTGTCTAATAAGCATGGGAAGCTGATCACATTCCTGCGTACTTTCATGAAGTCGAGGCCTACTAAACAGAAGCTGAAGCAGAGAGGCATCCTGAGGGAGAGGGTGTTTGGATGTGACCTGGGAGAGCATCTCCTCAATTCAGGTCATGATGGTGAGTAGAAAGAGAAAAAAAAATCTGAATTTTTGAAGAAAGGTCTTTTTTTTTATTTCCATTTTATTTTTCTCTGCTGCAGTGCCCCAAGTCATCAAGAGCTGCACTGAGTTTATTGAGAAGCATGGGGTCGTAGATGGCATTTACAGACTGTCTGGTATATCCTCTAACATTCAGAAACTACGGTAAGTGCTTTTAAATGTGTCAGTTATAGACACCTGACGTGGTTACCTTTTTTCCCTTTTCTAATGAGATAAGCCCAACTCAGGTGCAACAGCAAAATCTGGGGTGTTATTACGGTTGTAACAAAGCACATTTTTTACATTTAATGCTGCAGAATACCTGAGAAACAAAAGTACTTTCTGTTTTTGTCATTCTCGTTATACATACACAGTGCACAAAAACAGGGCATAAGACTAAGATTGTATACCATCAGGACTCCATTAATCTATCAAAAAACGTAACCACATCATTGGTTAAAAAAAAAATGGTAAACAAAAACAAACTTTAATATCTGCTTATTAGTCTAGAACAGGGGTCCTCAACATTTTTCAGGTCGGCAATAGACATAAAAAGTCAAACATTGTTTCAATAATAGAAATCAATCATATTACACTAGTTATAACAATTAGAACTATGTTGTTGTACATGCATCATTGTCTGTATATTTTAAAATCTTTCACAAGATGTATGCATCATTAACATATTTTGCAAGTAAAATCACAATTTATTAAGTTGTTCACAGTTGTCTTTTATTTACTTATTATACTCAGATATGCAGTTTCATACATTTTCTTTTTACTATCAGGAGGAGAATTATACATTTTTACATGAACTTTAGCTTTAATTTTAATAGGACTTTATTATTAGAAAAATATAATTTTAAAATTCAATATACTATCTTTGATGTTTTGACCCATATTTTTTATATTTAACAAAAATAATTTGCGATTCAACATTAATTAACGCTTCCCCCTGCAGTACTGCCAGTGGACCCCCGGTTGAAGACCCATGGTATAGATTATTTGGAGTGTTTGCCATACAAGTTTGCCAGTGTATGAGCTTTTACTATAGAAAGCATACAATAATATTACTATTGTAACATTAACCTACAATTTACAATTAATTTACAGCCGGATCTGCCTGTGCTGTTATACACAAATAATGCATACCTTCTGACCAATCAGATTTCAGTATGCAACCATGCTGTGGTAGAAGGCTTTCTATTTAACTGATGTGCCGCATCTGTGAATGTAGACTTATAGAATTATATAAGATTTTTTTATATATAAATATAAATGTACAAATGAATAAAAGCGGCATCCTCTGCTGTTTCTTTAGGCACGAGTTTGATTCGGAGCACATTCCAGACCTCACCAAGGAAACGTATCTCCAGGACATCCATTCTGTAGGGTCTCTCTGCAAGCTCTATTTCCGCGAGCTCCCGAACCCACTGCTCACCTACCAGCTCTATGGCAAATTTTCAGTAAGTGTAAAGAGGTGTGCATTTTAGATCATGGTCATCAATCTACAGTGCCTTATGGATCTTTATTTTTTTTTTTGTGCACGTGCGTATGAATTATTATAGGAGGCTGTGTCAGGAGCTACAGACGATGAAAGGCTGGTCAAAATCCATGACGTCATTCAGCAGTTGCCTCCGCCACATTACAGGTTTGATTGTTGGACAGTACACTCTGGTGGCAAGAAGTAGTACTGCGGCTTAGTCTTGCTAAGCAATGTTGAATGTTATATGCACATGCAAAAAAAAAGTTCATGATTTAAAAGAGCATGTTGTTTGTTTGTTTTTGTTTTTTCAGAACTCTCGAGTTTCTAATGAGGCACTTGGCTCGCATGGCGACCTTTAGTTGTGTCACCAACATGCACTGCAAGAACTTGGCAATTGTCTGGGCTCCCAATCTCCTCAGGTGGTTTGCTTTTAGGCTGAGTATATACATAGATTTGAGTTTGGGGCTGTGGGTAAAGTTTTATATTAAGATTATATTAACATTAGTTATTGCATTAGTTTACATTAACAAACTATGTAATTTGACAACTTGATGAATTGTAAATATGGTAGCAAAAACACTAAGGAAAATGCATTTGTGTTGTTGCTTTTTTTGTTGCATATATACAATCAGTTGACGGCTAAATACATCTACAATTTAAAGGTTTTATATCAGTCAACATAGGCTCATTTTTATGTTGTAAACAGTAGTAATGTAAGAAGAACTCTTTGACCATACTCTTGTTAAACAAACAAATAAATAGAGGACTGAATAAAATCACTTGCATTATAGCAGCCAAACAGTGACACCCCTGATCAATCTCTTTTTTTTCTTCCATATGATGTTAATATGCAATTTGTATGTCAAAGACTTTCCTGTGTTGGAAAGCAATATGTTTTTAGCCCTGACTGCTACAAAGCACTGATGACTCTTTTCAAAATCACTAAATGATTGTTTTCATATAGAAAACCTCATATCCTCTACTACAATTGGTTATTAATAGGTTTAGGTGGAGTGTCTACAGGTAAATTAATATCCCTTTGCATCTGATACTACAGTCAGAGCTGCTGTTAAAAAAATACAATCTGACTGAATTGGGACTTTAAAATCAATAAAATGAAAATATAAATTCTGATTGTTGATGATAAAATTGCTCATGAATTAAAAATATCACTAATATGTACAATGTACTGTTTAGCTTTGCCTTTTTCTCCCAATGTTCTCTATATGTTCTGTAGACATAATATTTGTGAAATTGAGGGATTTAACGCACACCTGCTCTTCATGATTTGATTTGAATCCTTATACGCATGACTAAAACCTCCTTATTTTTTTTAAGTTCTAACTGTTCCTGGTCATTATAGGTCAAAACAAATCGAGTCAGCCTGCTTCAGTGGTGCATCTGCCTTCATGGAGGTACGGATTCAGTCGGTGGTAGTGGAGTTTATCCTCAATCACGTCGATGTCCTCTTCAGCCCCAAACTCAGCACTCTAATTCGTGAAAGCACAGGTAATGCAAAAAAAAAGTGTACTACACTACTGAATGGTCAATGTTCAGCGGTACTTTGATAACATTTTTCTCAAATGTGTTTTCATAGGTCACACCACTTTGTCCCGGCCGAAGTCTCTGCTTGTGTGCTCCCCATCCACTAAGTTGCTTTCACTAGAAGAGGCCCAAGCTCGTACTCAGGCCCAGCTCGCCTCTCCTGTCTCCCCTGAAAGCAAGTACATCGAGGTGGGAGAGGGTCCTGGTGCTTTGCATGGAAAATTTCATACCATATTAGAGTTTCCAATGGAAAGGTACGTCCAAGTCCAATTTACCTCTGTTATTGCAGAAACGTATACTCTATTAATTGTAATTTTACAAATAGCAATGAATACATTCAGTAATAACATTTATCCCATCCTATAATGAATGCTTTGCATGCTCTTGTTTCTCACTTTGTGTGTTTTGTTTAAAGTTTCTTGCTTTGCAGTTGTATTATGTGTTTTCCTTCTGATGTGTATTACAATTGCAATATCTGGCCGAAGGTTTCAAGACATCCACATGTGGGTCTTCCTGAAATCGATGACACATAGTTGTATAGAAGGGATTTTTTTTTTCCAGTTTTCCTTCACTGTAACTAATAAGCCTGGTCCAAACAGGTCACAACCCAGGGTTCCTACACAATTTGAAAAAGTATGGAATTTGATTTGACTGATTTCCAGGTTTGGATTAGTATAGAAAAAAAGAACATTTAGTAGTGAAAAATATTAGTATTTGCATACGATTGCTTCATTTTGTTTTTAAAAATATAAAATTAGGAATGTGTGAAAGTATTTTTTATAAAACAAAGGCTAGGTCTAGACTTATCCGGATAAATTTGAAAACGGCTTTTTCGTCTGAAAACGCTGTGCGTCCACTTTTTCTTTTCAATCCTTTCCCAAAAGCTGCGCATCCACACTGAAATGCCTAAAGAGCTTAGGTCTCTGTTCTGCGCATGATAAAAATCTAAGACGCTTCGACCTGCGGCATTTTCCCCTGCTGTTTATTTAGTATTTGAAATGTCACGGCAATTGGAAAAGAAATTTTCATTGTTTTTGAAAACACCTTTTCATTTTCAAATTTATCCACTTCATAAAAGCTAAGTTTTTGTTGACTGAAAACGTCGTCTTAGTATGGGCGGCCAAAACAGAGAGAAAACGCGTTTTTGAACGCATTTGTGTGGACATAGCCCGAAGATGTTATTTTGTGGAGTTAGGAGCAGATTCTCAGCTCTGCCGAAATTGGCGCTAGATTCGATCTGCATTGCTGTGATTGGTTGATTACCTTGTGAGGCAGCAGTTGCCATGGCAGTGCAGCACACAAACCATGCGACCAAATACATGGGAAACATCAGAGATTCTTATTCTGACATACTGTAAATCTGAGATTGTAACTTTACGAATGTTCTAGTTTGAAATAAAAAAAAATTATTTTAGATGTTAAATGTGGTCTTAAAAATCTTTAGGGAAGTCTGCATATTTGAGTATGGAAAAATGTGGAATTTTGAAGTAAAAATGTGTAGAAAACACATTAAAGATAGTTTGACAAGATTGGTGTGAAAGAACTTGAGTGGCCGGCACAGAGCCCTGACCTTAACCACACTGAACAACTTTGAGATGAATCGGCACACTGAGGAGGTCTGGGCGAAGTCACTCAACATCAGTGTCTGACCTCACTAATGCTCTTGGGGCTGAAAGAGCACAAATCCCCACAACCATGCTCCAAAATCTAGTGTAAACACTTTGTGTATACTGGCTGTATACATCCTTTTTTTTTTTTTTTTTATCTGTATTTGTCCCTGTCATTAAGTTTTAAAATGACATTGTATTAAAAGGTAATCTGTGTATCTGCTGTACTATAAATAATATTCTATGTTCTCATAGAAAGAAGGCCCAGACAAAGGTAAAGAAATCTCCTGTGGCAAGCTTTCGTTCTTTCTTCAATATGGCAAAATCCTCTAGCACAGGCAAGCGCAAACTGCACCGTCATCCCAGTGAGCCGAATACCATAAAGACTTCACAGGCACTTACAGGTACAGGTTTTCCTTTACATCCTTCAGTAATCGATATTGATTTCAATAATTTTGGCTAGACATAGGCAAACTACTCATTCATCTTTTTACACTTCTTTCATTTATACAAATCATTTAATTTATCTTATTACTGCTATGCACCAAGCCAATTACAGATACAAAGGAATTCATGTATTTAAAAAAATATATAACTACTGAAGCTGTGATTGTACAGAGCAGAACACTTCTTTTACAGAGGTAAAAGACCTGTTTCCACCTGTTCCACTTTCTCCTGAATATTGGTATACAGTAACTATGTTTTATGTGCATTAAGGCTCAAGAACATCATGTGCTGTTTGTGGCGGCCTGCACACACACTTCAAATCAGACCGTTCTGCCTTGCCTCACTGCATTCTCTATCTTTATAGAAGAAATAATAGTCTTTCTTTTTATTTTCTTGCCTCAATAGGATTGTAGCTTTTCGATGTAAAACACTAGTTAGCACTCGGCTCATGCTTCTACTACTAGCCTAATGATAATGATAATACTAATAATATAATACAATAATAATCATCATCAATCCCTCTTCATATTAGTTGTCATTAACGACTATGTGCATATGTTTAAAAAATAGTTTTATAAAATGATTATGTAAGGTAAAATTATAGAAATTGTGTTCATGTATAGGTAGGTTTAAAGGGGTAATGGCTAATTTTAGATTTAATTCATGCAAAAAAAAAAAAAAAAAGATATATATGTATGTATATATCTAAGATATATATGTATGTATATATCTACCGTATTTTCCGGACAATAAGCCGCTACTTTTTTCCCACGCTTTGAACCCCGTGGCTTAAACAATGAAGCGGCTGAATTTATGGATTTTTTTATGGTTTTTCCCGGTTTCAAGACAAAAAAACTGAGCCACATAACATTAGACCAATGAAATTGCAAACTGCTTTAGGTGAACCAATTAAACTCTTTCTATTGAATCAGATGTGTTCCCACTGAATCGGGCCACACCACATCATAAATATGGATGATGTTCCTCTGACGTTTGACCTGCCGCTCCCTCGGACTGTCAACAGGAAATGCAAATCATTCGTCACGCTAAAAACAACTGAGCATATAAAAACGCACTTCACCTGTGTTCTGAGCTGCACGGCATCGGGAGAAAAGCTTCACCGATGGTGATTTTTAAATGCACGACGATGCCAAAAGATAAACTCTTGAGAGAAATAGTTGTGAAAGGAAGGAGTAAGACAGTGAACAATGACTTTCTTGGTAGGCTACTGTTTAGATACAAGCCGTGTAACAGACACTGTCTTTCGTTAAAGCCTGTGCAAAGTAATTAGTTTCAGTGTAGACAGGCTTATATACAGGTGCGGCTTATTTATGTTCAAAATAAAAATCTTTTTTAAATTCAGTGTGTGCGGCTTATATTTGGGTGCACTTAATGGTCCGGAAATTACGGTATGTAAATACATATATACATATATACAGACCAACACAATATTAGGCAGGTGGTCAAAATGTTATGTCTGATCTGTGGCCATAATAGTTTACTTGCTATTGTTACTATTTTGCACAAGGTGGGGATATGCTATTCCCACCTTACTAAGTCAATACACTATTTCAGAATTTTTATGTGACACTAAAAATGTATATCCAATCATGGTTTGGGTTCATAAAAAGTGTAATGCACTTAGTGGATTCGGTATAATCTGATTGAAAATCTGCATTGATTTGATTTTCCAGGTGGTAGAGGAGATACAGGAACTCTACGATCATCTAAAAGTGAAGAATCTCTGTCGTCAAATACTCTTGAGGGTAAAGTGCTGCTTTATTCAGCTTTTCTCTCTGTAATGCGCCTGACATTTAATGTCTGTTCTATATCACGTTGTCTGTTTTAGGTGGATCAGCAATGTACCAGGCACGCAGGCTCCGCTCTACTAGTGTTGCCTTGTCTACTTCCTTCAACGAAGAGCTGCTAAACAGAGACCACAGAGACTCTCAGTTAAGAAATAAAGAGAGGAAAGACATAGCTTTGTCCACCACTTGTGTGCCTGCTCTCATATCGACCCCACACTCTGCTGATGCTGATATTGGCAAGGCTTCTCAAGACTTTGACCCAATTTCGTTTCATTGTGGTTCAGCACCGATTGAAGCTTCCGTGACTGAAGAAAGAAAAAGAGGCAGCAGACGGAAGACTGGAGGCAGTACCGGTGAATCAGAGACCTTAAAAAAAGTCACCCCTACAGGACCATCTGATGCAATCCCAACTGTTTTAGAGGACACTAATAATAAGCACTCAATGCCAGCAAAATTCCGAACAGCCATCACAGCTAAAGATGAACTGAAATCCTCTCAGATTGTTCCTGTGGGTCTGATCCCTAACCCTGAGGATTTTGAGATGAAAAATATGTCTGTGCCTTCCACAGAAGTCATACCACCCCTTGGCAAGCCCAATGATTCAACATGGGCACAAAACAGTGTGAACAAGCCTTTAATCCGGACAGAAGCTGAAAGCATTGATGAAGCGCACACTGAGGAAACTAGACCAGTGAAACAAACAGAATCAGGTGAGTCTTTGGTTTTCTGCAATTTGCTATTTCTGTAAAGTCTGTTGTAAAACTGTTTTGTTATTCCCTATTCCTAGGTGCTGTGACCTTCGACTGCACACCAGGGCTGGTAAGATCAGTGTCTCTAATAACCTCCCAGCCTGCTGTAAAGAATGCTGCTCGTATGCTGGCCCTTGCCTTGGCTGAATCTGCACAACAGGCCACCGGGCTGAAAAAACGAGGGAGTTCAGAACCACCAACTCCTGTTTCTCCAAGTCACCTCCAGGATCCACTTTCTGTACTGCAGTGGCCTCCAAAACCTACTGTTCAAGCCCAAACATCGGCTGCCAGTAGAGGGCATTGCTGCGGAACCTGCAAAAAGGTTTTCGGAACACCTTCAAGCATCCTATCTGCAGGAAGTTTCACCGATGCTGGCAGCCTACAGAGCACTTGCGCATGTCATGGCAGTGAGAGTGGACTTAGCTGCTCTGATGGGGGTGATGTTTCGGCTGAAAGTCATGACACTAATTTGCCCTGCCAGGACATACCTGATGTTAAAAGTTTAAACACGAGGCAGAATGCTGAATGCCACATGCCCATGAGAGAAAATGTCCGCCATGTTGGAGTTGGTACAGATGGTGGTAGCCCAAACCAGTTCTCTGACATTGAATCATACAAGAACCTGATGCCCCTTTCTTCACAGACAGAAACATCACTCCATACTACTGACAGTCAGTCAGCCAGGGCTTCTCTTTTCCATAAGCAAGCTGCCAATGCTTCTAATTTCCGTGTGATATTAGCTGAAGCTTCTATGCCAGCCTCAGTGCATGATGTTCTTCCACAATCTCCAGTTACTTCTCCGACTTCTGTTTATCAGTACAGTCCCAAAGATGAAACCTTGGGGCCATCAAGTGAAACATACTGGCCAGGTCCATTTGGACAGACCGGTCCTTTCCAGCCGGATTATATGCAGTTCCAAACTAAGATCTTCTCCAAGGACCACTTCAACACCCTGGCACCAAGGTCCCTCCATCAGTCCATTAAATACAAGAGTCAACATAGTTATGAACACTCTCCAAGCTTCCTTTATAGACATGGTGGCCCAAGATACCCACAAATGGATGGTACGGCTGTGTATCCCACTATTCGTAGGGTAAGGTCGATGCATGCACCACCAGAGGACACGTTTTTGTTCCCGCATCCATCTTACCAGAACAGTACTTATCGCAGACAGTTTCTTTCGGATATTCACCAAGTGAGGCCTTATTTTGAGGATGGTAAAGTTCAATATAGGTGCAAGCCCTATTCAGGAGCGCAGTATAACAACCTGGATCAGTACAGAGTAAGCAGTCAAGGATACAGCCACTCCTACACTCTCCTCAGACGGCCTACCTATCCTGGTCGAGTGATAAGCAAAGCTGAGAATTATCACAACCCCCTCATCAATATGTCCTATAGCAGAGAAGGTAGTTTTATACAACAAGGTACTGGCCATTTTCCAAGAACAAGAAATGTTCCATATGAGGGTTTTGATGCCGGATTATCAGATCGACATTTCAGTCCATCGATTAGACAAGCGAATATAGAGAAGAAGAGAGTGCAAGATGTCCCCCAGTTCCATCTTCCGAAGGAAAGCCTAAGGGGCCAAGAAACAATGCACACCAGGAGTAAATCTGATTCTGCCAAAGATCTGCTTATTTCTACTGAAGGGGCTGATGGGAAGTACAGGGTTACCATGGTGTCCCATTACTCCCCTGAACACCCAGTCTCTGAACCTAACATGCCCATTCCCATCCAAAAAGAAAAACAGAAGAGTGGGCACAGCGTCAAACCTGCCCTAGCACTAAAGCAAAGTCGGTCTATGCAGAACTATGCACAGCACACACTTGAGCATTTGTCACAACCGCGTAAGCTAACTCTGCATAAAGAATACAGCTGCCCTGATTTTAAACACACTGATTCTTCAGATCACAGCAGCGCCCGACTTTACAACCAGGATAAGCTGATGAGGATCCACAGCAGCCATCCTAAAGAGGACTTTCAATACTCTTGGGCTAAGGGACATGATTTGCAACGATCAACAAGGTCACAGAGCATGAAAAGCCATCGACATCCAAGACATGCTAAAATGACGTTTGAGCCTGAGCATAGATTTTCGTGTCCCGTCCAGAGCAGGCCAAGGACTCGCAGCATGCTTGCTCCATCTCGCACTGATTACATGGACAGTTATGTGTCTTTGCAGCCCAAAGTTCACGGCATTTTTCCAAACTATGGCTGCATGCCCCCTCACAGTAACAGACTGTACCCTACATCTATGGGCACAGGACGTTTTCTTCACTCTGAGATTAGGCCAGAGACAGAAATATATGCTGAATGATAGGTACTTATGGATGTGTATAAAAGGAAAAAAAATAGCGGTTTATTTTATTTTATTAAGTCTATTATAAAAAAAAGAAGAAGAAAGAGAAGCATTACATGTATTTTAATATTGTATGAAATTTTACCTGTAGATTATCTCATATTAATACATATCAGATAACACTGTCACTCATAGAGTTTGGTGACATTACATTAACTTTCACATAGCATTTTTACTAATTATATAAAAACATGAATAAATAATTTGTAATAGGTAAATAAAGGTAATTTTGTTCAGCAAATCATTATAACTCACTTTTCAGCTGTTTCCCCAGAATTTCATATCTTCTGAAATCTTAAAATTTCATCATAAAACATATATATACTTGGTCTCACAAGGTATTAATAAACTGATAAAACTAGTATTTGGATAACCAAAATACCAGTTTGGCATCCAAGGAACTGTCACAAATTCTTATTGTGTATTTAATTTTTTTTTACGTGTCTTTTTGTGTGTCTTTTTATATAGCGATTCCAAAATCTATGATGAATGCTGTGAACACATCTGGCAATTCTGGTCCGTGTAATAGACACTGTAAGGTCCTGATTTACAGAGACTTAAAGTAATTTGTGTGCAATAAGACACATTGCAGGAATATTGAAAATAAATGTGTAAAGTTACATGTAAGGTCATGCTGAGTTTAAAGTTCAAAAATATATAATAATAAACTGAATTTAAAAGTACAACAAAGACTATTGAAATGGGTTGGGGTTCTCATCAAATGTAAATAAATTAATTAACTTTTCAATGACTTTATTTTGGCACTGAATCATGCAGCGAATATCTCGGATCAATCCAACTTTACAGTAATTATTATTTTTTAAATATTTTCTGATTATTTTCCTAAAGCCGGCATTACTTACACAAAGCATTAAGACATTGTGAAATGGTTCAAATGCAGCTTCTGGAAATGTAATGCACGCTGTACCTTTCAGTTATTTAAATTTGTGTACACAGTTTCTGTCACCTATCTAGTGACTTTTAGGTAATTGTGTGCAAAATATTTTACATATATTGACACTGCCATGTATTTTCCACCTTGATATACAATCACAAAGATTGAAAACACAAAATAGGCAACTTGTGATTTCAGTATTTTTTTAAAGTCACAGTTCACCAAAGACTCAGTCACTTTTTTGTTGTTGTTTTGTAAACAATTTACATTTTCACATGTACACCTTTATTAAATCAGGGCCTGTAAAATATTCCACATATACTTATACTATACTTGTTTCCCAAACAGTCTAGTTACCGAGGTTTTCATTCAAAACCAGTGTAATTATTTGTCCTAGGGTAATTTCTTTGCTAGTTTTCATCTGTGTAAGCTCCATTTAAGAGTCCTTCTTTTTTATTAGTTTTGTGTCAAAGTTGTCAAATGAAGTCATAACTATTAAGACTTAGCGTTAAGACTAAAAACTGCTACGTTTCTAATGGACCGCTGTAATATATACAAGTCTTGTGGTGTTAAACATATTTTCTTGCTGTTTATTGCTTATAAAGTATGTTGTAGGTGAATAGGCAAGCACTTTATAATTAGACCCAGTCTGTGCAAAAAAAAGCAGACACTTTAAGAAGACTTTAATGAAGATAATAATTTTACAACTTACAATGGTATGCAATAGAGTTGAGGATAAGGATTGATTAGAAGAGTGATCCTGGAATTCAAGATCAGGGTCAAGTTGAATTGACCATTAAATGGTTACACATGGAAATATAATGTAAATTCATATATTTATTTAAATAAAAACAGTCGTTCTTGTGTAGTTGAACATATGTGTAATGTTTAATATCCTAAGGGTTTTTATGTTGTCTACTTGTTTTTTTATGTTGTACTATTACTTTCATTAAAAATTCAATATATGAGCTGTAATTCTTGTTTATCATTTTCACATCTGCTTCACAAAACTGCACTTGACCTATAATGGTAATTAAATTTTATTGCTTTTATTATTATTATAATATTTCAAACAGCATTACAGTCTAGGCCTGTGCTAATATTTACATCTTTATAGCAGGATAGAGGCTATTAGTAAACTCTTTACTGCTTTTTTGCATTGATTTAGCTGCTTATTCATGACCCTAACATTTTTAACACTGAACATGAGGAAATACACAAAAGTTAATGGACATCTGACCATTTGTATATGAATTTTAAGCAATCCAATTCCCCATTTAGTCCACATTTGCTGTTATAATAACATCAACTCTTCTGGGAAGATGATTTACTAGATCTTGGAGTGTGCCTATGGAGATTTCAGCCACAAGGTTGTTAGTAATGTCAGGCAATGATGTAGGGGGAGGAGGACTGGGGTGCAGTCAGTGTTCCATTTCATTCCAAAGGTGTTTAATAAGGTTGAGGTCAGAGCTCTATAGCAGGCCACTCAAGATCTTTCACTACAACCCATGTACACTTCATAAAAACGGCTCCGTGTTGGCTTTGTTACAGGTTTCCCTGTCAAGTAAAGGGAAAATTTAAATGTTCCACATTCAAAGCCATCCACATACAAATGTGCTTCCAATTTTGTGGTAACAGTTTGGGGAAGAACCCAAAATAGCTGGAAAAGACAGGTGCCCCAGTCCCAGAAATAATGGGTTTATTAATTTACTTAATAAATAATAATACGGCAAGAGCTTTTGGTAACATAAAAATTTGCTAAAATGTTTTAAATGACTGTGACATGTTTGCTGGCACCAGAAGGGCTGGGTTAAGAATTTCAGAAACTGCTGCTCTCCTGGGATTTTTACACACAACAGTCTCCAGAGATAACACAGAATGGTAAAAACAAAAAAAAACAATCAGAATGCAGGCCGAACTGCCTGGTTATTTATTGACAGAGATCATAGATCAATGGCCAGACTGGTTCAAACTAAAAAAGAATGCTATTATAAATAAAAAATAAAAAAAAAACTATATATAACTGTGGTGAGCAGAAAAGTATGTCACATCAAAAGAGAAATCCATCTTCATAAGGGTGACACAAGCTGATGGGATAATAAATCGTTATTAAGTGACAACCGTATAGTCTAAAGTCAATTAGTAAAGCTACGTTTGGTAATGATTCATTTTCAGAAATATCTGTTGATGAAACCTTTTTGTTCCAGTTTATGCTCTTGGAGGCAGAACAATCACATAGTGGAACACAGCAGCATACAGGATAACATTACCATAAATCATTGACCCTAAGCAGCCAACATAGGCCAGTTGTTAATGATTATAAATATGTGTCTACATGTTTTTGCTTGGCATTTTGCCTGGCATTAAACATACAGCCAGTCTTGTACTCGTTCTATAATCCATTATCGTAATGTTCATCATGTCAACACACTTGATACTGTTTAACAACTTTTTACACCTGTATACTGAAATCATTTATAATCCCACTACGTTACCCAGGTTTTCTTTTTAAGTAATTGAGATCTCAAGGTTTCATAAGTGTGTTGTCTCAGGGAGATTTTCCACTATCTCATCATACATAGGAATTTCTGTAAACTGCCTGGAAAGTATCAAGGGTTTAAAAGTGATATACAGGAAAACTGAGTCTAACTCAAACCTCTCTAATTCCACTAGTGTAAAGAACCAGCAGGTTTACACAAGATAGATACAGCATTGGGTCACAGTTGCTTGTAATAATTTTAACAGCAGATGGCGCCTTAGCACTAAAAGAACCGGAAAGCCATTAGATGTACTGTATGTTACTCCATCAAATATGATCCACATCTAGAGCATTTCATTTATTTTTTTGAATTGTAATCACTCATAACTATTTTGACTGTTTCAGCAGGAGACAAGAATCCAAATGATGGATCTGAGTCTTTAGTCCATTGCTTTTATAAACATGTACCATGAGAGAAATGGAAATAGTTTAGTACATGGTGTGGTGACAGTTCATATAAATAACGCTTATAAAATAACTGTGGGAACTGGTGGCTCCCTCTGACATTATAGAAAACATCGTGCAGTGATTCTCTCATCCCCTGGCAGTCAGAAGAAAGTAAAATAAAGAGCTAATTGATCTTTACATAACTAACTGGGTTTCTATGAACCCCGTATACCAGCCAGGAGTGCTACCTGGATACTATTGCGAGTGTGCACAAACACATGCTGAGTCTTTTCAATGACGCAAGATGCAGCTTTCACAGTAAATGCCTCTGTCATACTGCCATCTGTCCATAGAACTTTCTCAGCATGTTCTCACCAGGAGGGGGTGTTTGTTACAAATGAGAAGAAACCCTGGTGCTTATACAGGGTTCATAGGATGAGTTCTCTAGACTTCCTGGAGTGGCCTCCAAGTAATGCTCATGACGATAGAGAGATGCTCCTGGGTAGAAGTTTGGCATACAGCATCCAGTGGGTTAGGCTCTACTTAGATACGGGAGACACGTGTCTTTCCTCTGTGACAAATGATCCGTTTGTTCAGTCAGATGGCTGCTGTCAGGTTTAAAATAGTTCCATAGTAGATATAAAGAACACTACAGACTCATCTTCATAGAGTGCTGCAGAGTGGAGGTCTATACACCGGCTTTAAAAAAAGAAATATATATATATATAATTTTTTATTTTTATCCTTTTTTAATTTTACACTTTTCTTTTTAAATAAACATGTTAACTGGTTGAAATTATTTTGATGGATAACTATTATTACCATTACTATATAATACTATAGATACTGTATATACTTGGTTAGAGCTTTTATGTATTGATTGATTTCTAAAGCACTTTTGTTTTAAATGTGCTCTATGAATTAAGGTGAACTTGACTAATTTTTTCAAATGACCATGACTTCAAGTGAGAGTTTTCTGAATGCTAACCATTGCATAGAAAAAAATATATATACAGTGGGTACGGAAAGTATTCAGACCCCCTTAAATTTTTCACTCTTTGTTATATTGCAGCCATTTGATAAAATCATTTAAGTTCATTCTTCTTCCTCATGAATGTACACATAGCTCCCCATATTGACAGAAAAACACAGAATTGTTGACATTGTTGCAGATTTATTAAAAAAGAAAAACTGAAATATCACATGGTCCTAAGTATTCAGACCCTTTGCTGTGACACTCATATATTTAACTCAGGTGCTTTCCATTTCTTCTGATCATCCTTGAGATGGTTCTAAACCTTAGTTTGAGTCCAGCTGTGTTTGATTATACTTATTGGACTTGATTAGGAAAGCCACACACCTGTCTATATAAGACCTTCCAGATCACAATGCATGTCAGAGCAAATGAGAATCAAGAGGTCAAAGGAACTGCCTGAAGAGCTCAGAGACAGAATTGTGGCAAGGCACAGATCTGGCCAAGGTTACAAAAAGATTTCTGCTGCACTTAAGGTTCCTAAGAGCACAGCGGCCTCCATAATCCTCAAATGGAAGACGTTTGGGATGACCAGAACCCTTCCTAGAGCTGGCCGTCCGGCCAAACTGAGCTATCAGGGGAGAAGAGCCTTGGTGAGAGAGGTAAAGAAGAACCCAAAGATCACTGTGGCTGAGCTCCAGAGATGCAGTCAGGAGATGGAAGAAAGTTGTAGAAAGTCAACCATCACTGCAGCCCTCCACCAGTCGGGGCTTTATGGCAGAGTGGCCCGACGGAAGCCTCTCCTCAGTGCAAGACACATGAAAACCCGCATGGAGTTTGCTAAAAAACACCTGAAGGACTCCAAGATGGTGAGAAATAAGATTCTCTGGTCTGATGAGACCAAAATATAACTTTTTGGCCTTAATTCTTAGCGGTATGTGTGGAGAAAACCAGGCACTGCTCATCACCTGTCCAATACAGTCCCAACAGTGAAGCATGGTGGTGGCAGCATCATGCTGTGGGGGTGTTTTTCAGCTGCAGGGACAGGACGACTGGTTGCAATCGAGGAAAAGATTAATGCGGCCAAGTACAGGGATATCCTGGACAAAAACCTTCTCCAGAGTGCTCTGGACCTCAGACTGGGCCGAAGGTTTACCTTCCAACAAGACAATGACCCTAAGCACACAGCTAAAATAACGAAGGAGTGGCTTCACAACAACTCCGTGACTGTTCTTGAATGGCCCAGCCAGAGCCCTGACTTAAACCCAATTGAGCATCTCTGGAGAGACCTAAAAATGGCTGTCCACCAAAGTTTACCATCCAACCTGACAGAACTGGAGAGGATCTGCAAGGAGGAATGGCAGAGGATCCCCAAATCCAGGTGTGAAAGACTTGTTGCATCTTTCCCAAAAAGACTCCTGGCTGTATTAGATTAAAAGGGGGCTTCTACTAAATACTGAGCAAAGGGTCTGAATACTTAGGACCATGTGATATTTCAGTTTTTCTTTTTTAATAAATCTGCAACAATGTCAACAATTCTGTGTTTTTCTGTCAGTATGGGGTGCTATGTGTACATTAATGAGGAAGAAGAATGAACCTAAATGATTTTAGCAAATGGCTGCAATATAACAAAGAGTGAAAAATTTAAGGGGGTCTGAATACTTTCCGTACCCACTGTATATTACTACTAGAGCATATAGTCCTCCTACTCTTTTAGCTAAATCTTTTGCTAGAAAAAAGGTTTCTTTTTGACATACCCATTTCAATTTGACTTGAATAAGCTTGTAAGTAGGTGGCTTAAGAATTAAATCCCATTCTGAGCTCTTGTCTCTAACAGCACGGCTCTGACAGTAGCACCGACTGCCAGGCAAACCACAGGCTTTTTATTAACACATTTGTTATACTTTTCCATGATTATAGTTACAGCTAATTGTTCTTTTTCTTTTTTTTTTTTTAATGGCACCCATTTCACATAATGTAATAATAGTCTGAACGTAATCAGATTTGAAAAAAAATATATATATTAGCAAATAAAAAACATCATTGAGAGACATTTATTTCCCATTCATGAAAGTCTCAAGTGTTAACTGTTTTTACAGAGAGTAAAGTTCATGGATGAAGAATGTTACATTTGTGAATGCAAGTGCAGGTGATTCATGTGAAACGCAACCACCAGAAAAAATGACAAACATGAGACAATGAGTGCTGTGAAGGTTGAGGCTACATTTAAGTGCTAATCAGTTGTGAATTGGAATCAGGTGTAGAAATCACTTTATATGATGCAGTAGCTTATGGAAAACAGAGTCCAGTGTCTCAGGCACATTTTTATTATTTCAGATTAATCGTTTATAGCTACTATATGATAATAGGAACAAATTAGTGTCATAGATATTGCCTTACATGTCAGTATAACTTTAAATGAACAAATATAATGTGACATTACATCATATGATGTGTGTTTAATAAATGAGAAAAATGAATGAGCTGCTTTGGAATAAGTAACGTTTTTAAATAAAATGCCTGCTTGGTTATATAATATGTAAAAATAAAATATATTAAAATAATTTTGATAAATCAAATTAATGCAAAACACCTTTATTACATTAATTAAATCAAGTAATCGATTAAATTGGCAAAAATTAAATCGATAAAATGAAATTAAATCAATGTTAAAATTCAGTAGTTTACATTTGTTAGACCCACTTCAGGTAATACAGATGTGCATGTAAGTGTGTGAGTGTTTTACATTTAATATTTAATTTTCTAAAGATATATTCTACTTAACTTTTCTATTGATTTCAGCACACTTTAACAAATATCTTCATTACTTCCATCCATTCACTTCCTCGATATATGGAATTGTCAGGATTTTCTTCCTGTTAAGTGAAATTCTTGAAGCTGGACATAAAACGCTAAAGAATCTATATTGCCGGTTTTGGTGATGGCAGAAAGTGGCAACGGATTTGTTCAGGTGCGAAAACAAAATCTAAGTTTTACAATGTAAACTTACTACAAATCTTATTTCCGGTAGGGAGTGAGTAGCTACAGTGACACTTCACTAGCTCTAGTTTCTTTTTGTACCCCTGGCATTGTTGTGTATGTTTTCAAGTTTAATAATAAAAATATAAAAATATAAAAAAAAAAAAACAGTGACATTGCACACAAAGTGTTAGGTGGAGACTAAACAAACTTGCGGTCCACCACTTAAAACGTTACAAAAGGGAACTTGGATTTTAACTATGTTCCGCACGTAAAAAAGGATTGCATTCAGTACACATCTGTCTAAATGAAAGTATAAGAAAAGAAACAAGTCTAAAAATCTACAAAAAATCACACTACAGTCCATGTTTTAAGTCTAATGTGATTTATGCTCTTTGTAGCAAAAAAAAAAAAAAAATATCTCCTGTTTTAAATGACATTATACAGGTTCAGATTCGAATATAGATTCAGAATTTAGACAGTGAGCTCACACATTTTGTTTGGAAGTTGCATTTTCAAAAAATGTGTGTAAATTAGTTATACAGTAATGCTCAAATCTTTCCCAATTTTGCCTTATTTCCCACTCTGGTGCAAAATTTGCAACTTCAAACTCTGATGCAATGCAACAGAATAACAATGATGTAATCTATAGATATAAATATTATTAACTTACCTCAACATGCTTGCGCAGGTTTGATGTCGAGTTTTTATAAGCTGCCAGTTCAGTCGCCTTCGGAAAACACATCTTACACTGCATAATAAAGCTGCCATTCTTGCATTTGAAGTCAAAGTGGTTGCTAAAATATGGCCAGGGGTTTGTTTCATAAGAATTTAACGTCATTTGCACTTTCAGCTCGGCTTGCATCACTGACATCTGTCTTGTCCATCTGCATCTTTCTTTCTTGAAAGTTTAGCGCATTTGTTCTCCTGCCCATCAGTCAATCTGTGCAGTAGGTTTTTTTCCTTGCATTACTTTTATTTAGTAATTTTTTTTATTCAGTAACAAATACGATTTAAAATGTAGTTAAGTACAATACTTCAAAAAAACATAAGAAAAAGTAAAATTGCAGATTTTCAAAACTACTTTGAAAAGTAGAAGTACACAAAAGCACTATTCAATTACCGTAGCATGAGCAAATTGAATTAGTTACTTTTCACCTCTGTATATATTTAGTTAACATGAGTTGATGTGGAATATAATTTGTGGCTTGCTAGAGAGCTCCGATTCTATCCGTACTAAACATATAGATGTTTGACTGTATCCCAGGGCTCTTCACCCTACATCAGTACCTGTCTTTACAAATTAAATTAAATTAAATTCATTTTCATTTGTATAGAGCTTTTAACAATGAACTTAGTCTCAAAGTAGCTTTGCAGAGATAAAGCGGTTATAAAAGAATGTATAAGTTTGTTCCTGTTGTAAGTCTTTAATGAGCAAGCTGGTGGCAACTGTGGTGAGGAAAAATTCCCTAAGATGGCATTAGGAAGAAACCTCGAGAGGAACCAGACTCAAAAGGGAACCGATCCTCATCTTTACTCCAATGACAAGTACTGCAAGACTAATATTTAAAAGGACTTCATTTACTCATTTACAAACCAAAAAAATTAATAAAGTGATACAAAACCCAGCTTATTCCAGTTTTGCAGCACTACATTTTTTAGGGAATTTGCTGCAATGGTTATCTGTGAATTCTGATAATGCAATTGAATAAAACATAACTCTTTTATGCTTGACCAATTTGATTTAACTTGAAAGTTAAATCATGAAACTTAAAAGGGGGTGTATGTGAAAAGACTTAATCTTCTACAAAGCAAAATGTGAACTGGATTGATTTTTTTTTTTTTAGAAATGTGTAACTACAACATAAGCCATGCTAATAAACATGGGTCAATCTGTGTGTGTGTGTGTGTGTGTGTGTGTGTGTGTGTGTGTGTGTGTGTGTGTGTGTGTGTGTGTGTGTGTCAGTGTGCGCATATTCACACCCAATATATCACTGCCCTTCTACGTCCCTGTTCTTGTATGCATGTCTATGTAGAGAGTCTCTGCCACCAAACAATGTGTTACAAACTAGATTGGACACACACATGATTATGCTGTTCTGCTGGTATTCTTTCTGCTCTCGGTGTGTTTGTGATATTGATTGGCCAAAGAGAAAAGACAAAGAGAAGAAGGCTTTTTTTGTGTCACTCACTTGCCTCAAATATGCACTAAATTGAACAAACGATCGTTGAGACAATATGTGCAATATACATCGTAATCTGTATATTTTTTTCCAGGAGAAAAAGGGAAAACCAAGAAAGATGTACAGCAGAGAGGAGCCCATACAAACAGAACAACTGTGGGCTTGATTTGTAGTGTGAATTGATGTGGTTCATATGATACATGTTTCAGATCATGACACATAAAAAGCAGAAACAACTGTGTGTCTCTCTTAGTCTTTTTCCTCCCTTTATTTCAGCATTCACCAAGTTCATTCAAGGTTCCTCTGTGGGTTTACCACATAATCAAAAGCAAGGTTTCTCAGCTGCTTTTGCCTCAGGCCTCACATTTGTTCTTCATCATTAAATCATGGCACAAAAGGATTTTAACTTTCTGGCCCCTCTAATGCCATTATACGAAATATATTTTCCACTAAGAGGTTATACCTTCATGTACTAAAACATGACACAAATGTGCATCCAGAGCTAAAAAATATAATTCTGATAAATGGAGGCTTCGATCTCAAGCTCCTGCCTTCCATCTTAAATATAGACAACAGGTACATGGTTATATTCCTACACTGTATAGCACCAGAAGAATGAAGCAATAGAAACAGAATAATAACACAATCTGTATAAATGTAAAAGCTGCTCTGTTTAAATACACTGCAGTTCATATTCCTAAGGATACTGAATATGGTTAAAAAAGAAAATGTCAGTATTATTGATTCTGAGGTGAGGAATACAGTATACTCATAAATTCTCAGAGTCAAATTAATGCTCTTCTGGCTGAATGAGCAGAAATCCCTGCAGCCACATTTCAATTGGAAGGCCTTTCCGGAAGAGTGGAGGTTATTATAGCAGAAAAGGGGGAACCAAATCCATGTTACTGTGTATGGTTTTAAAATTGCACATATGAGTGTGATCGTTGGTTGTTTATATGCCTGAGGCTGTAACATTAAAACCACCTGCCTAATTATATAAGTCCCCCTTGTGCTACCAAAATAGCTCTGATCCATCAAGAAATGGATTCCACAAAATCTCTAAAGGAGTGCTGTGGTATTTGGTAACAAAACATCAACAGCAGATCCTTTAAGTTGTGAGCTGGAGCCCCCATAGATCAAACGTGCTTGCCAGCACATCCGAAAGTTGCTTGTGTGGATAGCAGTCTAGGGAATTAGAAAGCAAAGTCTACACCTTAAACTCTTTGTTGTGTTTTTTAAACCATTCCTGAGAATTGTAGTGTGGTAAAGAGTATTATCCTGCTGAAAGAGACCACTGATATTAGTAAATACTGTTGCCGTTTGGTCTACAACAATGTTTAGGAAAGGGGTATGAGTAAAAGTAACATCCACATGAGAAGCAGGACTCAAAGTTCCCTTTCAGGGACTCGAGCTGCATCAACAACATTTTTGTTGCTGTTGTCCACACTTTGAATCACATGTGTTATTCAAAAAGGCAAGGCAAAGCCTGGAAAGGCAAAACATCACCAGCAGGGTGACATCACGGCCAGGAAGCTATAAAATGCCTATGGAGCTGATGTTAGCTTCTGTTTGTTCAGAAAGAGCTCTGTGTGTGTGTCTGTGTGAGAGTAAAAAAAAAGAAAAAAGAAAGGAAAATATAAAAGCAAGCACGACTTCCATCTGTGTGTCTTTCCTTGCCCCAGCTTTATTACAAGAGGGATACACAGGCCTGTTTGTAGATTGCTTGGGAAAGAAGCATGCTCATTCAGGTCACGAGGGAGTCAAGGATGCTTACTTCTACATATCCATCCTCCCTTCCGTTCTTCCATTCGGCCTTGAGCTCTTACTCCGCACCTTCACAAAGTGAATATGAATAGGAATGTGGCTCTGACCTAGCTGAGACTCCAGGGCATCCGAATTCTGAACTATATCAATGATTGGTTGATATTAGCTCAATCAGAGCTTCTGGTGGTACGGTTTTGAGATGTTATTCTAACCTATATGAAGGTGGGCGTAAGGCTAAATGCCAAGGAGAGTTTGCTATCTCCAGTACAGAGAATCACTTCTTAGGCGTAGTGTGGGATTCGACCAGTATGCGGGCACATCTGTCTATCCTTACGGTAGTCAAGAGAGAAGGCCTGTCAAATGTGATTCAACTTTGCCTACTGCACATGAGACCACTCCAATGGTGGATCAGAGACAGAGGGTTCTCCAGGAAGTGCAACCCACTTCTGACCATCATAGTCTTGCGGCGAGCCCTTCGGGCCTTAGACATGTGGAGAGAACCTGCGTTCCTGTCTCAAGGCCCCATGCTGGGAGCTCCATGTTGACGTGTAACGTTAACGACAGATGCTTCTCCACAGGGTGGGGCATAGTCATGAGTTGCCATTCCACCCAAGGTCGGTGGAGTGGGCCTCATCTCACTTGGCACATCAACTGCCTGGAGATGCTAGCCGTGCTTCTGGCTTGGAAGCACTTTCTCCTAGACCTAAGGGATCATGTGCAACACATCGTTGGTCTCCTATATCAACTATCAGGGGGTCTGCAATTTCACCTCCTATACAGGCTGGCACATCAGATCCTCCTCTGGACCCAGGGAAGACTGCTCTCCTTTAGGGCAGCTTAAATCCCAGGGTACCTAAATCAGGGAGCAGACACTCTCTTGAGGAGATGGCTGAGGCCCGGGGAATGGAGGCTCCAAAAAACAGGTGGTGATGCAAATATCAAGGAAGATTTATAGAGCACAAGTGGATCTGTTTGAGACTCAAGAGACATCAAACTGTCCCCTCTGGTTTTTCCAGCCCCTTTTGGGTTAGACGCCATGGTACGGACATGGCCGAGGCTGCGCCTGTATGGCTGTAAGCTGTTCGTCTGCTATGGTCCCTATAAAATACGGGTTCTCTGCAAGCAAGCAGACCCTCAGCAGGTGGATTGTGAATGCCATCTTATCCTCCTATAAGTCCTCTGGTCTTCCCGCTCCTTTCAGGGTCAGAGCTTACTCTACGGCCTGGTCCTCTGGAGTCCCACTCCAAGACATTTGCAGCGCTGCAGGCTGGTCCAGCCCACTGATTTTCATCAGGTTATATAACCTTGACCTTAGAGCCACTTCTGGATTCTCTATTATTCGATCTAGTTGTAGCCATCCACACTAAGCAGGGACAGGTCAGTCTGGCATAATTGAACTCTTGTTCCAAAACCATTGTTGACGCAGCTCGAGTTCTTAAAAGGTAACTTTTCTAGGTTACGTATGTAACTCTGGTTTCCTGAGGGAACGAGACGCTGCGTCTCCAAGCCACACTCCCTGCATCCTCATGGCACTTCCTTCGCTTTTTGAAGCTAGGGTCGGCTTCACCGCATGCGTATTTTATAGCTTCCTGGTCAAAATGACGCGCCTCTCCATTGGACAGATTACACACCTGATTCAGAATACAGAAGTGTTCCCAAAGTGTTGTTGACGCAGCGTCTCATTCCCTCAGGGAACCAGGATTACATACATAACCTAGAGATGTTTTTTATCAGAACATTGCTCAGACCATAACACAGTCTTTGCCTGCATGACTTTGTATGCATGTGGCTGTCTACATGATGTTAAAGAAATCATGATGCAGCAGACCAATCCCATTAGACTTTCATTAGTGTGCAGGAAATATGCTACACCAAACAACAGATTATTTTAAATCACACCCTTGTGCTTAACTTTATTGTCTAGTCCTGATTCTAGTTGAAACTGTCTAAATAACACAGTAAAATTAGATGTTGTACTTTGTTAGTAATGTCATTAAAATGGTGGCCATGATGTTATTATTAATCTTTTACTTTTCTTAATCATTTTGATTACTGAAACATGCAAATATATCTGAATATTCCTTGCTTTAGGTCCTGCACCATAGCCCTAAATTGAATTCACATGACAGCTACCAACAGCTAACAAGCAAAAAGCATGAAAGCCAACATGGGCAACCATGTCCTTTCAAACTGCTGCTGATGCTGCATCACAGAGCAAAGTAACAGTCAGAGAAAAGTGCTCTCTGCCCGTTACACATACATGGATTCACAGGCACCTATGTTTGGTTAGTGTCTTTGATTGACAGGAGAATAAAAGTATGCCATCTGTCCTAGCCAGAGAACAAAGCTAGTTTTGCTCATCAATAGCTGTGGCATCTTCAGGCTTTCAATTGTGATCTCCAGATGACAGTATGAATGCAGTCTGCTTGCTTTTTGAAACTGAAATTGTAGGCCACATCCTTGGTATTTTCTCATTTCTCACCTTTCTTGTATTTCTTGTTTATATTCTTCTCCTGTTGCATATTGATTTTCCATATTGAGTCCGACTAAATCTTGACCCCTGGTATGGGCTATGACTAGATTTATTTTAACAGACTTTGCCATTAAACGACTTAGTATATTTATATATATATATAAGGGTAAGATGCCACAGGGCAGCAGTTCTATTTTACCATAGCAAAGAGCTTGTTACTTTAAAAAGTCCCCTATCACTTGCAAGCTCCATAAAAACACCTTATGCGGCCAATATTAGGTCTGCTAAGCCTCATCCTGGCTCTCTACATGGTCCTGTTTGATTTAATGGACCTCCTTCTGTTATGCCGTTTGGGTATTTCAGCTCTTTATGACAACCTTGATGAATATTGTACCTGCAGCTTTGTTTAATATAAGTTTAGCAGCAAATAATGTGAATCGACAGAGCACATAATCACTGAGGGACACCCAAGTTTGGACACAAGAAGGGAATTTCTAAAGGACAAGAAAGGAATTTCTTGTCCTTTATTAAAGAAATATGGGGCATATCGCTACAATTTTTAGGGAGAAAGCAAGCAGAATCTAAGTCCTGTGCAAACATACTCCCACATAAAGAGCATGGCTGGATGCAGTGGGAGCTCAGAGTGGGAGTTCTGTTACCTGCGGCCTCTGATGACCCACCTACCTGATATTTTCCATCTGCCTGTGAACTAACTGTAAATGCTCAGAGTTGAAAAACATGGTTGATTCATTGCCAGCACTGACAACAAAATGCAGGATTATTTGTTATTTTATTTATTGATTTCGTAATTGAAAATCGGGGCAAGAGGCCTTGAGAGGCGAAAAGAAAGAAAGGAAAGAAAACACTCAGTAGTGAGTCAGGCTACATTTAAAAGCCTCTCAGCCTCACAAATCAAATAAAAGGTCAATATTAATACTTGTGCTAGAGTTAGCAGCAGGTCTTACAGATATCCTGAAGGGGCTAACATCTTTACCATGGCTAATATAAACAGTTGGTTTTGGGTGGTAGGCATCAAAATACTGTCAATAGGCTGTACCCTAAAAAACATATTTCCCCAGATCAGTTATCATCTGTAGTTTTATCAAATAAACAATTTTTAGTTCAAATTACAGCTGTATCTCTTACAAGGATTTAAGAAGTGTGCAATATAATTATAAGAGATTATTTCAGGTCTAGTGCAACCATGTTGTATTTGTTCTAAAACTAAGATAAGCTAAGTTACATTTTGGACATGTTTTTAATGGGAACTGGCTTATTAGTAGGAGCGTATGGCCCAACACACAGTGACATGAATCTGCTCCTGCTAGAAAATCTTGCCTAACGTAAATCAATAGCTACTATAACCACAAAACGCATGTAATCAGTGAATAGTAAGAGACCTGAAAGTGTGTAATATTGTCATAGTTTTGAGAAAGTGCACAAGTGAATTGCAGCAATAGATTTTACCATTCAGAATATATCTAAACATTTAATTAAAGAGGTGTAGTATAATATATAAAAAGAAAATAATAATAATAATTAATAATAATAATAATAATAATAATAATAATAATAATAATAATAATAATATTAATAATAATAATAATAATAATAATAATAAATTAAAGCAAAGGAAATTTAGGGCACATCTTTTTGTGCATTTGATCTCATTACCATTTAAAAACATCTAAATAAAGAGCCAAAGTCTAAAAAATATATATGGATTGTTATATCGCAATGCTGTTTAATAATTGTTTCTGATTGGATGACAGACCTTCTATAAGCGGTGCAATTATATTTTATTTAATGCACAGATAAAGTTGTTTCAGGAAGGTGTTGACAGCCTTAAATTTCCATATCACTTTGCCAAGTGAACGGTGTACTTAATTATTATTATATTATAAATACATTTTTATATTTAATTGTTATTGTTGCAGCTAATAGAAATCTTCTTCTTCTTCTTCTTCCGGCTGCTCCCATTAGGGGTCGCCACAGCGGATCATCCGTCTCCATACCACCCTGTCCTCTACATCTGCCTCTTTTACACCAACTACCTGCATGTCACTCCCAACGAAATCCTCAACATCTTCAGCTCTGCTACCTCCAGCTCCACCTCCTGTCTTTTACTCAATGCCACTGTCTCTAATCCATACAACATCGCAGGTCTCACCACAGTCCTATAAACTTTCCCTTTAATTTTTGCAGATACCCTACTATCACAAATCACTCCTGTCACTCTTCTCCACCCACTCCACCCCGCCTGCACTCTTTTCTTCACTTCTCTAACACACTCTCCATTACTTTGCACTGTTGACCCTAGGTACCTGAATTCCTCCACCTTCTCCAGCTCTTCTCCCTGCAACCGCACCACTCCACTGCCCTCCCTCTCATTCACACACATGTACTCTGTCTTACTCCTACTGAGTTTCATTCCCCTTCTCTCCAGCGCATATCTCCACCTCTCCAGGCTCTTCTCAACCAGCTCCCTACTCTCCGTCAACCTGTCCATCACCACTGCAAACAGGGAAGGGCTCAGGGCCAATCCTTGATGCAGTCCAACCTTCACCCTGAACCAGTCTGTCGTACCTACTGCACACTTCACTGTTGTCACACTGTCCTCATACATGTCCTGCGCCACCCTCACATACTTCTCTGACACACCTGACTTCCTCATACAATACCACAACTCCTCTCTTGGCACCCTGTCGTACGCCTTCTCTAAATCCACAAATACACAATGCAATTCCTTCTGTCCTTCTCTATACTTCTCCATCAACATTCTTAAAGCAAATAAGGCATCTGTGGTGCTCTTCCTCGGCATGAAACCATACTGTTGCTCACAGATGGTCACCTCTTCTCTCAGCCTGGCTTCCACTACTCTTTCCCATAACTTCATGGTGTGACTGATCAACTTAATTCCCCTGTAGTTACTGCAGGTCTGCACATCTCCTTTATGCTTAAAGATCGGTACCAGCACACTTCTTCTCCATTCCTCAGGCATCTTCTCACCTTCCAAAATCCTGTTAAACAATCTGGTCAAAAACTCCACTGCCATCTCTCCTAAACATCTCCATGCTTCTACCGGTATGTCATCTGGTCCAACCGACTTTCCACTCTTCATCCTCTTAATCACTGCTCTCACTTCCTCCTTACTAATCCTATCTACATCCTGCTTTACCAACTCCACATCATCCAACCTTCTCTCCCTCTGATTTTCCTCATTCATCAGCTGCTCAAAATACTCCCTCCACCTTCTCAACACACTCTCCTCACTAGTCAACACATTTCCCTCTCCATCCTTTACTGCTCTAACTTGCAGTACATCCTTCCCAGCTAGGTCCCTCTGCCTGGCCAATCGGTATAAATCCTTTTCTCCTTCCTTAGTGTCCAACCTCTCATACAGCTCCTCATATGCCTTTTCCTTGGCTTTCGCCACATCCCTCTTAACCTGCTGCCGCATCTCCTTGTACTCCTGCCTTCTTTTCTCATCACTCTGTCTATCCCACTTCTGTTTTTCCAACCTCTTTCTCCTTATGCTCTCCTGCACTTCCTCCTTCCACCACCACGTCTCCTTGTCTTGCTTTCTATTTCCAGATGTCACACCAAGTACTTTTCTAGCTGCCTCCCTCAACACTCCTGCAGTAGTTGCCCAATCATCCAACACCTCCTTAACACCACTAAGTCTCTGTCTGACCTCTTCCCTGAACCTCATACTACACTCTTCCTCCTTCAGTTTCCACCATCTTATTCTTCTTTCAGTCCTCACTCTCCTCATCTTCTTCTTCTCCTCCAAAACCATCCTACAGACCACCATCCGATGCTGTCTAGCTACACTGTCCCCTGCCAACACCTTACAGTCTCGAATCTCCTTCAGGTTGCATCTCCTGCATAGCACATAGTCCACCTGTGTACACCTTCCTCCACTCTTATACGTCACCCTATGATCCTCCTTCTTCTTAAAATAAGTGTTCACCACTGCCATTTCCATCCTTTTAGCAAAATCTACCACCATCTGCCCTTCCACATTCCTCTCCTTAAAACCATACCTACCCATCACCTCCTCATCACCTCTGTTCCCTTCACCTACATGCCCATTAAAGTCTGCCCCAATCACCAATCGTTCTTTCCTAGGTACACCATCTACCACTTCATCTAATTCACTCCAGAATCTTTCCTTCTCCTCCATCTCACAGCCAACTTGTGGAGCATAGGCACTGATGACATTTATCATCATCCCTTCAACTTCCACCTTCACAATCATCACCCTATCAGAAACTCTCTTCACCTCCACTACACTCTTACTGTACTTTTCCTTCAGCATCACCCCTACACCATTTCTTTTTCCATCCACACCATGATAAAACAGTTTAAACCCACCTCCAATACTCCTGCCCTTACTCCCTTTCCACTTGGTCTCCTGAACACACAGCATATCTACCTTTCTCCTCTCCATCATATCAGCTATCTCTTTCCCTTTACCCGTCATAGTACCAACATTTAAAGTACCAGCCCGAACCTCCACTCTCCTGCACTGCTCCTTTCCCTGCCGTCTCTGTAGACATCTTCCTCCTCTCGTTCTCCTCCTACGGCCAACAGTAGCCCAATTTCCACCGGTACCCTGTCGGCTAACGATACCTGTGGCGGTCGTTGTTAACCCGAGCCTCGACCGATCCGGTATGAAATTCTCATTTGTGATTCGCATATTTGATTTGGCACATGTTTTATGCTGAATGCCCTTCCTAACGCAACCCTCCCCATTTACCCGGGCTTGGGACCGGCACTAAGAGTGCACTGGCTTGTGCATCCATAATGGCTGGGTTGTTGCAGCTAATAGAAATATGGAACAAATACATTTATATACAACATATTGCACTCCTTTTTCTTGTTCTTTCTCCCCCTTTCCAATAACTGTATATCAAAAGCTCAATCCTATATTAGAAAAAAAAATATTTTTTTATTATTGATTATTATTGATTATTTAAATTTTAAAGGGAAATTTAGGAACAAAAGAATTTTAACAATATCTTCAGGTGTGCTAACTGTGGTATAAGTGCAATAATAAACTCGGGGGTAGGATGAGACCAATAGTCAGGGTTTGAAAGAGATGGTTTATTGCATGTACACTATATGGAAAAGATTATTGGGACACCTGACAGTTCCTGCCATATCTGGTTCTTTTCCAAACTGTTATTTGTTAATTAAACTCACATAATTGCATAGGGTGTCTTTGGTATCTGTGTCTGTGGTATAATACAATTTTGAGTTCACTTGAACTTGGAAAGCTAAACCTGTTCCAGCATGGCAATGCCCCTGTGCACAAATCAAGCTCCATGAAGATATGATTTACATGGTTTATAGAGAAAGATCTTGAGTGGCCTGCTATAGGGCTGTGATCTCATCTCTACTGATCACCTCTGGGATGAATTGGAACTCTGACTGCACCCCAGGCCTCCATAATTTCTCTCTCATCAGTACCTGACATCACTAACAGCCTTTTGGCTGATGAACACAAATGTCACAAGCACAAACCAAAATCTAGTGGAACATCTTTCCAGAAATGTGGTTTGCTTGTTTAGTTGCTTTGATTTTCTAAATATTAAATCTGGTAGTCTACCACGAATAACAAATCAGAGCATGAATTATGCTTGTCCCAGACTCCCAGGCTATTGATTTTTACATTCTTGAGCAGAACCTCTAGGCAAATGACTTTTTTTTTTTCTATGAAAAGAAGTGATCTATATATTTAAAAATATATTTTTTTAATTAAGTTTTCTATTGATGACTCTTTTTATAAAATTGTCTTGAAATATGAATATACCAAGAATTTATATTTGATTTAATAATTGTACAACTTTGACAACCTTTTAAATAAATACTTGGTTACAAGGCATTTAACAGCTACCACATGATTTAGTGGTAAGCTTCGATCCATTTTTTTAATTAATATTCACCAACTCTTACTTGCAGAATTGTTCTGAGATATCCTGCAAGGACTTTTAGGGCTATCTGAAAGCTATTAAGTTATTTTATGTTGTAGAACTTTTTAGCTTTATTTTCTTGACTGACTGACACAATTTATTGTTATTTGCTCAAATCTATTCTTCCATCTATCTGTGTAATTTTTCTTGTGCCACTGAACCCCCAATCATACAATCCCAAAGCATAATGTTCACCCCTTGTTTAACTCTTGTCAAGGTGGTCTTTTGATCAACAATATATGCCTAGACATTGTATTGCATAGATGGTTTATTTCTGATGACTCCTCCATGCAGACTATGTTTGTGCATGCAATGCTTCACAGAAGAACCCTGCATTCCCACTACTGTACTACCTGTGTGCTGTATTACTATGTCAAGTGCTTGTTTATTCTTTCAGAATTTTGTCTTGACTTTCCCAATAACTACCATTTCTTAATGATATTTTTGAGGAAACTTTGAGCTGGAGCTACTTACTTTCTATTTTTCTTAAATTTTTTTTTTTTACTTTGTGAGCATTTATAGTCATGGCCAAAAATATCGCCACTCTTGAAATTTAATTTAAAAAATTGTTCCAATTGCAAATGTTTTGGTATTCACGTGCTTCTTGTTTTTGCAACAACAACAACAACAACAACAACAACAAAATAAAACAGTGAAAAAAAGTCAAACTTGATTAGATTTCATACAGAGCTCAAAAATTGATGTAATTTGTATTTAGACACACCTGTGGCAGGTAAAAGCTGTGGGCAATATAGTAATCACACTTGCAACCAGTTAAAATGGAGAAAAGTTGACTGAACTTTTGTGTTGTGTGTCACACTGAACATGGAGAAAAGAAAGAAGTGTAAAGAGTTGTCTGTGGATTTAAGAGAGAAAATGTTGAAATTTTTTTTACAATCTCAAGGCTACAAATCCATCCCCAGAGATCTTAATGTTCCTGTGCCCACTGTGTTAAATTTTAAGAGGATTTTTTACAGCCAATGGCACTGTAGCTAACCTGCCCTGGACGTTGACGGAAGAGCAAAAATAATGAAACATTTCAACGAAGGATTGTTTGAATGGTGAATTAAGAACCCGATTAACTTCCAAACATATTCAAGCTGATTTGCAGACACAGGGTACAACAGTGTCAGTTCGCACTATCCATTACCATCTAAATGTTATGGTAGGAGACAAAGGAGGACAACCCTGCTGACAGAAAGGCATAAAAATGAGTTCTATAGTTTGTCAAAACTTATGTGCGAGACCACAATCCTTCTGGGAGAACGTACTGTGGACAGATGAGTCAAATGTAGAGCTTTTTGGTAAGGGATATCATGGCACTGTTTACAGAAAAAGAAATGAGGCCTTCAAAGAAAAGAACACAGCCCATACAGTCAAGTATGGTGGAGGTTTGAAGATGTTTTGGGCTGGCTTTTGCTGCTTCTGGCACTGGATGCCTTGACTGTGTGAAAGGTATCATGAAATCTGTTGATTACTAACGAATTTTGGGGCACAACGGAGTGGCCAGTGTCAAAAAGCTGCGTCTCCACCAGAGGTAATGGGGGGTTCAAGCATGACAATGACCCGAAACACACTTCAAAAAGCACTCAGAAAGCACAAAACCCTGGAGAGTTCTGAAACTGCCAGCAATGAGTCCAGATCTGAATCCCATAGAACACCTGTGGAGAGATCTAAAAAAACAGCAGTTGGGAGAAGGCATCCTTCAAATTTTGAATGAAGTGGAGCAGAGTGCAAAAGAACAGTGGTCCAAAATTCCAGTAAAGAGGTGTAAGAAACTCATTTATGGTTACAGAAAGCAAATGATTTAATTTATTTCTCCCAAAGGGGGTGCTACCAAATATTATATTAAGGGTGCCAATAATTTTATCCTGTGCATTTTTTGGGGTTCTGTGTGTGAACTGTATTTGATTTGACTTTTCTTCTCAGAATTTTTGTGTTGTTCCAATGCAAACAAAAATAAAGTATCAAAACATTTAAACTGCAACAATTTTCTGAGAGAAGGGTTGCAATTTCTGACACAATTGCAAGGGTGCTTATATTTTAGGCCATGACTGTATTATTGTAGCTTAATGTTTTTAAGATCCACAGTCAGATGCTTAAAAAAACATGGCTTAGTGTGATCATTAGTTGTGAAGAGTCATAGAATAATTCAAGACTTGCCTAACAAGTCCTAATGAGGCAATTACAGCGTAATGAGTTAAACTCATTAAAACTGCAACCTTAAGAAATAGATGGTCCAAACTTCTTTTTTTTATCTTAACCATCTACACATACACAATGTATAATTCAATATAAGATGATTATATGAATAAAAATAGACATCGAATTCAGAAATTACAATTAGAAGGTTTTTTTGTCCTTAGCATTTGGTTTTTGCCCTTCTTTAAAAAAAAAAGGCAATATATATAATTTTTCTTTTTTTATCTTTTCTTTTTATTATGGTTTGGAAATGTTATTTTATTTTTTCCGTTTCCAACTGTTTCTGCTCTCCCTTTTTCATTGTTGTTTCAATTGCCCCAAATTTCAATGTGTTCAATTTTAACCTATCATGCTTTTCTGGTCCTGAGCGTAGCTTTATATTCTTTAATTGCTTCATAGTATTTATTAGTGAAATTATGACATTAAAGACAGGTGTCTCATCCAATGTTTGGTAAGTGTTGCATTCACAAACTATACCTACCTTTTCCGGTTTGTCTGAATTGTCGTTGTGTTTTCAGATTTGTTATTTTGTATTTCGATTTGTTAATTTGTTTTTGCATTTGTTATTTTGTTTTTGGGTTTGTTATTTTGCTTTCGGATTTGTTATTTTATTTTTGCATTTGTTTTTTTGTTTTCGGATTTGGTAATGTGTTTTGCACTTCTTGGCCACCATACCATATAAAAGCTAAACTATTTGCACAAATGTTTAGGGACACCAACCATACGTAGTCTTTGGATGAAGATGAACGTTTCTAGGTTACGTATGTAACCCTACTTTCCCAAAGGGGAACAAGACGCTGCGGCGAAAGGTTTTGGGAACGCGCCCGAGTGTTCACGCTCTTAAATAATGTGTGTAATTAGAACAAAAATTGGATGCTGGCCGTCACCAGTGGGGTGACGTTACAACCAGGAGTATAAAAAGCATTCGAGTGAGGGCAGCGGCAGCAGGGACGCCGGAGGTGTTGGGAACGAGTGTCCAATCACGCCAGACTGACCATTCCCTAGCTATTGTGTGCTTGTCAACACAGCTAGATGAGGACTAAGTAGCCAGGAGTGGCACTGCAGTCTAGGTTATAGAACTGCAAAAAGGTCAGCGGGGTGGACCAACCTGCAGCATTACATACTGTATGTTTTGAAGGGGAACGCCAGAGGACCAAGATTTTAAGGCAGCAACACTCCAGGTGAAGTGAGCTCTGACCCCGAAGGGAACAGGGAGACCAGAGGACTCATAAGATGATGTGATAGCATCAACAATCCACCTGCTCAGCTTCTGCTTATTAGCAGGGAGGCCTCTCTTGGAGGGCCGTAGTAGACAAGCAGCCGATCGGTCCTTCTCCAAGGACCCGTTCTGTGGATGTAAGTGTCTGGACACTGTGAGTGCACCGGACACTTTGGGGCCTGCTTTGGGGCCTAGGAACGGAGGAGGTTAGAATGCCTGTAATTTCACGGGTCGTGGGACGACCAATTACGGGGTCACAAAAAGGCACTGGTCATACCCAGGGAAAATTTCAGGAAGGAGGGTGCCACAGAAAGGGCCTGCAGGTCCGCTACCCTCTTAATAAAGCAGATGGCCAACAAGAATGCGGTCTTGATTGAAAGGTGCCTCCACGATGCCTTGTCTAGAGGCTCGAAGATAGATTTGAGACAGAGCCCCAAAAACGATGGCCAGGTCCCACCCAGTCACTCTATTTCAGACTGGGGGCCTCAGCCTCCGGGTGCCATGGAGAAAACGTGTTACAATTTGGTCTCTGCCCAGAGATGGCCGAAATGGCGGACGCGCAGACTTTTAGGGTGGACAGAGCTCTTTATTGAACTGTCCCTGAAAGAAATCCAGCACTGAACCAAACGGGCAATAAACTGGATCCAGCTGGTGGTGCTCACGGGGCTGGAGGAGTAAGTGAGAACCAGAGGGGACAGTGTGATGTCTCTCAAAACGCTCTCAAAGAGAGGAGTTTCCCCTGGGCCCAAAGGAGCATCTGGTGTGCCAGCCTGCACAGGGCGTGTGAACGCAGACCTCCTTGATGGTTGATGTAAGAGACCACCACAGTATGGGTCTGAGAGAAAATGCTTCAGTGCTGAATGAGCACAAATTTATACAATTACACTCCAAAATCTATTGGAACATCTTCCCAGAACAGTGGGCATTATTATAACTGCACTTGGATACTAAAGGTAAAATAGGATGATTGAAAAGCACATACACGTTTTATGGTCAAGTGTCCACTAACTTTTGTCCATGAGCGTATAAAAGTATTTTAGAGATGGATATAATATAATAATATTAATACACCAAGCAGCTCTGTAACATAGTGCTTGTGTATTTATTTTTCCCATTTGATTCTGCCATAACCTGGTCAGTGTGTATTTTGTGTTACAATTTTCATTTAATGTCTAGTAATGCCATTAAGCAGCTACTATTCATAAAAATATTTTAAAATGTCAGTTATAAATAGTCATAGTGTCTTGGCTAGTCAACTACATTTAAGAAAGCAATTAAATGAAAATGTAGCTTAAATATTTTGCCATCCAAATAAATAATTACAATATTAGGAGATTAAGTATTTTGCTCACTCTCGCAAACATATTTCAACTAATCATTTATTGTGCATCTCTACATTGATTTGCATTTACATTTATGGCATTTGGCAGACACCCTTATTTTTGAAGTCTCCATCAGTAAATATATTCTTATACTGGTTCATTAGGTCAGGCACTATGAATATCATCAGTCAATACCCTATGTTGGAAGAAAATAAAGTTAGAAGTATTATCTTTTTTGTTCCCTTTAGATGCTGTATCTGAAGGGGAAGTTCATTCCACTATCTTTGTGCTAAAATAGAGACAAGTCTTGAAGCCTGACTTTTTTTGTATCCCAAAAGATGGGGGGATAAGTGAAGAGCAGTGCTAGAGAATTGGAGAGAGTGTGATATAGAGTAAAGTGTAATGATTGCATTTGAGGTTGATGGGTGCCTGTCTGTTTTTGGATTTTAGGAATTCATTAGTGTTTCAGGGGTTGTGAGAGCTCAGTGTGTAAGATATTAGAATATTTTCTTGAAAGGTTGTGAATTACATTTTCAGCATTGCCAAGCTGTCACTGCTGGGCCCTTGACCAAGAGCCTTTAGTCATCAACTGCTCTGTCGTATAAATGAGAATTTTAATCGGCCTGAAAAAGTTTTTTTTTTTCAATGTTTTGTGGAGAACCAAAATGTGCCTTTATTTATTTATTTACTTATTGGAGAAGGAGAGAAGGAAGACGTGTAGAGCAACGGCAGGAGAAGAAGAAGAAGTGTAGCAGAGATGAGGTAAGGGTGGGCACTTCAAATGTTGGCGGTATGACTGGTAAAGAAAGAGAGTTAGCTGATATGATAAAGAGGATTAAGGTATGTTGTGTGTTCAGGAGACCAAGTGGAAAGGGAGTCAGGAGCCAGGAACAGTGGAGGTGGGTTTAAACCGTTCTATCATGGTGTGGATGGAAAGAGAAATGGTGTAGGGGTGATTCTGAAGGAAGAGCACAGTAAGAGTGTAGTGGAGGTGAAGAGAGTTTCTGATAGGGTAATGAACTTGAAGATGGACGTTGAAGAGGTGGGCATGTAGGTGAAGAGAACAGAGGTGATGAGGAGGTGATGGGTAGGTATGGCCTTCAAGGAGAGGAATGTGGAAGGGCAGATGGTGGTAGATTTTGCTAAAAGGATGGAAATGGCAATGGTGAATACTTATTTTAGGAAGAAGGAGGATCATAGGTTGACTTATAAGAGTGAAGACAGGTGCACAAGGTCTTACAAGGTCAAGAAAATATATCTTATCATCCCTGCACTGTCTTCCTGTTACGTTTTGAATAGACTTCAAACTACTACTTCTTACTTATAAAGCACTAAATGGTTTGGCACCCATGTATCTCTCCAGTCTTTTAACACGCTACAATCCGCCATGCTCCCTGAGATCTCAAAACTCTGGGCTTGTAGTAGTTCCTAGAATAGCAAAGTCCACTAAAGGCGGTAGATCATTTTACATTCAGCTCCTAAACTCTGGAATAGTCTTCCTGACAGTGTTCAGGGCTCAGATACACTCTCCCAGTTTAAGTGCAGGTTAAAAACATATCTTTTTAGCAAAGCCTACACATAACATACGTCTCACATCATAACCTTGTGCTCCAGAACATCTGATCACATGCACATTATCAACTTGTGCTGTTTATATCATGCAGCTACGCTAATTCCTCTCCACTGCTTCTCTTTCTCTCCCCATCCCGAGGCATCCTGAGGTTGGCCAGCTCCAGTCACGTCCCACCTCATTAAGATTATGAACCTTTGAAGAAGTAGATGCCGAACTCGCAAACATCCCGAACCATCTAGAGACGTACCAGTGCCAAATGGATCCCACTACATGTGTGGTTTTGACATTGGACCTCCTGGAGTGTTTAAAGGCTCTGGCATGGAGAAGCTGATGCTGGATCTGTGATGATCACAAATGTTGAGCTCACAAAACTAGGAGCTACTAACCATTTAGACTGTATAAGACTGTAGAAAGAACATTACTTATAATCTTATACTCCAGTACTCATGTTAGTTCTCACTCTCCAGTGTTCTGTATTGTTGAAAGATTTATGATCAAACTCTTGATTTCACCCAAATGAGGATGGGTTCCCCTTTTGAGTCTGGTTCCTCTCAAGGTTTCTTCCTTATTACTTCTAAGGGAGTTTTTCCTTGCCACAGGCTTGCTCATCAGGGATAAATGCACACCGTTTACCTTGACTGTTGATTTCTGTAAAGCTGCTTTGAGACAAAGTCTGTTGTGAAAAGCGCTATAGAAATAAACTTGACTTGACTTGACACAGGTGAACTATGTTCTATGTAGGAGATGCAACCTGAAGAAGATTGAAGACTGTAAGATGTTGGCAGGGGACAGTGTAACTAGACAGCATCGGATGGTGATCTGTAGTAATGTGTTGGAGGTGAAGAAGAAAAAGAGGAGAGTGAGGACTGAAAGAAGAATAAGATGGTGGAACCTAAAGGAGGAAGACTGTATTATGAGATTCAGGAAAGAGGTCAGACAGGGGTTCGGTGGTGGTCAAGAGGTGCTGGATGATTGGGCAACTACTGCAGAAGTGATAAGGGAGACAGCTAGAAAGGTACTTGGTGTGACATCTGGAAATAGAAAGGAAGATAAAGAGATGTGGTGGTGGAATGAGGAAGTGCAGGAAAGCATAAAGAGAAAGATGCTGGCAAAACAGAATTGGAATTGACAGAAATGCAGAAGGAGTGTGCTGGTACCGATCTATAAGAAAATGGGAGATGCGCAGACCTGCAGTAACTACATGGGAAATAAGTTTTTTAGTCACATCATGAAGTCATAGGAAAGAGTAGTGGAACAATAGAAACGACAGACTGGTTCAATGAGAAGGTTGGACTGCATCAAGGATCGGCTCTGAGCCCTTTCCTGTTTGCAGTGGTGATGGACAGGTTGACAGACGAGGTCAGACAGAAGTCTCCCTGGACTATGATGTTTGTGGATGATATTGTGATTTGTGGTAAAATTAGGGAGCAGGCTGAGAAGATCCTGGAGAGGTGGAGGTACGCGCTGGAGAAAAGGGGAATGAAAGTCAGTAGGAGTAAAAGAGTACATGTGCGTAAATGAGAGGAAGGGCAGTGGAGTGGTGCGGTTGCAGGGAGAAGAGGTGGAGAAGGTGGAGAAGTTCAGGTACCTGGGGCCAACAGTGCAAAGTAATGGGGAGTGTGTTAGAGAAGTAAAGAAAAGAGTGCATGCAGGTCGGAGTGGGTGGAGAAGAGTGGCAGGAGTGATTTGTGATAGAAGGGAATCTGCAAAAGAGTGAAAGGGAAAGTTTATAGGACTGTGGTGAGACCTGCTATGCTGTATAGTTTTAAGACAGTCGCATTGAGTAAAAGACAGGAGGCTGGAGGTAGCAGAGCAGAAGATGTTAACGTTTTTGTTGGGAGTGAGGGGGATGAACAGGATTTATAAATTAGTTTATTAGAGGGACAGCACATGTAGGACGTTTTGGAGACAAGGTGAGGGAGGCGAGACTGAGATGGTTTGGACATGTGCAGAGGAGGGACATGGGGTAGATCGGTAGAAAAATGCTGAGGAGGGGGCCTGCCAGAAAGAAGGAAAAGAGGAAGGCCAAGGAGGAGGTATGTGGTGACCAATGGATGTGGTAAGGGAAGATATTCAAGTAGTTGGTTTGAAAGAGGCAGCTGTAAAGGACAGGGGGGTATGGAGACAGATGATCCGCTGTGGCGACCCCTAATGGGAGAAGCCAAAAGAACATTTATTTATTAATATCATGAAACAACAGTCTTTATGCAACCTGACCCAGCTTAAGAGGATTAGCCATGAAAAATACCATAATTTCCCAAATACATGTGTGTAAAGTTTGTTAAATCATACACAAAAAAGGCACAAGGCTGTAATTGCTGCCAAAGTTTTGAGTAAGGGGTCTGAATACATTTTTAATAAATTTCAAGACGTTTCTAGAATTCTGTTTTCATTTTGTCATTATGCGGTACAGAGTGGATTAATGAGAAAAAAATAATTTGAATGACTGTAGTATCAGGCTGCAACATAACAAAATTAAACATTAGGAAAGGAGGTCTAAATACTTTCTGAATTCATTGTATATGAAGTAATTTAACCAACATGCAATGTTTTAAATTGGGGGTGTGTGCCCTTTGTTTACCGCTGGTTCTCATTTTATAATTATGTAGCATTCTTACATAAGTTTAAAAGCAATTTGACTTTGAACTTTGTGTGAATGTTTTTTCCCCACATGCTTAGTTTGGTATTTTCTACATGCAAAATGCACAATCATGTCATAGGCTTAATCTAAATTTGGACAATTAGATCTGAAATTATTCAAACTTTGGGATACAAAAGAGGATGATTAGTTGAAATTGACAGTCAAACAGAAACTTTCAGTCCCAGCTACATGTTCTGTCAAGAACATTTCACATTAGTTGAAACACTGAAAGATGTTTTATTTCTTTCAAATCTTTCATCCTGTATATTTTTTTGTTGCTTTTGTACTTTAAACAAAAATGCAATCTCACTGATGATTCTTGTTTGAGCCTCACAGATAGTCTGGCTAAATGTATCATGATCTCTTCTGTGTTTCTCTACAGACCAAACTTCTTCAAAACACCTCTGCTTCCTGTGCTTTCAGAGTTTTCTGTGCTCCACTGGGGTTCCAGAATAGTGACTTCACACTGCATTCAGAACCTTTCACTGTTAGAAAAACAGTTGGTCCAGAGTGAGTGTTTTTTCCCCAACAGGGACAAAATGTCTGCTTACATTTCAAATGTCATTGAACACTTCCAGTGTATCAAATAATTTATTATGAGTGTTTTATTTGACCTTAACCAGCTACATGTTAAAAATGCACAATTTTAATGCATTTACACAGACCTCCTCAACCTGAACCAGTGAAGCCATTTTAATATTTTAATAACTTGACTTCATGAAAAATCATGCATTCATGAAAATTTCTTTGCATTTCTTAATTCCTTAATTTTTTAATAACAAACATGTTTAAATAAACACGTTGTTGCATCCATGCATCATGTACCCCTTCCAAATCATCAAGAAGGGAAATCGTTAAGAAGTTGGATTTCTCCTCAGAAGGTGGTGAGTTGAAATCCCAGCACCACCAAGCTATCACTTTTTGCCCTCTGAGCTCGTCCTTCAACCCCTTACTCTTCATTTGTACAAATGTGAAATATGTAAATCACTCTAGAAAAAGGCATCTGCCAAATGTCATGAATGTAAAACGGATTCTTTCTTACAGCGTGTACCTGTTTCCCTAACTTCAGCTGAAAGACAATGGTCTTTTTTAATGAAGTGTAGATCGAGGAGCATTAAATCCGCATCTTGTCTTTTAAACATTCAGATAATTGTATTATTTTTGCTGGTGTGTTACAAAGAATTGCGAGAATCTGCTCAGAGACAAACAGCTCAGTGATCATTATTTTTAGCACATTTGAAAAAACAACAAATAAAAAGATTTCAAAATAAAACAACTCACAAACGGACTTGTATAGTGGACACTCCACATGAACGGATAAAAAAAAGAAGAGAAAATGTTTTCTTAACATTTACCTGAAGAAGTCTTCAGCATCAGAGCTTTGTTGCAGTTGGAGCTAAAGCTGAAGGATCTTTACACAAATAAAGAGAAAGGACATGGTGGTTTTGATAGGAATTCACTTAAATTACTGGAATATTACGGTAACTATAAACAGACAAAAACATTGGTGTGGCATTTTTAGCATTGGACTTGTGAGAGGGATAAGACACATTTGTTTTTTTTTAATGGTTTTTGGGACCTTGAATCAATTACTTTATCATGGTATATATATATATATATAATGGCTGTCAAAATTTATGTGTTAATGATCCATTATTGCAAACATATTTTAATGGCACTAATTTAAGTTATTAAACCCTTCATTAAGAAACCTAATTTGGATCCAAATCAACTATCAAATTACAGACCCATTTCAAATCTTCCTTTTATGTTTAAGATTTTAGAAAAGATTGTGTCTGCCCAGTTATGTTTCTTCTTACAAGAAAACAATATCTTTGAGGAGTTTCAGTCATGTTTTAGGCCCCATCATAGCACAGAAACAGCTCTAGTTAAAATCACAAATGACCTGTTTTAGCTTTAGACCAAGGCTACATCTCTCTGTTACTTTTGCTAGATCTTAGTGCTGCTTCCGACACTGTAGATCATGACTTTCTCCTGGATTGCTTATAGAATTACATCGCCATTCAGGAACAGGCAGTAAGCTGGTTTAAATCCTATCTGTCCAAACATTACCATTTTGTAGATTTAAATGGAAAACTATTCAGGTTAATGCAAGTAAATTATGGGGTGCCACAAGGTTCAGTTTTAGGACCCCTTCTTTTTACAATATACTTGCTTCCCTTGGGAAATATTATTACCCAGCTATATATCTAATTAAAACCAGACGAAATGTCTCAATTGGCTCGGTTAACTGAGTGTGTTAAAGAATTGAAAGGTTGGATGACGCATAACTTTATATTAATACATTCTGAGAAGACCGAGATTTTGCTCATCGGCCCAAAAACCAGTACACAAAAGCTCCAGCATTTGTAAATACTAGTTCAACAATAAAAAACCTGGGAGTTGTTTTAGACAGCATCTTGTCTTTTGAAAATCACATCAACTTTATTACAAAAACAGCCTTCTTTCACCATTCGAAATATTGCTAAGTTAAAAAAAAAACATGTTGTCTATATCTGATGCAGAGAAGCTCGCCCATACATTCATGACCTCCAGACTGGACTATTGTAATGCATTACTAGGTGGTTGTCCTGCATCATTAATAAACAAGCTACAGTTAGTCCAGAATGCAGCAGCCAGTGTTCTTACATAGTCAAGAAAATTTGACCATATAACCCCAATATTATCATCCCTACACTGGCTACCTGTTCGAATCGACTACAAACTATTGCTACTTACCTACAAAACCCTAAATAGTTTAGCTCCCATGTATCTATCCAGTCTTCTAACAGGATACAATCCATCATGCTCCTTCTAATAGTTCCTAAAACAACAAAGTCCACTAAAGGCGGTAGAGCATTCTCACATTTAGACCCTAAACTTTGAAATATTTTTCCTGACAGTGTATGGAGTTCAGAAACACTCTCCTAGTTTTAAGTGCAGATTAAAAACTTATCTTTCAGCAAGGCCTACGCATCACACATCACAACCTTGTGCTCCAGTATATCTGATCAACTTGTGCTTGTTAATATTATGAACAACAGTTAGGCTAATTCCTCTCCACTGCTTCTCTTTCTCTACCCATCTTGAGGCATCCTGAGGTTGCGTCAGCTCCAGCTGTGTCCCACCTCATGAAAATCGTGGACCTTTAAAGTAGTAGATGCTGACCCTACAAACATCCCAAACCATCTAGAGATTTACCAGCGCCATTTGGATTCCACCTTATGTGGAGTTTGGACATTGGACCTCTTTGAGTGTTTAAAGGCTCTGGAATGGAGAAGCTGGTGTTGGATCTATGATGATCTCAAATGTTGAGCTATGTTATGAGTTGCTTAGTAGCTCCTGGTTCCATAACCTCAAATTACTGTATAAGACTGTGGAAAGTACATTACTCACAATCTTACATTCCAGTGATCATGTTAGTTCTCACTTCCTGGTGCTTTGTATTGTTTTAAAGATTTATAATCATACTCTAGATATCACCTAAATTAGGTTGGGTTCCCCTTTTGAGTCTGGTTCCTTTCCAGGTTTCTTCCTCATAACATCTAAGAGAGTTTTTCCTTGCCACAGTCACCCAGTCTGGCTCATCAGGGATAAATACACATAATTCACCATCATTTTTACATTCTGTAAAGCTGCTTTGAGACAGTGTCCATTGTGAAAAGTGCTATAAAAATAAACTTGACTTAATTTTATTAACTTGAATTATTAATCATTTATTTATAATGAATACATTTTTAATCAAATTATATATATATATATATATATATATATATATATATATATATATATATATATATATATATATATATATATATATATACTAAAATTAATTAAATAAAATGAATGTGTGGACAGAAAAAAGAATGATTAATCATGTAAATAGTCAAACAAACAAAAAATGGAAGCGTCTCTTTCATCTTTCTGGTGATTTTGAGGTGGCAATTTGATCATTTAAAATTCAAATGATTTTTTAAAATGACCTCAGCTATGTCTGATTTTAGGATTTTACATGCATACACACACACATGCACGCACGCACACACGCATGCACTCACACACACACACACACACACACACACACACACACACACACACACACACACACACTTTTTTCCTATCACACATTTTTCACATGCTTCATCTCTGATAATAGATTTGAAATGGTAGTTTTGGCTCTTTGCTCTTGCATGCTGATGATTTGATTAAGGAAGAGGAGCAATGCTGATTTTTAGTTTTCACTCTCACTGAAATGGCTCAGCAAATTCATCCAGACAACCTCAATAACACGACTCAAACCCTGAATACAAAAAGAGAATTTAAGTTAAGCACTGATCTTCGCTTATATTGATTTTACTTACTTGAGATTGTATATATTGTAATGATTCAAAGTGGGTGGAAATATAACCTGCTTGTGATTCTTGGCGTATTGCTTTTCTTCTTTTTTCCCTGTCTGATGTGGATGATATACATGCTGAAGATGTCCATGATGGGCCAGATGGACCAAAGCACATTGTCTTATTGCCTGCAAAAAATACTGATAACACAGTAGGTGCCTGTGTACTGTGAAAGTGTTGATACTCCAGGTCTGTCAAATCCCCATGAGTAATTATAGCTACTTATATTTAAATCCTCAGTACCTTTGTAATACAACAGTGCTAAGTACTTCCAACTGCACTGACACACACAGGTAGTTGTCATTCCACAAATATGCAAATTAATATAAATCTGACTTTTCTAGCCATATGTGCTTCATCCCCAAACTGTTACCACAAAGTTGCACGCAATGGTATTGGATGTCTTTGAATACGATAACAGTGAATTTGCGGTAGCATTTACTTTGACTAGAAAACCCAAACTTGTTCCACCATAACAACGCCCCTGTGCACCAAGCCATCTCTATGAAGATATGGTGTACATAAGTTGGAGTGGAAAATCATGGGTGGCATGCTATAAAGCTCTTAGCTTAACCCTATTGAACACCTTTGGAATTAATAGGGTCACTGGCTGCACCCCAGGCCTCCTCACCTACATCAGTATCTGATTTTACTAATGTGGCTGAATAAGTACAAATCTCCACAAACACACTGCAAAACCTAGTGGAACATTTTCCCAGAAGAATGGAGATTATTATAACAGTAAATGGGGACTAAATGTGAAATGGGCAGTTCTAAAAGCACATACCAATCAGTTGTAAACATAGGGCGAACTTTTGTCCATTTAGTGTATAGAATTAATTTTTTCCTGTTTTATTTTTTATGTATTTATTGATGAAAATAAGGTAAAAGGTGAAGCTGCTTTTTTACTTGGCACGTGTAACTTACAGCACAATTAAATGCTTTCTTTGCATATTCCAGCAATGTTAGTATACAACTAGTGCTGACAGTTAGAGGGCCTTGCTCAAGGACCAAAGAATGGCAGCTTGGCAATACTGGGGCTTGAATACCCTGCCTTCCAATTAATAAACCAGAACCTCAACAACTGAGCTACGACTTCCCCAAAAGATGAGAAAAAAACTTATGTGATATTACTCTTCCTACTTTGCTGCTGTGTCAACTTGAATTTGCCTCTGCAGGTTTATTAAAAGTTAATATTACTATTATACTATAAGCCAGAGTACAGCTCGCTCTGTGAGCGAGAGAGATATACACCAGCACACACACACACACACACACACACACACACACACACACACACGCACACACGCACACACATGCACTCACACGCACACAAGTCCTTTAAGAGAGTCCAAGGTGCGCTTGGGGAGAAGCGTAGCGGAGGCATGAGTGACAACGAGCTCCTGGTGTGCGTGGTTATGCATGTGGTTAGGCATGAAAGCCACAAAAGGGGGCGTGGCAGGTGGATCCCTGACATTACCCCCCCCCCCAGATGCTCGGAGGGCCAGGGCACTCGGAGGGCCAGGGCACTTGGAGGAGGATCCTGGTGTCCGTCCAGGGTCGAAAGGGACCTGGTCCGAACCACCGCGGAACTGGGAAAAGCCGGGAAGGACCTGAGGCGAAGCGACAGCCCAGGCGGAGCGCAGAGACTGTAGCAGAGACTGGAGACAGAGAGACGTCTTCAGCGGAGGTCGAAAGTGGAGAGATGTCCTAGGACAGGGACAGGACGTAGGACAGGGGCCTAGCTGCACGGTGGCGATCAGGGGCGGATTGACGCCCACTGGGGAGGTCTGGCAAGGAGTGATGTCCAGCACGGAGGACCGGAGTGTAGCAATGGAGGACATTGCTACACTCCGGTCCTCCGTGCTGGACATCACTCCTTGCCAGACCTCCCCAGTCTGGCATCATCGGGTCTGTGAGCCATGACGACACCTTCAGTGGAACTTGGAGGTGTGGCTTCGCCCGGAGAAGAGCCCAGAGGCGGAACGTCTCCTGGAGAGGGACGCTGAGGCGTGACCTCGCCTTCAGACGGTCCAGAAGGTGTGGTTTCGCCTTTTGGGAGACTTGGGGCTGAGATGTCTTTGTTGGAGCAGCTTAGGAGCGAGATGTCACCTCCGTAGGAGTTCAGAGGCGAGACGCTGCCATCGAAGAAGCCTTTGGATGAGACGTCGCCGATGGAAGAGTTCGGGGGGGAGACATCACCTTTAGGGGAGCTCGGGAGCAAGACGTCGCCATCAGGGGAGCTTGTGAGCGAGACGTCGCCATCAGGGGAGCCTGTGAGCGAGACGTCGCCTTCAGGAGTGCCCAAGAGCGAGACGTCGCCAACGGAGGAGCTCGGGGGCGAGACGTCGCAATCGGAGGAGCTCAGAGGCGTGACGTCGCCATCGGAGGAGCACAGGGGCGAGACGTCGCCATCGGAGGAGCTCAGAGGCGAGATGCTGCCATCGAAGGAGCCTTTAGATGAGACGTCGCCGATGGAAGAGTTCAGGGGTGAGACATCGCCTTCAGGGGAGCTCGGGAGCAAGACGCCGCCATCAGGGGAGCTTGGGAGCGAGACGTCGCCGTCAGGGAGCCTGTGAGCGAAACGTCGCCTTCGGAAGAGCACAGGGGCAAGACGTCGCCATCGGAGGAGCTCAGAGACGAGATGTCGCCATCAGAGGAGCTCAGAGGCGAGATGTCGCCATCGGAGGAGCCCAGGGGCGAGACGTTGCCATCGGAGGAGCTCAGAGGTGAGACGTCGCCATCAGAGGAGCTTGGGGCTATGGTGTCGCCCTCAGAGGAGTCTGGGTCCGTGACAACACTGCCGGATAGTTCTAGAAGTGACCTGGGGCTGTCAGAGGAACCTTGGTTTGCCATGCCACCTCCATCGGCAGTCGGAGGCGCAACGCCACCTCCAGCGTGATTTGCAGGCGAGATGACGTCTCTGAAAGAGCCCAGGGATGATACATCGCCTTCCGGGGCAATCGGTGGTGACATGTCGTCCAAGTCACGGCCCGGAGGCAGTACGACCTCCCGCTGCCAAGCATGACCCGCGTGAAATGGCAGCGGACTTCCGGGTTTTCCCCGAGGCGGAGCTTGGTGGCCGTTTTACCGCGGCAGAGCAAATCCTACCTCCAAAGTTTGGTTCGCGCTGGGACCACGGCGGTAATCCGATCATTTTCCTTCTCTTTTTTTTTTTATATTCCTTTTCAGGGGTTCGTTATTCTGTCAGGGTGCGAGTGAAATGGGAGGCGGAAGCCAGAGTACAGCTCGCTCGGGCTTTATTGACAAAAGTGAGTGAGCGCGATATACACCAGCACACACACACTCGCGCGTGCGCATGCACACACAAGTCCTTTGAGAGAGTCCGAGGTGTGCTTGGGGAGAAGCGTAGCGGATCAAGGAGATGCGCGGAGGAGAAGTGCAGCCGGTACCAGATAGCGGAGCCCGAATGGAACGGTAAACAAAGAACCCATACATTCAGCCGTACGTAGAGTCCACACATGCAATAACGAACGGCGAGTGAATGTGAGAGAGGGGTTTATGCAGGTGCGGGGTGGAGTAATGATGAGCTTCAGGTGGATTCCTGACAGGTAGACAGGTGCCCAGAGATACTTTCTCTTGCTTTGGAGTCACAAGTGGGCAAATGCTGTTTATATACATGCCTTCTGGTCAAAAACAAAAGGCCTTGCCCCAAATGGCAACCTATACAAAGCTTATAATAGTTTTAACAATAAATCATTAGTCAGAAAATGAGGAACAATTAAACAATAATTGACAACTCATGTCCCACCATTTGTTAGTTTACTTTTGCTGCAGTTTAATGTTTGGGGAAAAGCTAAAAACCAGAAAATTCAGTTCCAATTTTTTTTTTAAGGCAAATGTGAAATCATGATGTAAAATTATAACAAACATGGGTCGAGGTGTAGAAAACAAAAATCTTAGATTAGTAATTATTTGGATCTGAAAGATCTCATGCAGCCCATCAAGAGCCTGACAACAAGCTTATAAATGGAACCCAGATTAATAAATCAGGGACAAATGTACAGTATTTGTTTTATTCTCACTTACCTCTTGACCAATGATTTGTTGTTAATATTATTAATAAGCTTTTTTTTTTTTTTTTGGAATTTCAAGTTTGACCCAAATTTAAATGCCTAGGAGTGTAACACTGATTGTCTTAAGTGCCATTCTCCCTCTCTTCTATTAATTTGGCTAATGAATGTGATTTATTATGTAATAATTTTTTTAATGGAATTATTAGTTTATATATTTCTTTGAAATCTTAGACTAATTTTTCTTTGGGTGGAAAATTAAAACCCAATCTATCTAACTGCTGTTATATCATCCAGGGAATCAAACTTTTGTTTCATTGCTAGTGAAAAATGTCTCTAGGTTACGTATGTAACTCTAGTTCCCTAAGGGATGCGACTGCGTTGTCCATGCTCTGAGTAATGAGTCTAATCAGTCAAAATTGAAGACAGGCTTTCACCGGCGGAGTGATGTCACAACAAGGGAGTATAAAGCGCACCTGTTGAAAAGACTGCTTCAGCTTCTGTAATCGTGAAGAAGGCGCTGAAGGGGTGTGGAAGGTGTGGCTAGAGACGCAGCGTCTTGTTCCCTCAGGGAACTAGGGTTACATACATAACCTAGGGACGTTCCTCAAAAACTCAAGCTGCGTTGGAACGCTTTGGGAACGAGAGTCCAATAACACCACAACAACCAGTCTGTGACTAGTGTGAATGAGCACAACTGTCAAAGGACAGAAATGCCAGGAGTGGCACAGAGGTCATGGTTGTAAAACCTGGTAAAGGTGAGTGGGGTGGACCGCCCCACAGCGTCACAGAGGTCTTGGAGGGACACTCCAAAGGACCAAGCCTTAGAGGCTGCCACACTCTGGGTCGAGTAAGCTCTGACCCCTAATAGAGCGGGGAGCTCAGAGTAAGAAGACGCGATAGCGTCAATAACCCATCTACTGAGCGTCTGCTTATGAGCAGAAAGGCCTCTCCTCAGAAGGGCGTATCAGATGAAAAGTTGTTCTGACTTTCTCCAGGGACTCGTAGACTTTAATGGTGGACTGAGCCAACTCTTTTGCGTACTGCTCCTGCACAAACTCTAGCACTAAACCAACCGGGCAGTGGACTGAAGGCTGAATGGAAGGACCAGAAATTGTAATGCTTTGACCCCGAAAGCAAACCTTAGGAACTTTCTGTGAGAAGGGAAGATGGGTACGTAAAAATACGCATCCTTTAGATCTACTGTGACAAACCAATCCTCAGATCTAATCTGAGAAACGACCTGTTTGTAGGTCAGCATCCTGAATCGGAGCCTTATCAAAGAGCGGTTCGGCTGACGTAGATTTAGGATAGGACACAACCCACCGTGCTTTTTGAGAACTATGAAGTACCGTCTGTAGAACCCGGACTCTCTGTCTGACAATATGACCACCTTAATGGCCTCCTTCTCAGGATAATATCTACTCCTCGTTCCAGGACATTCACATTTTACATTTGCGGCATTTAGCAGATGCCCTTATCCAGAGCGATGTACAAAAGTGCTTTGAGTCTCTAGCAGTGAATAAATCTACGCTGGAATGCAAGATTACAAACTTAATATAAATATAACTCTTGAATTCTACAAAGTAAACTTGGAAAATGCTAATTAAAGTGTTTCAGGAAGATGTGTTTTCAGGACCAAAGCCTGCTCGCTTTTCACCACAGTAAGAGAGAGCCCCTTAAACCAGTACGGGTGAGACCCGAACTTAATCCCATAGCCTCGCTCTACAAGACGCAGGACCCACTGGGACACGTCTGGCAAAGCCATACAGGCTGCCAGGTTCTTCCTTAAGGGTAACATTCCCGCAAGACTGACCTCTGGTGTGTCAATGGTGGGGCAGTGCGCAGACACAGCTCTAGAAATAAAACCCTCCTGGTCCACAACAATGCCGGGTGGAACCGAAGGAGGGAGCTCGGTGGAGTTTGCCGTTCCCTGAAGCACATTCGTGGCAGAAAGTGGTGCTACACGCCCCCCGGTCATCCCTCCACAGGTCGGGTCAGGACCTTTTTGGCCATAGCCGTCTTCTCGGAGATGACAGTACTCAAGATCTGTAACCTCACGGGGCTTGACCCAAGGCCCTGTGTGGATCCCACACAGGGGGAGCGCATCACAACGCTCTGTCTCTGCACTTTGTGGTAAGAAGTGCTGGGTTGGCTTTGGGGCTGCACCCATCGAGCAGCCCCATGAGAGTGGCGTGGGAGATACCACTGGAATGCCGCCGATTGTCTCCTGGAACCTGTTAACTACCGAATCAAGAGTGTCACCAAACAGGCCCAAAGGAGAGAGTGGGGCATCCAGCAGCACAACCCTGTCGCTGTCCGGTATTTTGGACAGGGTAAGCCATAGATGTCCCTCAATGAATTTAACGGCTGCCATAGACTGGCCGATGGTCTTAGAAACATTGGAATAAACCGCGGTCTTGGGGCTGAAGGAGCGGGATGAAAAAGGCTGTGCCCAGGACCTAGACACCACGGTGTGCAGGTGAGGGATAAATGGCCAGCACTGACGCGGTGGCTGTGATGCCGGGAGCAAAAAAAACTCATCAAGCTTGCCCGAGGAAGGGGCTTTATGCTCACCGGCCGGTCAGGCTATATCAAGCTTCAGAACAGCGAGTGTCATAACCTCCAGGAGCTCGTTGCTATCAGCTTCATAAGCCTCCGAAGCCGAACGTGAGTCAGACCAAGCAGAGTTGGATGGAGAACCTTCTGCGACATCTGTAAGCAAACCCCAGGAACCGGAGCGCCGCTCCACCTCAGCGAGAGCGGGATCGGTCTTGGAGTGGGGGTGTTCTCTTTAAAGAGCGCCCACCGGGAGTGAAGCAGCCGCATAGGCATGAGAGCACAGGGCTGGCAATCAGCTCTCTCAAGAGCCGAAATCGCATGCTCCGCTCCGCTCCCAAACAAACCACACACAGACTGTGTGTATCCCTTCCCATAATGAAACGAGGACAGAGAGAAGCACACAGCCGAAACGTGAGCTTGGATTTCTCTGATGCCTTTATTCTTTTGACAAAACAAACAAACGTTAAATTTTACACAGCGCGCTTCATGAACAAACAAAAGCTAAAGCATTCTTCTCTCCAGGTGCACTTTATACTCCCTGGTCATGACGTCACCCCGCCGGTGACAGCCTGTCTTTAATTGTGACTGATTAGACGCATTATTCAGAGCATGGACAACGCAGTCACATTCCCAAAGCATTCCAATGCAGATCGAGGTTCTGAAAGGGAATCTTAATTAAGATTTTGTTAAAGATGGTAACACAAACATGCCAAATAAACCACTTTTTCTGATTAAAAAATGTTTTCGCTCTTGTTCTCAAGGATGATTTCTATTGAAATAAATATTTATGTATAAAAATTATACCCCTCATATTTTAGCAACCAAATTAGTATATCTTTGTAAGGGACAATACTATAAAATTTAAACCTGGGGTGACATTAAATTTGAGGACAAAATATTTACTTGTTGCCCAATATATCCCACACACTAACAGATGCCATGATGAAGAGATAATCAGTGCTATTCACTTTACATGTCATAATGGTATAATGTCATAAAGTTATGCCTGGTGTATGTTATAGAGGATATTATTTGTATAGTTGTATTTATGTTAATATTAGTAGTGTATATTTCTGTTGATGTCTTAATCTAATCTGTAGTTATTTTGTTAGTTTTGTTCCTTTCACTGCCATAGTTTTAGTTGTTAGTGTTGCATAAAAATCTGCAATTGCACCCATGTCTCATCCCAGATTTCTAACAGCTTCTAAAAGTATACCAGGAATCTAATAATAGCACAGTAGTGTGACAGTGCACTTCACACTACAAGTTACACTTATTACTCATTAATTGTGAGAATTTTTTTCCGTTGCAGAATTTAGAGTTTCTGTCAATTTTTAGTTTAGCAGTAACCGATAATTAATGTAATATGTTTTTAAGCAAAAAAAAAAAAAAAAAAAAAAAAAAACAGTTCTCAACAGTTTTACTCAAACATGGGGCAGAGCTTCCACTAATTGTTGAGTTTTTAAACATTTCTTGTGTAATGTCCAGTTTTAAAGAGTTTTGTCTTTTTTTGTCTTTCCAGTTTCCTCGCAAGGAGACAGTGAGCTGAAAATAAAAAAGGCAAAGCTAAGGACATTATACACTCAACTACAGAGGGGCAACATGAAACCTGCAGCTCTGTCTTAAATATAATTTGAAAGATTTACTCGAGAATCAGAAAATTGACCAGTTCCAGTCTATCATTAAGGTAAAGTGTCTGGAGTACAGCAAATGTGCTTGCAGTAATGTAAGTACGATATGATTAAAATGATTAATAACCTTGAATTCCCCAAACTGCTTCAGCTTATTTGAAATCACTGTTGCTTCTGTCAGTGATGTTGGAAATTAATCTTTCTATATTTTCTTTTTTTTTTACTTTTTTGTTGCAGTGCTATTATTATTAGCATTGTAATGATAAGCTAAAAGGGAGCTGAACTACAATTAAATTCACAGTAGCCCTGGCATGTCAGAAATCACTCTCAATTGTCCTGTCACGCTTTTGTTGAAATTTTTATATTGTGTTTGTTTATTAATGTTTTTTTTTTTTTTTACTGATTGGATTTTTGGTACTTCTTGTCACTTGATGTCTGTTCTTGTGCACTATTTACAATACACTGCCTCCACCTGCATTCATCTCAGCCTTCATTAAATGATCAACATGTTTAACCCAACCTTTATACAACATATTTTACTGGGAATCTGTGTATATAACAACGAATTGTTCCACTTTTTATTTCCTATGAAAAATAGGGCAATGTCTAGACATACATGACAGGAAGGATGTAAACCCAGAAGTATGTACTATACATTTCTCCTTATCCACCAACGGCAAAAAAAAAAAAAAAAAAAAATCCACATAATCTGTAATATAAAATGTTGAGAGTGCACCTTTCAGAGTGACTTTTAGAGAAAGCTGCTGAGCATTCTGTACTTGTGAATAAATGGCAGATTGAGAACCGATTATCAAAGGCAAAATATGAGTCATGAAAATCTGCTTTAATAGAACTTAATTGCTAGCGCTCTGTCTCCATGGAGAGGATATCAGATATCACTAACCTCATCAAGCAAGCAGATAATTAAAGTCCAATAAAGATAGGGGCGTACACAGACATGAGAGGAAAAAAAAGGTTTGGAGCTGAGAAGAATGCAGGAAAGCGATTTGGATAGTGATTGTACTCGAGTTGATTTAGGAACTAATTAGCTATTAAGTAAGCTAAATAATGTGCGGGGAGAGAAAGGATTGATACAAGTTATACACTATAAGGACAAAAGAATTGTGACACCTGGCTTTTCCAGCCTTGTGTGGTTTCCCCTCAATCTATTACCACAAAGTTGAAGACACACTATTTTATTGGATGTCTTTTGTTGCGATAGAATAACATTTTCATTTTACTTGAACTACTAGACCCAAACCTGTTCCAGCATGACAATGTCCCAGTGCACAAAGCCAACTCTATGAAGATACTGTATGGTAGTGTTGAAGAACTAGAGTGGCCTACTCTCTGACCACAACCCTGTAGAATATCTGTGGGATTAATTGGAAAGCTGATGCACCACAGGCTTCCTCAGCCTACATCGGTACCTAATTTTACTTGGCTGATGAGCACAGATCTCTACCTGCACACTCCAAAATCTAGTGGATCATCTTCCCAGAAGAGTGGAGGTTATTATAACAGCTAATTCAGATGAAAATGTGGAATGGGATACTAAAAAAAGCACATATGAAGCACTTATGGTCAGGTGTCCACAAACTTTTGTCCATATAGTGTATGTCTGATTGTGCAAGGTGAAAGATGAAGAAAATACCTAAAGTGCTAAATTAGAATTTAACAAGTTTCACAAATTTAACAAATGCAAGAATAATTTTAATGTTCATGCTCAAGGAACATAACAGTAACATATCCAGTGGGACAAAATGAACGTCCAAAATTGACATGATGATTATTACTTACTAGACATAGTGCCGCACACTGATCATTTATCATGGATGTACCGAATGCATTTGACATAAAATTTAAAGTACCACAGGTAAAATTACCTTCACCCAAATGGCTGGCCTTTTATCTTATGTACAGAGGCCTGTGAAATGTTCAGTAGGCACACATACACAAACTTGATGTCCTTTTCACCAAAATTACCATCTCCTATTCTTCCAACCCTATTGTGATTCAACTGTACAGCATGCTGAAACACTTTTATTACTGAGCGGCAATCAAAACAAGTTTAAAACAGAGCGTGCGCTCTGATTGGTGGCTTACTGTGAGTTTATTTTTTTCCACTCCTAATTAAAAAGTATCAACTGATTTTGCAAAATGTAGTTGAGTAAAAGTAAGATAAATGTAGTTGAGTAAAGATTAGATATTTGACTTTGAAATGTAGTGAACTGAAAGTAAAAGTCTCCCCGAATGGAAATACTTAAGTACAGATAAGCAAAAAACTTCTTAATAGAGTAACAAATTACATTTACTTCGTTACTGTCCCCGACTGTTTGCAACTTGGGCATATTGTTGGGCATCTTGCTGGGCATGCACAAAAAAATATAAATATAAATATAAAGAAGAAAGAAGAGGCGGGGGTTGGTTGAAGTCACGTCAGTAAGGAGAACATAATCCTGATTAAAATTATGGATACCAAAAAAGGTCTAAACCTTCAGGCGCCCAAATAAAAAAAAAAAAAAGGAAAGTAGGGGGAAACTTGTAAAAGATTACGTTATAAGGATAGTATAAGCTAATGCATTGAATTACTTTGTCCCCCTTAGGGGAACTTGAGCTGCATCAACAACACTTTGGGAACACTTCTGCGTGTCCACGCTCTGAACCACGTGTGTAATCAGTGGAAAACAGCAGGGTGACGTCACGACCAGGAAGCTATAAAGGCGCATGCGGTGGAGCAGGCGCTAGCTTATGTTTGTTTAGGAGGCGCTCTGTGTGTGTGTCTGTTCAACCAAAGGTAAGATGTGGTAAAACTTTAAAAATAATGCATAGCAAGCAATCGTTCTGGCTGTGTGTTCCTCCTTGCCCCCACTTTATCACAAGGGGTAGGGGTATGCACAGTTTGTGCGTTGCTTGCTTGGGAGCGGAGCATGCCCGGTCGGCTCTCAAGGGAGCCAACTGCTCGCATAGCTCACGCATGTCCATGCGAATGGTTTATGGCTCTGGCCCTGTTTCCGCTGAGGCGAAGTGGAGATTAAGGTCCTGGGGTTCACAGGGTTGCCCTTCTTTCTGCACCTAAGGTGTCATAGGAAGGTGTCCAGGTCCTGGGCTAATCCTTTTTTAGCCCACCTCCTCAGCCCAATCTCTCTCTCGACGCTGATGTAGGAGGGCTAAAAAAGTGCGGTTATGGGACGATGCCATAAGTTAAAGAGACGCTTGACTCACCCCAGTCTCCAATAAGCTCCAGGCTTATTAAACTTGCCTGCTGCAGGATTTGGATGTGGAACGCTTTCCAGGCGGCGAGGACGTCCAAGAGCTACATCGTTCTACAGACTTGCCTCTTAGTGCAACCAAAGAGTGTAATGTGCACAGACAGTGAAGTTGCTATTCGCACTTCCCCTGCTAGGGATCATGGGCGATGCTCTAGGCCAGATCTAAAGACCGTCATCTTCCATAAGAGAGCTTCAGCCAATAAGTCCTGGACTGTCTAGTGATTCCATGGGGGGGGCCCAAGAGCGGCATCAGAGCATAGCTCTGGCTCAAAGCACACCAGGCACAAGTAACATGTTTCCTTCATTGCACCCTAGAGTGACATAGAGCACCTGTGTGGGATGTGGCTGTTGTCCTGGAGACCCTGTCTGAGCCTCCCTATGAGTCTTTGCCCAAGGTGCCTTTGAGGTTTTTCATGGTTAAGACTGTGTTTCTTCTCTCTGTGGCCCCTTCTTTCCTGGAATTTACTCTAGGCATAACCAATGCCTTCCTCTACCCTAGACCAGGGTATGTTCCCAAGGTGCCCTCGGTTGCCCAATGACCTGTCATGCTCAAGGCGTGCTGTCATTCCCTTTTCAAGCCCCGGACCTGGAAAAGCTTAACTGACTGTATCCAGTGCAAGCAAAATTGTGAAGGCAGCTGTTTATCTGCTATGGCCCTTCTAGTAAGGGTGTCCCAGCAAACAAGCAGAGCTTCAACATGTGGATCTTTGGATGCTATCTCATGCTCCTATGAGTCCTCTGGTCTCCCCTCACCTTTAGGGGTCAGAGCTTACTCTACTCGGAGTGTGGCTGCCTCTAAGGCATTGTCCTCTCTAGTTTCACTCCAAGACATCTGCAATGCTGCGGGCTAGTCTACCCTGCTGACCTTCGTCAGGATTTATAGCTTAGTGCCAGTCCTGGCCCCTCTGTCCTTTGACCTAGCTGTGCCTATCCACACTAGGCATAAATAAAGGATATAGATGTTGTATGTATTTTATAGCCAAGGAGTTTATGGTTTTTAGTTTTGAGAGTTTGATGAATTTTGCACAATGCTGTGTATTTAGAAATTGTAAATTGTTAATTGTAATTTAGAAACTGTGCTTCTGGGAAATGTATCCAAATTTGTGGACTGCTCTAACTGCTCTGTGTCTTACTCATCCAGTGACAGCAGAGAGGAGCTTATCAAAGCTAAAACTAATTAGTGGGGGGTGGACGATGGCGCATAGTGTGGTTCACTCGGGGCTTAATTCAAACTAGAACCGCCATTGCCGCTTGATGGTATCCAATTCAGCATCAATGCAACAGCAAGCAAAACATTTAGAGAGAAATAAATGATGGAAGAAGCTCCTAACTAACTTACCACAGCGAGAGTGGCCCTATTGGCATGTTTTTTTTTTAAGTTGTTTAAAAAAAAGGTTTTGGGCTTATGAAAATTAATAATAATAAAAGATTAAGAATAATAATAGATATAAATCAGTGTTTGACTCATTATCATTCTATTAATAGATTGGCACGCTAGGAGTAATAAGAAACGTGTGTGTGTGTGTGTGTGTGTGTGTGTGTATGCCATGTGAGTAGTGCCATGTGACAGTCATGCATTGTGCAGGGGCTGATGGGCAATGTACTTGGCTTAAATCTAACAGCTTGCCTTAATGAGTTTATCTAGCCCTTGAAAGGCTCACAAAAGATTATACAATTGAATTTCTCTCTTTCTTGCTTTTCTTTTCCTCAAACAGTTTATTTAGTAATTTCTTTCGTTTTTGCCATTTCTAACCAAAAAATTTCCAAAAAATATATTTGTTTTTAAATCCATTAAATGTCCAGGACTATACTATAGAAACAACACACACATTAACATGAATGCCTGCAGATTGACTATGACTACTGTGCCAGGCATGCATTAATGACTTCTGTTTTTCTGAAAATCAACAATCAGATTCAACTACATTTTTAAATGAGCTGATTAAACAATTTCATTCACTGTGATGTGTAATCATAGTTTTACTAAATTAGATTTTTTCGTTTTAAAGAAATAACTTGTTGTTTCAATGCTTAGCTTTCAAAGATGTTAAACCTTCAAATTAAAGACTTTATAAGCTGCAGACCAAAGACAAGTGTTGTAGATGAGATGATGGTTTAAATAACGTTACTTCCACAAACACAGTTGATAAGCATCTTTCAGATTTAGAGCTAATCACCTCTTTAGATATGTAAGGACATGAAAATGGTCACAATTTTGCATTTAAAGAAATTTCAGTTAGGAAAAAACAAGTTCAATTCACTGCTCCATGAATATAAGATTATAGTGAGGTTTCATGATGGAGAAGTGACTAAATTCTTTATGTGCTCCCATGTCTGCACTTATTCTTGGCAGTGCAGGACAAGAGCATACCAGAAAAATGATCTATATTCAAGTCTCATCCTTTTTTCAGTGGATTATCTTACCTGGATAGATATACACTACCCACATTGCACAACACTCTCTGACCTAGCGCTGCTCAACACATCCCACCATCTCTCAGGGCATAAGGAAGGTGGGCTTCAGGACTCTTTTCTGTTCTAGCATGTAGGTCTTGGAATAAACTTCCACATGATGCACAGACAGCCTAGTCATAAGCAGTCTTTAAACAATAAGTAAAGACCTACTCTATTTGGACAAAAGTATTGGGACACCTGACTTTTCCAGCCATATGTTGTTTTGTTACCTCAAACTGTTACCTCAAAGCTGGAGGCACACAATCGTATATGATATCTTTAGATGCAGTACCATTAATTTTACACATCATTTGAACTTGAAAACCCAAACCTGTTCTATCATGACAATGCCCTTGTGTACAAAGCCAGCTATCGGAAGATTTGGTTTACATGGTTGGAGTGGAAGATTTTGAGCAGCCTGTCTTAGAGCTCTGATCTCAACCCTACTGAACACACTTTGGATAAATTGGAATGCTGACTGTACCCCAGGGCTCCTCACCTACATCAATACCTAACTTTACTAACACCCTTGTGTCTGATTGAGCACAAATCTCCAAGCACACTCTAAAATCCAGTGGAACATATTTCCAGAACAGTAGAGGGAATTATAAGAGCAAATTGGGAGTAAATGTGGAATGTGATGGTTAAAAAAAAGCACCTACCATACTTATGACCAGGTGTCTGCAAGCTTTTGGCAATATAGTGCACTTACATGAGCACTAGAAAAAAGAAAACTGCTTTTGTAACGGTGTTTATAGACTGATGGAATTATTAGTCTGTGACATAGTGAACCAGTATCAGGAAGTATTTTTTGGATAATGGAGTCCTGAGTACTGAAAATGGCATAAATGAAAATAATATATAGCAAAATTGCTGCATCTCTACATCCTAGTCCACTTGCATACAATATGCTCAGCAGACGTATTACAGCTTGCCTGGCATTTCTACATATGTACTATTCATGCAAAAGAGGGATAGGGGTTCCTTCTCAAGGTTCCTCATGTCTTTTAAGGGAATTTTTCCCTGCCACTTAATCCTCTGGACTCATTTTGAGATCTGCCTTGAGATTTCTGTAAAGCTGCTTTGGCAACCATATCCATTCTTCACAAATTAATCTGAACTAAGACATTTTTTTGTTAAAATCAAAACTATTGAAAGAATGCAATAATAAGAAAAAACGGCAATATAAGAAAGAGCTCGAATGCTGTCTCAACATGAATATATCTATTTTTTATTAAGACAAGAACTGCTCCATTTTGTTCAAAAATTTACTTTTATGATCAAATACAAACCGGAAGATGGAAACATGTAGATATCTCCCTTTACACCGAAACACAAACTACAGAGATGTGAGAGAAAATAGTTAGACAGAAAAATTGATCCTGAAACAATGAACAACTTTCACTGGGGTGATATACTGTACTGTTGTCGGTGATCTAAAATGCTGAATTATAACCTCGAAAAACTTCACTTTTAGATCACATTTTCACAAGCCTGCTATTATGTGTGATGAGCCAGCTATACAAAGTAATATCCACATTTCAAACAGTGCACTGTGTATTGGGTGTTTGATGCAACGGATCGAGTGGAAAATATTTAACTAGGATATGATAAAGGTTTCTTTGGGAGGAAATCTAATTATTAATTAATATGTTTTTCTTTTTTTCCCTTGTTTCGGGGCCTAAAATCTTGCTCTCTACCTGAGATGCAATAAACAGAATTCACACACAGACCTGAGACAGAAATAATATTACAAAATGACATAAAATTGTACCAGGAACATGAGTATTACCTACTGTTTGGTTTTTCTACAATGCTTTATCTCCTACAATTTACATTTGGTGTTTTGTGGCAGATTTGTAAGCACAGGTATAGCTCCAATTACTCACATTCTATTTGTTTACAAAACATGAGATACGTATATAATAAACAAAACTTGTGGTGTACAGTACACACCGCTATATCAATCTCCTTTATATCAGGGCTATAATGGAGACATGCAGACACTGACGGGTTTCATAGGAACATATTACTTATTGTTGGATACGAAAACAGGGGTGGACAAATAATAAATTTTTTTAGCTAACCCCGTTTTTGCATGTTTTAGTTGTCTTAAAAAGAGAATGATGAGAAATTGAGACTAACCTAATTAATTAATGGTATGTAAGTAAAATGTATTTATTGATAAAGACTCTAAAGCACTGCTGTAAGTTGTAGTTAACATAAAACAAACAAAGCATGGCAGTTTACATGAGACAGGAACTTAAAGTGGTCGCTAACATCAAACAAACTTAAGCTGGTAGCTAACATCAAACAAACAGAAGTGATGGCTAACATCAAACAAACAGAAGTGATGGCTAACATCAAATAAACTAAAGCTGGTAGCTAACATGAAACAAGCGGATGTGATCACTAACATTAAACAATCAGAAATGGTTGTTAATTTCAAACAAACAAAACTGTAAGCCAACATTAAACAAACAAAAGCTGGTAGCTAACATCAAACAAACAGAAGTGTTAGCTAACATGAAACAAACAGATGTGATCACTAACATGAAATAAAACAGAAGTGGTAGTTAACAGGAAACAAACAAAAGCTGGTAGCTAACATGAAACAAGTGGATGTGATTGCTAACATAAAAAAAAAAAAAAAAAAAAAAAAAAAAAAACAGAAGTGATAGCTAACAAGGCATAAACCACATAAAATAAAATAAGCAAAAGGTGGCAGCGTATGCTAAACATGAAAAAAAGATGGTATCTAAAGTAACAAAATGTGGTAGCAAACATATAATAGACTATTGCGAGCTAGCTAGCTGATGGAGTGCAGTAATACAGATGAAACAAAACAAACGAGCGATGATCACGTAGAAAATTGTGTTTAGGCCTTCAACAGTGATTTCCGGGTGTGTGGTGTGAAGAGTTGGTCTGCCAAGCGTCTTTATTCTTCTTTTTTTTTTTCAACTGTAATGTGACAGCAAAAAAGGTAACGCAGATGACATCTTTAATCTGGAATTGCTCTGTTTCCACAAATTTGAGATTCCTGATTCTGAAAAGATCTATACAGATTATCTGTGATGTAAAATCCATTGTACAGCCAACAAGATAGCACCTCAAACAAACTGTGTGACTGTGTCACTCGGATTTGTAACAAGTAACATTTGTTATAGCAACAACTGTAGTTGTCGTTTACTGTATTTTTTTTTTTTTTTTTTTTTTGTTACCAAATTGCTCTTTTCTGTCAGTCATTTAAAAGTTGTTCTTTTTTTCTGGTTCAACCTGAATTATGAATCCTCTTATTTTGCAATTGTCTTGTGATTGTCCACCCCTGTACGATGTTTGGAACATTCTTTAACAAATATTTCCAGTCTTCTCTTCAGTTCCTTATAAATGCAGGAAAGTCAACTGAGTTTAAAATCACTGTACTTTCAAATACCGAAAATAAGAAATTTAAATACAGAACAAACAAACGAAGCAGACTCAGCAAAAAAAAGATAGACAATGGCTATAAAAGATGGACATATCATAATATATTACCATTTCTAAATTGCCACAATATTTTTTCAGTCCTGTTAAATAAACTTCTTATACATAAACATGTAAAAGGGTTTTTCCATATCCCTTAATAACTCTACAACCAATAAAATAATGTGTAGCCATAAGAATGTCCAATATGTATGATAAATAATCTCTCCATTACTGCTGTGTTACTTCATACACTGACCAGCCATAACATAGATTTTGTTTAGGTCCCTGTTGTGCCACCAAACCAACTCTGACCTGTCAAGACATGGACTTCACACAGCCTATGAAGAACTGTGGTATCCTCAACAAGAGCAGATCCGTTAAGTTGTATAATTTGTGAGCTGAAACCTCCATGTACTGTTTTTTTAGCATATTGCAGAGGTACTCATTCAGATCTGAGGAATATAAAGTTTGGGCTCTTTGTCATGCTCCTTAAAGCATTCTAGAATTATTTTTGAAGTGTTGCAGTAAGCATTATCACTGTAGGTGTTTCTGGTGATGGACATGGATCAGCGTGGGCACTCCAGCTGGTCTGCAGTTTTTTTTTTGTTTTGCAATTTGTGCTACAGTAGCCTTTCTGTTGGTTCAGAATAGGCACACTAACCTTTGCATCAGCTTCTAGGAATTGACTGTTTACGTGCTGCTTAATATATCGCACCCCTTGACAGGTCATAATTGTAATGAGATAATACATTTTATTCTGTCTCATCCTCATCTTTATCTGTCTCATCCTCATCTTTATCTGTCTCATCCTCATCTGGTTTTAGTGTAATAGCTGATTGGTGCATATTCTATACTACACTACTTCCTGGACCATATACAACACCATTAATAAAGAAAAAAATAAAAACATATATATATATATATATATATATATATATATATATATATATATATATATATATATATATATATATATATATATATATATATATGGCCCCACAGTAATACAATGAACACAAAAAAAAACAAAACATAAAAGGTACATAAAAAGTTAAAGAAAAAGAGTATACATACACAAATGTCAAACGGCTCAGAAAGTACAGACGGAATTATATAGTATATAATTTGTATATTTGTTCATAGAGAGCACATATTAGCTGACCCACTAGCAATAACCAGTTTCCAGCACTGAGACCAGGTGCCAACATGTGGGCAATCAAATAGAGCCACTTTGTAGGCTGAAGCATGTCCAGCGGTGCCAACATTTGCAGTGTAATCAGAGCATTTTTTACCTCTCACTGCAGTGATATGAGAGCTACCTGAAAACGATGCTTTGCTGCTTTTTCAGATAAAGCAATGGTCAGGCCACACGAGAATAAAAAAAAAAATCAGCGGACGAAAAGGTCAGTTTACCAAAGGGGAAAGGATGTGAAACATGAAAGACTTCACCTGAGACAGGCACAATGTTAATTTCTCCTCATGCTGACTTTATCTGTGTGAACTTTGTATTGCAAATTTGCAAACCTTGACTGTGTTGGCCAACAGAAATCAAGATGGTGGTCTTTTATATCTGGAAAAAACAACAACAATGAAATAGCTGCTTATTAGTTAGATCACACAGGGCTATTTTTGGCATCCTATTTTCTTTCTAATTTGGTCCAGCCAATTCCTATCTTCCTATTATACAACAGCTAGCAATTGTATTGTAAAGGATTCAAGCTAAAACATGTGACATGTGAAGCTAACCTATTGTGGCATTCTGAACCGCTTGAAACTCTTCCACGTAATGAGCTCAGAGATGCACATGATTGGGTAGTGCCACTTCGATTGACAAGGGAAAGAGAGTATGCCATCCCTCCCACCCAGAGAACACAGCCATATTTTATGTCTTGGATTCCTAGTGACAGATGGTTGTGCCATAGTCAGAAATGGAATCAAGATTTCCAGACAACATGGTGGATGCTTTGTGTTGCCCCACAGAAGGCCATGATTGCTTGGCACACATTTAAATATTATCCTGCCATCTGATGTACACTGGGAACATGAACATTCACTTGAGATGTTGTGGTAAAAAAATTTTCTGCCTGCTAATTTTATTTTTTAAAGCAATATTGGCACCTCGGCATGTCTTTCACTATAAGGGGCTTCCCCAGCATTATAGAGCTTCTGTACCCATGGCTAGTTCACTATTTGCTTTGACATTCATTTTTAATGCACAATTGCAATTATCATTAAACCACTCGGTGGGCATTTACGACACGGCGGAAATAAATGAATACTAGCACAAGCAAGTTATCGGTACATACAGAAGAGCTATTAAATAATGTAAGAGCACAAAAAGAGCTGCAACAGATTTCAGCTCGGGATCTGTCACAAGCAATGTCACACACCTTAAAACCTAACATGTAGGGAGGGGTTTTGGGGTGGGGTGGGGGGTCGGGTGGAGAAAATGAACAACTGATAAATCGCTTGGAACCGACCCATTAAAAAGATGTAAACAGTTCTCGTGTGGCTAAATGTCGTCATTTGTATTAGCACGAATGCCGTTTGTTCTGCTTGGCTGGCGGAACAGCGTGAGTGCTGGAGTATGTGTTGGGTGTGCGGGCGTCAGAGAAACGTGGTCTGATTGGGCCCGCTAAGACAGCCAGCAGTATGCTGGCAAGTCGTGGGTGCAGGAACAAGAAGTAGGTGCTTTAAAAAATAAATAGAACAAGGCACAAATATATATTTGTTCTTTTTTCACAAATGTTTAAAAAAAATAAAAAAAATGAACAAAATTTGCACCAGCAGGAGGTGTTGGGAGGTGTCGGATAGTGAAGCTTTTTTTTTTTTTTTTTTGTAAAATAAAATAAAAACAAAAACAAAGAAAAACAAAAACGTGAGCTCTGTTTGAGTTCCTCCATCCTACACCTCTTCAGTCTCGATGGCAGAGATGCTCTTCCTTTCTTTTCTCTCCTGTTGGTTAAATCACTAAATCCAGTCTGATAACTATAAACCCCCACACAACCTCACTTGCCCTCCCCTTTCCTCCCCCACTCCCTCCCCCTTTCCTTCCAAACCAGACAGAACTTTTGCTTCTCGTCCAGCAGAGATACAGGAGAGATGCTAACAAAGTCAGAGTTAGATATAATATTCCTTCTTGTCATCCGTGTTGGTTTGCCCTCCCTCGGCGTTGATGATGGCTGTATCGGCATCCGCTGCATCGTCTGCTCCTTTGGCCTCGTGCGTAAAATAAGTTCCTGTGACAGAGATATGGGAAAGTATTTTGAGAGGCTCTGCATATAGGGAAATGGCAATAAAAAGTTTGCAAACAAAAATCGTTCGCATGATCTACCTTTATGTCTGGCAAAGTAGCGCCCCAGGACGATGAGCAAACAGAGCATGGCGAATACGACTACAGCGACGACTCCGCCGATGACAGCGTGATCTATTTTCTGTGCTGCCGCATCTGCTCTCGAATCTGAAAAATAAGAAAGCACGAATAAATCCGAATGTGACCTGTTTTGCTGATTTGAATGCTTTCACCTACAGGGTTAAGAGCTGCATTCATGTAACAGCTGGTAGAAAGAATTTCTATTCAAGTAACACAGAGAAATAAGTTTGATTTGTCTTTTTTTCCTGTCAGTAAAATCTGAAATATACACGATATGGACAAAATGTTTAACATACCATTCCACATCTAGGGCCGATTTGCTGTTATAAAAACCTCCACTACATCTTCTGGGAAAACGTTCCACTAGATTTTGGAGTGTGCTTGTGGAGATTTGTGCTAATTCAGCCAAAAGGGTGTTTTTAAAGCAGTGGTGAAAATTATTTGAGTAAATGTACTTCGTTACCGTACTTAAGTAATTTTTTGGCTACTTTCTAATTTTACTGATTATCAAATATATAAGCAACTTTTACTCTCTACTTAACTACATTCAATATATGTACTTTTTAATCCACTATATTTAAACCGACAATGACAGTTACCAAGTACACTTTGCACAGCAGCTTTATCTTCTGTTGCTTGTTAGTTCCCCTTTCAGTAACTGGAGCTGCATCAACAATGCTTTGGGAATGCTTCTGCATTGTCCACGATCTGAATCACGTGTGTAATCAGTCTAATGGAAAGCGCGGCATCGCCGGTGGGGTGATGTCACAACCAGTGAAGCTTTTAAAGCACATGGAGTGAAGCCGGAGCTAGCTTCTGTTTGTTTATTAAGTGCTCTATGTGTGTTTGTCTGAAGTGGTTAATGTCCTGAAAAATAGGGAAAAAATTATGATAAGCAAGCAAGTAAACTAAGCACACATTCTGGCTGTGTGTTCCTCCCTGCCCCCAGGGGTTTATACACACAGCCCGTGTGTGGCTTGCATGGGAGCATAGCATGCTATTGTAACAAGAGCATTCAGCTCTGCCTCTCTTCCTCCGAGAAGGGGGGGCAGTGTACGTTCTGTGAACCTGTTTGTAACAAGGAGCTCCTGGAGGTTGTGACCCGTGCCATAGCCAAGCTGGGTATAGATTGGGTATAGATTGGGTATAGTCCAGCAAGCTTGATAAAGGGCTTCTTGCAACCTGCATCACAACCTGCCCTTCTTTTCGGATCTGAACACTGAAATGTCCAGGTTCTAGGCTAAGCCATTTTCTGTCTGCCTCTTAAGTCCTATAGTTTCTCTCTCTACTTATTGTTGGACTGAAAGTGTGTGGTTATGGGTTGGTGCCCCGGGTTGCCAGGTATCTCTCCCCGGGTGCCTTATCGTCTCTGAAAACAACAACGCTGCCCACCAAGCCCCTTTGAAATACGTTGGCGCTGGTGGGCAAGGCTTACTCCTCACCAGGTCAAGCCGCAGCATGCCTGCACGCCATGTCAATGTTGCATAATTATCAGGCTGACCTGCTACAAGAGCTGGATGTGGGGGAACATCTTGGGTGGCCAGGGGTGGTCCAGGAGCTCCGCCGTGCAACGCATCTGGCTCTGAGGGCCACTAAGGAGACTGCTGGGGGCGTTGGGCGGTTTATGGCTGCCCTTGTGTCTGCTAAAAGGCACCTATGGGTCACCCTGATCTCTCTGACAGGGATAGAGCTGTTCTGCTGGATGCCCTGCTAGTGCAGACTGGCCTATTCGGTGACTCTGTGAATACAGAGGGGTGCAGCTCCAGGATCAAACCAGCACCTTTCAAGACTGGGAGGTTCAGAAACAGGTTTAACAGGTTTAACATCCCCTATTAGGGATCCTGTGTGACACTCTGGGCCAAAGATCTGAGGACTGTCATTTTCAATAAGAGGGCTTCGGCCAAGAAATCCTGACTCGAGATATTCTGCGGAGTTCACCTCATTATACAATGCCCACCCCGCCCCGGCACCCTCAGGGAGCTGCTTTATTAACCCTGCCATGCTCAGTGTTTTAGGGCATGGCTAGCTTCAGCGAGCACCCTCCTTGGGTTCCGCCCGGTACTGTAGTGAACCTGGAGAATTTGTCGCCTCTCAATAGGCCCCTAGAGCTGCACCAGGGTGTAGGATCACCAGAGGTTAGTCTCAAGAGATTGATAGACATCGCACTGTCCCCTCTGGCTCTCCCTTACACCCCCAGCCCCTCTAGGGCTGGATGCCATGGCGCTGGTGTGGCCGAGGCGACATCTGTAAGCCTTCCCTCCTGTTTTGCTGCTCCCGGGAGTTCTGGAGAGAGTTTGCCAAAACTGAGTCCGTCTCCTCCTGGTTGCCCCATGGTGGTCGGGCAGACCATGGTTTGCGGACCTGACAGCACTTCTTGAACACCCTCCCTCGGAAATTTCTTTTAGGAGGGATCTCCTCTCTCAGGCAGGGGGCACAATGGTCCACCCCCACCCAGACCTGTGGAGACTGTGGTAGAGACCTTTCTCCAATCCAGAGCTCCCTTCATGAGGAGGTCATACACCGTTAATGGCGCCTGTTCATGTCATGGTGCGACTGGCACCAATTGGATCCAGCTAACTTCCTAGTTGGTTCAGTACTGGAATTCCTTCAGGAACAGTTCACTAAAGGGTTGGCTCCTTCCACCCTAAAAGTCTATGTGTCTGCCATTTCTCCTGGCTCCTCTGACCATCAACCTAGCTGTGCTCTTCCACACTAGGCAGGGACTAGTCAGTCTGGTGGTATTAGACACTAGTTCCCAAAGCATTGTTGACGCAGCTTAAGCTTAAGCTTCTCGATCCCTCAGGGGACCATTGTTAAATACGTAACCTGAAGACATTCTGCATAGGAAGCAATATTGCATCACCATTTTATTTGTCCATTTATTACTAATGGTTCTTCTACTTTGTGAGATGATACTGTAATTGTATTTGTTAACTAAAGATACCTTTTTAAAAGATTCCTTTACTACTTTGTCTTTGACTGACTTGTTGGGTCTTTGTTTCATTGTGTTGATTATGGTTAATGCAAATTTTTATTTTTGGCTTTTTACTAATGTGTCTTAGTGTTGAGGTCTGGTGCATCTTAAAGAATATTTTCAATATGAGTAAAATGCTCAAGTACTGTTTAAGTCAGATTTTCTTAGACTTTTACTCGTCATATTGGAATTGATTTTTAACTTGTAATAGAGTACGTTTTGCAGTAAGGTATCTTTACTTTTAATCAACTGATGACAGGTGAGAAGGCCTAGGGTGCAGTCAGTTTTCCAACTCGCTTTGTACACTGGGGCATGGTCATGCTGGAGCAGGTTTGGTTCTCCTAGTTTAAGTGAAGAAAGAACTAAATGCTACCCCATCAAAGACATCCTACAAAATGTGTGCTTCCGACTTTGTGAAAACAGTTTGGAGAAGAACCACATATGGCTGGAAATGTCAACTGTCCCAGTACTTTTTCATATAGTGTACATAATGCTATGCCAAAATCAGCATATACTATGATATACATTCTCACATTGACATAAAGCCTACTGGTTACTCTATTTCCTATGGGCGTTTGGCCATCTGACATAATGTTCTCCCTATAAAACCATAATGTGTCTTTAAGGTTTTTTTCACATTTTTTTTTTCTCCATGTTCTTGCTAATTAGAGTTCACTTTTTGCTGAAGTCTCAAACCTGAATCTGCTGTAGTTATAACCACAGCTTTTGACCATGAAATTTATTTCACACTTGGCTTAAGCAGTCAGTCCTCAACTTTGGGGAAAAAAAAAGCAACTGGTATCCAAGCAACTAAACTTAATAAAGGGGAGAGGATTTGACAATCTGCATCAGGTGCAACGGGTGTGTGTACAGGGACACTCATCAAACCAGAAAGGCACCACTTATATTTTGAGGCTGACCCCATTCACAAAAATCAAAAAAGCAAAACATTTTAGAAATACTACTTTTGTATTCATGCATTCAAAAGGGGAAATGTATTAAATGTTGGCAGCAAAATTGCATTGCATTTTAAGTTTCTCACATACTGGAGAGTTTTATCCTTCATGTCCAAGCTTTTTTTTTTTTCTAATTCGCCCCACGGCAGGTCTAAGATTATTGCACCTCATTTTTCATTTTTTTTTTTTATTTTATTCCAATTGTGCTTTTCTTAAATGTATTTTTATAGTTTTTCTTCATGTAAATTATAGTACATTACTTTTAAAGTAAATATGCATCCACAGTTTTAGTTTATTTACATTTAATTACAAATCAATTGTGACTCTCATATAAGGCTTTTGATTAGGGTTTAATTTAGATTTTTTTGCAATACAATGCATAAAGCCATGCAGATAACAGTTAACAGACCCATTTGATAACAGAATGTGTGTGTGTGTGTGTGTGTGTGTGTGTGTGTGTGTGTGTGTGTGTGTGTGTGTGTGTGTGTGTGTGTGTGTGTGTGCGCGCCGCCCTAAGTCACAAAAGGAATGTTTATGACTGCAAATACAGGACCCGGTTTACCTGTAACTTTAGCCATGGATTGGTTGTTGGTGCAAGATGTTTCATTCAGAGAATGAAATCTCTTAGAATTTCCATACATAGATTAAAGTTGATCAAATAAGCACTTGTAAATAAGGCAGTTGTGCAGTCAAAATGTTTTGTTGAATAGTCAGAAGAGAATGGCCAGACTGGTTTAAGCTTACAAGAAATATAGCATTAACATAAATTAATCATGTTTTACAAGTGTGGTGAGCAAGAATGAATTTCACAATAGATACTGTGTGTTATTTATTTCTATTACGTAATTAATTGTTATTAAAAGCTTTTTTTTTTTAAAACATTAAACATAAATACTTTTTACTGAATTATTCCAGTGTTTATACCCCAGGGACCTGTATTGTACAAAGAAAATGAAAACATTTTTTAACACATGGGCTTAAGTAATATTTCATCAATAGACACTGACTAAAGATTTTGGTTCTGACAATTTGAACAACATATTGACATCTAAATGCTTGTTTCATTCTTCTTATGTAGCTATTCACATTATGCTTAGTGTACGTGTACTGCTTAGTTTAAGACAGCAGTGTTTCATGGGGAATATAAAGCAGTATTATTTTAAAGGGCATGTTCAGTCAGGCTTTAAAGTCAAAAGTAAAAGTGCCACCAGCCTCAACACGTGTCGGAATAAAAGATGCATTAAGATTATCATTTGTACATCATTTGGTGTATGTTTTTGTGGAGTAGGCAAATAGAGGAAAGGCCTCCAGGTTTTTGTTTGGCATTAGCCTCCATCATGCATGCCCTGCGATGCGTCACATACTACCAGGGAAGCATCACATGGTCCTTGTGCTTCTGGAATCCAGATCATGGTGTTAATTAGCATGGGATCAGGAATAGAGATGAGAGCACTGTCATGATGCATTCTGTTCAGCAGCGCTAACTCTTCACTGACTCAAACTAATCTCTGTACCCTCACTGCTTCTGCCCGACATCCCCAGATAAATTAGCTGTCTTAGGGTGCAGACAATTCAGCCGAGCAAGTGAGGAATTTGGCCTTGCTGATTAAAAGAAGGTGTGCTTCGATCAAATGCCTGGATGTAACAGTAACAGTAGGCTTTAATGAAATGTCATAAAGAAGAAAATAAATGACATACATAATAGATCGAGTGATGTAATACGGGTTATCGGGTCTCTCTCTCTCTCTACAGTATCTAATATCCTTCTGTTTTGCCGCAAGGAAAAACTCCACAGGATCTGCTTACTTTGATATGTGATAATGAGCTACTGGACTTCATGTACCTCAGCCACTGTGGCAACCCAGCAATGACTCGGTTAAATGTTTACTATGCATTAAAACAGCACACAAGACAGAAAGTGGATTTATAGGCAAGCAAATTGTGTGTAGATTTGCAGCTGGTTAAAATCGTTGGTAAGCAATGCTCTGAAGGCCAGCAAATCATGCTTTACTGCTCCCATTCTGCATCGCTGCTGGAGTCACTAATTAAAGTGTAGCCAGTGTCATTACAGTAGCTGAGGACAGATTGGAAATGGCCAGCGTCAGAGCTCAGTGCCCATCTGCTCTCCTTGCAGCCAGTGCAGTGCCCTCAGGGCAAGGGCAGCCCTGGAGTGAATCTAGGGGAAAATAAGCGTTGTTTGGCCTTGTTTGCTTTAGAAATTAATACAACGTTAGCAAAGCAGAATTTCTGGAATAAGTAGGTGCTGTATGACTAGAGACAGCATACTGAAAGGGGTAGAGGAACAATTAATAGCAAATGCATTGCGCAGGTTCTTTCCCTTGGATAAAGTGCCAATCAAGATAGGACCAGGAATATCTGACATATCAGGTTCTTACCCTAATGCATGCACACTTAAAGATAAAGGAAACATTAATTATATTACATGGCTATACATAAATATGGAGAAATAACTGGGTATTTATGGTGTTCCGAGTCAAAGACCATGCTCCCTGATGTTATAGTAGCTAAGGATCCCAGATTGGAAACCAACCAAAACACTGGGGGTTGCAGAGTGCCAATCCAAACCCGGATAAAACAGGAGGGTTGCCAAATCTTTTTAATATGCATTGGCCTTAAGCCGTAAAACAAATTAATTTTGAAAAAACAATGTAGAAACATATCTATGTACATTTATATCTCAATACAGAAAAATCAACGCTATTTCCATGGGTGTTGTGGCAAATCATAGTCAGTTTCCTAAATCATTTATTACTCTCAAAATGGGCTGCTTACTGTTGAACTGATTTTTGTAAGTAGATATCACCAAGCGACAATCAAAAGATGTTTAAAACACATCTACCCTGATTGGTGTCTTGCTGCATGCTTCACCAGTTATGTTTTCATCCACTCCTAAATAAAAAGGAATGACTGAGTTTCCAAAATGTAGTTTAGTAAATAGTAAGATGTTTAACTTTTAAAATATAGTGAAGTTAATGTGAAAGTTTCCCCAAATGAAAATAACACTGAATTAATAATTTAGTGTTTATCCAATATATTAGCTTAAATCATGCAACAAACAAAGTGTAATGCTCCCCTTTTTGTTCAGTCATTATTCTATGGTCTATTTCAAGCCACACACACACACACACACACACACACACACACACACACACACACACACACACACACACACACACACACAGTGGCATTTTAAAGTATGTTTGTGGGAGATAGGAGGAAACCTGAGAACCCTGAGAAAACACACAAACAGGGTTTCTTAAGGTCAAGCCAATGCACAAGGTTTTCTCAAGAGGCCCTGACGCCTTTAAAGTCAAACATGCAAACGTGAATCCATACAATAATAATGTTCTGGCTGTGAAAGGTAAAAAAAACTCTGAAAAGATGTACTTGAACTTTGACGAGCGTAAAACTGGCAAATGCAACGTTTCAGCTTTCAATGCTGCATTTCAGCTTTCGCTGGAAGAGTGTAAGACCTTTCTGCGAGCACATGGGGACTCTGAGAATGCAATGCCTTTCAAACCAACTTTTCTTTGAAAGAGCTCCTGCCTGCTGTCTCTGAATTGATCATTCATTTTGCTAATGGTTCCTGAGAGCTCGATCACTATACTAGCGTTCAACTCAGCGATTGCAGAACTTCTCGTTATGTGCAGTTTTCAGCGCTGTTCACTGCACGACCGGTGACATTTTCAAAATGTGTGGGTGAATATAACACCGCCACATTTCCACGCTGTGACTGAGGCTACTGCTAATCCGTAATGCCACCCAGTCGATGATAGAGAGGCTATAATCACACCGTTTATCACAGGTTCTCCTTGGATTTCTTTGAACATTTGTATTGTACAACAAGTTTCATGCATGCTGCTAAGGTCTAAATTCCAAACGCAACCTTTACAAAACACGACAACAATATCTTGCAAAAAAAACAAACAAAAAAACCACCTTAAAAAGACACTTTAAATAAGCTAAACTGTAATAGATTTAGCAAATTCAGCAGGGAATCTAGGAAATAACACACTATATATTTTTCCGCCTCTATTTTCGGCATGTGACGTACCAGAAGCCATTAAAGTTTCATTACATCCTGTTCACTTCTGTCAGTCATCGTGGCAGCTCAACACTGAACATGATGAACGACTATTTCTGCCTGAACCAATAACGCTACAGCACTTCAGTATCCATAAATTATATTGGGAGGATAATAAAACACAATAGGGTGTGCATTTACAGGGAAATAATGAAAGCCTACTTTTTATTCATTTATAGTCACATTTGATGTTTGGGAACATCCATAAAACAAGGTAGTTCCAGATATTTTTTTTTCTGTATTCTACAGTTACTAAGACAATGCGTTTTAAAAACCCTTGTATATTTGCCACACAATTTCCAGTTTAGTTTCCATGTTGCAGCTTCTGCAGACTTTTGTCACAGCATACCCGTTTAGCCATTACATAAAAACCACCTGTTTTATTTTGTACTTCTCAATTGTACAACCAAAACAGCTCTGACATATCAAGGCACAATACCTCTAAAGGTGTGATATAGTATCTGGCACAATGACGCCAGCAGCAGATCCTCAGAGATACCTTTCTAGGATCAGAACTTTTTGTTTCGCATTCTACACAGTTGCTTGAGCAGATTAGAACCTGGGGAATTTGGATATAAGTCAACACCTTAAACTTTTTGTCTTGTTCCTCATACCTTTCCTAAACAAATTTTTCAATCTGGCAAGGAGCATAATCCTGCAGGAAAAGGCACTGATATTAGGCTTTATGTAAGCCATTAAGGGGTGTTCTTGGTCTGCAACAATGTTTAGGTATGTGGAACGTGTCAAAGGAACATCCATACACATCTAAGGCTTGCCAGCAGAACTTTACATAGAGCATCACACTGTCTCCACTGGTAACCAGCCAGTCTAGAATTCACAGTCCATGTGCATCAGTGTATTTTTTGCCACCCATGATCTGGTTCACCAGTTGATCTTGCTCTGTTTAACTTTGGTTGCTAGTTACCACTGTATTCACCAATCAGGCAAAACCTTATGAATACAGAGAAGTGAGGTGATTATCTCTTTATCATAGCACCTGTTAGTGGGTGGGATTTATTGGGCAGCAAGTGAACATTTTGTCCTCAAAGTTGACGTGTTAGAAGCAGAAAAAATGGGCAAGCATTAGGATTTGAGAGAGATTGACAATTTCAAATTGTGATGGCTAGACGACTGGGTAAGAGCATCTCCAAAACTGCAGCACCTGTGGGATGTTCCTAGTCTGCAGTGGTCAGTATTTATCAAAAGTGGTCCTAGGAAGTTGAACAGTGGTAAACCGGCAGGTCATGGGCGGCCAAGAGTCACTGATGCACGTGGTTTGCGAAGGCTGGCCCATGTGGTCCGATCCAACAGACGAGCTACTGTAGCTCAAATTGCTGAAGAAGTTCAACTGTCAGTGGTTTAAATGATAGAGAATTATAAAGAAAATAGAAAATGAGTCAATACTTACAATTGAAAAAATGGCCTGGAAATACAAATTGCCATTAACAATTTTGCACTCAAGTGTCCATCACTGAACAGTTAAAAAGAATACCAACAATAGTAAAACTATAATTAAAGGGCATTTAGTGTCAACCATATGGGGATTGGTTCCCTTTTGATTCTGGTTCCTAACCTTTCAGGGTGGAAGGAGACAACCCTAAGGCGAACTGCTCCTGAAGGGACTCCAGTACTGAACCAACCGGGCAGTTAACTGGTTCCAAAGGTTTCAGCCTCATACTATCCCAGGAAGATTTTCCTTATCACCATCACTATTAACTTGCTCTTTAGTGCAAAAATAAGAAATAATTTATGACTTTAAAATTTATACTTGTCCTATATTTAGATCTATAAAGCTGCTTCGGGACAATCCCCACTGTAAAAAGCAATATAAAAAAGGAATATATAACAATGTTAATGTACATCTGCATGCTCATTGTCTGACATTCATAACCTTAATTCAATAATCATTCTTATAATGCATGCGATCTCAATCTTAAGGCCTGGAATGCAAGTCAACAATGTGCATGCTACAAAAACAAACATCAAGACCAAGCTGTGTGGCATTTTGTGCATAATTTAGTGCAGAACCATTGAAGGAGAAGGTGGAAGATGCCAGCTGTGCTCTGCATTATAATGCATTAACCTAAAGGAGTAAGCAAAGATACCACAATTCCAAAAAAGTTTTAAAAATAAGTTAAAAAATATTAATAAAATATAATGCAATGATTTGCAAATCTCATAAAATGAAAACATATTCCCAATTAAAGGTAATTTAATTATATTATAATGCATTAATCAAAATTAGTTAGCAAAGATACCACAATTCCAAAAAGTTGGAACCCTGTGTAAAATATAAATATAATATAATGCAATGATTTGCAAATCTCATAAACATACATATTATTCACAATAGAATGTAGAAAGCATATTAAATGTTTAAACTGAGGGAAAATGTTCCATTTAAGGGGAATAAATAAGGTCATTGTTTATTTGGCTTCAACAAGTCTTAAAAAGAAATGTTCAGATTGGACAACCAAAGTCTGGAAAAATTTTGCAGCTATTTGGGTTAATTAACAACAGACCAGTGAGATGATTGGGAATAAATAGTGTATCTAAGAGAAACAGTCTTTCAGAAGTAAAGATAGGCAGAACTTCACCATTCTGTGAAAGACTGTGTCTACAAATCGTTGAACAATTTTAGAATAATGTTTCTTTACATAGAATTACAAAACAGTTGAATATTGAATTTTTACAGTAAATAACATCATCAAACGTTTTAAAGAATCTGGAGAAATCTCCGCACAAGGGACAAGGTTAAAAATCAATATTTTAATGCTTGTGATCTTCAGGCCCTCAGGCTTCATTGCATTTAAAACCGTCATGAATCTTTGTTTGAAATTACTGCGTGGCTCATTAACATCTCCAGAAATCATTGTCTGTGGACACCATTTGCCATGTCATCCACAAATGCAGGTTAAATCTTTATCATTCAAAGAAGAAGGCATGCGTAAGCATGATACAGAAATGCCGCCATCAGAGCTCTACACAAAGAGCTGACAGATAATCAAATTTAAATCCTGACCATATTTAGTTATATGCTGACAAGAGACGGTGATACTTTCAGAATAACAGCTGAAAACATTATCCCAATTAAAGGTAAAGTGCCTTAAACAGTGTAGAAACAAAGACAGGAGTGTGTCCTCTGTGAAAATATCTTAAATATAAATGTATAGTAGGTAGCATATATTTTTGTTTACAATTATAATAAACCAAACACAAAACAATTACACGTTCTTCTTCTTAACATTTTGACTTATTTCAAGACACAAGCAGTATGTTCTGCCAATAGTATATGACAATTTCAAGTTGAAAATAATCTTATTTATTTATTTCCTGTGATCTAATAACTATAAACAGCAGATCAGTTTGACGATATCTAAAATATATTTGCTTGCTAAGATGTCATGGTGCATATGAATTAGAGAAAAAAAAAAAAAAAAAAACCCTGTCACAGGCTGTGTTAAAGTGCTCTTAGTGTCGGGTGTGTGAGCATGTAGAGAATACTTAATGTAAATACAATTTTACAGCTTAAATAGTGTCATTATTGCAAAATTATTATGAGAAAACAAATGTGCTTTTTTGCTCATTTGAAAGATAAAATCTGCAGTACATTTTGCCGATTATTAATCTGAATTTCGAGTATTTCTTTACACATACAAGCTTGTAGTAAACCAGATCTTTGGTGTAATTTCCCACAGTTTTTGTCCTTGTTTAAGATGACAAGAACTGCTTTTTTAAAGAACGTGTTGATTTTTATGTCCTTGCGTATTTTAAGGACAAAATTACATTATTTAAAAAAAAAACACCTGGACATTGAGCATTCAGGTAATAAATTAACTCTGAACCTTTGTCCTCACCCAGAAATCTTCCCAGGAGCCATCTGGCTACACTATTTTCTTATTTCTATCTTTAGGTTGGAATAACAGACATGCCATGCCCAGCTACATACTTGGATGTGTGGATTTGGTGCATGTTCATAACTGAAGCAGCTACTTTAGACAGCTGGAAGTAAAATGAATGTGGAGAAAAGCATTGGTTTGACTATTTTAGGATACATAATTACCCCATGTCTCTCTGTCGGCATCTTATAATTTCATCTTCATCTTGAAATCTCTCTCTAAGTCTCAACTTCACCGACAACGCAAAGCTGTGGCATGTACTGAAGTTCATCTTCCTCCTCTCAGGTTTTACACTATAAAGAGATGTAGTGCCGACATTATCAGTAGCTGCATTTCAGACTGATCGTGTTTTATTTTGCTGTGATGGAAGACTGTATCTTTAAAGAAGCAGCTCCCAGACTACAGGCTGTGACAGGGTGGGCTCTTATCATGTAAGAGAGTGTGGTTTATGGGGTTTTATCAGTATGTAGATAAATAAAGCATATCTACAAACACACTCTCTCACACACTCACACTCACACACAAACACACAACTTTTTTCCTTGCACTGTATTCCTCTGCACTGTTTTGTACTTTTGTACAATTCAGGGACTAGCAAGTAAAACATTTTAAAATGTCAATATTTATAACATATATAATGCTCTGTATTTAACTGTTAAAAACTTTTTTTTTTATTTCAACCTGGAACTGTAGAAATGAACGGTAAGATGGACTCCAGCATCCAACGTTCTCCATCCAAAACTGTAAACTTTTAATTGCCATCCTGACTTTATTTTGCTAATATCATATTACCATTGCAACTGACCTAACAAAATTAACTTTACAGACTTAACTAACTTACTACTACTTTTACTGCACTAACTTTACTAATTATACTTTACAGTCTTTACTGACTTAACTAACTTAAAAAAATTATTCATTTTTGCTTTTACTTTAACAAATTTATTGACTGATTACTAGTTTTACTAACAGATTGTACTGACTTTACTAACTGCACTGACTTGACTATTTTTATTTCATTGACTTTATGGACTTCAGTTCATGGATTTTACTGACTTTTCTACTTTTACTTTACAGATTTCACCTAAACACTGCGTATTTGTAGACCATTAACTTACCTGTTGAAAAACTAATTAAAAACATTTTTACGAATGTTTACACCAATCTCTCTCCAAATTTGTGACACTGCTGCTAACGTCTCTGGGTTACGTATGTAACCTGGTTCCCTGAGGGAATGAAACGCCGTGTTAACAACGCTTTGGGAATGCTTCTGCGTTGTCCATGCTCTGAATCATGTGTGTAATCTGTCCAACAAAGAGGAACGACATCATAGACGGGGAGACATCACGACCAGGAAACTAAAAAACGTGCATGCAGTGGAGACGACGCTAGCTTCTGAAAAGGGGAGGAAGCGCCACAGAGATGTAGTAAGTGTGGCTTAGAGATGCAACGTCTCGTTCCCTTGAACCAGGGTTACATACTGTATGTAACCTAGAGACCGTAGCGAACACACAGCTGCTCTGACTTCTCCTCAGTTCTGTCCTGTGGACGTATGTGTCCAGTGCTTGCTTGACAGGTTGTTGGGGAACCGAGGGCACCTTAGGGACATAGCCTGGTCTGGGGTAGAGTAAGGCTATAGAGAGAGCCTAAAGATCCCTGACCCTCTTCAGAGAGAAGATAGCCAGAAGAAAGGCAGTCTTGTCTGACAGAAACCTGAGGGCCACCTCAGTCAAGGGCTCAAAGGGGGCCTTAGACAGAGCCTCCAGCACAATGGCCAGGTCCCACAGAGGCACTCTGGGTCGTGTCACCTAGGGGTGCTTGCCCTGTGACTGCTCAGCAAGTGAAGCATAGCAGACACGTTACCTTTCAGGGTGAAAGGAGAGCATGCTCCTCTCCCAAGCAAGCTATGCAGAGACTGTGTGTATCCCCCCTGGTCTTCAGAGCATGGACAACGTTAAAGCGTTCCCAAAGCGTTGTTGATGCAGCTCAAGTTCCTGAAAGGGAACCTCATTCTGCATCAAGTCATGTGGGTATGTGGTAGTAAATAACCTGAAATGAATAATATTAATTGTACTTACCTAGACATGGTTTAACTATACCAAAGAAATACATTTAGCGCAATGTAAATGAATGTAAACTGCTTATATATATGTGGCATAAAAAAGCAGTCTGCTAAACATGAAGTATATTCACTTTATGTGTTATACCAGAATTCTTTTTTAAACACTAAAGAACTACACATATTTACTCAGTAGAGTAAAAAAAATATTGTGAACCAGTTGTGGATTTAGCTGCTAGCAAATGCTTACACATATGCTGCCTGCTAATAATAAAACAATGCTCTGATAGAAATCAAGGAGACCGAAAATCCAGCATAAACTAGTATTTTTTTAGTTCTGGTATCATTAAAACCTGCACCACATGTTCATCATAATGAATAGCAGAGGTGACAAAAGCACACACATCCCTCAGTTAAGCAGAAGTACAGATACACAATACATAACACAAGAGATAAAAGATGATTATGGTCAGGTGATCAGGAATGATATCAGTTATGTTTTCATCGCTGACTCCCTTTGTCTCATCCACGTTAACCCAATACTTCTTTTTGCCTTCTGCGTTGCTCATTGTTAACATTGTTAGCCTACAGTACGTTTGTGGTGTGTGATAGACAGGAAATTATACACCAGTGGTAGATGGAAAAAGCTAAACATTGAGAGAAAATAGATGGATGGGCTGAAAACGGCACACAATGATGAACAGGGCCACTGTTTACTTTCCAATAATGAACTAAATGTCTTTATATTAGAATGCATTTAAACATCTTTTGTGTGCTTTTGTTATTTTTCCACTGTAAAAAAAACTGTAATTTGTAGCACTCTAAATCTTAAGTATACTGACAGGACAGGAATATGGATTACCAAATTAAAAAACATAGAATAAACAAACTTACTAGAAATGGCCACAAGTTACAAAACTCTGAGTTTGTGTAATAATGTGAACCCGAAGGCTTTTGCTGGTCATTTCATTAATACTGTCGGGTTTGAGAATCTACTATTTCCTACTGCTGGATTGATACTTTGGCTTCAAACACTTTCGCTTTTATTGTGTGTGTGTGTGTGTGTGTGTGTGTGTGTGTGTGTGTGTGTGTGTGTGTGTGTGTGTGTGTGTGCACGCTGAACACTTTGAAGTATGTTCTCTGTTCGCTTATGTTGCCATGTGTCCAGGTTTAGGTGTTTGTGCCACCCTGCCCTTTACTTCCAGGTTTCTGTTGCTGTCATGTCTGTTTCATGCTTGAGACAACATTTAAAGGACTGGAAGAGTTTATGCAGCATCTGAATACTGAATTCTTGTCTCTCAACTGACCTTGAGGCTTAGTCAAGTTTTAAACTGCATTCAACTAACGGTACTTACCGGTATAATGAGTAATTTCCTAACTCTTGCTAAACAAAATAAACAAAACAAATAAATACACCCCCTTAGATCAAAAACTCAAATTCAGAGAGTGATGCTGAATCAACATGACTGCTCATAATTTAAAGGAGTATTTAGATCAATCAACATACATATGTATGAGCTTTTTAAATCTATAATACTCACTATACAAATCTAAGGAGAAAGAAATATAGATCGGTCATCACAGTTAACTCGCTAGCTTGTTGCTCAGACAAAATAAACTGCGAGAAAGTTTCTTTACATATGAAAATTACATTTGCACACAAGTTCTTTTAAAATCCCAAAACTAGCCTTGAAGTAAACAGTGCATAAACACTACATGCAGCATTAGTCAGATTCTGTATCCACACTTGTAAACCCAAGGGTAAACAGGGCCTCATAGCTGCTCATCAAACTGGTCTGAATGAAGCCGAATATGCAGCTCAGATGCTCGCAAAGCTGTCTGGGGTAGCTTCGAGAGGCATTTCGGGAAATTAATCACCTGTGAAAACTACGGAACGGCAAAATAATGAAGCCAGAATGAGTTTGATTTAGCAACACTGACAGAAATCAGTGGCCATGTCTAATCTAACTCAGGAATTAATTACAAGTCTTTTGACCTGTAAACAACCACGGGACTCAAACATCTGAGCTCTGCTTTGTTCCCACACAAAAATAATAAATAGATCACCTCTCATGTAGCTTGCTCTTATTTATATTTTTTGTAAAAAAAAAAAAAAAAAAAAAAAAAAAAAAAAAAAAAAAAAAAAAAAAAAAAAGAATAAATAAATAAATAAATAAATAAATAAATAAATAAATAAATAAACATTACTGGTCTGAATAGCAAATAGAGCAATGATCCTAAACTATATATAACAGCTGATAGGTCCATACAAGTAACTGTGAACACTCTTTGCTAAATAATTCATAATATAATTTATCCTCTGTTGATGAATATCAGAAGCTTATCATTAAAAATATTAAAATCTTAATTCACAATGATGCACCACATCTCCTGATACCACAGAACAAAATCCTGGAAGCTGATCTGTCAAAATGAATTGATTTGCTTTGTACAGGAATCACAGGCTTACCGTATTTTTCGGACTATAAGCCGCTATTTTTTCCCACGTTTTGAACCCCGCGGCTTAAACAACGAAGCAGCTAATTTATGAATTTTTCCTGGGTTTTTCCCGGTTTCACAAACTTCAAGCCAAAAAATTTAACCCCATAACATTAGAGCAATGAAATTTCCGAACGGAAACGAAAAAACGCTCACCTGTGTTCTAAGCTGCACGGCATCGGGAGAAAAAAGCTTCCATCGGATGATTTTTTAAACACACAACGATGCCAAAAGATAAACTCCCGAGAGAAATAGTTGTGAAAGGAAGGAGGAAGACAGTAAACAATGACTTTCTTGGTAGGCTACTGTTTAGATACAAGCCGTTGTGACTGGGTGAGGCGCTAACTCCAGTTGCAACAGAAATCATATAAGCAAAAAACTCCTGCTTTTTTATTTTTCTTGGCAACAGCGTTAAGGGTTATTAAAAAAAACTTAGAAATGAGCATCAGAAAATAATAAGGACATAATCCTCAGTCTTACACACACACAGTAATACATATTTCACCCATTACACCGTGTGTAACGTGTCTTTCGTTAAAGCCTGTGTAAAGTACATTAGTGTAGACACCTGCGGCTTATAGACAGGTGCGGCTTATTTATGTTAAAAATAAAAATACTTGTAAAATTCAGTGGGTGCGGCTTATATGTGGGTGCGCTTTATAGCCTGGAAATTACGGTATATTTATGAGCTCATTTAAATATTACAGTATACACTCCTTGTATTGTATCCTTGTAAGTTACTATTGATAAAGTGAAGTTTCTTGTAAGGTGATATTTATTTAACATTTATAAGAGGACATTTATACTATTCAAAGAAGAAACCCACAGTAAGAGTATCCATACTTTTCCATTTAACCCAATTTATTTATTTACTTCAAAGCATTGAAGAACAGCATGTTCTATACTGAAGTGAAGTCTAAAAAAGTATTATTCTTTAAAATAAAGGTAAAGGTAAAGGTTTCCCAAGATGAAAATACAATGTAAAATACAAATGCTTGAAAAAATACTTAAGTATGTTAACAAAGCAAGTATACTGGCAAGTATACTATATTCAGCTGAAGATATAATAGCTATGAGTTCAGGCCAAAGTAAAATCTTATAGCCATATCCTAAAATTCACAAAATATTTGCTGTGCCACAGAATTATGCAAAATACTCAATTCCGTCAAACATCTGATAAAACCTAGCCAATGTGCCCAATGTTAGTTGACTGCACTGAATCAACCTTAAAAGAAAAATAAAAAAAAAACATTAAGAATGTAAGCTGTCTAGACTGTAACATACATTTTTAATGCACCTACACCTCAGGCACCAAACATGTTCAGAGCTGGATAGAAAATGAGTTCAGAAATGAGCCCTGTGAGTTGAGCCCTCCAATCGGTCCCAATTGACTGAGTCTATAAAGTAAACCTAAAGCATTTTAATGCTAACACGTTAATAGGTTAGGTAAAAACAAGACATGTATGGCTAACTCTGCTTGAAAATACAGCATTTATCATGCAGATCTGACTGATTAAGGGTCTCTGGTGTGATATTTACATTTATTTTATCTTCTGCATCTCGCTGCTGTAAAATGCCAAGGTACAGTATAATCCCAAGCACCAGTGCTGTGACTGATTCACTCATATTAGCACCTTTAACACCTACTGTACAACATGTCAGTGTCACTGCTGGGCTATGAGTGATCCACAACCCAAACCTGGACCTGGGTAGTGTTCTGTGGATTGGCCAGAAGGTATGCAACAACACATGGAATGCAGTTAATGTCGGTTATTATACATAAATTGAACCTGTATGGAAAAATTTACATAAACGACTTATACCGTAGCTTTTTGTCCCCACACACTGTTTTTACTGACTTTTCAAATGTTCTACTACCACTACTACTTTGAATATTACCACTAACACCACCACTACTGACACTACAACAACAACTTCTACTACCACAACTACCAATTCTGTACTATAACATTACTGTGATACATTCTATTACATCTAATACTATAGCTACTGTAGCGTTACTACTGCTCCATGCAAGCACATGCTTTAATATTCACATAAACAGGTAAAAGCAAAATATGAAAATCATATCTTAATTGCAATTGATTTATTTGTAAGAAATGAGAATAACTGCTGATTTATTGTACTTGCATAATGACAATGATATAAGAGGTATAACAACTAAAAGAAAAAAGATTTATTAAAAAAAGAAAAAAACCTGTACCCTTTAGCATTATTATTAGCATAGCCATAAATTCCCACTTCAGTAAATGAAAATCCAACAGCATCATTAGAATGACTATCATTCATTTAAAATTAAAATGGGTTGATTTTAAATTAAATGCCTTTAGAGTGACTCAACTCGGTTAACTCGTTCTAGCGAATGAGTTAAAACATACTGACATAATGAGATAATGAGATACACTGTCTGTTTTTAAAGCCCCAAACTAGAGTGGAAAATATTGCATTATGGTGAAATCAACTTGAGTATAACATTCACCTTTACCTTTACTATATATATATATATATATATATATTATACAAATGAATATTTTTATAAATGTTAAAGAGTAGGAATTAATAATGCACTTAGGCTTTTTTATTTTTGTTTTCATTTTATTAATTCACAAGACTGTAAGGCAAATAAAAGAAGGTATGTGCAAATTGTGATCTAAATTAAGTACAAATCAGTAGCAGCAATGTCTAAGACAGTGGAGAGAGTTGAGCGTCCCTGACTCAATTTTCTTTAGCTATCTTAAGTTTTAAATTGTTTAAAGAAAAGAAGGACAATAATTATTTATTTATGATGCTAATTATGCATAACCTTTTAAAAACTCATTGTTAATCAATGCACATTAAATGGTAAATATTTGTTTTCAATTTGAATCATCCCATGTGAATAAAAGTAGATATTTTAAGGTGCCTGTAGACATATTTCTTGTGCCTGAGCAATAGTTATATGTTGAGTTTATGTTGGTTTAATTTTTGCAACAGGCTCCAGATATAAAATTAAAAAAGATGGAGGGAGCGGAAAGTAAACCCTATATGTTTTCGATCATTTACAGAATCACAACATTTCTTTCTTATTGTAAGATGGTAAAAATAAATGTAGACATGCTGCAGTTTAGAATGTATTTTCTGTAATATCATAAATGGTGGACTTGTTGCCATAGCGGTAAAAAAATTCTTCCTAAACTAATCGGGATTATTTTGAAACCCGTATGCTTTTAGCATTTAGTATAAAATGTAAGATTTGATCTTCGTTGCCTGTTCTGTTAAATATATCTGCTCTATTAGTGCCTTAACAGCCTATAGACAGTGCTCAGGATAATGCATTAAATAGCTAACTATGTAGCTAGAGCAGTGGCAGGTCGTGCATTTGGTACTTGGGCCTTCAGTGAGGACTTACCCGACTTAATCCCCCTCTTAATACCACCGCTATCATGTCGCAATTATAGAAACCATCAATACTATACAAAAACAATATAACAATGCGTGACATTACAGAGAGAGAAGCATTTCACATATGAAAAAGCAAGAAAGACAACTCCAAACCTCTACACTACAACCACAACTGTGCCACGTACATCATCTGGAGCAGTTTAGAATCAGTATTTGTCTAAACACATGACAAAAACATTTAAATGTAAATAAAATACTACCCACTCACCAGAGATGCAGACTCTTAATTTGCACCGATCCTCAGAGGCTGTAATCCAGTGGTACCACTCATATTCACTGGTCTGGAAGTGGTGAACAAACCCTTTCCCTGGCTGAGACAAGCTAGCTAGCTTTGGGGTTGGCCGACCTCTCCTCATGTCTAGCTTTTGTGGAAAATGTAATTTTAAGTATGTCCGAGACCAAATAAATTTCTCTTCCTCCGTATGCATAAAAAAGTGTAACTCAGATGTATTAATGTGTGCAGAGCGCTACAGCTGTGTTTTGCCAGTAAAACTTGGCTTTAACAGTTTTCCTCTGACCAACCAATCAAAGGACGGAAAAATGCTGACGCTATTCTTGGCCAGCTAGCTGGCCCTCTATGGCCAAAGGGCCAGCAGTATTAACTTTGAAGGCCCTGGGCAGATTAGATTGACATGGCAGCACATAGAGGCTGAAATCTGATTGGACAAGAAATATAACATTTACGTACATGTACTGCAAGCAGTGCAGCCAAGAGAAACGCTACAAAATGAAAAGTAATTGTAAAAAGTAAAAGTAAACTGTTGGGAATAAATGAATAGAATTTAACGGATCAAATATTAGAATTTAGCTTTTGATAGTGTTTAGGCCAGCAGAGAAGGCTTTGCTTGCCCTGACCGCCCGTCACTGAGCTAGTGGCATGTTAAAAGGAGTGAGCAAGCAAAATAAAACCCTAGGATTTGGCAAACCAGACAGCTAGGGTTACATTTCTTTATATAATGTAACCCTATATATAACGGAAGCGACATTTCCTGCGGTAAACATAAGAACGGAATTTTGAAAAATAGAGTGCATTTTAAATTAGTTGTGTCAACTGCAAACATAAAAAGAGAATTCCTTACTTCAGTAATTTTCTTGATTACAACATTTCTTACACTCAAAGAAAGTGTGTTTTGTGTTTTGTACTTTTTCCACCACTGGCCCTAATACAAAGGTTCATTGGAGCATGAGGTACATTTTAATACAGAATCCTGCAGTACAGGTGTTTGCTTTTCTTAACAAATGTGAATAGAATTTAGACTTTAAGATTTTGAGCCTAACTTTTGTTTTCCAAAGACTGCTATATACTGACTCAGTTGGTTTCCAAATGTTGCCATTTGGCAAGAGTCCTTATTATAAATGTACAATTATCTTATTTATTTGAGGGGTAAAGGCCTTGCTCAAGGGCCCAGAAATGGCAATGCAGGAATTTGAACCCACAACCTTTTGATTAACAGTCCAACATCATAATCACAGCACTTGCCAAAGCTATTTGCATTCTAATCCTAAAACACAAGTGATTGCGTACTTCAAGTAAGCTTGCGCTACTTTCCTAGTGTTCAGCCTGCTTTCTGCTCTGCCTGTGTGCTTGCAACATGCGCATTAAATCTCGTACATGGACGATTAAAGCGATCAGAAGAATTACTAGAAAATTGTACAATCACCACACACATAACCACAATGTAGAGCGAAAAAAAAAAATCTTATATGTCAACAATATAGAAAGAAGAGAGACCTGGTGAAAATACAAGCTTAGATTACAGCAATACACCATTAAGAGTGTGTGTATTATAGTGATCTTATCAAGGGTAGATGAGTTCTAAGGATTATGTCAAGCGAAGTGCCTTAAACTCACTTATCCCTGATAAAATCACTGTAACAAACTCTTTATCCATGAATGAAGTGCCGACACGAAACAATATAATAAAATGCAGTGCTAATTATTGATTATTAATAATATTTTAAAATTAGCAATTCAACTTCTGTACAATGAAGTGTATTAGCAGTAAGATGTTGTTGCTAAGCAACATGAGGGACAATGGTCAGATTATTCTGTGGACAGAACAGTGGCTTAAGTGCAACTTTTAATACATAATTCAATTACTGTGAAGCAGTCACTGGAGCACATAAATCGAGGATTTTTCAACGTCTTTAAATGCAGCTCAGGCAGATTTCAGAATAGAAAAGATCTGTTTAACATTGAGCATTTTAGAACAGACATTCCAAAAATGATACTGTATATTTTCCGATCAATCTCAGCTAACAAATAAGCCTTTATGAAATCTGCACTCGTAGATTTTTTCCATGTTGCTGGTTTCTGAAGTCGAGAGCAGCAGTGCTTCCCGGCAAAAAGCTAACCTTAGAAGCCTATAATAATAGGGAGTTCTTGGCCTGCTCGCTCTGGTTTGACGGGCGAAAATACTGTGGAGTGTGAGATGTTTGACTGGTATTTACGTGAATCTGTGTGCCTCCTTTGAGCACTGTGGCATTTGCTCCTCCTCCATAGAAAACCATATTTGGGACATGAACTGTTGCCTGCTACCTGTTGCTAGGCTACACAGAGAGGATGAAACACAAAACATGTATCAAGTTGAAGCGAGAGAGAGAGAGAGTGTGAGCGAGGGAGAGGGAGAGAGAGAGTGTGAGAGAGAGGGGGAGAGAGAGTGTGAAAGAAAGGGAGAAAGAGACAGAGAGAAAAAAGGAAAGTGTACTGGGGTGTGAAAGTATAAAATATGGTTACAAATGGCACTCTGCATGTCCCTGTTCTAATCCAAAAGGTGGAAGAAGTATCATTCAGCACCTGCAATGAACTTCTAGTCGTACTGCATCCTGAATATTTTAGCAAGGACCTTTCACTACAGCATGGCTGAGAAACCAAACAATTTGCATCACAATATGGTATTTTGAAACAAATTGAATATATAAACGAGGGATTATTTTTGTATGTATATAAATATATATATATATATATATATATATATATATATATATATATATATATATATATATATATATATATATATATATAAAATTTTTTTTTTTTGTTAATCTCTCCAAAAATATTAGTATATTAAGAAATGCTTAAGCCCAAGCACTGTGATCAATATAGAGCATTTATGAGTGCCGATCAATAGATTGAACGCCATAAATTTTCCTTAGCTTATAATTGCATACTTAGATTTGAGTGAATAACCCAGCCAGTCCATTAAGGCTGAACATTGCCCTTTTCATCTGGCATACAACACAAAAAAGTCTAAGTGAATGTCTTTTAATAAAAATATGGTCCTACAAGCAGAGGAGGCATTTCCACAGGGACGATTTGTATGTATGTGGTACCAATCAGCTATAACGTCTTTTTCGTTAAAAAAAAAAATAAATAAATAAAAAACAAGAAAAGAAAAATGGCTGGACGGTATCCTAAATTTGCAACATAGTGAACCAGTGTTGATTTTTTCATTGATAGAGACTTCAAGGCACTTTTGCATGTGGCCCTGGATACGAGTGTATGGTAAGTGCCATAAATCTAAATGTAAATTTATAATACTAAAACCACAGAAAGATGTAGTGAATAACATTGTTTATCTTGTTACAATGGTACCGTTTAAGAGGTGGGCTATATAAGGCAGCTAGTAAACAGTCAGAAAAAAATTTGAAAATTGTAAAGATCTGAGCGACTTTGACAAGGGCCAACTTGCGAAAGCAAAACTGTTGGCAGTTTTTGGTATTTTGGAGCAATTTGATGTGTGTCTACATCTTGATAAGGGTATCAGTCCAACCATAAAGAAATGACATCAGCCATGATCTTAGAGAAGGAACTGTTGCTGCAAATCAATCTGGAAAGGACATCTCCAACCAATCTAAAATTAATTATTCTACAGTAAGAAGGATTGTTTGCAAATATAGAGTCAAGACAGTGGCTAATCTTTGCAGGGGTAAAAGTTCCAGCAAATTTAATCCAAAGTCAGATTTAAGAATCAGAATCAGAAAAAAAAACTTTATGGAAGTTTGGCTAAAAAAGTCCTTCCTCTCCAAAAGGAATATGGGACCATGATTTAAGCTTGCAAATTTGCATCTAAAAATTCCACAGCAATATTCCAGAAGTCCAGAAGTCAACTCTACTATTATGCTGTGGCAAGATCTTAAATGACCTATGCATAACCAGACATTTTATTTCAAACATCAATGAAATAAAGCATTTTTGTAAAAAAAAAAAAAAAAAAAAAGAAAAAAAGTGGGACCATTTTAATAACGATAAACTCCTATAGTAAATGTCTATTTTGTGTAATTGTATCTTAAGGAGTTAAGTACACCCTGAATAATAAGGACTTTTTGTCCATCCTAATTTCTAAATTCTACTTGACTACATGATCACACATTGAAATATCTTTTTTGTTTATTTGTTTGGTTACAAAAGCTGGTAAGTATCACACATTTGTTATTTCGGCTCTGATTAATTAAAACTCTAAATACTGCATAAGCTGATGTTTTATTGATTTTTAAGATTTCAAGGTAAATAAGGTTCACATTGTTATTATTGCACCTCGGAGGTGGGAAGTAACGAAGTACAAATACTTCGTTACTGTATTTCAGTAGATTTGTTTTGGTATCAGTACTTTACTTCACTATTTATTTTTCAGACAACTTTTTACTTTTACTCATTATATTTTTACACAAATATCTGTACTTTTTACTTCTTAGATTTTTAAAACAGGCTCGTTTCTTTAGTTTTAATCCATTGATCTGGTGAAATGGCAATATTTTTTATTTTCACTGCGTGTCGATTTCAGCCCATCAACCGATTTCCTGTCATTTTGCGTCTTTTTCAATCCACTGGTGTATAATTTCCTGGCTCTCACTCACCACAGATGTAGACTAGTTTACGAAGCTAAGAATGAGCAGGGCAGAAAGCAACAAAAAGTAAAGCTAATGTGGATGAGACAGAGGGAGTCAGTGATGTAAACATGACTGAGAACAGAGACATTCATGATCATCATCATGATTCATTAGGTAACAAAATTTTTAATTTGTGTATATATATATATATATATATATATATATATATATATATATATATATATATATATATATATATATATATATATATATTAGGCTGTCAAATTCAAACGCAAATTCCTTTTAGCGGCACTAACGAATTTAGTGCATTTCTGTTTTACTATTTTCATAAAAAATTAAAATACAATAATAAATATAAAAAATATAAAATGAGGCAAAATAAAAACTTCAGCCCAACATACAGTACATTTATTCACGTCCTTTCTTTACTTGGATATTAAATAAATTAATAAACTTCACAGAAAAATATTTGTAATCAGTAAACATTTGTTTTATTTATACGCTAAGTCTCAAATCGAACACCAAATCCACCATGATTCACACAATTAACCCTCTGGGTGGCGTTTTGAAATGAATTAAAATTACTCTCTTTTTTGATTGTACAGATAAGAACAATACATGATTCGAATCTGTAAAATGTCTACTTTTATTTGTATACACTTATAATAACAGCACATTAACAACAAGAATCTGTTGTCTTCATGCTCTATGTTGATTTTGGTTTCACTAATAATAAACATATATTTGCATAAAGCATCCATATTTCTCCATGTCCATGTTGCTTAGAGTATTAAAAACATGAAGAATTAATATATGGTACATTTAGAACAAATAGAAATGTGCGATTACGTTGCGATTAAATAATTTAATCGATTAACAGTCCTAATATTAATATGATGTGAGGTCCAGTTACCAGAAAAATGGTGACACTAAAACAGGTAGAAGTATTAACTACTTTTTACTTAAGTACATGTCAAAGCCCAAACTTCTTTACTTTCACTTGAGTAAGAAAGTATAATCAGTACTTCAGCTTTTAGCTGAGTATATTAAAACATGATTATCTGTACTTCTACTTAAGTAAAGGATGTGTGTACTTTTGCCACCTCTGTTGCACCTAGTGGTAAACATGTTTGACTCTATCATAAACTGATTAAAACCCACTAGGGGAGGGAAACTATGAATATTTTCAACGAAAAACATTGCAAGTGCTATGATGCACAAAACCATTGAAAGAGGGGAAAGGGGGTTATGGAGTAGATCATCTCCTTACAGCAGAAATGAGTGACCCTGTTTTCTGCAAAGTGTCTCTTTTATCCAAAATCTGAATTTTATTTGCTTTTATATGATTGATAAAGTAGAGATTTCAGTTAAAACGAGTACCTAGGTTAATGCTTTTAGCTCTTCTTTGTGTGCCTCGCAGTAAAAATACCTGCTTTACTGACCACAGATTAGGAAAGGTACGTTTAAGTAGACCATACGCTGTCGACTCTCGTCGGCTAATTTGGGGCTTTAAAAATTCACTAAATAGTAACACAGCAGAAACTGTACTGCATGTATATATTTTTAAAGGATATGTCATATCCCTACAAGCACAATGCAGTCACAAGTTTAAACACACACACACATATCTCATGGGACTTGTGTACCATATGACCCCAGCTCACACAGTAAACACAATGCTGAGCTAAAATACCAGGCTTCTGTCATTTCTCATGTGCCCAAACTGATCTCCTTCGACCTTTAATAAAGAACCGGACATTACAGAACAGTGCAGGACAAAAAACACTTTCACACCTATTACTCTGATTACTAAGATAAATCTAAGTAAAACTGATACCTTGTTTGCTGTTTGGTTTGTTTTCTTGCTGCATGCAATTAAATTAACAATAACAACGGAAAAGGATTTTCCTGGGAGGCATGTGAAAACTCATATGCATAAAAAACATCTGTGCTACACACAGGACAGGTTTCAAGCAGACTGACTTGCACTTATTAAGTTTTCCAAAAGTGGCTCCTCAGAAAAACGTTTCGGTTTAAGTTCTGAGGAGGTTTTTTTTTTTTTTTTTTAGCCATGACTAGAAGTCAAAGAAAGAAAAATGGGCCATGCTTTCAGGGAGGGAGAGGAAGATACTCCATTGTTTATCAATCACAGCAACATGAGTCAATCATGGGTGTCTGTGCAGAGCTGAATAAGCTACAGTTCAAAAGATAAGGTTGGTGTATCAGAGGAAGCACATGATAGCCCTCACCCTCCCTGGTTGGTAGCCACCATGTGATATTAGCGACAGCTAACTGGAAGGTAGGAATTGACTGGAATGTCAAATTAATTTCCATACCCTTCACATCACTGAGGGGATTTAACATTGTCTAGAACAGGGGTGCCCAATATTTCGATCGCGATCTGCCGTAAAGGTAGTGTGGGAATTTTGACAAATGTTTGAATGATCGCATGACATTAAAAAAAATTAATATTTATTTATGCATTTTTATAGTGGGTAGATATTTTTGGCTTGGTCATTTCATAAGTAGCTCACATGCTGAAAAAGTCTGTGCACCCCTGGTCTAGAATATTCGCTCTGAAGCATTAAACAGATCACTATGCTTATTCATTTTGTTGGTTTACTGTCATTAGTGGAAAAAAGTAGCATAAAATTAGGAAATCTGAAAGTACAGTTTCACAAAAGACTTTTTGACAAGCATTTGTAAAAATTCAATAATATGGGGCTTCGACTAGATTAACTGCTCGTTGGCCGATAAACGCGCTGAACAGGATATAAATGCGCGATCGTTGGGGAACAGCCAGGTCACAAAATTGTAGTATTTGAATGTATACTATAGAATAGGAAAACATGTAGAAAATATACACACATTTTCAGCAAACGCATGAACTAAATCATGCATTTCGAAAATGACTCATACTGAATGATTTAGTTAAGAAGGAAGGATATTTCTAAAGCTCTCCTTTTGGATTACATCAAATCAAATCCCAAGATCTCTATTTGGTTGCTCAGAAATTTCTGCCATGGAGTTATAGAAATTGTGCACTGTGAAACCATAAAGCATGGCCAAAAGTGGACAGACGATTTATAATAATCCACCTTGTTCTCTGTGTGAGATTTGGCCGGTGGCAGCTCCATCATCCTCTCACACAGCAGCATAAACACCCATCATCAAACAGATATATGAGGCTATCTTTTTCATGCTTTACCTAAAGGCACCCAAGCCTGAGCTGCACATATTGCCAAAAAAGCCCTGAAAACATATTTGGAGAGAGGAGCTCATTATATGAGAGAAGGAAAAAAAACACTGTTGATGTCAAAACATCAAGATACAGCTCAGCATCATTCTTTTTCTCTGATGGTGTTACTTCAAATCTGGAGTGTATAAGCTGGAATTTCCCTGCTAATGGAAGAAATACAGGTTTGCTGTTGCGTTGGAACAAACCATTTGACGTTTGCAGGTGGCTATTTAAAATGTATCCACATATAGTATAAATGAACTTAGATCTATTAATAAAATAATAAAAAAAATTTAATTGCTTAAACTACTGGTTGAAGTATTCCAGATGATGCTGACCTCCTGAGATCTTCACACCCAAAAAAAACATTGGAATGGTGTGGGAAATAAAAAACATCTAGAGACCAGTAGGTCTGTAAGTGAACACCTTGTTGATGAGAGGAAAATGGCCAGACTGGTTGAGCTGACAGGAAGGCTAAAGTAACGGAAATAGTCACTCTTTGCAACTGTGGTGAGCAGAACTTAAAATGCATTGCATCTTTTGTGAGAAAACAGTGAGTTTTCTCAATGTTTAATTTAAAACACTGAAAGGACAGGAAGCGATTATCCAAATTCATAAATAATTAATATTAAATTTTCTACATTTCAAAATTATTAAACAGCTGCAGAAGTTTTTATGTAAATAATAAAGGGTTTGATTAAATATACAAAAATACTTTTTTATATTAGTATCTATTAATTCATTTTTATCTTCTCTCTCTGTGTTTACAGTATTTATTGTTGTTGTTGTTGTTGTTCTTCTTCTTCTTCTTCTTCTACTTATTATTATTATTATCCTCAAAAAAAACTAGCTCAACTCAAACCTTAGTTCGAAACCTAGGGATCTGTACTTAGTAATTATTTGCTTATATATATAGTTACTTATGTATTAAATATATGTGTATATAAGTAAATATAGTAAATGTATATAGTAAAAATATGTTCTCTACCGCTCACTGTAAATCTCCATCTCACTTTACACTTTATTGTTCCGAACAACATCCATAGCCCTCTCTCTACTGTATTTCTTTTGTTATTATCTCATCATTGCGCTACGAACCAAACAATTCTGACTGATCCACCTGCCCTGGAGGGATACTTGCCGAACTTCATGCTATATTGAACACCGCTGATATGATATCTATGTGAAACCTTACAGCTGATAACCTTGTGTCTACTTCAAATTGCTCTGTAACATCCACACAGCCTGACTGGATAACTCCGTTTGAAAGAAGATACTGCTAAATGCTCATCAGCACTGATACACTGGTCTTCCCCCTGTACTCACTAGACATCTAGATGGATGAGTGAGAGATAGTCTTTATGAAACAGTGCATCAGAATGTAAGGGGAACGGCGAAGTTGAATTCAAATTCCCTGCTTTCACTATGTACGGAACATATCAGTTAAAAGGAAAAAAACCTTTAAAAGTCACTATTGGCATACAGAGCACTTCCATTTAGCCATTTACTTTGCATTATAAATAGCAATCATGGGGAAATGTCAGCGCTGAAAGCTACCAAACAATTTAGAACGGCACTGCTTTTTATTTTTTATTTTTAAGTGGAGTGCTCTCTATCATTTATTGCTCTGTGGCAGTTCATCAAAAACACATTTTGGTTTGGGGTTCACTGGACCTAACAGTGATTTATTTGCCATTCTCAATAAACAAATCTGGGAAAAAATGACTTGTATGAGTTCAAACAGAGGCTCAACTAAAAAAAAAACGATTTCCCTTTCTCTAAAAATTTTAAAATCCAGATTCCAGTCTCTTTTGTAACTTTTCAGAACAAGACCATTTATTTTTTTATTATTATTATTACTATTTTAGCTGTTCTGTATTATGCATTTGGAATGTCAATCCATAAAATTAATAAAGCTAAAGTAAAACATTTCTTTTGTGTTACACCATTACATTTTCGTCTTATGGCACCAAGCTGGGCTGCTACTCAGTTTGGTGAAATGTATTTGTGTGACTTGAGATCAAACACGAAACACACAATAAAAGGATTCAACAAACACAACATGACTAGTGCTGTGGTTATCAGCTGTGTGATCTTACTAAACTGTTTCAATCTTTTACCTTCTTCTGCTGCCTGCACACATACACTCTCACACATACACATACACTCGCACACATACACTCTCACACATACACATACACTCGCACACATACACTCTCACACATATACACATACACTCGCACACATACACTCTCACACATACACATACACTCGCACACATACACTCTCACACATATACACATACACTCGCACACATACACTCTCACACATATACACATACACTCGCACACATACACTCGCACACATACACTCGCACACATACACTCTCACACATATACACATACACTCGCACACATACACTCTCACACATATACACATACACTCGCACACATACACTCGCACACATATATACATACACTCGCACACATACACTCGCACACACACTCGCACACATACACTCTCACACACACATACACTCGCACACATACACTCTCACACATATACACATACACTCGCACACATACACTCTCACACATATACACATACACTCGCACATACACTCGCACACATACACTCGCACACATACACATACACTCGCACACATACACTCTCACACATACACATACACTCGCACACATACACATACACATACACTCGCACACATACACTCTTACACATACACATACACTCGCACACATACACTCACACATATACACATACACTCGCACACATACACTCTCACACATATACACATACACTCGCACACATACACTCGCACACATACACTCTCACACATATACACATACACTCGCACACATACACTCGCACACATACACTCGCACACATACACATACACTCGCACACATACACTCTCACACATACACATACACTCGCACACATACACTCTCACACATACACATACACTCGCACACATACACTCTCACACATACACATACACTCGCACACATACACTCTCACACATACACTCGCACACATACACATACACTCTCACACATACACTCTCACACATACACATACACTCGCACACATACACTCGCACACATACACATACACTCGCACACATACACTCTCACACATACACTCGCACACATACACTCTCACACATACACTCTCACACATACACATACACTCTCACACATACACATACACTCGCACACATACACTCTCACACATACACATACACTCGCACACATACACTCTCACACATATACACATACACTCGCACACATACACTCTCACACATATACACATACACTCGCACACATACACTCGCACACATACACTCGCACACATACACATACACTCGCACACATACACTCTCACACATACACTCGCACACACACTCTCACACATACACATACACTCGCACACATACACTCTCACACATACACATACACTCGCACACATACACTCTCACACATACACATACACTCGCACACATACACTCTCACACATACACATACACTCTCACACATACACTCTCACACATACACATACACTCGCACACATACACTCTCACACATACACATACACTCGCACACATACACTCGCACACATACACATACACTCGCACACATACACTCTCACACATACACATACACTCGCACACATACACTCTCACACATACACATACACTCGCACACATACACTCTCACACATACACATACACTCGCACACATACACTCTCACACATACACATACACTCGCACACATACACTCTCACACATACACATACACTCGCACACATACACTCTCACACATACACATACACTCTCACACATACACATACACTCGCACACATACACTCTCACACATACACTCGCACACATACACATACACTCGCACACATACACTCTCACACATACACTCGCACACATACACTCTCACACATACACATTCACACATACACATACACTCGCACACATACACATACACTCGCACACATACACTCTCACACACACTCTCACACATACACATACACTCGCACACATACACTCGCACACATACACTCTCACACATACACATACACTCTCACACATACACTCTCACATATACACATACACTCGCACACATACACTCGCACACATACACTCGCACACATACACATACACTCGCACACATACACTCTCACACATACACATACACTCGCACACATACACTCTCACACATACACATACACTCGCACACATACACTCTCACACATACACTCTCACACATACACATACACTCTCACACATACACTCTCACATATACACATACACTCGCACACATACACTCTCACACATACACTCGCACACATACACTCGCACACATACACATACACTCGCACACATACACTCGCACACATACACTCTCACACATACACTCGCACACATACACTCTCACACATACACATACACTCGCACACATACACTCTCACACATACACATACACTCGCACACATACACTCTCACACATACACTCTCACACATACACTCGCACACATACACTCGCACACATACACTCGCACACATACACATACACTCGCACACATACACATACACTCTCACACATACACTCTCACACATACACATACACTCGCACACATACACTCGCACACATACACTCGCACACATACACATCTCTCGCACACATACACTCTCACACATACACATACACTCACACACATACATTTGCACACATACACTCTCACACATACACTCGCACACATACACTCACACATACACATACACTCGCACACATACACTCTCACACATACACTCTCACACATACACTCGCACACATACACTCGCACACAAAGAGGACGGTACGTTTTTTTATTATAAAGAAAGTAGCTTCATGTTTGTTTGTACTGTACACTAGATGAAGACAGGTCTATACATGATTTTATAATTCTCAGTGAAAGACTTGTGTTTTTTGTTAACTTAAAAATCACTTTATTTGAAGTACTGTATAGAGGATGCAGTTTATTTTTGTTTTCCTTTTCACTGTGCAAAATATGGCATTCACAATTCAGCAGAGGGACACATAAAGCCTGATCCTAGCTCGTTTTCGGATGATACTGAGATAGGAGCTGGGCATAAAATTCTCTGATATAGACAGAGCATTCTCACACATAACTGCACTTTTGTAACTATATAAGTATAACATTTTTTCAAATTACTCCCAGATGATTCCCAGATGTAAATGGGTTTCCTTTTGAGTCTCGTTCCCCACAAGGTTTCCTCCTGATATTGTTTCATGGAGGTTTATCTTTTTTACCTTGTCAGTGTTGCCTTTGGCTTACTCATTTGGGATAAATTGATAAAAAAAAAAATTATAACTGGAATTTATATCATTCTGTAAAGCTTCTTCTATACAATGCCCAATGTTAAATGTGCTACACTAATGTAATGACTAGCCAACTATTTTAATTCTACTAATACAATCCCACTCTTTCTCTCTCTCTCTCTCTCTCTCTCTCTCTCTCTCTCTCTCTCTCTCTCTCTCTCTCTCTCTCTCTCTCTCACACACACACAAACACACACACACACACACACACACACACACACACACACACACACACACACACACACACACACACACACACACACACACACACACATGCAGGACGCACAAAGAGACAGGCAAGGCAAACAAGTGAGATGGAGGAAGAACCCTGAAGCCAAGATGGTATACAGTACCTTGGATGATGGTAGTAGTGGGTGGGGGGGTTGTGGTGAGAATATCTAAATGGGAAACAAAATGAACACACACACACACACACACACACACACACACACACACACACACACACACACACACACACACACACACACACACACACACACACACACACACACACACACACACACACACACACACACACACAGGGTAAAAAAAGAGGGAAAAGGCATTTTAAAAAGACTGAAGATTTAGTGCAGTGATTTATCCAACTTGAAGGTCCATAAGCTCTGTTTTTATAGTACACAGGCGAATGATTACTTTATCTGGTGCAATATTTTCAAATTTTTAAACAAAAAAGCAAGTGTACACCTTCAGCTTCTTGGTGTGATATACTGTATTTCACTAATGAGCCACTAAATGCAATATAAACCTGCACAACATAATCTACTTATAGTTTCCAGACAGGTTGAGTCTATTGTGCCATTGTTGTACAAGCCTGTGTGAAATGCGCACATCAACTCACTATCAACTCACCCCCATCCCTTGCACACACACATATACACACACCAACAAACACACAGGCCCCTTGCTGGGAAAAAGTCGCAGTGGGCAAAATTGGCTGGCTGTCTCGAGCACTTTATTGTGTGTGCTCCATCAAAAGATCTCAGTAGGGATCTGAACATTTCCTCTCTAATGATAAAACATCAAGAGCGGGCTCAGTGTCTGTAGAAGCAGGAGCCTGAAGCCAGGCCTCGCCAGAAACACTGTGGAGAATTTTCTGTGTGTCTGCTGGCACAATGGCAGACATGGGTATTGGAAATGTCAGCGCCTCCTCGCCGAAATTTTGCATGCAGTAGAGATGGCCGCCGCCAAAGGTCTAAATGGGATGTGGCATGCATAATAGTCAAGCAAACAAGAATTTTCCACAGGCAATTTGCAGGCCGGCTGACTCTCGGTTCAAAATTATGAGGGCTGAAATATGAATGCAATTTCGTAGGGCAATATTTTTGGCGTGGCAGCGAAAACCGGGACGGGGAATTCAAATCATACTGGCATCACGAGCACGATTCTGACAACCTGTGACTTGCTTCCTAATCTCACCCATGATTTATCTTTTCTCTCCTTCGCCTGTAAGAATATATTGACATGATGAAAGTAACTTACATAGAACAGAACAGAACAGAACAAAAAGAGGCTTTCATGTTCACAATGACTACATAATCAACAGAGGTTATTTTACATAATCATGATTAATTATAGCTCATGTTTCCACAAATACCATGTAATCAATATCCATTCTTAATTTGTATATATATATATATATATATATATATATATATATATATATATATATATATATATATATATATATATATATATATATAGTTATTATCATCTAATAATCAGAATAACAAAAACTAAACATACAGTGTCTCACAAAAATGAGTACACCCCTCACAATTCAGCAACCATTTTATAATACCTTCTTAAGGGACAATACTATAGAAATGAAACATTTATATTTTAGAGTAGTCAGTGTGCAGCTTGTATAGCAGATCAGATTTACAGTGTTCTAAAAATAACTCTAAAACTAAAATGACATACAAGTCAAAATTGTGTCCAAAGTGTCTATATTTTGTGTGAGCTGCATTGTTATCTAACACTGCCTTAACCCTCCTGGACATGAAATTCACCAAAGCTGCACAGGTTGTTGCTGGGATCCTCTTCCACTCCTCCACAATAACATCATTGAGCTGCTGGATATTAGACACATAGCCTTTCTCCATCTTCTGCTTAAGGATGCCCCACAGGTGCTTAATAGGGTTCAGGTCTGGGGACATACTTGGCCACTCCATCACCTTCACCTTTAGCAAAGCAGTTGTCATCATTGCGGTATGTTTGTGGTCATTTTTTGTTGGAAAACTGCCAATCAGCCCAGTTTCTGTAGGGAGGGCATTATGTTCTGCTTCAGAATGTCACAGTACACAATTTTCTTGGTATTACTACACATGCTGGACACCATCGGAGCCAAACAAGTTTATCTCTTCGGGCCACAGGACATAGTTCCAGTAATTCATGCTCTTGGACGAATTATCTTCAGCAAACTGTTACAAACGGCCCTGCAAACCGACTTGTTGCAGTGTGCGGTGTATAGTCTGAATGCTGACAAGCAGACCGCCTGCTTCTACAACCTCTAAAGCAATGCTGCAGCACTCATGTGTCTGTTTTTTAAAGCAGCTTCTGCAACTGATGCACTGCACAAAGAATCAACTTTTTTGATGGAACCTTGCGAGACCTGTTTTAAGTGCCCACTGCACTGTAACTCAGTTTCAGGGTGTTACCAATATATAGCCTATGCCTTTTTGTGTAAAGCAACAATTCTAATTCTAAAATCCTCTAAAAGTTATTTCCTATTAGTTGCCATGTTTAACATCCAGTGGTCAGTATGAGAGAATTGTACTCAAAGCACCATAATGTAATTTTCTAATACAAGATACACAAATTGTTATGGGCCTGTCAAGCAGACAAAAACATGAACATAATGAATAGGACATACTGTCTTTGCATGGTTAAACGACATACAGTTGTAATCACTTAGGGTGTACTCTTTTTTGTTGCCAGCTATTTTTGACAATAATGGCTGTATGTTGAGTTATTTTTAGAGGACAGTAAATCTATACTGCTATACAAGCTGCACACTGACTACTCAAAATTATATCCATGTTTAATTTCTATAGTATTTTCCCTTAAGAAGATATACTGAAATATCTGCTGAAATGTGAGGCGTAAACTCCCTTTTGGTAGATGCTGCATAATAGTTGATATTTAGAAAGTAATACATTTCATAAATAAATGGCAACTGCTGTGTCATATGTGGCATGTTAGAAATCTAATGGGTTTTTTTTTTCCTAAAAAAACAACAACCAAGAAAGCAATATTGGATTTAAAATCGAAATTCATTATCTGAAGCTAATTTATTTTTTTCTAATTCAAGTTCAAGGATATCAACATTAACATGTGGTGCTGCTAAATGGAAATATTCACATTACAACATACAGGATTCTGACACATGTAGACAAGAACATCACTGTAAGTTCTGTCCTGGCTTGTGAAGCACAAGTAACTCTTATTGTTAAGTCGCTTTATTTATTTTCATTTTTGTATTTTGTATAGAAATGGTTTAACAAGTCAAAACTATTCCATAGTTGACTCAAATGTAAAAATTGAAATGAAGAGTTTCATGTACATAGGGTCAAGGTTCAACAGAATGTTGGAGTTATTTATATTTAATTATACATATAACATACATATACATATACATATAACAATTATAAATGATGCCTTGGGATGCAGTAATACTTAAATTTCCATTTACTTGAACTAAAAGCATGATAACGCCCCTGTGCACAAAGCCAGCTTCAGAAAGATATGGTTTGGAGTGGAAGATCTTAAATGACTTGCTATAGAGCTCTGACATGATCCTTATTGAACACCTTTGGGATAATTTGGAACGCTGAGTGCACCCCAGACATCCTCACTTTATATCAGGTCCTGACTTTAGTAACACTCTTGTGGCTGAATGAGCACAAAACTGCACATTTTAAACACCTTCCCAAGACAGTGGAGTTAACAGCAAATGGACTACAAACCTCTGTCCATATAGTGTTTCATTAATAAGAGGTCATACAATAGTTGTTGCAGTAAGGTTGTTGCAAACTTTATATTTTAACGTGAGCTAGAAGTAATAGCTAGTAAAGTATCAAGTAAATTTCTTAATGCTTCAGAACTGACAGTGGGTTCTACTGAGAGAAGACAGACTGATGTGAACTTCTAGGAAATGTCTGTGGATTCAAATTTACATTTTAAAGTCTTCCTTTTTGTATTATAAGTAAAAGAAAATGTTGTCTGAGGCTTTACTGTATTAGTCCTAGACCTGAAATCATGACTAATGAACTGCCAATCCAGTACATGTAAAAAAAATCTATAATGCATAATACATAATATTTTTCTTTTTAAAATACATTCACCATCCACTTTATTAGGAATACCTGTACAGCTGCAAATTTACAATTTGTACTGTACTTATGTACTCATCCAGTCATAAGCAATTAAGAGAAATCATGCAAATGTCAAAAGCTTTAATTAATGTTCACATCAGAATGAAAATAACTGTGACCTCTGACTTTGGCTACATCGCTGACAGGGACAACAAAACACGCTGTTGCTGTAAGAGGTCAAAGAATTGGACAGATTGTTTTGAGCTACCAGGAAAGACCTAATAGCTCAAGTAATTACTCTTTACAACCATAATGAGCTGAAAAGCATCTTAGCATGCACAAAACATCAAACCTTGAGATAGATGAGCTACATCTGACGCAATCATGGGCACAGACTCACCCATATTTCTTTTTTCTTAATTTATATTGTCTGATGTAAAAGCCTACTTGAAATCACTTGACTTGTCTTGACCCAAACTGTGCAGGTGTACAATTATCTTAATCTTTTTTAAGATTTTCACCTGCCTAGTTTGGTTGTCTATGTCCTTGATTTCTGTTCTTAGCCACCAGAAGTGGAACCTGGTATGCTTTTCTGTTATTTAGCCTATCCACCATTAACTTTGATGACTTGTGCCTATTGTACTAGTGATTAATGTAGTTACGATAGACTACCTGTCCGTTTAGAAGTGTCTAGTCATTCTCCTAAGGTCCCTCAAATCAAGGTGTTTCAGCCCACCGAGCACTGCTCAAAGAATGTTTTTTTTTCCCCACATGCTGTAATGTAAACTGTAGAAACTGTTATGTGTGCAAATACAGCAAGATTGGCTGATTCTAAAATATTCAAACCAGCCTATCTGGTACCGAAATCCATGCAATAAGTCACAGAGATTATATGTTAATGTTTGATGTAAAGCTCATGACCTACATCTGAATGATTCAATGCACTGCCGTGCTGACAAGACTGGCTGATTAGAAAGCTGCATGAATGTGCAAGTGTTCCTAATAAAGTGGAAAGCGAGTCTAATTGTACTGATTGTTGGTAAAATGGCATAATAATGAGATTGACTTCTTAAGTTTTAAGAAAACTGGTCCTTTTTTTTTTTTTCACTAGACTTTCCTAATTACAATCCACTGACTAATAAATCAGTGCAGGTCAAATACCACAATTTACCACAGTTTAGAAGGGAAACATGCAATTAGCAAGAGTAGATTGATAAGCTCTATCAACAAATGATAAAAAATGGCCCGAATGTCACCTGCTGGTCTTGTTGCACTATAAAATGGCAAAAAATAAATAACATTCTGCACAAACAAAAAAAGATAAGCAGTGTACGTTAATTAGGTGAAGAAACTCTCCTGTGAGCAACAAGTATTTCACTTGATATTCATCTTGATTCCTCTGCACTTTTAGCCAGGATGCGAGATTTCAAAACACCATTACCATCAAATTTTTTTTGCTGTAATTTGCCTACAGGTGCATTTCCTTGAAGAGATCTGCTAACTTAATTACTGCTATTCATTTATCTTTAATAATGACTTTATCCTGGTCCTGCGCCTATCCTGGTTTGTACTTCTGAGCAAAAAAAAAAAAAGGCGAATATTAAGCTTTTAAAGGTCTTAACAACAAATCATTGTTTAGAAAATTTGCAAAAATAAAATTCCTGAGACTTCCTGTGCCACCACTTGCCCATTTTACGTTTAATGCAGTTAAGCTGTTTTAGGGGGAAAACTAGAAACATGGAAAAGCACTTCTAAAGATTTTTTGTACACACGATAAAATCCTGATAATGATTACAATTATTGATGTAAAAATGTACTAAACAACAAAACACATGTATGAGGGTACACAATTTTCCCAAAAAATTAAGAGATTTGTCATTATTTGGTTATTATTTGATTATCAATCAAAACTAATGCAGCCCATCTTATCATGGTTCCGATAACAACATGTTTAAATCTTACTCATTTCATGACCAACAGTTTGGTCATTAAAAAGCTTAACATACTGCTGTTTTGGGCTTGGCCTTTTTTATATACAGTGGAACCCAGTTATGTCGATGTCCTAGGGGGTCGCCAAAAAGCATCGAGGTAACCGATGATCGAGATAAACGAAAATCAATATGGCGGCAATATATTAACGTGCTCGAAATTTCTTTATGTACATGATGTGCGTTAATAAATGAGAATGTGCATGTACGTGTTTTTGGAGGTTTTTTTTACACAACAGCGTTGCCGCGATTTGTTTGATGAAGGCATGCTATAAAAATACATACAGTACATGTTTGTTAACAGTCAGGAATCCACCTGCCACGCCCCCTGGGAATATTCCCTTTTGACATACTAATGTGATTAATTTTTTTTTAGAAAACAATGTTGTCTCATATACAACCATATGAGGTACACTCATACTCATAGGTAACTGATACTGAAACATTGTCAAACAATTTGAGGTGGAATTGTTGGCTTGTTTGTGTGTAAGTACAGAGTAAAGGAATAATGCCTTTAGTGCCACAGTATTCATGAGACCTCTATTAAAAAAAAGGACCTTAAATCATCATATCAACTGACACTAGTACACTGAGCTGCATGTTTCTTGACAAACTTAGGAAACTTGAATAAAATCCACACTAACATAAAATCTTATGAGCTTTATAGCTTTTGGAGAATAACAGGTACCATTCACTATTGCACTACTTGCAGGCTAGAGCGCACCCCAAAAAGAAAAAGATTAGTTATTGTTTACACGGAGTGTCAAAGATTCATTTAAAAGAAGTGCACCAAAGCGTATTTTTCATTCACTTTGGTCAAACATATAAAAGAGAAAAGGGACACCGAAAACTCTGGGATAATAATGGGGTATCTTTGACAAAACATTAAGAAAAGAAGTCAGGAGAGATTAATGACACCGTTCCCTTTGAGACAACTGGGTACAAGTTTGGTACTCAGTTTTGAGCAGACATCCCTCTTGATAAGTGAAACAGCAACTCTGACAAGATGAACACAAAGGTTCTGGGATTCACACTTCACTTTGTGTTTGCTCAAACTCGCCGAGAGTTCTGTGATGTTCTGAATCTGTTTTGGTAAACTGATGAAGCTGATGGAAAAAAAAAGTGCCATATGAGAGATCTACTTTTTTTAGAAAGTGTTATTTTGTAATAAAAACTGTGACTTGACTTGAACTTCCACCATTTTGACTTCATACATTACCAACAATACATTTTGACTGCCTGCTAAACGTTTTGTCATACATTTCTTCATTTCTAATTCAAAGAGCAATGCAGAGGAGCTTTAACCATGCGCTCTGTCCAGCTTTGTCACATCTTCATCTGTGCACTGTACTTACCGTATTTTTCCGACTATAAGCCGCTATTTTTTCCCACTGTTTGAACCCCGCGGCTTAAACAAAGAAGCAGCTTATTTATTAATTTTTCCTGGGTTTTTACCGGTTTCACAAACTTCAAGCCAAAAAACTGAACCCCATAACATTAGACCAATGACATTTCCGAACGGAAACGAAAAAACGCACCTCACCTGTGTTCTGAGCTGCACGGCATCGGGAGAAAAAAGTTTTTTTTAAACGCACGACGATGCCAAAAGATAAACTCCCGAGATAAATAGTTGTGAAAGGAAGGAGGAAGACAGTGAACAATGACTTTCTTGGTCGGCTACTGTTTAGATACAATCCGCTGTAACGCGTTGAGTCTGGGTGAAGGGAGAGCTCGCTAACTCCAGTTGCAACAGAAATCATATAAGCACAGACAGGTTTTCAGAACTCATGCTTTTTTATTTTTCTTGGCAACAGCGGGTTACGGGTTAGTCAAAGAAACTTAGAAATGAGCATCAGAAAATAATAAGGACATAATCCTCAGTCATACACATGCAGTATTAGCGGAAAAATGCTGCTCTACTCTTAAAGGAGCCACAACATATTTCACCCGTGGAACAGACACTGTCTTTCGTTAAGGCTGTGTAAAGTTCATTAGTTTTAGTGTAGATACCTGCAGCTTATAGACAGGTGCGGCTTATTTATGTTCAAAATAAAAATCTTTGTCAAATTCAGTGGGTGCGGCTTATATATGGGTGCGCTTTATAGTCCGGAAATTACGGTAATGCTTAAATCAGATTCCAAAACTTTGCCAACAGAAGTGGATGAACACAATTCCTGCACTAAAATAAAAGTACATTTATCGCAAATGCCTCTATCCAGAGTGACCTACAACTGAGCAGGAGCTGTTTAAGGGCCTTGCTCCAGGGCTCAGTAGTGGGAGCTTGGTGTGATTTGAACTGATGGCCTTCCAAGACAATGCCTTAACCACTGAACTACCACCCCCCCACACACACTATAAACTGCCTTCTTAAATATTACACCAGTAAAAGTAAAAGCATTTTTTTAAACAATTTTACTTAAAAGTACTTCATTTTCAATGTACCAAGGCATCAGAAAGACAAAGTACTTATCTATTAGAACTACATGCAGCTCATTTTTCCATTCTCCTGCACATCCTATCATGCAGTTACATCTGTGCTTCAATTAATGCAGTTTTTATAGTCACTTTAAAATAGTGAAATGTAGTAGAGTAAAAAGTAAAAGCTAACAGACTAAAATGTAGCCAATGAAGGAAAAGTTTTCCAAAATAAAAATTAAAATTTCACCTAAGGGGGTAAAGGGGCTTTTTTACAGTGATTTTTTTTTCTTTGCATACCCCAATGATGTTATGAAGCTGGGGTGAGACATGATACAGTGCCTCTGAGACCACTGAGAGTTAAGGGCCTTGCCCAAGGGCCCAACAGTGGCAGCTTGGCAATACTGGGGCGTAAACCCTTGACCTTCCAATCAGTAACCCAAAACTTTAACCCCTCAGCAACCACTTCCCCCTAAGTACAATAACAAAAAAATAATACTTTGATACTGTCCATTAATGTTTAAGTATCGCCAAGAGCACCACTGTAGACAATAAGTCAAATAGATCACACTGAATGCTAAGCTAAGTCCCTGCAGCAGCTCAGGCCATACTCTGAACTCGTACATTTTTCCACTACCTCTATAGGGGATTCCCTATTAATGTGAGATACTAACACACCACTAACAAAATACTAAATGAGAACATTTTTTTTTTCCTTTTTTTGAGCAAAATCTGATCATTACCTTTTTTGTCTGATTTTGTTAAATTCTTCTTCTTCTTCTTCTTCTTCTTTCGGCTTCTCCCATTAGGGGTTGCCACAGCGGATCATCCGTCTCTATACCCCCCTGTCCTCTACATCTGCCTCTTTCAACCCAACTACCTGCATGTCTTCCCTCACCACATTCATAAACCTCCTCCTTGGCCTTCCTCTTTTCCTCCTTCCTGGCGGCTCCATCCTCAGCATTCTTCTACCGATATACCCCATGTCTCTCCTCTGCACATGTCCAAACCAACTCAATCTCGCCTCCCTCGCTTTGTCTCCCAAACGTCCTACATGCGCTGTCCCTCTTATAAACTTGTTTCTAATCCTGTCCATCCTCGTCACTCCCGAAAAAATCTCAGCATCTTCAGCTCTGCTACCTCCAGCTCCACTTTCTGTCTTTTACTCAATGCCACTGTCTCTAAACCATACAACATCGCAGGTCTCACCACAGTCCTATAAACTTTCCCTTTCACTCTCGCAGTTTCTCTTCTATCACAAATCACTTCTGCCACTCTTCTCCACCCACTCCACCCTGCCTGCACACTTTTCTTCACTTCTCTAACACACTCTCCATTACTTTGCACTGTTGACCCCAGGTACCTGAACTTCTCTACCTTCTCTACCTTCTCCACCTCTTCTTCCTGCAACCACATCACTCCACTGCCCTCCCTCTCATTCACACACATGTCTGACTTTGTTCAATTATCCTCTTCTATTAAAATCTACTGTAAGTGTGCGACCAATATCACCACAGTATATGCGGTACAGTACATTACTTTACATTCCTGCAAGTAGTTTTCAGGGATTCTCAAAGAATACCTTCTGACTTGTAAAGAAATCTAAACAAACCACGTTAAGGAAAAAAAAAAAAAAAGGTACAACGTACATTTACTCCAAGATCAACACCTTCCTTGGCAGGCAAATTTTCAACATGACTGCTGTAGTGCAGCATCTGACACTGTTACTAAAATTATTAATGAAAACAAGAAAACTGCATTAGGCCTCACATTGAAGCGTAAATACACATACCATAGACGTAGAGGATGTAGTCATCGTACGATTCTCCAACTAAGTTGGACGCCACACAGCGGTAGGTTCCATTGTAGGACTTGTTGAGGTTCTCAATGAGGAGATCGGAGCCTGTAATCACGGCGTGGGAGGGAACATCATCATCTACTTTGAACCAGTTAATTTGATGAGGTCTGTGAAAACAGCACAATGGCAATTTAGAGATCTCTGTGTCAACATCCCTGCTGAGAGAGAGGATAACGAGAAGGGCTTGTGAGACTTTTTGGTTCCACAACATGAACGTGCTCAACTTACACAGACACTCATACCTATTTGTTTAGAATATCAGAAAATCACAGTAATATCTGAATGGGATACAGTATTATAGTATTGTTTGATTTATTAGTTCAGTTTTTTCTGACTGGGTCCTTGGGGACTACAAGTGTTCCATCTCTTTCTCTCTCTCTCTCTCTCTCTCTCTCTCTCTCGCTCTCTCTCTCTCTCTCTCTCTCTCTCTCTCTCTCTCTCTCTCTCTCTCTCTCTCTTCTTTCTCACTCTTTTACACATACTGTAGCTTCCAACACACCTGTACCAGTGCTTTTGATTGCTTGGTTGAGGTGCATTGGGAGTTTGGAGTACTGCTCTCCCTAAGGACTGGCTTAAAAACACAATTTTCACATTCAAGCTTCTGTTATAATCATTACAACATTTAACACCCAAACAATCCAATTTTCGAACAGTACCAAAAAAAAATAGTGATGCTTGACTAAAACAATCCCATATTGTGGAATTAGGTAAAGCTGAATTGCTTTAGGACCTACTGAGGTTTGCCCTTCGCCATGCAGCTTAGCTCGAGGTTTTCCCCTTCTCTTGTCAGGCCCTCTGGAAACTCCACAACAATCTTTACCTCTGGCTTGTCTGAAAAATAAAAAGTTTACAATTCAATTAGAGATGATTAACAAAATCATATAATCACCTTTTTTTGGGATGTATGTTGACGCCAACTGCACCTATATCACCTATATCAGTAGCTGTTTTTACTAACACCCTTGTGTCTAAATCAGCACAAATCTCCACCTGCATACTCTGAAATCCAGGGAAACAACTTTCCAGATGAGTGGAGGGAATTATAAGAGCAAATTGGAACTAAATGTGGAATGCAATGCTCAAAAAGCACATACCATACCTATGACCAGGTGTCCGCAAACTTTTGCCAATTTAGTGTATGAGCCGCATTCAATTTATTTAGTCTAGTGATTTAAATAATAGACATTGTCAAATGCAGCTTTAGTGAAACCCAGATGTAGACTTGAATCCAAATTGAGCAAGCCAGAGGTGATACTGACAATGAAAGATTTCCAGAGAAGGCATTATTCAGTCAGCCACTCTTTTCTGGTTTTGTTTAGCCACTTCTTTGATTATAAATTATAAGAGTTTACAGATGTAAAAGAGTAAAGCTTTACCAAGAGCATTTTAATGATGTTTTGTAAAGGCAACTGGGAATAAGCATCCTGTGGAATGAGTCTTTATGATTACAGAAGAAGAAGTGCAAATCTACATAATCCAGGTGAGATTATCCACTGAAGCAACTCCTCTGGTTAATCTTTTTTACCGTTATTTATCCTAGTGTAGTTTTTTTTTTTTTTTTTTTACTTCAAACACACATTCACAGCATAGGCGATACATCGCTTTGTAAACTCCTGTTATATAAGTGCTAGACCTGTGCATTGCAGTACATGATTTTTTTTTTTAAAGCAAATCTTTATCCCTTGGGTAAAAGATGTACAAGCAGAGGGCACCAACTTGTATTCAAACTGTCTATTTAGTGGTAGTGTACTGTAAAAACCGCTTTTCATCTTTCCTTCCGTTTTATCTGCGTTTGTCAAAATGTCAAGCTTTTTACAGTCGGACTGATCCCATCCTGTCTTTTCTTCACAAAGGTCAGCCCGTGCAGTCAGCCTTCTGAATAAATTAATATTCGACAAAGATTACAAAAGGTTAGGTCAGTCTTTCCGAGACTTTTCACAGCCAGCAATAATGTGCACTGATCACCCTCAATTACCGTGCTATTTAGAGACTAGCTTTATCAAACCGAGGCATAACAAGACAAAGCCTGTTTTAATTAAAGCAAATCCCACAGCTCTGTCCAGGTTAATAACTTATAGCCAAAAAAAGCTTTTTTTTAGTTCCTTGTATCGAAGGTTTTAAAGAATCCTTATTAATTCATAATTTTTTTTATCATTAAGTGTTTTTTAATTATGTGATTGTACCCAATTTTTTGTAACATCGTACTATTTAGGGTGCTATTTTATAGGTAAGATGTATGTGTATACAATATAAGTACTGAATACAGCACTTACACCAATCAGGCATAACTTAATGGCCACTGATCGGGCATAACATTATGACCAGTTTTGGAGATGATCTGACCCAGTTGTCTAGCCATCACAATTTGGCCCTTGTCAAATTCGCTCAAATCTTTACGCTTGCCCATTTTTCCTGCTTCTAACACATTAACTTTAAGGACAACATGTAACTTGCTGCCAAATATAATCCCACCCACTAACAGGTGCCATGATGAAGAGATAATCATGTTATTCACTCACCTGTCATAATTTTATAATGTCATAATATTATGGCTAATCTGACCTTATTTACAGCTCTTGCATTCTTACCTTCTACTTTAGATATCATCTACTTGCAATATTGTTTGCCTGGTTGCGTAAGCAGATCTGACTGGGTAGGTTTGTCAGGTTAATAATAGCAAGTCATACAATAAGTTGTGACCAAAAAAAAATGTCTCAGTATGGTGACATTTTCTTTAAAAATACTTTTTTTTGTTAAATGTATGTAATTTTACTGACTGATTTTCATTTTATTATTAACATTTTTTTTTTTTACATTTTCAGCTTTAATTAAAAATGTAACATTCCCCCACATACCCCTGTAGATTAATATATTTAATATAAAAGAATTATATTTACATATTATAATATGGGCTTTACAAATACAACTGAATTGAATTGAATAAAATCCGTCAGCTGTACACAAACACTAAACCGTTTTGTACACTTTTCAATCATTTGAATGTTATACGTTTTCACTTTTTGCATATAATGATCAACCCTGCTCACACTTTACATTAAATAAACATTTAAAAACTCAAAATGATTCATGAAAAGCAAGTAACACGTCTAAATATAAACATAAAAAAAGCACGAGCCACCATTTGAGCTACTGTTTATACAATGCCGTAGAATGACTTTATTCTGTATCTATGATCATTCTGCCTTTGTTGTAACATAATAGCGTTAAGAACTCATTATCTCCTTATGAGTTTAGCATTCAGCACATCATAGAAAAGTGATTTTGCATGAATACAATAACAGAGCCTGCTGTGTGGAATGCTTGAGCAATGACTCACATTGCACTTCCAGGTATTTCTGGGTTTGGAAGTCCTTCACAGCTGGATGGTCAGCGATGCAAATGACGGGCACTCCATCGTCCTCCTTGGAGACGGTGAGCCTGAGCCGGCTAGTAACGGTGAACATCCTGTCATACGTCTCCTCCACTGTTTCCTCACCTGGGAGCGAAACACGAGAGTGACAAGGCAGTTATAATGAGCGCTCTCTCTCTTTCTCTCTCTCTCTCTCTCTCTCTCTCTCTCTCTCTCTCTCTCTCTCTCTCTCTCTTTATCTCTCTATCTATCTCTCTGTCCCTTTTCCCTCTGTCTCTTTGAATGGCTCCTAATAACTCCCAGTCCCAGATGAAGGCCTTTGAGAAATGATCCATCACCTCCAAACAAATCTTAGATTCATTTAAAGTGGCAGACACATTTCCTTGCTGTCGTGCTCGGTATACTGACTGTGACATCCGAGCCACCGCTACATCATGCTCACGCGTACAATTTCTTTCACTCGCCAACCAAATACGTACTTTATTCACGAGTTGTGAGTTGTTGTTCGCTGAAATTCGCATCGAACAAATTAAATTTAGATTCATCTATATGCAAAGAAACGCTGTCATTAAGCCAAACAGAGGAGAGCCTCCAGGACAGTTGGAGCACATCAAGTCACACGCTGCCTTCTTTTCCAAGACAATCTGGAAGCTCCAAGGGCACCGAACTAATTGCAGTGCTGATGATGATAGTTTACTTGGAACTAATGAAGTGAGGAAATAATTATAACTCAGCACTGACCTACAACACACTGTTCTTGGAGACACGCAATGTATAACAAACTGATTTGAGAGAAAAAAATAATTATGTAAGGACATGTATATGTACTTTGTATGGAGTTTATTGTGCCTTTGGAAGTAGTCCATTCTGATTGGTCAGAAGCAGCTCTTGCAGGAGCATCACACAAGCATTGAGTGCTGTTATACTGAATACTGGCATGGCTGTGATCAGCTGAATATCCAGTATAATAGCATGATTATGAGTGTGATCCTGCTTTTCTACAAAAATTCTATTAATAGGAAATGAATGTGAAGTTATATTAGTAACTGACATTTCAAACACGTTTTATTTTTTTGCAACAGAAACAGTTTCCAAAAATGACGTCTGATTAGTTTGGATAGATTGTTGCATATTGCACTGCCAACACACATCTGACTTACAGTCTGTAGTAAGTATTGAATAGCGATAAAAGTACTGATAAAACAGTGAAATGCATTAGTGCTGTTATACTAATAACCAGTACTCCTGGAACTCTGCTTGTCGAATCAAATGATTCATATTAATGCACTCAGTCGGATAAATTAAAATCGCTATAGTAATAACTTGCCCAGGGGCATTTATAGCAGATACGCAGCCTGAACACGTTTAAAAGAACGTGCGCCATTCTTTATATGGTGACGATTTTTTTTCATTTTCCATTTAATATTCACAACTCGAAGGATTACAAAAAAATTTTGACCACCAACAAGGGCTAAGAAGATTTATTTTATTACTTCAAACTATATATACTATATAGACAAACATATTTGGACACCTGACTTCTCTAGCTATATAGGTGGTTCATCCCCAAACTGTTACCACAAAGTAGATTGCACGTAGCTGTACAGGATGTCTTTGGATAAGATAACATTAAATTTTAAACCTGACATTAAAACCTGTTCCGGAATGGGAATGTCCTTGTCCATAAAGCGAGCTCCATATAAATATTGTTTACATGGGTTGAAGTGGAAGATCGCTAATGGCCTATTATAGAGCCCTGACCTTAACCCGGTTGAAAAACTGGAAATGCTATTGCACATCTGGAAAGCAAACCACAGGCCTTCTCACCCTTTGTCACAACCACACACAAAAATCTAGTGGAATATCTTCCAAAAGTTCTGAAAAACACATAGGAATCGTATAATGTGGCCACCAATCAGGCATAACATTATGACCACCTGCCTATTATTGTGTTGGTCCCCCTTTTGCTCTTAAACCAGTTCTGACCCATCAAGCATTAACAGCATTACCTTCTTTAGCATTTTGAGCTACAGTTGCTCGTCTGTTAGATCGGAACACACGGACCAGCCTTCGATCCCAACGTGCATCAATGTCCCTTGGCCACCCATGACCCTGTCGCCGGTTCAGCACTTTTCCTGACTTGGAGCACTTTTGATATATACTGACAACTGCAAACCAGGAACAGCCCACAAGAGCTGCAGTTTTGGAGATGCTTTGGCCCGGTCGTCTAGCAGTCACAATTTGGTCCTTGTCAAACTCACTCAAATCCTTACACTTGCCCATTTTTCCTAACTTCGTGCTTCTAAAACGTCAACTTTACGAACAAAATGATCAATAGCTGCCTAATAACATCTCACCCGCTAACATGATGAAGAGATAATCAGTGTTATTCACTTCATCCCTCATAATGTTATAATGCCACAATGTCATGCCTGGTCGGTGTACATTGTATATTACAAAGATCAGCAGTATATACTAAGTATAAAGCGCTAGTTATTAAACCTGATTTAATTCCCAGTTTTGGCGCTTGCGTCGCTCATCCTGTATGACTCATTGCTTAAATTCGGGGCTTAGACTGATTCATTTATTTGCTCCTCCAAAGCTTGCAGTAGCATGAAAGCATTCGCTTGTCACCAGGTAGTCTCCGAGTTACTCGCCACCCCCCCTCCACACACACTCAGACACACACACACACACACACACACGCGTCTTAATGGAGAAAGGCATTCATGAGCAGATTACGCAGCCTGCAGACTCTCTTTATCACACAACCTCAACCGGTGTCAGCTAATAGGCGGGTAAAGCTGGCTGAGTGGGAGAGGAACAGCTGGAGTTTGTTCAAAGCCACTTATTTAAGCTGAGCCAAAAACTCCCACTGAAAAAAAAAACACATACGCGAGCACACACACACAAGCACACAGACGCACGTCTCAGACTATTCTCTTCTGCACTTCGAAGCAAGCGTGGCCACCTCGTCGAAATCTTGTTAAGAATAAATTCCAATCGTCGCGGGATTACCAGGAACAGGAACTTTCGCATGAAGATGGATTACATATCTTGGAATCAGCGCTTCGTGAAAAAACAACGCTATTGATGGTGTGCGAATCTGACCTTGTAGGATCTGATCTCCTTTCATCCAGAAGATGCTGGAGGCGGGCTTACTGCCCATGGCCGTGCAGGTTATCTCGGTCTCATTGCCTTCGCTCACCACATTCTCACGTGACTCGATGATTAGGTTGCCTGGTGGAACTGGGGAGGGGGGGCATAAACAGAAGCAGGATTAGATGCGGGCTTTGAGTCCGCCTGAGGCTTGATCTCTGTCTGGATCTAAAGTCTGCTGCACAACATTCTCTTTCTCTGAGATCTGAAAAGCAAAAATAAAATAAAACAAGAAAAACACTACATTATCGGAAGCACAAAGGAAATATACAAACCTCGGAAGATGTCCTGTTAAAATTAAGTGCTCAGATGTGATGAGAGCTCTGTCATGACGACTTCTAGATAGCAGATCCGGGTTCTAAAGCTTTTTACACCAGTGGATCTGTGACAGCAATAATTACCTTTGGACTCTGATGTATCTGTTTACCAGCTTTTTGGTTGCTCTGTTTTTACACACGGAACGCCAGCGTGTTAGACGTCAAGCTGCTCTTTGCTATGGAGCCGTATTTGGGCTTTTCTACTGTGCCTTCTCATGCGTCTGCCACTACTATAGTTGGCCTTCATGTTTCGCATGCTGTGCGCTAGTGACATGTGCAGTAATTTTCCACTAAAGCACCCAGTACAAGATCCCACTTGATAAGGCTTTTATTTCCACAGAGCTTTTTTATTTATTTCATTTTGGGATTTGGTGCCGTGGCTTAGCATTCATGCTGTGAATGTGTACAGCATAATTTTAGAAAAAGAAAGCAAGTGAATTTGGAGCATCCATGCACATACATTCATCTCCCCAGGAAGTCCAAATATGGCCCATAATAAAACTCTATAATTCAGTATTATTCGTGTAAAAAGCTCATTAAATAAAAAGGAAAAGCAAGTAAGAAAGAAAAAGCTTGAATCATTCGAAGAGGCTTTTCAGAATCGAAGGCAAATTCAGTCAATACGGCTGCCAAAAGCAGACCTCCGATATCAATAGCGCAACATCTGTTCCTCTTTTCATCACCCTTGTTATTGGAAATGGCATGAAGGTAATTGGTTGATATTGTGTTATGGCGGGATTCAATTAGACGGGTTCAATTGACTGAAAGGATCAATAAGGGAAATCAATAATCATGATTTTAACATTCACAAAGGCGCTTGAACGTACCCAGGACAGTGATGTCAGCATAGGCTTCCTGCGGGGGGTCTGTGTAGAGCTGGCACACGTATCTTCCCTCATCCATGAGTGTCACGTTGGACAAGGACACACGCAGCTCATTGTCCGAGAAGTTAACCAGCTGAAAACGGCTGTCCTTAAGAGCTGGAATAAATGTGAAAAAAACAAAAAACAAAGCGCATCTGAGCACAAAATAAAACCAGAGTGTTTTAGTGATATATTCAGGAAATCTGTGGCTGAAGGTTTCATCATATCACCCATTGATAAGTCAATGTGTACTGTTTCCATTTTTGGCTCTGACATGGGAGGGGCTCACAGGTCACAGGAGAGAGAGAGAGAGAGAGAGAGAGAGAGAGAGAGAGAGAGAGAGAGAGAGAGAGAGAGAGAGAGAGAGAGAGAGAGAGAGAATAAGAGGAAGGACATAATTGCCACAACATAAAATAATGAGACATAACCTCATCAGAGTTGGCAGACCATTCTCTTTTCCCATGAGATCTTTGAGCACCCTAGAAGCTTCCTAGTTATCTAAACCGACGAATCTGTGATGTATTAATACCCTCATCACACAATTTCTTGCTATAGTAAGTCTTGTTATAAATGTGTCCATTTTGTGGCTACAGTGACGACAGTGAATACAGTCATCATGGCGATGACCAACTGTCATTAACATAGCACTCTATCCCCTAGAATACAGTCATGTGGCCTATACACACTCATTTGATGGTGATTTAGCTAACTGTGGGAGTTTTGCTCTTGAGCTTGCTTTTTATGTTTGCAATCGAAAAGCTCCCTGAAATTTCTTGCCATGTGGTAGTTACCACACTGTAAGTAATTAATAGGTCTCATAAGTGTTAGAAATGAATAACAAATAAGCAAAGCAATGCAACTAGTAGGGCATTAGCAACTTCTAAACCAGTCCTACTAGTTTGTAAAAATAAATAAATAAATAAATAAATAAATAAATAAATAAATAAATAAATAAATAACAGACAAGTAACAAGTGAATGAATTTCACATCTACAGGAAGAAAAGGAATAAAGCTTACATCACAAAAGCATTTCAAAGGGACTTGCAACGGAATTTCCATAGACCATTTGTTTTAACCAGAGCTGGTGACATAAGTGACAGCGTCCGTTGGCAACGAGATGCTGATGTGTCCAGTGACATAACAAACCTGAGAAAATTTAATCTGGAGGAATCTGGGGCAATTTGTTGCAGCGACCAACAATGGAAGTCAAAGTCTTGTTTTTATAAGTGGAATACTTGTCATTGATAAAATGTACTATAGCATACAGCTTTAGGAGTGCCCATTGGTGGAATTTTATAGTACAACAATAACGACTTGCAGCAACCAAATATAATTATTGCAAATTAGATAATCAAAGAATACAGTCATTTTACACAGAACCGTCAAGTGCTCTTGGATTTCAAGCAACAGCCGTCCTAAAGTGGATGAACTCGCTTACAATAAAGATAGAAAATTTGAAAGAATATAAGGAAGAATTTGAGAAAGAAGAGCATGCAAAGAGAGAGAGAGAGAGAGAGAGAGAGAGAGAGAGAGAGAGAGAGAGAGAGAGAGAGAGAGAGAGAGAGAGAGAGAGAGTTTCTGCTTCTTTAACTCATCATAAGTGCTGCTATAAGGAGGCATGTTCCTTTTCAGGGGATGTTGCCAGTTACCTCGCCTCCCTGATCATCTTAAACAAAATAATCAAAACATTGAAGCTTGACTCCATGTGCGTTTTATACATCCTGGTTGTGACGTCACCCCGCTGGTGACAGCCTGCCTCCTGATTTTTGACTGATTACACACATTATTCAGAGCATGGACAATGCAGCCACGTTCCCAAAGCGTTCTGACGCAGCGTCTCGTTCCCTCAGGGAACATACGTAACCTGGAGACGTTCATTAGCTAACTTTTTATTTCAATCTGATTTGTCAAATCCTGCATTTTATAAACAGTTGTGAGGAGTTTTGTTTATTTCAGGGCAATAGTACTTGTATAATGTTAAATAATTATTGAAAAAAGCCTTGTTTGTGAGCCCTGTTGTATGTCCCCTCTTAACCTTTCTAAGCATACTCAGAATTACTCTTCAGACTACCAACACTCTGCTACTGCTTAGTAACTCCTTCATTGCCTGTTGAATTTCTACATCTTGTATCACACAGTATTAGACAATTAGACCATATAACCTATGTACATGAGTGAATAACACATATAAATAAAATAAAAAAAATACATCAAATCTAATCATTTTAAATTCTGTCTGTAAAAACAGGTTTAGGAAGTGATAAAAATGAGGATTCTTCTGTCATGTAGTATGTTACACCAAACTCTCTGCAAACCAGTGTATTAGCAGTAACCAAACAGCTCTAAATACAAAGTTGTTCAACTAGAACTCTGACATGAGACAGTTGTGAATGTGAATAAACATTATTCTGTTTCCTTTATATTAGTGTAAAATGAAATATGGAAACTCTTAGTAACAGGTTGTGCAATCGTGATGTCTTGGTAGACTGTGAATTTTAAATAAAGTGCAATAACTGAAATTGTGCTTTCAGAGGTTTTTTTTGTATGTCAGTTTACATGTCAGCCACATGTGTAAATATAAAAAAAAAAAGGAACTGTAAAAATACACAGAATAGCACTTTTCTGTACTTGTCCATTCCAAATTGTCCTTTAGTGCTAATATTTCTACAAACAAAAATGTTTATAGGAACATGCACACAGAAACTCGACTAAACCAAACGTTCCAAGATGATTCTGTTAACCTAAAATTGTTAACTGGGTTTTGGTTAAAGCTGTGAATCGTTCCGAAGGCCATTTTTTTTCCATGACATACTGAGTGAGCAGCTCAATAAACATTAAAGAGAATAATACATTACAGCAATGATGAGACTGAAGACTGAGAGCCACATCTACACTCTTAATGTCAAGCGCTCGTAAGATGCGACTGTCAGTGACCCCTCTCCTACTTCTCTTTGACACTTGTTTCCATTTAAAACACTTCTAGTGCGTATATCCACTTCAGAATTATACGCACAATGCCTTTTATACTTTGTAAGTGTTGTAGGCACAAAGGCACGATGCGCCCTTGTGCCTTGTTCGCAGTGCTATTTTGTTTTTCACGCAGCGCGCTGAATAGTTGGTGTGTTTGTCCCTTCCAGCTTCTTTCTCTCTAACTCTGAATTCCACACACATTATCCCCCTCTCTGTTCAGTTATAGGTGCATGGATGAGCAGGCGGATGATTGGACCTGCAAAGACGACGTACGAATTAAAAGAGAAACGCAGACATGCTTCATGGCTCCTTCTTCTTTTCAACCTGGCAATACACATAACGCCACTGATTAGGCTGTATGTTTTAACTTCAGGTGTGTTATTATTATCTTATCTCGTACCTGTTCTCAGCCAGTCACTGTCCACTCAATCATCTAATCATGTGTCAGCAAGGCAATACATAAAAAATCAAGCAGATATAATCCAAAAGCTTCAGTTAATTCTCACATCAAACATCAGAATAAAAATAAATATGTTGTCACTGATTTTACTATTGAACGATTGTTTGTGCCAAATGGGCTGTTTCCAGCAATTCATACACAGCTGATCTCCAAGAATTTTTTTTTACACACAACAGCTTCTACAGCTTGCTTTAACCAGATTGGTGCAAAAAACATTGAATGAGTGTCATTTCAATGGATGGAAATGCCTTGATAGGTGAGGATCACAGAAAAATCGCCAGATTGGTTTAAACAGGAAAACATTTGTAACTGAAATAATTACTTTTTACAACTGTGGTGAGCTGAAAAACACAATATGCATGATTTTTGATAAGCCTTAGTTATTTTGACAGCACTGGAACTTGATGAGGTCTTCCTTAAGTGTTTCATGTGTTGCACATTCTGAAATGCGTTTCTGAACAGCACAGTTATTATTATTTAAGTAATTAGGAGTAATTATTTGGGTTCCTACAGATTCCCTGTTTGCTCCAATCAATCTAGTCATTTTCCTCTGATTTTTCACAATAACAAGATGCCTCAGCCTACAGACCTTGTTGCCACCTGATTGGCTGATTGGATAAGTGTATGAATGCATAGATGTAGAGGTATTTCTAATAAAGGGGAAGCTGAGTACAGTATATAAAACTTACATTAACTGTTCAAAATCTGCCATATGGAACAACATACTCTAAACAGGGCAATAAAACTATTAGTTATGTTTGAAAAAAGAGAACACCACACCAATCTGTATCCAGGAGCATAATGATATTGAGCTGCACCTTTGAAAACAATCCTGGGACTTTACAAACCATCAGAAGTTACAGGAATGGAGCAATGCACTCAGTATTATTAGACTATTAGACGAGAATTTAATCTTATAGTCCAAGAAAACTGAATCTGGAAGTAATAGGGGGGCTTTAATGACCCCAATCGCAATTCCAAAATAACTTGAGAAAACCTTGCATGGCCTAGCAATTCTCCTGACATCCCACTGAATGCCACTGAACATTCAAGAAAGATTTTAAAATTAAGAGCTTTTGGTGGAACTACTACAACCTTGGGGAATTTAAGACAATTTGCCAACAGGAATAGTCCACAATTTAAACACAACACTGCAAAAACCTAATTACATCTTACCTCAGTTGTCTGAAAGCTTTAATTACCAACAACTGCTTTGCAAATGACAAATGATACTTTGTGGTGGCTGAATACTTTGTCTAAATCAATTTCAATTATTGGTTTGTTTGAAAGTCAAAATAATGTGAGGCAAAAGATAGAAGTGTATATATACACACACACACACACACACACACACACACACACACACACACACAAACACACACACCCTACAGTTAGGTTGGTGGTAGCATCATGGTCTGGGGCTGAATGAGTGCTGCTAGTACTGCTAGCAGCACTCATGCAGCCCCAGACCATGATGCATATATAGCAGTACTAGCAGCACTCATGCAGCCCCAGACCATGATGCTCCCACCACCCTAACTGTAAGCACTCTTGGTACTCCTCACCAGGCTTTGCCACACATGCTGGACACTATCTGAGCCAAGTTAAATATACAAGGCAGTTTTCAAACATAATAATGACCCCAAACACACCACCAAGATGAGGCTGAGGAAGCTGAATAGGAAGTTTATGGAGTGTCCAAGTATGTCTCCAGACCTTAACCCTAAAGAGCACCTATGGGGCATCCTCAAGCGGAAGGTATAGAAGCACCATGTGTCTAACATCCAGCAGCTCTGTGATGTCATTATGGAGGAGTGGAAGAGGATCCCAGCAACAACCTGTGCAGCTCTGGTGAATTCCATGTCCAGGAGAATTAGGGCAGTGCTGGATATCAATGGTGCTCATACAAAATATTGATACGTTAGACACAGTTTTGACATGTTCACTTAAGGTGTACTCACTTTTTTAGCCAGTTATTTTGACAAAATGGCTGTATGTTGAGTTAATTTTAGAGAACAGTAAATCTATACTGGTATAGAAGTTGCACACTGACTACTCTAAAATATATTAGATAGATAGATAGATAGATAGATATAGATAGATAGATAGATAGATAGATAGATAGATAGATAGATAGATAGATAGATAGATAGATAGATAGATAGATAGATAGATAGATAGATAGATAGATAGATAGATAGATAGATAGATAGATAGATAGATAGATAGATAGATTTAAAAAAAAAAAGTATAATAGTATAATTGCAACAAAATCACCCAGCAAGGAAATGATCTGTCACGATAAAAGAAACATTAATTAGACTAAGATGGAAACATTATCAAACAAAAAGAGTGGCCTGACCTATTTAACAATCTTTTTTTTTTTTTTGCTTTTATGAATGACGGAGGTTGCAGGTAGCAGAACTGTAATCAAGGATATCATAAAAAAAATCTACAGCTAACTTTCATCTCTAATAACACAGAACCACAAATACTCTGTATCTTCTCTGTTGACAGAGAAACGGAATTGAATAATAACAATATCAAATATAAATAAAAACTATTTTTTTTTCCTTTTACATAGATATTTGTAATATATTATATATATTGGTCTGGGGTTCAAGCCCCGGTATCGCCAAGCTGCCACTCTTGGGCCCTTGAGCAAGGCCCTTAACCCTCTATGCTCCGGGGGTCCCTTACGAGGAAAATATCAAGGTCCGTGACGTCGGAGTGACGTGGGGCCGCCTTCCCGTGGGCTCACTACCTGCAGGAGGGACCGTAAGGGACGGTGCTGTGAGGATTGGGCAGCAGTCGAAGGCGGGGGCCTGCTTAGACTGCTGCCCCCGCGACCCGAATTACGGATAAGCGGGAGAAAATGAATGAATGAATATATATATTGTTATGTAACAAAACATGCAACATTTATATTAACATGACCCAATTATTTCCCACTATACAACGGAAATCGTGATCATATTCATGTGCTGCCTAGAGACTTCAGAAGTCACTGTTAATGTAACAGTTCCTATTTCATCAAATGTTCATCAAACTGTTGCTACATCATTAATTGCATATAATTGTATAGAATTAAATGGCCCAAATCTGTTCCAGCCTGAAAAATCCCCCCTGATAAATGAATATATCAATGAATCATCTAAATCATTTAAATAATTTGAAGTAACTGAATCACTTGAAGGTCCCCTGGTGGTCTAATGGTTAAGATGCAGCGCTCCCACCACTGCGACCCGGGTTCGATTCCCGGTCAGGGAACCATCCCCAGCCACTCTTAGTGCCGGTCCCAAGCCCGGATAAATTGGGGAGGGTTGCGTTAGGAAGGGCATCCAGCGTAAAACATGTGCCAAATCAAACGTGCGGAGGATCCGCTGTGGCGACCCCTAACGGGAGAAGCCGAAAAGAAAGTTTTAGAAGTAACTGAATCACTTGAATCCATGAATATTCTTGTCAAATGTCCACCAAACCTGCTGACTATTCATCAGTGCCTGACCTGACTAATGCTGTTGTGGATAAATGATCAGAAATCCCCACAGCCAAATCTAGTAAAAAGCCTTATCTAAAGGGCATAGAGGTTATTATAACTAGAAAAACTAAATCTGGAATGGCATGTTCAACAAGCACCTACAGCTTTGATAGCCATGTGTCCACAAACATCTGGAAATATAGAAGGCATATTTATTATACTTCTCAACTTGTAATGTAGCACATGAAGATTATACATTTAACCACAAAGGAAAAGTAATGTCATTTGGAGAATTTATAAGCTATGAGCTGTTTTTTCCTAGCATTGCACATACAGTGAGTATTCTTCAAGACAAAGTTTAACTGAGCCCCATCACACTAATTCAAAATAATATGAATTACATTAGAGTTTGTCTGCACCCATATAGAGCATTTCTTTAAGCAATCGCAATTTAATGCTCCTCAAAACCCAGCAAAACAGAAGGAATTACAATTGCAGGAGGGTCCCTCTTATGGACTAAAGTAGACACTGATTACCGGTCAGACCGTCACTTAGCAGCTCATCAAGGCCCTTATTAAGCACAGAAGCCATGATTATATGCTTTGCATGCTGTACATCAATGAAGAGCTAGACAATCTCAAGGCTGGAATATAAATGGACCGTTCGGAGAACTCTAATCAGGCCAAAACAATTACACACTGTCAGTCAGTTGTTAGAAGGACCTTGTCAACAACGCCATGCTTTGCTGCACTTGCCAATAATAAGAAATGTTCAAACCAGGGTCGGCTTAAATAGAACGCAAAGGCAAAAATGGAAAGGCTGTGAGGAGAACAAGCTAAACCAAACTGCTCGGCAGACCAAAAATAGTAGTTTAATAAAATAAATATATAATTATATAGCTACTTTTAGAATAGTGATAGGAAGAATGGATAATTTTGCTGACTTACGTAATGTAGCTCTCTGAATCTTATTTACCAAAAAGAAACATATTTAATCTAGTCATTTCTTTCATTTGAGTAGAATTGAGGTTAAAATTATGTTTTCAAAAGCCAAAATCTTACAATATATTTTCTTCCCTAAAACCAAATTTCGAATTTGAATTTTTTTGAATAATCGATAATGCTGCGAACACAAACGATGAGAAATGGAACAGAAAATCCACCAATGAACAGACCTTTCTGGTCCATGCAGATAACAGAAATGATTAGTTCAGATTTAAAAAAAAAAAAGATTCATTTATTCTGTGCTTGGTTCAATAATTTTGTGTTTGTTTGTAACGTGAAAACCACCATTAGCTCTGAACAGGAAACGGAAATAATTAGTTTACCTGCTAAGGCTCATCTTCAGTCTGAGGCTTTCTTTCATTTCTTTTTTCTGTAAACAAGCATCTCGCTCTATCAACATGATTTTTCTCATCAACCTTAATGCATTAACTCTGTTTTATGGAAAATACAAATCATTACAGAAATTTACACATTTATAAATAAAATTTGAGACCAGAAATATGTCTTGTAACTGAATAAAGCACACAAATAAAACCTGACAAATGCTTGTTAGGAAAGAAGGTTAAGAATATGAATGGGGTTTTGTTGTCACATGACAAATATACAAAGGACTCAGACTGGAGGAGAGGCTCGAGAGGTGAACAAATCATTTCTTTTCTTGTTCAGAGCTACTGCAGTTTTTAGGTTACAAGCAAACACAAAATGATTGAATCCAACAGAAAATAAATAAAACGCTCTCAAAGATGACTCGTTAATCCTGGGTCGTATAGAAGATAGCTCAAAATTACCACATTCTTCATGAACAACCCATCGTTAATCCAGACATCGGTGCCTGATGTGAGTAAAAATAGGAAGCAATTCTTACGTCTGACATCACGGAAGTAAATGGTCTGTCTGTTAGGGTTGAGGAGTTGGATGACCGAGTCGTCGTTGTTCTTCACTCGGCAGCTGATAATGGCCGTTTCACCCTCGACCACTGACACGTTTGCCGTCACCAGGTTCTGACCCTGTGCTGTACAGTGGAACAAAAAAGTACACAAGACATTAAAACAACATTCAGCCTTTTAATGCCCTGCATTTTTTTACTTCCAGTCCCTGGTAGTACTTGGAATCAGAATTAGAGCAAATATTAAACATGATGTCTTTCTATCGTCATGACTATTATATACTTTTACAAAATATCTATCATTTTATTTCCCCCCAAAAATGTCCCTTCTATATTTTCTGTTCTTGGATCTGTGTAAATAGTTCTTGTTATAGTTTTGTACACAATTTTTAATTTGTACACTTACTGTACAATTATTTTTTGGTCATCAGTTGTTGATGTTTTTTTTTTTTTTACATACAACATAATGTGCATAGTGACAACTGATCTAGTGGTATAATAACTAATTGTAGTCAACTACAATAATCTGGCAGTGTTGCCATGACAGTCATCTTTAAGCCACCAATAGGAGGACAGCATAAGCAATCAATACTCTAATAGTGAACTTTCTTTCTTCTTCTTTCTCTTCTACTTCTTCCTTTTATTATTATTATTATTTATGCAACATTTTCTCTAGGTTAACTCAAAGTGGACATTAGAAACATGCACTAATGTACAAGCTTTAAAAATTGTAATAATTATTATAATTATACAGAAATAGACGAAACTGAAATCCTACAGATGCCTTTATGCAGAGCATGTTTTGTCACTTTATACAACTGAATAGTTGAGAGTTATGGGTCTTTCTCAAGGGCCCAGCAGTGGCAGCTTAGTGGTGTTGGGGATTTATAATCACTCCCTTTTATTCAGAAATCAAAAATCTTAACCACTGAGCTACCACTTCCCCATAGGGATGGTAAAGTTATTGGACCAATATTTGTTGAAAGATGTTGCAATAAGCAAAAACTGATAGATTTACATAGAAGGAAATGCATAGGTACTGTATTTAAAAGATTGGTGTTTTGGACGTATTGATTTGTTATATGGCCGTGTGTTTTACTAGTGAATGTGAAGCAGTACTGCATATCACAGCCAGAAGAAGAAAAAACTGGTAATTGGCGCTCAAGGCAGAGCTTTATCAGACCTCTTCATCTAAACACATGGTGATGGAGGCTGGCAATCAACACTAAGCTCTAGATGGCATAATATATGCTTACCATGTAAGCCTACACACACACACACACACACACACACACACACACACACACACACACACACACACAAGCATAAACATAACCACCCACCTTCTCCCACACACCAAGTCTAACCTTTTACAACTGTTGCTGATTAGAATCAGCAACAGACTCAATCATTTTAGCTCAATTTATTACATTTTTTTTGAGAACACACATCACCTGGTTTTTAGATTTTGATCCCCACACATCCAAAAAAAAAAAACAACAACAGAGAATGCTTTTAAATACCTTAAACTCCCACACAATAAGAAAGGCAACCTTAAACGATAGCTGGAAAGTAAACAAGCGATGCAAATTCTCATGATCGAGCAATCAGCCACCTCAAAACCCCTTTAATATTTAAGAAAGATTACGAAAAGAATCCCAATTTTCCTACTTCAACAGGCATGGAAAAAAGAAATAAATGTGAAAACAGCTTAACTAACATGATTCACAAATCACCTGGCCTAGTCACAGTACAACACTCCACCACTGGAAATAAAGCAAGTAAACAACACTATTATGTGCTGCTCGTGTAGGAATATAGGATATAATATTGCTTTTCTTCATGAATGGGTATTAGCGAGCACAGCGAGGGAGAACAGGGTGCCATAGACATGCTAGATATGCTGCGTTGCTGCAAACTGTGACCGTGCCTGAGGTTAAACATCCACGACTCGTGGTTTCACACTGAGGGGGTAGAAAAAGAAAACATAAATAAATAAATGAAACCTCCAGGCTTGGCTTAATGAAACCTCCAGGCTTGGAGGGCTGTCAATGGCTCAGGAAAAGGTTTTAACCCACTTTCTTCTGGGGGGGAAAAAAATATTCTCGAAGAACAAATCCAATAAAACGCTTTAATTCTCCTCTTTTCTGTTTTCCCATAAAAAACACTGAATTATTGAATCCACCAAAAGCGTTTGTTCTATGTTGTTTGAGCTATGATAGTTAGATAAATAAAGACAGATGTGTTTTAGGCTTTGGATAATCCTCAACGATTCTGGGTTTAAGAGCCATTTCTAAGCGCGATTTGCAGAGAACAATTCGCCCCCATGTTCAGAAGTGTTGTGGTACTTGAGACTGACCAAAAGGCTTGTCATCAAATTGAGTGATATGTTACTCTGGTTTGTCTTGGTCTTAGAAAACAAAGACTCAAAATATGAATTAACATCAAACATTAATCCAATGAAAAGTTGTGTTCTAATACAGTGCAAAAATTAAACAACTTTCTCTGCATGTAGAATTGTACAGCACCTACAAATTTCAAGTGACTATGTACTACCTAATTGCCTATCAAACTGTTTATACAGCTTGAGGCTTTTCATGCTGTTAGCCACATGACATACTGGGCAGCAAAAAATGGGCCAGTGTGGATGATTACATGCAAGTGACAAGAGCATCACCAAGATTAACTGTGCAAAGGAAAAGCGTGGCAAACTACTTCTGTATCCTGACATGAAAACTCTAGGAAAAGTAACTCGAAATATCCATTCATCATAAGTCAACATGAATTACCTCAACAGCACCTAACATGGACACACACTTAGAGTAACTTTCTTTCAGCTTTTCCCATTAGGGGTCGCCACAGCGGATCCTCCGCACGTTTGATTTGGCACATGTTTTACGCTGGATGCCCTTCCTAACGCAACCCTCCCCATTTATCCGGGCTTGGGACCGGCACTAAGAGTGGCTGGGGTTGGTTCCCTGACCGGGGATCGAACCCGGGCCGCAGCAGTGAGAGCGCCGCATCCTAACCACTAGACCACCAGGGGACCGGGACACACACTTAGAGTAGAGTAGATATTTAGGTCAATTCAAGAAAAAATTCATGTTTGGTCAAAATTATTCTGCAAACATTGTAGGAAAAGCTCTGAGCATCTGGATTAATCTTGATATAGACTTTGCCATGTCTGGTGATGGTCTCAACAGACTGATCCACAAGACCAGTGATGTTGTTGGGGAGAAGCTAGACTCTCTAATAATAGTGTTGAAAAGAGGATGTTGTCATAGGTACATTCCATCTTAAACGACGGAGTTTACTACATGACGGAGTCTACTACATAAAACACTGGACAGTCTGAGGAGTATGTTCAGCGATAGACTCCTACAACGAGGATGTACCACAAAGCGCCACAGAAGATCATTTTTGCCTGTGGCCATCAAACTATATAACTCCTCCCTCTGAGTGTTAAACAGGTGGTCCACGATATCAATATAGACGATATAGAAAAAGTTATAGATTTTCATGCCACACCTATATAATGGCAATATCTTGGGTAATTATGTGCAACAATTTCAGTGTAATAATAATAATAATAATAATAATAATAATAATAATAATAATAATAATAATAATAATTGTTACATGTGCAATAACTTGAATAACACTCATTGTAATCTAAATTTTATGTCACCTAAACATGTATATTTTACTTGTACTTTAATCCTCACTTTAATCTTCTGTGAGCTACTGCAAACCAACAATTTCCCTAGATTCTTCTGATTCCTGGTCTTGCCCTGCAGTCAAGACTATGGTCTTGGTCTAGACTCTGTCTTTGCAGTGGTGGTCTTGAACTCAACACTATTATTTAGTAACAACTATGTTTAATTGAAACACTACAGTCAAACTAATACTTTATGTTGTTATAAGAGTGTTGAATATTAATTTAGGCCCTTAGAGGTAACACAGAATTAAGCAGGAATAACTACATTAGGCATTGCACCAAAAACTGACATTCATAATGACAAATCATTACATGATTTATTTCTAATGCATGTTTTTTCCAGACAAATAAAAGCTCAAGTTTGTGGGCCAGTCCAATGTTTTAGAAGCCCAGAAACCTAAAAAATCTTTAAACTGGTAACTAACACCACAGGTTCCCAAGTGGCACAACAGTAAAGTGTTTGATCTAAGCATTTGCCACTGCAAATAACCACCAAAAATGGCCATGCTTTTAGGAAGGGGTGTGTGTGTCTCTCTCTCTCTCTCTCTCTCTCTCTCTCTCTCTCTCTCTCTCTCTCTCTCTCTCTTTCTCTCTCATATATATATATATATATATATATATATATATATATATATATATATATATATATATATATATATATATATATATATAATATCGTTCTCTCTCATCTGTGAGTTCATGCATACACAAGTGGCTAGATAGTGCTTACCTGTTAGATCTGACCCTAACACTCAAATGCGCTTTTTAAACATTCCATTCCAGAGTTAGCTTTGAAAGCTTCCCCCTTGCTTTCAATAACCTCCACTCTTCTGAGATGGTATTCAACCAGATGTTTGAGCATAACTGTTGAGAATTGTACGGTATTGATGCTAGTTGAGGACTGAATTCCATGTGTTCCGTGTGGTTGAGGTCAGAACTCTGTTCATGCCACTTGTGCTCTCTTCGTTCACTTCAACCTTTCACTTTAAAACATGTTTTCATGGAGCTCGTGTTGCACATTACCACACTGAAACAGGATTAAGGCTCTTAGTTCCAGTGAAGGGAAATCCTATACAAGTCTCTGCTCTAAACTTTGTGGCTACCAACAAGTTGGGTGGGATATATGTAGTATATAACTGAAGCTGGTTAATAAGTTTTAATTAACAAGTTAACTTGATCTTCAAGAAACAAAGAGCTCCTTTGTGAACTTCTATTGCCTTGTTTGCTCACAGCAACATTTCCTTCTTACTTCAAATAGGCTCAACCATCCAGCAACAAGTCATTGCAGTGTGCCTAGTAGGCCATGCTGAAAAAGAATGCAGTGTCCTGGATTTATCCTTGGATAGATGATCGAGCAGGAGAATTAGGTAAGGGTCAGAGGAGTGTTGTAATAGTGTGTGTGCTTGAAGGAAGGAAAAGGGAGGAGGAGGAGCAGCACACAAACCCCTTCATCAAAGCTCAAAGGAGCGCATGCTGTTCTGTTCCCATCTCGCTACAAACCACAGCTCAAAAGCCCTTCTAACATTCAACCTGAGAACAAATACCACACTTGATCTAAACCATCAGGATCAATGGAGATGCTAATTGTGTGGTTAGCACTGTGGGCATAACATTATATATTAAATACAGTGTGTCTGCTTGTGAATGCAAAAGTATAATTGAAATGTGTGGCGTGGATACAAATTAGCAATGTGGTCATTACTTAATGCTTTATAAAAGGTTTGATTAATATGTGCCTGCTTAGTTGGGCACTCTCCAAGTAAAAGGAATACATTCATTATATGACAGAAATGTAAAAAATGGCCAAAACATGTTTTTTTTTAATGAATGTTCAACAATGTAGGAATTAATTAATCTTTTTTTAAATATATGTCTAAGACTTGGTTCTTTTCTTCGCTTTAATTACATTTTTATATGTAGATTTAGGTCTTTTTCACACTCGACAGTGCACTGCATGCAAAAAAGGCACATATGGCATAATTTAACTTCTTTATCTGCAGAATTTCTTTAACGTGAAATTCAACCTTTGATTATGAGCCCCTCCCCCCAACAAGTTCATAATGGGTACTGGGTGCAGTGTTGAGCCAAGTGTCAAAGCACCTACTGGAAGCTTTCCAACAGTACAGATGTAGATTTAAATCTCGAATGAGCGAGCCAGAAGCGACAGTGGCAATGGAAGAAGGAAGAAACCTTGAGAAGAACTCATAAAGCATTTCGTGTTTTGAATGTCATTTACATTTACATTTACATTTGCGGCATTTAGCAGAATGTCCACCATGAGAATGGTGTAAATAGGATTTCTGGGAGAGTCTGATTACAGAAACAGTTCTAACACTGACCTGGCCTGACATTAAAACCAATGACAGGTGAAATAAATATTATGGATTATCTTGTTACAATGGCACCTGTCAAGGGGAATTAGGCACCAAGTGAATAGTCAGATCTGGAAGTTGATGTACATTAGAGAAAAAAGAATTCCCAAGTGTAAGGATCTGAGGGATTTTGACCGAAGCCTAATTCTAGAGAATTCTAGAGAAATCTAGAGCAGCAAGATAATGCGCCCTTCCACACTTTAAGAATTGTATGTTTGTTTCACACAATTAAAACTTTAGGGAATGTTTCAAGAATATCAAATTAGAGTTAAAAGTACTTACTTGGCCTTTACATTCCCCTGATCTTAATTTAATCAAGCATCTGTAGGATGTGTTAGTCTAATCCATGGAGGCCAGATCCCACATCACACATTCAAAGGACTTGTGGAATCTAATGCGGAAGATCTTTTTTGGTCGCAAAAGCAAGACTTACACAACATTAGGCATATTGTTTTTAATGTTATGGCTGATTAGTATAAGCAAAATTATGTGGACAATCAACCAGCCCAAACCGTGTGCACATCCTATTCCAGATTTTATCCCCATTTGCTGTTATAATAACTTTCTCTCTTCTGGGCCTTTGTCATTGAATAGTAGTAGTCATTGACTACTTTGTCAACTTCTGATATCTGAATATCACTGACTAAGCAAGTTTTAACAAAGTGGCTAAATACATTATTCTTTATGCATGAGCAAGCATTGAGCTGCCTACTTAAAGAATATTAGTTTACCATTATATCTTCTGACTAAGATTCAGACTGGCCAGTTTGTGTCTGGGAGCATGTGTAGTGGCTCTTACTGACTTAGCAAGTTATGACCAAGTGTCTATATCAATTATTCTTTATGCATGAGCAAGCATTAAGCAGTCTACTTAAAGAATATTAGTTTACCATTATACCATCTGACTGAGATTCGGACTGGCCAATTTGCCTCCATGAGCAGGTATCATTACCAAGCGACTCCGTTTCCATAATGAATGATTAATTTAAAAGATGGAATGTTTAAAATAATCTATTCAAATTAAAGAAAAAATACAACCAATAAGGTGATCAGCTTGAATAAGTTATATATTCAAGTTAAATCTTTATTATAAATTGGAGTCAGATTAGAGGTAATAAAATTGGATTCATGCAAAATTGATATCCATTTTACTCATATTTTACAGCAGCGTGAGAAAGACTAACACGCAGCATACCTTTACCCACGCCAGTGGATTCCATTGTTGGGCCATTGGGTGGGCCACCCTACATCATGCTGGAAAATGTTTAGCAATCATACAAATGTAATACAGTAGTACCATGTGCAAAAGCCTCCTATAAAAGTGTATGATTTCAGCTCCATATAGTTTATAAAATATCAGATTACATCTGCCAAAAACCTTTTGTACACAAATACCCATCACATTAAACTTTCAGATTTATTTACCCTGAAACCCACAACATGGCTGCTTGCCAGTATAAAGGTTATAAAGTGGAGAATGTTGCAGTTCTAGATGGAATATTGTCTGAATATTTTTCTCCTATGAAAGAGTACAAAGAAGGGAAGTTTGTCCTTCATGTTTTAAACCAAAGATAAAAAAAAAATGAAGAAGTATTAAGATGCCAATCCATTCAGCTCTGGAATGTATTTTCTAAAGAATGGGCCCTGATCTTTCTAGTGACAGCCGGCCAAAATTGATCAGGATTGGAAATGATTTTCATTCTTTTCTATTTGTTGCCGCACTGCATAAAATGGATTGAAATGCTACCGAAATTGACCTATTCATGTGTGCCCTGTGAATACACTTGTACTCATGCTGATTTTTTCTTTTAACTGAACTGGGTAGTGAGGCACAGAAAACTCTCTGGGCATGTGTGGGAGGATGCTGTAATCTTTCGCATCACTGCCACGGTTTATTGTGAAGGAAATGCTCAACATAGATTATTACGCATCGGATGATGCGAGTGTTAAAGTGAATATTTCCATTTATTTCTGGTAGAAATACATTTTCCCCGCAGGGTTGTTAGGTCGACTCATACAACAAAATTTCTTCGTTTACCTTTTTCTTGTACTAGGTTATTTTATTACCAAGAAAGATGGTACAGATGGTACTGGACGTACCGAGATATTTCACCCAACATCTTTTATTAAAACGTGAACTGATCTTTAAACCCTTTAACCTGTGACACTTATAAACTCCTGAAAGGGAAGGTTAGGAACACAATTTGCTTTGAAATAACACAAATGTCAGAAAATAGCATGCATGGTACTTGTATGGTACTTAATGTGTTAGTTATAGGACATGCAACCAAACAAGCCAACAATGCACTACAAAAATGCACTACAAACATTGAATATATACACTATATACAATGGTAACAATGGCAGAGAAGTAAATAAATTATACCTGTTATTATCTGGGTAGCTCCTGAGGAAGCACGGGGACAAAAGATATGACATGCAGGTTAAAACGTAGAAAAATACTTTTTATTGCCGCTGTACAATACAATGCCAAAAATGGCGATCTTGACATGAGCAGCTCAGTACTAATAGACATCATAAAAAACTTGTATTTCACTGCATTTCTTAGATAAAATAATATTATTTCAACAATATTATTGCAACCCTTTTGTTAGTTGAAGATTATGCATTCAATTTAATGTCAATTTACATACTGTACAAAACAAAATAACACCATGACATGTCAGTGCCATTATCAGGGCCATACTATATCTACCATTTTCCATCAGCCCAAGGACATTACATGACCTGGTCATATACTGTTTTCTTTTTTTGTTGTTGTCAAGAATATGTTCATGCTTGTTTCTTTGGTGGTGTCAGGTTTTCTAGCCTGCACTTGCATCCCCCTCCATTTCCACTCCCTGACATGATGTTAAAATGAAAAACATTGATTTCACCGTGAACACATTCCAGAGAAAATTATTTGCAAGATAGCTGATTGGAACCAGTATTGCTTTGTTGTTTTAACACACTGCTAAAAATAAATAAATAAATATTACTGAGTACCTGCCGCATGCTGTTATACAAATGTTATTTTGAGTCTCAGTTTTTAGTATAAACAAAAATCCAAAAAAAAAAAAATTATCTGACAGTTATCAAGGTTTTAATCAATTCCTCTGTAATATTCTCTAAGAATGTTAAGAATGAATGAGCGTTTCATGAATTTAGCAATATAAGGAGTCATTTTGGTATTAAAATCATTTGGATAAAATACTTTTAAATATACAATGTCATTGAATTTTCACACTCTAATAAGTATTAGGATTTTCAAAAGCGAATTGGTCATTAAAACACTAATTGGGCAAAATGTTTTTGACGCCTGACCATAGGTTTCGTATGTGCTTTTTGAACATCCCATTCCACATTTAGTCCCCATTAACTGTTATACTGCACTAACTTCCACTTCTCTGGGAAGATGTTAGACTAGTTTTTGGAGAGTGCTTGTGAAGATTTGTGCTCTTCAGCCACAAAAGCATTAGTAAAGTCAGCTACTGATGTAGGGTGAGGAGGCCTGGAGTGCAGTCAGCATTTCAATTCATCCCAAATGTGTTCAGAAGGGTTTAAATTAGAGCTCTATAACAGGCCACTCAACATCTTTTACTGCAGCCCATGTAAACCGATCTTAATGGAGCTTGTGAACAGGGACATTGTCATGCTGACGCAGGTTTGAGACTCCTAGTTCAAGTGAAAGAGAAATGTAATTTTACCCCCATCCTATACATTTGTGTGACTTCAACTTTGTTGTACAGTTTCGGATAGAACCACATACTGAGGGAAACCTCAGGTGTCTTAATACTTTTGTCCATATAGTGTATGTCATAATGACAAACACTGACAATTAGAGTGTTTAAAGCATTTTTGCCTCAGTTACTAATTTCAATGTGGTGGTGGTTGTAAGTGGAAAAATCTGTGAAATAAATGTTTGTTTTATAATTTTATACTAGAACATTATAAGAAAGAAAATGCTACAAATTAAATTTTATAAAAAAGAAAACAAAATAAATTAAATAAGGTTGCTAAAATGTTATCTAGATCTTATAGGGAGAGATTACATTTCAATCAGAAGATCATTTACATACTTTCTTTCGGCTTCTCCCGTTAGGGGTCGCCACAGCGGATCATCCGCATGTTTGATTTGGCACGTTTTTAAGCTGGATGCCCTTCCTAACGCAACCCTTCCGATTTATCCAAGCTTGGGACCGGCACTAAGAGTGGCTGGGGTAGGTTCCCTGACCCGGAATCGAACCCGGGCCGCAGGGGTGAGAGCACCGCATCCTAACCACTAGGAACCCTTAGAAAATTATTTACATAATTTCGTTATTTTTGGATGAAATACATCTACATTACCTATTTTTTGTACTGTACCATTATAAAATAGTAAAACTCAACACACACACAAAAAAAAAATAGTCATGGATTTTCCCAATTAGTAACTGTGACTTAAAGGTTTTAAGCTCCACCTACTCTGTTTTAAAAACTAGTTTCTAGCAACATATACACAGGAGTGCCACACATCCACATCCAGTAACTGCAAAAACACTAAGTACTGAATGTTTGGACTTTATTAATGCACTAAGGTTCAATCCTCTCAATCTAAATCTCTCCGCCAAGCACACCTCGCCAAAGTGAAAAACACATTTTCGAATTCTGCGAGTGGAATTCCTTCATTAGAGAGGGTCATTACCGTGGTTCATGCTTGAACCAGCAGCTAATGACTCCATCACAAGAAAGCTCGCAACCCCTACACATTCAGCCTCGACACCATACATGCCTCGGTCAATGAAGCCGGCGCTCGTTATGACACGGCAGCGGGATGGTGATTAGACTGCTGTCAGTCTCCTGACATGACTGCGATAGACAGATTTAACGTTTGATGCCATTCAGGTGGATGGAGGTGTGCTGTTATCTAGTCTTCACAGAAGGGGATGAATCCTACGCAGGCAGAGGATTATTTCACAGCAGTGATTGACAATGCTGTCATCGGGCAGGAAAAGGATGAGTTAGTCCTTGCTGCCTTTTAGTTTAGAGGGGAGCTAGCCAATCACGGGTTTCTACACGTACAGATCGTTCACTGGGTAAAAAAATGCTGTGTCACAAAGAGTTCTTGGGAAATATTTCTCTGGATATTGATTGGTTAAAGGTTATAGACTTTGTTACTTTATTCTTTCATATATAGAACCTCCTGATTTGAAGGCCATCCATTCAAACATAGGTATTTTAAATGCAAAAGGACACTGGAAAACCTTGAAAAAACCAACATCAAATCTCACTAAAATAACACATTTTGCCCACACACAAATTTATACAGTGGATACAAATGTGTAATCATGAACACTAGAGGGAATTAACAAAAAAATACCAGCCAGGGATCGCTATTTAAGGAGAAATATCATTACTCAGTGCCCAGTAATTAGCTGCAGCACTCGCATTGAAGCCTCGTGCCTATGAGCTAATCACAGCTGTGCCAATATTCAGTATAACCGCACTCTTACTCATGCGATATTGTTTAATTATACTTAAGTAAAGTACGATTTCCCGAAAATGATTAGGTCAAGTACAGTTCCTTAAGTCCTTTCCACTTCTGTCAGAACGCAATGCTCAAGAAAGAGTGGCACATTTCTGGCTCTTATTCGGAATCAGAAGGCTCAGGTTCCTGTCTCAGGAAGCACATCAGCAGGACAGGAGAAGGAAGAGGAGGATAATGAGGACATCAGGATGAAGAGAGCTGACAGGATATGTCATCCTCTCAGCAGGTTGAATGGCACTCAGGATGCTGAAGTTGCACTCAGTGCTGTCTGTGATCTTATCCATCACCCTGCATTGGCCTGATAAACCAAATTATACGCAACAGATCACAGATACTACTGTTACTCTTTAATACTCTTAACGGGAATCTGTTTATTTTATTGTAAACGTGTTTTTAATACTGCTACGGAAGTAACAACCTGGTTTGAAAAGCACTTTTTAATGAGCGTTACTGCTAAATAAGGCATTAACCTATTTTCACCTCTACGGAAAACCACTGAGACTGTGGATTTTTTTTCGTGGCAACCTAGAAGCAATGTGTCTCGCTATCGGTCTCTGTGCAGCACCTGCGCCATTCACTGCGCTGCATTCAGAGATCGCATAACAGCATCTGTGAGCCTCGATTCCATTCACAAATGCCGTCCTCATTTTGTTTGCCATTTTAAAGTCTACTACAAAGTCGCAATCAGACACCTGTCAGTAGCACCTGCTGCGTTTTATTTTTTTCCTTTTTTTTTTTGGGGAAAAATGCAAACCTTTTTTGTTTTGCCTCTCACTTTATAATCAGCGCTGAGTTTCCAATATATGGCTGCCATTTTTTCAATTTCCTACTTGCCTTTTCTCTCAGTCAAATCATAGCCATAGATCAGAAGCGGGTGCGAGGGGCAGAGCGCAAATGTGTTCAGTGATGGAAACGTATAAAGCCTAAACATATAAACAGTAAACGTGGGAAACAAATGATAATGGATACTGGACCATTGAGCATTTTGTGTGGGCACACATACATACACAGACACACATACACACGCGTGCTCGAATGAAAAAAGCGTGCTAGGCTAAAGTGCATTCTCTCTTGCATGGTGATCTGTTTGGAAAATGGCTGATTGTGTTACTTATATAATGTACACATTTATAGCGTGAAAGAATGAACCTAGTGGCCCAGCGGGGCCTGGTAAAGAGACCCATAAATTTTTCTTGGGCTGCCATGCCGAAGGGGGTGAAGAATTTTGAACCCACATGCATTAGGCTGCTATTCACAGCATTTCAGTGTAAGCTCTCAACTAGTGCTTTAAACTGTGTTCATGAATAGGACTACCTTTAAAAACAAAATCATTACAAGAAAAAAAAAAAAAACATACTGCTGTTATGGTGAGATCTAAAATCTCCACAAAATTGATTAAAAAAAAAGCCTTCTTTCATGAACAAACTGACATTTTCTTCATGTTTTTTTTCTAAATACAGATGTCTACGTTTTGGTGGACGTGTTATTCTTCAACTCTGAGCTGGACATAAATAAATATAAAACATTTTGACAGTGGATTCTGTCTGAATTCGAAACTATTGTGAGTTTGAAATTGTTTGTGCCTGGTAATGAATTACTGGTCAACGTATTCGGTAATAAAATGATGAGCAACAGTTAATCAGTTGCCATTTTTTTGCTGTGTGATCCTGCTGCGTTTAAAGAGAGTGCTGAGAGATTTATAACTTCATGAACTGCCCTTTATCGACTAGCGAAAGCTAAAACAGCCTTGTTTTACTAGAACAAACTGTGCTCTCTGAAATTACCTAAAAATGTCATTCAATAGAACAGCATCCTAAAAAATCGCACATGGCACTATGAAGTAAATATTTACCAGACGGTTGTGTGGCATTTAATTTTACACTAAACCATCATGTAAGAGTGAACTTGCACTGCAAAATCTCTAGCACTGAACTCAAATAATAGCATAGACTTTTCACTGTGATCATATATATATATATATATATATATATATATATATATATATATATATATATATATATATATATATATATATATATATATATACTGATGTACAGAGATTGTTTTTGAATGACAGCTCACCTCAAAGCGTTTCATTTCTCAATGGCAATTTGCCAATGGGTAAAATGTTTACTCTATCAATAAAGGCCATGTCATAATTTTTAAGTTTGTAGTTATATAGTTAGAAAGTCCTAAAAGTATCGGGACACAGTATTCCAGCCCTATGTAATTCTTTCCCAAACTGTTACCACAAAGTATAAGGCACAACATTCTACAGGATGTCTTAGGATGTATTACCATTAAATTTTTCTCTTTACTTCATATTGGAGAACGAAACCTGTTCCAGCATGACAATGCCCCTGAGCACAAAGCAAGCTTCTTGACGATACGGCTCACATGGGTCGGAGAGAAAGAAGATGTAGCTCATATTTATCATTACAACTAAACAGCTTTAAAAATCTCATATTTCATCAGCCATCAATTTATTTCAAGGTATGTAATCAATGATTGTGTGGTGTGATGCTGAGAAAAGCAAAGCAAAGCACCATCACTCTGCAATTTATACCATCACATTTCTGTAGCAGCATCCCTATGTGTTATATTCCTTTAATACCAATTGGCAATTGGCCAGTGATAAGACATGTTTAGTACACTGTGTCATGGTAAGAAGTGGGACATGAATGCAAATGCAAAGAATTTTATATAACATCTTCTGCACAAAATAAAAACTAAAAAACATATAAAAATGCAATAGGATGGGAAAACAAACGAAAGACAAGAGTACAGCTTCAGTTACCGGTATACACAAATGGTATATATTGTGAATGAGAATCAGATGCAGAAAGATATGTGATGTGAAATGTGACACTGCCGTGGCTTGTGGAAAATGTAGTCTCTGTTTCTTGGCATAATCCTGACACACTGATGGTTGACACATTGTACCATTACAGTTTGTGGAACATCTATAAGACAAGTTAGTTCCTAATTATCACTAATTATCCTAATCATCATAGAGCACCTATGATCAGTCTTCAGATCACCAGTCTCTCTCTCTCTCTCTCTCTCTCTCTCTCTCTCTCTCTCTCTCTTTCTCTTTCTTACACCTAATAAGATTATATATATATTTATATATGCATTGCATAATATGTAAAAGAAAAAAAGTTCTTCTATTTAATCAGTTTATTATTAGCATTGCATTATGTGGAACATCTGCTATATATGTCCCTTTAAATCATCTGTTAACATAGTAACGATGACATACTAGAACAAGCGTCTTAACGCAAACATGTCATTTACGGCTGCTGACTAATTATTTGAAATTAAAAATTATAATAATCAGCATACTCTCACCAAAATGGGATTGAACAGCCATATGTTAAAAAATTACGCCTGTCTTGGCCTATATATTGTACAGAAAATGTTATATTATGCTATATTCTATAGCTATTATATGCTGTAGTAATTAAAAAACTGTATGCAACCAGTGGCGGGCTGTGCATTTGGTACCTGGGCCTTTAGTGAGGACTAACCCGAATGAATCCACCTCTTAATACCACCACTATCACGTCGCAATTACAGAGACTATACATTTTACTAAAGCAAGAAACCCAGTTAAGACAACTCCAAACCTCTACACTACAACCCAAACTGTGCACCTACATCATCTGGAGCAGTTCAGAATCAATATTTGTCTAATAACATGACAAAAACATAAACAAATTTTATAAAATACAACCTACTTACCAAAGATGCATAATTTGCAGTGCTCCTCAGAGGCTTTAAATCAGTGGTATTCACTGGTCTGGAAGTGGTGAACAAACCCTTTCCCGGGTTGAGACAAGCTAGCTAGCTTCAGGGATGGCCGATCTCTCTTTACGATGTCTAGCTTTTCTTTAAAATGTATTTTTAGTATGTCTAAAACCAAATCAATTTCTCTTCCTCTGTAGGCATAAAAAAGTCTAACTCAGCTGTATTAATGTGTGCAGAGCTACAGATGTGTTTTGCCAGTCGAACTTGGCTGCAACAGTTTCCCTCTAACCAACTAATCAGAGGACAGAAAAATGCTGATGCTATTCTGGGCCGGCTAGCTGCCCTGTGAGGCGAATATGAAATCTGATTGGTTAAAAAAACAGAGCTTTTTCTTAAGGAGACTATGGTAAAAGGACCGGCAGCATTGACTTTGAAGGCCCTGGGCAGATTAGATTAATATGACAGCACATAGAGGCTGAAATCTGATGGGACAAAAAAATCTAACATCCACATACACGTACTGGAAGCAGTCAAGAGAAACTCTACGAAATGAAGAGAATAAACTATTGGGAATAAATTATTACAATTTTATGGAACAAATAGTAGAATTTAGGTTGTAAATGTAGGTCAGTGCTTCGGATAGTGTTTAGGCCAGCAGAGAAGGCTTTGTTCACCCTGACCCGCCCACCACTGTATGCAACATCATTATCAAGGACAAATACTGTACCAATACTATATACAGATATAATCCATTGTTTTTAACAGTAGACTTCTTCTTAAAGTGAAAAATGACAGCAGAAATCATAGGAATATCTAAGCAATGAGATTGATATGGTGTTCTGATAATCCACTAAAGGCTGGCTGTGATCGTCTTGTAAATAAAGCATACACTGCAATTTAATATTGGCTTGTACAGCCCATTTTTCACACGGTTTCACCCCTCTGGCTTTGCTTTACCTGGCTCCACAGTGGAATATGTCACATTGATTGACTGTTTAATTACCTGTTTAATTTGTTGTTAATTTGCACCTCATAGCAATCACATTTGACTGGCAAGAAGCCTGGTGCACAGCAGCTCCTATTTAACCTCCATCTGGCCCCACATCCCTGCAAGTGACTGAGAAGTACAGCTTAGCAATATCACTGCCTCTCAATTACTTACGTTTTGGGCCTGTTTTTGTACGCACGTTATGACAGAACATCTCGCTTCTGATCGCTACGCCTCGACATCTGACAGACGTGAACGAAGAGCCGCCTTTATCCGTGAAAGGTTTTTGCGGTAATGTTCTCTTGCATTAGCTCACATTGAATATGGGAAATATTCGCCTTGAGGATTTTGAAGTCTTTAGCATTTTCTGCTTTGTGACTTGTATGTGCTACATTTCAGGAACATCATGCTTTATAAGCAGAATAGTTACAGAAAAGAGAACTATTGTGAAACTGATATGAGACCACTGTGAGGCAGACATTGTTGATCCTGAGCATTAGGATATACTGCAAAATGTAACTGCACATAAATTTGGATTGAACGAATAATGTGTTCAAAATGGACACAAATGCATATATGAATCTGAGGTACTTTTTTCATCTTTATGTACCGTAGATGCAAATACAAATCTTTTATTTTAAGTAATAACAAATACAAAGAATTGCAAGACAATGAAATTTATGTACAGAGATTATGTGACATGGCATGTGAGTGGGCTTATATAGTCCAAGCTCAGGTTTATATACCAAAGTCAAGACTAGAGCTAGACCAGAATTATGTGCCATGCAACAAATCCAAAAGAATTTGCAAATATAATTAAATCCACCCTACTAAGCTCTATACGATCATTTTAATAATATTCTGCTTACTGGACCCCATTTTGATGAACACCAATACTGCAAGATAGATAGATTCTAAAAAACTGTGTCTAAATGACTTTTCTTATTTATTTTATTATTATTATTATTATTATTATTATTATTATTATTATTATTATTATTATTAATACAACAACAGTTCTATTCTTTGGGAAAGATATTAATGTTTTGAAATAGTTAGCTGCATTCATTTTAATACAACCAAAAAAAAAATCATTCTGGAAACTTCCTGGAATATGTTATAAATATAAATTCACAATTTTAAACCTAATTCTTAGTGGTGAAAGCATTGGATTTTGGCTCCGAAAATCATGAGTTCAAATCCCAGCCACACTAAGCTACCACTTCTGTGCCCCTTAGCAAAGCCCTCAACCCCATACTGTAGCTGATCAGTATGTATGGATGAGATAAATGTAAATTGCTCTGGATAAGGGTGTCTGCCAAATGCCATAAATTTAAGTTCTGTAAAAGTATTTATTGCTTTTTTTTTTTGGAGAAATTGGGTGGAAAGGTCACCAGAAAACGCCACAGGGCGTCTGGTTGAGAAATTATTCACTTGAATGAATTGTAAATATTTAAGAGTGGATTCAAATAGTTTCAAGTGTTTTCTGCAGCAGGTAGGGTTTTGTTTTAGATCATGTCTATATCTGAAATAAATCCAAACACATACATACAGTATTGTGCAAAGGTTTTAGGCAGGGGTGAACAAATGCTGTAAAGTAAGAATGCTTTCAAAAATTAATATTTTAATTGTTTATTTTGATCAATTTTCTAAATGTAAAGTGAGTGAACAAAAGCAAAACCTATTATGTTATACCAAGCAGGTGTTAATGATCATGAACGTCTTATGTATGTTGAAACACAGTCATTTACTGAAACAGCTGTGTAGGAGGCTTAAAGCTGTGTGAGGAACAGCCAAAACCTGCTACTAAGGTGGTGTTACAAGATGTGTTGTTTAAGCTATATTTTTAAGGAAGAACAAAGAAACTTCATGTAAACTTAATGCAGCCTTGGAAAATTCATGCAGCAGATAAAAGACTTATCATACTTACTTCCCTTGGCCTTTAAACAAGTCTACGCAATTCAACTCTGCATTAAAACATAGAAAAAATGGCAGCGGGTGATCTGGACTAAGGAGTCAAATTTTTTTATATTTGGTGTAGCAGAATTTGTCTTGAGCCTGATCTCAAGATTATTGAGTCTGACTGGGAGACATGAAGAGACAAAAGGATTTTAGGCACCCAAAATCCACAGAGGATCTGTGGTTAGTTCTCCAAGATGTTTAGAATAACTTACCTGCCGAGTTTCTTCAAAAACTGCATGCAAGTGCACCTAGAAGAACTGATTTGAAGGCAAAGGGTGGTCACACCACATTCTGATTTGAATTGAGTTTCTCTTTTGTTTATTTACTTTCCATTTTGTTAATTGATCAATTCTAAATATTAACGCTTGAAAGTAGGTCTGTCAATCGTTTAAAATACTGAATCACAATTAATCACATGATTGCCATGAGTTGCCTCGTGATTAATCACAACTTAATCCCACTTTTTAAAAATACACTAATCAACATGGGCATGGACAAATATGGATGCTTTATGCAAATGTATGTTTATTATTAGAAAAACCATATTCAACATAAAGCATGAAGACAAAATATTCTTGCCAAATGTTTTTAAGTAATTTAAGTAATTGTTTTAAATTACATGAATAATACAATTTTAAATTATTAATTTATTAATTAGGTGTTAATCAAATTTGGGCGGTTACCATGAATTTGTGTTTACGCATTAATAAAATATTTTTATTTTATAGCAAGTTTTCCACAACTGCCTAAAACTTTTGAATAGTATTGTATATAAATATTTATAACACGGTAAAGGTCAAAACAATGGAACTGTGTTACACCATTAAGCTTCTTTCTTTCTTTCGGCTTCTCCCGTTAGGGGTCGCCACAGCGGATCCTCCGCACGTTTGATATGGCACATGTTTTACGCTGGATGCCCTTCCTAACGCAACCCTCCCCAATTTATCCGGGCTTGGGACCGGCACTGAGAGTGGCTGGGGTTGGTTCCCTGACCGGGGATCGAACCCGGGTCGCAGCGGTGAGAGCGCTGCATCTTAACACCGTTAAGCTTCTAACTCCCTTAAAACAGTTAAACAACTACACAACGTTACAGACAAAACACATATTTTCTATGACATTGAAGAGTCACCAAAGACAGAAAATGAGCATAGTTTTTTATCTCTGGGGGTCTAACGCATCCAGTCATGAGCTTATCTTGTGATGCTGCACAGTATGGAGCTACAGTGATGCATATAAAAATAGACTGTCATTTGCAATCCCCCGCGGCTGTAAGCGTGAATGTCCATTTCCACAGGATGGGACAGTGCGGTAATTGACACGTGGCAGCCTTCGCTCAATGAATTTTAAACCGAGACCTTCAGGTAACACACCTACCGACGCACTGTCTCTCACATGTCTATATCTTATTCTCTTTTATCACCTCATAGCCACACCGCCAACTTTGAATAGGACAAACTCAATGACTTCACATGCTGCCAGTCTTTTAATCTTAATTTAAGAGTGAATCTTCATTATCAGTAAGCGTTTTAAGTTATAGATAACTTGCAATTTATTACTTCGAGATTGTTGTTGAACAAATATATTTGCATTGTAAAGTTAAGTGATAAATGTTTTTTTATCACAGTTTTTGCACAGTATTCTGTTAATTTATTTATTGTGCCCATCCAAATTATTTTCAGAGATCACATACATAAAAATGGACTGATAAAACACATTTTGAATAAGTATCGAGCATCCAGCATAAAAAAATTACTACTGGCTTGATGCAATTTCCACCAGCATGGACTAGACCCAACAATGTAAATAATCACTTCTAGTGTAGTTTCTGTGAATAGAAAAAACAACAAATTCAGAAAGCTTTCTGCTTGGACCTGCTTGGTCTTTTGCAAACATTAATACAATACAGATGTGTCTATAGTGCAAAGATAACCCTATAAACCTGAATCAATTTTAATTTGAAACCATCCAGATCACGGGCAGCTCAACTCCCACACAAGTGTCTGAGTAATATACAGTACATCTCAGTAGATACAGGTTCATCCCAATACCAACTGGTGCTTCACTGCTCACTTACAAATCAACTCTAAAATTGGGAAATGCATCCCAGTGTTGAATGCTGTTTTTTTTTTCTGCTTCAGTATCAGTGGTGTACAGTAACGGAATAAATGTAATTCATTACTGTTCTTAAGAAGTGTTTCTGTGTGTCTGTACTTGATTTCTATTTGAACAGACTTTTACTTTAACTTCACTACAATTCAAAACAACTACAGAGGTACCTCGACCTTCGAGTGCAATAATGTACGAGTTTTCCGAGGTACGAGCGATCACTCGGTACTCGAGCTCGAGACGCCGCTGCTAGATGGCGAAGCGAAGCCAGAAAGCGAAGATTGTGCCGGAAATTAAGATAAGCAAAGAAAAAAAAGTTAAAAATTTTAAGTTTAGGGATACGTAGTGTACAGGAGTGATAGTAAAAAACGAGTTTTCCCTCCTCCTCCGCTTATGGCTCATAATAATTTTAAAAGATATCAATCAGTGTTTGACTCATTAATATTATAGTATAAATAGATCAGTGTGCTCAAAGTAACATTAGTCTTTTCCCCTAAACTGAGTTGATTAAGTTAATTGATTGAGTCTTTGTGACAAAAATAGTAAAAGCACATTATAGCAATAATAAATCAGTCACTTTAAGTAGAGTTAGCTTTTGTCAATCACAGCTTCATTTCCACACAACTCGATTACTGCAAACAATTTTACTTTGTTGCATTGGTTGCCAGTCCATTACCGTATCGATTTTAAGATCTTAGTGTTATTAGTGTCTTACTGTCTAGAAAGCTCGCTGTTACTAAGCCCCCAAATACCTTTCTGGCCTAATTATTTTTTAAAACCCATCTAGACCAATTAGATCAATATCTCTTGTCTGTCCCACTATCTTGACTACAACGGAGGAGTTGTTAAGGTTTTTCGGTGGCTGGCCCTTAGCTGTGGAACAACTTACCACTACATATTAGAACTGCTTTTACACTAGCTTAATTCAAATCCATGCTTAAAACTTTTCTCCTGTGCTTTTAAACTTAAAAAATTCCATTTGTGTTCATTGTTTTATTTCTTGCTTTTTATTATCATGTATAGCACTTCTGACAAGACTTCTGTACTTTTACTCAAGCTTAACACGAGCACTTTTACTTTTACTGGAATAATATTTTACCAAGTGAACCTCTACTTTTTCTAATGTACATGGCTAGTAGGTCAATGTAATAAATGCATGGAATCTGTGTTCAGTTTTGGGACACAAGAAACACAAACAGGACCCCCTCTCCCTTAGAGTCAGCAGTTTCAGTGTGTTCCAGACCCTGACACCTCTGAACATAAAATATATGCTATTCCTCTTCAGGGACTTAAAAACAAATCCTGCCCTAGCTTCCTAAAGGCTGTTTAAGTGTACAGAAGAGTCAGAGTCTGGGACACAGTTTTGCGACTGTTGGGAGTTAATTATTTTCCTTCGAACATAATATTTAGGAACCTTGTGTCCTGAAACTGTAGTTCCTTCAGAAATCACAAATCCCATGCAACCATTAAAATGTCCAACTAGCCTTACCATCTAAATGGAAACTGGAATTCGAATAAAGATTTCACTGCACAATATAAATCAAACAAACAAATAAACAAACAAACAAACAATACCTAATACGATGATCCGCTGTGGCGACCCCTAATGGAAGAAGCCGAAAGAAGAAAAAGAACCTCAATGCTTTCTTCTAACTAAGTACTTGCCTAAGCTAGAACACCTAAATGCTCATGCAAGACTGAAACCTTTCTAAATTGATAGGAACTGTGACTGACAATCAAGTAGACACCTTCTTGCCCTGATTGGTCGGTTGTTTGTGGTCCACATTATTTGTTTTTCCTTCTATTTACCCCTTGCATGGAAATGCAACGCCATCCTGATTGTGCTTTCCTGCAGAGGAGCCTTATGAATGTGTTGCTTGCATTGAGGGTCATGACATCTCCTAATTATAAGTCAACTGTCAGCTGAATGACACAGAATGTTACAATGGTCATGTAGCATGCTTGTCTCTTCATCTGGATGCTTTACTCCATTGTGTACATTGGTTTACTCCCCAGTGTCAGTCTTCACCATGCCAAAAGCCATCATATTTGCTTTTCTTTACATAATAAGCTGAAACTGATTCAGTGAGGCTTGTTAAAGGAAAGGAGAGGAAAGGAAAGAATAGGAAAGGAAAGGAACAGAAAGGAAAGGAAAGGAAAGGAAAGGAAAGGAAAGGAAAGGAAAGGAAAGGAAAGGAAAGGAAAGGAAAGGAAAGTAGAGGACAGGAAAGAATAGGAAAGGAAAGGAAAGAAAAGGAAAGAAAAGGAAAGGACAGGAAAGGAAAGGAAAGGAGAGGAAAGGAAAGGAAAGGAAAGGAAAGAATAGGAAAGGAAAGGAAAGGAAAGGAAAGGAAAGGAAAGGAAAGGAAAGGAAAGGAAAGGAAGGGAAAGGAAAGGAAAGGAAAGGAAAGGAAAGTAGAGGAAAGGAAAGGAAAGGAAAGGAAAGGAAGGGAAAGGAAAGGAAAGGAAAGGAAGGGAAAGGAAAGGAAAGGAAAGGAAAGGAAAGGAAAGGAAAGGAAAGGAAAGGAAAGTAGAGGAAAGGAAAGGAAAGGAAAGGAAAGGAAAGGAAAGGAAAGGAAAGGAAGGGAAAGGAAAGGAAAGGAAAGGAAGGGAAAGGAAAGGAAAGGAAAGGAAAGGAAAGGAAAGGAAAGGAAAGGAAAGGGGCAAACTTGTAACATGTACATTACTGTGAAATTCTTTCTACGCATATCTCAGCAGGGTCTGCAATGATACAAAACCCCTTTGGGCAGAGAGGGTTACGACTCTTGCTCAAGGGCCCAAGGGTCAAGAATTGCCCAATAAAATATTGGTAAGGTTGTTAAACATTGACCTACATGACACCAGCAGTGGCCCTTTATAACAACCGATACACATTTATTCAGATTGTCACATATGTCGACAGAGTTTTTTTATTTGAATTGGCAAGTTTACAGTATGTAAAGTCAAATGTATAATGGTAACACAAAGGTTTGCACTTTGTCTTTATTAATCATGATTACTGTCTATGTGGGTTCTCCAGTTTTTTCTAATCCCCAGAAAATCTTGATATACGTATAGACAATGCTAAATTACCTCCAGGTGTAAATGCCTGCATGATACTGATGTTCCTCCAGGGTGTATTCCTGCCTCACACCCAGTGGATCCATTGTGACATTATAAAAACTCAATTTATAGCTGTACAACTCTAAAAGCTTACATATATACAGCAGGTTTTCGTCATGATGTTATAACCACGTTATAAGTAATAAACGTAGCTCTGCAGGTCATCTTTTAAAACAGTTCACTCTATATTAATCTATTGTTTTTTTATTGTTATCTGACTGCTACATGCCACAGGATTAAAACTATTCTATGCCACCTTTGAAGAAAAATGTCATAGCAACCCCATGACAACAAAAAGTAGTCAGTGCCCCCAGGTGCAATGTCAATTTAAAATAAAAAATGAAGACTGCAGGCTTTATTTTAACTGATGAATAAAATCGCATGTTTACGAAGGTCCAGACTAAAGCTACATTCACACACAGAGACTTAAGCTGACAAAGCCACATCAATTTTCATTATTATATGGCAAATTTTGAAATGTTGTGACATAACATAGGTGAGTGTCCAGTCTCTCTCTCTCTCTCTCTCTCTCTCTCTCTCTCTCTCTCTGGTGTATCCAGTGACTCAGCAAAGTTGAGGAAAGCTTTATGCAAATATGGAGCAATGGTGGCAAAGAGTACACGCTGTTTCTCCTTCATTCTGTATTTTCTCCTACCATTAGGAAAGAAGTTCCGAAGCGTTCGGGCCTCACATCCAGACTGTGCAACAGTTTTTTCCCTCAAGCCATCAGGCTCCCCAACACATAGCACTGAACTGTACAAGACACACACACACACACACACACAAAAACACTCACTCAACTGTGTTACTGAACTGTACAACCTGAACTCAACACACACTCATTACTCATCTCAATCCATCCCACCACCCATATTATATTTATATTTAATCATTATACTGTTTACATGCTGTTTTGCACCTCTCGACTGCTGCTATTGCTGTTTTTGCACAACAGTGTGTTTATGTTTACAAAATGTATTCTTGCTTATAGTCCTTTTTTGCACATTACTGATACACTATTGTGTATCTGTCCCACACTGTCTTATGTTGTCTGTCTGTGCTGTTTTTTGTTGGTTTCACACGATGCACTTTATTTGGCGAGGACACTTACTTTAGTCCTTAACTCTGTGTTCTATTATGTAGCTTTATGTTGTGTGATGTCGCTCTATGTTGTTTAATGTAGCACCAGGGTTCTGGAGGAATACTGTCTCATTCCGCTGTGTACTGCATCAGGCATATATGGTAGAAATGACAATAAAAGCTTCTTGTCTTGACTTGACTTGAAGCATTTAAAACACTTGTTGAAATTTATATACAACCGATTCAGAATGTTTCATTTCAGCCAGCAAAAGATCTCGATTTGTTGTCAACAGTGGAACGCTAGCTGTGGCACCCACTGATAGAAGTTACTATGGCAACCGCGGTTAGGAGCGTCTTCATAGCACAGTGACTTGCAGTGATAAAATCTCTGCATGTGTGAAAGTAGCACAATGATGGTTCTCTTTTCAATCCTTGATTAGTCTGAAATTATCAATAAGACAATTGTCTTGTTTTGTACTGTTCCCTTTACCACATTTGAACATTCTCCTTTAAAAATAAAATAAAATGGAAATAAACCCTGTCTTCAGCAAACTTATCAGTCTATAGAAAAAATCTATAGTCTGTGAAAAGTCTCCCTTTTCTGTTGCCTCTAACCCTGTAGCTGTAGCTAGTCTCCAATCCAGTGAGGTTCATTCACCTAAACAATTGACGTAAATGCATTTGATCATCTACAACAGACGATTTGCTACCGTGTGAACAGATAGTTGTACAGTTTCATGTCTATCTTTTTATTCTGAAAAGATATAAAGTGACAAAATGCCTTTGGTTTGCTAAAATACACATCTGCATCAGGACCACGGTCTGCCGTTTTTTTCTATCAAGCATTAAATGTCTTTAAATGATAAAATAAAAAAAATAATAAAAAAGATTTATACAACGTAATGATTTTTATACTTTCCTTTACATACACAGTGTTATGTATGACAAATACAGCCATGTTGAAATGCCTATAACCCCCAATCAAATTACACCGAGCCTGAGATAAAGGCGTGGGAGGGACAGCACTAAAGAATCAGTCTATAGATCAGAAGCCGGATGCACGTCACTAAAACAACCATGGGAAGTGACGGATTTAATCAATACCTGGCATGCCGACAGCTCCTTCTCCTGTTTCTGTCCCTTGGACATATTCTCTGACAGCACGCCATGGTGACTGACTTCTCAACATAACCAGTATATCCTATCATCCTTGAATGTGATATAATAAGTTTGGGAACAGAAATCAAGTGTGGCACTGTGTATAGCATACAGACGCTTCGGCCGACTGTGTGCATATTACCTCTGAGCTCTAATTTATGCACATTTTCACTTCTGACTCATCTCTGATTAATGTGTGAAGTAACACTAACAACTTGCTCTTAGTGCACTCTTTATCAATCCATTATCACATTGCTGGGTAAATTCCATTTGAAACAGACCTATATGTACAAATCTCAATTTTGTTTCTTTTTCATTCTTTGTTATCTGTTAGTCAATATGGATAATTTTGAATTCCATTTTTAGCACTGTTTCTTTAAAGTTGAGCCTCTGAACCATCATCTTGATTTTTTTCTAATTGCTTGGTCCATGTGTTTCTATCGCTAAACATTTCACTGCCTGAGCCGCTGTCTCCAGAGAAGTCTGTTAATCAGAATTCACAACCATCTCGACCTTCATCTCTGGATTTCTTATTTGGTCATTTGTTGCTGTTTTTCCGATGGTCTTATTTCGAAAGGTGCTTGTGGAAGGAAAACTCCTAGGATTTGTCGCATTTGGAAACAATTCATTCCTAGTGGCAGACCAAGAAGAATTGCAAGAGGCTTGGGGATCATCTGGGGATATTTGCTTCTTGTTCTCTGGCTTCCGCTCGTTTCTCGTCTCTTTTCCAATCTTGTAAAATCTTTGCCGTTTCTTTCTTTTGGTGTGCTACACTCTCTGAAATAAAATATCTCTCCCTTATACATTAGCAAGCTTAGCTGAGTCCAGCTGCCAGTGGACTACCCCTGACATACAGAATGTTTCATCAGCCGTGTGCTGGTGTTTGTTAAGTGAAGGAAGCCACATCATAACTAATAGCTCCATTGCTCTGACTTACACTTTTTGTCTGCCTCGGTACTTTCTGCCAGTTGAGTGAGTCATACTATGGGGACCTCTTCATCAAAAAAAAAAAAGAAAAGCCTAGAAAATAGATTAGTTGCTTGTATGAACTGATTTAGAAATTCTATAAAGTACAGTAACGGACAGTGATAATTAAAGAATAAAAAAGCAACACAGAGTACTGTTATGAGAAAATAATAAATGATAGGGTGGTGTGAGGTGGCCCAATAGCACTTACATTGGATAATCCTTATATACATACAAAAAAAAAAAACACACAAGTCTATAATAAACCCATCCTTACACAACATATCAATCAATCAAGTTTCAATCAAATTTAAGTCATGCTGTAGTTTGTCGGAGATTATGCCATTATGTAATTATAAAATGAGCAGTCATGTGAATTTGTTCTAATTTATGCCATGTCCCATATTCTGTGTATTTATTATACCGTACTTGTAAAATGTCTTGAAACTGGTACACTATATAGACAAATGTTTGTGGACACCTCATCATACGATTCATATGAGCTTTCTGAACATCCCAATCCACATTTATTCCCCAATTCCTGTTATCATTTCCTACACTCTTCTGGGAAGATGTTTGACTAGATTTTGGAGTGTGTTTGTGGAGATTTGTGCTCATTCAGCAATAAGAACATTAGTCAGGTACTGATGTAGGTGAGGTGAGGAGGCCTGGGGTGCAGTCAGTGTTCCAATTTCTCTCAAAGGTGTCCAGTAGGGTTGAGGTCAGAGCTCTACAGCAGGCAACTCAAGATCTTCACTCCAGCACAATGTAATCAAATACGTTCATATTTCACTTTGTGCACAGTGGCATTGTCATGCTGTTTGGGTCCTCTAGTACAAGTAGAGGAAACATTTTATTCTACTACATCCTATGCAATTTCCTTCAACTTTATAGTACCTCTATGGGGAAGAACCACATAGGACTAAAAGATTCATGCATTCCAATACTTTTGTCCAAATAGTGCATATATTGAATATGATACCGAAAGAGCAATCAACCCATAACAATACACATCATGAGTAATTTAAGTGTTTCTAATGATACAATGTAACTTTAAAAGCTAATATTGCTTACATATCTGCAAATGTTTCATCAGATCAGGTGACGGCAGCGCTCTAGCTGAATCCACAAATCATTAGAGGTTAACATGGCATGCCAGATGCTGATGCCAAGTAGCCACTTGTAATATCATAAATGGTGGCATCGAGGGAGGCAAATGACAATGAGGCTGGTAAGTAGCTTGTGTCTATCACTTTTAAAAATGAGACTGTCTTTCCTCAGCATGCTCCTTGCAATTACCGTCTCAGCAGGGTGCTGCCAGGGGAAGGAAGAAAAACTGCGAGTTGGCCGAGGCTACACATTGCAGTGGCATGGCTCCCGACTAAAGGTTGGATCGAATGGGATCTCAGCATCCTCCAGCAAAACTGTCAGGAGCTTCCACTTGCCCAACGGCTCTCTCCGGGTAATTGTTAGAATAGGGTTGAGTTAATTGCACCAAGCACCTGGTCAGATGTAAGGAAAGACTGTGGCATCTTTGTGTCCATTTATGCATTCTAGAGACCAGAAACCAAACAGACAAGTAATCCGATTTTCTTCAGACACATGGTAATCCTTGACATTAAAACCTGTGGGACCCTGAGATCAACAGGTCCACCTACAGCATGCCAACTTGTGAATTGACAGGTTGCCGTGACGACAAAAGGCCCAGTTATCTGAGTAAATTTGCATTTTGTCCATAAACTGAAAATTACAGCTCATGCCTGATTCACACTTTTTTTAGGGGGTGGGGGAATGAAAGAGCAGAAAAACACACAAAGATTTAAGAGCAAATATATGTTAATGTTAATATATGTTTGAGTAGATTCAAATAAACTGATAAAATCTTAATGTACACTAAATTACAGTCAAAGGACACTTAATTGAATTACACGTTACACGTTTTATCTGTAACTTACAATCGGTAAAAAGGAACCATTTATTTTTATTTTTTATTTTTTAATAGAGTTGCCCCTTTTACCTTTAATTTGAATACAGACACCTATCTAATTTATTAGTTTAACCAATTGCTGTTGGTTAGATTTTTTTATTAAACAAACACATGCACAATGGTAAAGACTAGATTTATAGGGTTTGCAGCCTTCCTTATACTAAATACACTTGAAAGCTTTCCGTCTTTGTAGTCTACAGCAAAAAGTGGAAATACTACTGAATAGGATTGTTAAAGAACTTTTATCAGCAGTTCAAATGCCTTTACACAGAATAACTAGAGTACAGGTTCAACATACACTATATGGACACAAGTTTGTGGACACCTGTCCATTAGTTTGGTACGATGTGCCTTTTAAACAGCCCATTCCACATTTAGCTGTTATAATAACCTCTACTCTTCTGGGAAGATGTTCCTGTAGATTTTGGAGTGTGATTGTTGAGATTTGCATTAGTTCACCCACAAGGGTGCAGTCAGCATTCCAATTTATCCCAAAGGTGTTCAGTAGTGTTGAGGTAAGAGCTCTTTAGTAAGCCACTCAAGATCTTCCACTCCAACTCATGTAAACCATATTTGTGTGCCTCCATCTTTGTGGTATCAGTTTGCTAAAGAACTGCATTAGGCCGGAAAAGCTAGATGCCCGAATACTTTTATTCATATAACTGTGACATGATTATAGCAGGACAGTACGAGGAAAATTTATATTTTGATCAATTATGGACACAGTAGACTTTTGCCAATATTTCAAAACAGACAAAGGTAATTTTATACAGATTTTTTAAAGATTGTTACTTATTATCTTTTAATGATCTATTTATTGGATAAATGCATTTACATCTTTTTAAAAAAATATTTTCTCACTAAATAAAAAAATTTAGTACATTTCTATAATTTTGTGATAAATCTTTAACATTCTAAAATGGTCATGTTCTAGTGAGTCTTTGAATAAAAAGTGAAGTGTGCAATGTTTGTATTGCATCTTATAAAAAATGTGAAATGTTTACATGTTGTACTAACTCTTAAAACATACACAATCTTTAAATAATGATGAGTTAATGTTGGGGGCGATGGTAGCCTAGTGGTTAAGGCATTGGCCTTTGGATTTGAGGGTTGTGGATTTGAGTCCTTGCCATACCAGGCTGCCACTCTTGGGCCCATTTTTGTAATATCGCCCAACTTCAAGCTCAGGTGGGTTTAACATTTAAGAACATTACATTTCTTTGCATCGAAAATCTCTTGTAAAGTTTGTACAGTATGTTTTGTTTTATTATCCAGCTGTACTAAAACTTTCAGTCTTGCTGCATTGGACTGACTCTAAGCAGAAAGTTTAGCTTTATACACTTTATTCTGCTACGTATAAGCAGTCATAGTATCAGTAAAAACGTCTCTAGGTTACGTATGTCGTCCCTGTAGCGCTTCCTTCTCCCTTACAGAAGCTGCTGCCCTCACTCATATGCGCTTTATACTTCTGATCGTGACGTCACCTCATTGGTGACGGCCAGCGTCCATTTTTTGACTGATTACACACATTATTTCAGAGCATGAACACTCAGGCGCGTTCCCAAAGCATTTCGACACAGCTCGAGGTTCCTAAAAGGAAACACAAGTTCCCCAGTTCCACTAACAGTCATGCATGCTGATGCCACAACACTGCCTCCATGTTTGATAGATGTTGTAGTGTGCTTTGGATCATGAACACATCCTGTCCTTCTCGATATTCACCTTCTCTAATCGTTAATTTTGATATCATCTATACTAAGAATCGTGCTCCAGTAATGGGAAGGCTTTTTTATTTTTTTATTATATTATATATATATATACACACAAATGCACCTATCCTTGTCCATCTAAGTAGTTGATGCTCCCTTGCAGATCTGAATGTTTGTTTTCTCAACCTCATTTCTCTTAACTACTCTCATATACTCATATATTCTGCTGTAGAGCTGTAACTGTTTATTCATTATTTATTGACTTTTTACTTTATGTAACGATTTGCTTCAATAACTGCAAAACTGTAATTTAGTGGCACTTTAGACACACTTGTACCTGTTTGCTAGCCTGTTTTGTCACTAGCTTTGCATACTACAATTCATTTGCCAGTCTAATTTGGTAAAAAGTGTAAAAAACAACAACAACAAAAAAAACAATTAGGCTGCTTAATTTTCAGTGCTGTGGTTTCTCAGGGAATCACTGTCCACTTCAAAAATAACAAAAATCTCACTATTTTTTAACATCTGTTGTTTTTTTTTTTTCAAAAATTTCCACCAGATTGTTTGGACAGATGACACAAGTGCAGTGCGGCTAAAGTAAATGATAAATGAGTTTCCGAAAGTGTTTGCTTCATAGCGCAACTTTGTGTTGGAACAAAAAGAAAAAAAAAATGTAGGAAATTAGCTCACTAATTATGGAAAATTACAGCTGTTACATTAGCACAGTGGCATGGGTTTTTCATAGCCTGCTAAAGACTGACATTTTAAATCTATCAGACTCAAGCAGGTTTGGAAACAAAGGCAAAATGCTGAAATGGTTACACAAGTGAAATGAAATTTGAAGCAGGGGACGGGTCAGACGGTTTACATATTGGACTAGGCAAAGCAAGACAAAAGAACTAGACAAAACAAAATGCATAAACGTCACAGGTACACAAGTCATCAATCATTGTTTTTAATAGAATGTAAATGTTGTGTTTGTGAGAATCCTGTTACTTCCATGTTCTATGAGCGCTCCAAAGAAAAAAATATTTCCTTCAATTATGTTTCCAATTCATTTGAGATATGTTTGACAAAAGACAGATTTTTTTTGCATTAATTATTACTAGGTTTGTTACTGGGAGTCACATTCAGATGACCCGTGTCTCTATTAATACTTTTTCATGTTCCTGGAACACACAGACATCCCATCTTTACCAGAAGTTTCTGGAGTCTACATACAGATAGTGGCTCCCTGACAAGCACAAATTATATACAATATCCTGGAATTGTTTTTTATTCAAGAAAAAGATTGACCAAAGATTTTCTAATAGTAAACATTCTCTTGAGACACCCCGAATGATGAGACATAGTAAAAGAGTAACAGATAATGTATGCTGACTGGTCTTTCTGTTCTGCTTGGTTTCCATTGTGAGTGGGATTTACACGCTCAGTTCGTGCATCAAATCAGTAACAATGTAGTGTGCAAAAAAACCAAAAAGAAAAAGGAAATACAAAAATGCATTTCACCTCAGACCACACTAAAGAATAGCCCTACCTAATAGGGTTTCAAAATAAAGGCTTGCTGTAGTTATACAAAAGAATGCAATGTAATAAAGATAGAATTTATTCTTCTCTTTCTATTAATCTCTTTCTAGGCCAGTCAAGTATTTTAGTTCTTTTCAGCAGGAAAATGCTGGTTTAGATGGTTGGGGTTAAAATAGGTCAAATCCCTGAAATGTGTTTTTGCAGGGAGGGATGTCTGAACACATTACTTGTGCAATAAAAAATATACAAAAAAACAAATAAATAAAAACTAGTGCTCTGTTTGAAATTTTATAGTTAATACTTATGGTATACTTGAATTGAAGTGGTAAAAAATAATCTTATCTTCACTTGAGGAGACAATGAAAAGAGTTTTACAATCATTTGTGACCCAAACCTTTATAACGAGTGAGCGCTTGCTCTTTTCTTAGTTAATGAGATTAGTGTGTGTGTGTGTGTGTGTGTGTGTGTGTGTGTGTGTGTGTGTGTGTGTGTGTGTGTGTGTGTGCGCGCATGTGCGAGAGAGAGAAAAATTGTATAGTGTGTATACCGTATTCTGCAATTTATACAGATGTTAGTGTATTTTAAACTGCATGTAATGAATGAATTGTTATTTGTTTAAGTGAGTAAAAACTCACAAACTCTCTGTACCTTTCTGAATATTTTGTCTTCATAAATATTTATATTATTAACACGTATTATGCCTTTGGTGGGGGGTTGGGGTGGTCAGAGCCTGGAAAATTGAGAGGCCAGGATGCCACACCTGCGTATAAGTTTCTATTATAGATTTAGGCTTAATTATTTAGATGTCACCAGCCCACATACTAATTGCATTTAAAAAAAAAAAAGCTGATCTTCCCCTGATAGAAGTGACTGAGCGGGCTGCCAACTGTGACCCATCCCCAAAGAGCTCTATAAATGCCTCTGGGTTCAGGGCTGGGCACAATGTCTGTCACTTCTACCAAGGGAAGACAGCTTGTGGCCCAAAAACCTCTGGTCATAAACCTGAGACCAGAGATTGTAGACCAGAAACTGCGGTTTGTTGTATAACTGACATTAATGGAAAAAGGTAAGTAAACAAAATGTGAATCACTCAGACAAGCACAATTCTTGAATGCAGGCAGTAAAACACACATAATTGTGGAATGTGGTGGACAACAGTCCATAAAAAGAATTCTCCAAACACTGCGCACATTATTTCCCGTTCACAAAACAGCAATGTGTGATTACTCTCTAATCAACTCAAGAACGCATCTTAGGAAGTATAGTCAAGTCATCAATTATGAAAAATCAGTCTCAAACGGCTCACTCTGTCATCAGTTTGAGGAAAAAGCTGATTTATTCTTTGATTTAAGACTTTTGAGAGGTGATTATTCATCTAAATGGCCTTTAGCTTTTCTTATTAAAGTACATTATTGCTCTTGTAGATTTATTTATTCAATGCGATAGATCATTAGTCAGATTAATGTAATGTGCTCTCATGCCATTACAGCTAGAGAGCATGCAGAGAGCTCGCTTCTCCTCAAAGTTTCCTTCACAGAACGAAAGTGTGAATAGAGTAGGCACTGATTTCCAAATTTGCCAGTATTTATCAGTTCTGATTGGGAATGTGTGTATCCATTATCATCCGTATACTGTCCATGTGTGCACGAATGTATAGTGTCATATAGACAGTTTGATTGTTCAATATGTCAGTCATAATAATGCGATTGCTATAGGCTATTATTTTGTCCTCACTCAACACCAAATGGCACAGTCTTTTCTGTGCTGGCCAATTGACATATAAATATTTTCATTATTATTAATTATTATTATTTTTTATATATATATCTGATACTGCCTGACAACACTTGAAATACTGTACCTTTTCCTTTATCTTAAGGTACATGCTCTGGATTTATTTGCTTTCACTAAATTCTGCCAGGGTAATGAAATGATTGTACTATAGTAATGTTTGTTCGTCTTACAAATATAAAATTACGCATAGATTTTCTAAAAAAAAAATCTGCAGAAAATGGCCAACAAGAGAGAGAGAGAAAACTAATTATTAAATCCAACACTTTACAAATAATGATTATTAGAATGAGATTAAATATGTTGTTTAAATAAATGACAATAATACAAATCAGTTGTCATTGTCTCTGCCAACAAGCAGTTCCTGACTATTATATAATAATCTTCCATGGGTTACTTCAGAAGCAAGTCAGTTAATAAAGTTATGTACTGTACACATTTTATTGTGCATATCAGTCACTCACTACTTCTCTTCTTTTGCGTGTGTCTTTACCTTGGACCGCAATCTCTGAAGAGAATTAATCGACCCTCGTTTCCATTCAACTTAGGTCCATACAGTACGTGAGTAAAGACCACAGGAAACCCAGATCTGGCATTGTTCTGCTGGCTCAAAATGAGCACCTTAATCCACCTTCCACCACACCGCCAGCATTACCAGAGTGCCCAGGGCATAACTTTGAGCATAAATTAACATCACGACCCACCACTATTATTAAAGCTAATTAGGAAAATGAAAAGACATGTGTGGCATTTTGTTTCAATAATTGCTCTATGCACCTACGCATGAATGACAATATGACTGGCCCTGATGCACAACATTGACCAAACTCAGTTGGAATTAAAAAAAATATATATTTTAAATAATTATATAAAAAAAAAAAAAAAACACCTTCCGCACCATTTATCATAGTCTTATATCCATAAGAGGCAGCAAGGTCCGCTGTTCCTTGCTGTCGCCACTGTGTTCTTGTTTTCCAAAATGTCCTCCCTCCGGCAGAATGAAGCCCGTTCATTTTTCCATCTAATCGATGGCATGCTTTGACAGTCTGTTCAATCAGAACCCTAGAGCAAGTGCTCTTCAGCTGAGAAAAACAGGTGGCCTTTGGGGTTGTCTGTAGAAATCGTTCCGCGTGACCATGGCCACAACTCTAACAATTCTGTTTTAACTGCCCTGATGTGACTGCTTGGCGAATTAGCGCTGGGACAGTAGAGTGCTGACAGACCCGAGGCACAGAGCACTGCTGAGGCTCTAAGTCTACCCCTGACACTTTAAAACAGTTTAGATTCCTCTCCCTGAGGCCTTGCCACACAGATGTCACCAGAATGAGCTGAGGTGAGGTCAGGTGAATGTCCTATCATAGAGTTCGCTCGAAGTGAAGTAAAATCAATTCTGACTTTTTTTTTTTTTTTTGAGGCAGTTATGAAATACGCTCTCAGATGACTGAATTGAAGCCGTGGAAGTAATTAGCGACTATGGACATCATGGCACTAGGGGGAGCAGGGAGGTGAGAGCAGATCTGTGCTAATTGCTCGTATCCTATCTAGCTGTCAAGGCTTGGAACCAGAGCGCATGAGGGCACGGAAACACGCACACAAGGTAAGTTAGTTCTTTGGATTCAGGCCAAAATTGTCAGTGGAAAACTAAAATAAAATATGCTTGTGCTCATAGGATGAATACATTTAATTAAACAGACTCTTTTTGAAAAGGTCATTTACATTTATGTGACAAAAGACAACACTTTACTTATGGGATTAGGCAGTGTAAATGATCATTTGTGTCAAAAACACTACAGACAAATCACGTTTAGTACTGCAAAAAAAAGTAGTATAATGAACAGACACAAATCCCTACAGCCGTGCCCCTAAATCTAGTGAAAAACCTCCCTAGAATGGAGGTTATTATAACAACCTCCACAGAATGGGGTATTCATCAAGCAATTAATGAATGGAATTGCTGAAAGTTATTATGGATTTTTTTTTCCTCATGGTTTATTTGGTTTCCTTCCAAAAACACTGTAGGTCATCTAAGATAAATTGTCTGTGTGTCTGTGTACACAGTGCCCTGTGCTGAACTGACATCTCTGATGCCCACCGTTTTACCACAAACAGGATACAGGATACAGCACTTACTGAATGTGAAGGACTGATTTCCACAAAAAAAGAATCATATTTTTCACAATACATCAGACAGTTTCTGCCTTCCGGTTTATGTAAATAGTGGTTTCCATATATGCATTCTACTTATATGTTAAATTAAAAGAATAAATAATTTATTATCTAGATGTATTCTATTCACATGTGAACCAAAAATATATATATAATATAATAATTATAATACTATTTTATTATTTTATTAATATTACAATCTATTAATTTGCATTATTGTTATATACAACCCCAATACCAAAACAGTTCGAACACTGCGTAAAATTTAAACATAAACAGAATGTTCAGAAATCTCACAAATCCATATTCTATTTACAATAAAACAAACAAACAAAAAAAAAAAAAATCAATTGTTTAAGAAAAAAAATTTATTTTTAATATTATGGCTGCTACAGATCGCCAAAAATTGGGACAGGGACATATTTACCACAATATATTACGTCTTCTGTCTGTATACATCCACAGAAGTAGCTGAGGTTACCAAATGCTGAGGTTTTGGAAATGGAATGTTGTCCAAAAGGATTCTAGCTACTCAACAGTTTCGGGTGTCCTTGGTTGTGTTTTCCATTTTATGGAAAATCCCTCTTCCCCTTCTTAGATATTATGTAGTTAAACCTTAAAATGTTTTTGTTTTCCTGGGATATAAGATTGCATATGTATAAAATTACTTTGTCTTCAAAATGGAACTAACTTACAGCACAAAAGAGTTGAGGTTGTGGACCAGCAGAGATCGTTTTATGGTATAAAAATACATAACCAAGGATATAACAAAAAGTTTTCCAAGTCTGAAACAGTTGGAAATTTGCCAGCAAATGGACCTCTGAGCCTACTGCCCACTCGCATACTGAAGAGGATGATAAAAGTGAGGAAAAAAGAGCCCAAAGAAGAGAACCCAGTTTTAGGATTGTCCAGTTCAGTTGATTCTTGTGGGCGTAAAGCTCCCGAATCAACTGTTAAATTCCATTTTTTATAACAGCAAGCTTAGCATCAACTAGCATCTTGTGTATTGGTCAGATGAGACCAAAATCTATTTTAATGTATCAGGATGAAACCTGTTTGCCTTTGCCAAGTGATATAGACTTAGTTTTAGATTGCGCATTTATATGGATGACAGACCAAAAAAAAAAAAAAAAAACATGACAGTCTTTAGCTTTGAAAACCTTAGGTTTAAATTGATAAAGGGTTTCCACATGCACAAAATAAAGGATATACCAAAGCGCAAAATGTTCATAATAAGCAAGTGGCCCAAAATCTTTCTGTATATCTCTAATTTTGTTAGAAAAAACCTGGGTGCCCTTGATTTCTCCAGAGGCACAAAATATAAATCATTAGGATTCAAAATATAATAATATATGACTTATTCCACGTGTGTGCTATTTATTATAGTTAATTGTGCTTTTTGTTTTTGCTTTTTCAGCCTGGAAGGCGCTGTAGCATATAGAAACCAACAATAACTAAACATTATTTGTGCATTAGTTTATAACTCGAAGCCCAAACATTCTCATAGGGTAATACATTAAACCAGGATCATATTACACTTCAAATAATTATGTACAAAACATTGGAATGAGAGTAATCATTGCCTTCAGAATAGAGTAGCTCTTAAACTGTTCCTCATTTGTAAAATGGATCCTAATGGATAGAATACATTAGAGAACACTTAACATCATAAAAAAAGGACTGGAAAATGGAATGGTCATTTTATTGTTGTTTTTTAAAACTGCAGTTATTGTAGGTGAGACCCATATCAAGCCAAATTAGGGAATATTAGTTGACCAGGACAGACTATACAAAGCCATAAAGTGTTGATTGCAATATAGTCAAACAAATGTTACTTTTCAGCTTTATATATTGTTTTCCAAATGTTTTATTAAAATTATTATTAAAAATATTCTGGCATGTTTTTAACCATGATAAAATGCTGGAGAGAGAAAAAAACTGCACCCAAGACTTAATGTATATATGCAAAGTAAATTGTACAGTAGATCTCAAGTAGAAAAGCTACTGGTAAATTAAATGAAGATTATAATAGCACTCTTCATTACCATCATCAAAAAACTAACTGAGGGGATTTCTTTTAAAAGTAGTATGTTCATCAATCCAGTACCACTCTCTAAACTTTCGGAATACACAAAGGCATGCTGAAAGTGTTTTAGTGGTTTGTGGCACTTTTATGGTGCATTGGATGCTTATCATTAAATATAAATGTCTACAAAAATGTAATAATATAAATAAGACCAATTAATGTATAATTTTCTGTCTCTGGATCATATGCAGGTAAAGTCATTTTAGACAGAAAGCCCCACAGCTTGTATCTATTTCCAAAAAATCTAATCCATCTGATTTTTTTTGCCCCCTCTATCCACAGAAAACTCTGACTAAACCCAGAAATCTCAAGATGGCAGGATCATGACAAGCGGAAATGTTCAGAAGGGATTACTTCAGATGTGAGGCACCATATCCAGTCCTCTGACTGCAAGGCACAATTAAGAGTGAGCTTCTAAACCGAATAGAGAATTGCAATGAGACTCAAAACATTTTACATTCTGCATGCCATTAGTCTGCCTGATTATTAATTCATCATGAACGAGCCTTTGTGGATGGAAACCCCTCTTTTTTTTTTTCCTCCAGACTTCCACTACAAAGAACCATGGGAGAGCATTGGATAAAGATGACATTCGGAGAGAGATGTCCTATAATGACCTACAGTTTTGGCTTTGAGATGGATGGTGTCCTGCTTACTTTGTCTGTTTTAGTCTGTAGGTGTGTGTTGTTAAAAAAGTCTGTATTTTAAAGTACACATGTAACATGGTCTCATATAATTACATGTATATTTGTTTTGTCTGTAAAGGGAAGGACAGATTTTTTTCTCATGACCCTGCAAGTCCACAAAATTGTAAGAATGTCTCCAGGTCACGTTTGTAACCATAGTTTCCCAAAGGAACTTTGTAAAAGTGCTGGGTGAGAGGGCAAGACCAGAGCCTGCTTGGGCCCCACCATGGTGGGGGACAGCCCGTTGAAGCAGGGCAGGCGAGACCCAAACTGAATCATACACTGTTGCCTTTGTCTACAATGCACAGGACCCACCGAGACCCTGCCAGGCTCCTAGATATTCTCTTAAGGGAGCTGGCCATGCCCTGAAGCACCGAGAGTGGCAGGATTAATGAACCAGCTCCCTGAGGGCACCAGGGCGGGGACTGTATAGTGAGGTGCACAACACCGCTTCCCAGCAGGGTCCCCAGGTGCTCCTATGTCAGGACCTTTTGGCCGGAGCGATTCGATTAAAGATGACGGTCCTCAGATCCGTCATCTCATGGGGCTTCAGCCTTGAGCGTCACACTGGATCCCTCTGGGGAGAGTGCGCGTTGTGACGCTCTGTCTTTGCACCTCACAATGCCCGGAGGTGCCAGGTTGTGGTCGGGGCTGCGCCTGCCGAGCCTCCCACAGGAACGATGTGGGAGGAATCACCGGAACTCCGCAGACTGCTTTTTGGCCTCCTAAAACATCTTGAAGACCGCATTAACATTGTTGCCGAACAGGTCAGTCGGCTCCAGTATAGCTGTGTCCCTATAACTCAGTTTACATTACATGGCTACGTACTATAGTTGTAAAAAAGTACTGGTATTTATCAAGAACAATCAGGATGATCTTCTTACAGTATGTCCTGTAAAAACAATTTATACATATACACACACACACACACACACACACACACACACACACACACACACACACACACACACACACACATATATGTATATCAAGCAGTATCATATAAGGCTAGCTAGTGGATAAAAAAAGGCCACTTAAAACCACTTACAGTAAGTCATCAAACTCGAAAAACTATATACAGAATGTCAATTAAATTTGTTAACATAAGTAACCATCTGGGAGCTACAACAACACCCTACTTACATTTAAAGCCAAGAGGCTTCACAGAATATGGCATAATTTCCAATAAACATAAGGAGCATAATACTTCCTGGCTTTTGCAGTGTGGAATTTATTACAGAGCAAAGTTTCTAGAGCACTTAATTAAGACTACCTTCAAAATGGCCATCTGCATGATCAGTGTCTTAACTACTGAACTAGAAAGCTGACTGAGATGAACTTACTGCCTCTGTGGAGGTTGAAATGATCAGGGTCTTATATATATATATATATCTCATAATATCTTTTTTAGTATTATATACATTTGACTTTATTTTTGTAAATAGTTTACTATATATTTTATGTTATGTCATACAACGTGTGTTCTTATAAACATGTATGTAAAAATAAAGCTTGAGTTATTGAAACTTTGTACAGACTCACAAAAACCGCAGGTTTAAGACCGAAAAAGTGATGCCTTGTTTTTCTTTTTTTTTTAATCTTCATTTGCCCCGATGCTTGTCTGACAGGAGTCTAACTTCATGTGGTCTTGTAGCCTGTCTTCCTCAAGATTTGCACATGCACATTTTAAGATACATTTCTGCCCACCGTGGTGCTTAAAGAGTGCTTATTTGAGTTCATGGAGCCTTCCTGCCAGCTCAAATCAGTCTGACTATTCTGCTCGGACCTCTCTTAAGGAGATATTTTCACATGCAGAACTGTCGCTCACCTGTCTGTGTAAACTCTGGAGACTGTTGGGTGTGAAAATCCCTGGTGAGCATCAGTTTTCAAAATACACACACAACAAAAAAATGTCTGGCTCCAACAGCTATGCCACTGTCAAAGTCATTGTTGTTTGCTATGAACATGAGCAGGACCTAAAACTTTTGACCTGTATATTTTATCTGCATAATTTTATGCTTTATGATGTTGCTACATAATTATCTGCTTGGAATAAAAAACAGGTGTTCTTAATAAACTGGTCAGAGTGTCAAAGACACAATCATTGCACCCAGTGATACACTCGCACTCTCTGGTCTCAGATCTTTAAAAAAGTCATATTTCACGATTGTACTTCAAACCGTACTGAGCATTCCCGTGGGTTGCCCTGAGTGTTGCACTTCAAAAAAGTTGAAACCGGCACTGAACCTCAAGCCACGATTTTAGCGCGATATGAAAAAACTTTCATCTGAAACCTTTGACTGAAGAGGAACTACTTTGGAGAAACTCACCTCACCTTTGAACTGAAAAAAAAAAGGAATCTTAAAAAAACATTTATGTAGCAAAAAACATCATTTTCTGTTCTTCAATTTACAGATGATTTGGTTATTAAGATCATATGAGGAGCAGGAAACCAAAGATAAGGTTACTACTCGCTGGCCTGCATGCAAAAAGCGCTTTTCAAAAGGACACAAAGTCTCTCCCTGAGGCGTGCCACCAGGAAGAAATTTCCATAACTGGGTTGGACTTCTAGACCTTCCCTTTGGCAGAATAATTTAGTTCCTAACCTTTAAAAATAGAGATTTTAAATGTCTTCAGGCAAAAATCCAGAGCCACAACTTTGATAAGCTAAGTGACACATAGGGACGCCTGCAGAGAAAACAAAAGCACCATGCCCTGGGCAAAGTGTCAAACTTGCAAGTTCGAGGTAAACATCGCTCACGGACAGCGGAGACAGCGGTTGGTTTCAGTGTAGGCAAAATTATAACCTAGTACAAATTCACTTTACATGGTGTCCACTGAGTCGGTAATTACAGTGTAGCGTTCAAGTTTGTGCACAAAAAACTAACCTACAACTACTAAGCTGAACCAAAATAAAAGAACAACATATCACTATCGTTACATTCCATTTTAGCAACAGATGCCCTTACACTATATGAACAAAAGTATTGGGACGCCTGCATTTTTCACAAAGTTGGAAGCACACTAACATGTAGGTCCTTTTTGTTAGTAAGACATTTTCCCCTCACTACCAAACCCAAACCTGACAAAAAAACATAATATTGGTGACTATCCCATTTCACATTTAGTTTTCAGTTGCTGGTATAATAATCTTCACTCTTCTAGGAAGATGTTCCACTAGACTTTGGTGATTGCTTGTGGAAATTTGTGTTAATTCAGCTACAAGGGTGTTACTGATGTATTGTGAGGAGGCCTGGAGTGCAGTCAGGGTCCAATTCATCCCAAAGGTGTCCAATAGTGTTTAGATCAGATCTCTTTAGCAGGCCATTTAAGGTTTGTGTCTTCTAGTTCAAGTGAAGGTAAAGTTTTGTGCTACCACATCCAATGATGCCCAATGCAGTTGTCTCCAACTTTGTGGTAAGGGATTGGGAAAGAAACACACATGAAAAGTCGGGTGTCACAATTCTTTTATTCATGTAGTTTATATGCCTGCTGGAGAGTTGGACTTTTAATGCTAATGCTGCATTTAATGCTAATTTATACAGTATTGTATTTAAAAGTAGGGGTTCTCAAGCCTTTTACAGTCACTTTAATTTAATGTGTAAAATATTACATCTACCATAATTTCCGGACTATAAAGCGCACCCATATATAAGCCGCACCCACTGAATTTTACAAATATTTTTATTTTAAACATAAATAAGCCGCACCTGTCTATAAGCCAGATGTCTACACTAATGTACTTTACACAGGCTTTAACAAAAGACATGTTACACACGGTGTAACGGGTAAAATATGTTGCGCTGCCTTTAGGAGCATAGCGGTATTTTGTGAATAGTCTGGCACTGCATTTTTCCCGGTATTACTGCGTGTGTGCAAGACCGAGGATTATGTACTTATTATTTTCTGACACTCATTTCTAAGTTTCTTTGACTAACCCGTAACGCTGTTGCCAAGAAAAATAAAAAAGCATGAGTTTTGGAAACCTGCCTGTGCTTATATGATTTCTGTTGCAACTGGAGTTAGCGACCTCTCCCTTCACCCAGACTCAACGCGTTACAACGGCTTGTATCTAAACAGTAGCCGACCAAGAAAGTCATTGTTCACTGTCTTTCTCCTTCCTTTCACAACTATTTCTCTTGGGAGTTTATCTTTTGGCATCGTCGTGCGTTTAAAAAAAGTTTTTTCTCCCGATGCCGTGCAGCTCAGAACATAGGTGAGATGCGTTTTTTTCCGTTCGGAAATTTCATTGCTCTAATGTTATGGGGTCCATAACATTTTTTTTAGCTTGAAGTTTGTGAAACCGGGAAAAACCGGGAAAAAAATCCATAAATAAGACGCTTCGTTGTTCAAGCCGCGGGGTTCAAAATGTGGGAAACATGTAGCGGCCTATAGTCCGAAAAATATGGTAATAATTTATCATTACATTTCCCTTTTATATAAAAATAAATTGTCAAGATTCCAGCTGAGAATTCATCTAGGTATCTAAACAATGTAGCATGTTGGACACTAATGTGAAAGTTGTCAATCGCTGACAGGCACAGAGCTGTTTCAGCTTGAGCAAGTCCCTGATCAAAGCAAAAAAAGCCAAACATAATTTGTTTATCCATGATGTGGCGGGATTGCCCTGCTTTTGCTGCCTCCAGAGCAAAAACGCCACTTTGTTATGTCGAGTATACAGAAATATTTACTCTTGTTATGTCTTTATCATGAGAAAAAAAACAAATTTTTTTATGTCCTGATCACGAGAGTTTGAAATCAAGATCACAAGGAAATCCAATTTAAGCAGGAGAAAGAAAAAATATAATAATTCAAGGCCTCAAAGGACTTCCATCTTAACTTTTGCAAACAAAAAAAAAAAACAATAGAAATTTTTTTTTTCTTTTACTTACCGTATTTTTCGGACTATAAGCTGCTACTTTTTCCCCACGTTTTGAACCCCGAAAAACTGAACCCCATAACATAGACCAATGAAATTTTCGAACGGAAACGGAAAAACGCAGCTCACCTGTGTTCTGAGCTGCACGGCTTCAGGAGAAAAAACTTCCATCAGGTGATTTTTAATCGCACGACGATGCCAAAAGATAAACTCTCGAGAGAAATAGTTGTGAAAGTAAGGAGGAAGACCGTGAACAATGACTTTCTTGGTCGGCTACTGTTTAGATACAAGCTGTTGTAACACATTGAGTCTGGGTCATGGGAGAGCTCGCTAATTCCAGTTGCAACAGAAATCATATAAGCACAGACAGCTTTCCAAAACTCGTGCTTTTTATTTTCTTGGCAACAGCGTTACGGGTTAGTCAAAGAAACTTAGAACCGAGCATCAGAAGATAATTAGGACATAATCCTCGTCTTGAACACACGCAGTAATAGCGGAAAAATGCAGTGGCATGCTATTCCCAAAATACCGCTATGCTCCTAAAGGAAGCGCAACATATTTCACCCGTTACACCGTGTGTAACGTGTCTTTCGTTAAAGCCTGTTTAAAGTACATTAGTGTAGACAGGTGCGGCTTATTTATGTTAAAAATACAAATATTTGTAAAATTCAGTGGGTGCGGCTTATATATGGGTGCGCTTTATAGTCCGGAAATTACGGTACTTTTTCTTATATAAGGGGCAAAGCCAAACAGAATGTTTTAAGATCATTTTGGAACATAGAACATAAAAGCTAAATAAAATAAAGTGGATAGCATATCAGGGAATATAACTTAGCTATGTATGGAAGGTCAAGGCTCATTGAATTTTCAATGCATTCTAGAGTCTTAGTCACAGACACACACTGAGAAATCGTTGCTGCGAGTTTGCGACTATACAAAAATGTACAGCAAGTGTTCGTGAACAAACTCTTGTGAGAATGACTTGTCAGTCCTGCCAGCTCTCTGACATATCAGCATCCCAGTTAAAAAAGACATGCAAGCCTGCTGCATCTCGCTCCGATTCAACACATACACACACGCGCAATGGAAAAGTGGAAGTCTTTCAAACACCAGCTATGATTGAAGTGCTGAATGACCTTTCAAGTAAGCCATGGAAGACCGATAGATCTCTCAGCACGTAATATAAGTGAAAGATAGACAGTACAGCATGGGGTTTATAAATTGCCAATGGATGTCATAGTTTAAATCATCCTGGCACGTCGTTATGCCGTTTTCCTCAGAAATATTCATTACAGTCATGAGATTCATATCGATGACAACATATTGCGAGAGCTTTGATTATCAGTGTTCATAAATTCCCAAAACATCGGTGGTACAGAGTCATGTTGTCATGGTTCTGCAGAAAGAAAAAACTTCCATATCAACAAACACGTCTAATCTCACAAACACAATCCGATCGGCCGTGGTTTTCGGCAAATACTCATGTTGATTTAGCCTACAATATAAATTCTGAGGGAAAGGATATTGACGCAGAGTAGACATGCTACTCGTGTTTCTTGTTTCACGCTGCGTTGATGTTGTGTACCCTAATTACAATCCGCTGGCCCAAACTTGGCCTATAATAGTAGAATTCTGTGAAATCATAGAAAAATGGACGATTTTGTGGTATGAAGCCCCAAAACATCCCCACTGAGCTCCATGTGTCTAGCTGTCTGGCATGGTAGCCGTTCATTAGACAGCTCCTGAGAGCCTGCGATCAGCACGTTACTGTAGATTGCACTTCCTTTCCCTGCTCCAGCCTTTTGAAATGTCTACACACTAACAGCAGAGAGATAAGACTGTTTGTCGCATGCCATTATTTCAAACTAGCTTCGAGAACTGTAATTGCTTAAATGAGGAACGATCGCTGTGTAATTCGACTGGGCAGACAAGTGTTTGGATTGGGTTTGCCTGGAATATGTTGAAAGAAAAATTATCCATAAACCAAGTCAATATTACGTTATTCACATCTGCCAGACTGTACATGGGTATACACAGGTCATGTGTTGAAAAAAAATAGAGGGGAGATTTATGGTGAGAACATGGACAGACTTCACTGTGCTGTCGTGCCACCTCACACCTCCATGTGCATATAGTCTTTGCAATACAACCTCAGAATCCATCAATGCCTCACACAACAACACCATTCATTCATTTTCTCCCGCTTATCCGTAATTTGGGTCGCGGGGGCAGCAGTCTAAGCAGGCCCCCGCCTTCGACTGCTGCCCAATCCTCACAGCACCGTCCCTTACGGTCCCTCCTGCAGGTGGTGAGCCCACGGGAAGGCGGCCCTACGTCACGGACCTTGATATTTCCCTCATAAGGGACCCCCGGAGCATAGAAGGTTAAGGGCCTTGCTCAAGGGCCCAAGAGTGGCAGCTTGGCGATACCGGGGCTTGAACCCCAGACCTTCCGATCGGCAACCCAGCGCCTTAACCGCTGAAGCCACCACTCCCCCACTACAACAGCACCATGTCACATCTTAATCAAAACTCAGTCCCTAGACTTTTTTTACACATGTAATGCAATAACTGAATTATGCAATATCTAAATATGCATAGGGCATCTATAACTTTTAAAATAACATAACATAAAAAATCTGATAATCCCCGTCTCTTTTTCTTTAAATCAAGGAAAAACTATGACCTCAAAACAGAGGTAATTTTCTTTCACTAGAAAATCTATAAAAAATTCAACAATATATATATTTTTTTAAATATCCATATAATTAAGCGAAGGGATGAACATGCAAAATGTCATGACTGGGGGTTTTTGGTTCTAAATATAATAAATGATTTTTTTTTACCATAAAGCAGTTTTTTTTAAATGAACCATTTGTTTTCAGTGTAGGTAGTGTCTGTTGTTATAATTGCTTAGGTAAAGAAGCAGATCTGGAGGGATCATGGATATAGAGTGTTCGGTGAACTGGGATATTTGTTTGCTGTCGTTCCCTCACTCTCACGCGTTGTGGTGGGTGGTCTCTTATGCCAGGGATCCCTCGTGTCTGAGTTACATTCTTGCTTTCCGTTTCAGTTATTCTACCGGAACAAGTCTTGCCGGAGTCTAAAAACTGCAAAGTGTTCTTAACATTTATACAATAATAAGGATACTTGATAATCCATATCTTTCTCTCCCTGTCACCCCTCTTTTCTCTCTTTCTCCCGTTCAAGTTCGGATCTGCCCGCTTTGTCCTGGCCTGTCTGTCAATGGGATTGGAAGCCACTTTGTGCAGCTTGGGATGGTTTCTCATTAACGGCCTGGGGATCCATGAATTTACAGAATAACATAGGAGTTTTGAGAATGGATTTAGAGTGTACTTAATATCAACAGTCTGCTACACAGATGCAGTTTACCTGCAATAAATGGACATTTGGTGCAACCCAGATGAGGATGCGTTTCCTCTTGAGTCTGGTTTCCTCTTAAGTTTTCCTCTTTATGCCTTAGGGAGTTTTTCCTTGCCACAGTCGCCACCAGCTTCCTCATTAGGGACAGACTTACACTTATAAAGAACGTTCCTATTAATTTTTTATCACCACATTATCTGTGTTATAAAGTCAAGTCAAGTCAATTCAAGTTTATTTCTATAGCGCTTTTAACAACAGACATTGTCTGAAAGCAGCTTTACAGAATTGTAAGAGTTAAGGTGAATGGTGTGCATTTATCCCTGATGAGCAAGACATGGTGACTGTGGCAGGGAAAAACTTCCTTAGATGTTATGCGAAAGAAACCTTGAGAGGAACCAGACTCAAAAGGGGAACCCATCCTCATCTGGGTGACATCAAGAGTGTGAATATAAATCTTTAAACAATAAAGAACACTGGAGAGAGAGAACTAACATGAGCACTGGAGTGTAAGATTATAAGTAATGTTCTTTCTACAGTCTTATACAGTTATTTGTGGTTATAAAACTAGGAGCTACTGAGCAACTCATAAAATAGCTCAACATTTGCGATCATCACAGATCCAACACCAGCTTCTCCATGCCAGATCCTTTAAACACTCAAAGAGGTCCAATGTCAAAAGTCCACATGAAGTGGCATCCATTTGGCACGGGTACGTCTCTAGATGGTAAAGGATGTTTGCAGGATCGGCATCTACTTCTTTAAAGGTCCACAATCTTCATGAGGTGGGGTGTGACTGGAGCTGACCAACCTCAGGATGCCTCGGGATGGGTAGAATAAGAGAAGCAGTGGAGAGGAATTAGCGTAGCTGCTGTTCATGATATTAACAGCACAAGTTGATAATGTGCATGTGATCAGATGTTCTGGAGCACAAGGTTATGATGTGATGTATGTTATGTGTAGGCTTTGCTAAAAAGATATGTTTTTAATCTGCACTTAAACTGGGTGAGTGTGTCTGAGCCCCGAACACTGTCAGGAAGACTATTCCAGAGTTTAGTAGCTAAATGTGAAAATGCTCTACCACCTTTAGTGGACTTTACTATTCTAGGAACTACTAGAATTCCAGAGTTTTAAAATCTCAGAGAGCGTGACGGATTGGAGCATGTTAGAAGACAGGAAAGATACATGGGAGCTGAACCATTTATTGTTTTGTAAGTAAGTAGCAGTAGTTTGTAGTTGATTCAAAATGTAACAGGTAGCCAGTGTAGGGATGATAAGATTGGGTTATATAGTAATAGTTTCTCGACCTTGTGAGAACTCTGGCTGCTGAATTTTGGACTAACTGTAGCTTGTTACAGCTGTTGTTAAAGCTGTTTTGAGACAATGTCCATTGTTAAAAGTGTTATGCAAATAAAAATGAATTAAATTGAATTAAATAATGACACATAAGTTGGCACAAAGTGTGGAAAACCCAGTAAGTGGGCAGAGCTTAAGCCTTCATCAAAAAAAGATGTTTCTTATTATTCATTGGTCAGGAGTCAACAAAACAATGAAATAAACCTACAAATGACAAATTAACTGATTGTCTGTTTATCTACAAATCTGCAAAATAATTGACATTTCCAAAGCTACCTGCCATGTTTTGCCTTAATTAGCAACACAAAATAGGGCTGGAGACAGCAGGTTTATTGAAACAGACCAGAAACAGAAAAACAGAAAACAGAAACAGAACTGTAAGTACCCATATTTCACAATACCTTGTCACAAACTAAATCTACACATATCTGTAAGTGTCTATAGGAGTCTCCGTCACTTGTGATTAATCTGGGCTTCTGTTAAAACCCAAACCCAAATGGAGTATCATTTATCTAATGGGACCCTTGATCGTTGACCTCGGTGTGATGAATACCTACTACACACGTTTATTGGTACAGTTATGCCAGACGAGAAAGCTCCTAATTAATGTCTCAATTTTGCTATCTCTCATTTATTTCACTAGTGCGGAGGTCACTCTTGCTGTGAAAACGAAGAACAATAGACATTCGGAGGAGACTCGACTTCCTTTTTGGCAGAGAGGAGCACTTGGAAAAACGCTGAATAACAATGCTGTAATCCATCATGACATGCTGAGAGGCAGAGGACGGTTTTCAGCCAAAACGAACGACGTCCTGGGAGGAACTGGTCCAGCTCTGCAGACTTTACTTTGCTGAAGAACTTTGACAAAGTAAAATAAGTGCTCACTTTGACCTTTAAATTTGATGAATCTAATATATATATATATATATATATATATATATATATATATATATATATATATATATATATATATATATATATATATATATATGGCTTCAAATTTAACAAATAAGTTTAATCATCTATATGGGCAAAAGTTGGTAGGCACCTGACTATGAGATATGTATATGCATCATCTTGTTTTAATTGTTTTTTGTTTTTGGTTATTAATTTAAACATCCCATGCTGCATTTAGTACCCATTTACTGCTATAATAACCCCGACTCTACTGGGAAGATTTTTATTGTGCTTTTAGAGAGTGGTTAGTAAAGTCAGGTACTGACTGGTAGGGATAGGAGGCCTGGGGTGCAGTCAGTGTACCAAGTCATCCCAATGGTGTTCAATGAGAATAAGCGCAGAGCTCTATAGCATACCACTTAAAATCTCCTACTACAACTCTTGTAAATCATATCTTCTTTCTGAACAAGTGCATTGTCAGGGTGGAAAAGGTTTGGGTCTCCTAGCTCAATAAAGGGTAAATTAAATGCGACTGCATTAAAATACATCCTATAGAATTGTGTGCCTCCAGTAACAGTTTGGTAAAGATCAACTGGCTGGAATAGTCAGGGGTCCCACTATACATTCAGCTACAGTATTATATAACTTCCTTTTTTTTTTATTTTTTTTTTTTTTATGAGCTACTGGTTTTGACTTATTTTGACTGTGAATCACTACATAATATCTGTCCACTTATATTAAAACGTATTTTTCGACATACGTTGTACATGGCCATTTGCAAATTTGTATCTACTGCATTATATTGTCTGCTTCATGCTGTTACTTCTACTTCAATCTTCTGCACCATATTTTATATCTTGCAATTTGCACTACTGGTACACATCATACTATTTACCATTACCTGTAAAATATCATTAAAAGTTACTACACGATAACTTTAATGTTTACCTTAAATCTTTTGCTGTTTGCACTACAGGTTGGATGTTAACTGCATGTCATTGTCTCTGTACTCTATTAGATTATTATTACATGACAATTGTCATGTAATGAACAGAATGCATTAAGGCATATGCAATTCCTAAGAAAAGAATGCTTTTTATACAATAAGAAGGGCCGCTAGAAAAAACTCAAAAAAGGTTAGGTAATCTGCAAACAGCAATAAAAGGGTAAAATTATAAATAAGAACTAGAGAAACAATATTAACATTGTTTAAGACTCCTGGATAGGCTATACCCTGCTTGGTTAAATGATGTATAAATTGATGTATTATAATATTTTATAAAGATATTATTTATAAAAATACAATAGAATACATCAAATTAATGCAATATGCTTTTTCTGTATATTAATAAAAAAATTAGTAATCGATTAAATTGACAAATTAAATTGATAAAAAAAGATTAAACACAGGGTAATTTAATTAAACATTGTATATTTGGTAGGCCCTATTTGGGTAATAGTGCGTGTGTGTGTGTGTGTGTTTTGCATTTAAAATTTTATTTTCTGAAGATATGATCTACTTAACTGTTCTACTTATAACTTTAACAAATGTCCTCATTCCTTCCATCCTTCATTCATTTACTCCTTTAAAATGCAGAACTTTCAGAAATTTTTCCTTAAAGGAGAAATTCTTGAAGCTGGATATAAAACTTAAAAGAATCCATAGTGTAGACTTTCGTGGCTGCGATTTTGTGAACAACACCACAGTGAAGCCACAGTGACACTGCACTACCTATAGTTTCTTTTTTAATACCTCTGGCATTGTTGTGCATGTTTTCAAGCTTAATAATAAAAAAAAAAAGGCACTCAAAGTGCGAGGTGGAGACTAACCACACTTAGTGGCAGTCGCTTAACAAGTTACTGAGGAAACTTCGATTTTGTCTAGGTTCTGCACGTAAAAATGTTTGCATTTGGTACACGAGTGCACCGATATATATATATATATATATATATATATATATATATATATATATATATATATATATATATATATATATATATATATATATATATATATATATATATATTGTGCATTTGAAAACACAGACCAATAAAAACACGGAAGTGGAGACATTACATGTATCCAAAAATATAGCACATAGCTGAAGTTTGAATAGAAGACGTGTGCTGCAGTGCTGTTCTCCACCAGTTTAGTGTAAGGGAAGATCATCTCTGACAACAATACATTTGAACCTAATGTTAATACTAATCATTCAGACTTGGTCGGATTAGTATGTTACAACACAAATGTTACATAAATGCTATACGTTAAAAATGTCAAGATATACTTGTGTACATAACCCCTCAGTTGCAGTTATACATCATAGTTATGTAAGGATATTTTATATTACAGTTACGTAAGTAACATTATGGCTGCCATAAACAGTCTTTTCTTCATCTCACCTCTCTGTTTTTCTCTCTTTTCATGCTAATAAGTTTAAAAAAATCCTCTGTCCTGAACACTCTCTCTCTCTCTCTGGGTGATGGTTACAAAATGCTGAGGCATGAGGTTCCTTCCATAAAGGTTAAACAAACATCTCCTCACAGGAAGCTTCATTATATAAATTATTCTATGTCTTTCTTTTATAGCCTTTTTTTTGTTGTTAAAACCTATAATGGAGCAGGTAGAGGATCTGCTGTACAAGTCACATGAATTAGATGTAGGGGAACAGTGGGCTTTCGTCCAGCTGTGGGTAGAGAAAGAATGTGAATGAGCAGGTAATAAGTGATTGTTTACACCTGTGTGTTATTACAAGCAGAATACTTGTATGGCTGTTTATTTTTTCAGTAGAAGCTGTGAATTAAAGGAAGATAGAGATGGTAGAGCTAATGCAACACACTCACCCACACACACATGCACACACACACACAAACACACGTGTACAGGAAGTTGAAACTGAATTTGGATCTGAATTTTAACTTGAGACTAGTATCAAACTGTTTGGTCAGTTGGTTTTTAGACATTAGATAAAAGAGGGAGAAAAATGAATAAAAACTGTAGGCTCAGTCGAAAATTGCCTCCAGTGTTCTCCTTCAAACACACACACACACACACACACACACACACACACTAGAATTCTTACTATAAACACATTATCGCACATTTGAACGAGCACATTTATATAAAACTATCATTTGATTTACAGATGGAACCACTGTCAGATGATGCTGAAAGAAAATTAATTAACATGTTTAGACCAATCAGATTTCAGAATTCATTCCTGCTGTGTTGTAAATTAGTTAGATTATAGAAAGAATATAAAACAGGACCAAAGTGGACCCATTCCAGATTTCTGTAATAGTTTAAATCTATTTGGAATGACATTTTACTGTACGTGTGTCACGGTCTGTGACTTGTAAGCATTTTTTCTAACAGGAATCAGGAGACTAATGGACTCTGTTAGTGATCTTGTAGCGATAAATTAAAGTTGCAAATAGATGATGAATCGATCTAAATCTTTTCTTGTCTAAAATGGTACTGTAGTTTTGCAAGATCTACATGGAGATATTTTTGATTTGGTGTTTATAAGCGGAAAGACACTGTAGCACAGGCAGATCAAACTTTAACTCATAAAAATTGCCTCAGATTTCTCATTCTGATTGTTTGATGTATGGATAAATGCATACTCAGACGCTTCAGACAGGCAAAAACACGTCCTTTCTATTCACAGTCATTTTGAATATGTTATTCATAAAGGCTTCTTATGAGATCTGTATTGCAGTGCTCTATTGTGTGGATCCCGCAAAGTAGGCCAGAAGCGGATACATCTAACAGAGGCACTTAGACACAAGCAACAACCCCCACCCCCACCTCTACCCACCAGCTTCTGTTCATAGTTGAACATACAAAAGGATTGGTTACTGTAGATGACACCCTACACACCTGTCTATTTTGCCTATTGATAAAGACCAGCCAGGTAAAACATTATCACACAGCGAAAAGCTGAAGAACACAATAGCTAGATGTACTGAAGGTACTGTACGATAGAGGATAACTGGATGTGGGTATAAGCTGAGGTGTAGTACAATAGCAACTCTGCCAGAGAAGAGGAGCCCTGTCAGTGCACTTAGATGGAGATCAATGAGAATTCTAAAACAATGGTGTGCTGCAATCACTTCTAACAACCGAGCTTACTGAATATAACAGAGGAGCAGAAAGAAGGGGGAATTGTTTGAAGAGAAGCTGCTCATGCCGCAAAATGAAAACGTCAGCTTGGAGTTTATTCAATAAAATCGGTTAAATGTCCAGATTCATTGTAATACATACTGTTCTTTATAATTAAACACGTCAAACATGTTCATATATGATAATATAATGCTGCAATGCCTAAGGTCTACAATTGCCATTATTGGTTTTGCATTCAAGTGTCCGATAGAGAACAGCTGATAACCTCAACAATGATTGAACTATAATGAATAGATAGTCAGTGTCACACAGATGCAGATGACTTCTCTTTGAAATTTGGTTCCTCTCAAGTTTTTTAAATAGAGAGTTTTATGTTGACACTATCGCCAGTGGGCAGAAGTGGGAAGTAACAATTTTTATTTACTCGTGTAACTGTAATTCAGTAGTTGTTTGTGTACTTCTACTTTTCGTTTTTAAAATCTGTCACTTTACTTTTAAGTATGTTTTGTTTAAAGTTTTGTACTTAACTACTGAATCTTGTTGCATTACTCAAATTAGACTCATGGACTTTAGTGTTTTTGTTTGTTTGTTTGTTTGTTTAATGGTTATTCCACCTTTTTGAACTACACTAGAACCCCTCCACCCTATAAGTAGATTTCTAGACTGGTACTGTACTTATGTAAAATTAATTTAAAGTAACAGTATTTTTACTTGAATAGAATAATTCATTACTCTTTTCAACTCTGCCACTGGCTTACTTATGAGGGGTTGTTTCATAGGACTGTATCATAGGATAGAACTTGACAGGATTGATTGAGGTGTTCACATTAAGACATTTTAATCCAATTAAGATGTCAATCAGATTACTAATGGATTATGTCTTTGTTTGCAAACGTACCTGATGCTGATGTTGAAAAAACCCACTTGAACAAAGTGCTGGCACTGGAGACTCATTCCATAAATAGATCAATGACTATTTATTTGTTACAAATTATATACAGTATAATCTGTTCATTAGGTTTAGTTCATGGAGAGAACGTGTGAATTGACTGTTACTATAGAAACTATTAGAACTTTTTGAGGTTTAGATTCAATTTCCCAACACTGAAGCCTTCAAACATCTATACACAAACTATACATCAAACACACTAGTGTTCCTAATACCCAAGCTTCTGATTAGGCACACTTGTTCCCAATTGCACACACACACACACACACACACACACACACACACACACACACACACACACACACACACACACACACACACACACACACACACACACACACACACAGTTTAAAAGTGACTCTAGATGATCAGTCCTTTTTAAAGTCTATACAGTACTCGGTTGTGTTTATGTTTCTGTCTATACCAAGCCTTAACAGTGAAGTGAAGTGTTTAATACTTCAATCTGTATCTGTTTTTTCCCCCCATATTCTCAATTCTTGCCTACACTTGACACAGTTTGTTGATCGTAATTTTTTGTGAGTGACATGAATTTTAAGACTGACTCTGATTCATTTTTGTCAGTATATTATTAACGCCTCTGCCGAAACCTGCATGTAGGTCTGTCTAATGTTCCTACTTGACAAGAGTTATTTCAATAATGTAAACGTCTATTCTTTCATTCAACATCGATAGAACTATTATCCAAGCTGCAGTCATAAAAAATGAATCAACACCATCATTAGGATTTTAACAACCCTGCTGTATTATATTAAAAAAATCTGCTGGTTAATATGTAGGTTATGAGTACATGGCTGTCTAAGAAATTAATATTCAAAATCATGATTCTGGCAATGTCACTTTGAACAGCAGTCAATGTGCAGTTGAAAATGTGAGAACATCAAAGTATTTCGTTTTCTTGAGGTCCAGTCCTATTAATGCAGTTCCAACCCTGATCAAGCAGTGTAAACTCAATCAGTATAATGATGCTGGTCCCTTGCCTTATTCAGCTTTTTTGGCAGTATAAAGCAAACTCTACCCTTAATTCATCAGCAGATTGATTGAGCAATACCATAAAGATGAAAGCCTTCAGTTTGCACTGCAACAATCAGGGAGATTATTACACTGCAGGGTTGGCTCCTCCTGTTGGTTTAACCTTTCTCCAGCATTCATTAAATTCCAGGCCCATCTGAGTGCCAGCTTGTCATGAGAAAGTGAAATTAACAAGATGGACGTTGCGGCAACTCATTGCTTTGAGCGCAGATCATGCAGGGACCGTGTTGCCTTCTGCAGTATGCTTAGCATAATTACTTTGGAAAGAGAAAAAAATCTAAGGGTCAGCTAAAAAATTATATATATATATATATATATATATATATATATATATATATATATATATATATATATATATATATATATATATATATATATACACAGTATATATATGTAAGTGGTGGGCCGTCAGGGCTGCTGGCCTAAACACTATGCGAAGCAGTGACCTACATTTACATCCTAAATTCTAATATTTGTTCCATGACATTTTTTTTATTTATTCCGAACAGTTTATCTCTTCATTTCGTAGCGTTTCCTGCTTCCAGTACGTGTATGTAGATGTTAGATTTTTTCTGCAATGTCAATCTAATCTGCCCAGGGCCTTTTTTACCTTACTCTCTATTAGCAATGAGTCTGTTTCTTTAACCAATTAGACTTCATATTCACCTCACAGTGTCAGCTAGCTCACCCAGAATAGCATCAGCATTTTTCCGTCCACTGATTGGTTAGTCAGAGGGAAACTGTTACAGCCAAGTGCGACTGGCAAAACACGTCTGTCACACGCTGCACACATTAATACATACGAGTTAGACTTTTTTATGCCCACAATGGCTGACGGAGGAAGAAAAATTTATTTGGTCTCGGACCCAATTTTAAGAACAGCTAGACATCATGATAGGAGTTTGGCCGACCCCGAAGCTAGCTAGCTTGTCTCAGCCTGAAAAAAGGGTTTGTTCACCACTTCCAGGCCATTGCCTATGAGTGGTACCACTGGCTTACAGCCTCTGAGGAGCGGTGCAAATTATGACTATGCATCTCTGGTGAGGAGGTTGTATTTTACTTGCAATTTTATATTTTTGCAATGTTATTAGACTAATATTGATTCTGAACTGCTCTAGATGATGTAGGTGGAACATTTGCGGTTGTAGTGTAGGTTTGGAGATTGCTTTAGTAAAATTGTATTCACCCTCCATATGTGAAATGCCTCTCTCTCTTTGTAATGCCACGCGTTGTTATATTGCGTTTTTGTATAGAATTGATAGTTTCTATAATTGCGACATGATAGTGGTGGTATTAAGAGGTGGATTAAGTCGGGTAAGTCCCCACTGAAGGCCCAGGTACAAAATGCATGGCCCGCCACATGATATATACTGTATATAGTTAGTATATAAAATATAGCAGCGTTGTCAACAAATGTCGTTATCGATCAGTTGGGCTGCTCAAGTTACAGGATGCATTACGGCAAGAGAACACAGCTGCTTGAAAAATTACGCAGAGTACAAGGTCAACTGGCAGCTGTAAAAAGTGTGCGTTTTAAGTCATTCAAAGCATGGAAGCATTTTATATTAAACACAACAAAGAAAACTGTAAACTACAAGTTATGCAAAGCTGAGCTTGTGTGGCATGGGATTACCACGGTGAAAAGAAAACACACTGGTGTCACAAATGAAGGCAAAACATCAGCACGGTGAGCAAAGACTCATCTTGTGAAAATGGTGTAGATTGATAAAGTGTATTGTGTAAACTGTTTGTTTACTAACCTCTGGACAGTCGCATTACATCTGTTATGGCATGACTCGCAAGCATCAGGTAACGCATTCACCTCGCTCACAACATAGTGATGGATTCAATTAAAATGGTGCGAACACTAAATCTAAAAACAGCAAAATACAGCAGCAGTAAACGAATGCTTATGCATTTGTACGCCAATGCATGTTTTTTCATTTTTTTTATGTTATGAAGTCTGTTAGCTTGCTGCGTTTCTCCGTTTTTATTCTCTGTTATAGCTTATCTGCTTTCAAACGTGATTTACTGTGGCGTTACTATGTTCAAATGCTTGTTTTCCATGTCTGTATATTTAATTTATGCATACATCATTTAATTATTATACAAAATTAGATAAATCATATTTTTTTATGCTTGTATCTTCACAACTGAACAAAATGTCTGCGTATTTATTTGAACAAAAATTGTCAAAACTATGCTGCATTATATTTTATATAGATATTTTAAGGAATGGTACTTGCCATCTGCAATTATCATTAAAAACAATACAAATGTTGATTTTCACACATTGTTTCACATTGCATTATTAATTTATTTTTTTTTGTTCAAAGTAGAAATCCCCCATGCACTCCCCATCATGCAGCCACTATAAGCTTTAAAATGTCAACATTAAAGATAGTTTAACTCAATATGTGGCTTTTGCATTTTTTCAGGTACACTTTTATAAATAAATATCCTAAATTAGGGTTTAATTTAGTTATAATAAACAAAAATATTTTATTATTATAATTATTGATGAATCAGTAAAAAAAAAACATTATATATACAAGTATCAGCTTTTTTTTTTTTTTATCACTTAACATGATCTTATCCAAGATACCTGCTTCAAGAACTTCTCAGTAAAAAACAGTTACAATATCACATTAGTCAGACATGAATAAAGGACATATTTTATAAATTCTTCTTTACAAATCTGAATCCTGGTCTAAAGTGGTGTAATATATGTGCAAAAAAAGATTGATCATTGATTTTCTTTTGATATGGCTCATGGAAATATAATTATATATTGAGAAAGTGTTGGGACACATTGGGATAAGGAGAAGGTGGTGTTTAGTTACAGGAGAATGTAGTGAGGACAATATTAGAGGATACTAATACTTGTATGGTTTAAAGACAACGCAGGAGAGGTGGGGATGGTGTTTGTGATACCAGAAACATCAGGAACAGGGTCTTATAACTGTTGCTATACCTTTTGTGTTACTTTCTAATTGAGGAAAATTAGGGAAGTAATTGTACTATAATCCTTCTGAATTAAATATACTAATTGGAAATTACTTCTAAGCCTTTAGTTTTATATTATCTCTCATTAGTAAGTACATTAATTAAGCAATTAAAAGAAAAAAAACAACAACAACAGTTTGAAAGGTCAGCAGGGATGCTCAGCTCCAGTCCTGCCTTGCAAAGATTCAGGTTTTCCTTTGCTTCCAGCTCATGAAGCATTGCTTTGCTCATTATCAAGATGTTGAGGAGTGCTGGGATCAGAAGAAGCTTGCAACTGTGCAGAGCTGTAGGGCTCTATTGCTGGAGGTGAAGCATTTGTTCTACAAAGTCGTTTAACAAGAAGTTAAAGAAGATGATGGGGGAAAAGTCTGAATATGAACACCGTCCAATCTAAATAAGAAGCACACAAACAAAAGACAGCTGGACTACAGAGCAACATACAGTACAAAACTACGACAGCATCCACAGGTTTACACATACAAATAAAGCTTGCTAACTAAATTCAGTAGAGGCCAGTGTTGCAATAAAATCATCGGGGTGAGATTTGAATTTCATTGCGTTGCTGTCTGCCCTTCATATACACAAATATACACAACCAATCAGAGTGCAACTTCTGCCTACACATGTTGTTCAATGTTATAGTTTTAACAAAGTGGTATCAAAAGAAAAAACTTAGCATGGCTAAAGTTCCATGAGCTTTGCAAGCAGTTATATAATTGTTAGCGCTCTCTCTCTCTCTCTCTTTATATACACAGTATATACATACATACACACACATAATGCACAACATACAATAGATAGATAGATAGATAGATAGATAGATAGATAGATAGATAGATAGATAGATAGATAGATAGATAGATAGATAGATAGATAGATAGATAGATAGATAGATAGATAGATAGATAAATAGTTTCCCATAACAGCACGCTTCATTGCATATTCCCCCTTAGGTATGAGGCTGAGATGGACACTGATGAAGAAAAGGTGATTGATATAAAGTGTCAGAAGTCAGGAGAGCTTTATAATATCGACCTGACACCAGTCAAATTAAAGGAAATAATTTACGACTTTGTACAATCCGTAATCATCTCTACACAGAGAACTGGAACAAAGTCAGGTGCACAAAAATATGGGATAGTATGTGGAGAAAAGCCTCGGCGCTCAGGGAGACCCTGCTTCTCTCTTTACTAATGCAATCTCATTACTGGCACGAGTAATGTGCGGCAAACAGTAATGAATCGTTACACAGCTGTCACAGTGCTATGAATGCCGGTTTCGGAGAGGATGGCACTGCCAGGGAATTACCCAGCATTCCTGAAGGAGTGGTTTGGGACACGGTGGGTGGGAAAGAAACAGATTAATTAGCTGGTAAAACCAGTAGGTCAAATCCATTGGCAAACACATTTCAAGTTCAGTGAAGACTATTAATTACTCAATAGAAGCTGTGTGAGTTTATAGTGGTGTATAAAATATAGTTTATATAATTTTCACTAAAAATAAAATAATTGTTTTTCACTATTGACATCCTAAAAACTATTAACTTTAATGGAATAATTCCATTGCATTGAATTCTTCGAATTCGTTCAACTGCGCAAGGGAACGTAATCCATAAAGAAAAAGATGTCCAATATCTGAAGACCAGACAGGTCTGCAGAGAAAGGTTGCATATCAAGCGTCTGCGCTATGAAAAATTGTCATTCTCAAGATCCTTACCACAGTGAGTAACCTACTTCTGTCAAGAAAATGAAAAAAAAAAAAAGACATTTCTATTTGTAGCTTATGTCTTAGGCTCATGTTCGAACGGGATCTCTGATCAAAATGCTGTCTCATTCACATCTAAACTGACATGTAGGATGGATGTAGACGTCCATATCTGCCACCTGCTCTTAAAACAGATGGTGTGTAATGTCAGGGTTACTCCCTCATTTCAAACCATCCTATTACCCCTTTCGCCTGTTTGTTTTAACACCACATAAAGGTCACGACTGCCATTTGGAAATCAGCGAAGGTCCGCGAACATTCACGTGCCCTTTCTCTGACATGCTACAGGGGCCACAATCTCCCACTCACTCAGCCTGAGCAGACTCTCAATACATTTTGTTAACTGTTCGTTTTCAGTCAGACGACGATATCCTTAAGGATATATCATGTGGTGCTTTCAAGCTTTTTTTATGATTGACATGGTTTTCTTTACACTTCCTCTGCCTGTGCTTCTAAAAAAAAAAAGGACTGTGTATAACTTAGCAGTTATGAAACACCCTTCATTAAAAAGCATCGCAGATGGAAACTATTGACTATTGACTGGCAGGTGCTTTTACTTAATTGACGCGGCTTCAGCTTCTTACTCTGAAGAGCTTAATGAACATCTATTTCCATCAGATTCTCCAATCCAATATTCTATCGGCTTGTTTGCTATTTCGAAGAGGTTAAAAAGAGCAGAAGGGAGTGCCGGGAGCTTTATCTTATGCCCCCGAAGCCTAAGATTGAAAGGCCCATTACATCACAGCTAGTAAATCGACATGTGAGTCTGGAAACAGAGTCTTCTGACGAGCCGAACTAACTGAACCGATGTAGGCTTCTTCTTATTCTTTATGTATTTGAAGTCCCATTCTAGTGAAGTGAAAAAAACATTGACTTGTGCAGGCTTCTATAATCTGACCACTAATTTACCAGTATTTACTGCTGCATTACACTGGGGGGGCCGCTGTCTACATTTATGACTGCTTTACGACTTTGTTTGGCGCCAAGAGGACTCGAGGGTACAGTTCAACTGCGCTCATCAGTATTACACATTTTATGGCTCCTTAAACAGGTTAGAATTTTGCTGCAGTCCATGATGCTGTGTGTTGTGACGTACAAATGACTGTGAAACGGTACAGTCTGTATGTGCACACTGTAGATCACTTCCATTCTGTAGATTTACATTCTATCACGTTAAATGTCTACTTGACCCATATAGAGTTAAGAATAAAGTCGGGTTGAAGTAAGGAATCAAACAAAGCAGGGCGAAAAATCATTGATCGTGTGGTGTGAGGATGCCCTGATATGAAATATATATTCTGTACTGTTACCACTCTCACGCAACAACAATGGCAAATTAGATGCTGTGTTGCGATCACTTTAGCAAATTGTAATAATGTCAGTTCCCACCTCATGTTTCTGTCAGGTCACAGCTCTCAATATGGCTGCTACAGAATACAGTTCTTATATGCAGGTGTATGTGCACATGGCTTCTGTTATAGAAAATGAATCAACAATATAGAACCTCTCAGATAGGAGAATTCTCCTGCACTGTTCTACAAAGGAAAATCAACTGTGGAATCCTAGCAGATGCTAATAAATATGATCATGCTTTGCGACTGATGTGACAGTGGCAATAAGAGACTGAAGTGATTCCCACTATAACATAAAGCCCATTCCGCTCCACTGTATCATTCACCCAGATGAAGCGGCGCTACTGAGCTCTCCCTGTCCTACATAATTAATGTACCTATTCTCCCCTCCAATTATAGTCTACTTCATCTTTTAGAAAATCCATAAAGGAAAAATAACTATGCATTAATGAGAAAGGAGCATGTTCAACGTCCAATTGAACATCATCTGCTCATTCATTTTAACCATGAGACACTTTTTCAGTGCTGTAAATCCACTTGAATTTAAATACTAATGTCAAATTTTTTGTGCTCTGTTCCTAGGTCGTTTAGGTCTTTGAGGTAAGAGGTTTTCCATGCGCTTGCACACTGTGTATTTGGCTCAGATGAACTGGTGATATGTAATGTGAGTAAGGTGAGTTTTCACCTTAGACTAAAAATGGTACCAGTTTGACTCTTCCGAAAGTGATCTGAAAGTCGTCCACACAAAAACACTCATAAGGCAAATATAATAAATATATTCTAAAGGACAAATATAATAATATTAATTCTAAAAAACAACAACAAAAATTATAAAAATATTAAATGCAATCTTTACCAGTTTGGAATGAAAAAACACTGGTGTTTTTTTGCTGGTGTTTAATCAGTAGTGTCTCTAATTTAATGTATCCCACAATAATCTAAAAAATTCACAGTTTCTGGGTATTATTAATTAATCATTTCAAAACTTCAATCTTCAGTTAAATGAAACATTTGTTGCAAAATCATTGTCTAAATCTCTTTTCGAAATCGGCAAGTGTAGTTCTTCTTCTATTTAATGTGATTCACTTCGGATATACTTCAAACATCAAGAAACTTATTGACTATAGACTATGTCTATGTCTATGCATGTCTTGCTGTGACCTTGACCATCTATGTAGCAATTAAAAAAACTAATCAAATTAGTACATATAACATTCCCAGAGAAATCCTACAACCACTCGTTCCTTAGATATTGCACTAACGAGACTAATCTCAGACAGACAGACAGACAGACAGACAGAGAGAGAGAGAGACAGACAGACAGACAGAGAGAGAGACAGACAGACAGACAGACAGACAGAGAGACAGACAGACAGAGAGACAGACAGACAGACAGACAGACAGACAGACAGACAGACAGACAGACAGACAGACAGACAGACAGTAAGACAAACGGTTGGACAGTCCACAAAAATACTATAAGGTAAGAATATAACACTCCTTATTTGTTATGGGGCCTGTTCTTCAATCCTGTAGGTGGATTGCTTAAGTAGTCGGATCTTTTTGTTGACAATTTAACATGATGTGAACCTGATTATTTGATTCTTCAAAGCTCATCCTAGTGTTTTTGTCATAGCAACAGGTCTGTAAGCTCAAACCTATGAAAGCGTGTTTCTGCCACATTAAAAAAAAAGTTTGCCTGATTCCAACTTTATTTCTCTTAATTCTGAGATTATTTATTGCAATTAAGATTTTATTTCTCGTAATTCAAACGTTTTTTTTGCCCCTTTTTTTAGGCAGCGTCACCCTTTCTGTAGTGCCAGAAACAGCTTCAAACTTCAGGCCGACAACAAGGATAAACAAAAACAAAAAATAAGGAAAAAATGTGAGAGAAAATGGAGGAATTGCAAAGGAAATGAAGAAAAGGGGCTTTCACACAAACCTGTTCGGGAGCGGGCTGATTTTATGTAAACAGGATTAGATCATGGCTTTATGATCTAATCCAGTGATATGGGAAGTCTGTCGCAGCCATGCCCTCTTCATTTTTACGAGGGCAACCTGTTCAGGATACCTGATCCTTTCATCATGTAGAGCATAAGTAATAAAAAAAAGTTCATAACCTTCTAGCCATAACTGTTGCTCTGCTCGGTCATTGTAAATTGTACTTTTGACCAGCCAATCACAGCATTGCCAATCATGGTTTCTAGCATCAGTGTATATATAGCCTTTTTTAGCAGAGGTTCAATGTGTTTTACTTAATTTAATCCTTTATACTAATCACAGCCGCATGTGTTTAAAGAACCTAACTAACCAGAACATAATTACCACAATTAGATGATCTTGGATGTGTCATTTGATCTAGTTAGTGATGTACAAAGAATGAGCCAGTGCTTTCACAGAAATCTATTTTGGAGACTGTGCCATGAAATCTTGCTCATGTCTTAATTTTTAGCTAAAATACTCGAACTAGAGTTGAAGTCTTAGCTAAAACTAGCAAAACAGATTGTGTCCTCAGGACCTGCATAGAGAAACAAAAGAATGCTGTTTTACAATATAGTGCTATAAGTCCTATAGTAGTGAGAAAAAACAAAAAATATATTTTGAAGAGACAGAGCCTGGCACCAAATGGGTGAGAATCACTAACTTAAGGGAGTACAGTGTGTAAAAATAAATACATAGTAATATTGCAGAAATATTGTACAGTATGTACTGATTGGAATTTGGACCTGATCATATCATTAACCTAACTAACTTGAAGCCAAACACATAATCAGTACACACACAAACACTACACTGACACAAGAATAAACACAAGCATGAACTATCAACACAATTTAAACAAATATAATTAAATAGAGTACACGCCCACTCTACACCTACTGCGCTACGTGTGCTACCAGATTTTCTTCCTTATACCAATTTTTAAAGCTGTAAATAAAAAAAAACTATAATAAGGAAAATTGTTTTGCAAATCACTATGGAAATATGCAATTTGTGCAGAAAACTTGTCAGTTTTTTCCCCCAAAAAATAAAAAACAAACATGCCACACAGACGAAAGCACCTCCTGCATCCTGTGCCATCTGTTTGCGCAGCAACTCTGGACAAATTACAAAATGGATAATGATGTGAATATCACGCGGCAGCGTGCAGCAGAAAAATTGTACCGCTAGGACATAAACACAGATGGGAATTAAAACGAGGTGGGACTCGTTTATACTGTGTCATATCTCTACTGCTCCACTGATAACAAATTCAAGCTAAGATGGAAGTGTTTTAGGATCTCACGTATTAAACACTGTCTTTTGAAATCACACTTCCTGTCTTTGCAAAGAGGTTTCCATTCGGTTTTTTTTTCCAGCTGCATTCATTTTCTCATTCTTGTGCTGCAAAAAGCAGAGCGAACTAAAGCAATGCCATATTTTTCTTGTGTGCGTGTGTTATGGCAGGAAAGCCGTGGCAGTGAAAAGCCGCAGTGCTGAAGAACAATAGTCATTTTTGTGATGAGGAAGCATTCGTCTTAATGGAAAGCCTTCAAGTTTGTGGAGTGCCAGGTGGTGGGATTGTGGTCAGCTCTTCATGAGTAGCTATAGCTCATAAATAAAAGCTTCCAAGTCAGCAGTCCTGGTCGGTGTACACATCTATCCTGTACGCATTAAGCCTTCAGCGCTGCTATATGTCACCTTAATCAGACTTGCCTACCTTCATTGGCACCCGTCGAGATCAGAATCTACTACCCGCTGTTATTGAAAAGTGCTTACCTAGAAGAAAAGAGAGAAAAAGAGAGAGAATATAGCATTAAGATGGGCAATATTCTTTGGCTCACAGCTGCAGTTTATTTAACCACTGTTCTGCTCGAGTGGATCCTTTTCATGACTTGAAATAAGTAGGGTTGATTAGTCACTGTGCTTTGTAGTGGAATTGAGATCCGCAGGCAACTGAAGCTCTGGCTATGCTTATTCCCTTAATGTAATCATTTCGTGAGCTCAGTTGTTCCAATTGTTTTTTTTGTTTAATATAAAAAAAAACATGGGAAACCGTTGCAATTTTACAAACATGGAGCCAATCTCAGCTCGGATCACGCTCACCTGTTTCCATGTACATTTGGAAATTTGTTCTTAGTGCGTTATGAGCACAATTAAACACTGTTACAAACAGGACCTGGGGATTTATTAATGCACATTTATGTTATAAAGTCACAGGTAGTTTAATTACATATATATATATATATATATATATTTGACTTAGTATTTTAGGACTACAGCGTTAAAGTTTGCCATTACATCAGTTAAGCAAATACCAGAAAAGAAAGCATATAACTTAATGTCAACACTTACAGCTTCCACAAAAAAAAACCTCACAGCCTGGTGTTTAACTGAGCATCATAAAGAGGCTTAGCACCAGATAAACCCTTTTAAACCAGACAGTAAAGCCTTAGCCCTGGGAAACACATCTCTTATTTGGATGCACGACTGCTGTTGTTGCTCAGACTTTCAAAAATGTAGACAACATTGACATTTCATTATTGTTAGTGGAGGAAAAAGGAAAAAAAACATGTTGAAATCCCTGCAAGTGTTTTGATCTACTTCTCCATCCTGGTGGTCATTCTGTCGGGGGGGAAAAATATCATAAACGAGACTCATTTCTTCAAACGCATTGGTCATTTTGAGTAAAACACTATACAGTACAATACAAACACTATCGTGATTGCTTTTATTGATCTGAGGCCATGATAAGTTTGTCTTCGGATGCATGTGTCATTATTACATACTGAGCCATGTTCATTCAGCCATATTTATTAAAACCTCCTGGCATTTTACAAATCATATTTATTTTGCACATTGATGTATCTATGAGAAAAAGAACCCCTAAAAGATCTTCCATCGCCTGATTGCTTTCTCTACACTCTACTATAAGTACAGAATATGCACTGGATTTGTCTCAAAGGTCACAAAACCAAAGGTTTAAGAAAGAACAGCACACAGGTACATTCATATTTTCAAAGTATTGCACAGCGAGGACATAAAACAAACACAATCTCGTTTGGCATACACTATATGGAAAAATGTGTATGAACTAGCCATATTTGTATTTTCCTCACAAATATGTTACAAATCTGGAAGCACACAATTGCTTAGTTTGGAAACTGGAACTAAGGTTTCCAAACATGGTCTGCTTGACAGTGTCTCTGTACACAATGTGAGCCACATGAAGACATGGTTTGTCAAGACTAAACTGGAAGAATTCAAGTGTCCTGCACAGATCCCTGACCTCAACCCAATGAACACTTTCAGTACAAACTGGAACACTGACTGCATCTCAGGTCTCCTCACCTGACATCAGTATCTCATCCAACTAATGCTCTTGTGGTTGAATAAACAGAAAAAAATCCCCACAGCTACACTCAAAATCTTGTGAAATCTTCCCGGAAGAATTGAAGTTATTAAATTAGCAAAGGGGAGAATATCCAGAATATCTGGAATATAAAATTGAACAAGAACATGCGGATGTGATGCAAAATTTTGGCCATAAATTGTAGTGTTAGATTTAATCACATGATTCTGACTTTTCAGTAATTCGATTTTTTATGTTCGATATTAACTAGAGTCACCAGGAGTATTAAAACAGTCCATAATTTTGTTCAAATCAGAGAATGGCAGAAAACAAAACATCACATGTAATCTTTGCAAATCTTTGTATTTTATGCAGTTATCATGGTTTACAACAAGATTAAAAAAAATATATATTAAAACACAAGTCTCTTTGGTTTTCCATGGTGAAACACTGGCAGGGCTGTGCTGAGGCTAATGAAGGAAGGCAAAAAGATGAGGTGGCTTTGGTGTGGAGGAGGAGAAAAAAAAGAGCCCAGCCACGCCGCCCTCCATTCACATTGACACTCTGCCGCTACCACGAGCCATTTAATTAAAAGCAGCTGAGCTGTGACAGACAGGAGAGAGGCGAAATCTCCCTCCCTACGCCATCGATCCGTAGCGCTGCAACGCTCGGCTCCTCCGCTGTAAGCGTATCAATCTCAGCCCACTCTCTGCATCAGCCACAGACCAATTCAGGGTAAAAAAAAAAAAAAAGGGCAGAAGAAGAAAAAGAAGCAAAACATTTCACTTGCAGCTCCTCGGGGATCTCTCTAGCCTGAAAAACAGATGGTTTCAAATATGCTAGCGTCGTACCCACTAATTTTCGGGGCCTATTATCTGATGCATGTCTTGTCTACATCAGTGCTGATTACATGGTGAAGGGAAATACTTAAGGGGAAAACAAGGTTAGGGATCTGGTAAGCAGTGCTGTGTGGGAGCTTCTGAGACAGCAAAAGAATTTAGAGGAAGATCATTTACTGATATCCAAGGTGCATAATATGCACACTACATTGAGAACTGGCATGAAAAATGGAAAATTTAAGACTTGGGTTTATAATGAATTGTTTCACAGCATGTGCGGTAAAACAGTGGTCCGAGAGCTGTGGTCGGTCTGTAAACTCCATTAGCTTTCGTTTATGAGGGAACACAAAGCAAAAATGTCTCCTTGGCACCATACTGCGACTTCATTACATGCATATACAAGTTCATCACTTCTCTGTTTGTGTATTTTTGGGGGGGAAGCACCAGAATTCGTCCACTCTTGCTGAAGACATTTGTGATAAACCTATCTTGTGACAGTTTTTTTTCAACATTTTCACCTCAGTCTGGGACAACTGTCAATGTCCACCCACCAGCCAGATCTCCCTCATCATACTAGAGTGGCATCTTTTTTGGAATTACTGTTCATGCTGTATAACACACTCAGGAAAGCACTATCCACCCTATTCTTCATTAAACATGAGCTCACAGAAGCCTATGATTGGCTAGCATCACTGTAATCCACAGGGGAGTGTTAGTTACATCATCCCTCTGACCCAGAGAAAATCCATGTATGGATTTATGTGGCACTGTCAGGATTCAAGGTTTTGTCATCTAGCCATTAATTCGGTGGTTGTCAATGTCAGTCAGATGTTGCCAATTTTTCTGATTCCAAAGCATCAACTTTGTGCCACTGTAATAAGATATTCAATGCTATTCATGTCAGTGGTGAAAATTTTGTGGCTGATTAGTTTATATCGCATACAGTGTTTGTTTGGTTTTTCCTGATGTACATTGATTTTTTTTTTAAGTCCACCTGCATAGCACTTATCTTTACAGTAACTGCTAGAATAGTTTTCAAAGATATATCATGCTAATTCCATTTGCAAGGACGTGAGAGAATTGTAACAGCTTTAATACAACATACACAAGATGTTGCTTGCAAAGAAAGTTGGAAGCTTCAAAGTGAAATTGATGTAGAAAACACAATATTAAAAAACAAAACACAGATTTATAGTTTATATGTAGTAACCATATACCACACCACTGCAATGACTATTTACAACAAAACATAAGAAATACTACATTAATAAATGACAGTGTGTTAATGAAGTATACGGCTTATTTTTAAAATAAATGATAATGCATAATGATCTGCTGTAATCATTTACTAATTTTACAAGCTCCTCTCAATGGTACATATGAATGCAGAGATTTTTTCAGAAGTACTTTTTTTTAATTGAGTGGTGCTACAATTGTGGCACTTTGACAGTGCTATTGTAACACAAGACTCTAGAATGGAAAGTATGAAGTCTGTCATTTAAATCACGGCTGAGTAATTCAACCTGAAGCAAAACAAAAATGTTACGCAACTGTGTCGACTCCAGCGCAATAATTCTAGTGCTTATAATTCTAGGATTGTGACTCCTAAGTAAATAAACACACACTAACAACACAACTATTAACTGCGCCTAATGCCTCAAGCTCTTCTGACTCGCCTGATGGAGCAAGAAGAGAGGAGATGTACTTGTAAAGGATATTGCCGACAGGCCTATTACATTGTGTGGTGTTCCATCAATCCATCCATCACAAGCATAAAAAGAGCAGTGACAGGCTTTTTGCAAATGGATGAAACATTATGGACTCGTATTATAACATGATGAATGGAGACCCAAAGCAACTAAAAAGAAATTAAAATGTGACAGAAGAATAGTCAAGAGGCCGGGGTTTTCATTGGTCTCAGTATGAGCTTGACACTAATTATTCAAGTCCAGACGTGTGAAGCAGGACTTTGCCAAATACGGCGTCGCGTGTCCAGTCGGTTCAAGACCGAGGCTCTTAATGTATGAACACAAAACACACACTAGCAGATGGCCTGTGAAGTCAGAGATAGTCAGATTGGCAGCAAGCTTTAACAGCTAGGAGAGAGCAGCATGTCTGATGCCAAACACAAGATCACTGACACGTGGCTACATGGCGGAACGAAAGAACGGAAAATGTGTTTCGATGAAGAAACAGTGCATGGATATTCGTTAATGTGGAACTACAACATGCAGCATCATTGATTATTCATTTAAAATGCAATAATGTGTAGGTGAGGTTATATAACTCAAGGGTTTTTACTGAAATGTAGAATTTTCAGCATAGTCCACCCACTTGGACAAACTAATATATTTCTGAAGATTGGGATTATTTTTAATGCTTGGATGCAAATTCTTTGATGGAGGTCTAGAACCCATGGACTTCAACAAATGCTAAGTTTCCTCCCTTGAGATCCTCCATTGAGATCCAGGCCTTTACAGCAGCTGCCTTTATAAGCCTTTTTCCCTTTAGTTTTCTCTTCAGTAAGTGGAAAGCATGCTTAATTGTGTTGAGGTCAGGAGACTGACTCAACCACTTATGAATATTCTTATTCCAAAATCTCATATCACAGCTAACAGGGCTTATTTTCTAGCAATGTCTAATCTTGGCTTAATTAAGTGTTAACAGTGGTTTGCGTCTTGAGGTAAACCTCTTGGGATAAATAAATCTCTTGACGCATCTTCAGGTAAAACCTCTGTATTTACATTCATAAAGGAGGTTTGTCACTAGGCTAAATATTTTTAAATGTTGTTGTTGTTGTTGTTGTTTTTTTTGTCACTAATGAGAGACTTCTGTGATCATCCACTTGAGTTGTCCTCTGTGGTCATCCAGAATAACTGATCTTGCTGAGCTCATTATCGCATTACTTCTTTTTAAAAATGTACCAAATTGTTGAATTGGCCACTCCTAATGTTTCTGCTTAGTTTTTTTTCACTTTGAAGCATTAACAATTTTTTATGATAGTTTTCTACCAAATAAAAACACTTGTAAACAACTCTAGGCCTTTTATCTGTTTTATTTGTCATGAAATAAAGAGGAAACAGGCAGCACCTCCTCATGACCTGTCAGTCAATTGTCTGATTACTTTTGAGCCTATGAAAATATAGGGACTGAATTCTAACCAGCAAAGACTTTACTGTTACTCATTTTCTAGGAAATGAAATTGCACCAGATAATACTGTTTGTCTGGAAAAACTAAGAGCCAGATGTTAATGTGAGTAGGCTTGATTAAAAATGTTCTGGTAGTTCATTCTATCCGTTTTTAAATAAAAACAATCCTAGTCATAGGTACAACCACCTTTAACATTTGACAACACAACTGATTCAACAACTGGTAGTTTATCAAGACTTCACTGGTACGAAATTGATGTAAAAGTGTGGAAAACCCGCAAATGCTCAAGGCAGGATCAAGAAGTGAGCATATGAACGGACGCCATTTTACATAGTACAGTTTAAAATATGTAAAAAAAATGAGTAATAATCAATGACAAGTAGGAGCGATGTGACCAAATGCAAGGTTGCAGGATTAGTGCCACCAAGAAGTGGATTATGTTCCAGTTATAACACATCATGCAACGTTTTATATCTTCAAAGGCTCAAAAACTTAAACTGGAGACTCCTTCCATAAAAGTTAAATAAATAAACTGTTTATGCTCTGTTTTTTTGTGGAGCATTAGCTATACAAGTCCCTGTGTAAGTAGTTACTATAAAAACTGCCAAGCATTAGCGTGAGGGCATAGATACAAACTTGTGCTATCCTTTGTTACCGTATTGATTAGGGCTATGCCATTATAGAAAATTAATCAACAAGATACTACATAGCATCGAATGTAATACGTCAGCTTCATGTCCAATATCGTCTTAATTTGATAACATCCCACTTTTCCCTCATCATCTTTTAAGAGTGAGCTTGTGTCTTTTCATGCTCAAAGTACATGAAAAAAAAGCTTTGAACATCAGGGCATCAGACTGTATAAAACATTTTGGATGAGTGTGTCTGGACAGCACAAATCAGGAAAAGGCGCTTCCGCTCACTGCATTCGTTTCTAAAATATTTCTTGTGGAGATCTCGTGGTGCAATAGCAGTAATGGACTAATATCAGAAAAAAATTGAAAGAACAAACGGTCGATCTGAGATCAGAGAAAACCCCAAGGTTCTGGCGATAGTTTGCATGGAGTAAGGTTACTCACACTGTGTGCCTGTAACAAAAAAAAGCTCTCGATTTGAGAGTACCTGTGTACTTCCTTCTGTACAAATATAAACTGTTACTTTCATTGGCGTCATATTTATGCAAATACAATAATGGTGTACTTCCTCCTACCACTGGGGAGGTGGTAGCTCAGTGGCCAAGGCTCTGTGTTACTGATCGAGAGGTCAGAGGGTTTAAGCCCCGATATCGCCAAACTGCCACTCTTGGGGCCCTTGAGAAAGGCCCTTAAGCCTCTGTGCTCCAGGGGCTCTGTAACATATCTGACCCTGCGCTCTGACCCCCAACAATTTCCCTGTGGGATCAATAAAGTATGAAAAAAATAAATAAATGCAAACATTATTTCAAAGCGTATTAGTTTTTTTAAATGCAAAGATTATCAATATCAATGCTGGCTGATATTAAAAACTATTTAAAAATAGAAAGAAAGGTTATCGAGCCCAACTCACATTCAAAGTTACTGTCTAATAGTTAACATTGTAGCAGGCTTATTAATCTCCTAAAATGAAATTAGAGCTGGAATCTGGAGTAAGACATGACTGTATGAAGCAAGTAATTACCTTTTAATCACACTGCTTTAGCTGGCTTAGAGGATGCATTTGATTACATCCTGAACTTAGGTTGGTTTGTGACTGCATCTAGCTGCTAGACTGAATCACAGACGTGAGAAATGTGTCAGGAACCGAGCTGCCTCCCTAAGGGCATCGGCTCACGCTATTCCATCGCTGTTCTGTCAGTCGGCTTTACTTTAAACGGCACCAAAAAAACACACTCCTAACACACGGAGCAGTCTGGATTTAAATCGCTTCCAACTTTTAAACCTGTGTGTTTAATCTGCTGGAAATAGAATTGAGGGAAAAAAATTTCATATCACCAATGCAAGCTGAAAATGGAGCGTGTCACAAAAACGTGCGAACATTTTTGACATGTTCTAACCCTTGCACCCTTTGCACGTCAAGTTCCGTTTGCACGGAAGAGCTTAAAATGACTACAGAAACAGGTCAGTCATCTATTACCTACAATCATGAACCCTCAGCACTTAAGACTTTCTTCTTTTTCTTAACAATGCACAATGACAATTACCCAAACAGACATGCATGTAAAAGCTGCTCCACTAATCACTTCCCTGACAAATTCCTCTCCAATGACGTGATGAGCGTCTTTCACCGAGTCTCTCCATCAAATCATTCATTCACTCTGATAATCACAGAGCCGACATTGGCGCAGTGTTCGTAGAGTTATAACCAGGTTAATTTGGGCAACAGCAGAGAATTCTCAAGATTTAATTGAAGCCCTTTATGACGATGTTTAGCCAAGACGGGTTATCTGTCTTATTTAACTACCCTAATCACCACAAAGAATCTAGACTTTGGATACAGTCTTTGACGGATAAAACCCTCTTTTCGTCTTATTCTGCATTGCCTGTAGAAGAAAAAAACTGTTAGAAGAAAGAAAAAAAAATTCAAATGGTTTTGTTTAACCTTGATAGCTCAAGCGTGCACATAGAATTTACCTTTGTGGGATTTGAAACTAAAGAAATGAAACTGTATCTCATTACGAACAATATGGGCAAATTAACTCATATACTTCATATTATGAGATTATTTTATATCAAATATCAGGTTATACAATGTTTTTTAGATTACTGTGTAAAGTAATCTTGGCAATTGAAAAATATTTACAGTATATATTAACTTTGGGCTTGAATTGCTATTTGCTAATTATTTAGCCTATTTCCAGAAACACATTTATTTCAACAAAATATGAAATATTATCGGAAAATAAAGCTTGAAGTGAATAAAACAATGTCATCTCAAAGGTGTTCAATAAGGTTGAGGTCAGAGCTCTATAGGCTATTCAGGGTCTTCCACTCCAACCCATGTAAAGCATATCTTCGTGAAGCTGGCTTTGTACACAGGGACAATGTCATGCTGGAAAAGGTTTGGGTCTCCTAGTTCAAGTAAGGGGAGAATGTAATGCTAGTGCCTCCAAAGACATACTTATACAATTGTGTGGCTTCTGTTTTATTTGCTAAAGAACCAAATATCAAAATCAGAATCAGGTTTATTGGCCAAGTGTGTTGACACAAGGAATTTGGTTTGGTTTCCCAATATGTTTGTCTGCAAAGTGTATATAACAATCATCATACTGTCCATTAATAACAACCATAACAACATTGATAATTTCTTCCGAGTATTAGCTATATGGTCTAGCTAGTCTAGGTTGAGTAAAGTATCTATCTCTAGTCTCATTTGTATGATCAGTAATCAGCATTAAAGGTTTAAGTCTAGCAATGAAAAGGTTATTTGCTTTCACTCAAGCTTTTTCCCCTCTTTTCTTTTAACAACAAGAACACCAGGGGGCCAGTTCTATAAACATTACAACCAAGATCAAATGATACATCCAAGATCATCTAATTGTGGTAATTATGTTCAGCTTTTCAAACACATGTGCAGATGTGATTAGTATAGCAGGATTGAGTTGTTTGAGATAATTGCATGTTCATGTGTTGCTTGAAAAGCTATACAGGAATTATGATTGGCTGGTCAATGGTACAATGAACGCTCACAGTTTTTTTTTACTCTAATTTACGATTTTAGCAAGAGTTAAAGGCTATTTATAGAATTTAAAAACCCTGTAACACCAGGGAACACCACAAAAGCTGCAAAAGCAAGTGGAGAGGACTGGCAGGAAGCTGCTGACAAATGAAACAAACAGTAAATGTTCCCCATGTTATATGTTTATCAGTTTAATATTTGTTCCTATTACTTTCTTAATGTAAGAGCCACCACAGGACCCAATAGAAATAAGTTAACATGAATTATTCAGTTAAATTTAAATTGTGCAGTAATTTAACAATGGGCATTGTCCCAAAACAGCGTTACCAAAACTGAATAAATAAATACTACTCATTGTTCTTTAGAAGCCATACTTTTATTATGAGGGTCCAACAAATGAATCAGGAAAATGTATTCACATACGAGAAAAATGATGTGATTTTCCAAAAGTAAACTGTACTGTGCTGGGGGATCCAGTCTACCCGAATCACTAGTTAAATTTGAAAAACTTGCAACTTCCACAAAGGTTTCGAAATGGAGAAGGCAAAGATGCTACAGACTTCTCTAATCACCTCCGCTTATAAAGCCATGATCTAACCCTGTTTATGTAAAATAAGCCCACTCCCAAACAAGTTTGAGCTTACAGACCATGTTTCTATGACAACAACTCCAAGATGAGGTTCGGAAAACTGAACAATCTCGAATCCTGTCAAATCTTCAACAATAAAATCTACCCAATTGAGGAATCCATGTAAGAAGACTATCTGACTTTTATGCTGTGTTCATTTAAACCCATGTCTTTGTTTTGGTTTGTATCATGTCTTCACCCCTCTTCGGTCATTGATTGTTTCCATTATGTATTCCTATTGGGTTTAAAACCCAGCCATTAGGTGGGGGAACAAGCCAGTGCACTCCTCGTGCCGGTCCCAAGCCCAGGTAAATGGGGAGGGTTGCGTTAGGAAGGGCATCCAGCGTAAAACATGTGCCAATCAAATATACGGATCACAAATGAGAATTTCATACCGGATCGGTCGAGGCCCGGGTTAACAATGACCGCCACAGGTATCGTTAGCCGACAGGGTACCGGTGGAAATTGGGCTACTGTTGGCCGAAGGAGGAGAAGGAGAGGAGGAAGACATCTACAGAGACGGCAGGAAAAGGAGCAGTGTAGGAGAGTAGAGGTTCGGGTTGGTACTTTAAATGTTGGTACTATGACGGGTAAAGGGAGAGAGGTAGCTGATATGATGGAGAGGAGAAAGGTAGATATGCTGTGTGTTCAGGAGACCAAGTGGAAAGGGAGTAAGGCCAGGAACATTGGAGGTGGGTTTAAACTGTTTTATCATGGTGTGGATGGGAAGAGAAATGGTGTAGGAGTGATTCTGAAGGAAGAGTACAGTAAGAGTGTAGTGGAGGTGAAGAGAGTTTTTGATAGGGTGATGATCATGAAGGTGGAAGTTGAAGGGATGATGATAAATGTCATCAGTGCCTATGCTCCACAAGTTGGCTGTGAGATGGAGGAGAAGGAAAAATTCTGGAGTGAATTAGATGAAGTGGTAGATGGTGTACCTAGGAAAGAACGATTGGTGATTGGGGCAGACTTTAATGGGCATGTAGGTGAAGGGAACAGAGGTGATGAGGAGGTGATGGGTAGGTATGGTTTTAAGGAGAGGAATGTGGAAGGGCAGATGGTGGTAGATTTTGCTAAAAGGATGGAAATGGCAGTGGTGAACACGTATTTTAAGAAGAAGAAGGATCATAGGGTGACGTATAAGAGTGGAGGAAGGTGCAAACAGGTGGATTATGTTCTGTGTAGGAGCTGCAACCTGAAGGAGATTGGAGACTGTAAGGTGTTGGCGGGGGACAGTGTAGCTAGACAGCATTGGATGGTGGTCTGTAGGATGGTTTTGGAGGCGAAGAAGAAGAGGAGGAAAGTGGTGAAGAGGTGCCGGATGATTGGGCAACTACTGCAGGAGTGATGAGGGAAGCAGCTAGAAAAGTACTTGGTGTGACATCTGGAAATAGAAAGCAAGACAAGGAGATGTGGTGGTGGAATGAGGAAGTGCAGGAGAGCATTAGGGGAAAGAGGTTGGCAAAACAGAAGTGGGATCGACAGAGTGATGAGAAAAGTAGGCAGGAGTACAAGGAGATGCGGCAGCAGGTAAAAAGGGATGTGGCGAAAGCCAAGGAAAAGGCGCAGGACATGTATGAGGACAGTGTGACGGCAGTGAAGTGTGCAGTAGGTACGACAGACTGGTTCAGGGTGAAGGTTGGACTGCATCAAGGATCGGCCCTGAGCCCTTTCCTGTTTGCAGTGGTGATGGACAGGTTGATGGACGAGGTCAGACAGGAGTCTCCCTGGACTATGATGTTTGCAGATGATATTGTGATTTGTGGTGAGAGTAGAGAGCAGGTTGAGAAGAGCCTGGAGAGGTGGAGATATGCGCTGGAGAGAAGGGGAATGAAAGTCAGTAGGAGTAAGACAGAGTACATGTGTGTGAATGAGCGGGAGGGCAGTGGAGTGATCCGGTTGCAGCGAGAAGAGGTGGAGAAGGTGGAGGAGTTCAGGTACCTGGGGTCAACAGTGCAAAGTAATGGAGAGTGTGTTAGAGAAGTAAAGAAAAGAGTGCAGGCAGGGTGGAGTGGGTGGAGAAGAGTGACAGGAGTGATTTGTGATAGTAGGGTATCTGCAAGATTGAAAGGGAAAGTTTATAGGACTGTGGTGAGACCTGTGATCTTGTATGGATTAGAGACAGTGGCATTGAGTAAAAGACAGGAGGTGGAGCTGGAGGTAGCAGAGCTGAAGATGTTAAGGTTTTCGTTGGGACTGACGGGGATGGACAAGATTAGAAATGAGTTTATTAGAGGGACAGCACATGTAGGATGTTTTGGTGACAAGGTGAGGGAGGCGAGATTGAGATGGTTTGGACATGTGCAGAGAAGGGACATGAATTATATTGGTAGAAAAATGCTGAAGATGGAGCCACCAGGTAGGAGGAAAAGAGGAAGGCTAAGGAGGAGATTCATGGATGTGGTGAGGGAAGACATGCAGGTAGTTGGTGTGAAAGAGGCAGATGTAGAGGACAGGGTGGTATGGAGACGGATGATCCGCTGTGGCGACCCCTAATGGGAGCAGCCAAAAGAAGAAGAAGAAGATTCCTATTGGGTTTAACCTGTCTTTTGATTAGTATGTGCTTTAAAGCATCATGTTTGTGTATTAACAATCCTTTAGTTTCATGTTTAGATTTACCTGGTTTTCTCATGTACATGTTCTTTTTTTGCCTCGTTTGTGTCATTTGCTGATCTTCTATCCTCTGCCTGTTTCCCAATAACAATTCTGGATTACAGTTATTGGATTTGTCTGCTTGTTTTCTCAGTGAAAGTCCTTTCACTGCATTTGTGTCCATTTCAACCTCTCCCATAACATGACACTGGCAGTGGCACTTTTTGAAAAACAAAATCTGCTTTGCATCTACAGTATATCCCAAAGAATTGCATGTAAAACGTTTGCCTTGTTTGCATTTAAAATACAAAAAAAAATGCATACTGTGAGAACAGCTTTAGATACCGAACGTCAGTGCACGCAATGCACCAGGCAGCAGGACAGACTTTTTTTTTTCTGTAAAATGACATGGCAGGTTTTTTTTTTTTTTGACAGAAACAAGCATTCCACGCTGGATAGTTAGTCCGATGTCTCTGGTATTTCAGGAAAACCTACATCTCTTTTGCTCAAAGATCTGAGAAGAAGTGATGCCTTGAAGACAGTAGTGATCTCATTCTGCCTGAGAATAACTGCTCTGCAATAACTGCAAATGACTGATCAAAAAGTCACCAAATACTGAGTGCAAAGACAACAAATCTTTTTTTTTTCATAATGTAGCTTAACATGAACGTGTATGTTTTTGTTAACAAGACATTTCATTTAAAATAGACATGACCCTCCCTCGTGCTGCATGTCATACGTCTCGGTGCATATCAAGGATTCGCCCACTGACACATCGGCATGACATAATCGTTGCATCACCTCAAAGCTTCATCGAAAGGAACGGAGTAGGAACGGAGACATATTTACATGCCCATAAGAAAATACACCTTATTTAGAGTTGTCTTGCACATGGAATTCCTCGTCTCTGCATCCGTTGACTCATGCCCTCCGGCCGTGTTGTATTCTTTATGCAAATGCACTGTGGCAAGCTGATTGCAATAAAATATTTCAACCCAATAAACAAGCAAACAAACTAATAATAATAATAATAATAATAATAATAATAATAATAATAATAATAATAGCATCTCTCTCTAGAGCCTGCAATGCAAATCCTATCCATTGAAAATGACCAGTAAATTAATACGTTTTATAAAGAAGGGTTTTTTTGTGTATATGTTTGTTGTCTTTACATTCTTATAGGATTTCACTTTCATCTCTGTTGACTGACAGCATTAAATAATTACCCACCCAGTAGAGGTAGACTTACAACTGACTGTTATATGCTTCTGTTTAAAAAAAATTATCCCATGATCTGTCTGAATACTTGATTCTGATTAGCTGGAGGGTGTGGGCTAAAATCACTGAATGCCCAGATAGCTCTGGTCGTTTAAACACCGGTTTATATTAATGTGTTGTCTTATAAAGTATTGTATCCATAGAAACAGACAGTCACAGCTTGATGAGGCACAGATGCAGGTAATTCACACATAGATAGTTATTAGAGAGAAAGAGTAAAATTGTCCATCATAATTCATTCAAATAAATGTAATATTTTCACACTATATCTCTGTGTATGCTTTAGAGTGAGCATAATTCTAAATCTGACCTACTGTACATAAAATAACAATATATATATAAAAACATCAATGACAACTCAACTTATCGTATAAGAAAGATAATCCAAGGCTAGGTGTGTGTAAGACTATTTTAATGCACTCTGCTTTGCATTAAATGGTTCTTAACCACCACATTATGCAACAAAATGTGTAACACTGACCTAACTGTGGATTATTCCTTATTTATGCTAGGGTGTGTCTTGAGTCCGATTAGGTTTAATCACTGTTCTTTTAATAATACAAGGTGGTGTCAAAAGGTTTGTTTACAATAAAGTACTTTATTTATCTACATTTGCACATTCACCTTCAAAATAGTCCCCTTGCACAGCAATACAACACTCCTAGCATTCCTGCCACTTCTGGAATATGTTCTGGAAGGCTTCTTTTCAAAGTGTGTCAAACACCTTTTGCGAGTCACATTGGATCACAATGATGTCAAACCTTTGAGCTGGATCTTCATTTTCAAGAGGAGGGGAAGTCTGCAGGATTCAAATCTGGGGAGAGGGGTGGGTGTGGAAGTAAGATCATGTGAACGATCATCATGCACATGTTGACAAATAATTTTATGATTTTTCGAGGGTTGAGCTCGTTCAAGGTCTTTCTGATCTCTCATCCTCTTCCAGTGATGCTCTTGCGCTCTTGAAACGCAAGTGCCACTTAAAACACCTCGAACGGCTCATTGCAGCATTGTCGTATGCCAAACATATGTCATGTCAACCGTCTCTGTGGCAGATTTGTCCTGTTTCATGAAGAAATTCACATTTGCTTTTTGTTCCAACTTGTTGTCCATAATGAAATTGCAGACAGGGTAATGCATGAGGTCAGAATAGCAGCAGTTAGCACCATTAGTCTCAAAACTAACACTGACACCACCTCGTATGGTGCATTAGAAAAGATTTAACCCTAGTAACACTAAGTTAACATTTGAAGAGATGATTTAGAGCAGAATTTGAATTGTAATGTGTTATATAAAATATCCAACAATTCTTACATTGTGAAATTTTGCACCGCAAACATCAATGTTCGCTTTAACCGCTAAAGTATAGCACTTTTATAAAAAGAGTTGACCTATGCGTTACATGATTTCCACTTTGCATTGGGCAGTTATTCACCTTTAAACCATGCATTAATACTGGGTAACACATTCAAACAATTATTCCTTATGTTTATGTTAAAATACAGAGAACAAAGCTGAAGCTGACAAGAGTGCAATGTATATCATCAATCAATTCAACAAGCAAACGTTAGACATATAGCATTATATTTTATAGTGTTAAGTGCAATCGCACTAATCATGTCAGACCTGGTAATGTTGCAGTGCATAATAATAAATATAATAATCAGCTCTATTGTGTTTGATCTTCTTATACTGAAATATAGATGCATGTGGATTGGAAGAGAATAAGAAACTGTACAATCAACCAGATCAATCATGCTAATGGATGTTTGGCAAAAGGTCAGCAGTGGGTCACACTCTTTCCCTCTGGGAGGTAGGAGGGGGAGGGGGTTGAATTGTTTATGAAAATTATGCCTTTGAGAGTTTATGTTGTTTACGGTATATATTATGTATGGTGTGATTATTGTAAGCTTCTTACAGCCTCAGGTTTAATTAACTTCTTTCGGCGCTGGTGACAAAAACTATATATATAAATATATAACTGTGGAAGGCAGAGGAGTGGTTAGGGAGTCATGGAGACCTGAAGCATCTGGCAATGTCCCTAGACACTTTGTCGCTCTCCCATTCTCTCTCTCTCTCTCTCCCTCTCTCTCTCTCTCTCACACGCTCTCCCTCGCTCTCTACCGTTCTTTCTCTTCTGAACATGCATCTGTCATTCGATTGCTACAGTCGGCTAAACTAACAGTGAGTAAAATTTACAAGCACAAGCATAGCACAAGTATGATGGAGTTGCTGCAGCGTTAGTCATGAATGAACACATTTTTAGAATCAAACTGTACAGTATTTGCCCTGTTTTAAAAATGTCAGCAAGCTTTACTACCAAGCCTTTAACAATTCAGCAATCTGGGTAACTAGCAAACAATAACTAGCTGATGTCAGTCAGCTAAATGTGGTCAAGTAAAGTGTAAATGATAACAGGTTCAAGAGAATCTGTCTGCATGCACATTACACAGTAATTTCATCATGCTATTAGAACACAATTATTTAAAAGCGCTATTAAAAAAAATCGGTTGAAAGTGATAAAAAAAAAAAACAAAAAAAAAAACTTTTAGGAAAGTTTCTAAGAAAACCAGTTTGGAAAACTTTGACTAGTTAACCTATTTAGCTAACTGGAACATGTAACTGAAACGTGTATAAAAATGTTTGTGTAGAACTCTGCATAATCAGATGACTTAACAATAACTGATTTAGCTGGTGATAGCTAGAGAAATGTGTTTAAGAAAACGTTCAACATTTACATACTGTATATGTTGTTCTGGGATTTAAACTTCAGAGCAACTCATTAAAAGTCTGGACAATGTGAATCTCATATTTATGTAGAAGTCTGGTTAGCTAGATTAGCATACTGTTAACAATAACTAGCTGATTTAGATCATTATAATAAGCTATATGCTTTCAATAGTTTAAATATATTTGAGAGTTTAAGTGTATCAGTTTCTTAATTTTTTCAAAGAGCATTATACTCAATAATTTGAAGCAAAATTTAAAAGATATTGATATTTATGTATAGATGAAAACAATACAGCACACATTAGCAATTAACATGAACTACTGTAGCTGATTTTGCTAATTGTAATGTGTTCATAAGTTTAAATATGTCTGAGCATATCTGTCTTTATGCTAACATGCTGAAATTTTTTTTTATATGTTTTAAAGACATTACACACAAGAATTTCATCTATATTGTAAAACTTTGATATTTTTCGATTATTATTTTGTCACACTAGCTAGCTACACATGTGCAAAAGATTAAATATGTTTTAAATATTAAGTGTTTAAGTGTATCTGTCCCTATGTCAACACGATAATATGTTTTAAAATACGTTTATATGTTTCCAATCAAATATTAGAGGTAAAATGTAACTGATATTCATCCAACACTCTGGGGAGCAAAAGTAGCACACTGCTAACTATATCTAGCAGATTTAGCTAACTGTAATTGTAACATATTTAAAGGATTAAACATCTTGAAGTGTATCTGTTTCTCTCTTAAACATTTCTTTGTGTTAAAGAGATTCCATTTAAGGAATTGAGCAAAGGTTGTTGCAAATGTTTTGTGTCACAATGTAGCACTCTGATGTTTTTGAAAGGTTAGCACACTGTCAACAATCACTAGCTGTCTTAGCTAAGGCATGTCTGTGCATGATAATATGAGGCTAAATTAAGCTATTTCAGTAAAGGTAAATGAAGAAGCACTTCTAAACAAATATTTGTAAGTAAATGCGTAATTATGAAATGAACAATTGAGGGGAAAGAATGACGCCTGCTCTTCAGAAACTGTGCTTACATAGAATAAATGTGGGTTCACAGGTTTTAAATCTCTGGGCAAATAAACGTGTTGCTAGTAGGTGCTATACTGTTACATCTGACTGGCAGTAAAGGCACATATACAGAGTTCTCCCAAGGTACCAATTAACTAGCGCTTTCTGGTTTAAAAAAAATTATAAATAAATAAATAAAAAACACAGCTTGCTCATATATTATCACTGTTCAGCTGCAGCATGAGCCACTACAGAAATGCCAGGGTTTTTTTTTCTTTTTTCAAAAATAAACAAATGAAGAAAGCAATTAGCACAGGCTGTAAAAATACAATGAAGCCACTCGCACAGGGACAGTGGGATAAAGAACAGCACAGCTGATTTCCACTGGAGAAAAGTGCTCTTTATCTTACAGATTAAACTGACGGAAAATCTGCTTCAGACGCCACAATATTACTGTCAGGAGGCTTTAATGCGCCACTTCGTGAGAAGAAAACAACGACGGAAACAATGGAAGTTTTTTTTTTTTTTTTATTATTGATTGTGTCTTTTTTTAAAAGCACGTGCTATTACCCTCTTCAAGTTATACAGTCATTAATTTCATGTCCAAGAATCTCATGGGCATATGCAGCAGAAAGAAAAAAAAACTCTTGCTGGACAACAGAAAGGGATGCACAATGAAGCGGATGCAAATGGCATCGTTGCCTTTGTGTTTGACTGTCTCGTTTAAGAAATCAAAACACGTGAATGCATGCACCATGCACAATGAAGCGAGACAAAGGGACCAAAGCTGGAGGCAGCAATTCGGTTTCGTTTGCCGGCTTTTTTTTTTTTTTTTTGCACAAAAAAAAAAAATGGGCCATCTGTCTTCTGCGCTCAAGTACAACTTTTCACAACAAAGCAACTTCGGTGTCCAAGTTAACAGCTGCACAATTTCAGAATACGCTACAACAGGTGGACAGAAGAAGACAGATCTTAATCTTGTCTAATTAGGTGGAGTTTGTTCGAGGGAAATTAATAGCTAGTTTAAAAGTTAAGGCAAAGTTTTTGACGTTAAAAATATACATTAATATATTAAAATAACAAATCTTTTGCGATTACAAATTCTAATTGCTTTTGCTTAGATATAATGCAGTTTGACATAAAATGGATAAATTTTATTAAATTTTGCTATTTAATAGAACTAACTTTGTAAAATGCTAATTAATATTTATAGCTAATTATGCAAACAATGTTTCTTCTAAATGAGGAAAAATAAAAAAAAGTTTATTGTACTTTTTGCTCTAGATTTTTTTTCCCATGCGTTTTCTGACAAATAGATCCATGTTTTGTAACAAAATACTATACTCGTCGATATGTGTTCCATCCCCCTTTTTCATGAAGTAATGACAAATAATGATGTCTGTGCCCCTTAAAAAAGAAACAGATTAAAGCTTTCTCCTGTTAAATGAGTTTTACAGTATTTATCAGCATTATTTTTAGATGAATTAACATAGACTTTTGTTTGTTAACTCTAGAAAACAGTTTGCTGTATGAGAAAGAAAATATACTCACTGATAACTGTTAGCTGCGTAGATTGTTAGGAACGGAATATGACTGTGTGGGCGTTGAACATGCAGATGTAGAAAACAGTGAAACTCCCTCCAGCAAATTAGTGCTTAGGATATAACGCAACATTATATTTTAACACAAACTTGTTCATTTGGCTTTTTATGACCTGTACCAATTTCATATCTAAGGTATATGAAACTTCATTACATGTATTTTATCAAACCTCAGTTTTTTCAGTAAAGGGCTGCCTGTTTATTTTGCTGTTGTTGTAATCTAAGGTAAGCACAGGCAAAAGAACTTGAATTGGAATTAAAGTGCACAAACTAAGTTCTATAAAGTCATGGGTTGCCAAAGCTGGAGTAGAAGAACTTAGTGTCCTGCAAAGAGAGCTGCCTTGACCCCACTGAATTCCTTCAGGATGAAATTAGAGCTCACCAGAACTTCAGTGCCTGATTGCTTGATCTCACTAATGCTCTTGTGACTGATTGAGGCCCAGAATAAAGGGAAAAGTCTTTCTAGAAGATTGGAGTTTACTATAACAGTCAAAAAGGATGAAGCCTACAGTATAAGGCATTGAAATGGGCACATGAGGGTGTGAAAGTGGAGTGTCTTTATACTTTTGGCTTTATAATATAAGTCCATTTTTGGCTTTCTGGATGTCATGTCCTACACACCTGCAACAACACCGCTCCAAACGCTTCTGGAAGCTCGAAACCGCTTTAACTTCATTTGAGGATAAACAGCTGATCCATGAATGGTACATGCCATAGACCAGGTTTATTGTGTGGAAAGGCCATCTGGTAATGGCTTATAAAAATGCCTATTTAGCTGGTTGCATAACAACAGTTTGAAACTGGATCAGCATTTTGTGGGTGTGTAGGTGTGCCAAAAGTGCTGCTTTCATCCACTTGTTTTGCAAATGTTTTGAATAAGCACAAAACTCAATTGACACTTCAAGAAGTCAGTGTTATACATATACAGAAATGTCAAATTAATAATAAAATTTAAATAAATGAAGGTAATACCTGGACATGAGTCAGTATGTAGCTGGGATTTTTTTGTTATCATTATTTTAAATATAAAATATATAATCATGTTATGGACAAAACTCTAGAATGTATGCATTTTGTAATTCATCTTTGCAACAGCATGATACGCAGCATATACAAGCAGTTTTATATTCTTTATACTTCATTCAATAAATTTAACATGTTTACACTTATATAGACCTCTTGACCAAAGACAACTCAATATCTTAATGAATTCAGTCTTATAGTAATGCACTTTAAAATCAGATATTGTTGCTCACTAGATATTTACCCCTGCATCATTCTGTTTCAACCTAATTGATTGTCTGATATTAAAAATGTAAATGTTAATTGGAGCTCTTGACCTGTAACGGCATAATTGTATAAATTGTGCTGCTGGCATGTTTCTGGCTTGTTAAGTATTTGGAATAACAATCAGAGGTATGTGTGTTCCTTTTAAAGTGGCCGTGAAGTCTACGGCAAGGTGGTAAATGCACCTGGGTTCGATTCCACCGTATATGAAAAGCGCCCTAGGTGTCCATGTGACAATTAAGCTTGGCACTCATAGAGCCAGCATGGGTGACTCTCCAAATCCAAAGGCAACACAATATAGGCTAATACCAATTCATAATCATTTCCTACCTTATCTTAAAATATCCTCTGCACCTGTGCCTTCCACAAAAAAATAAAAAAAACATTAATCCTCTGCACAGTGTGCTACATTTTTATTCACACCTCAGAAAACACATTTGCACAATATTGAGAAAATAGCAAATTCTATTGCGATTTTCTGTGAATAGCAAAAAGCCCAATGATGAAATTGGACAAATTCGTTTCAAAATAAGGACTATTTTAGAACATCTGAGCGTCAGTTTTGGAATCTCGTAAAACCGTATTTAAACACAAACTTACACATAAACCTATATCACCCACGAGGTGCATGAGGTCTTATAGCTGAAGCGCGCACAAACAAACAAGCATCCAACACATGGCGCTGCCAAACAACAAAGGCCTTTTCTGTTCCCTTCGAATGAGACCAATCATGCTTGAGTGGGGGCAGCAGATGTATCTGCCTTTGTACCCCTGCGTTTTAGACAGCTCTCCAGAAGAGTGCGGCACAAAAGGAGTCAAATGTATTTTCTGCCCGTAGAGGTGAGGCAGGCCTGCCATCAGACAGCCATCTACCCTTCCAGTGTCGGCAAGAGCTGCAATCATCCAAGGCGGTCTGATGAATGGTGTTTGAGGCCCCGAGCCACGCACTCTGACTGCTGTGCTCATTCCCCACATGCTGCTCAGAGACAAAATGGAGCACAGCTCAATTATAAACAGATTGACAGCCATGTTGCGCCATTATCAAGCGCCTGGTCACCCAGGGCAAAGATGGATAGCAAAGCAGATCGTCTGCACTTATTTGACACTGAACAACTGCAAGCATACTCATGTAACATACTAACACGCTGAATAAAAGAACTTCAGAGAGTCTTTGGAAAGTATTGGTAATTCTGCTTCTTATTCTTTTTCTGAAGCAGCTGTATCTGTATAATATTTAGAATATTGCACCTTTAGCACCTTTGCATACCTTTAGATCTCCAAATATCCCTAGTGATGATTAAGGCTGACTATGTGAAATTCTCATAATATGAATAATGCAGTCTAAAAATATCATGGCATTCATGGTATCACTGTTACAAAAACACATTTATAAGAATAAATAAATAAATAAATAAATAAATAAATAAATAAATAAATAAATAAATAAATAAATATTTTTTTATTTATTTAAAAAAATGGTCCTCCCACGCCATGTGGCACATTGGCTCTATATATATACAGTATCGCAAAAAGGTGAGTGCACCCCTCACATTTCAGCAACCATCTTATTATATGTTCTCAAAGGACAATACTATAGAAATGAAACTTCGATGCATTTTAGAATAGTCAATGTGCAGCTTGTATAGCAGTACAGATTTACTGCCCTCTAAAAAAACTCAACATACAGCCACTATTGTATTAACTGGCAACAAATGTGAGTACACCCTAAGTGAACATGTCAAAACTGTCTCCAAAGTTTAAATATTTCATGTAAGCACCATTGATATCTAGCACTGCTTTAATCATAGACATAGAATTCACCAGAGCTGCACAGATTTCTGCTGGGATCCTCTTCCACTTCTCCATAATAACATCAAGGAGATGCTGGATGCTAGACACATGGCGCTTCTCTACCTTCCCATTGAGAATGCCCCACATGTGGTTAATTGGGTTTAGGTCTGGAGAAATACTTGGCCACTCCATCACCTTCACCTTCAGCTTCCCCAGCAAAGCAGTTGTCATCTTGGCAGTGTGTTTGGGGTCGTTATTATGTTGGAAAACTGCTGTTTAGCCCAGTTTTTGAAATACAGGGCATCATGTTCTGCTTCAAAATGTCACAGTACATGTTGGAATTCATGTTTCCCTCAATAAACTGTGGCTCCACAATACCAGAAGCACTTACACAGCCCCAGACCGTGATGCTACCACCACCATGATTTACTGTATGCAAGACACAATTTTTTTTTAACTATGGTTCCAGTAATTCATGATCTTGGACACTCAAACTTCTGTCAGCTTCAGAAAAGGCTTCCTTCTGGGACGACAGTTATGCAAACCGACTTGTTGCAGTGTGTGGCGTATGGTCTGATCACTGACAAGCAGACCTTCTGCTACTGCAACCTCTAAAGCAATGCTGGCAGCACTCATGCGTTTGTTTTTTCGCACAGCACGAGGACTCAACTTCTTTGATGGACCTTTGCAAGGCCTGTTCCAAATGGAACCCATCATGGACAACTTATGTATGACGCTGCCCACTGTACTGTATCTCAGTTTCAGGGTGTTACTGATCTTATAGCCAAGGCCATCTTTGTAAAGAGCAACAATTCTAATTCCTTTGTGAGATATTATGTATAGATAGATAGATAGATAGATAGATAGATAGATAGATAGATAGATAGATAGATAGATAGATAGATAGATAGATAGATAGATAGATAGATAGATAGATAGATAGATAGATAGATAGATAGATAGATAGAGAAACCAAAAGGAAATGGAACAATGAAATCTTCATCTTTATGAAAGTCTTTATTTTATTATTCAACTATTTTAACTATATTTTAGTTTTTCTGACCAAAAATAGCGTTTCTTAAAAACTCTGTATACCCCACACTGGATATTATGGCATCTTTACCAAAAATATATTTTCGCGAGCGACATTTCCATCTCTTACATCACCAGTATTTATCACTCAGTCATTAAAAGATGAAATAGAGAGTGGCTGTGGAATGCTGAGCCAAAACAGAAAAAAAGGAGGAAATCTATTTTTATCGATATTTTGAAAAGTCACCGGTGAGGTAACCATCGAGTCATATACTGTGACTAACTGTGAAACCATGACACCATTAACAACCATAGTGATAACGCTTTTGTGACTGCAGTGAATGGGAGAAGGCAAACCCATAAGCTAATGGTGCAATGGATTAGCACTAAACAGCACTAGTCAGTGGAAAATCTTTGTTCAGTCGTAATTGCAGTAATATTTTTATTTCCTCGTTATGATTTCAGAATTTGTTCATTTGACACTACTGAATGGCAACAGCAGTTTCCTTTTACTATTTAGTTAATGTTTAGATTATGGCTTTGAATAAAAGAGTTTATCCACATTAATACTTTTGACAAGCGATCATAGACCTTGATCAAGATGACAATAAATGCCGACATGTCCATTTGTCTGCATCAAAATAATAAAAAATCTTTTGAAATCTTTTTTTCTGAACATCTCTAATCACATAGCTAGTCTCTGTTCCAATAATCTGACTTCAGCTAAATAATTTACTCAAACACACAAAAGTTGTGGGAGTTTCACGCATACTGATAGTGGCTCCTTGACACTCGCAAATTATATCCAACATCCTGGAAATCTTGGAAAGAGAATGAGACACCAGAGAATTTAGTGCAACATTGCAAGAGAGTGACAGAGCGCATACTCTGATTGGTCTCTCTTTCTGCTAACTAGGCTTCATTTTTCTCTGTGGGTACGATTTATAGTCAATCTCTCTCTCTGTTTCTTTAGATCATCCATCAGTTCGATGTACTGCTGTAGTCCAGTAATGCTGTAGTGCCTTGCAAAAAATAAAACAGGAAATGCACTTTTACAAAGCTTTACGCTAGTTGGCTTGCTGTGGAGGTGCACTTTACTGGTACTCTTAATGATGAGGCCAAACTTTACACAGACTTGCTTACGATTGTATATGGCAAAACCTCCCTGAAGTGAAATTTTGCATGGTGGGATGTCAACAAATACTGAAACTGCTGAACTATAAACATATATATTTTTGTAAATACTGATCTGTTATTGTACAGTATTTTTTCAAAAACCTGTTTCACTCTGGACTGTGGTTTAGCAGTTGATGATGCCTGCTCTAGCCAGTACTTTCAAAAGTTTCTAAGATGTCTAAGATATTTTTTATACCTGTTATCTGATTCTCGTATCATTATTTAATAAGCGATTTAGTGTATTATTTATCAAGAAATTCTTGCTGTTTTCAATTATACAGTCATAGAAATGTTTATAATACACCTACTGTATCTGTACTCTACATATGTGCAAATTGGGACTATAAGCTTTTACATAAATAAATAATCCTAAATAATTCAGGTCTCCTTTATTACTACATGCTCAGTCTCCTTTTGTCTGGTAGCGACTTTGCAATTTGTCATATTCCTCCAGTCCTTCGTCCATGATTTGGTGAATGTAAGACATTGGGGATGTCCTGAATTTAAAATCCAGCTCTCATGATCCCATTTCTAAAGTGATGCATATTGATCTGATTGGAATATTATCAACTAAAGGCTTTTTACAGCGCACAAACTTGCACTGGAAACAGATTCTTTACCCAGTCTGGATCAAGTAGAAAAAATCATGTATGTATCTTCTATTAAAAAATGATTTAAGATCAGGTGGTGTGCATTCACTATGCCTCAATCAATGAGACTGTGGGATGCTGGATGTTAATTCAGAGAGTACGCTAGGCCTCGTTTTCTTCCAATTGATGAATAAAGCCAGGATGCACATGGCCGCCTCCACAGGCTGATCAGAGCCAAGACGTTGAGGCGGGTACAAATAATAAATAATTAACATGCATGATTTACATGGTATATGATCAGTTCATTAGGAGTTAAAAATCTCTCATGGCTAGTTAATAATGAAGAAGTAAAAATACTATACACATTCATGATATTGTGTAATGAAATTCACATCTTATTCACTTTCACAGCTCCAGGGTTCCCAGCTTGTTTCTGAGCTCAGATTACTATCTGTCTGGAGTTTCACATGTTTTCTCAGTCAGTGTGGGTTTCCTCTCGCCTCCACTGGAACTACTGGTTGGTAGACTTGCTATTCTAAATCTCCTTTAAGTATGAATGTGTGAGCTTGTTGCCATGTGCGTTGACTTTAACCAGGAAAAAAATCAGTTATTGAAGATAAAAATTACACTTCACCCCATAAACTGTCAACTTAAAATTTTTTATATAATCTAAAAATTTAAGAATTCTTGATTAATAAAAATTCTTAATCAACTTAAAATTAGCAGATTACACACTCAGCCCTCTAACAATTGATAAGATTTTGTTATATCTAAGATATAATAGATATAAGATATATTATCTGGCTAATATATTTAAAAAAACAGGCCATATATGCGCACAATACTGTATTAAACCCAGACAAAGCCAATGGCCAGGCACTGTTCAGAAATATCAAGAAGACAATGATCAAATATATAAATCATATATAAATATATGAATCAGGCTACATACAGCCAAAACAGTAAATGTAATTACTATTTCATTCTCATTGATTCTTTAAAAAGGGGGAGTGGTGGCTTCAGCGGTTAAGGCGCTGGGTTGCCGATCGGAAAGTCTGAGGTTCAAGCCCCGGTATCGCCAGGCTGCCACTCTTGGGCCCTTGAGCAAGGCCCTTAACCCTCTATGCTCCGGGGGTCCCTTACGAGGGAAATATCAAGGTCCGTGACGTCGGAGTGACGTGGGGCCGCCTTCCCGTGGGCTCACCACCTGCAGGAGGGACCGTAAGGGATGGTGCTGTGAGGATTGGGCAGCAGTCGAAGGCGGGGCCTGCTTAGACTGCTGCCCCCGCGACCCGAATTACAGATAAGCGGGAGAAAATGAATGAATGAATGAATGAATGAATGATTCTTTAATTTATTTGATGCACTGTCTATGATAATTGATTTTAAACTCAAATAAATTTACTATTTAAAAACCATACTTCTTCTTCTTCTTCTTCTTCTTCTTCTTCTTCTTCTTCTTCACAGAGTTCTTAGGTTTATTACAATGTTGTTACAAAAATTCCAAACATATAATTGTATAGAATGTGTATATGCTGTAGCTTAACAATTTCCATTCACTGGAACTAAGGAGCCTGGTCAAAACCTAAATGGAAATATGTCCTGTGCACAAAACAAGCTTTATAAAGACGTTGCAAACGTGTCCTGAACATTACCTTGACCTTAACCTCATTGAACACATTTGGGATGGACTGAAACATTGTCTGTATGCCTGACCTTCTTAATTAACATCTGTGCCTGACCTCAATAATGCTCTTATGGCAGAATGAGCACAAATCCCAACAGCTACACTACATAATCTAGTGGCAATATAGTGAAAGCTCAGTGGTTAAGGCACTGGCATTATATTGGAAGGTCATGAGTTCAAATCCCATTGAGCAAGGCCCTCAGTTGAACTGCTCGGTTGTATATCTCCGATTAATGTGTAGCTGATATTTGTTAGTTGCTCTGGATAAGGGTGTCTGCCAAAAACCATCAATGGAAATGGAAACCCAGTAAAGTGGAGGTTAAGAAAACAGCACATGAGGGAATTGGGATGCTCAACATCAGTCAGGTGTATGCAAACCTTTGTTTATATAGTATAAGTTAAAATAATAATTATTACTAAAATGTTCCACTTTTCAATCTACCTGTTGATATATAGTATAGAATAGCTTGCTGCACTTGTTACAACAGTAAGCTATCAGAAAAGAAAAGATAAAAAAGATAAGATAAGATGAATACAATGCCTATACTATCCCTATGTGGTTATCAGTGCAAATGTGTGCTTACAGTTAATAAAGAGTTATAAAAAAAGAAATCTGAGCAGACAATCTGGCTAAAAAGAGCAACATGAATTGGAATTACATTGCAATATTCTTCTAAAGGGATCCAGACGCCCAATAAACATTGTAGCACTTGCGCTGAATGAAATACTGAATGCAGAAAAAAAAATATTTGAAAAATGTTCAAGCTGTCCTGGCTTTATATATTTAATATAATAACTAATACAAGAAAAGGTATGTTTATTATGATGGGACTATTAAAACGCTGAAAGACATGAATTCTGTATTGGAATCCCTATTTAGACTAGTGATTAAAGCAGGGATGAAGTAAATATGTATTAACTAGATCTACCAAAGGTAATAACTGTGATATTCAGAGCCTGTAATATTCCCCTGGAGGAATGCATAGGATTCATGGCTCCTCTTTGACCAAAGCATTTACCGCACACCCTCTTCCTACATGCTCTATAAGAGATTTATTTAGGTTTAGAGTACTGTGTTCTTCTTTGCTAAGTTCTAGCTTATCTCCTGAGCTTATACCACCTTCAATGCAAAAAACAAACAAAAAGAAAACATAAACACCTTGCTGGGAACAAAAGGCACTAAGGGGGAATAATACCTTCCCCCTTACTGTATTTCTTTGCCCGATGTAAAAATTTGTTATGCAAACTGCCGAGTGCATTTTCCGGCTGATACGCTTTAATGATGATAATCGTTCTCAGGGGGACAAGAGGTAGACATTTTATGATCAGCCAGTAAATGTCTTATTTATAACCCAGAGCCAGTAATGGACATATTTGAGGATGTAAATGCCTTGCGTGTTTGTAGGAAGAACAGCGCATCATCAAAATGTCACTTTATCATGTTTTTCAGAGAACAATTTCTCTGAGCAGACAATTCCACATCTAAACATAAATATCATCCAGGCACTGTCTGGAATAATACCTGTATCATGGTGTACTGTATAGCTTTGACACCTCCAGCAAAACTGCAGTCTTGTATTTATATATAGTGTTTTTAAAAATATATGCTAGGCAGCCAAAATATATGTGGACACCTGACTTGTGCACCTGAATAGTGCTTGTGCTTAGTCCTAGTCTGCTGGAGGTTATAAGAACTCGTCTGTGGGGGATTTTCGCTAGATTTTGGAGAATGGCTGCTGGAATGTGTTCTTATTCAGCAACAAGACCAATAGTAATGTCAGGCAATGATGTTGGGTAAGGATGCACAGTTGTCATTCAATACATCTCAAAGTGGGTAAGGTCAGGACTTGAGATCTCCGACCCCATCCTGGGCAAAACATGACTTCATGAATAGAAGCAAAACCTCTTTTAAGCCTTTCGGTTCCAGTAAATTGAAGCTATAATGCTACAAAACAACGAAATCCTTTTCGATTGTGTGCTTTTAATTATGTGGTATGAGTTTGCTAAAGGATCAACATGTGTGTAATGGTCAGGTTTCCATATACTCCTTTTCATTTGCTTTATCACGGAAGTTCTACAATTTTCATGAGAGGTTAAATTGTCAAATGACTGAATCAGGGATTCAATGTTCGATAACAATTCATTATCAATCAAATATGCTTAATAAATGCTATGCCAAGAATGATACCTATAGCTCAATTTTCCTACCAGAGATATATCTTATGATGCCATAAAGCTAAAACAGACCACACTGAGAGATCACCTACTTGATTTATATCACTACAGAATACCTTGTGGCTATTAAACAGTTGTGCAATGTCTAGAGTTTTACTATCCCTGTGAGCATCAGCTATAGGGCCCGGGTGAGATTTTAGAGACTTTACTGGCTTACTATTGTTTACCAGAAGCCTTATGTATTGGCCTGTTAGGACCATTAGTAAGGTGGATATTGGTGGTTCTAAATACACTATATGGACAAAAGTATTGGGACAACTGACTTTTCCAGCCATATGTGGTTCTTTCCCAAACTGTTACTACAAAGTTAAAGGCTTTGGATGCAGTGGCATGAAATTTTCCATTCACTTGAGTCATCTCCATGTAGATATGCTTTTCATAGTTTGGAGTGGAAGATCTCCTGCTATAGAGCTGTGACCTCAACCCTATTGAGCACCTTTGGGATGAATTTTTTACGCTTTACTAACACCCTTGTGTCTGAATGAGCACAAATCTCCACACTTCAAAATCTAGTGGAACATCTTTCCAGAACAGTTGAGGGAATTATAACAACAAATTGGGACTAAATGTGGAATGAGATTCTCAAAAAGCACATACCAATCTTATGGTCAGGTGTCCACAAACATTTTATACTGTATAAGTAAATATATATATTTTTTATTTAAATCGTATCCTAAGCTAGCACAAGCCAATCAAATCCTGAAGAAATAATGAATTATACCATTCCTTTCCAAAGACTAAATCAGTGCTGAATTCTGACTTGCCAGAAGGTTTTGATTCACTTTTAACATTAACTGCAGCTGCAATGTTTATTTAATAGCTTAATTCTGACGCCTAGTTATTTCTGTTGTAACCTTTGACATGCATGGCAGACTTTGCACGAAAATGGATGTAAATGTGAGGGGTTTGTTTATTCCATATTTGTCGAAGGAGTCTCTAATGTACTGCTTTGTTAGCCAGAGGTAAACTGTAACATTACATTTTCAGATTTGAAGAAGTCTTGAAAGGATGAATTGTTTTGAAGTTTCACACTCACTAACAATGCATTTTTCTTATGTCTCTCACTGACTCATTGAAGTGAAAGTGCCTGATGAGCTTCTATAACTTAAGTGATAACAGGACCAAACTTGCTAATCGGCACCACATCACCCAAATCCAACGCTGATTATTTTAACAAAATGAGCATGTCTAAAAGCAACCATGTGAAGTAAAACAAGATATTGTATAGCCTAACTAGTAGTGTAAACATCACCTGACATGATCTGTTTTACTCAATACAGAAATTGTAATACTGTGCCTGGTTGGATCATTTCCTGAGCTTCTCGCAGTGTTGTTTTCACTTTGACCTACTTCACAGCAACACATTTGGAAGCGAGGTGTTAGACCATCAAGAAATGAGTAACTGGCAGGAGAAAGCATGTCACCCTCCAGACATGGAAATATATTGCAGGTGGTGGAGACTGTAGGGGTCTTTCAAATCGCTGCATTCCACTCGGTGCCATGGACTGTGGAAGAAATTGAAGGGCTTGGTACAATATGGTGCGTTTTTCCCCTGGCCTAACAGTTTGACCTCTTTGTATGAGTCAAGTACCAAGAGAGCTTGAAAATAATTAAGGATCAAAGTAAGCTGCATATATTGACATCTTCATAACGGGTTACATGTTGTAGACAAAAGCGAACCAGATTTTGAAACGTGAAAACCAAAATTGATCCTGCTTTGAAAAAAATCCAATCATTCTGAAATAGCTTTTATCTTTCTTTCAAGGCCAAGTTGGTGTGGTAGTCCGGGATTGTTTTTTTTTTGCTGCTCAAAGCCTTGAAACGATTTGTTTTTGGTAATGATAATGGTATTATATAAATCCTGGAATATGCCAAACGTTAGATGTTATACATCAAAATATTGCTTAAAAGTGTAATGAAAAAAGCCTATCCCCTCAGTTATTCCAACCATCGAAAAGAGATATCAGAGGTCCCAAACCACCAGGTTAAGACCAAGTACCAGACAATTGAAGAGTCGCTACTGGGTTGCAAAGATGTTCTGGGGAAAATGTCTATAAATATGACACTGTATTATTTAGTGTGCGTTTTGCCCTGTTAAAATTTACATCCAGAATTTTAGAAAACAATATTTCCACAGGTTCAGCTAATTTTTAACATGAGTTCTTTAGTGGAGGAGGCAACAGGAAAGACCAAGTGATGATAATGGAGAGATAGCTACTGACGAGAAAAAGGGAAAAAAGAAAGCAGTCTTAAAAATTATATACATATATAGCTGCTGCCATTTTAAAGCCATTGTACCCATTTCTTAGTGCAATACAAGTCTTTTTTCTACTATGCAAGTATTTTTTAGGCCTTTATTTGTCATATATGCATTACAGCTCAATTAGCTTATTTTCTTTATACATCACAGCTTGTTAGGAAGCCAAGGTCAGAGTGCAAAGCCAGTCATGATTCCCTGGAGCAAAAAGGGGTTAAGGGTTTTGCTCAAGGGACCAAAAGTGGCAGCTTGGTTGTGTAGTGGCTTAAAACCATGACCTTGTGATCAGTAACCCAGAGCCTTAACCGTGGCACCACCATTTACATTATTACAGCATTCATAAACATATAGCAGTTGCTCCATCGTCACCCACTCTTTTTTTTCTTTGTACGTCAATGGAACATTAAAAAAAAAAATTTGCAAAAAAAAAAAAAAAAGAGAGACTGCAAAGTCCTTCCAGAAATGTTTAATAAACAGAAAACTACCCCATGTGAAATGTGAGATGTTTGGTAAATGATAAAAACATTTATCATTAGCTTTAATGTCAATTAAGTCCATGTGAATTAGCTGTTATTATAGAGACGATAACATCACAATATAAAGCCAGCACAACTGTTAGACTTAAAACAGAGCTGTGGTACAGTGGATATAGAAAGTATATACACCCCTGTCATACTGGCTTAAATAGAACTATATTATCTACCTTAAATAATCAGACTTGCAAACTTAAACAAAAATATACTTAAATTTCTCTCTGTATACCTTTGCTAGGGTGAACTCTCGACACTGTCTGTGTATGCAAGTCCTTTATTGGAGGGGATAAGCTCCTTAACCGTGACTAATGCGAGTTCTCCAGCTCACTTTTTCTCCTCCGGTTATTCTCCAGACAGGAGCCAGGAGCGTGGAGGTGCTCCATCTGTTGACCCTTCTCCTCGTCCCTATAGAAGGTTCTCCACCTTCGCACATGGTCTTCTCCTCCCTTCCACCTGGACATGAAGCACTCAAGCACTGCAAGTTACCTCTTAAACAGCCTTTCCCCCCCCCCCCAAATTGTGATATCAACAGTATCAAAAAATCTTTTTGAAATTCTCAGATCATTCCTATACACTTTACTCTCTCTCAATGTCATTAATGACAGACATAAGCATTGAACATTAGACACCTAATACAGAAAATAGATCAACTCATCAAGTCAAGCTTTAGGCAGGTCTCGAAGGATTTTTCAATGATTTCTTACTCAAATATTAAAAACCGGATGCTGCTGGAAGTTTCAACGTGACCACTGTTCGCCGTCATATTTTTGCATATTTTAACAAAGAACGTGTTACAACAATGAAAGAGGGAACATTTGGCTGAGTGACGTGAACAGCAAAGTTCAAAGGGATGCTGAATTACAGCGGGTTGCATCATTTCAGGCATTGGGGAATCAGTTGCTGAGGAAAATGAGTTTTCAGATTTGAACAGAGCGCAGCAACGGGGAAAGAGCTCAAAATTACATCTTGATCATGACCTTTCTAATATATTCTGACACAAGTGAGATGACAGGGCTGCGTTCTTTCTGAAATAACCCGCTTTAAAAAAACATGCCAATAAATACCTTTTTCATAAACCTCTAATCATATTCCACTTTTGGTATTGAACATTTTCTGCTTTCTGTTAACATGGTATGATGTTAATGTTTTGCGACGAGTCAAGATAACAGTATTGGACATTGTGTACTATTTCAATGACATGTTCCACATGCTCGTGTATCCGTGTCTGAGACGTTGACATAGCAGGAGTCTTGCTAGGTTTTCATAGCTTGACCACGACGCTCTAATTGGAGCATGACTTCAAACCTAAAGCCGCATGCACGCACACCCTCTGATCACCACACGACCTCCACACTGGGCTAAACACAGGGTGTTTCCCTTCAGCGGGAACATAATAACACCTTTCTATTTCGGTGTAAGCAGATGGGAGCTCGTTGTACGTTACGCCCCAGTTTTCGATCCTTTATTTGCAAGCCAACTGTCAGATACAATTTTTGCATTTCATCTCAGCTCAGGTGTCATCACCAGGTCTTTAAAAAAAAAAGGAGCCATGTAGGAAGCTGCTAATAAGCATGCAGAAGAAGACGAAGAAGAAAAAGAAGCCAGTCGGCAAAGTGGCAGACGATAATTCACATTATAAGCTAGAAAAATCACTTGCTGACCTGATCCTGTCAAATTTAGAAATTCTAATATATATGAATATAAAGTTTGGAATTAAGGAAGGCCATAAGCACTATACCAGTCCCTTGCCTTCAAATTAAGCCAAATTAAGTCTTTAAAGATTACTGCATGTTGCTATAACATCTTGGTGAAATTTTGTAACTGGATGAATGGCTGGATGGATGGCTGGATGGATGGATGGATGGATGAATGGATGGATGGATGGATGGATGGATGGATGGACAGGCACAAAGATACACTTTATGGCCAAAATTATTGGGACACCCTACTTTTTTAAGCAAAGTGTGGTTCTTCCCCAAACTGTTTTTAGCTTTTATATTTATATATTTGGATGTGGTAACATTAAATCTTCCTTTCACTTGAACTAGGCGACCCAAACCTGTTCCCAACATGCCAATACCCCTGTGCACAAAGAGAGCTCCATATAGATATGGCTAACATGGGCTAGAGTGGAAGATCTTGAGTGGCCCCCTGTTATAGAGCTTTGATTGCAACTTCAATAAACACCTTTGGGATAAATTGCAACAAGCCAGGCCTCCTGACTGTATATGCTGCTTTTCTAACACCCTTGAGAATTAATTAACACAAATCTCGACAAACTCTCCAAAATCTAGTGGAACATCATTCTAGAAGAGTGGAGGTTATTATGACAGGGGACTAAATGTCTAATTGGGTGCTCAAAAAGCACATCCAAATCTTATGGTCAGGTGTCCATAAACATTTGTCCATATGGTGTAGATAGATAAATTAGACAGAACTTAAATTCAATATTAAAAGTCATTTTTTATTTAAGAGTTTATTTCATTTATTATCTTTTAATAAATGTATTATGTATACTGTAAAGAAGTAAAATTCCTTCGAACTATAAACTAGCAATAAAACACAATGACTGCTTACATTCATCATACGTTATGAATCATTGTGGGAAAACAAAAACAGAAATGAATCCTCCAAAGGATGTAATGCAGAGCGGGAAAAAAACGGTTTAAAAGTGAAGAGGAGGAGTTTGTAGGCATTTATGATTATGCAAATCAACAATATCTGTGTAATGCCAAGTCTTCAAAGTGAAATGAAAGTATTATGGATATTTTTTCTGTACATTAGCATGTGTGCTAATCATCAGACTACATACCTAAGACTATTTAACAATTACTAGTCCTTCATCTTGCACTGCTTCACTTTATTACCGCATCTTCCAGACATTTAGTTATTACTATACAGATTTACTACTTACTATTTATTCTGCTTGTATTGTATCTACTGTTCTGCATTATTTAACAGCAACTGTCACTTTACTCTGCCGCTGTCCACCACATATCACATTACATCATCTCAACCATTCATTGGATTTCATTTCATTGGCTGGTCCCAGTTGGCTGACTGTCCCACAAGAATGGCACAATTTAATATAATTTTACACACAGCATTTAATGACAATGGGAAACTTGATTGTGATATTTTTATTATTGCCTTTACCATATTTGTAGCTGTTCGGATGACTTTATATCAGTCTAATGCTTCCTTATATCGGTTGCTTTTTTGAAGGAAAATGATGTACAGTATCAACTATCACACTACAGGGATTAATGATTGGCACAATAATGATTAACTTTAGTCACTGTGGCACTTTGCTGACATGTGCATATCGCATTATCTTATTTATAACAAGAAAAAAGATTCAATCTGCAAGATCACGCATTTTACAAACAAATCAAAAAGACAGGAGGCGGAGCTGGAGATGTTTTTTTGATGATTTTTATTGGGAGTGATGAGGATGCACAGATTAGAAATGATTTTACTAGAGGGACTGCACAGGTAAGAGGTTTTTTTGTAGACATGGTGAGAGAAGTACGATTGAGATGGTTTGAACATGTGCGGAGGAGGAAGACTGTGTATATCGGTAAAAGAACACTGAGAAAAGAGCTGCCAGGAAGGAGGAGAAGAGGAAGACCAAGGAGGAATTTATGGATGTGGTGAGGGAAGACATATAGGTAGTTGGTTTGATAGAGGATGTAGATGTAGATGTAGAGGAGAGAGTAATATGGAGACGGATGATCCGCTGTGGCAAACCCTTTTGAAAGCAACCAAAAGAAGGAGATCCAATCCAAGACAATCAAATGGAAAGCCAGATGTAACTTTTCTGTGATGTTTCATTTGTAAAGCAAAGTGATTTTGGTGAAGGGATTACATTTACGGTTAGTTTTCAAACATGGCATGTCACTTCAGTCATTCTAAATTCACACATTCAAACATGCATGAAAGATAATGCAAGGCAGTGAGCTTCCTAATACCTTTCATGCATGTGCCAGTTATATTTCCCAATATATAAATAAACAAAAAATAATTGTCAGCAATTCAGTTGATCTAAAGAAAGTTCTTACCACAAAAAAGCCCACCAAAAACTCTGAAATTGCAGCATATAAAAACTTGAAGACTAGAGACTTTTCCAGCAAAAACTATTCACACTTAATTAATTCTCTTCAACTGCTTTGAGTCACCAGTGTGTCAAGACTCAAGACAAGCTTCTCTTCTAATTTATTCCAGGAAGATGGAGTGCTACGTCTAAAAGTGACCTTACCGAGATCTGTCTTCAGAAATTGATTAGCTTTGGGTCTGAAAAATTGCTAGCTCTCCTTGGTGTGCTTTCTGATTTTAATTTCTCATGCCGTAGAAAAAGAAGTTTTGGAAAAGACCCCTAGAAACCATGTTAGAATGAAACTAGCAACACTACGGATGTAAAACATTGATTAAACACAAATTTGTGAGGTTTTATTGTGAAGAGTGTGACTATTGGAAGGCTTGAATTAAAAATAGCAGAAGCAGGAGTTGAGAACAATAAGTATTCAAATAGACTGACTTTCCATGCTCGACTATTTGGTGCTGTTCCACATGCAGGAATGGAACATGTGATTTAGATATTGACGGGGCCCACAGGCACACAGTTAAAACAGAAAATAAGTATTTTACCTATATTGATAGAGACACCCACACACTGTGCATCTGTTTTAGGCCTTTGATTGAGTTTATTTAACAAGCTGCGAAAACATTCCTAAGCGAAACCTAATAAAGTGTAAAAGCTTATTTCCACTGCTTCCATTTTAGAGGACAGAAACCGCAAATTTTCCCTGGTAGCTAGTAATATCAATGATAATAATAAATCACTCTCCTAAAATGTGTGTTTCAAGTCAAAATGAATATCTGATATAGCACTAATATATCTACTGACAATATAAAGCTGTCCAAGGCGATGTCATAAAAGCACATTCAATGCAGTCTGAAATCAAAATAATAATGAGATGTAACAATAAAACAAAAACCCCCAAAATATTATGCACAATGTAAAATGAAGGCTTGAGGCAAACAAGTCATAAGCAAAGAAAAAAAGAGACATGCAGTTTTAGGTCCAATGTAATGAATATAAAAAATGTTTTATCCTCTTATACCTCAAAATATTTTTATAGTGTCAAGTCACTGCCTAATTCAATCTCCCTTTAAAAATGGCTCACAGTCACTATGCTACTGATTAGGCATTACTGTTTCCAGTTACACACACAAACCTACAGCCACCACATAAAAACCATTGAACATTTTGCAAAGTATACATAAATTTGCTTTTGGCTCTGTCTACCAAGCTGTTGTTATATTGTTTGATACTTAAATCTTAAGCTATTTTTGTTTTATGTTTACGAATCTTGCCTGACCCCTTAATGTCCTATTTGTTTTTCACTTGACTTTCTTACCCTGTTTATTATGACAGTAAAATTAGCATCCCTTCCTTTATTTGACAAGCTTTTTATATTTAATTCTAAAAGTTATATTCCTGAAAAGTATTGTTGGCCTTGCTTACTTATAATGCAATAACACTACCGTAGTAACTAAGATTAACGGAACTGATGGTTGTAGACGTGTGTATAATATTGTGTAACATTAGTAGAGTACGTATAACAGTATATAGTAAAGATGGTAAGATTTACCAATTCGCATCAGTGCATCAGCCTAAAAGTCAATTTAAATAAATGTAGCATTTAAATCGTGATGCATCATTTTTAACATATTTGCATCAGTATTTATATGTAGGGAGTGAAACTTAAGGTTATAATAGATGTGCTACAACTCTAAATTAGGTCTGGAGATAATCCCGTGAGAACAGTGCCCCATGATTCCAAATAGCAGGAAAGAACAGTCTACCCGGGAGTTGTAAGAGTGTAGAGAAAGAGATGTGATGCACTGTTTGATCCGCTGTGGCTAACGTATGATTTTCACCTTCCAGTGTTCAATAAACCAAGTGTTGTGATCGCCCGAGCTCCTTGTTGGTGTCCTACTGTAACTGCAGTGGTGATAAACCGCTCAGCAGAACAAAGCCAAGAACCCATGAACGTGCACAGGAACAGTGAAGCTAGCGTATAACAATATATATATATATATATATATATATATATATACAATGGTAGATGTGCTATAATTGTATTATTTACAAAGTGACCAATCATTTGTGATTGATATTTACATGTAGATAAATTTTCTCTCTCAGCATCACCCCAACACTTAAGTAAATCGATGATATCTGTTACATATTGAAATGCCTTGCATCATATTTGTTCCATTGCATCGTATTGCATTAAATCGCACTGCATCATAATAGGGGTGAATCGAATCGCATTGCATTAGTAGCTGCTTCATATGTATCTTCGATGTATCGTATTGTTGACCATGCATGGAGATGCACATAAATAATATATAGTATACAGTATAGATCACTTATAGCAGTTATACACCAGCCTTTTCCTGATTACCATCTTTTTTTCCCCAAAAAATATCCATCATGTCATTTTATAGATGATGGTTGTGGATTCACTGTATTGCATGAAGACACTAGTGTATGAAGACATTTATTTTGCCTATTTTAAGAAAACCTTAACACCTTAACAATTACACACTATTTCTCAGTAGAACAATAATTAACACATTGCAACCAATCAGATTTCCAAACTGTTTTTGACTGAAAGAACTTACCAATGGGAGACACTGGGTTGTTCGTTTTAGCCACAAAATGACTGCAATTGTTAGCTTTGTTTATACCTGTCTGTAGCCCTACTTATGTGTCTCGCCCTATTTAAGCCTCGTTCTCTCGTCTCTGGCTCTTTGTCTGAGTCTATATTTGACAGTATCTTTACTCTGGATTAACACATAACCCTGTAATAAGGAGGGATCCGGAGAGCAATGACTTCTTTTAAGCATTATGCTTATCTGAATAACAATGGCACAGGCAAATCAATTTGTTTATGAGGACAATATCACATCAGTGTTGTCCCTGCAACATGCAAGAAGTATTAGATGTTACACAATCAAATGGTTTAGTATTAAAAAGCCACTGAAATGAACAGACAATAATGCAAATCTATATACACTATAAACAAAAGACTAGATGCCAAAAAAAACCCTCAGATAAAATACAAATATTAGAAAAATGTAGTTAACCAATATACAGTGAAGAATAAGAATTGAGAGCTAAGAATTAAACCATGCTTTGGTATTACATTACCCAGTCGTATTGCAAATACACAATACTGAACAAAAAGGTTATCTTCTTTTAAGTCCCAGACTTACATTTCTCACTCTCGTAACTACATACCCTTTCTTATTAGTTCCTCTGCAATTACTAAAGAGTCTGTTTTAAGATGAATCACTGAATAGTAAGCTGGGATTTTCGGAGATTACATATGAAAGCTGGAAATGAGGAACAGGGGGACCTAATTAAAAAGCGCACCGCCAAGAACTGAAAGAAGCAGCCGTTTAAATGACGTGGAAAAATGACTCAACACAGACATGCAGGAGCTGGTGTTGCCAAAATGGAGTTGAATAGAACAACAACAACACTAAAAAAAAACTCAAGCATCCATCTATCTATCTATCTATCTATCTATCTATCTATCTATCTATCTATCTATCTATCTATCTATCTATCTATCTGTCTATCTGTCTATCTGTCTATCTGTCTATCTATCTATGCATGCAAATTTATACATATTGTAAAATACGCTATACATAAAATATGAAAAAGTATTGAAATTTCAAATGAATGAGGAAGATGCCTGGTAAACTAGTACACCTACATTGTATCACAGCCCCAAAAGCTCAATATATCACTTAGATTACATCCAAATTATTCCAGATAAATAATGGGTTTATCCAAATTATTTTATATCAATTTGGCATTACATTTTTGTCTTCTCCTGTAAACAGGAGACAGCTAATTTTGTGTGGTGAAAGAAGGAGGAAATTAAAAGGAGAATATCAGATTTTAACAGGAGGGAAAACTGGCAGATTTAAAATCAATGAAAGCAAATCGTTTTAAAATATAAATATAGCTTTCAGATCTGTCCGGATTAATGTGGATGTAGCCTGGGGGTCAAAATCCTCACCCTTAGCTGCCATCCATTTCATTAAGGATCTTACATCTCTGAATTATACCGTATGACATTTTTGGCATTTGGCAAACAGGAATACAGAAGGCGTTTTTTTTTTTTTTTCCTCCTTCACTCATAATTAATTACTTTCTCCTTAGCTAAATAGCCTGAAGAATATTTTCATGTCCCTTTTTTTTTTTTTATCCGCTGCATGCTGATGTTCAATGTCTGAATTAACACCAGTAGAAGTTTTAAACCAGCAATACTGTATACTGTATCTTGTCCATTTTTGTCACTTCTCAAACTTCACTTTATGCCGGGTTTATAATAGTGGAACTTAAAAAAAAAAAGCATGAACATAAAAGTATTTGACGATTTCTCTTTAAAGAGAGAATTGGTTCCAAAAAGGTGAAGCAAGAATCATTGTAGAAAAATCTTGGCCCCCCAAAAAAATAAAAAATAAAAAAGGAAACCTGCTATTGTAAACTCTAAAAACCAAATGGCTTATTTTTCACAATATATTTTCATATCACATAATAGCACTGCAAAACCTACACAGGGTATTATGTATAAAATAGAATAGTTTTCTGCGATTGAGTCAATGAAAATTGTATTTGAACAAGCATCCATTCAAAACTTAACTACTTACAAGTAGTATAATTTTAAGGACGTGTCCTTATAAGTGCAATATGTCCTCCGCACCGTGAGACTTAAAGCTCCGGCAACGCTCTCTGGCTCTGTTTTACAGTGGAACCGTCGAAAAAAACACACTGTCTACTGGACCAAAACAGATTGCTGCAGTTAACCACAAATGCTGACAGATGGCTTCTGAACCTTTTCACTGGCAGCCTTTGTGGTTACAAAGGGAGCTCTACAAGAAAACCACCCATTTGGATGGGTATTTTTGGAGGGGTTTTTTATGGGTTTCTGAGGACACTAAGCTTAAAATATCTTATAAAGTTACTATGCAAATGAGGACCAAAAGAAATGATCTAAAAAAAAAAAGGTTTTAATAATATAAGTAATCCAGAGTCATTAGATGACTGTAATATTTACTGGAAGCCGCAGGCATCCACATACAGCACAGCTGTCATCTACGAATGATTTTACTTTCTGCTGCTTAAGTATTCCATTAGAATTAAGCATGCAGTATTTTTCATCTGTGAAATTTCTGAAGGGCAAAAATATAATCTTAGTGCCAACCGAGTAAAACTCTGTGTTCGACTGAAGCCTGTTCCTGGTGGAATGGAAAGCCTAATGAAACAGACATAATGTAATTGAAACTACAAAGTGTCACATCTAGGATGCAAAACTTCACCCATCTAATTAGGCAGCATGGGCAGGCAATTACTGTAAGGAAACTGCTTTGGAAAAAGTATGAAAGAGTGTCTTTGAGATGTCTCGTTCACCTCGAGGTTGCAAACAGCAGTCAGTGTTAGGTAAATGAAACACTCAAACAGACATAAGTCTCATTAAAGCCTATGAAGGGCACCCCTAATAAAATCCTCGGCCTGACATTTTGAAGATCTCTGCTGATGGCTGACAAATTGGAGGTGCTTGCAGAGAGATCCCCTGGAAGATATTTACCACAAAGTTTTTCTTGTAGACAGCAAGAATATGCTTCACTTAGGAAGATGCAGCCGATCATTTCAGCCCTCCCTTTTTTTACCACCATGACAGCAAGGCCACGGAACAGGCTATATTTCCAAACTATGAACCATGAAGGCAAACAATCCTCCAATGACAAGTTAGCGGTGGGGCGAGACAGGAAATAAGATGTCTGGATAATGCATAACAGGCTTCTCACAGCCTTAAACAATGACATGCCGCTTCCATTTAAATCCGTCAAATAGTCTTTAATAGAGATGTTCAAGCACTACACCTTTTTATGAGAAGACATTAAAGAAAAGTGAGCAAAAGAAAATCACAACTTTCAAACAAACTAAATAAAACAGAGTAGCTGAGCAGCGTCTTTCTGAAAAGGTCAACTTGCAAATGTAAAGCGTGCATAAAAGGAGAATTTAGCCACTTAAGGTTCATTATTCTGTATTGACACTGATGCTGTCCACTCTGGAAAAACAAAGCCGAGAATGTGCTTCTTTGACTCAGTGGAAAATGTATCACCCTGAAGGCATTTAAAGTTCAAGTTGTTCGTATAGTCAGTGTTGTATATCTAGATTTTAATTGGATATACAGTATAAAAGCTATATGTGAGACTGTGTGCAATGGACTTTGGTTGAATGCAATACTTTAATTTCGAATTCAATCCAAAATACACTGCAGCAGCAGTTCACCTCACTGATAGCAAAACACAACTGCAACCTAAACCGGCATTGCATCAATAATAATAATAATAATAATAATAATAATAATAATAATAATAATAATAATAATAATAATAATAATAATAATAATAATAATAATAATAATAATAATAATAATGATGAGCTTGCATCAACCCTGACTAATATTCTCTGTGGTATACTGTAATATTTCTTGTGTGCTATAGAATTACTGATGCACCGTGGGGTACTGTAACATTACTGGTGTACTGTAGAGTTAGTGATGCACCGTGGGGTACTGTAACATTACTGGTGTACTGTAGAGTTAGTGATGCACCCTGGGGTACTGTAACATTACTGGTGTACTGTAGAGTTAGTGATGCACCGTGGGGTACTGTAACATTACTGGTGTACTGTAGAGTTAGTGATGCACCGTGGGGTACTGTAACATTACTGGTGTACTGTAGAATTACTGATGCACCGTAGGGTACTGTAACATTACTGGTGTACTGTAGAGTTAGTAATGCACCGTGGGGTACTGTAACATTACTGGTGTACTGTAGAGTTAGTGATGCACCGTGGGGTACTGTAACATTACTGGTGTACTGTAGAGTTAGTGATGCACCGTGGTGTACTGTAACATTACTGGTGTACTGTAGAGTTAGTGATGCACCCTGGGGTACTGTAACATTACTGGTGTACTGTAGAGTTAGTGATGCACCGTGGGGTACTGTAACATTACTGGTGTACTGTAGAATTACTGATGCACCGTGGGGTACTGTAACATTACTGGTGTACTGTAGAGTTAGTAATGCACCGTGGGGTACTGTAACATTACTGGTGTACTGTAGAGTTAGTGATGCACTGTGGGGTACTGTAACATTACTGGTGTACTGTAGAGTTAGTGATGCACCGTGGTGTACTGTAACATTACTGGTGTACTGTAGAGTTAGTGATGCACCGTGGGGTACTGTAACATTACTGGTGTACTGTAGAATTACTGATGCACCGTGGGGTACTGTAACATTACTGGTGTACTGTAGAGTTAGTAATGCACCGTGGGGTACTGTAACATTACTGGTGTACTGTAGAGTTAGTGATGCACTGTGGGGTACTGTAACATTACTGGTGTACTGTAGAGTTAGTGATGCACCCTGGGGTACTGTAACATTACTGGTGTACTGTAGAGTTAGTGATGCACCGTGGGGTACTGTAACATTACTGGTGTACTGTAGAGTTAGTGATGCACCGTGGGGTACTGTAACATTACTGGTGTACTGTAGAGTTAGTGATGCACCGTGGGGTACTGTAACATTACTGGTGTACTGTAGAGTTAGTGATGCACCGTGGTGTACTGTAACATTACTGGTGTACTGTAGAGTTAGTGATGCACCGTGGTGTACTGTAACATTACTGGTGTACTGTAGAGTTAGTGATGCACTGTGGTGTACTGTAACATTACTGGTTTACTTTAACATTGATGGTGTTCTGTAATATTACTAGTGTACTGATGTGTACTGTAGCAACCCTGATGCACTATAGTCTGCTGTAATATTAATAGTGTACAGTAGTGTAATATAATATTACTGGTGTACTGTGGTGTTTACTGTAATATTTACGGTGTAGTGAACTGCAGCAACCCTAATGCACTAATGGTAGTGTGTTGTAATGTTACCAGTGTACTGTAGTGTACTATAAAATTAGGGGTGTACTGCGGTGTACTTTTTGTGTATTGGAACAATTTCCACTTATCAGCTATATGCTCAATCTCCATAACAACACAAGAGCAAATCTTATCCCTTTTTGCATACACAAGCTCACAGATACACAGGATTGGCTAGTATCAATGGGATTGATACTGGACAGATAGCTGGGATTTAATCAATCTCTGGATGATTCAGTGTCTCTAACTTCTGATAAGTCTGAAGTTTTATCTGGTGCATAATTCTGTATTCAATCTTTAATGACTAAATTTAGCCCAAGTCTGAATCAAAAACTTTCAAAAGAAATCCGACCACTACCACATGGACAAATTGAAATTTTCCAAATTTCATCCGCAAGTCATAATTACGCTGTTGTACAGACCCCTTTAAAAGGGTTCTGACAGCTTGTCTGCAATGTCAGGTTTCCAACAGGACGTCAGCATCGCAGAACAATAAGTCCTGATGTCACATCTAAATAGGCTTCGCTTGAATGAAAGCCTGATTGTTCCCATAAATTCTGCTTCTAATTACACCAGCAAAACAAATGCCCTCTCGCCGGCCTTTCAGATGACTGTTGAAAGAAACAATGTACATAGCTGTCAAAGCACTTCGTATATTGTGACTATCTCCTGTGTCACTGTGAGGGCTTAATATACCATAATTAAACCGATGCACATGTCTATTAGCAGGGCAAGAGTAAAGCCATCAAAATGGCTTCCAGATGTCTTACCTAAAAACACTGCACTTTTAACTAGTGGAAGAGGAGCTGATGAAAAAAGTAACTCGCTGAAAGAACAAGCAAATGATTGTGAATGAAAACAAACCCATAGTTATTTCGTTACTGTAGTCCTGAAGTACCACATCATTATGAATTATTATGAACTGGTCGGGGAATACCTTTAGGTGAGAGAATCAAATAAAAAATGTTTCTCATTATCAGGCAATTAAAACTCATTTATGGCTGTAAATACACAGGAGGAAAAATAGAAACATTAAAAGTCTCATTTTGCTGAAAAACAAACTCAACCAGACGGAAGCATTTGCTTGAAACATTAAATACGCAGACATTCTAAGGTTACACAATGCCACATTCAATTTCCATATCCAAATAATCAGGCCATTTTGGATAATCATTGTAAAAATATCAAGTGCTTTAAAATAGTTTATTGTTAAGTATTTAATTTCGTTTTATATTGGCATCAACTTTTATAGACCAACTGTTAAAATGGATCAATGGCTAATCCACTCAAATGATACAACTTCATTATCCTCCATCGCCCCGTTAAACAGATGCGCTGTGTCAGTGTTCGTCTGAGAAAGCTTATTCAAAAAAAGTTCAGCAATTAGCCTTTTCGTGATCGGCACTAATATATCAGCTCCAAACTGTTTTGAAACGTAATAACAACAGTGAAAGCAATATGAATGAGGTGTTTTACATGTTTAAATTTAAATCAAGATCTCTTTATCCATTCAAATACCCTAAATTGGTATGCTATAACCCTAACACCCCCCCCCCCCCACACGCACACATATACACATAGACACACACACACACTTTGGCAACGCCATTTTTTGCCTGTCCTGAGTCGCTGATAAAATGTGAGAGGCCAAATGAGGTTTCACAACTAGTCTAACTTCCACAACAGCAATGCAATTACCATAGCTAAGACTTTCCTGTCAGAGAGGATTAGCTACTGGTCCGGCATCGCCGTTTCTTAGGGTCGCTTTGGAGCTGCCTCTAGCCTCTCTATGCAGAACTGGATGTTCACTGAGCATTTGCGTATGAAACCCTAGAATTGACAGATGTCACCCCTTTCCTCTGCAGGCATACCTCGTGCTGTGATCAAATAATGAAGTGTTCTGCTTTATCCTTTCATTTTGAATGCACTGTTGATTCATCCTGCTGTTATCTTTAATATTGTACACTATATACACTAGATACAGACCACATATCATCTGAAGCCTTTGGCAACAATCCTCAAATCCTAGAGTATACTGGGTTGAGTTATTAACTTTGTAGGAGGTATATCAAGAAATCTCACACCAGAGCAATGGTTATTATTGTATTTTGTTACTGCTGAACAAAAAGTGTAAAACAAATCTCTTCTATGCACCAAATTCTTTTGAATTTAAATTAACCAAAAAGTTTGTTGTGGAAAACACTGTCAAATAAACCCAGAAGTCAAAATGCCTGCAATGTCAGCATAGTATTAGGAATTCCAGTTCCTCTGCCTCAGCTACATCACTTGACTATGAATATGCATAGAACTGATTTGTGACACCCCGAAAATCTAAGTGAAAATATTATGTAGCAGGATTGTCAACTTTGTTGAAATTTCACTGCAGCAACTCAAAATGGAACTCAAAAGTTGGAATAGCCCCCACGTATGCATGCTTGACAACGTAGGGGCATGCTCCTAATGAGACAACAGATGGTGTCCTGGGGAATCTTCTCCCAGATCTGGACTGGGGCAACACTGAGCTCCCAGACGGCCTGAGGTGCAACTTGGAAGCGTCTGATGGACCGAAACATAATATCCCAGAGGTTTTCAACTGGATTTACGTCACGTGAGTGTGGGGGGCAGTCAATGGTATCAATTTCTTCATCCTCCAGGAACTGCCCGCATACTCTTGCCACATGAGGCCAGGAACTATAGATATTGGGTGAAACAGTGGGCCCTAGAATTTTATCGATACCTAATGGCAGTCAGGGTGCCATTGTCTAGCCTGTAGAGGTCTTTGTGTCCCTCCATGGATATGTCCAGACCATCACTGACCCACTACCAAACCAGTCATGCTAAACAATGATACAGGCAGCATAATGTGTTCCATGGCTTCTCCAGACTCTTTCACGTCTTTTACACGTGCTCAGGGTGAACCTGCTCTCATCTGTTAAAAGCACAGTTCGCCAGTAGGGGACCTGCCAATTCTGTTGATCTATGGCAAATGGCGGTCAAACTAAATTGGGCAGTAAGCACAGTGTCCACTAGAGGACAATGGGTCTCATGAAGTCTGCTTCTGATTGTTTGGTCAGAGACATTCACACCAGTGGCCTGCTGGAGGTAATTTTGTAGGGTTCTGGAAGTGCACAAAGAAGCAGATACCTAATGGGTTAAAGACCTACTACGACCCTGTCCAGCTCTTGTAAAGTATCTGCCTGTCTCCTCCATGCTCTTGAGACTGTGCTGGGAAATACAGCAAACCTTCTGGCAATGGCATGTATTGATGTTCCACCCTGGAGGAGTTGGACTACCTATGCAACCTCTGGATTCAGGTAGATCCTTATGCTATCAGTACTGACCCTAGCCAATTCAAAACTAGTGAAAAACAGTCAGAAAAGATGTGAAAGAAAAAAAAAACAAGTGGCTTCCACCTGTAGCCTCTCTAGTATACCTGTTGATATTTTCATCAACACCAATGCAGCTCAAACTGATTAACAACCCCCTCTACTGGAACCATGTCCTGTGGTCAGATGAGGCTAATATATTGTTCAGCAGGTGTGGTCCAACCTGGTGAGGAGTACAAAAAAATTGTGTTTTTGTGTTATTGTCTTTCCTACAGTCAAGCATGGTGGTGGTATCAGTGCTGCTGGTACTGGGGAGTATTTTATTACCTCACTTTTGTGAGATAATGTATATTTCCTATAAAATAGCTATACAAACTATTAAACACACATTCACGGCTGCTATTAAAATCAGCAAAATTAATACATAGCATAGAAAGTAAATATTATAAACTCTTTGAAGTTTCATGTTTCGAGAATCCAAAATACAAAACAAACTTCTCAAGTTTTATTATCTTTTAACTGGGCAAATGTCTGTGTTGCTCGGGTTCTCCTCCTCCATGCTTCAACCTTTGTGGGTTAGTCAGATCCCAAAAAGTGGCTTTGGCCAATTTGCTTATGCAGTATACACAATATAGGATAATATTGAGTTATAACCTACAGTATATTGCCATATTTTACAGTTCTTTATATAGGATATATAGGGCAGATGGTAGCTTATTGACTTTGGATCCTAAGCTTGTGAGGTTAAATCCCAGATACACCATGCTGCCACTCCTGGGACCATAAGCAAGGCCCTTAACCCTGTAGCTGCTCAGTTGTATATAAGAGATAAACGTAACTCAACCTGGATAAGATTTTAATTAAGAAATATTTCCAGTGTTAACTGTAGCTAGCTAATATAATATATCTATCTAACCAATAAACTAACCTTTTGATTGTAACTTGTTTCCAATTATAAACATTAATTTTGACATTCATAGTCACTCATCTTGTGTGAAAAAAAGCCTGCCTGTAATTCTGCCTTACTTTTTATGTCTAAGACTGTGTCTCCTAAGATTGTAGTTTTTTCAAAATTTCACAAGACCTCAGTATCAGTATTCAAACTGTGAAATCGCACTCTGGAGACTTGTAGCTGAACTGTAAGATCTTAATTTTTATTGTGTTTGTTAGTTTTTTGGCACAGTCCTTGGATAATTCAGCTATAACAAAGATGCTTGGTTGTTTTGTATTTCTTGAGCATCAGGGTTATATCCAGATAATGGAGAAAAATGTCCGTGAAACACAAATGCGCTCGAGCAACTTCATTTTTCGTAATATTATACAAGCCACGACCAAATCCTCTCGCAATAGATGATGCGTGTGGTGCTTCAAGGGTGAAACTAGCATTAAACAAATGTGTGAAAACATAATTTGTGATGCATCAACCATCTAATATATTAAGTAATAACACTGGGGGACACATATTAGGGTACAATCTAGATGAAAGATGTGTAAAATGGTAGGGATCAAAGGTGAAATCTTCTGAAAAATTGAGTGCTATAAATAAAATACCCATTTGTTTCATTGTCTGAGGAATTTCATTAGAAATGTGTGCCTTCCTTAAGGATTTATCAAGGATACAACCCTTAGCAATATGCAATGCCTATAGTGGGAAATTAAATGCCATCATTTCCTGTTGCGAGCCTCAGTTTTGTGTTAAAACGATTGATAAACATGCAACGATCTTAGAACAAGTTACAATAATTGCCAGTGCATTTACTCATTAGTTAAATATTAGAGAAGACATCTCGCTCGTACCATGCAGGAAATAATGATGTTATCGCAGCACAGCCAGTTGTGACTGTGCAAACAGATGCTGCTGTCATATCGCCTCCTCTTGCGTTAGGTAATGAGATTAACTGCTGAGAGTATTCAATGTCCTGACAATCAAGTATTTAGCAGCTCTACTGAAAAGCGCTTTCCCCCCAAGTCACCATCTGTACATCCTATTGATTGGTCACTCACTCTTGCTTAGACAGCTGGAAGTCCCACTTTCTGTCTCCACTGATCAATACTTATCCAACCTGAGGTCCAGACTGCATTCAGTGGAACACGATGCCTTCCAACTCAACATGCATTCTGCGATTCAAATATTTACCAACATCACAGTTTTACCAAACATAGTCAACATTTTATTGCACATAATACTCATGCTTTTTACCACAATATTCAGTGACGTGTATTCTAATAACGGTTCTGTCATTTAAATACTAATATATGCCTGTGTGACTTATCGCTCAAAAAATTCAAATCTCAATGGTAGAACATGAAATTAGATCATTAAATGGACAAAAGTATTGGGACACCTGATCCTTCCTGCCATATGTGGTTCTTCTCCAAACTGTGACCACAAAGCTGGAGGCACATAATTGTCTTTGGATGTGGTATAATAAAATCTATGTTCACTTTATCTTAGAAACCCAAACCCATACCAGCATTGCAAAGTCCCTGTGCACAATGCGAGCTCCATGAAGATATTATTTTTAATATATAGAATAGCTTTTATTTGTCACATATACATTACAGCACAGTGAAATTTGTTCTTCGCATATCCCAGATTGCTCGGAAGCTGGGGTCAGAGCGCAGGGTCAGCCATGATACAGCGCCCCTGGTGCACAGAGGGTTAAGGTTCTTGCTCAAGGGCCTAAGAGTGGCAGCTTTGCTGACCTTCTGATCAGTAACCCAGAACCTTAACCACTGAGCTACCACTCTCCGATGGTTTACATGGTTTGGAGAGGAAGATCCCGAGTAGCCTGCTATAGAGCTCTGATCTCATTCCTACTGAACACCTTTGGGATTAATTAGAATGCTGACTGTACCCCAGGCCTCCTCACCTACATCTAAGGTGGGGATGGGCGAACCAGACATAGTCTCAGATAAATGTTTGTAGGAATCAAAATTTTCATGATATTTTTATTCAATTTAAAAAATCAACTCATGAGACACATGGCTTTTAACTCAGTACTTTTCTGTATTGCTACATTACTGATTTTATGTATTTATATATGAAGAAAAAATAATAATTCAGGAAATTTATATTCATGGTTCTTCATCATATATAACTTTCTAAAACGTATTATCTTTTTGAGCATTATCAACTTTGAATAATAGACAGTAACGCTCGAAGTGAAATTGTGTATGTAGCCCACCTTTATCAGGAACTGTTAACATTTAAAGCTAGGTAAGTGTTTTCAGCTGTGAGTCCCAAATTCTGTGGCAAAGGCTAACAGAGGACTTTGGACTTCTGATGGAGGTGTGGGTTCCAGTTCCACTTCTGACATGGCAAAGTTTTGTCGCTCTGGATAAAAGTGTCTAAATGCCATAAATGTAAATGCTATCCAGCAATTTCTATTAGCCCTGCCAACTCCTTTTGCTTTTATTTACATTTGCTTTATCAATGTAATTACAAAGAAATCTAAGTTCATTTTTAAAAAGACTTTAAATAAAAGGTTAAATCAATCCTTCTCAACACCTTTTAAATAATGCTTATAATGATTGTTTTCTTTTAACCAAAACTCCACTGTTCGCTTTTGCAACATTATGAAACAAACAAAATAATTGGCTACGGGTTGTGTAGAGTTGAAAATTTACTGTATAGTTCGATATTATTTGATTGGAAAAAAACATCTATGCAAAGTGTATATAAAACCAAAGCCAAATATGCATGACAATTAAAAACAAAAAAAGGAAAGATTGACATAAAACATTATATAAATACTGTCATTATATAAAATAGGTAGTTTATATAATTATATGGCATCAAGAATAACAACTCATGATTTCAGTTACCCCCACCCCTCAGGAAATCCTACACAACTCAAAATGCACAGCATGTATTGTTAACTTCTTGCATTTGGGTCGATTCGGGGTCGAATTGTTTTCTTACTGCAAATGAACCGTGTTTGAATTCACTTGGAACTCAGGCCAGTCTCCTTTACTTGGACTGTCTCGGACCACTTGTTTTTGTCCTGAATGAAATTGCTATGCTCTCACCTGCACAATCGAACTGCAACGAGCAGCAGCAAAAAAACTAAACAAAACCGGGTTCAATGCATCCATACTAAACGCTCATTGGGACAAAAATAAAATAAAATAAAAACTCGCCTTGACTACTGTCTCCAATCATCTCCTGTGCTTACCGGAGCATCAACGCTGTGATTCGTAGAGAATTTCTCAGATAAACTTTAACATGGAAAACTGAACACTGATTGTTCAGGAAGAGTGAGTGTGTTAATACGAGCCACATTAAAGATTCCAATAATTCTGATGCAACAGAGGGACAAGACCTAGTACTATTCCTGGATGGCTCATGTGTGACCAAAAGCCAATGGAGTTATTTTTTCGTTTTTTTTTTTTTTTGGATGTACTGTATGTGCTCACCCTTTAAAAAAAAAAAAAAAAAAAAAAAAGCCGATTTAAAACGCAGCAGTGAAGCGACTACAGGAGGAAATACTTTAATTCCACAAGGAGGAATATCTGGAAACTGAATGTACAGAGCTGTGTGCCTATGTCCAGATAACAAATGAAACACTTTAGAATTTGATTCAGTAATAGGCAGTTAGGTGTTCACCGGGTGCTATTTGATTTGATGTTCAAATGCTTCTATTGTAACAGTAGTAGGTCTCCAGCTAGATCTCGCTACAGTTATTAAACCGAGTGGTGCAGAAATCACAACTCCCCTGCAGCTCACAGGCAAGCTAGCTAGCATCAAACTCAACAAAAAAGGGTTTAGAGGCAAGAATTCCTATTCAGAGTGTTAACAATGTTCAAAAATGATGACGATGTTTTTATTCGAGCCCATATGCATTTTGGGGGGCTGCCATTTGTGTTCTTAAATTTATCAATATCGTGCCTTGGTTGCCAGATTTTCACACAAACCTGAGTAAATCAGGGGATTATGCAAAAGATTATTAATATTACTATTATTACTATGCGGTAAGATTTAGTTAGATTAATATAATATATGATTACAATAAAAGCAAATATTTAAAATAAGATCCTATATTCTGGGCAGATATTATGTCTGTAACAATAAGGAGGACCCTTTCTTAACGATAAATTGTATAATTGTTGTCCACCACTAGGAAACATACTTCAGTTTTTATTCTAATGCATTGCATATTACTTTTTACTCCACCCCATTTCAGGAAAACATGCCGTTCCTTTCTCCTTTGTAGTGACATAAATTGTATTAAATGATAACCAGAGTTCTTGAAGAGGTTGTGTGGAGTAAGCATATTGTGTGTCTGTAAGAATGGAAAACTCAATCCTTAAAGATATGAGGTGCAAGAGAATAAAACTTTTAATTTATTCAAATCTAATTCTCATTGTTTACTACAGGATTGTGTACTTCATCCACCACTGCAAATTTCTCAGTTTAACATGACAAGAGCTAAAGCTGCAAACCTGGAAAATAGCATTTGATGTAGCACATCCAAAATGATGAACAAGAAACAGACTAATATTCTGTACACAACAACAGCACAATGGGGTTTAAAAGGAATGGAAACGGATTCTTTGGAGAAAATATTTTTTAAGTTGTTTTTTTTGTTTTTTTGTGCCACATAGTAAATAAGACTCCCAACGTAGTGTGACAACAGCATACATGGGTTAAATATTTCACTGCTTATTTTCAATTTAGTCCATGTTAATGAAGCAACTGCCAAGTCCAAATTGCTTGTAAATGAATTATTTCTTGAGCAATAAAAGTCTTTTAAAATCTGACGGTTTGGAATGAATAACTTGTGCTGGTGTTTTTGTTAATTAGGTTGTTTTGTTTGTCTGTTTTTAAGTTTTTTTTTAAGGCCACTCCAGACACAATTCAAATGAATAATGAATTCATAAACATATTAACGATATAATTAATATTGGCATTAAGCGTAGTTAACAGTATTTAAGTATATTTACGTGCACTGCACATAGATTGTCAGGTATTAGAGCCAATATTGTGTAACTCAACCAAATATTGTGTCAGAATCACAGGAAACTGAGACACACCTGTAGCCTTTAGGTCTGCAGTTAAAATAAGGTTGGGATACTGAATTCACAATTGTTTTATTAAATCCAATTATGCAATGCATAAATTCATGCAGATACTGAAGTCAAGAGCTTGAGTTAATGTTCACCTCAGAATGGGGGAAAAATGTGACACAAATGACAATGAACCTGACATGGTAATTGGTGCCCGATGAGCTGGTCTGAGTATTTCAGAAACTGATGATCTCATGAGATTTTTTTAACACACACAACACTGTCTAGAGTTTACACAGAATGGTGCAAGAAACAGCCAGTGAACAGCAGTTCAGTGGGTGGAAATGTCTGGTTGATGAGAATGGCCAGACTGGTTAAAAACTGACAGGAAGGCTACAGTGACTCAAATAATCATGCTTTACACCCATGGTAACCAGAACGGTACCTCAAAATGCACCACATGTCAAACCTTCAGGTGTCTGGACTACAACAGCAGAAGACCACATCAGGTTCAACAAAAATCTGTTGCTACAGTGGGTACAAATTCACTAAAACTGGACTGCTAAAGAAGAAAACTTTTTTTGGTTTGTAAATGTCTGATTTGTAACTTTGTTTTAAAGTTTTATTGAACATTCACCCACTAGACCCTTAAATTTTTGTTCCTCATCTCCACACCGAAGTGAAGATGAAGTGAGGCTCTTGAAATCGGCATGAAATGTGTCTGATTTTATCCACTATGCTGCTGCTCCATGGTTGGCTGATTGAATAACTGCATGCATGAGCATGGATACTGTGTACAGATATTCATATTGGAAAAAAAAAAAAAAAGGAAAATGGATATGTAGAATAAAACCAGGACAAGCAATTTAATTATAATCAAATAAATAAATATGCACATGGTAATTTCAAAAATAATATCATTACCTCATCCAAACCTTGGTGAGACATGAGTCAAACCTTTGACATGAGTCAAAGTGATTTGACTCATGTCCTGCCTAGCATCTGGAAACAAGACCATCAAGACCACTCAGTGATATTGTAATGGCCAATAAAAAAAACTGGGTTTATGTATTTTCCCACAGGGCTTAAAGTGTTTTCTTTGATTTGAGGCATAGAAAAAAAAAACAAGAAGAGTACAAACAGAATAAGGACTACAGAGTTTGTGCCACCAGTTGCTAAGTGGGTCAGATCACGCTGAGATTCATGCACCCTCACATGGATTTCATGGATTTCTTTAGTGTGTTTCATGAAATGTGGTGATATGAGCTATAGATATAAATCAGCTGCAAATGAAAAATGAGCTGAATGGAATGTTTAACTGAGTGCACTGTACATGATATCTATACGAGACCGATTTCATTAAAGCGTTCCTTTTTGAATACCATCAACTGGCAACAAGCAGATAAACTTGCAACTAAACTTCATAATGCACTTTAAAAAGAGAAATTCCTCATTAAAAAAAAAAAAAAAAACGAACAAGGTTACATCAGTGGCACTGGTGTAAGTGCAACACTACATCACTGTTATTTGTTTTCTGCTGCTAGATGAAATAGTCCATTATCCACTGGATGCCCTGAAAAACAACATAATTTGATCTCTGTTTTTTTTTTTTTCCCCTCATCCATTCTTGGTTGTTGCCAAAATTTAATCAGTGCGTAACTAGAATAGACAATGCGGCTCTTTCCGTGAAAGACAGGGCAAAGAGAAACAATGACATATTTATCGTAGCAGACATGAACTCGCGTCCTCTCATCATATTCGCCTCTCATTATCCGGGCTGCTGTCATGAATGAGGCATTCTCTGTCCCTTCAGCCTGCATCTCATCTGCTGCCTCTCATCTAATTCTCTCTGTTGTGTCCTGATGACCACACACAAACACCCTTTCCTATTTTTTTTTTTTTTGGAATGAATCAATACTTAAGATGTTCTTGTAAGATGCTCATAATTGAAAATGAACTGTTAGTAGTGAGGTAACAGGTATATAAAAAAAAATTGGTATTCTGTGCATGTCAGATGGCTGAGCAAAAATATTTGTGATTTTAAAACGTATTTGTTGAGTGAAAGTTTAATAAAAAGACTTGTCACATCGCTAACATTGTTTCTAAAGAGGTTGAACCATTTCAAATATAAACACAATCATTTTAGTTATGTATTTATAACATTTCCATACATTCGAAACTGGCATAGTGGTGAATTGAATTTAATCGCTCACACCCATGTACGTAATATTCCAACTCGTCTTATAACAAATTATATTAGTTTATTAAAAGCAGCAAAGCAAATTAAATATCATATTACGGTATACTTGATTTGACTAGCACAGGTTCTGAAAATCACTGATCTATCTCTTAAATCTGATATATACCATAAATATGTTATGTTATACCTCACATATCCCTTGCTTAGAAGTTTTTACACATGCTATTTACCAAAAAGAAAAAAAACAGCCTGATTTAGCAAGCTACAAGCAAATATAATAAACGTACACCACGTGTCTTATAATCACTAGAGATTTCGAAATCAACTCATTTTCCCAGTAAGTTAACAGTGAATACCCTTCACCTCAGATACATTAACGTCTGCGATGACTGTAATGTAGTATACTTAATGTCCATTATTTAGCAATTACAGACTGTGTTATATGTCAGCGGATAATGAAAACCTAATGAGCTAAATAAAATTGTACAGCTTTAAATAGAGAAATAAATGACTTCTTCAATTTATTATTACTGGGTCCCAGTACGCCTACTTATACGATCAACTCAAAGTATTTACTTTTGTGTATTTACTTTGTTTAAGTGTGTGTAAAATAAGGTACATACAATTGAGTGTGTACTAAAGGAGTACGCACTGGTACACAGCTGTATAGTTACTCACGCTGATACCGTGATACAAATTCTTATTGTGTTCCAGCTTTTCTTCTTTCATTGTTCATTAAAAAACTTAATACTACAGAATTGAGCTATTCCTTTAATTTCTTTCCCACATTTTATTTACAACACTCAGAAATGAGTCTCGTGACAAAACAATGCCCTTAAGTACATTTTGGAAAAGTTTTACTGCGGGACTTTTTTTCTTTTTTTTGGTGTAATATCTGACTTTTTCTCACTATATTAGAAAAAAAAACACGCCGTTCTTTGCTACTCCGAAGTGAATAAATAAATAAGGACCTGCCCTAAGACCACAAGTGTAACCCCACAGTTCAATAGAAAGAAAGGTTTTCATATCATTTTTATACCTAAGTCCATTCAGAAGCAAGTTTTGTACTTTTACTCAAGTAGAAAAGGAATATATTTAAGCTGCTGGTGTAATACTGAAGCAGCACATTTGAACTATAATTTAGGTACAGGAATAGTGTATTTCAACCACCACTGTAAATAGTAGACCACCAGGGTGCTTTTCAGAATCCTCACTTCAAAAACCTACAAATTGGTACACACTAATTCTAATATTAGAATCTACTTAGGAGGAATCTAAACCGTTTTGTGATACGCTGGATATTAGTCCTAGATCTTAGCAGATTCCTATATAAACAACTTGCCCTTTTTTTTCTTCATTTTCTTTTAGGCATTACATTAACGGATCCCTGGTGGTCTAGTGGTTAGCATGCGGTGCTCTCACCAACCCCAGCCAGTAGGGTTGCACAAGCCTTAGTGCCAGTCCCAAGCCCGGATAAATGGGGAGGGTTGCGTTAGGAAGGGCATCCAGCGTAAAAACATGCCAAATCAAACATGCGGATGGTCCGCTGTGGCGACCCCTAACGGAAGAAGCCGAAAGAAAGGTTTTTTTATTAACGGACTGCGATGTGTCATTTTTTTCTGTCCTTCGCTCCTAATGTTCCTAATAAAACAGATGACTGATGAAGGGTGATGGAAGTCTTGCACTATTACAACTCTCATTCTGTACTGATCTGACACATGACCTGAAACTAATACAAAAAACGAATGTTTGGCCGGTTTACAGCTAATGATAGCTATTACACATTATGTTTAATGGGATGTCTGTGATACGTTTGATCAGACTGATTTGTGCAGGATGATGAACAAAGAAATGACCTAGTAAGGAAATGACTGCTATAAACATTGCAGCTCGGTTTAAAACCTTTGTGCGCGAACACTGTATCATTAGTCACCAGGCAGGTTAGAATCTAGAAAAATGGTTCATTTCTATAATTTAGCTTAACTGAGTCCCTTTAAATACATATATTACAATAATAACAGTTTTGGATGAACCCAACCGAGCAGCTCAGTTGAAACCATTTCACCCGTGTAGGCTACAGCTACTCTAACACGAGCCAGCTGGATTTCCGCCAACCAAAAAAGCATATGGAATACTTTAAGCTTTCTATATTGACAGCTTTAATAGTTGGAACATGAGAATGTTTTTTATTTAAAGAAGCAACAAGAATTTAAAGCACTTTTAGGCGAACCACAGGGTTTTTTCCATGTTGACTTTCTCATACTGGACCAAGAAGTCATAAGAGTAATTCATCTGTTTTTCTTCCCTGTGGCACTTTGAGGCAGCTAAAAAGTTATATATATAAAAAAAATTGTATCAGGGTACTATCATTCATAATATTTTAAGTCAAAAACACTGCAGGCAGAAATAATACATTTTAATAATTTTAATCAGTTCCTATATTATACAGTGGGTACGGAAAGTATTCAGACCCCCTTAAATGTTTTACTCTTTGTTATATTGCAGCCATTTGCTAAAATTATTTAGGTTCATTCTTCTTCCTCATGAATGTACACATAGCACCCCATACTGACAGAAAAACACAGAATTGTTGACATTGTTGCAGATTTATTAAAAAAGAAAAACTGAAATATCACATGGTCCTAAGTATTCAGACCCTTTGCTCAGTATTTAGTAGAAGCCCCCTTTTGATCTAATACAGCCAGGAGTCTTTTTGGGAAAGATGCAACAAGTCTTTCACACCTGGATTTGGGGATCCTCTGCCATTCCTCCTTGCAGGTCCTCTCCAGTTCTGTCAGGTTGGATGGTAAACGTTGGTGGACAGCCATTTTTAGGTCTCTCCAGAGATGCTCAATTGGGTTTAAGTCAGGGCTCTGGCTGGGCCATTCAAGAACAGTCACGGAGTTGTTGTGAAGCCACTCCTTCGTTATTTTAGCTGTGTGCTTAGGGTCATTGTCTTGTTGGAAGGTAAACCTCCACTCTGGAGAAGGTTTTTGTCCAGGATATCTCTGTACTTGGCCGCATTCATCTTTCCCTCGATTGCAACCAGTCGTCCTGTCCCTGCAGCTGAAAAACACCCCCACAGCATGATGCTGCCACCACCATGCTTCACTGTTGGGACTGTATTGGACAGGTGATGAGCAGTGCCTGGTCTCATCAGACCAGAGAATCTTATTTCTCACCATCTTGGAGTCCTTCAGGTGTTTTTTAGCAAACTCCATGCGGGCTTTCATGTGTCTTACACTGAGGAGAGGCTTCCGTCGGGCCACTCTGCCATAAAGCCCCGACTGGTGGAGGGCTGCAGTGATGGTTGACTTTCTACAACTTTCTCCCATCTCCTGACTGCATCTCTGGAGCTCAGCCACAGTGATCTTTGGGTTCTTCTTTACCTCTCTCACCAAGGCTCTTCTCCCCTGATAGCTCAGTTTGGCCGGACGGCCAGCTCTAGGAATGGTTCTGGTCGTCTTCCATTTGAGGATTATGGAGGCCACTGTGCTCTTAGGAACCTTAAGTGCAGCAGAAATCTTTTTGTAACCTTGGCCAGATCTGTGCCTTGCCACAATTCTGTCTCTGAGCTCTTCAGGCAGTTCCTTTGACCTCATGATTCTCATTTGCTCTGACATGCATTGTGATCTGGAAGGTCTTATATAGACAGGTGTGTGGCTTTCCTAATCAAGTCCAATCAGTATAATCAAACACAGCTGAACTCAAATGAAGGTGTAGAACCATCTCAAGGATGATCAGAAGAAATGGAGAGCACCTGAGTTAAATATATGAGTGTCACAGCAAAGGGTCTGAATACTTAGGACCATGTGATATTTCAGTTTTTCTTTTTTAATAAATTTGCAACAATGTCAACAATTCTGTGTTTTTCTGTCAATATGGGGTGCTATGTGTACATTCATGAGGAAGAAGAATGAACCTAAATGATTTTAGCAAATGGCTGCAATATAACAAAGAGTGAAAAATTTAAGGGGGTCTGAATACTTTCCGTACCCACTGTATATCACTTTTACTTGCCTTTAACTTGAATTGCAATCAGCATTCCAGTTCATCTCAAAAGTGTTCAATAGGGTTTGAGGTCAGAGCTCTATAGCTGTTTGGGGAAGAACTACATACGGGTGTAAAAGTCAGGTGTCCAAATACTTTTGTCCATAAAGCATATTATATAATTGCTTAAGTGGAAGCTTTTAAACACAGAGAATTTTTAACACAATTTGTTGATGCTATATTCAGAACCACCTTTTTTTTTTTTTAACCTGAACTTTTCATTCCTATTCTTATTCACAAGACAATTAGAAAGAAATTTCCCCAAAGTGCCTGTGCTTCATACAGAAAATAATATTCTGTATGAAGATTTTTAAGATTTAAAACAGAAACATTATACAAGAACAAGAAATTATATTTCAACCCACTTTTCTGTGAGTCCTTATCCTGAGATAATCCTTGCACTAGATTTATTACTTTATTAAGTATGCAAAATGACACACAGTTAATTACATGCTGTACATCCAATATGTGAAAGCAGATTCTTGGCATAATATAAATTTTAGATTTATAACTATCTACAAAAAGTACTTGCAAGAATATCAGCATCGGGGTATCACAGATTGATTTGCGACATAACCAATTTCAAATTTCAAGGGAACCTCGCTGTGAAAATCTTGCAAAATTCTTCCAGATGAGGCCCAGACCTTTCAGTTTTAACCAAGCGACCGCTTGTGAGAATATATATCATTAGAAAAAATTTTCTAGAAATACTAATAATACACCCCATTTTATTTCGGAGGCACACTATCTCAAAAGCCAGAAGTGTGGTTATAATGATTAAATATGACAACGAAGCCAAGTACTCAGTATAACTTAAAAAATGTGAGCGCAATATAGCTTTAAAAAGTCATTAATACAGTGAATGTAAGCGACATTTTGGGAAGAAAACTGTATGACCAAATCGTATTTTGGTAGTAAAAAAAATAAATCCCAAAGAAGCGAAAACTCACTTTTTTTTTAACTCATCAACTAGCTGGACAGCCAAGATTGATTTGTGCATTTTTGATAAAAATGCGTTCTTAAAAATGACAAAAAATGTATGTTTCTTCCTCATTTTTATCATCCTTTCATCCATCTTCATCTGATGAACTAGTCAAGAAGATATTTTCCTCAAGTCAAGTCAAGTTTATTTCTATGGCGATTTTCACAACAGACATTGTTTTAAAGCAGCTTTACAGAAATCAACAGTTAAGGTGAATGGTGTGTGTTTATCCCTGATGATGGTGACTGTGGCAAGAAAAAACTCCCTTAGATGTTATGAGGAAGAAACCTTGAGAGGAACCAGACTCAAAAGGGAAACCCATCCTCATTTGGGTGACATCAAGAGTTTGATCATAAATCTTTAAACAATACAGAACACTGGAGAGAGAGAACTAAACTATTTTCCTGAAGACTATGCTTTGGCATGTTTGCTAATGAGGCTGTTAAGTGGAGAATATTAATGATTTTAAGGTAAGAAGTGACAATTTGACTTGAATGACACACACACACACACACACACACACACGCACACACACGCACACACACGCACACACACACACACACACGCGCACACACACACACACACACACACACAATGACACATTGAGACACTAAAACGTTGCCAGTGCGGTTATAGGGAATATAAGCGCTCAGAATGCTTCTCGACCAAATCAGATTAGTGAAGCGAAACTAACTGCTTATATGATTTTCTTTATATGTATTTTTGTAATATTGTCACTCTGGGTGATTTTTCTACACTGGCTTTCAGATGTTTAGGGGTTTTCTGACAGAGGTAGAGCTCACAGTGCTGGGTGAGTCAGGTTTCCTTCTTACACTAAACCTGTTGATGGATTACATGCCAAACCAGAGCAAATCCCTCAAGTCCACTTCTCCTGATGCTGGAATCGGGCACTACAAATGGAGAGATGGAGGGATGGAGGGGGAAGGAGCTGTTTTGTCTTCTGGTGTCTCTTTTGGATCCACAGGGGTCAGAAAAACACGTCGGTGAAAAGCCACGTCTCGCGTGCGCACGCACTGGGAGTCAGAAGAGGGAACGACAACAGGCGCCCAGATGCGCGAATAAAAAAAAAAAAAAAAAGAAAAGAAAAAGAAAAGAAAAGATCCAGCTGATTGATTGATTTGTTGTGGTGGTGGTGTTGTTTTTTTTTGTTTGTTTTTTGGCAATACGACTTCACTGCGAGCTTTTATACCTTGGCGACTTTGAGTTATTCCCGTTCTCTCAATCCAGTCCCGGAGTTTATTCACACACACACACACACACACACACACACACACACACACACACACACACACACACCAATAAATAAGACTTCAAAGCGAAAACAGCGTGTAAACACAAACAACACGTTTCTAAGACATCGTGCACACACACACGTGCACACACACACACACACACGCGCGCGCGCGCGCGTGAGACCACACACATAAACACACACACACTTGGGGAAACGCCGCAAATTAAAACATCCGCGCGCAGCTTCTTCACCTCCGCGCCGTAAACGTGGTTTTATTAGCGCTTCCTCTATTGACTGACGCGCAAACCCGCATTACCGCCGAAGTGCTGCAAACTTTCGAGGCTTACCTTCAGGCAGAAAAGCTGTAAAAACGAGACAGGTGAAGAAGAGTGTGAGAGAGAGAGATCCGCTCGCCAAGCTCGCCATGTTGAACACCTGCTCCAGACTGGCGGCGCTAAATCACCTAGAGACGCTCTGGAGGATAATGAGATGCGGAGAAGAAGGAGGAGGAGGAGGAGGAGGATGAGGAGAAACAGGGAAACCATACACACCATACACCATAAGGGATGGGCGATAACACTCATTTACATTTCGATTCGATACCTAGTACTTTTAAAAACGCCGATACCAGTCACACTTCTTTAAAGACATTATTACATTAATACTATTATTATTAAATAAATGGACTCCAATGGACATTAGTTTTTTTTTGTTTCATTTATTGTAATTCATTATTCATTTTAATTGTGTAAAAAAATAAATATACAAAATAAATACATGATTTGACTGAAAAAAATGAATAATAGAATGCTGAAATATTTTTTTTTAGAGTCTGAAATTCAACAAAAAAAAGCAATAAAATTAAATAATAATAGGGATGCGTTTCAAGCACCACCAATAAATCCGAAGGTGACACCGAGATCCCAATATCCCAAAAGTACTGCTGAAATATTTCCTATTTATGAATTTTCACATATGTATGTAGATATACTTATCTATCTATCTATCTATCTATCTATCTATCTATCTATCTATCTATCTATCTATCTATCTATCTATCTATCTATCTACACTGTACATTAATACCGCAGACATCCAAACTATAAAAGAACATATACTGTATGAAATTATGTTGTCAATTCCATCCAAAAAACGTGTTAACCCAGAATATGTTTTAGATAAACGGGTGTCCAAACTTTTGACCGGTACTGTATTGTAATTTTTCTGTAAAACAATATAAACATATTGTAAATTCCGCTTGATAAAACATTGATCTGCCTTTTCCCTTTACATTGTATTGTTAACCTGTGGCACATATGTGTCAAAAGATGAAAAATAAATACTGAATGAAATATTTTTATGCCCATTCATAATTTGTGTCTGATTACATCCACCGTAGATAGTAAATAAATAAATAAATAAATAAAGTAAATAAATAAATATTATTAACTAACATGACCTATTTTTGAAAACACATGGCTGTGAATGAACACATAAGCAGGGGGAGAGTGGGGTACGCTGTCAGAGGGCTCAGTTATCAATGCTGTTCCTAATACAAAGGTGCTTACTTGCTTGACTTCTATTTGAAGTCAATTTCCTGTTCACTTGGGGCCAAAGTCACTCTAAAATAAATCAGAAGGCTTCTTATTATGTCATATTAAAATGAAATTAGGCCAGTCCTTAGTACCATTTAATAATCTTTATTGAAATTTAAATTTCAGGTAGCTCTGTATCTCAAGTAAAATCTCATTAAATTACCAACCTGAAAATCCATCACACAAGGAATTATTTGGACACACTCATGCATATAAACATTTTTCATTGAGCAAAAGAAAAGAAAGTTAATTGGATAAGCAAATTAACTAAGCATCATCTACCATCCCACTTTCTTACAGTACCATTCAGTATATTTCCTGTCCATCTCCATTTATCTAAGACTTCCTTAAACAGTTATAAATGTCTTCCATCTGTTCGTCTTCTGGTGTTTACAGATCATAGGGTTACACAAGCAGTTAACATAAACAACTGACAACCATAGTGATCTATTACTGCTATATATGTTTTTGCCCATAGGTTAGATAAGAGTCAAGAGTCAAAAAGCTTTCATTGTCATTTTAACTATATATAGCTGAATATGCAGTACACAGTCAAATAAAACAACATTCCTCCTGAACCCTGGTGCTACATACAACAACAAACACAGAAAACACAGGGTTAAGGACTAGTAAGAATCCTCGCCACATTGCAACAGTGCAAAGACAACACAAGACAGTGCAAGACAACACAGGACAGTGCAAGACAAACACACAAAACACAAAATACTAAATAGCTCTGCCAGTTAACCTGTTGTAAAGAGACATAAAGTGAACAGTAGCAAACATGTAAACACAATGTTGTGCAAAAGGGTAATAGCAGCAATCCAGAAAAGATGTGCAAAAACAGCATGTAAACTGTTTATGGCAATAAAGTGATGTAATATGAGTGGTACTGAAGACAGAAGGTTAAAAACTGGTAAAGGAAGATTATCCCCTGTTAAGTAAACTTATCACAGCCAATTCTAGAATTAAAAACCTTAATCACTGCATCAGCAAAATTCTTATTTTAAACAAAAATAACGACTAAATACAATATATATATATATATTTTTTTCAATCACAATTACTTCAAATGTGCAAAAAAATCCATTACAAAGGCAATTGTTGCAAAAAAAAAAAAAAGATGATAGATGGATTAGATATTTTATGCCACATCATTGTTGAATGCTTGACTCTGGTCTTAGAATGTAGTTCCAGCTACAATATGAACTATAAGTTAATATAAATGCTCTCATATCAATATTATGAGACTGTTACAGTATAGATATTTACAGTATCTATAGTATGAGACTTTTACAGTAAAGAATTACAACTTTACTACTTTAATTACAACTATCACTACTATCTAAAACTAATAAAAACAGATTTTAATACCTTATTTTTTTTTACAGTAAACGTATCATTGTTGACATGATGCAATTTTTCCTAGGAGACATTGAACATTTTTGGAGTGAATCTCTCTTGTAGGAGCTTTGTAACTTTTGTCACAGATGTCTTCAGGATAGAGGAAGTTTTATGGCTTCTCTGTAATATGGCAACCTGCGTTTTTACAGCGAGAGAGTGAGAGAGAGATGATCGAATGATACAGTAAATGAGAGAATAACAGAGAGAGGCTGGTGAGGAAATTGTGATTATCACGGCTATAACATAAGCAAGAACAGGAACTTGTTTCTTGGAAGTTCCACGACAATGAATTTGGATCTAAAATGTTAAAACCTTTGACATTATACACATCAATAAATGAAACATTGTAATCGTTAGGAAACCAGTGCTGTATAACTGGAATAGCGCTCCAGACTGTGGTGTTTGTACAAAAATAGTATCATGCTTCACACGCATACACACACACATGCAAGGTGTGCATTATTTTCATTTTACAGTAACAGCACAGACTGCCATGTCTTACTGTCTACAGAAAACATGTCTTTTATGTTATGCTGGTGAAAATTTCAGCAATGTAAAGTCCCCTCTGTGGCCCGAGGAAATAAATCATTGTTAGTTATGAAGGATTTTTCTGAATAAACATGAACGTGTCTATTAATACTTGATAGTTAATATACATACTATTAGTACTTTTAACCACTCTTAGTAAGAAATCATGTCAGTCTTTCACTTAAACTGTGTGTGTGTGTGAGTTTGTGTGTGTGTGTGTGTGTGTGTGTGTGTGTGTGTGTGTGTGTGTGTGTGTGTGTGTGTGTGTGTGTGTGTGTGTGTGTGGGAGAGAGAGTGAGAAAGAGAGTTTGCTCCACATCACAATCAAATTATGCCAACTCATGTTACCATTCGAGTTATGTCTCTTACTCAGTTATCTACCCAAACTGCTTTCATCTCTTACACATAACATATAACTCTATAATAATAATCTTAACATTTATGCTAAGTGAAGCATAAACGTTAGTTTACTGCACAAATTGCATGTTTCATAGTTTCCTGATTGTAATGTCACATAGACGGCTAATAATAACCCGCTATTATGGTTTTGCTTAAGCATCTCTCCTGTGCAGTATGTATAGCTACTTATTTGGTCTGTGGCTACAGGATATATATAGTTTTTCAAATGTTTTATATAAGAATGGACTGTTGGAAGTGGAGTATGCATTTCTTATAAGCAAAGTTAGAAACTGGTGTTGCTGTCTCTGAGATAAATGTATCACCTAAACCTTTTTAAATACACTGTACAACTGAGAAACTATTATATCTTATAATGTTTTGTTGATTAGTACTTCATTAGAAACACAAATTCTGTTATTCATGTAGCTTATAGGTAACCCTGTTTTTTGGCAAAATCTTACAAATGTGCTTACAATATATATATAGCTATAGGAGACCTAAACCTATTCCATAATGAAGTGTACAATCTTCAGTGGCCTGCTACTGAAGTTTGACCGTAACTCTATTGAACACCTTTGGGATGAATTAGAACACTGACAGCACCCCAGGCCTCCTCAGCTTACATCAGTATCTTTACTTTACTAACCCTCACAGCTAAATGAGTCCTAACCAAATCAAGTGGAACATCTTCCCAGAAGAATGGAGGTTATAAGGGGGACTAATCATTCTGAATACAGGTTTTCAAAGATTTGTCTACGTAGTGTAGCTATAGTAAGTTGCTATAGTAGCTATAGTAAGTGTAGCTATAGTAAGTTGCTATAGTAAGTGTAGCTATAGTAAGTAAGTAAGGTCAAAAATGGACCAGCGCCATCTTACCTCAGTGACCTCATCACATATCACACTGCACCACGATGTCTGAGATCCTCCAGCACTGCTCGACTGGTACCACCTTCTCTCAGAATGAGAGGTAAGTACACTTCAAGGCTCTTCTCTGTTCTGACACCGAGGTGGTGGAATGAACTTCGCCTAGATGTTTGTACAGCAGAGTCCCTGATTATCTTCAAGCGACGACTGAAGACCTCTCAGTTTTCAGCCCATCAACCTATTTCTTGTCATTGTGCAGCTTTTTTAACTTTTCACTGGTGTGTCATTTCCTGGCTTTCACACACCACAGACGTAGGCTAGCCTACAAAGCTAACAACAAGCATGGCAAAAAGCAGCAAGTATCATCATCTTTTCTCTGCTTATGTTCTATATGGTGGTTGTTTAGTGTGAATACATTCATACAAAACATGAAATTCTTTTGTATTAATATATTAATATGATGTGAGGTCCAGTTTACCAGCGTTACACTTAAACAGGTAGAAGTAATGACTACTTTTTACTTAAGTTCTTGTCAGAGCCCAATCTTCTTTACTTTAACTTGAGTGAAAAAGTGTAATCAGTACTTCAACTTTTACCAACGTCTTTTAAAACATAAGTATCTGTACTTCTACTATATATTTCTAGATAAAGAGTGCAATTTATTTCCCTCATGAATTCCATGTCATTATGACTTTATGAATAAAGTATTTACAAATGACTTTTTATTTACATTTATCACTTTTAAAATGATTTTTAGCAATCGTTATAGTTTTATGATAATTATTAAATAATTCGGAGTAGTTAGAATAATAGCGAGTAATAAATAGCGAGTAATAAATAATATGAAGATTTAAAAAAATGAATAAAAAGAGTCTTTTAGGCAGAAATACATTTCCTGAGTTGAATAAATCTCCTGACCCTGATATTCTATCTCTCAGGCAACTTTATGTGGGCTAAATATTGTATAATGCCTGTCTCAGCAAACCTAAAAAAAAAATACAGATAGCTGTGGTGGATTTAGCTTTGTTTGTGATATCTATCCTTATTATTTAATATCTGCACAAAATATCACCATTAGTTATAACCCTCCACACGCAGAGACACATTGTAAGCGAGCGGCACTTATTTCTGATGGTTCTGAGCAGGCAGAAACCCATCTAATTGCACAATTTATTTGCTGCTCTATTCAGGGTGTGCACGTCAATCCTCATTCAGCAATGTACACAGATAGCATTTAGGAGCTCGCTTCAATCTCCCACACAGGTTTTCTTTCCACGGGATTTAATTTCACACATCAAGTTCACTTCTGATATCATTATCCATGGCAGCTTGCCTGTTCTAACTTAGTTAGAGATGGTGCACGCCGCATGGAGATCATCGTGAAGCAGCAATATCGGTCCGTGTTTGTTAGCTTTCCATAATGTTTTAATTCTAAAGAAAAGGCTATTATCAAAAAGGTGAAAGGGCGCAATCTATTCAACTATCGCTCTTTTATGTGGATGCAACTGCTTAGTTACTGTTGCCATGCCAAAGGCCATTCATTTCTCAATGACACTCCACATTGTATTCAATTGCATGACAATCTTGTATTAATTTTATAATAAAGAACTACTTAGTGTACACATTTATTAATGTTCAATTCCTGATCCTCCTGATTTATGGATCCTCCAAGTTCTCCCTGAGCTTTGAAGTTTCCTACAGGTACTCCTGTATCCGTCCATTTTATCCTGATTAGCATTTTAAAATTGCCAATGTTGGTTGAACGTGGTGTGTGTGCAAATGTGAAACGGGATGGTTCACACCCATCCTCTGTGCCCCCCGACTTCTGCCCTGCGTTTCATGGAATAGGCTTCAGGTCTCATGTCTCACAGATCCTGTGTAAGATAATGATAGCAAAAGTACACATCCTTTATTTAAGTACAAATACAGAAACTCATGTTTTAAAAGACTCTGGTAAAAGTTAAAATACTGACTACACGTTTCCACTCAAGTTAAACTGGACCTTTGTTACTTAATGAAAGTAACCAGGTAGAACAACCACCATATAGAAAACAAGCAGAGAAAAGATGATGATGGTGGTGATCATGTGATCAGGAATGTCTCTGTTCTCAGTCATGTTTACATCATTGACTCCCTCTGTCTCATCCACATTAGCTATACTTGTTGCCTTCTGTCTTACTAGTTGTTAGCTTCGTAGGCTAGCCTACATCTGTGGTGCATGAAAGCCAGAAAGTGTTCACCAGTGGTAGCTGCACAATGACAAGAAATAGGTTAATGGGCTGAAAACAGAGCTCAGTGAGAAGAAAAAATATTGATCATGTCACCAAATAAATTAAAACTAAAGTAACGAGCCTGTTTTGAAAATGCAAGAAGTTAGAAGTTAACTTTTTGTCTCTCTTAAATAATTCGAGAAAAAAAGAAGAAATGAATTACATCTAGCTCCTAAAATCTATGGCGATAAGCATGCCAATAAAAAGACAAACATTTTTATTTACTTCATTAAAAAAAATACTTTCAAAATTCTCAGATTTCTAAATGCTTTCAGAGTATTACTGTACTGTATGTCTTTTGAACAACGAACAATTAAAAAGATTATTTACAGTATGTAATTTACTGAATTTTTCTATCGGTAACCTGTATAACCTGCACTATTATTACTAGCGGTTATTGAAAATCGGTAATGCAACAAAAAAATTGTGGTTTAAAAAATTGTTTAGCGGGGGATGGCCAGTTCTATTTTTCTCATAGATAAGCACAATCCCAGATTGAAATATGAAGCAGAATATCATGGGAATACTTTGCGAGTGATGTGTCCAAGTTCATAGAAGGTTCAGCTTTTCACAGCATGCTTGTCACAATGCTCCACAAATGTTATATAATGGTGTTTGGCTATCGAGTGTTCCAGGAATGCAATACAACAATTATGGTTGAACATTATTGGCATCAGCAGAAGTTTTTTGAGAGGCAGGACAATATCTATACAGGTGTTTCCCTCAACCAAAGAAATGTTCACAGTTTACTCATGCTATAGGCTAGAATCTGGTAATTTTTTAAGTAGCCCCATAGACAGTTGATTTATAAGTGCTTTCAGAATGGCTGAGTCTTCACACATTTCTTGTTATACTGAACTGTATGTGCACAAGGACAAATTGAGCTTTGGGTTCTGATGTACAGTACATACATGACTGACAAATTTTCATTGTTGTATTTCTATGCATTTTAAAATGATGTCTAAACACGAATTATGTCTGTTGAGCGACAAACAATTTAACAAAATGTTGTTGTGTGTACAGCTTTGTTCCATCGAGTTGCTTTCTAAATGCGCCATAATACCCTGTATATCCTGTGCTGTTCTTACGCCTAGTGGTCAAAATTGGGAATGCATCAACAAAAAATAGTGGTTTTAAAAAATATATTTGACTGTAGAGGGCAGTTAAAGACAGGGTTGTCAGGGTTTTATTTTATTTTTTATGTTGAATTAGACTAGTTTAAAAATATTACCTCAACTTTCAAGACATTTATAGCAAATTATTAGAATGATATCTAATATAGTTCCACAAAAAAATGCAAAAGTGTAAGTGTAAAGGTTGTCCCTGTAACGTCAGGCATTTTGCAAGGTTTGGGAGAGAAAAAAGAGGGATTATGGAGTGGATAATGTCCATACATCAGAAATGCCATGTGCACAAGGGTGACCTTGTTTCTCAAGCTGAGAATAAAAAGAAAAATGGCTCTCCCTTTTCTACTGCCTTTTTAAGGGATAGATGAGGTCTTTTGTGTGCTTTTTGAGATGGAGTTGGCCCGGAGATTTTGCTGAACACTAGCAAACCCACTTTGGATGCGTGTGCCGGATGTCTGCCTGTTGCCCGCTGTCAACTTTATTTTATTGGTTTAGTCTAAAAAATTCATTAGGTACTTACATACATTAAAGCACAAGATTCTCGGCCGGATTTAGTTTGAGGCTATGTCATTATTGAGCCGCTGCTGATGTTCGCTATAAAAGGTATTTTGACAGAGACTTTTTATACTATCTGCATTGACTGCATCGAATTCATGACTCCTCAGGATGTGTTAAACAGCACTAAATAAATCACATTTACAGTACACTGCATTGGGTGATTGTTCTTCTGTAGTCAGTCTGTTATCTAGACAGCCCACAACTCATCCGGATCCCTGTGCCGCTTCAAAGCAGTGAACTGCAAGCCTTCAACTCTCTCTTTCTCTCTTTCTCTCTCTATCTTTTTGTATGTGTGTGTGTCCAGGTGACCGCTGTGCCATTGACCCCTCAGGGAACCATAAGAAGGACAGAGAGCCAAGACACTCTCTTTGTTTTGCCTGCAGGCTATGCCAGTAATGAATGCTGACAAAACTCATAAATTCCTAATAGTGGGGCATGGCCGGTTCTATTTTTCTCATAGATCAGCACAGTGTTGATGCCAAAATGCAAAGAGTGTTAACAAGTTATTTTGTCCCACAACTGAAAGAGGCACAAAAACGCCTCGGATGCACAAAGAGCAGGAAGGCTTTAGAGCGTTGCGTCATCCTCAATCACAAAACCCGGAATGAAATATGAAGCAGAAAATCATGGGAATACTCTGCGAGTGTTGTGTCCAACAAGTTCATAGAAGGTTCAGCTTTTCACAGTATGCTGTCACAATGCTCCACAAATGTTATATAATATGGTTTGACTATGAAGTGTTTCTTGAAATGCAATACAGCAATTTTGCTTGAATGTCATACAATTATTGACATCAGCAGCAGTTTGCGATTGTGTGGTAAAGGTCTTACCCTTAAACAAAAGTCATTTATAACAGTTTACTTATTCTATAGGTTACAATCTGGGGATTGTTTTAAGTAGCCCTATAGAAAGTGGTCAAATTAATAATTTCTCCTTCTCAGGCATTCCTCATTTGGCCTCGCAACTCTTTTTGAGCATTTTAGTTAGAAATATTTAAGTTTGAAGTAATATCATTAACCAGAAATTACATGTTTCCGCAAAATAGTACATAAAAAAAACACACAAAAGAGCTGAGATTAGTACAAAAGACTAGAGACTAATTTCAGATATTTAGCCATAAGCCATTTTATAACCCACCTTTACTTGTTCCAACTCTTGTAGTTTTTTTTACAGAAATGAATTAAATTCCCTTAATTGCCTTCGCTATCAAACACGATCTTGGCACATGATGAGTTATTTTAAACTAGCCTGATCTGGCAACCCTTTTGTTAACTGTCTGTCTGATGCTCCTTCTCTTTCCAAGAGCATGAGGCAGAGTGAAATCTGCCTCATGGATCCTCTAAAAGTTTAGTGTTTATCACAACAATAATGATTCTCTATAGAGTGAGCTGGAAAAGTGAACGCGCTGCTATTGAAATGACAAAGTTTTACAAAATACCAGGTTTTGTTCAGAGAACATTATGCTAACCTTACGAATAAATTTCTACCAATACGCAAGATTTGTAATAAGTGAAGTTTATTATTAATTATGTTTGAATTTTGTAAATTTTTTCATGTCACGAGAAAAGTGCAAGAAAACATGGAAGTCTGTCTAGCTAAGTGTTGTTATTGATTTGATACCACAGTTTATTTCTTGAATCGGATAGTTTAAAAGTTGTTGGTTAATTTTGGATAACAGCAGCATGGCAAATAACAGGCTTTTATAAGAATGTACTAGTTCTAATAGGTTTTTAATGGCAACAATGAACACGAAGATAATTTTTCCACATGGTGAAGTTTCCCATGGAAAGATATGCAATGAATAGAAAACATGCTGCTGAAGTAAATGTTTGACTTCAAGGTAGTAGTTGCTTTACATCTGGTCACCGTACTAGTGAATATTTCCCAATAACAGCATGCCATATATATATATATATATATATATATATATATATATATATATATATATATATATATATATATATATATATATATATATATATACATACATACATACACACACACACATTCACTTCCAGTAATAAATAAAAAAAAACATTCCTTCTAATCCAGACACAGATAACAGATGTCTTTTTCCTGGGTGACGCTTGAATGCTTCGATGACGTTGTAGGTGTGTCATATTTCCCTGAAGTTAATCCAAAATATGACTTTATTACAAGAAATCAAGGACAAAGAAAAGACTTGTGATGTTTTTTTTTTCATTGCCTCTAACAGCCAAAAGCTGCTTTAAGGAAAAAACTAGAAATATTTTATGAGCACAGCCTCAGCATCAAAAGTCATATTAGTAGCATCTGCAGAATGATAACCCTGTAATATCTCAATTCTGGCAACATCCTCTGATATGTCCTTTTAGACTTCTTTTGGCCATCTAGACCGCTTGTTGTTTTGTGTATGTATGAGTTATTCTATTAATTTACTGCTGCCACAATGAAGATGTTCTTTGCTTATCAAACTCCCATAAGCCGTCACCAACATCAGTCAGTCTTGTGATTACTAATATTTAATACTGTATTTTAATAGTTTTTATAGGTTAACCTTGCTTTTTGTATTTACTATGTATAATTTTTTAAATATATTTTACCATTTGAAATGATTTCACAATTATTATTTTTGTATTAGTCATAGAATGTCTTCACAGTATCTTTTTTTTTTTTTATATCTATCTTTTTTTATTTCAATCACCACCGCAACCGTTGCACAATGTCCAGGTCAAATTTGACCCCTTTTGGCATTTGTCAGCAGTAAACTTTCATTAAGTGCCATTTTTCTAAGAATGAAATTTCCCAATATGTGCTCAAATAAAACAGGTTACAGGTGTGTTAGGTTACAAATCTTTGCACAATAAAGCTGGTTTTCTTCAAATCTATCAAATGGACCCACCAGCATGAATTAAAAAAGTAGAAAACGGTACCGGTAGTTTTCTGTAATCTTGAAACATCATGCTATGTCTGTGTATATTTTTATAGAACAATCGTGACAGAGCTCAAGGGGAACCTTGACACTGTCACAAGAACTACCTGCGTTCCCACCACATGTTCTCAGATTCCCACTGAGACAGGCACCTGTTGGTCATTTTCTCCCTCCCTTCCCTTTTGCTTCAACCTCTTTAACTGCCAGCAACATTATTTAATGCATAATTTAAAAAAATAATGTTTTTATTAGCATATTATGTCATTATAACAAGGTGAAACATGTTGGGCTATTTAAAAAAAAATCTTTCTTTTTCTATCTTCTAAATTATATTTTAATGTTTTAATTATAACTTTAATAAGGAAAAAGGAAAAAACACAAATACATAGAGAAAACCATCAAATAAACCATAAAATAAACACAATAATTAAAAATAAATGCAATTATAAAGCACCTGATATACAGTATTCTAATGCATTAATTATATTGTATTAAATTAGCTTCATAATAAGTTATATATAAAATGAGTGGGTCCTAGTAATGTGCTATTGATGTGTGCTTTTTATTTATTATTGTTTCCTTACAAATCACTGTAAATGAAGAAAACTTGTAATGCACACACACACACACACACACACACACACACACACACACACACACACACACACACACACACACACATATATATATATATATGTATGTAAATGTTAAAATTATTTTGTGCGTAATTCCATTGTTTGTTTGTTTAACAAACATACATAATTGAATCATTGTGCAGGTTTTTAATGCAAAAATATTGTATTGCTGGCAGTTTGTAAACAATGCAATGAATAAAGTATTGTAAAGATGTATTTCTTATAAATCACTTAAATCAGTGTACATAGACATACTCATTTTTTCTTTTCTTTTTTTTTTTAATAACATGACAATGTTCAAACAAATGTACATGAATTGTAAATGATTAGGCTAAGGGTGGCAGCTTAGTGGTCTCAGATCATGTTACATCTTCATTTCTATGAAATCCATCACAGTAAATGACCCATGTGATTGTAAACCCTCATCAAAACAGCAGAGTAAATCCGCAGTGCTGTTAATACGCATCAAGAGCCAAAGTTACTTGTGCTTCCAAATTGATTTGTGTTTTCATTTGTGCAGAACTAATGGGAAAATGCACCCAGACAATACTATTGACTAGAGCAGGCTGGTCTCCCCGATTCAACTAATCAAATATCAAATACTTGTGTGTATGAGTCTAATTGGCGACCTGAGCTCATGTGAATGGCAATCAATCAGGACTGAGTACTCCAATCGAAAAGTAGATTACAATGCGAACAACAACAACAACAACAATAGTAAAAAAAATATAAATAATAATAATAATAATAATAATAATAATAATAATAATAATAATAATAATAATAACTATTAGCATCATTTCCTTGCCAAGAATAACAAACAAGGAGTATTTCGACTGGTCTTCTAATTGCGTTTGGTTTAATTTCTTCTTTATAAAAGTAACAAAATGCAGGGTTCTATTCTGTACAGTGTGTGGGAGTATCCTGTCGCTTTCAACAAGAACGCAACTTGAGTAACAGCTCCCCCTTGTGAGTGAGTGTATACTATAGAAAATGACATGCCACAGGCTAATGTGCACAGGTGGGATATGAATGAGATTAGTTAAGATTATTTTTACTATGTTTAATTAGTTCATTCATGTTTTTCATTCCACTGCTTGGTAGCAGGTTAAATTAAAGCTGAGAGACACTTTAAGAGGCCGTCAGCAGTGAATAATCAATAATCAGAAGCAGTTCTAGGTCAGAGACACCTGCTGATTAGATTTTGTGTGTAGTGTGTAGTAAGTCAGAGTGATCACAATTTATCTTTATTCTGATGTTTGATGTGAACATGAAACACTTGACCTGTATCTGCATGATTGTAGGCATTGTGCTGCTCTTACATGACTGGCTGACTGGATAAATGCATAAAGGAGCAGGTGTACCAGGATTGCAGCAGATCTATGACGAAGCCTCCAAAGATCAGAACCGGTCTGTCCAGCAGAATTGAATTAAGAAATTAGAAATTGAGCTAAAGTCAACATCTTGCACACATTGTCATGTTGCTCAAACCATTCCTGGATTATTTTTGCACTGTGGCAGTGTGCATAATGCTGCTGAAAGAATCATGGCTATTAGGGGTTACTGTTGTTGATGAATAGGTGTGCTTGGTCTGCAACATTTTTTAAATAAGTGGTATGTGTCAAATTAGCATCCACATGAATGCCAGGATCCAAAGTATCCCAGAAGAACATCGATCAGAGAATTACACTGCATCTGCAGGCTTGCCTTCTTCCCATATAGCTTTCTGGTGCCATCCCTACCCCGGGTAAGCAACTCACACACAGGATGTAAAAGAAAACATGATTCATCAGATCAGGTCATCTTTGTACATAGCTCATGTCTACTGTAGGAATCAGAATGGGCACTCTGAATGGGCGCAGCAAGCTGTGATCCATTGTCTGATCTGACACCTTTCTATCTCTTTTAGCAAATTGTGCTACAGTAGCTCTTTTGTGGAATGGGATCACACCAGACACACTTACTTTTTGCTCCCCACATGCATCAATCATCCTGTCGCCTGTTCATAAGGTGTCCTTGCTTGCGCTTGGTAGATAATAACCACTACTGGAAACACACTACAAGACCTGCTGTTTGGGAAATGATCTAGCCCATTTATTTAGACAAGAACAAATTGGCCCTTGTAAAAAACATGTTCCTTTAGCATTTTTCCTGTTTCCAACACATCAAACTCTAGAACTGTCTATTTGCCAGCTAATAATCATCTAATTGTACAACACAACAGCAATTTTGGGGCCCTGCACTGATGCTTCGGGCAAGGAGGCCGGGTGTGCAGTTTGCATTCGATTTCATCTCAAAGGTGGTCACTAGAGTTAAGGTTAGGATTCTTCCTTTCAAAACTTAGGCGAATCAAGCTCGTTTTAGACCTTGTATTGTACACAAGGAAATTCTTCTTCTTCTTTTGGTTTCTCCCATTATGGGTCACCACAGCGTATCATCCGTCTCCATACCCCCTGTCCTCTACATCTGCCTCTTTCAAACCAACTACCTGCATGTCTTCCCTCACCACATCCATAAATCTCCTCCTTGGTCTTCCTCTTTTTCTCCTTCCAGGTGGCTCCATCCTCAGCATTCTCCTACCGATATACCTCATGTCCCTCCTCTGCACATGTCCAAACCATCTCAATCTCGCCTCCCTAAGCTTGACTCCAAAACGTCCTACATGCGCTGTCCTTCTAATAAACTCATTTCTAATCCTGTCCATCCTTCTCACTCCCAACAAAAAACTCAAAATTTTCAGCTCTGCTACCTCCAGCTCCACCTCCTGTCTTTTACTCAACCACAGTCCTATAAACGTTCTCTTTCATTCTTGCAGATACCCTTCTATCATAAATCACTCCTGCCACTCTTCTCCACCCACTCCACCCTGCCTGCACTCTTTTCTTCACTTCTCTAACACACTCTCCATTACTTTGCACTGTTGACCCCAGGTACCTGAACTCCTCCACCTTCACCACCTCTTCTCCCTGCAACCGCACCACTCCACTGCCCTCCCTCTCATTCACACACATGTACTCTGTCTTACTCCTACTGACACTTATTCCTCTCCTCTCCACCTCTCCAGGCTCTTCTCAACCTGCTCCCTACTCTCACCACAAATCACAATATCATCCGCAAACATCATAGTCCACGGAGACTTCTGTCTGTCCTCGTCTGACCTCAACCTGTCAAACCTGTCCATCACCACTGCAAACAGGAAAGGGCTCAGAGCCGATCCTTGATGCAGTCGAACCTCCACGTTTAACCAGTCTGTCGGCGCTACTGCACACGTCACCCCTGTCATACATGTCCTGCACCACCCTTACATAGTTCTCTGACACATGTGACTTCCTCATACAATATCACAACTCCTCTCTTGGCTACCATCTTGTAAGCTTTCTCTAAATCCAGAAACACACAAAGCAACTCCTTCTGACTTTCTTTATACTTTTCCATCAACATTCTCAAAGCAAATAATGCGTCTGTGGTGCTCTTCCTCAGCATGAAACCATACTGTTGCTCCCAGATGGTCACCTCTTCTCTCAGTCTGGCTTCCACTACTCTTTCCCATAACTTCATGGGGTAACTGGTCAACTTTATTCCCCTGTAGTTACTGCAGGTCTGCACATCTCCCTTATTCTTCAAGATTTGTACCAGCACACTCTTTTTCCATTCCTCAGGCATCTTCTCACCTTCCAAAATCTTGTTAAACAACCTGGTTAAAAACTCCATTGCCATCTTTCCCAAATATCTCCATGCTTCTACCGGTATGTCATCTGGTCCAACCGACTTTCCACATTTCATCCTCCTAATCGCTGCTCTCACTTCCTCCTTACTAATCCTATATGCTTCCTGCTTCACCATCTCCACATCCTCCAACCTTCTCTCTCTCTTATTTTTCTCATTTTTCAGCTGCTTAAAATACTCCCTTCACCTTCTTAACATACTCTTCTCACTAGTCAACACATTTCCATCTTCATCCTTTACCGCTCTAACTTGCATCACATCCTTCCCAGCTCGGTCCCTCTGCCTGACCAATCAGTACAAATCCTTTTCTCCTTCTTTAGTGTCCAAATTTTCATGCAGCTCATCATATGCCTTTTCCTTGGCTTTCCTTTTCATCTCCTTGTACTCCTGCCTACTTTTCTCATCTCTCTGCCGAGCCCAATTCTGTTTTTCAACCTCTTTCTCCTTATGCTCTCCTGCATTTTTTGTCAGGTTGAAATGTATTTGGACTAGGCTTGTTTCAGTGAACCAAAATTGCCACAGGATACAAATACATTTTATACAACTGTAAGCTTTCAAATATATACACCCACACACACACACACACACACACACACACACACACACACACACACACACACACACACACACACACACACACACACACACACCACTAAGGCACCCTAAAGCCTGAAACCTTTAAGCCCTGTCTAATGGAATACTTTCAAGACTTGACGTTGTTAATAAGCCCTAAACATGATCATTTGTTTTAGTCCCTCACAAGACATTCCTCTATATTTCAAATTGGCTCTTTCAACATAGCACTTCCCACTCACTATGCAGAAATGCAAGATACAAAAAAAAGAGTCCCAAATGTTATCTGTGAAATTTCTTTTTCCATTCCGATTCAATAGAAGGTCAGATATTTTGTTTCGCCAAAACAACAAAAGACCACACTAACAAACATGAATGAAACACAATAAGGAAAGCATGTATTGGCACATCATATCACATAATGTAGAACGTATTGTAAATTATGGACTACATTGATTTCCACTGAAATTCAAATATCCCTATGTGTTTGTTTCAGTCTCTTCAATGCTGCATTTAAATCACACTGTTCTGTACTAAATAGGGACCGAGAACATATAGCACATGAACGCGATAGATATTTTTTAGCAATACATATAGAGGTAAGGTAATCAAGATTGATCCTTGTTGTTCCCATTTAATAAACAGCATGCTACAGTTTAGCAAAAGATAATTTTATAAGAATTGCATGCTGTCCTGTAGTTAAAACATTAAAATGTTTTTTTTGTTGCAGTGAATAAACACTTTCTACTTTTCTACTTTAACATTCTAATAACATGCCATTTGGGACAAAGCCTAATGTTGACAATTTATTTATTTATAATGACATTATTGTATTACATTTTATGTGCGCTGATTTCAAGAATATGATTTATCCTGCAGCACCATATCAACAAAACATCATTACCATGACTGTGCATGAACAGTAAGGTGCCATGCACTATGACATTATAATACATGAGTCATAGACATGGGTGACACACACACACACACACACACACACACACACACACACACACACACACACACACACACACACACAAACAAACAAGCACATATAATAGTTGTGTAGTTGCTGCTGTACACAATCCTGGTCTTACAAGACACAGACAAGAAGCTCTATGTTTAACCACACAATCACATGTAAATGCACATACACAAACACATACACTATATGAACAAAAGTTTGTTGACAACTGACCATAACATTCGTATGTGATTTTTAAACATCCTTAAAATCTTCCACTCCAACGCATTGTCAAGCTGAAACGGGTTTGGGTCTAGTTCAAGTGAAGAAAAAAGTTTATGCAATTGCACACAAAGACATTGTCAGGGATCCACCTGCCACGCCCCCCTCAGTAGCTGTCACGCAGCCTTTGCTCTGCCGCGGCTGGCTTTGATTCCCGACAGCTGTGACTCATTGAGAAGAGGACTATATAAACTCACGTTCTCAAATCACAGGCTGTCGGTTCTTGAAGGTCATGCTGGTGATCCCGTGGATCCTCGACCGCCAGACTTCTCCGCTGGTTCTGTCTCCTGACACCGTCTCCGAGGATTACTCGTTTGTGTTGAAGCTTACTTTTGCTATGGATTACCCTTTTCCATTGGATATTACTTTCCTTTTCCGTTGGCTAGTGCTTTCCTTTGAGGATTACTCGTCCCGTGGCTCTTCATGACTTATGTTTTGTATATGTTTTGGGTAAATAAAGAATGATTGAGTTACTTGTGCTTCTGCGTCATGATCGCCACCCTGACAACTGTGTGCCGCCAACTTTATGGTAAATGAAGAACCATGTAGAGAATGGCTGAAAAAGTCAGGAGTCCATAAACGTTTGCCTATATATTGTACCTTAAGACAGAGAGCCTCAAGTAGCTGAGAAAAAAAATTATATCAAGTCAATTTATACATTTATTGTAGATCACACTCATATTTTCTTTTTTAAAGTTGAAATACTATCAATTCACCAGAACCCCTTTGTGTAAACATGTTACATTGCAAACGACAGACACAAACCGCTTTCAGTATGACAGGGCCATGGATGTACTAATTCTTGATGTTGTTGCAGTTAATAATAAAAGGTAATAAAATGGTGATGAAGATTTCACAACAGAAGTTTATACTCAATAAAATATAACTCACAAATTTTAAACAAACCCAAAGAACAGGTGTTATAGCAAAAACCTTTTGGAATAGTGAAATTACAGTTTTAAATCAGTATACAGTATAAGTTGTAGAATTTATAATGCAGAGAAGAAAAATGTATGAATTAGATCTTGAAATAACTTCAAATAACTGGAAGTGTATAAGTTCAAATTCTAGGACTTTATACACGAAAATGTCTTCCTGAATGATGTGCATATCAGCATAATCAAAATGTGATTTTTTTGTTGTTGTCATTAACTTTATAGTATTTTTTTTTTATTGACTTAACCCTTTGTAGCTGTACACTATAGCTACAAGTGTATTATAAGAAAAAGTCAGAACGCTGTTGGGTTTCTGTATGTAGACTATTGTGACCGTGTTTTTAGCTGCTGGTGAGCAGGGGGTGAGGGGAAGTGGGGAAAGTGTGGGCACTTTGCTCGGCAAATAATTCACACACATCTCACAGTAGGATTGGAGTTCATATATAAAAAAGACATCCCAAATACAACCTTTTTAATAGTAAATCAATGTATACAATGACCACAAAGAAATTATAACATTTAAACCTATAAAAATAAAAAACCCTGATCCCTGAGTGTACCTATTCATTATTATATATTCATTAAGCATTAGTGTGGAGTGTTGTGTCACAAGCAGGAATAAAATAGTTTTTTATTTTATGTAAAGTTTGGTCATACATTACCCACAATGCCGTCTGATTACCTGCTGATAGCGGCACTAGTAGGATTTTGCTACCAACAGAGAGCAGCAGCATTTTAGTCCATTCCTCTAGTCCCACCTTTTATGTAAATCCTGCTCAAACAGATTATGTTTCAAAGCTTTACCTTTCACTCTGATACCGTCGTCATGGCCCATCACGCTCGTCATCTCATACACGACTAGAACCTTGCTGAGCTGAATCTCTTCCATAGCTCACCCACGTTGCCTACCTGCACTGCATTCTGAAACTCTGAATCCAATATGTGTTGTCAGATTTCTCATTAAAATGACACAGCTGAGAAAATGGTGAGCAAAAAACGAAGCACTTTTGTTTCTAGGTGTACTTGTTCAATTATATTTGAGATTGTTGACATTTACATTATTTGGCAGATGCCCTTATGCAGAGCGACTTACTTATCTCATTCATACAACTGATCTGCTACAGGGTTAAGGGCCTTACGTAATGAGTGGCGGCTTGGTGTGACTGGGATTTAAACTCATAACCTTCAGATCCAAAGTCCAATACCTTAACCGCAAAGCTACCACCTCCCCATTGGGGACCCTCATTTTACGGTTACAATGTCAACGTCATTGTAACTGCACTAACAATCCTGTGTGAATTCAGAGGGGCAGATAAGCAATAATTTCTTAGTATAATAACAGAGATATAGACAGAATTGCTAATCGCATTACAAACCATAAGGCATCTAGCTTTACAATTGTACTTTACCTCACTTGCAAGTAAAAAAAAAATTTTTAATCTAATGATTGCACTTTTTGCTTCCTGCCCAAATTGTCCATTCCACTATCCAAACTTGGTTCCAGGAACAGATAAGGAATGTGTCCTTTTTTTTTTAAGTATCCTTTTCACTCAAAAATTCAATAATATGCTTAGGAAAAACTAATGGTTTCTCAGCAGAGAAAATATTGACAAGTATATTTTAGTAGGCAATGATATGGGTTGTAAAACAGTGACAGATTTAATGATCACCGGTGCATATATTCGACTGAAAGGACACTTCAATGTGAGGATAGAAGGAAGTTTAGTAATGTAATATAAAATAACATAAATCATTTTGATGACCCGTTTACCTTGTGCAATGGTACTAATATAAATTATGTCCAAGGAAAGCAAGTAAAGCTTGCACGCGTAGGCTATATAGCACGACACATGGCTCGAGGCAACATTATAACGAGACATGACATGCCAAGAAAATTAACGACTCTGCTTTTAACTACTCAAGGTGATGGCTCTGGCACATCCATTTGTGCATTCGTCTTTTTCACTTCTTCCTTATACCTTTTCTACCATTTAAAATGTCTTCGTTATCTTTGAGTGATGAAATAATGACATTCAAATAAAGACAGATAGAGAAAGAATTGGCTGTAAGTTTGTTTTTTTATTGGTATAATTTGCATCTGAAAATGAATTCTTTGTATATTTATTATAATACAGAATTGGCACTATGTTTTTTTTCCCAGGGCATTATTTCTGTGCAAAATTATTTGCATAATATTAATTACCCAGCATTCTGTCATAATTTGTATGAGCTCAAGTGAACATCTGTGCTTTTTTTTTTTTTTTATATTTGAGAACAAGTACAGTAACTGCCTGGGGGGTCAATCCCTCGCCTATGACTATAAAGATGGCTAAACTTTCAATGAATGTTTGCTTTTTTACATTCATCAACCTGCAAATATATAACTTGGGCATTTAGGATTACAGAAGCTTAGTAAAGTATTGTTGATTGGCAGCTTATCATGATACACTGTCTCACATATAAACAAGAGTTGCTCGACACCTGACCATAAGATTCTTATTTGCTTCTTGAACATTCTATTCCACATCTGATGATTATTTGCTGTTATAATAACCTCCACTCTTCTGGGAAGATGTTCCACTATATTTTAAAGTGTGGTTGTTGAGATTCGTGCTCATTTCTACTCATTCAGCTAAAACGGTGTTAGTAAAGTCAGGTATTGATGTAGGGTGAGAATGTCTGGGATGCATTCAACAATCTAATTCATCCCAAAATTGTGTTTAATAGAGTTGAGGTCAAAGCTCTATTGTAGGCCATTCAAGATCTTCCATTCCAACCCATGTAAACCATATCTTCATGGAGCTGGCTTAATACACAGGGGCATTGCCATGCTGGAACAGGTTTGGGACGCTGAGTTTAATTGAAAATTTAATGCTACAGCATGCAATGGCATCATATACGAAATTGTTTGCCTCCAAATCTGTGGTAACAATTTAGGGGAGAAAAAAAACTAAATGCTGGTAAAGGCAGGCATCGTAATACTTTTTCCATATAGTATAAGTAAAGAAGAAAACATGATAACAAAATGTTAGTTATTTCCAAAATTATGTGACCCCAAAATGTTTTAATCATCTTACACAAATCCCATTGAGCCATGTCTTTAATAAACTTTATAACTAATAAAAAAGTGACCTTTCCACCTTTTACGAACCTCAATATACAATTACTATGCAATACATATTAGGTGACACAAGCAGTTATAATATACTGATTTTTATCTGATGCATTACTGAGAAACATCCTAAACTAATCCATAATTTACACTTGTATGAGTAATAAATTATCCTTTACTGTAAATGTGCAAAATCATAAATGTCTTTCTGGAGTTAGAAAGTCAGAGTAAACATTAATGAATAAAATGGACTAAATTTTCTAATTAGATAATAAACCAAAATCTATAATAGCTAATTTTATTGTTCTATTATTAACAGAACATTCCCTCAACTTTCTTTCATAAAGTAATTAATTAAAAATGTTGACTTTTAAGCAAATTCTTTAGCACTGTGTTATAAAGGATTTATGCAACCCTAATGCTCGTTCCAAATTTCACATAAATGTTTAATTCAAAGAGTATTTATATATATTGTGTATTTTTATGTACATACGTAGTTATTGTACTTGGAGCCTGAAAGCATTTACTCTTAAATCAGGTCCAGTAATAGACTCCTGTCTAAAATGTTTTAATGCCTTGTGGTTTATTACACCATGTCTGGCAGAGATAAACATTAGCTTCATGGCTCACAAAGTGGAACGGCAGTCCTCTGTCAATTTGGTGGTAACAAGTTCTTTCTCATTTCCCCTCGAGACCATTTTATCTTTTTTCTTCTTTACTCAGCTGCCACTCATATCAGGCAGGGGGTAGTGGAGAATGGGTTGGTACTAATCTATTTGTGGGACAATACTGGCAATAAAACCAGCTCAAATTGTCATGGATTAACCCACCTCTGCTCATTATAGCGAAGTCTTCTTGTGGGAGCGCAGAAATTTGACCTAAGACAGAGATAATTTAAGGTGCTGACGGAGCCCAAGTGAGTTATATTCTTATCTAATTGGCACCAGGTGACCTACATCATCCCTCAAGGTTCAACTCGATGGCACTGCAGTTAGTTTAGAGAAGCACACAAGTCTAGAACACAATAACAGCATGCATTGTAGGTGATAATGGTGTGCATTTCATTATAACATAATTTTATATATCTATATGTGCATATCCTTTACAGAATTACATTCACTCACTGGCAAATGTTAAGCTTTAATGGTCAAAACAAAAAAATGACTGGACAAAAAATTGCCACGAATTAAACAAGTGCACTCGTAAGACCTCCTGTGCCACCATTTACTGATTTACTTTTTGCTGCAGCGAAGTGTTGGGGGGGGGGGGGGGTTTACTGATTCAAACGTTTGTTGTAAAAGTTAAACTGTGAAAAAACTAAAATGAGTCTGGTCATATAATTTTCCTAAAAATATTGAGAGTTTAGTTATTATTTGGTTTAACCATGATGCAGCCTATCAAAGGTCTGATAAGCTCATAAATGGAACTAAAATGGATGGAGCAGGCAGAGATCGACAATATTTGCTTAATTCTTGTTAATTTTCTATTTCGACATATTTTTTTAATTGCTTGCATAAAGAGCAGTTTCCGATACACTTTAACCAGCCAATCGGTCACCAAGTCACCAAGATCACATTTTCTACCATTCTGATGTTTGATGTGAACATTAAGTGAAGAAATCCAGAGATGGTGATTGGGACTTGTGAATTGGTTTCACTTTGGAACTCTGGATTGACAGTCAAGAATGTATATTTCTCTGTATGCAGGTGATGCGGCAATATTAAAAGATGCTGTTGGTGTCTCAGTGGGAGATGTCTCCCCTATAAACCTGGTACTGTGGGTTTAAGGAGTTTATGAATTGACGTCTTAGACATATGCATTCAGAGATGGCAAAATACGAGGGGCTTTCAAGTCAAACTGGGACTTCCAAGATTATAAAATAAAAGATTTCAAGGAGTGGAAACTGCATTTATTTTTCAACCTACTCCCCTGCTATATTTAGACATTTATCCCAGCCGTAACTAATGCTTGAAAGATTCGGCCAAGAAAGATTTGTCAGTACACCGAACCATCATAGTACAGTCTGCTTCACTTCATCAATAGTGATGGAATGCTAACCTCCAAGGAACTCGTTGATTATCCAGGATCAGGTGTTCCACGCATTGAATGTTCACAGGAAAGACTGCTGTGGGCTGGAAACCATCATGACTATTACCATGTTATTTAGTGTGTGTGTGTGTGTGTGTGTGTGTGTGTGTGTGTGTGTGTGTGTGTGTGTGTGTGTAAGCCAGCACCTGTCTATAAAGAAATGGTCACAAAATATTGTTATTGTACACATTTTCAAAAAGGAAAGAAAGCAGGATGAGATCAGTGTATTAGAACTGTTTATTCAAATTGAAAACATGAACCAAAACTTTGTTATTAATCGTTTGTTTGAATAATACAATTCTACTTTCTGACATAAAGACTCCAAGACTCTAAGACATTTTTAGTTCCACAGCATTTTTATTCAATATTCCAGTTCATGTTGGCCATTAACAGGATTAAGGCAACATACTGTAACATCTTTAACATCAATATTAGGAATTAATGAGTAATAGCTTATGAAGTTTTTGAAAACAGGATAGTATGAGAATGGTAAAATTGAATTCAAATGAAAATAGAGGCCATCTAGCTTGTCTTAGGATGAGATGTTTGGTCATTTTCAGGTTTTTAATATTTATTTGTGTTGAGTGGTGTGCATTGTAAATGGGTACTCGGCTCTCTCTTTCTTTCTCTTTGACCTACAGAACATTTCCTCTAAGGTTTGCTTAATGGTCAACAAACCTTTTTTCTCAATGTCAGGCTAGAAAAGTAAGCAATTGGATACATATCAGCAGGGGAGCTCTGAGATAGAGAGAGCACACCACCAACCACCTTCTCAGAGGTACCATCTCCAAACATGAAGGGCAAACTGGGGTCAGGATGTTTGAGAGTAGGTGGTGTGGTTAATGTTTGCCTGAGAGCTATGAAGTCCAGCACTGTTCAAGCATTGATTTTGCATAAATCCTACCAGGACCTTGCTCACTTTCTAAAAAGGAAAAGTCAGTGTACTGTCTGCTGAGATTAGCTAAAATGAAATGATACAGAATATAGAATATACAAAGCAAATGCTCATATTGACTTGATATTTTTTTTAGGTACAAAAATCTTCCATAAAAATTTACAATGTAAATGCATCTTCTACTGGACTCTAACTCTGGGGCTCAAGGAGACATTACTTCTTACTAATAGATACAAAGATTTCTTTTATCATCTGATAAAAGAGGAATGGAATTCAGATGGGGTAATTCGGCCCTCCTGTCATTTTCGATTTGGTACACTGTTCGAGTTCATGACACTTCAGATTGCTCAGAAAGGCTGTATGAGGCCTCCATACCTAATGAGTGCAAAGCAGAGAATTCAATTTGCTTTCTGCAAAGAAAACTTGTGTTGTGTAATTATCTGAGAGCCAGAAAAACTTTATCAAATGGCAAAGCATGACATTTTTGAGAAATAATAATTAGATGGTAATGTTAGCTTTTTCTAGTGGGTGAAGTTTACCCGTGTCTGACACTCGGCCATTCAGACACGGGTTAGAGAAGGTGCCTGTGAATATACTTAGATGTGTGCAGTGTGTCAAGATGGGCTTTTGTATGAGATCAAGTTAATGGTGAAAAAAACAAATAAATAAAACAAATGCACAGTAACACATCACTGACTTAACTAAACATTCATTGGGCTAGGTACTATTTAAATTAAATAAACCTGTTACATTATTGTAATATGTGTGTTTAAAATGTAAAACATACTAAATACTATTGATATTTATATACATTTATAGGACTTTGCTAAAATTAATTGTATGACATTTATGGCATTTGGCAGACGTCCTTATTGAGAGCGACTTAGAAAGTCTTCATTAATAAATACATTGGATTCTGGTTCACTAGGATACAGACTAAGACTACCATTAGTCTTAAGCAAAATCGTTAGAGATTTGGCTGTTCAAAACATCGTCAAATTTCATTCCATCACCTCTGTGCCAGGATAGAGAAAAGTCTGGAAGCAAGTTTTCCTTGTACCCAGAGGGATAATGGAACTAGTTGAGCAGTGACTGAGGATCAGAGGAAGAATCGTGCAGTATGGGCTGAGTGGTACAGGTGAGCGGTACAGGTGTGCTGGTTCATTTTTGGCTTTGTAAGCAAGCATCAATGGTTTAAAACTGTTGGCTGCTACAGGAAGGCAGTCTAGAGAAAGTAGTTAGTGGTGTGGGAGAACTAAGGAAGGTGGAACACAAGCCATATGGCTATGTACTTTATGTATCCTGATTCTTATGATATTCCCTTTCATGTATACCTTTTTTTTTTTTTTATCAAACTATAGGAAATTTGTGTAAATGTACAGTATTTATCTGGCAACAAAATTCAATTATATAAAAAAAATTATTATTTTAAACGATTGTACTGTAAACAGCAGTAGAGCAGTGCATTGGTTTTTAGAACAATATTAGCAAACACTATGCATAGTAGGATATTTAACTTTTTTCAGCATATCATCTTCATATATACCTTTTTTTTTTCGAACTATAGAAAGTTTGTCTAAATGTATTTAAAATATAAAGAAGTATAAAAATATATTATAAAGATATACTTGACAACAAAATACAATTATTTAAATATTAATCATTTTAAATGATTGTACTGTAGTACAGCAGTAGAGCAGAAAAATATTATCAAACACTATACATAATAGGATATTTAACTTTTTTCAGCATCTCATGAGGATTCATACATAAGAAGATGGCAGTGAGTGCACAATGCGAGGCCCAGAGTCTCTCCAGAGTACATATGTTTACACATATGATCCGAGAGAGGAAAGGGAGTCCGAAAACAGTCAGAGGTCAAGAGCCGAAGAACAGAGCAATAGAGGAAAATCCAATCTGAAATCGATGGCAGGCAAAAATTCAAAGAAACTGGGAGATCTGAAACCGAAACAAAAACTTTCCGTGAGGGGAAAGATAGCCTGGAAGGTCTCAAACGGAGGGCAGAGCCATACAAGACAATCTGGCAGCAAGCGCATGCAGTCAGAGTTTATTTATACAGAAACAAGATGGACGCGGACGTTGTTCTTGCGACTGGCTGACAGTACCCCCCTCCAGGGCGGCTCCAGACGGCCTACCAGGTTGCTCCAGGTGGTCCCGGTAGGAACAAGAAATGAGGTCAGGGTCCAGGATATGGCGGGCAGGTACCCAGGAGTGTTCTTCCGGGCTGTAACAGGTCTGAGGCGGGAGACATGGAAGGTTAGGTGGATGCGTAAGACTCGGGGGAACTTGAGACATACTGTCACGGGGTTTATGACCTTGAAAATGGGAAATGGACCCATGAAACGAGCTTCATGCACATGGCGTTGAGGGGAGGCCCTTCCTTGAGCCTTTTAGTCTGGCCATTAGACTGAGGATGAAACACGAAGGAGAGGCTGACAGAAATCCCCAGAAGACGGCAGAACTCCTTCCAAAAATGGGCAGAGAATTGGGGGGCCCGATCAGACACAATGTCCCGAGGTAAACCATGCAGGCGGAAGACATGTTGGAGCAGGAGCTGGGCAGTTTCTTTGGCAGAGGGAAGCTTGAGTAGGGGAATTAAGTGACCCATCTTAGAAAACCTATCGATTACCGTGAGAACGGCCCCGGAAGGGGGAAGACCGGTGACGAAATCTACAGCAATGTGCAACCAAGGGCATCGAGGTATGGGAAGTGGGTAAAGGAGACCTTCAGGATGCCCCTTGGGGTTCTTGTGTTGGTTACACATGGGGCAGGCAGCCATAAATTCGCGAATGTCCCTGTGGACGGATGGCCACCAAAAATGCTTTAGAAGGTACAAGAGCACCAGGGTGACAAAAAAAAAGGCGAACTGTGACACCACTGGAGGACAGACCGGAGGTGTGTAGGCACCTAAAGCCCCTGTGGCAGGCAGCACTCAGGGACAGGTTAACCGACAGTGGCCCACTGGACATTCTTCTTGATTTTCAAATTAAGTGCTTTCAAGATTAAGTGATTTCAAAACTCGACTACTGCAACTCTCTGCTGGCAGGTCTTCCCCTGAACGCTATCTGTCCACTGCAAATGATCCAAAACGCAGCTGCACAGCTTGTGTTCAATCAGCCCAAGTTCTCCCACACCACCCCACTGCTGCGCTACCTTCACTGGCTACCAGTAGCTGCACGTATCAGATTCAAAACACTGATGCTTGCCTACAAGGCCAAAAATGGACCAGCGCCATCTTACCTTAGTGACCTATTCACATCTTGCACTGCATTACGCTGTCTAAAATCCTCCAGCACTGCTCAACTGGTTTCACCACCTCTCAGAATGAGAGGTAAATACACTTCAAGGCTCTTCTCTGTTCTGGCACCAAGGTGGTGGAATGAACTTCCCCTAGATGTCCGTACAGTGGAGTCCCTGACTATCTTCAAGCGAAGACTAAAGACCTACCTCTTCCTGAAACACTTAAATTAGCACTTTCCAAGTTTGTAGAATTCTAGGGTTATATTTATATAAAGTTTGTAATATGGCGTACCAGTGTAGATTTATTCATTACTAGAGATTCAAACACTTTTGTACGTTGCTCCGGATAAGGGCGTCTGCTAAATTTCTTTCTCGTCGGGGGATTGCAAGCGGCACGAGGCATCAGGATTCCCATTTCGAGACCCCGGCCGGTAGGACAGGGAGATGTGAAACCCCCCAAAGAACAGTCCCCAACGTTCTTGGCCTTGGGCTTCGGCGTTTGGCTGTCCGCAGATATTCCAAATTCCGATGATTAGTCCAGGCAAGGAATAAAACTTCGGACCCCTCCAGCCAATGACGCCACTCCTCTAGGGCCAACTTGACCGCCATGAGCTCTCGCTCTCCAACAGGGTGGTTTTGTACAGCAGGACTGATACAGCGGGTAAAGAAAACGCACAGGTGCAGGTGGTTGTTCTGGAAACCTTTATGGGACAGAAGGGCACTTACCCCCAGGTCAGAGGCATCCACCTCTACCATGAATTGAGGGGTTGGATCCGGAAGATACAGGGCTGGGGCTGAGGTGAAGAGACTCTTAAGTTTGGTAAAGGCCTGTTCAGTCTCTGGGTTCTAGTTGTAGGCCTAACGTATAGAGGTGAGTAGGTGAAGGGGGGTCTCAACGGAGCTATAGACTCTGATGTACCGCTGATAGAAACTAGAGAACCCCAAGAACCTTGGCAATTGCTTTCGGGTGGTGGGTTGGGGCCAGTTCTTTACCAGCTGAATCCTGTCTTGGTCCATCTGGAAATTACCGGCCGAAAAGACAAATCCAACGAAGGAGGTGCTGGATACATGGAAATCGCATTTCTCCACCTTTAAATATAATCCATTCTGGAGGAGCTGCCTAAATACCGAACGCACATGCTGGAAAACATCTGGGGCAATGGGTACTGGTTCTTGACTGTTAACCCCCGATAGTCGATGCAAGGACAGAGGCTCTTGTTCTTCTTTTCCACAAAGAAAAACCCAGCGCCTGCTGGAGAGGGCGACAGGTGAATAATGCCAGCAGCAAGTAAGTCCTGAATGTACTGGGTCACGGCTGCCCGCTCGGGTGCTGAGAGATGATAGAGCCGGCCACGGGGGGTGGCATGGGTCCCGGCAGGAGATCAATGGCACAATTGTAAGGCCGGTGAGGGGGCAAGGAAGAGACCAGAGCAGCCCAAGGCAGTAGTAGACATAAGGAACAGAAGTGAGGTCGGGGGGAATCTCCGGAGAGCATGAGTCCAGTATAGAGGAAGATGGAGTAAGGCAGTGGAATTGGCAATAAGTTCCCCATTCGAGAACCCGACCACTGGACCAGTCTAGGTGAGGGTTGTGCTTGCGGATCCTGAGGAAAAAGAGGGTTAGTTCGGCAAGTGGCCCTGTCTATGGGTGCCAATCCAGGGCCCGGACCTGGAGGATTTTCAGTAATGGCTTAGTCTCCAGCCCCAGCTGGTGGGCAAGGTCTAAATCCATGAATTCAGCGTCCAGAGTTCACAAAGGCTGCCAGCAAAAATTCCTGAGTACCAGAATGGATACAGATATGAAATAAGGGCTTGGAAGGGATTGATAGAATGCGGCTTATCCGGCTTCCAGATGGAGCAGATCAATGTTGCTTAGCAATGTTCCCGTATTCGTCAGTAAATCTGAGTGGCCAGGGCGAATCAGGCATCCCCAAATGAAGGTGTTATATAGAGCAGTGCGATTGCACCCACTGTCAGTTGTGTCAGTGCGGAAATCTGCAGTGTACTCGGCCACTGAAGGCTCACCCTGGGAGGAAGAGAGCAGCAAGTGTGCGGCATCCTGTCAAAGGGTGGCTGAACTAAAAACCTTGCGGAGTTCCTCAGAGAAGGTAATGAAGGTAGAGCAATGCAAGGACTGATTCTTCCACTTGGCAGTAGCCCACTACAAGGCACATCTGGAGAGCAAGGAGAAGACATAGGCCACCTTAGCCTGCTCAGTGGAAAAAGAGAACAGTTGGAAAGTAAAAATCAGACTACATTGTGCCAGGAAGGACCAACAAAGTTCAGGTTCTCCCTAGAAGCGAGCCGGGGGAACAAGGTGTGGCTCCTGGGGAGAAAAACTGGCCGAAGTTATTTCCTGAAAAAAACGCCCAAAGTTATTACCTGAAGCCGCTGCTCATGGGTGGCAGAGACCTGGACCAGGGCATAAAGGGTTTAAAGGGCATTAAGGGTTTTAAGGGCATTAAGGGAGAGGAAAGCGAGTCCGAAAACAGTCCTAGGTCAAGAGCCATAGAACACAGCACTCTTTGTGGTTCTGGGCCCGCTCTCGCTGAAGCACACTGGTTCCTTTGGGCTTACAAAGGAACTCAACCCAAAGTGGGGCAGCCACTTGGTCCTATGGAGTTTCCCTCCATGACATCTGCAACATTGCTGGCTGGTCTACCCCACTGACCTTGGCAGGTTTTATAACCTTGACCTCCTTGCCACTCTTACACACTAGACAAGGATTGGTCAGTTTGGCAGTTTTGGACTCTCGTTCCCAATGCGTTGTTGACGCTGCATGAGTTCCTGTAGAGAACGTCTTCAGGTTATGTATGTAAGCCTGGATCCCTGAGAGAACAAGACGCTGTGTCTCCAGGCCACACTGCATCTCTGCAGTGCTTTCTTCCTTTTTCAGAAGCTAGCGCTGGCTTCACAGACCCAACCTGGAGACGTTGGGTCTTCTTTTTCTTGAAATGAAAATCGAAACTGTATTGTTGTAAACCACATTAAGATTTTATCATCACCATCTTTCAATTTATGACAACTAATCAGTGGTGAGGATTAAGATCACAAGTTTGTCAATGCTATCCCTGTGGTGCATAAGCATGAATCTAAAAACAAGCAATGCAAAAATCAACAAAATAAATGCTGGCTTGATTATTTCAATTCCTTGGTGTGTATATTCTTATTAAACTTTGCTACACCACTGCTAAAATTACAAACAAATTTTTCCATGATCCTCAGTCAGAAAAAAAAATAAAAAAACTGATTTATCATGTAAATTCTCTGTCTTTTGTATTGCAGTCCACTGACTACTGATAAAACTGATACAACTTTTTGACCTTTCTTTAATTAGCATATACAAAGAAAGTGATGAATGTGTAAGCATTAGCAAGTAAAAACAATGTAAATTGTTTCTAATTGGTGATTTGTTAAGTTAATAAATATCTTAACATGATTTTTAGGGATTAAAGTGGCTCCAAGTTAGAAGGTCATCGATAGGCCAAGGGATGGGCCATGATGGAGTTACATGTTGCTTTAAAAAATAGAGATAAATGGGTTCTGTTGCTATTGATTTATTAAATGAAAATAAACTTTTTTTATTTTAAGATAATGGTGGCAGAATGAGTAAAGGTTGGTTAATAAAAAAGAAGGGCGTTACCTAGACACCTAGAAAAAAAGAGTATAAAATGACTGTGCATGTCTGTGTTTTTAGGAATTCTTTGACATCACAACTCTGAATTCTATACTTAGTCTATTATTTTTGCTTGGTGTTTTAACTTTGTTACAAAATGTATTCATTCTGTTTTCAGTTCACCATGACAACAGTTTTTTCAGTTTGTCTATACAATAGCATACCTTGAGATAATCCTAGGCTAAAATACTTTGTATATCACCCAACCTTGCTTACTTTTCACTCTCGTCATGCGTCACTCTGATTGTCTGATTTGATCATTTTTTAATAAACCCAACATTTCCACTCAAACCCTGGGAGATCCCTTGACATTGCTGATTCTTAGCCAAAGTGTATTATTTTTTATCTATTCCCCAAACTAATATTCTTGCAGCAGGAACATAACTCTAAAATAGTTTCAGAGTGCATTTCTTTTTATTTTTGGGAGGGGGTGCAAAATTTCAGGTACAGTGACTGACACTTTGCACTTAAATTGGATGACAGGTGGAAGGTTGTTAAAATGGAAAAAAAGCTATCAGGCAATGGTACATTTCAAATTCAAATTAGAAGTAGTAAAACTATGTAATGGTAGTATGACACTACTTCCAATTTACATTCCAAATTTGCTGTCTCTCATGCGTGGTGATGTGTTTTAATAATAAAAATGTAAAATTCGGCACAGCAGGTACAGTTGCTGCCTCACAGCTCCAGGGTCTCTGGTTTGACCCTTAGCTTGGGTTACTGTGTACATGGAGGTTCACATGTTCTCTCCTAATCTACATGAGGTTTGTCTGAACTCTCCTTTTTGTCTCTACCTTTTACATCAGCGTAAGTGTACGATATTCTGGCAGCCCATCCAGGATATATTTATCCCTTGTAACCCAGTGTTTCCAGGATAGACTCCTGATCCTAAACCCTGACTAAGACACAGGGGTTACTAAATAAAGGAAGTTTCTTTTTAGATAATGCATTTCCATTTGATACAGTAGTTTACATGTGATCGATGCTATACGCCTTTGAATTGGCAAAATATAAGGCTTTTAATTGTTTAACAATAAATTATTAGACACGAAATGTGATTAATCTAATAAATAAAGTATGGGATAGGTTTCACATCAAACCTAAAATTATCATGAGTTCTATTTTTGTGTACTATGTAATTATAGGCTACTATAGAAACATGAATTTAACTATATATACATAGCTATTTCCAAACCAGTTCACTGAAATAAAAAATGAAAGAAGGAAATGGCAGGATGTGTATTTGTTTAATTCTTGCTCACTTTTTAAGCAATGATTTCATTGTTAAGCTTGCTTTACTATTTAAAGCTTTGTGTTTACCCATTTTAGAATTGGCCCTTATTGTCAAGGAGTGTATATTCTATATTAGCAAATTTCCTGTTTTTTTATTCCAAGAAACTGATTTGGAAGCACTAAAAAGCTCACAAGCTTGTGAACTGAAAATATAGACGATGACCACCTTTTCATCACCAGATGAAAGCCACTTGAGCGCCTTTAAATAGGAACCTGTGGTAAATAATTCCCTTTGATATCCATGTCTCCGTGGCTCTTTCTCTTTGTTATGGATTTTTTTACTACATAGAATTTTGGATGCTGTTCAGTTTAACAATTTCTTAATTCAAATACATTTGATATGTATTAAAGCAAAGTACGACCCTGAGCTGTAGAAGCTCATTTGATGCTGTTTGATTGCTTATAGAATATTTTTATTTGCAAATGAAAAAGGCAAATATCAGCAGGTTGCAATGTGATTGGAAAAAAAAAAACCCACATCTTGGTAATCTGAGTTGGCACACTTTTATTCGTGCCATTCCCATCTAAAACTTCATTTCCCAAAATTCTATGACATCATTCACAAAGAAACAAGCAATTTTGAGGACTGTAGACACAGTGGTCATTCAAGGAAAGACATGAAGCAGGTGAAAGTGACATCATGTTTACTTTTCTTCGGCATCAGTGCCCATCAGTGCCAACAGCAAAGAATTGGTAAAAACCAGTTGGTGCTCCCATCTACTATCTGGAGAAGTCTGTAATTTTTGGAAATATTGAAATGTTTGGCTATAGCAGGAGGCAAGTTGTTTGCTGAAAGGTGGAGAGCAATACAGTGATGAATGTCTGCAGGCAACAGTGAAGCATGATATTTCCTCACAGAGCCCTTATCCCAAAATCATTGAATCTGTCTGGGATTACATGAAGAGACAGAAGGATTTGAAGCAGCCAACATCCAAGATGTTTGGAACAACTCATTGTTGAATACTTTCAAAAACTGTGTGCAAGTGCACCTAAAAGAACTGATGCTGTTTTGCAGGCAATGAGTGATCACACCAAATATACATTTATTTTGGATTTCTCTGAAAAATTCATTGTTATCGCTTTAAATATTTTTTCAAGAATTCTTACTTTATAGTACTTTTTTACACCTGTCTAAAACTACTGCACATATATACACACTATTGTGTTGCATTGGCTAGTTTTTTCATGCAAGATTTGACAGGCACCTTTTACTACTTTAATCATTAGAATTAACCTTGCTATTGGTGCAATAGAGAGTGGAAATGTGCTTTTTCCACTATAAATGTCAGAATTATTTGAAAGGAGCTTTTCCTGGAAAATGATAGGCCTGTTCAAATGTGTCTCCAATTGAAAATGGCTATAAGAATGAAGAATAAATCAAGGTTTTGTGAGGTGTCCAATCTTATGTGCAAAGGTCTTGTGCAATTGCAGACTTCCCTTTTCACCAATTAAAATATAAAGTGTATTTCAATAATTTGAAAAGAGTCGATAATGGGAAATAGGACATACTGAATAAATTTAATCATTATTGCAATGCAGCATTTCTGCATTATACATCTATGTTCAAGATACACTATATGAACTAAATTATTGGAACACCACCATATTTCCTCAAATTTTTACCACAAAGGCACACTATTGTAAAGGATGTCTCTGGGTTTGAGTACCATTAAATTTTTCTTTACTTGAACTAGGAGACCCAAACCTGTTCTCAGCAGGGCAATGGTCCATGCACAATACAATATGGTTTACATGGATTGGAGTAAAAGATATTGAGTGGCCTGTTATAGAACTCTGGCCTCGACCCTGTTGAACTCTCAAACACAAATCTCCACAAGCACCCTCCAAAATCTAGTGGAACATCTTCCCAAAAGCGTAGAGCTTAATATAACAGCAAATTTGTTTTGAGATATTTAAAAAGCACATACAACCCAGTCAGCAAACAAATTTGGCCCAGATTTGCCATTCATCTGGCACAGCTGGCATTCATCCGGCACTGGCATACAGCATGTGGGCCAAACATGGCCGGGTTTGGCAGAGGTGGTACCGTTTTTAAGGCGGCTCACAAGACATGGGCCCGATGTTATTTAGGACCAGTTATGGGTATTAAACTTGTCTGAGACTTGGGCCAGTTATGGTCCATGTGTGGCCCTGGAATCCAAACCTGGTCCACACTAGGACCATAATTCATTGCGGTATGTGGGCCAAGCAAAAGCTGGTTGTGTGGGCAGGAGCTGGGCCAGAGAAAAATTGCTATGTGGGAATGTGGCAAAACATTGTTTATTTCTTCTCCACTAACGAAAACAAATTGCAAAAATGCCATCACTAGGTTATGTATGTAACCCTAGTTCCCTGAAGGAACAAGAGCTGCGTCGAAAAAACACTTTGGGAATGCCTCGCTCTAAATCACGTGTAAAATCTGGCCAATAGGCAGTCATGACGTCATTGGGGGGCGACATCATGCAAACCAGGAAGCTACAAAATGGGAGCATAATGGAAGCGACATTAGCTTCTGAAAAAGGAAAGCGCCGCAGGGATGCAGGGAGTGTGGCCCGGAGACGCAGCGTCTCGTTCCCTCAGGGAACTAGGGTTACATACGTTAACTAGAGACGTTACATACGTAACCTAGTGATGTTACCTTTCAGGAACTTGATTGACACAATTATATAAGTATACAGTATATATATATATATATATATATATATATATATATATATATATATATATATATATATATATATATATATATATATATATATATATATATATATATATGTGTGTGTCCTGAGAAGTTAGGACATGACTAATCATGAGCCAAACTATGTGTAGCTCAAAGAAAACTAGTCTCAATGGTTCGAATTTTTTGGTTTATGCCAGGTTCAATGTGCACTAGTGGGACACAGGATATGGGTGCATTTATTTTAGGCAATCTTTGAACTGTCATTAGAATACATGGGTCCAGACACAGACAAACAGCAAAACAACTGGGATATTCTATATTCAGGGTCAAAGACTGCCAAGCCAAATATGGCTTAACAACTGGAAATAAAAAAGAGCAAGGTGTAAAAAATCCAACTCATTAGTGACAAAACATTGGACAGGTGCACACATTTGGAAAACCGACCAATGACAGGACAAAAGCATAGACAGAACCAAAACAAAACCAGATGGCAAAACAAACTCAAACTGATGGATGTCAAAAAAGTAAGCTCAAAGAACACTTAATACACTGGTAAACTCAGATGCGGTTGTTTGCAACACCAGGAACACAGGTTGGTGTGATTCTTATGATATCCAGAGAAAATTATATCGCTAATTATGATTTCTGACAGAATTTTAAACTTGGTCAAGTTGTTTCTTTTTTTCTATTGCAAAAGGCCATAAAAACAATATATAAGGCTTGTAAAATAAATAAGTAACTGCAGTATCTTAAATAATTCAGCTTGAGTTGATGATGTGTTTGAGAAAGAGAAGGAGCAAGCACATGGTGGACAACTGCTGTTCATGTTTCCCTCAGCAGAGGATGTCAAGCCTTAAATGAGATTCTGCATTTCTAGCTGACCTTGGTATCTTTTCTTTTTCCAGTAAATACCAGCTGGTACAGTCCACATGCTGCACTGCCTTCCATCTGTTAGACATTTCTTCTACTGTAAAGGTTTGATTATGACGGAAGATCAAAACTTTATAAACTACCAATCATTTGTAAATTAGCTACACTGAAAGGCTAAATTGCATAAAAGTGATTTCAGAGAAATTATCTACACATTTTTATACCATGATTTGTCTAAATACCAAATATGTATTGGTGTGTGTGTGTGTGTGTGTGTGTGTGTAAGCACATACATAGTGCATTGTTATATATTAACACGCATCTGTATAAACAATTGTAACCATGGTAACATACAGTTACAGCTGCAAACAGGATAAGGCAGCTACTACTGGCACAAGGAATTAACACCAACAGCTTTATTATTAGTAGAGGTGTGGCACAGATTCACATAATCCACCAATGTTCTCTCTCTCTCTCTCTCTCTCTCTCTCTCTCTCTCTCTCTCTCTCTCTCTCTCTTAGTACTATTTATAGAACTATTAAGAAATGTACAGTATATGAGATATGGGATCATAAAGAAAATAAAACATTATTTTTATCTATTCAATTTTGCACTGCATACATCAGTAAAGTTTTAAGTATAAGCAGGCATTAATATCCTGCATCACAATTGAAGTCGTGGATTCTGCCTTACATATAAACATTTTTTTGTTCTAAAAAAATTTTTATTAGTGCTACCTAGTTACAACAGTACTTCATTCATGAAGCAGCATGCATGAATCCCGTTGTCATCCTTTATCATTTGAAAAACCGAAGAACCCAAAAGAGACAGATGGTTCTGGCCCTGTACAAATAGATGTAAAAAAAAAAAAAAATAAGGAATAAGTAGTATAAAAAAATTAACTGGACTTATACTCACCCGCTGATCACATGTAGTTAATTATACGGATAGTCAAATTTAAAAATCCCCTGTTTCACTACTTTCATCACAACAATCTGTTTGGAAATGCTGAAAGAAATGAGGTTAATCACTGCTATTTTAGTAGAAGAAAGAAGTCCTTATAACTACAGTTTGCATCATCTGTTGCACACTGTCAGTGAGTAGACATCAAACAAGGAAAAGCTCCTGATTTCCACTGTTAATTATGATTGAATCTTTGATAAGTTAGGGCTGTTTTTAGGCCTGTCCAATTATTCAGAAGTGTTAACAAAGATTGATAGCATCATAAATTCTGCTAAGTACCTATGTGTTGCATTTAAAAACTTGTTGACCGTGTTAAAAACATTCTGCACGTTAAAGTAGAGCAGAATCCAAATCCTATCTTGTTAGGCATTTTTTCAAGAGACTTCATTCTGTTATTTCATTATTTGAATGTTTCACTTGTGTGACAAATTTATGTGTGTGTGTGTTTGCATACAATAAGTATGTATATCCACTTCCATCTGTCAAACACTACAGGAGTCTTTGCTGGTGCACTAGCAGACCCAAGAACAGTTTTTTCAAATCAGCTGTCAGCCTGAGTTGAACCCTTCACTGAAGATGCTAAAGTGTACATAACCATTATGACCCGATCCTGATTTTGGATGCTAAACTGAATAGTACACCGACTGTACAAAAAAAAACAAATAATAATCCATACTCTCCATTTAAATTCCTGTTTGCACTCTGTTGGCTCTTGTCAATTGCTCTACCATATTACTTGCCTTATACAGGTAGTCCCAGAGTTGCAATGGTTTAGTTTTTCAATCTTAAGATGCCAATAGCTATACAAAAACAATTGTAAAAATATAAAAATTTTCAGGCTGCATTTTAACTTTCATATGATACATTGGGAAGCTGCCAGGATGTATGCATCTCCTGCCTTGTGTGATGCCTTACTCTCACCAGCGGTCGAAATTAAATGCACTAAATGGGTATATGTATATACATACTGCACTTTTATCTGTATTATATATACTGTGTATATATATATATATATATATATATATATATATATATATATATATATATATATATATATATATATATATATATATATATCAGATATATTATATACTGAACAATTAAAAATAAGATATTTTGTCCTCTTCTGGATTAATAAAACATTTAGCATTGATAATTCTTCTTCTTCTTCTTCTTTCGGCTGCTCCTATTAGGGGTCGCCACAGCGGATCATCCGTCTCCATCCCCCCCTGTCCTCTATATCTGCCTCTTTTACACCAACTACCTGCATGTCTTCCCTCACCACATCCATGAACCTCCTCCTTGGCCTTCCTCTTTTCCTCCTACCTGGTGGCTCCATCTTCAGCATTTTTCTACCAATATAATTCATGTCCCTTCTCTGCACATGTCCAAACCATCTCAATCTCGCCTCCCTCACCTTGTCACCAAAACATCCTACATGTGCTGTCCCTCTAATAAACTCATTTCTAATCTTGTCCATCCTCGTCACTCCCAACGAAAACCTCAACATCTTCAGCTCTGCTACCTCCAGCTCCACCTCCTGTCTTTTACTCAATGCCACTGTCTCTAATCCATACAACATCGCAGGTCTCACCACAGTCCTATAAACTTTCCCTTTCATTCTTGCAGATACTCTTCTATCACAAATCACTCCTGTCACTCTTCTCCACCCACTCCACCCTGCCTGCACTCTTTTCTTTACTTCCCTAACACACTCTCCATTACTTTGCACTGTTGACCCCAGGTACCTGAACTCCTCCACCTTCTCCACCTCTTCTCCCTGCAACCGCATCACTCCACTGCCCTCCCTCTCATTCACACACATGTACTCTGTCTTACACCTACTGACTTTCATTCCCCTTCTCTCCAGCGCATATCTCCACCTCTCCAGGCTCTTCTCAACCTGCTCTCTACTCTCACCACAAATCACAATATCATCTGCAAACATCATAGTCCAGGGAGACTCCTGTCTGACCTCGTCCGTCAACCTGTCCATCACCACTGCAAACAGGAAAGGGCTCAGGGCCGATCCTTGATGCAGTCCAACCTTCACCCTGAACCAGTCTGTCGTACCTACTGCACACTTTACTGCCGTCACACTGTCCTCATACATGTCCTGCACCACCCTCACATACTTCTCTGACACACCTGACTTCCTCATACAATACCAATTTAGCATTGATAATTAAACATGGAATTTATAAAGTTTTAAGTAAAAAAAAAAAAAGTATTAAGTATTAATATGTGCATGGTGATCCAGAAACTGTATGTCTAGAACTAAATCTGATAACTAACCCTAACCCTAACCCAAGGTGCAAACTTAAATGATGCAGCGCAAATTCAACTGATTGATAAAACTGCTCATACACTGCAATTTTTACATTGTCGATTGCTTTGTTAATCCATAATTAGACCAGTATATACTATCTCCTGCACCCTACATCTAAGTCTGCAATGTTACAGAGAATGTATGAAGCCAAGTTCGGATGTATTATAACGCAATAGTTTCCAAGGTTCAGCCACTGGGATCTCATGCCTAACAGCTCTATCGCATCACATCCACCACTGAAGTATTGATCTGAGTCTGTCTGAGTGTAGAACGTTAACTTGTAAAGCTGTTTATTGTAACCTTGCATTGTACAGACAAATATGATAGATGTCTGTGTAATGCAAGGAATTTTTTTTATTAATTGCTTTCCCAATCTTGAAGTTCTCTATGTCTGGTCAGCAGAGTGAGATTTAACATGGTCACATTGATAAAGACAAAGAAAAGAACTAAGCCAAAGCTAGCCAAAACACTCCTATCAGCAAGAATGTCTCCAGGTTATGTATGTAACTCTGGTTCCCTAAGAAAACAAGACGCTGCATCAACCACGCTTTGGGAATGCAGCCAAAAGTTCCTGGGACAGGATGCTCTGGGGATCTCGCCGTGAGCTGGTCCATTCACCCTGCCACGCTCAGTGCTTCAGGGCACGGCCAGCTCCAGTGAGCACCCTCCTCGGTTTCCGCCTGGTATTGTAGCGGACTTAGAGGGCTTGCCGCCTCCCAGTATGCCCCTAGAACTGTAGCTCTAGGTTTACCAGAGGTCAAACCTGGTAGCCCTTCTCAAACACCCTCCCTGGAAGTTTCCTCTCAAGGGGGATCTTCTCTCTCAGGCAGGGGGAACAATAGTCCACCCTCGCCCAGAGCTTTGGAGACTGTGGCCACTAAAGGGGGCCTGAGAAAGGAACCTGGGATCTCTCCAAACATCCAAGGCAGGGGTCAGGGTCAGCATCTTGAAACTGAATCTCAATAGTGAGCGGTTTAGCTGACATGGATCTAGTATAGTATGTAACCCCCATCATTTTTGAGAACTGTGAAGTACCGGATGTAGATGGCCTTCTTTCTCAGGAGAGTGTCTACTTCCTGTTCCATGACCAGAGCCTGCCTGGGTCCCACCAGGGTGGGACACACCACATTGAACCGGGGCAGATGAGACCCAAACTGAATCATATATCCTCAGCTACAGAATGCAGGACCCACAGAGACACTTCTGGCAGAGCTTTTCAGGCAGCCAGGTAGTCTTTTAAGGATATCAGTCTCTCGAGCCCTGCCCTGCCCTGGTGCTAGGGGCCTACTGGGAGGTGGCGAGCCCTCCAAGTCCGCTACGAAACCGAGGAGGGTGCTCACTGCATCTGGCCGTGCCCTGAAGCACTGACCGTGGCAGGATTAGTGGACCAGCTCCCGGCGAGATCCCCAGAATATCCTGTGTCAGATCTGTCATTTCTCTGGGCTTTGGCCCAGATCGGCACACAGGGTCCCAAGTGGGGGGAGTGTGAGTCGTGACGCTCTGTTTCTGAACCTTACAATTTCAGGATTGTGCTAGCTTGTTTTTGAGGCTGCGCACACCGAGCAGCCCCATGAGAGCTGTGTGGGAGAAACCGCTGAAATGCTGCCAACTGCACCAGAGGGGTGTCGAGCAACATGGCCCTATCCCTGGTCCCTCTTTCCCTGTCAGAAAAATCTGAAAGTGTGAGCCATAAGTGCCTTTCAGTCAAGACAAGGGCAGCCATAGACCGACCGAAGGCCACAGTGGTCTCTTTAGGGGCCCTAAGGGCCAGAGCCACCATACGGCAGAGCTCCCTGATCTCTTGGCTGCCTGAGATGCCACCCACATCTAGCAACAATGCCATGGTGTACAGGCACACCTGCTGAGGTGTAAGCCTTGCCCACCAGCACCGATGTATTTTGAAGCGGGCATTATCAGAGTTTTTTCAGGGAAAAAGGAACACCTGGGCTGACAATGTTGGAGAACACAGAAGTCTTAGACTAGTATCTTTACTTATTATTAGGTAAAATTTAATTGAAGTAACAATAGTTTTACTTGAATAGAATAATTTATTAATCTTTCCACCAGTATTACATATATCAAGGAATATCAAGTACTACTACAGTGCAAAGTGAAATGCAAATTAAATGGCAGCAATTAAAGGTTGTTTTAAAGCAGAGATTCCTGATGCTTTTTTCAGTCATAGCCTGTTGCCCTTAGATATTTATTTGGAGCAGATTTTTATCGTTTTAGAGCGATATTAGTATTATTGTTATAATAAAAAGGCAATACAATTTACATACAGTACATGGATCAAGCTTCAATCACATTGCAGTGTTTTGCTGCAATGATTGCTTGAATTTCAATCAGGTTGGGTGTGCTTGAATCTGCATCTTTGAAATCAAGAACACATTCAAGTAATTTTATTGAATTGAAATTCAGCAGTGGATGATGACTTAGCCCTTAGAACTACACACAAAAATGCAGACTGTGCAGCGACATCAGTGTGAATTACATCCTCATCGTCTGGTTAAGGTCTGAAAACATACACTACACTTTATTTGCACAGTGTTTATAATTTCAACAGTGTATGCAAATGGGAAGAGTATGACTCTCTTCATTACTTCTTTTGGACACTGAAGGTAACTGTTAATGCCTTATGGACTAGCTAAGATATTTCAGTCTTCCAGGGCTTCCTTATTAAAGCATTGCATTATATGCTGAATAGATTTGTAATTGGTAATTATCAACATTATTGTTTTTTCCCCTTCCAAGACTGAACATATCCTCCTAAAGCACAGGCACTAGAAAAATTTCAATTTAGTCAAATTATACCTTTTGCCTACTGTGATTGCCAGTATTTTGGTAATACACTGGTTATCAACTCTGATATTTAAAATGTGGACTGGATATGGTTCTTTAGAGCTACTGCTTATACAGTAGATCCTCACACCGCATATGAGCTTCCAGTTTTACATTAGTCAAAAACTATTACAGTGGTAGAAGTGGTAGGGGTTGAAAGTGTGAAAGTTCACACCAGCTTCCACCTGCTCCCACAGTAAGCTATCAGCATGCATAGAGTTTGTGTGCGTAAAGAAACCAAGCGGAGAATTGAAATTTGGACGAGAAGCTAATGACAAAAGAAAACATGCATGAGAAAAAGGTAGTAAATATAAATGAACCCCTCTGACAAAAAAACTGTATTCCAATGGAATCAGCAATTACATTGTGAAATGGATGAGGATGTGTTGTAGCAACAGGTATCTAGCGGTGCTTTATTCGAACATTTCCAAATGTCTGTATTTGATCAATATGCACAGCATGGGCAAGCGTCATTATAAGCAAAATCAAAAACCTAACAAGAGTTTCAGGAACATAGACTGTACATTAAAATCGATGTACGCATAATCAGCAACATTATAATGAATAGCTGAAGCAAAGGAAAATAATTATAGGCCAGATCTAGAGAAAAAAGCTTGGGAAATGGAAATAGGGCTCTTTGTCAGCAGTCTGACATGACCTTTGTGCAGCAATGGCTCATTGTTTTTATTCTTTTGATTAAGGCAGTTTGATTTGTAATGTATGTGATAATAAAATAAAGGGATGATACCCTGACTGGGATAAATTTGTTAATTAAATAATTAAATGAGATGAACTTTTCACACTAATGAGGACTCATTACACACACTTAACTGAAAAGGCAAAATCTGTAATTCAGACTTTAACAATGGCTCTATAATCACGAAGAAAACAGACCTGAAAATAATTGTGTAATTCACCCTGGAGACTTGTGTTCAATTAGGTTAATGTAATTTGAGTGATCGCTAGTATTACATGTCACATTATAAAATGTTGACCTGTTGTTTTCCTACTTGATTATAAAATCCAGCTTTTACAACAACATGCATTTGGAAACCTGCCAAGAAATACATCAATATAATTTAGTTTATAATCGTGTTCAGTATAAATAGACTTTGAGCTATATAATTATGCAGTGCATACCAGCTTGATTTTCCGACTGACTTTTCAAGCTATAATAAACCACTCAATATTTTATGCCTCTTATCATAAAAACGCCGTCACATGACGTGGAGAGGTAAACCATATAAGACATGATCACTAATGCACATGCTTTTGCATGTATTATCATATATATATATATATATATATATATATATATATATATATATATATATATATATATATATATATATATATATATATATATATATATATATGTACCAAATATTGTACTGAAATCATGAATAAAACATGAACATATCAATAAATCAATGTCTAAGGAAACATCAGAGTAACTATGCTATAGCTTTCAACTATAATCAGTATCACCTACATTTTATTTGCCAGTTTACACTTTATAAGCTAACAAAAAGTACATTTTATAATAGCTAATAAAATGTACTTTCATGACCAACAGAAGTAATTCTACCTTTGTGAAAAAATACAGGAAGTGCTTGGCAGTGCAGAGACTTTAGAACCATAGTTATGCATACTGTGACTTTTTTCTGCATCTAAAGTATACAATAGAAAGTCGTCTAGGAAAGACTGTCATGGCACCATAATCATTGTTAATAAACATCATATTGATTATTGTTTGGCCTTAGCTATAGTTAATACTACATACCATACAGTATATTCATTTTCACTTCCACTTAATAATAACTATTGGAATTATAACACTGAACTATTAGTTAATTAACTGACCATTAAAAATATCTTGCAGTATTAACCATAGCCTTAAGGACAGGTCAGCGGCGAATAGCCATTCAGCTGAATTAAGTTAACCAAAAAAAACAAAAAATATATATATACAATTTAAAAATGTATCACTCTGTACAAATGTGCTAAGCAGAAACATATCTCAGAATGCACAACACATTAAAGCGTGAAGCTGATGGGCTAGGTTTCACACTGCCTGGCAATCTTTTCTTCTTCTTGGATGAAAGGACTGAAACCTTATGTGGTCTGGTTATACGAAAAAACTGGCAGTGAAGTGTAATGTATATATATTACGGGGCTATGTTGTCTAATTAATATATATATATATATATATATATATATATATATATATATATATATATATATATATGTATATATATATATATATATATATATATATATATATATGTATATTCTGGGGCAATGTTGCATGTTTGTCAATGTACCTAAATCACAATGTCAATTAATTAACATACAGGGTATGTAATACATCGATCAGGCATAACATAATGACCACCTGCCTAATATTGTGTTGGTCCCCCTTTTGCTGCCAAATCAGTCCTAAACCATTAAGCATTAACAACATTATCTTCGTCAGCTTTTTGAGCTATAGTAACTCGTTTGTTGGCCAGCCTTTCGTTCCTCACGTGCATCAATGATCTTTGGCCGCCCATGACCCTCTCATAATATTCTAAGCACTGCGGACTGGGAACATCCACAGTCCGCAGTTTTAGAGATGCTCTGACCCAGTCGTCTAACAGTCAAAATTTAGCCCTTGTCAAACTCACTTAAAGCTTTACACTTGCCCATTTTTCCTGCTTCTGGCACATCAACTTTGAGGACAAAACTTTCACTTGCTGCCTAATAAATCCCACCCAATAACAGGTGTCATGATGAGATTTTCGATGTTATTTATTCGCCTGTAATATTGTTATAATATCAACTCATGCTTGATCAGTGTAGATTCAGTTTGTGCACCACATAACCATCTCTCCACGCTTTTGTTTCATGTTTTATCCACTTCCTGTTTATTAAGTGACAGCTGATTGTGGAAATAAAATAAATTGACACTGCTTCTGTTTCTGTAAATGCATTTGTAATAGAATAGGTATTCTATTACATAGAATATGTCATTTACCGATTTCATTGAACTATTGCAATAATTGCAACATTCCATTCTTGCAGAGGAATAAAGTATGAATATTGCAGGATGTGCAATAAAAGACATCTTTTATGGTTTCTCAGAGAGGTAATTCTACTTCTACCGCTCGGGTATGTGCACTCGCTTTAGAATATGTTTTACTTACCATTTGATATAGTATATTTTATTAAATTGAATGATTATGCAGTACTACTAGCTCAAAGAAAAGAACGAGTTCATCCGATACTCATATCTAGGTCTAGACAATACTCTGTTACGATTTTTCCATATTTATACTTTACTGAAATATTACAGTGGAACCCGGTTATGTCGATGTCCTAGGGGGTCGCCAAAAAGCATCGAGGTAACCGATGATCGAGATAAACGAAAATCAAAATGGCGGCAAAATATTACGTGCTTGAAATTTCTTTATGTACATGATGTGCGTTAATAAATGAGAATGTACATGCACGTGTTTTTGAAGGTTTTTTTTTACAGAACAGCGTTGCCGCGATTTGTTTGATGAAGGCATGCTATAAAAATACATACAGTACATGTTTATCTGTCAGGAATCCACCTGCCATGCCCCCTTCAGCCCCCTTCAGCGTGTCAGGTGTTTTCTCGGCCGCTTTCTCTGAAGCTCCCGGCTTCAATCGCGCACATATGGTGCTCGTTTAGCATCATCACCAGCTCCTATTTAAACTTCCACACACTCACTGTCCGTTATTGTTGGTATATGTTGGTTCACGGCGGTCGTTGTTATCGCGCATGCGTATCCCGGTACATGTCTTCCCACCGGCACTCTCTCAACGGCTGCTCTTTTCTTCCCAAAGCGCACCGCGGATTCCCCCCCGATCCTGCCGGTGTTCATTCTATGCTTTTGCTCATCATCTTTCGCCTCCCGTTCATCGCATAACATTTAACAACAAAAGGCATATGTGCAGTAACTAACAGCAGAGATTCACCAGTATACAATACAACACATGTAGCAGCTGTAAGGTTTTTTTTCGCCACTTCCGCGAGTTCTTCTGTGGCTGCACCGAGATAACGACGTTAAATAGCAAATTTCCCCCCCTTGTGCTCGAGATATTAGGGTTCGGCGACATAAAAAAAAAGTCGACATAACCGATAAAAAATGCTTAGAAAAAGTGAGAATTTGGCGGGTCCACTTCAAAAACGTCGACTTAATAGGGTTGTCGAGGTAACCGAGGGCGAGATAACCGGGTTCCATTGTATTACTTATACATTTCCAAGATACAAAACACATTTTAACTCCTTACATTTATATAGCCCTAAATGGGGTCATTAGAACAAGTTAATCATCAAAAATCATCCTAAATCACCATCTACAGTGAACTGCTTATGCTACACAATGTAGAACTAGAGATATCCATGTGCATTTAAATATAGATAAGACAGCACACTGCAGTGCTAAGGATGAGCACCTCTGGCCTTGCCTCCAAACAAGTAAAATGTTTCACTATATGTTGGCGTAAGCAGAAATGACGCAATTTTGCCTTAGCAGTATGAACTCCATCTAATTTAAAAAGCACACTGATGTACCTTTGCCTACAATATCTGCCTATATTTAACAACGTTAGCCTGATTTTTCTTTTTTTGTTGTGTTTTGCTAATTCCAGTTAGCATCAGTTCAAGTAAATTGGCTAAGCCAAAGCCAAGTAAAGGTATAACTAATGACTAAAACTGAAAACAATTAACAAATAATAGAAGAGTTTTAGAAGCTAGTTTTTTAATTATGTAAATATGACATTGACTTGTTAGAATTTCATCAGTAAAAACTTATAAAAAATATATATACATGAGTACACTGTAATGTCGCAATTTTATTTATTTTCTTAACCTTCCCTTCATTACATTCTGGTTGGAATGTCCTCCTTTAATTGAATGAGTGGAATGTCTGTTCCTACTTTTATTTAGCTGAGATGGTTCATAGAAACCGTCTCATAAGCTGGTGATTTGAAACAAAACATCAGTTTACAGTCAAATTACATTAGTTTGTCTGTGAACTAGAAATTTAGCGAAAAAAATTATAATCAAGAGATGCTGAAAAATTCAGGATACGAATAGTTACATGACATCACAAGATAAAAAGTTTTATGGAACGTGAAAAAAACAAACATACAGATTCTTTCTCACAGTCTTATTGCTCAATCTAAACAGGGAAATCTTACCAACAGTGCTGCATAAAGGGGTTATAAATTAATTATAACAATGTCTAAACCCAAATGAAGGCTATACCATTATGTGCCAGACCTTTTCAAAAATAAAGGGTTAATCACAGTCACAAATATAAATTATAATAATTAAATAATTAAGTGAAAGACAGAACGATGTAGTTTTTTTTCATGTTTTCCTTAAACAATAATATGTCACACAATTAATACTGATTTAAATGGAAACACTTTCTTTCATTATATTTGCTAATTTCCTCGCAATATGTTAAAGCAATCGCCCTTCATTTTTATTACAATATTTTTTGGCACATAACATTATCCTTAGGAAATGACTGCCTTCACAGGAAAGACTTTCAAGTAATTTCTCATCATTTTATACACTTTCATGCATTGCACTATTTTGCTGTCTGCATTAGATTTGGTTAAATGCCTTAGTGCTAATCAGTCTAGTATGATATGTTTTCTCTGGAAAAATATACCAGAGTAGACTTTTCGATTTTCATGTACAGTATTTGGTTGGCAATTTATTTGATTATCATATAGACTCCAAGCATTTATTGACATTGTCAATATCACTGTATGATTAATAATTGTTTCGAAAACACTCTGGCACTAGTGCAGAATTTTAACTGCTGAGTTCCTGCTTCCCCCCAAACTATGACAAATGAGTTGAACACTCTTTTGACTAAAATTGCATAGCTTGTAATATTACCAAATTCTTAAAAAAAAAAAAAAAATGTTGTGCACACTCAGCTAATTTAAACTTTGGACCAAAAAGTTTATGAGGTATCAGTACATGGAAGTATCCTCTAGGATGTTGTCCCCATTGATTACACAAAAATGAACAGCTTATGTGGTAAGCTTCACCTGGATAATGAGCAAGGATATATGTGCTAGTGAACATTTTGCTAGTGAACAGTTTCCAATATTGCATACTTATGAGTAATGTTATTGCTTATCACTTATGTGCTATTCACGATGGCATGGATTCTGTTTTATAGAATACTTATACAACACTGAATCACTGTCAGATTCATTTCTGTTTTCGCTCGCTTCTAATGAAAACACTCTTCTAACATTTTATTACCAAATGAACAAAAATAAATAAAACCACAACATTTCTGCCCTCTACAGAAAAGAAAATCTAATTACAAATGGCCTGGTACATTACACCCAATCCTACAAACTTTAATTAGGAGAAAAGTACAACAAGGAAAATACATAAAACAAAATACAGATTTTTAAAGCTATAAAAACATATATGTTCATTTCTTTTTGTTGTTTATAAAATAGTCTGCGTGTCTTCCCTCACCACATCCATAAACCTCCTCCTTGGCCTTCCTCTTTTCCTGGTGGCTCCATCTTTAGCATTCTCCTACTGATATACCCCATGTCCCTCCTCTGCACATGTCCAAACCTTCTCAATCTCGCCTCTCTCACTTTGTCTCCAAAACGTACTCCTTATATTTTACATAAAATGGCTGATGAAGGCTGTGGAGAGCAGATCGTCAATTAAGATTTTGTTGACACTGGATCGGTATCAGACAATAGTTCCACTATGAGGTATTGTATTGAAAAACTGGAACGGATGACCAACATCAGACACGTGGGTGAACCGCTAAGATCTAACCAGTAGATGGAAGCAAATACTTGCATGTCAAAAAGTGAACCCAAGCTTTGCCTTTTGTCATTGCTTTATGCTGTTTTTATATATAAATATTTTACAACATATAAATCTGCCAATAAATCCCAGATAAATGTGCTATAAAATGATTTTTAAAAAGTTACATTATTATTAAATTACATTTTTGCCAATTTGGGTTCATTATATGAATTTCAATATGATATCCAAAACTGCTTTCCTCTTCTCCTGCTCCATATAATTTCACATATGGAAAAGTTTTTATGAGAGTGTGCAGGTAGAAACTGTTGCTGAAAAGTGAAACTGAACTGCATTGCTCTTGCTCTCCTCTGTGAAAAAACAAGGAAATGTAATTCCTCCTTACATTGCATTACACTCACATCAGTGATTGCAATTGTGTTATAGTGAAATGCAATCACTTTTATCATAGCCCCAAGCTGCACTGTGGGGTGTGGCTATAATCAGAGAAGCGCCTTAAAGGTGTTATTTTCAAGGAGAGATTGCTGTCCATATTACGGAAAGCTCTTTACAGGTTGTTCATCCCTCTCACTGCGAAAGGGTAACTTTTTAACTCTTTAACTCTTTCTACAAAAAAGCAGAGAGTAGCTTGGCCTATATAGGTTCACTCAGAAAAGATGAAAAGATACCAAGAGTGTGTTTGTCTTCGATAAAAATATAGTTTTTAGAATTTGAACATTTGAAACAATAAAACTTTCTTTCGGCTTCTCCCATCAGGGGTCACCACAGCGGATCATCCGCACGTTTGATTTGGCACATGTTTTATGCTGGATGCCCTTCCTAACGCAACCCTCCCCATTTATCTGGGCTTGGGACCGGCACTGAGAGTGGCTGGGGATGGTTCCCTGACCGGGGATCGTACCCGAGCCGCAGCGGTGAGAGCGCCGCATCCTAACCACTAGACCACTAGGGAAAATTTGAAACAATATTATTGAGTAATTCTGTATTGCATATTGTTTGTTTTTTCATTCTACAAAATAGCAGAAAATAGTACAGTTAAGATAACCCTTGTAGGGTGTGTGGGGAGTGGGTTTTATATCTTGGTGCAGACCAAATGGCTATACGGAATGAGAATATTTGAAGGTTTTGTCCTTGTTGAGCCTTGACATTTGGCAGGTCCCCATGAGGAAACCTCTCTTTGTTAAATAAACTGCAACTAATTAACTCGATTTATAATAATGTCAATGGAAGGTCCTCACAAGGTTGGTAAGGCAAATGTGTGTGTGTGTGTGTTTGTGTGCACGAAAGCCAGGTAGCAGTCGATAGTCTAAAGTTCACCTAAGCTATATCAAGGCCAGCAACTGGCCCCTTGAGACTATGGCTCTGACATAAGGTTAATACTTAGCAATAGAATGGAAGAATTCTATACCTACATAAGATCCAAATCACAAGAGAAATGGAAACAGTTCTGCAAACAGAAAATCTCTGTTTTGCAATATAGTGCCTGGATTTGAACCTTATTGAAAGCCAGGAGTTTGAAATATACAGAGCAGTCTGCCTGAACAAAGCTGGAAATATAAAAGAGCACTTCAACTAGGGGATGCTTGAGCATAATATCAAGCTGCATGAATGTTCAAGATCCCTTTATAAGTGCCTTTTAACCTTGGAAAGCTTTGTGTATAAGGAGAGATGATGACATATTCCAGATCTGCTATTTGTGATAATTATGCATTCTTTATTTTATTTGGTCCGTAATCCATGAGTCAGTAAATGGGTTTTGTCTGAGAAAATAAGAAAATAGCACGTTCCTGTCCAGGTGAATATTCACAAACCGCACTATACCAAAAAATAACTATTTACATTATAGTTTATGTAATTTTCTTTGTAAAACTTCCAGTCCCCATGTTTCCCCTAAATCAATTTCATTGACTATCTTTATCCTCCTCGATCATAAAAACATAACATAAATGAGGTTGAAATGTACACATTGTACTTCAATATATAATAACTAGAAACATTTATATTATTTACTAGCTGTGTTTTTCTCCCCTTTCTTTCTTATAAAGCACAGAAAATCTAAATGACTTCCAGCAGCTGCAAAGGGAGATGATCTGCAAATACCACTGCAAAACATCCTGCAAAAAAAAAAAAAAACTGAAAAGAATCAAGCAAGCTTTCAAGACTTGGCAAAGGGCTTTGGCAGTTTCACAGTGTACCCGTTTCAACTTCCGATCACATTATTACATCTACTGTATTTCAATAACTTTCTCATGAACGATGGCAGTGGCTTGGGCATACTTCTTTTATAGAAGCCACTTTGTCAATCTAATCCTGTGTATGTTCAACAAGCTACTGCCACAAGGAACAAGCTTTTTATGGTGTCAACAGGAATTTTTTAATAACAAATGTGCATGGATTTCTGAGTTGGTGGATTGTATTGAATTTTACATAACCCTGTATTTATCTATTCTTTTGAAGATGTTGTTGGGGTTGTTATGTATTTCATTTGAATAGGATTATATCACACATTTAGAAACATTACATGCATACGAAACAAACAAATCAGTCTACACCTTCGGTGAAATACTTTGAATAGATAATTTTAATTAAAAAGTGTTAACATTAAGATGTGAGAAACTTCCATCACCAGCCATTACATATTCAAAATGGAAAATGCTCAATGGTCATACGTGTGCATGTTTTCTTTTCTTTTCTTTAGACCAGCAAAAATAATCGTTTTTATTTTAAGAACTAAACTGTATTAAAAACAGTATCTTCCTTCAGCATGTAGTGTTGCTGCCCCATTGATCCCAAGTCCAGCTGCAGGTTTTCTGGATGTATACAGTAGTAAAAACTGTAACAGTGTCATGATGGACTGGTGTGTGTTCCCACCTCACACTCAGTGTTCCTCTGTTAGGTTCATGATCTTGACCTGGAAAAGGTTTGTGAAAAAACCTTGATAAACATGATCTGATTTGCATTTGGTAACCTGTAGCCACTTGGTAATAAATTGCATATAGTACTCAAGAAAAAAGCATGTCATTGCATAACCAAGCTGCTGTACAATTCAATAACATTTCAATTGTGCATTATTTCCGATCATTTAGAAATAGCGAAATGAACAAAAATGCATATCATTTTCCACATAAAAAAAAAAAATATGTTGTGGTGCTTGGACTGTTTGGAGCCTCTGATCTATGAGGGTAACATTGTTCTTTACTGGCCAGGTCTCATGGAGGTCTCCTAAGGCCGGGGCCCTTTTAGAGCTGGAGACAAAAGAGAGTATCAGTTCATTCATCCGTGAGAGACTTCATTATTTACACACTGAGAGATGAGATGAAGAGAAAGAAGAAACAAATCCTTCAACACTACCATTTTCTTTGTATGTGTCTAGTCTGCTAAAGTAACAGTTTTAGACCAGCACGAATCCCATTCTGGCCCAGACTGTTTTTAGGTGCTATGTGTTGGTTAAACTGGTCAGACAACATGGCGATGCTAGATCACTAGCACAACCTAACTGGTAAAGCATCTCACAAACAGGTTACTCGAAGATTCGTCGTTTTAAAAACACAGTGACCATAAAAAAAAAATAACACAAAACAATATTAATCCCTAAAGCCAATGGTATTTATGTGCATGTAATAGCCTACTGTATTCAAAAACAACCGAGCTCGTGCACCATCTTCGTCTGGAAACCCAGCCTGTTTGGGATGGACAGGTTTTTCCCAAGCTTTCCTGTTTCACAACAGGGTTTTGCATTTGTAAGTGCACTATGTAGTGAGGATAAGACATTATTCCTTTTTCTCTGTAGTGCAGGAGGAGAAGGGAACAATGAGCTGTTTGGAAGTGGTGCCACTTCTGTGCACAGTTTCCCAAGCTTCCCAACGGATGAATGATTGGGCGGATTGGATTCTACAAAAAAAAAAAAAAAAAAAAAAAAAAGTGCGTGCGCGTCTACGTGTGTGCGTGCGCGCGCGTCTCCTTGTGTGAGCTCGTGCGTGTGTGTGTGTGTGTGTGTGTGTGTATATATAAATATATATATACACCTATATGTGTCCGTGCGCGCGCGCTACGAAAAGCAGCCTGCCCTGCTTGCGAGTGTGCGTGCGTGCGCGCGCGCGCTTTTACTTCTTGCTTCCTATAAGCCGCAACGCCGGCGCTGCTTCTTTCCAGCAAACGTTTCATCGCGTCCACACAACTCCCGAGTTCATCTCGCGCTCGTTACAGGATTATTGCACTCCCTAGTCGCATGCATGCAGGAAAAGCGAGTCATGGCAATGTTTCCGAGCAAGGAGATCATCGTGATGCTTCTTTGCCTTGGCAGTGCAGGTAAGAATCGCTTAAAATGAAAGAAAAAAAGAAGAAGAAGAAGATGCGCAATGTTCTTGTTCACTGTACGCGCAGAGAAAATGTGGCGCGTGCATCGCTGTTTTGCGTGTAAACAACAAACCAATACGTTAAGTGATCTACCCGAGCTTGATGGATGGAGAGGAGAGTGGAAGGTGCACGAGCGGACCTGTTTGAACGTGCGTGTGTGTGTCACACACCACACACACACACACGGACTGCATCCACATCGCACTAGCTTAGGTTCATCCAGCTAGCTGGAGCGCTCAGTGTGATGCTGGAGGGTTCAGATGATTTCTGATGTTCTAATTTCCCCCTCTTTATACAGACATTTTCTCTAAATAATCCCTGTTTTTTTGTAAACCGTGACCAGATAAATGCTCTTACCTTGTAGCCAACTATGGGTTCGTAATTCGGAATTATATTTGGAAGTATAATATAGTATACAAATGATCCTCGAACCATCTTCCTTTCTAATATCCCAACAGCGTGTTTGTTTTTTATTTATTCATTTTGTTGTTGTTGTTTATTTGTGTGTTTAGATAGTCCGAGTGTGTGCTTGTGTTTAAATAGCAGTAGCTACTCGGGTGTCGCGCGCATGAGTAGGTGACGATGATGATGATGATGATGATGATAATAATAATGAGGAGGAGGAAGATGGGGGTGACAATTTAGACGAGGTCCCGCTCGCGGCACGCGCGCTCACCAGCCAATCACAGGTCGCAAGATTTGGGCGGGAACGATCGCCTACTCGTCACGTGGCCGGCACGTGAGGCTGGTGAGACTATAAATCTAGTAGAGAACGTACTGATTTTCAGTCGTGCTTAATAAAACCAAAAAACAAAGTTTGAATAGTGAACAATTAAAACATGAGAATTGAATTAACATTAAAACATGAGTTTTACGCCTCATGAAATTGTTGCTTTAAGTAAATACCTTGTTGCAGATTGCATATGAATCTTTAAGCTTTAATGGCGGACAAGATTGATTTTGTAATGATATCTTTGAGCTCCGTTCCCCACGATTCTGTTGGACTACGTCTGTGCAGGTGACCTCACACGTCAACCTTCAACTTGCTAATGCTAATAACTCCATTGAAACCATTGCAGCTTGCTATCTCAGATCAACAGCTACCCAAGCAAAGACCACATAGCTTTTATGTTTCGACATGTTGGCGATAAAAATCAATGCAGTTCGGGCCAGAGACTCCCAATGGGAGTGAAGACAGTAGAATGCATCTGATGAGTTTAAGAATCAGTTGTAATTGTGAACATTAAAAGCTAAACGTACATTAGCATTCAAACATGAATCCTGTCAAGTCAAGTTTATTTCTATAGCGCTTTTCACAACAGACATTGTCTCAAAGCAGCTTTACAGAAATTAACAGTTAAGGTGAATGGTGTGCATTTATCCCTGATGAGCAAGTCATGGCGACTGTGGCAGGGAAAAACTCCCTTAGATGTTATGAGGAAGAAACCTTGAGAGGAACCAGACTCAAAAGGGGAACCCATCCTCATCTGGGTGACATCAAGAGTGTGATTATAATCTTTAATCAATACAGAACGCTGGAGAGTGAGAACTAACATGAGCACTGGCATTTAAGATTATAAGTAATGTTCTTTCTATCCTGTGATACAGAGCATCAGTTTATACCTTAATGAATGCTTGCTTGAAGTAAAACTCCATCTTCATTGAAAATGGCATATTAATGTTTAATGTTTAAAGGCGGCAAATATTGATTTTGTAATGCTGTTCGGAGCTGCCTCATAATTTACACTTCTTTTATTGACAAGTTGCAGGTGATCTACGTCTGTTTTTGTGACCTCACACTTTGCTCAAATATGTAAGGCTGTAAAGCTTCAACTTGCTAACACTAATACTGTAACTACATCGAATCCATGAGCTTGCTTTCTTACAGGTCGCCAGCTACCGGAGCAGAGTCTCTGTCAGGCGACAAAGCGAGCGGAGAGCATTCATTTTCAACGTGTTGGTAATCGCCGTCATTGCAAAATGGGAGAGTTAAGAATAATTTGACTTTAGAGAGCAGTTTGGTTCAGAGATTGGGTGTGGTAGTGAAGACAGTAGAATGCATGTGATCAGACTCAGAATCAGTTTGAACAGTGAAAATTAAAGCAAAACCATACATGCATCGGTTTGCACCTTGTGAAATGCTCGCTCGAGGGAAAAAACTTTATTGCAAATTGCATATTAATTAAGCTTTAATGTCAGCCAAGATTGATTTTGTAACGACATTCTGAGACGACTTTTATAGTTTACCTTTCTATAATCGATAAGTTGGTTTATTTTTACTTGAGTTTCCCACAATGCAGTTGTTCTCTTTTTATTACACTTTGCTCAAACAGGTCAGACTGTAAAGCTTCAACTTGCTAATAATAATAACTCTATTGGAACTATAAAATAGCTACACTGCATTCTGCATTTAACTTTGAATCCAGTTGAAAAAGTTTGACTTTATGAAGTGATTTGTTGCAAAGACTAGCAGTGGGAGTGAAAACAGAAGCGTGCATGTGATCAGCCTCAGAATTAGTCTCCAGAATCAGTTTTTAATAGTGAACATTGAGGCATTACCAGTCATTAACATTAAAACACAAATCCTATGATACAGTGCATCAGTTTACACCTCATTAAATGCTTGCTTAAAGGAAAAATTCCATACTGATTGTAGCATGCAGATTAATCTTCAAGCTTTAATGGTGGCCAAGATGAGCTGACTTCAAAGTTTACATTTCTTTCTTTGATAAGATTCACTTTGGGTTACATTACGCTTGTTCTTGTTATCGCACAATTTGCTCAAACAGGTCAAGCTCTAAAGTATGGCTGCGGAAATTGCATACAAGAATATCTGTAAAAACTAAACCCATTTAATGCATTTAATTGCCATGTTACATCAGAATGCTAATCAAATATATATATATATATATATATATATATATATATATATATATATATATATATATATATATATATATATATATATATATATATATAAGGGATGCACCGAAATGAAAATTCTTGGCCGAAACCGAAAACCGAAAAAGAGGAAAGCAAGACCGAAAACCGAAACACCGAAAGAAATTATGCCAATTATTATTACCATTGCATTTATAGCTATGACCTTACTAAAATCAAGGCATTTCAATTTTTGTTTCAAAGAATAAATCAATTACAAATTATGAAAATATTTATTTATAGCACATTGCAACAATGCACAGGATAAAATAAATTAAAATTCAAACCTAAATGTTTAACTTAAATGCACTCATGTGTACATTAAATAATAATGTACAGGCCCTCTGTCCTGCTGAAAGGTTGTAAAATTAAATATCTTCTTTCATAAAAACAAAGTGCATTCAGAACAAGTGCAACTGCTTAAAGATACAACAATACAACAATATCACTGGGAAACGTCCTTGCCTTTTTAAAAACGTCCACCACAGACGGAGTGCGCGTGCTCGGAGGGGTTTTGCTTCTCTGTGCCGCGTACCTCTTATATTCAACATAGCGATCGGATGTTTGGATTTCAGATGATAAATTAAACCCGACGTGGATAAAGTTTTTGCAGACGCACCCCCTCTTGAAATTTCGGCATTACATATTTTGCAAATCGCTATCCGTGGGTCTTTCTCAGATATACTGAAATACGTCCACACCGCAGACAAGCACGTGCAGGCAGTGGTTTCTGTTTGCGTCATCACAACAAACTGTTTCGGCCGTGTTTTTTCGGTGATCAAAGTCTTTCGGCCGAAAACCGAAAATGCACTTTTGGGCCATTTTCGGCCGAAAATGTTCGGTGGCCGAATATTCGGTGCGTCCCTAATAAATATATATATATATATATATATATATATATATATATATATATATATATATACACTGTATATGTAATAGAATTATAAAAATCTATTTCAAATGACTTAAAAAAGAGTAAACCCACTGAATTGTGTTTTCTTTATGTTTTAGTTTTAAATAATCCCAAACTTTGTCAACTTTCCATTGTGATCTTTGGCTCTTCTCACCTCGCCGTTTTCTCTCTGTTCCTCCATTTTTCATCCTGCAGCGTCTTCTGTATATAAACTCATTTCCACCACAAATAAAAAAGTAAAAAGAAAATTCATAAATAAAAAAATCCTCATGCTTAATTCTGACTTAATTTCTTTTAATTCCCTCTTGCAAAAAAAGTAACAATTGCGGGAATGGCGAGATAAAAAAAGGCGGAATTAGGCAAACTGTTTTTTAAAGTGGTGGAAACGGGCTTCCATAGTGCTTACCTGTCTAGAGTGCTCCAGAGATTGGGGTGGTGCGTCAGTAATAATGGTCTCTCGGGAAACACAGTGCCTCGATGCATTTTTCTATTCTAATTACTTGAGATATTCAAGGAATCATTTTAGCCCTACTCCAAAGCTTCAACTTGCAAATAGCTCCATTTAAACCATGGGGCTTGCTACTGTATCTCACAGGGCATCATTTCCCCAAGCAGATTCTCTGTCATGAGCTATGCTCACACAAACAGCGATAAAGCGTCCAGAAGGCATTCATTTTCAACATGTTTATTGCAAAATGAGAAAGATGAGAAAAGATTGACTGAATGGAGCGGTTTGGTGCAAAGACTATCAGTGTTTCGGGGCTTTTTTAGATTTGTTGAGCGCTGGTGGTGTCACCCACAGATAAAAGTAGGAACATCTACTGTCAGGGACTGGTGACTGGAAGCGATAAAATCACTGCATGTGTGAACTGTATGAAATAGCTACATGACATTCTGCATTCAACCATGAATCCTGTGTTCCCTGTTAGATTTCTAATGTGAAATTGCTGGAACATGGTGTGAGAAGCAGCTCATCTTTTGTTTTTGTTCTCAAGAGCAAACAGCAAAGGCTAATAATTGGAATAATGATAAGATCTCACCGACCAACGAATTAACACTAAAGGCGTTACAGTTTAAACACCAGGATGATATTTTTCTTCCACTATTACATTTAAGGAATAAAGTTAGGATTTTTTTGAGCACGCAGATCTACCGTACATGAATATGTGCAGTGAAATTGTCCATATTTTTCTTTTTTCTTTTTTTTTTCTTAGCATCATGGCATGAAAGGTGGAAGGTAGTTATGTGCTTGCTTTTCCCAGAGCTTTAAGGATGAGTCATCTCGGTGATGTAATTCTGTAAATTACCGGTGAGTTGTTATGGGGCTTTTAATTAGCTCTGATAGAGGCAGTGCCTTCTGACCATGGGCCTTTCCTGATGCAAAACAGTGACCTTTGTCTAGATCCCTTATCCCTGATACAGAAAACTAACGACTGAATTATGTGAAAGCATCTCAGCATAAAGATGGTATAGTAAGTTTTCTATTGAACACTGTCTGAATTCCTGTTAAGATCATTTTTACCTTTATGGCACTTTTGGGAACAGATGGGCAAATGTGTTCTGCTTGTTATAATTGCACAGTCTCGGCTATCCTCGACTCCGTATTCAGAAAGGCATATACAATTTACACACAGGATGACGTCTGAAACAGATCTGTGTCTAATTAACTAAGATGTTTTACGACATTCAAATGAACTGCCATTTGAGTGTGAACAATGAATCAGCATCAGCTGTGTGGACGTTAGCTCCCACCCACTGCTCCCTTATTTATGTCATATGCAAATGAGATACCATATACTGTACATCTAATTCGCAGATCACCACAAATTTTAGCAGCCTTTGTTATAGTGAGCCAGTTATTCAACATCTGGCACAAAAAGAAGAAGCGGAGGAAAATGTGTTACTGTGAAGCTAAGTTAAGTGGTGCTTGTGTCCAGGGTTATTGGAAGTACCATACAAGTTAAGCACAACATGAAATAAAACAATAGAGAAATGGATATTGTAATGGGTTTTGTGTTTTGCAACGTTTTACAGAAATGAATATCGGATAGCACTGTTGGTTATGGCAGAGTGTTTTGTGTTGGGATATTTGCGAGCAATGTGTTAATAACACTCTCCAACCCCATTATCAAACGACAACTGAGTGAATCTCATTTTAAAGAATGGCACTCCATTGTTCTTGTGCAGTTCCAGAGATTTGTTCCAGAGAGTTTTTGCTTGCAGCTTCAAATTTGTTGTTTACTTTCCTCAGGTTTAAGTTTGCCATTCTTGTGCAAACCTCTTGGAGACGGGGTTTAACAGCACTTCATTGTCATTGGCGGTCTTAATGCGGTTCACTGTATAGTTATAGAGTTTGTCATTTGTAGTGGAAATTACTTCCTGACTTACAATATTAGTTTGGAATTAATGTATAAGGTTCGGGTAGTCACCTACGACTCATTACTTAGTGAATTAAAGGCTTAATGAACAGCTCCTGGACGTCGAGACTTCCGTGGCGTGACGTGGCGCTCGATTAAGCGGCTCATTAATATGATCAATATATTTTACTAAAACGTGAGTGATTATTTGTATACGACTGTGTTAGTTAAGGATCCAGTTTACAAAAATGTGGTGGTAAAAAAAACAGTTCACCGGGTTAAAGAGGTGAAAAAACCTTGCTAGCAAATTTAGATTTCCTCACACAGTGAATGTAACACTGTGCAAGTCTAGATTTGGACAAAATTGAAAATATAAAAAGAAATCACTCCCACCCACATGGTGTGTTTCACATTTTGGAAATAGATCACGTTTGAATTTCCATTTCATATTATTTTTTTGGAAGTACTGTCTTCTAAAACAAATGGTAGGTGTAGCTGTCAGAGTCTTTTTTTTAGAGCTGTCATCAGATGTCAGAGCTCTAGAAGGCAAGGTCAACTATATCTATAGCCAAAAGACTTTGAGGGGAAAGATTCTGTCACTCTGATTAAGACATATATGATGTATTAGAATAAGATTAACATAAACATAATAATTTCCTATTGGGAGAAGAAATGTGAGTGAGCATTTCTGTGATATAAAAACGTATATTATGCTTGTCATAAATATTAAATCAGTGGAGAAAAATTTACAACATGACTGTTATTATACATCAAGAATGACGTATATGGTTTTATTTGCAACCGTTATCAATAATGTAATATAATATAATTTACCCAAAGCGCACAAGTGACTTAAGCAAAGGCAAAGACTCAAGATCTTGTCTCCTTGTTGAAGATTCTTACCTGTAGCATAAGCATAGCGTACCGTAACCATAGGATAAGCAGCAGAGCTTAGAGGCATGCGATGAAACGCCATCTAGTTAAGCAGTAAAGCAGAAAAATTACAGTATAGATTTCATTCTCTCTCAGCAGCACTTCAATTTTCGCTAAGCTACATAGCTCACAATAATCACTTTCTAAGTTGTCCAGAGTGCCACAGAGAGCTTTGTAATCTCACTCTGAAGAACTGTACAAGAAGCTCACTGATGGATCAGAACAGAGAAAACGCTTTCCTTTTCAATAATTGCTTGCATTTTGCAAGTAGGCTAGCATTATATGCTTGCTAGCTTGGTACTGTGCTCTGAACTTGTACAGCGTTACACACATCGATACACACATCGTTTTATAATTATTTGATACACACCACGTGTTTTTTTTCCTCCATAAAATGCACCCCTTGTAGTAGAAAAAACTGAGAGACCTACCAGAATGAAAAACAAATACAGCATGATATATTTATAGATAATTTTACCGATGGCAACAGTCTGCTGGAGTACAGCCTTAACCATAATGCATTTAAAACACTGAGAGTACATTTATAATTAATTTATGGATACATTTTTTGTACTCACGGCTGGATCACATCCATCTTTGATTTCTTTTAAATAATGAATTCTAAAAAAACGAGTAGTTCCAAATCTGAAATTATCCATGCATGACCACCTGAATGGAACCGCAGTAATGGGTAAATAAGTATTACAGTACCTCTAACTACATTTGCAAGCTAGTTTACTGTAAGTGAAAGGAAGTGTGAGTGTGAGAGAATGTGGGAGTGTGATTTTTAATGGATATTGATGTATTTTCCAGCGTACTTGGACACAAGTAAAAAGGAAAAACAAAAAGTGCGTAACAAACCAAAACGTGTCTCACCTTTTCAACTTAGTGCGGTGGCCTGGGAAATGGTGAAGTTTTGATGTTTTGTGCTCGATATAGTTGCGAAATAGAACCGACTTAAATGAGTTTCCTCTTTTTTTCGTTTGCATTTTTGAAATCCGGTTAGCGCTAAAAGCGAGAAGAGATAAAATTGCATTTAAATATTCGATTCCAAGAGTGGCGCAGGAGCATCTGGGAGATTTTGAGAGTCAATATCAGATTACAAACGGAATTGATTATGCTAATGTCCGGTTTCACTATTGCATGCAGATAATAGCGCTGTTAGGGGGGGAAAAAAACATACTGGTTGAGTAGCTTGGGGGGATGGGAAGTAAAGTGTGACTTGACACTATGGGATAGAAGTTTTCTTGCGAAGTATGAGCGAAAGATCTGTTTAAAAAAAGACTTTTCTACAAGCAATTTGTACAATTTGTACAGATGAATCATGAACAATACAATCAAGTTTTGGAACAGTATGTTCAGAAATGTCAGTTTTGATTTTGTGAATTCAGTGAGCATGCTCCAGGCATGGTCTTGTCTAGCATAGGGAAGCATTAATCAAGGTTAATAGACATCTATAGCAGCCACAGCTGAATTTATGCAGGTAGTCAGTGAACTTCCCAACACCAGGCTGCTCCATAGCTTCCTCCTACCAGTAAAATATTATTAGCGTCCAAGTGGATGTCTTATTGTACCTCACCCACCTAGGAGAACCATGCTAAACATCTCAAGATCCAAACACAGGGATAAAGGGAATGAGTGGATTATTTCCATTTTTGAGGCAAACAGAAATTAAATAAAGACAACAGAAAACAAGGTCTCTACTCTGACATAAGATTGAAGTGGTGGCCATAATGTCAGTAGCTTCCATCAGTGACCATGCGTAATCTTTATTTTATTATTATTGGTTCAAGGAAGCCTTTTTGTTCCTAGGTCAGAATAGATCAAGTCATGAAGTGCAATTTGTAAAGAAGAGGTTGGACGTAAGCGTAAGCTTTTTTAAGAAATCCAAATCAGTAAACAAATGTGAACCAGGTCAAGTGATCAAATGTCCAGAAAAGTAAAAAGTATAAACAAAATAATCTAGAAATATTACATGGAAATATTAAACTAATCATTTAATTTTCCCAGGCTAATTTGTTTCTCTTTATTTTTATTATTTTTTTCTCCAAAGCCTGAAAGGTGCATCAGCCTGGTTGCAATGTTTTAGCTATGCACCAAACACACTCGTAGATGCATGCATACATACAAAATACATAAATATCAACATCATTAAAAGTCACACGAAGTTATTTAAAAAAACGCAAAAAACAAAGCAAAAAAATATATATATTTATCATGTAATGTGTACACTGTTTAATGTGTACACTAACAGACAATTTTCTTTTTTGCTTTTTGTGTAAATTGTATTTATATAATTTTTTTTAAAAATAATTTTCTGTGTAATTGCAAACATACTTTGTCTATCAAATGTGTGATTTGTGTTTACATTTTTATTAGATATTGCCTCCAACAATTTTTTGAGCTTTATAGACAAAAATGTTGGAACATCAGACAGATCTTTCTCAATGTTGCCACAAAGTTGGAGGCACACAATTATTTTGGATGTGGTAGCAGTACATTTTTGATTGGCAAAATTTAAAATAACCAAACCTATTCCAGCATGACAGTGTGCCTGTGCACAAAGCGAGATCTATGAAGATATGGTTTACTTGGGTTGAAATGGAAGATCTTGATTGGCATGTGTATAGAGCTCTGACCTCAACCGTTTCCATTTCTATTTATGGCATTTAGCAGACGCTCTTATCCAGAGCGACATACAAAAGGTCTTTGAGCCTCTATCAATGAACAAATCATCACTGGTTCGTTAGATTAAAAACTTAAGATAACTTAAGTTTAAGTTTTTAACTTAAGACAACTCTGTTTTATTAACAAAAACAGAACGGGGAAAAGTGCTAGTTTAAGTGTTTCAGGAGGATATAGGTCTTCACCTGTCGCTTGAAGAAGCCAGTAACTCCGCTGTTCGGACATCTGGGGGAAGTTCATTTCACCACCTCTGTGCCAGAACAGAGAAGAGCCGTCAAGTCAAGTCAAGTTTATTTGTATAAGTATAAGTTTATAGTGCTTTTCACAACAGACATTGTCTCAAAGCAGCTCTACAGAATTTTAAGAGTTAAGGTGAATGGTGTGCATTTACCCCTGATGAGCAAGACGTGGTGACTGTGACTGGGAAGGAAAAACTCCCCTAGATTTTATGAGGAAGAAACCTTGAGAGGAACCAGACTCAAAAGGGGAACCCATCCTCATTTGGGTGGCACCAAGAGTGTGATTACAATTTTAAATAATACAGAACACTGGAGAGTGAGAACTAACATGAGCACTGGAATATAAGATTATGAGTAATGTTCTTTCTACAGTCTTTTACTGGCTTTTGTGGTTATAAAACAAGGAACTACTGAGCAACTCATAAAATAGCTCAACATTTGCGATCATCATAGATCAAACACTAGCTTCTCCATGCCAGAGCTTTTAAACACTCAAAGAGGTCCAATGCCAAAACTCCACATGAAGTGGGATCCATTTGGCACGGGTACGTCTCTAGATGGTTCGGGGTGTTTGCGAGGTCGGCATCTACTTCTTTAAAGGTCCACAATCTTCATGAGGTGGGACGTGACTGGGGCTGGAGCAACCTCATGATGCCACGGGATGGTTAGAGAAAGAGAAGCAGTGGAGAGAAATTAGCATAGCTGCTGTTCATGAGCCTCTGTGTGTCTGAGCCCCGAACACTGTCAGGAAGACTATTCCAAAGTTTAGGAGCTAAATGCCTTACCACCTTTATTGTGGACTTTGCTATTCTAGTAACTACTAGAAGTCCGGAGTTTTGAGATCTCAGGGAGCGTGACAGATTGGAGCGTGTTAGAAGACTGGATAGATACATGGGAGCCAAACCATTTAGTGTTTTGAAGTATACTTACCTCCTACCCTAAAGGAGGTGGGACCAGTCGAGCAGTGCTAGAGGATCTCAGGCAGCGTAGTGCAGGGCGAGGAGTGATGAGGTCTCCGAGGTAAAAAGGGGCTGGTCCATTTTTGGCTTTGTAGGCAAGCATCAGTGTTTTGAATCTGATGTGTGCTGCTCAGGGAAGCCACTGAACAACTTTGGGTATAAATTGTAACTCTGACTGCACCCCTCACCTTAGATCATAACAAATCTTTACAACTAGACTGTAAAATTCAAATGAATCTTTGAATGGAATGTTAAAAAAAAGCACATACGACACTCATGGTCATGTGTTTACAAATGTTTGTCCATCCAGTGTATGTTAAATTCTGGAGCATATATGTCTGCTAGGTATCTTTGGATAAAAAAACTAATAGCCCAAACAAGCAATTTTTTTGTCTGGCCTAATGATTCATCAAGCCCTATTATGATTTAGATGTTATCTGATCACCATTTGTGGATAAATTGGGTTGCATTAATGTTAATCATTAGCATGCCACAAATCAAAAACATACAGAACAACCCCTCTACATCTGTGATGCTATACAAAGTAATAAACAGCCAATTTATATATTGTATGTCTTGGTTGGTTAAGTGTGATGGAAAATCAAAAATAGCCCTGATTCACAATAGTTCCCTTTAAAAAATCTTTTAGTTCCTCAAAAGGTTTCGAATTTGTTGGAGATGTTCAAATGTGTAGTCCTAGTCTGCTTTCGTCCATGTAACTTCTATTGGACCAATCTTGGAGACTTCCTGTTAGACCTAGGACAATCTAGATAGTGCTGCAGTATAAAAGTGCATGCTGCCATGTCACACATCTTAGTTCCTGTTCTTGACTTCCTCCTAATGTTAGACCTTTTCGTCACAGCTAGCTCGTGGAAGGTTTGTGGAGGCCACGGTATTAAAAATGGAAGATTCGCATCATAGTTAGTATTATTCACATGAATATTTCATTGTAGTTGCTTATTTTTTGTTTTGGTATCACATACCAGTTTTGCTGTGAGTAGCCCATTTTTGCAGATTGCTGTCTGAGGTAGTTTGAGCACCCCTCTGAAGCGTGAATCCACCGAGTGCGTAGGAACACGAATTTTCCTGGCTTGACGGACTGTCCAGTCCAGCTCAGCCAAGCCTTGGCTGACACTGTAATGATGCGGGGAATTTTTATTTTTTAACTAAGTACTGACAGTGTCGTTGGAGGAATCTGGTGCCATGGAGAAGCTTCTGTGAGGAGGCAAAAAAACTATATGTGCTGACAGTATCAGTAAACAGTGCAGGGTAGCCATTGTTGTGCTGTTCATAACTAAAACAGTGGTATAAATTCATCATGGTCAGAGAATATTTATTGTCTCTTTATTGTGGACTATTTATTATAAGTATTAAAAAATATGTGTAATGTGCTAACATAAAAATATAAAAAGAAAACAAAACAGAGAATAGCCTTACTTCTGAGAGTTATAGGGTGAACAGTTCACAAACTGGGTAAGTGAAGACCTTTGTGATGCTCTTGGCATTTTCTGGGATATTTCTGTGTAAATGGCCTCCGTGGGGGGAAGGCTGGTGTCGGTGATATGCAGGGCGGTTCGCACTATTCATTGACGAGCTCGTGTGCGCGCGGCGTCGCAGCTGCCGAAGCACAGCATGATGCAGCATGTCAGGATGATCTCCACTGTGCAGCTGATGGATGAGGAGTGGATTACTGCACTGTCCTAATAAAGTGCATAAACATCAATCTGGTGCCTTCTATGTGGCGGTGATGACACGGCCAGAATTCTGGAAACGTCATACGCACACAATATGAAAGCATTTTTTTCAATATGTTTCTGTTGTGTTCTCTTTTTTATGTATGTTTCTGCTATGTTTTTCTCATCACAACAGCTTTTATGTGATAAATAATGAGGTTTTAAGAGATATTTAATCCAGACATGGTTGCTTAAGATGGTTTTCTTGCTTTTCCAGACATTGAAGCTGTAGAATGTAGAATTCAGGGTTATTATTTTATAATATTCTCAAGTATTTTCAGTAACGTTTAGTAATGTTAAGTCCTCGAATGGTGTGCTTCCTTGAATTATCCCACCCCCCCCCACCCCCCCACCCCTTGATTTATAGTTGGCATTGCCTTCCCTCCCCTCCACAACTACCACTGGGATCTTAAATCACATAAATAGAAGTGCCTTAAGTTGTTACAGACCTTCTGTGGGTGAAGCGCTCCATCCTATATGTGGAGGATTGAACAGATAATATAGCCCCAAACATATACAAATATAGGTATGCAGTATTTCAGTGGTTGTTGTTTCTTTTCTTTTTTCCTTCTTTTTTTTATTTTCTTTTTTCTTTTATTTTGTTATTCTCAAGACAGGACCAGAAAGTGAAAATAAGCATCACAGTAAGAACCAAGTGTCTACTGCTGGTACAAACAAAAGCAAAATGATCATCATGTCACACTGTAGGATCTCAGTCGTCAAAATGTCAGACTGTACCGAGGTCAAAAACTGATGCACACAAGAAAAAGACCCTTCCAGAGTTTTATGTCATCAATCCGTGACATGTTCAGACCTGCCTTCTCTCGCTAAAGTTAGCTAGCAGCGATCTGTAGCGTTCATTTTGTGCATGGCATGCATTGATAACCAAAACGTCATACACACTCTTTTTCCCCTCCATAACTCAGTAAGTTTCTCTTTTTTCTGTACTGTCCACCTGACTCGTTTCGACATTTTCCCTGAGGCGGTTTGAAGTTGTCATGCTAATTGCGTCATCAGGTTTTCCGCTCCTATTGGTTTTTGGTTTGACGGTCGTCACACAGAAGGAAAGTTTCTGAAATCTTCTTAAACTGCCAGAATTTTATCAGAGGAAAAAATGTGAACATGTCAAACCAGCAATCAAAGACTACAGATTTTAGCCTAGGAATATAGGAATCTTCTGGGATTTCTCAGACGAACGAATCGTGGCCAAAATCATACAGTGTGTACCTGGCTTTGGTTATCAACATTTTAAATATGTTTACCAGTTACATTTCTACAAACATGTATTAATGTCCACCTCTACCGTCCTAACACCACCTGTATAGATCTGCTACGGGAGAGTCTCTTACTCCACCTTCTTCAGCATCAGTATGGTTCTTACCTTCTATGTTTGAACATGCTTGCCAGAATATGTCTTTGTAGTCACTCAGCAGAATTGTAACATATCTAGTCCACTAAGTCCAAACCTCTCTACGCTCCATTCCCATAATTAAACTCTTGCGATCTCCATCACAAGAGTCGTCCGGGCTGAAATATGCTTTACCTCGCTTCTGGTATAAATAAATCCTAATATATAAGAATATTTCTGACATTAAACATATATATATAATAGTGGTTTTGTAAAATTATGACCCATACTCTGGTTATTTTGTCCAGTTATTGATTTTTTTGGGTCCTCAAGAGTGCTAGGGTGGAAATTACAGACCAGATGGAAAGCATAGACCACAGATGATTTGTGGACAATGTGTTGTCTGCATATTTAAGATGAAAACAATCCTGTACTTGTTTCTCTTTCACCTAGTTAATATCCTTAATAACCTGTGGAACCTTAATTACCTGCTCTCTGACTTCAGAGCAGAGCAACACATTTGTTGATGCACTTAGATTCCCTTGCCCCTGGTACAGAATAGATAAAGAGAGGATGATGGCGTATTACATACGAGCTCACACGCCTAGCATATAGACTTGCATCTCTATATTGGCTCTCCTTTCAGTGATACTGACAGCAAAGGCATAAGCTAACAGCAGCATTTGTTTAACTGCTGCCGTAGATGTGTTGCAATGCCTAATTACCCTTAATCATTTTGGCTATTTTCCATTTCCAGTCCGTAGTCATTCCATCTTTTTCATCAACAGAAAAGAAAGGCGCACAGGATCACTTTGACAAATGTATTGTCATACATCGATTTCCTTCCCTGTAAACTGTAGCCCTAATGTTACTCAACGACAAGTTAAATTACTAATGACTCCACATTTATATCTGTTTTTTTCTCCCCCATTGGCTTTAATGTTCTTCTCGATTTAATGGACTTTATTTACAATCCTGCACCACAAGACAATGATGGTCATTTTGCCAAGTAACAACTTGCAGTCTGAATTATATAAAATAAGACCATCAAGGGTATGAGAATAATAAGGAGATCTTTGCCAAGCATGTGATAAATTATAGACGCTGTAAAAGAGCAGGGTAAAATAGGATTATAATAAGGTATATGTAAGAATGTAATTGCTTCTTGTCTTATGTACTATTGTGTGTACGATTTCCTGACATGGCTGTAACTGGAGTAGGTCTATAGTAGTTTTGATCGATTTGCGCAGGATAAGTGATCTGTGTCAAAGTCACATACTGTAGATGGGAGTGTTTTTACAATATGCCTAATATTTAATGCATGGTTTCATTATAACAAGGTGTAATATCATCATTTTACATTGCATGACTCTAATATGTACAGTACAGACCAAAAGTTTGGACACACCTTATTCAAAGAGTTTTCTTTATTTTCATGATTATGAAAATTGTAGATTCACACTGAAGGCATCAAAACTATGAATTAACACATGTGGAATTATATATGGAATTATAAACATAACAAAAAAGTGTGAAACAACTGAAAAATGTCATATTGTAGGTTCTTCAAAGTAGCCACCTTTTGCTTTGATTACTGCTTTGCACACTCTTGGCATTCTCTTGATGAGCTTCAAGAGGTAGTCACCTGAAATGGTCTTCCAACAGTCTTGAAGGAGTTCCCCAAGAGATGCTTGGCACTTGTTGGCCCTTTTGCCTTCATTCTGCGGTCCAGCTCACCCCTAAACCATCTCGATTGGGTTCAGGTCCGGTGACTGTGGAGGCCAGGTCATCTGGCGCAGCACCCCATCACTCTCCTTCTTGGTCAAATAGCCCTTGATGCCTTCAGTGTGACTCTACAACTTTCATAGTCATGAAAATAAAGAAAACTCTTTGAATGAGAAGGTGTGTCCAAACTTTTGGTCTGTACTGTATGTGGGCTAAATCAAGTTCGAATACAAGTTAAAGTAGGCTTTATTGTCATTTTAACCATAAACAGTTTAGTACACAGTAAAACAAAAGGTTTCCCTAAGACCAAGGTGCTACAGCAAATAACATACGTTAGCAAAAGAGACACAATGAACACAGAACTACACATAACTAACAAAACAAAGTGCATATGCGCAACGTTTATTGCAAAAAGGTAAGGGGGAAAAAGACAAGAGACAACATGAGACAAAGAAAAAATCTCTGTGGTGTGAAGTGTCTTTCCTCAGAAAGAATTGTCTGCCGTGTTTTTTTTGTTTTGTTTTTTGAAAGAAGACAGAAGAGTGAGTGCTTCACTGAGCTACTCCATATACTAACAAAACACGGCGTTATAACAGAATCTTTACCAATACGTCAATTCTGACAGGATTTAGATTACCTAAAGCTATTTATACAGATCCAGTTATAGTAGGTAAAAGATGGTGCAATCTTTCCAGAGAGGGGAGTGAGGAGTCTATAAAAAAGTGACTTATATGATCGATTTGCATGCAGTGAAAAAGCCCAGAAATACTCTGCTAATAATTATATTACCTCCAACGCCTCATGAAAAGCAATCACTTGAATAGTGGTTTCGGATCTGCCTGACTCATCTCGATGCCCTACCTCTGGATCGGGTAGTCTTTATTTGAAGACCACTCTCTGCAGCTGGGGATGGTTCCACATCAACAACCTAAAGATCCATGAAATTTCTGAGCATCTCAAGAACTTTGAGAATGGATTTGGAATGTAATTAAAAAAAACAGTCTACTACAATGGCTCAGGACCACAGGTTGCATTAACCTTAACAAAGATTAACTGTAATAAAAGGACATTTGGAGCTACCCAGATGAGGATGGGCTCCCTTTGAGTCTGGTTCCTCTTAAGGTTTCTTCCTCATGCCATCTCAGGGAGTTTTTTCCTTGCCTTAGTCACCAGCGGCTTGCTCATTAGGGGCAACCTTACAATTATAAGGAACAAACTTAAACATTTTTTATCATTGCTTTATCTGTGTAAAGCTGCTTTGAGACAATGTCATTTGAATTTTAGCTGCATTTTATATAAAAATCTATATAAATACAGTTTACATGTTTTAAAAAAAATACATATTAAAATATTGTAATACATAAAAAAAAAAAAATACAAAACGCTAGGCAAGTTTTTGTACATCATCCACTTCAGATCATTATTATGCAAGTCATAATGACACCATAATTCTCATACCTTTTATTAAGTCAATATAAAACCACTATGTTGAAGTGGTGTATATATAACACTTTAGTGTTTCATTAGAGCCAGATGCTGCTGAGGCTGATTGAGTGGAAAATTCCTCCCAATTATCTTCCTACATAGAAGAAAATTTTCAGTATTGTGACTACATGACTACAAACATTTTTCAAAAATAACGTTCTTCTTTGACAAAAAAAGAACGTATAGAAATGATTTTCATGACTGGATTGGGATGCTGTTGCAAGGGTGCAGTATTCTTTAACCCATTACAAGAAACATCCGACAAGCTAAAAAAGACAGATAGGACCAACCGAGAAGCGGATGTCCACGGACATGTCCACAAAATCACTGTCACCACAACACTGTGGTGATGCCATACATAAGTCCTGCAGACTTTTTTTAATACCCGGTCCCTACTTTCCTGTGAAGTAGGGGAGCTGATGTAGATAGAAAGTTAACCTGATTGGTATTGGCTGCAAAACAAAAGAAATTCCGAAATCCGGAAAAAAACAACATCGTTTTCCTTCTTTTGTAATCGATTGTCAATTAACCATAGATGGCACAGCTAATAGAAATACAGTAGGTTCGACAAGAGCTTTCACGTTACTGCAATCACTTTGATGCTCACTCCAATCTGCTCGGATTGTTCAGGGCTAATAATCTCGAGGGGTTTCGGATCATAGAGCGCAGTCACGTCTGCATCGAAGCAGAGTTCTCTATTAATGTATATAGAGGGCACTTATGAGAACTGTTCTTGGAAATGATGACAGCATGCCTGTGGTATGGTGCATTCATTCTATTTTATCAGAGCTATTTTACATATTATTACCTGGGTTTTTTTTCTGTGCCTGTTGTACGCATTAGATTTCTGTCCTATTTTCAGGGTGAAATTAAATCCCATACAAATTACCTTTTTTTTTCCAGGGGTACCAATAATACTAGAGTTAACCATACAAAAATGTGTACATACCAATTTTCTACCGAAGCTCCTTCAAATATAAGCGTGTCTAATCGATTATTTGGCTTGGTTTTCGTCCAGATTTGGTGTCACCGGGTCAATCCAGAAAACATCACAATGAAAATGGACAAAATCCAGCTCTTTCCACTTTCTTTCTTCTTGGTTCTCTGTACTCTTTTATTTTGTCTTTCATCAAGGATAAAATCCAGTATGACTCAGTGACCTCCACTGTCTGAAAAGCGTCACGCTTGCTCGGCCAAGCCGGATGTGTCATGAACCCCACTGTGTTATCTTTGTACTTGCTCGGATATTACATACGGAGAATGAGGCAAAAGGCTGCCGACAGCCAGGCCATCTCATTTCAAATGATGTGTTCATTAGACAAGTAGTCATTAATTTCTCAGAAACAAAATAAATGTACCGTTGAGAATTTTTCACATTTTATGTTGAAGAAAGACACGTCACCCGTTTAGATAAATTGGTGGTTCAAGAGGACAGCATGACATAAATGTTTAATTTAGTTGCTGTGATTCACCAAACCATATAAGGTGATTAAAACTTGTTCAGACAGGCAGAGTCTGAGTGGACAGTACAATTTAGCAGAAGGGTTTATTCTCTTTAAAAGAGTAACATTTATTTAGAAAATAAGAGCAAATGAGGGAATATTTTTACATGATGCCAGTATAGTGGCCATTTAATGATCTAATCTGAATGAAAACTACTATTATTATTATCCATAGGCTATTATTTACTAGTCAGCAGTGTGGGACTGTTTAAAAATTTTTATTAAGGATGTTTGAATAGCAGTTTGGTTAGCTAAAATTTTAAGAAGAGTACGGTAATGTCAAGATGGGGTACATAAACAGGAAGAGGGGGTATGGTAATCTCAAGAGGGAAAATACAGGTATTCCTCGACTCACGATGGAGAAGCGTTCCAATGACTCCATCTTACTCAAAAAATATCCTAAGTCAAGACAAGGCCTAACCGACCCAGGAGTCTTGGTGATTAGTACGGGGTAGCAATGGGGGAGGGAGTAAAGTAATCTCAAAAGGGGGTGCAGTTATGTCAAGAGGGGGAAGAGTAACGTCAAGAGATTCAACAGTAAAATCAAGAGGGAATAAAATCATGTCAAAATGGGGTACAGTACAATAAGGCCCACATTTCCTCATTCAATGTTTTAAGTTATCTGAGATCACTGATGCACTTTTTGTGACATGGTCTGTGGACTGATGCACCACCTAAAAGTGCGATGTCCAGCATACAGCATAGCAACAAAGCATAAAAGTAGCCAAACCAACATGCCAACTCCATCTGTCTCTATAGTATTTGTAAAGGCAATGGAATTTGCAAACGACCGTGCCAAAGCCTGTGGCTTACTAAGAAAATAATGGAATTCATTGCCTTTGACCAGCCTTTCTTTGTGGCTTTTTTTGTTTTGTTTGTTTGTTTGTTTTTGTTTTTACAGAACTAACTCAGTATTTAGATAATTGGTTACAATTTTGTATTATATTCAATAAATTTTTATTTGTATAGAAGTTATTGACATTTTCTCAAAGCAGCTTTACAAAGATTAAAAGGTAATAAAGCTGTATAAGTCTGGTGCAAATAAGTTGCTTATAATTTTGAGTTCCCATATCCCTAATGAGCAGGCCAGTGGCAACTGTGGCATGGAAAATCTACATGAGATGGCATGTGAGCGGTAACCCATCCTCATTTGGGTGCCAATAAATGTCCATTCATTACAGTTCCATTATTGTTAAGGTTTTGCTGTTTAGTAATAGGTACTTAAATGCAGAACTGTTCATGCAAATAGAGGTCCTGAGCAATTGTAGTAGTTTTGATATTATTACGGTCTAAATCCATCCCCAAAGTTCGTGAGTTGCTTCATGGATCTTTAGGTTATCGATGTGAAACCATCCCCAGCTGCAAAGAGTGGTCTTTTTAATTGAAGAGAATGAAGAGGATGAATTAGGGAAAAAGGGATAGGAACACTGGCCACTGGTACCTCAGGATTACTCAGAGAGAGAGAGAGAGAGAGAGAGAGAGAGAGAGAGAGAGAGAGAAGAGGGATGACGAGAAGAGAGAAATAAAAATTGATAAGTATTCATGAAATGAATCATAGATGTTACATAAAGAATTTTTCTAATGAAGAATATAGTATGCAATAAAATACACATTTGAATGGTTATATTTTGTTATTGGTATTTTTGACGTCATTTAGTAATCACAGAATACATTTTGTACATTGCTTGTACTTTTTCAGCTGCTGATTATTCCACTAATGAAAATGATTAAAAAGCATAATATTTAAACAATTATATAAAAGGTTATTTTTAAAGTTATGTTTTTTCCCTTTTTTCAGCTTAGTGTATCCAGAATTTTTGGCCAAATAATTTCAGCACGGTGCATCACTACAAACTAATTTTCTAGCTATAGCTCATGCTAATTGTTCTGAATCCCACCACCTGCCGCACTACACCCATCGACTTTTACTTGTTAGATTAATTTGCACAGATGGCAGGAACATGTGGAAACACTGACAAAACTGGGCAAAATAAAACTCAGCGTTGTATAACTAACATAACTCATTTAACATATGGGGAGAAAATAATTACGTTAGCCGTACTTGAGTAATATTTTATGTGCGAGCTGAAATAAAAACACCATAGATCATAAACAAACAGGGCCAATGATTTGCTGACTCCATCTCTGCCCATCCCTTTTCAGTTTGTTAGTTCTGCCAGGTCCCCTGTGAATTAGGGGGGAAAAAAGCTGAATGCTTTGTGCGCGTAGTTGTGTAGATATAGCATAAATTCTTAAACTCTTTTTTTTTTTTTTTTTTGCAAACGTATATGTGTGCTTTTATAGATTACCAAAATCCATTGTGTTGTTTCAAGCCTGAAGAAGATTTTTAAAAATTGGAAGAGAATGTACTATAGCTCTTTAATAATAAACCCCAACAGAGTCCTGTCATAACAAAGACTCTATGCCACTTGACTATTCAGTGAGTACCATGAAACAAGGAGATATTATGGACTAATTATAAAAAAAAAAAAAAAAAATTTTAATTAATTAAGCTATGAAAAAGACAAAAGGGAGTAGTCTTATTATGATTATATTAAGCAGACACTGAAATTACAATGGTGACAAGATTGCTATTCATTTATATGTCTAATTGTCTAATTATGTAACTAATGTAACTATTGTAATATAAATGTATATATATATATATATATATATATATATATATATATATATATATATATATATATATATATCATGGCTATGTGAACAGTGAACAAGCACTGTATTATTCCACATTCAGTAAAGAAAAATTGCTATGTCATGCTGTAGTAAGTACAAAGAGCACAGCTTGCATTTCTCTATATGCTTTAGCTGCCTTCAGGCTGCTGCTCTGTAAATACTCAGTGACGGAACAGGGTCACTTTGCCATTTTTTTCATCTTCCGAGACATGATTGTGTGTGGCTGAATAGCAAATCTAATGCCTCTTTCATATTAATGGAGGGTTGGGAGAAGTTATTTTCCGTATGACTTTGCTAGCTTTTGGTCTTGCTTTAATGATAGAGCAGATTGTTCGTAGTTCTTACATCATATTGGTTTAGCTGACCACTAGCATCATGCACTTAGGAGAGTAAAGCCTACTTTAATAGCTTGAAAGGAAGAACAGTTTTTCAAAAAAACTCCAGTGTAGCATAAGGAAAAGGAAGGGACACTATAAAAACGATGAACTATTCCCAAATCCAAGAAGTCCAGTCATGTTTTTTCTGTAAAGTATTTGTATAGACACCGTTTTAGTATGAGTGTTAATACAAATACAAGTTGCTTAGTGTTTTTTTATTTCTCAGTTACAATAAAGAGTGGCTCCAGAGTCCTGGGTTTGATAATGATCACAGATTTCTTTGTGGCGTTTCTGTGGATGTTCTCTTCATGTCCTTGTGGGTTGCCTGCACATTCCCCACTTTCCTTCCATCTCTAAAAAATATGTCGGTAGGAGGATTGGTTTAGAGAAATTGCCCCGGGTGTGAATAAAGCGGTCGCTGAAAGTGAGTTAGTGACTGTGTAAGCTGCACCCCCTGTATATTCTAGACACAATATTTGGTCTTCTGGTATGTGCAAATTAGACTGCGGTCCATTAATGAAAGGTTTATAAATAATAAATGAATCAGTTTCCATACTTGGCACTGGGATGTCACTACTATTTCAAGGTGGTTACCATGGGATAGTAGTGACACCCTAGTGCCAAGTATAGAAACCGATTCATGTATTATTTATTAATTTTTACAATGCTTGACCAGGTTTCCATTCTTTACATCTTCTCAAAGGTGTTTTATCCATTATATTATACAGTTTTATACAACCTTTTTTTTAATTTAGTTTGTATTGTTGTTCAATTATGTGTGGCAGGTACATTTTTACATTGTAATATTTTCCATAATATACAGTATAATTATAGACATAACTGAAATATTTTTTTTAATTTTCACCATACATGAACCAATATCTTAAATATCTACTTAGCCCAAAAAGGGGAAAAGGAATAAAATCATATTGAAAGATTCCATTCGATTCAGTTTTATTTGTGAGTTCTGTAGACCTGTAAAAAAAAATTACATTGGAATTATTCATTTCAAATTCATAAATTTAACCCTATTTATCCATAATGAACGAGCCAAAGGCAAAGATGGCAAGGAAATACTCTGAGACAATTTGAGGAAGAAACCTTGAGAGGAATCAGAGTTTATAGGAACCCATTCTTCTTTTAGTGATACCATTTATCATCTGTTTAATGATGGAGACTTAAGTGCAAATTTGTACAACAATTGTTCTTATTAGTTGTAGTTCAGAGCCAATCTTCATGGTATCTGTCTGGTACCATCCACTGACCTACATTGAGTCACCCTCAGTATTAAAACTCAAGTATTTTGACAGCCTGTATTTGATAACGTCAAAACATTTCCTATATTGACTTGGACCTGTCTTCGAGTTACAGCCATTTTTACTTGCATGTTTCTTAGTCTTAGTCATTAGTAATGATAAATACTGTATTGGTTTTGATAAATAACGATTGGCCAAAACTTTAAAAGTTATTTATTCTTCCAAAAAACCCAGCCGACTCCCTGTCGCACTGCACAAATAAAGCCAGCTAGTTCGAAGTAAAGGCTTGGCTACAAAAAAAAAGATTTTGACTTGGTTTTGCTTGTATTTGTACTTAGCCTTGACAGTTCCCTTTTAAACTTGGTCTTGACTCAATCTCGGCCAGTCCTAATCCTGTATTTATCTTGACTTTGCAGTGGTGCTGTAGACTGCTGACTACTGACTTCTGTTGAATTCTTGATTTGTCCATTAAATAGATCTAATGATATTTGAGAATACATTGTTCCAATGAGATAATTATTGCAGTTGTCTGTATTTTGATATTACTACTAGATGGAAAGCATTTTTGCAGATGACAGGTGCACAAAGCAGCACACGATTACTTGCTTGTCTGGCTACCAGTTCGGGTTAAAATTGGCTGGAAAACGAAAAGCTGTGCTTACAGCATGAGCCAAACACATGTAAAGGACATCTTCTCATATATAATTTGATAGATTAAATAAACAGTACATTTTTTAATATCATAACAGCAGAAAGAATGAACTGACAAGCAGCATAATACTAAGATGCAATCTATACAAAAAGAATTAATGTAAAGGGTCATGAAAGATGCTTAAATTCTTTTCAGCATTATCAACATGTCCTGCATGTCAGCACCTTCTGAGATTCGCATTGAATCTCCGTAATGGTGTCAAAAGGGCAACCTTAAAGCTGGATCTTCACCTTTGGGAAGATGGCGAAGTCCACAGGAACCTAATCTGGCGAGTAGGGTGTGTGCGGAATGTGATCATGTGGATTGTTCTCCGACGATCATCATGCACAAGTTGCCAAATGCTTTCGACATTTTCGGGGGTTGAGCTTATTGAAGATCTTCCTGATCTCTCGTTGTCTTCTACTGATGTTCTTCCCCTCTTGAAGCATTGGGCCAACACCTCAAACGACTCAAACAGAGGCCATGTCAAACGTCTCAACATGCCGGATTTGCCCATTTGCCACGTGGTCAGAATAGCATCATTAGTGTCCAAGCTTTTGATACCACCTTGTGTGTATATATACAGTGGGTACGGAAAGTATTCAGACCCCCTTAAATTTTTCACTCTTTTTTATTTTGCAGCCATTTGCTAAAATCATTTAAGTTCATTTCTTTTCCTAATTAATGTACACATAGCACCCTATATTGACAGAAAAACACAGAATTGTTGACATTGTTGCAGATTTATTAAAAAAGAAAAACTGAAATATCACATGGTCCTAAGTATTCAGACCCTTTGCTCAGTATTTAGTAGAAGCCCCCTTTTGATCTAATACAGCCAGGAGTCTTTTTTGGAAAGATGCAACAAGTCTTTCACACCTGGATTTGGGGATCCTCTGCCATTCCTCCTTGCAGATCCTCTTCAGTTCTGTCAGGTTGGACGGTAAACGTTGGTGGACAGCTATTTTTAGGTCTCTCCAGAGATGCTCAATTGGGTTTAAGTCATTGCTCTGGCTGAGCCATTCAAGAACAGTCACAGAGTTGTTGTGAAGCCACTCCATCGTTATTTTAGCTGTGTGCTTAGGGTCATTGTCTTGTTGGAAGGTAAACCTTCAGCCCAGTCTGAGGTCCAAAGCACTCTGGAGAAGGTTTTTGTCCAGGATATCCCTGTGCTTGGCCGCATTCATCTTTCCCTTGATTGCAACCAGTCGTCCTGTCCCTACAGCTGAAAAACACCTCCACAGCATGATGCTGCCACCACCATGCTTCATTGTTGAGACTGTACTGGACAGGTGATGAGCAGTGCCTGGTTTTCTCCACACATACCGCTTAGAATTAAGGCCAAAAAGTTCTATCTTGGTTTTATCAGACCAGAGAATCTTATTTCTCACCATCTTGGAGAACTCCATGCGGGTTTTCATGTGTCCTGCACTGAGGAGAGGCTTCCGTCGGGCCACTCTGCTATAAAGCCCCACTGGTGAAGGGCTGCAGTGATGGTTGACTTTCTACAACTTTCTCCCATCTCCCGACTGCATCTCTGGAGCTCAGCCACAGTGATCTTTGGGTTCTTCTTTACCTCTCTCACCAAGGCTCTTCTCCCCCGATAGCTCAGTTTGGCCGGACGGCCAGCTCTAGGAATGGTTCTGGTCGTCCCAAACGTCTTCCATTTGAGGATTATGGAGGCCACTGTGCTCTTAGGAACCTTAAGTGCAGCAAATATTTTTTTGGAACCTTGGCCAGATCTGTGCCTTGCCACAATTCTGTCTCTGAGCTCTTCAGGCAGTTCCTTTGACATTAATGATTCTCATTTGCTCTGACATGCATTGTGTTCTGTAAGGTCTTATATAAACAGGTGTGTGGCTTTCCTAATCAAGTCCAATCAGTATAATCAAACATTTCTGGACTCAAATGAAGGTGTAGAACCATCTCAAGGATGATCAGAAGAAATGGAGAGCACCTGAGTTAAATATATGAGTGTCACAGCAAAGGGTCTGAATACTTAGGACCATGTGATATTTCAGTTTTTCTTTTTTAATAAATCTGCAAAAAGGTCAACAATTCTGTGTTTTTCTGTCAGTATGGGGAGCTGTGTGTACATTCATGAGGAAGAAGAATGAACTTAAATGATTTTAACAAATGGCTGCAATATAACAAAAAGTAAAAAATTTAAGGGGGTCTGAATACTTTCCGTACCCACTGTATATATATATATATATATATATATATATATATATATATATATATATATATATATATATATATATATATATATATATATATACACAAACACACACACACACACACACACACACACACACACACATTTATTTTATTTCATTACTTCATTTTGCCTGCCTGGTCTTCTGTGATGTGAAATAATCTCAAAACTCTTGTATTTCCCTACTGATCCATTTGCCAGGAGTTTATGGTATCAGAAAAAGCTGAATTACATCGACCCTTCCAAGTTTGTGCCAAGTCTCTGAGCATTATGGTGTTGCATTCAGTCATGATTGCCACTTAATAATAATAATAAAAATCCCAGTGCTGTTATTTATAGACACGTTAATGAAAACTTGCTTCATTGCCAACATGCGGAGAAGACAGTGAGAAACAGAAATCAGACATGGTTGCGCTGTATAAGAGGCTTTCTCAATATTGGGACTACAGCTGGCTTGTTTTCAGTGAACTGAATGCTAATATGTGGACTAGACACTGCATTTAGCTTTGTAATCATATAGATTAGGGGTGAGAGACAGGCAGCTCAATGGTTATTCCACAAATGTAATTGGTATTGTGTTCTTTCACGTCTAAAGGGCCAGTGGTTATATATGAGATTGCGATGGCTTTCCTCTTTGTACCTTTTTGAATGAGCAGCCAAATTTTGGCAGGACTATTAATAATTAGCTGCCTGTAGTTGGCATGCTGAGGAAAAGTGTCTCTCCACCATCTGTTGTCCTGTCAGATATGACACAAGCCTCTCTTGGAAGCTTTTCCCTGAACAGTCAATATTATGCCGGCTTTGCTTCATTCTGCTGTACGCTGATGTTCAAGACAACATTTTTGACTGGAAGTATTTCAGGAAACAATTCGGGCTTTAATATTTGACAGTGTGCATGTAAACATGAGTTTGCTTCAAAGACAAATCAAAAAGAGGTTACCGGAGATAGTAGTTGTATTTTTCTGTGATTTAGTTTAGTCAGTGTTTTTTTTGCTGTATTGTGTGAGAAATGGCCATGGCCTTATTTCAGATCTTCCATGGTCTATTTTCTTTGGTGTTATCGGGTGAATTGAGGTGAAAAGGTGGCTGTGTGCAGGTTGATGACACGGTCATGATCTCTGTGTCGAGGTAGGTGACAGTGATTTACAGAAGATATTCTTGAACTTATAGCAAAGCATTGAGGGATTAGAGCGTGTCCCCAAAAAGCTTAGATATGAATGGTGTCCTTTAGTGACCCTCTTTCATCCAGGCATCAATGGCCATTTTAAGTGCTTTCCTGCTGATCAGTGATGTGAGGCCCTTGTCTTTCGGCGGATTTCAGAAGTACAGTGAGCACTGTAGTAAGAAGTCTGGGCTTTTTGAAGGATCTGCACCATATTTATTATGCCGTTACGTGAGGTGGGCCACCATATCCGTGGTTTGGCAGAATTCAGCAAAGTCTACTAACTCTTTTGTCCTATTTTCTCCCTTATTTGATCTTTTCGAATTTTTCCCATATCGTACAATGGCTACCCACCAGGAAAGGTAGAGCCGAAAATGCTTTCGCAGAGACACATGGAGCCAGCCAATTGCAACTTTCTTGAACTGCTGCTCACGCTGTACCAAAGGGCAGCATAACAGTAAAAGACACGGACGAGTATTCCGTCTTCCACATACATAAGCTCACAGACACCTTCAAACGATTGGTGTTGTGTGTGTAAAATGGGTGAGAGTGTGCCATCTCTCCTCCCTGAGAGTACTGACAATTTTGCTCTCTTGACTCCCAGTCATAAAACACTTCCAGTCGACTCCTAGGCACAGATGACTGTAAAAATTTAATATCCAGGACAATATGGTGAACTCTTTTTTTTGTTATGTGTCTTGGGAGTTTCCTACTGTATGTCTGTGTTTTCAGTGAAAATTGACAACTTATTTAAAGGCAGAGGTGTGAAGAAATAGAAGAAATAAGTGCTTATCTTGAGATCACATGACGAGCTTGTGGGGTGTGAACGATGGTAGCGGTACACTACAAATGTAGGAAAGGTGAATGTATTCTGCAGGATGTGTGACAATGAATGCTGCCACAGGGTACTGGTGTAGCACTGCTCAATTTAAAAACTTGTGCTAACGACGTGGAACACGTCAAAGTAGACTGAATTTCACGCTTTACTTGTTTTTCACCGACTAATTAAAGAAGTCATGGATGAATGAAGTGTCGAACAGGCAGATGGGGGAGAAACAGATGTTATACTGATTGGTGTGGTTCTTTTTGGTGGCAAAACTGGATAATAGAATTAGCCTTAATGTCATTGTTACACACCTTTGTTCGATAACTAGCTATTATTTGAATAGATCAATAAGGAGAATCTTAGAAATTCAATAAGAATCACCATTTCAAGCACATACACAGAGCATCATCCTAGTCCTTCTGTTAAAACTACGTGCCAATATTAAGCACAGATTGCAGATTATATATATATATACATATATATATATATATATATATATATATATATATATATATATATATATATATATATATATATATATATATATATATATACGTGTGTGTGTGTGTGTGTGTGTGTGTGTGTGTGTGTGTCTTGACGGCATGACTCAGAGTCTTTTTTCATGAAGGTAAACATGTTGTCTCATCACGTTTTTTTATATGTATATAATTTATTTATTGATAAGAACTCAGGAAATCTTCTTGACACTGTGCTTCTCACTGATATATAAGTTTGATTGCAGGGGTTTGTGGACTGTCTAGTATTTCACCCTGTGGGTGAAGATTCGTTTTTTACTCATCACGTTATAAGAAACATTGGTACGCTGTACATCTTCAGATAAGAGCATATAATGCAGCTTAATGAAAACAGTAATCAATGATGGATTTGCCCGATTAGAATTCTGTTTCAAATGTCTTCCATCAATCTTGATGACCTTTATCTTGGCACTCAGTACAGTGTACAGTACAACATATATGAAATGCCTTTCGGAGGAGTTATAAAGCAGAAGATCCATTTCACAAATTAACCCACAAGTTATTTTGTCACTCTGTTGACTACAGTAGTTCTTATGAGCATATATATGTATTTGGGCAAGATACTTCGTCATTTTTATAAAATAAAAGGTATGACAGTTATATGTTGCCAGTTTTTTTTTTTTTTTTTTTTTGGATTTAGTTATATTTTTGCCGATCAGTATCATATTTAAATCAATATACTTAAAGGTACACATTAAAAAAAAAACAGCAAAAATTTATCTTCACATCACTGCAGCTCATCTTCAGTAGCTGGGGCTGGGTGGTAAATCAATATAATATTGATATTGTGATAAATGTTTTCCCAATACACATTTCTTAGATATGTTTAATTACAAATTACATTTTACGTAATGCAGGTCATATACTTTACAAAAAACTTTTTTGTTTTTGTGGCCATGAGAGAAAAGCATTTCCAGACTTTTGCAGACAGTGCACTAGCTAAATGATATACAGTGGGTACGGAAAGTATTCAGACCCCCTTAAATTTTTCACTCTTTTTTATTTTGCAGCCATTTGCTAAAATCATTTAAGTTCATTTCTTTTCCTCATGAATGTACACACAGCACCCTATATTGACAGAAAAACACAGAATTGTTGACACTGTTGCAGATTTATTAAAAAAGAAAAACTGAAATATCACATGGTCCTAAGTATTCAGACCCTTTGCTCAGTATTTAGTAGAAGCCCCCTTTTGATCTAATGCAGCCAGGAGTCTTTTTGGGAAGGCTGCAACAAGTTTTTCACACCTGGATTCAGGGATCCTCTGCCATTCCTCCTTGCAGATCCTCTCCAGTTCTGTCAGATTGGACGGTAAACGTTGGTGGACAGCTATTTTTAGGTCTCTCCAGAGATGCTCAATTGGGTTTAAGTCAGGGCTCTGGCTGGGCCATTCAAGAACAGTCACGGAGTTGTTGTGAAGCCACTCCATCGTTATTTTAGCTGTGTGCTTAGGGTCATTGTCTTGTTGGAAGGTAAACCTTCAGCCCAGTCTGAGGTCCAGAGCACTCTGGAGAAGGTTTTCGTCCAGGATATCCCTGTGCTTGGCCGCATTCATCTTTCCCTTGATTGCAACCAGGTCCTGTCCCTGCAGCTAAAAAACACCCCCACAGCATGATGCTGCCACCACCATGCTTCATTGTTGAGACTATACTGGACAGGTGATGAGCAGTGCCTGGTTTTCTCCACACATACCGCTTAGAATTAAGGCCAAAAAGTTCTATCTTGGTCTCATCAGACCAGAGAATCTTATTTCTCACCATCTTGGAGAACTCCATGCGGGTTTTCATGTGTCCTGCACTGAGGAGAGGCTTCCGTCGGGCCACTCTGCTATAAAGCCCCACTGGTGAAGGGCTGCAGTGATGGTTGACTTTCTACAACTTTCTCCCATCTCCCGACTGCATCTCTGGAGCTCAGCCACAGTGATCTTTGGGTTCTTCTTTACCTCTCTCACCAAGGCTCTTCTCCCCCGATAGCTCAGTTTAGGAATGGTTCTGGTCGTCCCAAACATCTTCCATTTGAGGATTATGGAGTCCACTGTGCTCTTAGGAACCTTAAGTGCAGCAAAAAAAATTTTGGAACCTTGGCCAGATCTGTGCCTTGCCACAATTCTGTCTCTGAGCTCTTCAGGCAGTTCCTTTGACCCTAATGATTCTCATTTGCTCTGACATGCATTGTGTTCTGTAAGGTCTTATATAAACAGGTGTGTGGCTTTCCCAATCAAGTCTAATCAGTATAATCAAAAATTTCTGGACTCAAATGAAGGTGTAGAACCATCTCAAGGATGATCAGAAGAAATGGAGAGCACCTGAGTTAAATATTTGAGTGTCACAGCAAAGGGTCTGAATACTTAGGACCATGTGATATTTCAGTTTTTCTTTTTTAATAAATCTGCAAAAAGGTCAACAATTCTGTGTTTTTCTGTCAATATGGGGAGCTGTGTGTACATTCATGAGGAAGAAGAATGAACTTAAATGATTTTAGCAAATGGCTGCAATATAACAAAAAGTGAAAAATTTAAGGGGGTCTGAATACTTTCCGTACCCACTGTATAATTAATATAAGCATCATGTGTTATCGCTAGAAGAATGCTGAGGATGGAGCCACCAGGAATTTGATGGAGCCACTCAATTTGAATTTGCATTTATTAGGGCTGGGCGATAAATCGATTTTACCGATTAACTCGAATGTGTAGTTTACATCGATCTGTTTTAATAAAAATCGGTTTTCTCTTTAATGTCCGCCGACGCTCCCCTTTGGGCTCCCATAGTTTCTAAACGAACTCAGCCCCCGCCACTCGCACGTTTGCCATAGAGATACACAAACAACATGGCAGCGAGCAGAGAAGAACTCGCTCCCAAGAAAAGTTAAGCAGCCGCATGTTGAAAATACACGGTTAAGCAGCCGCACTTTGTTTAGTGTTGCCCGTCCAATCGTACACTTACGGTACGGGTGGTGAAAGCGACCAAAATACATGTAAAGACGCTTCAGAACGGCGTTTCCGTTAAGAAACAGAAAAATCAGATCGTTTAAATCACCATATTCAAACACTCATAAACAGTCATTTTACTGTGGAGCTTTTAAGACAAGTAAAGGCAAAATCACTCCAAGCATCAACACACTTTTTTAACCATGTTCCACATTTAAACACTCAACACTCAACATTTTTCTTTGTAGGTTTGCTCATTTTACATTATGTTACGTTCTATTTTCACAATTTACAATGGCAGGGCCGCCATCTTGTATTTTTGGCTTGTTGTTTCTGATTGCACTTTAACCCAAAGTGGGTAAATAATCCCAGAAGGGTAAATAAACTTTATTTAATAAAGTTAAAACTTAAAAAAAAAAATTTTGAGTTTGATTTTAAGATAAAAAAAAAAATCGGGGATTTTTTTTTTTAGGCCATATCGCCCAGCCCTAGCATTTATGGAAGGAGGAAAAGAGGAAGACCAAGGAGGAGGTTTATGGATGTGGTAAAGGAAGACATGCAGGCAGTTGGTTTAAAAGAGGCAGATGTAGAGGACAGAGGGGTATGGAGACGGATGATCCGCTGTTGCGACCCCTAATGGGAACAGCCGAAATAAGAAGAAGAAGAATGTAAGCATCAAGTGTCATAGAAATGTCCTCAAGTCCACATCTTAGGCCTATCAGTAACTGCTTTAATCCGATCGGGGTCTTGGTAGAAAGGAAACTAGAAATACTAGCTGAGAGGTGAGTATACACCCTAGATGGGATACCAGGCCATCGCAGGGCATAAGGCATACAGATATTCACACGCTCATTCACACATAGGGACAATATAGCAGTGTTAATCTGCCTACCAGCATGTTTTTTGAGAACCTGGGGTTCTTAAAACCGATGCAAAAAAAAAAAGGTGACGCAAGCACTATATTCGGCACTACCGTGACATCATGTAATTTACTAATAAACTAAGAAATAATACATTTGCAGAAATTATGTCATTGTAGCACATAAATTGTATCAGTATATCATTCCTACCGTATTCAATACGTCCTCGGTTGAAATTTCACCATTTCTTTAAAATCACCCACAAAGTTAATCAGCATCTAATCATTTATTCAAGTGTCAGATAGATTAATATGCAACAAAGGAACATGCTCATCACACCGATAAAGAACAATCAAACACTTTAGACTCTGATTAGACTTGGAGTCCTGTGGGGATGCTGCAGCTGTTCCAGATCAGCTAGTTTCATTTCTCTCACTTATCTGTAGAGACACAGATTCATGCTAAGACTAGGTAAAGTGCTTTAACTTTGGCGGTTTGATCAACAGTGTTTAAATCATTGCTTTTATTGTGTGTATCAGACACATGATGGAATAAAGCACATGTTTACCTCACACTTCGAGGAAAGTGCTAACTACCGTCTGCTACATACTGTATGTACGTTTAGAAATGAAAGAGGAGAGAGTAATGTCATTCTTTTCACTTTGGTCTGTTTGAGTCCTGGACATGGATGACATGCACATCAACAAAATTCAAACTTGCCATCTCTACACAATGAATGTATGCTTTTCTGTTGCACCAATAGGGAGCCTGAAACAACCACCTTTTTTCATTACCACCATATTTTTCACATACCATAAAAAAGAATTCAACTGTGTTGAGCAAATTGGATAAAAGGAAGTATAAAGTCATAGGCCTTTTGGGCTTTGTGGTTTTAATTTATCTATTAATGCCTAAGTAGCAGCTCAGTTAAACCTAATCCTCTTCCTTTCATGCATCTCTGTGGATTTGGATCAGCAGTTTATCTACAGTTGATCTTTCTGCCTTCTAGTGTGTTCCCTCGCATTTCACTCCCTCTCTTCACACAGCTGAGTGACTGTACTCAGAACCGGCATTCATATTTTAAAGCTTTTGGTTATCCCTTAAAAGAAAGGACTTAATTTTCTTGTTTGATAAGAGCTTTGTTTTCTTCTAGAATTTCTAGTGTGTTGTCGTTCATTTTTAGTTTGTTTAGATTTTTTTCCTTCATTGGCCCACAGCGTTAATTTCGGCATACACTGAATTTCAGATCTGTTTATTTTAACCTTGGATATGCCTCAGAATACATTAATATTCAGAATTTCCAGAGTGCAAATGTTGTGGCATAAAAATTATATGGCCATGGGTTAGCACTAGAGAACAGAACAAAAATTCCTTCAGAGCTACAGTATAAGTAGAAAGTAGGGAACATAAGCAAGCAAGTTGGTTGACAGCAATGGTAGTGATACGTCCACATAATGAGGCACTAATGGCTCTTTGACCACAGCAAGTGAGAAATGCCCTATGGCAAGTAGTTTCAATTGTCATGCAAATCAAATCTGATGGGGATAAAAACAGTCTGTTTATATAAGTAGGGCATTCTTCATCTTTGATTCATTAATTTTGGCCTTTAGAAAAAAAGGACAAAAAGTGACACAAACTGTGTACTATGCACATTCATTTTCTCACTTTATCTCTCGCTCACACTCTCTTGCTTGCTCGATTGCTAACAGAACACCTACACTCCCACATGGCTCAGACCAATACGAGTAAAACACTACATTATTCTTGTGCTGATATTAACCAAAGAAAAATCACATTAAAGCAAAAAAAAAGCAAAAAAAAGAAAATGCTGTTAAATGATTGTAAAAGTTTAATCTTTGTGGCCCAGCAGGCATTGTTGCAATCTCACAGCTCCAGAATACTCGGTTCAATTTTGAACTTGGGTTACTGTCTGTTTGGAGTTTCCCCTGAGTTTTGTGGTTTCCTCCCACCTCCTAAAAATGTGTGGATTGGTTACACCCCAAGGCATGAATGAGAGTGTGAAATGAATGTGTGAGTGTGTGTGTGTGTGTGTGTGTGTGTGTGTGTGTGTGTGTGTGTGTGGTGCCCTATGATAGACTGGCGCCTCATACAGAGTGTACTCCCTATTCCTCTATGAATACTGGGTGCACATCTGTTTAATTTCTTATTAGAACTCTTGGCAGAAAGGTTCACAGGGTATCTGATTAAGCCTAAGGGTGTGCATCAGGAATGAGGGATGCAACAAAAAAGTGAGCAGGAGGCTTGCATTTCTACGGCAGCTGAATACGAAGCTCACAGAATTGACAAAGACAGCATACAGCATGTCATTCATTCCAGCATCTTTGGAGTTTGTTCATATTTTTGGAAATCGAACAAATTAAAAAATTGGAGGCAAGTACAAACAAAAATAATAACTATGTGAGTAGAATTAGCAAAACAGTTCCTGGAATTTTTTTTTAGCTTTGACCAATTATGAACTTATTTATGACTTATTTATAACCAATTATGACTTTACTGGTGACATTTGTGATTGAGATCCTTTTTTATAAAAAAAAGTAAAAATAAAATAAAAAAAAATAAAAAAAATACATTTAAAAAAATGTTCTGGTACAGGCCAGATTCACTTCAGGTTTAAAACTGAATACACATTGGGATATTTGGACTATAAACAGCATTTGGCATACATGTCCCAATACTACAACGACCAGGCATAAGTTTATGGCCATTAATCAGGCATAGTTTAATGACCACCTGCCTAATATGGTGTTGGTCCTCTTTTGGCTGCCAAAACAGCATTAACAGCATTAACATCTATAGCATTTTAAGGTACAGTTACTCGTCTGTTGGATCCCTTTGCTCCCCACATGCATCAATGAGCCTCTGCCACCCACGACCCTGTCGTCGGTTCACCACTGTACCTTCATTGGACCACTTTCGATAGATACTGTCCACTGCCCACAGGGAACAGCCCACAAGATCTGCAGTTTTGGAGATGCTCTGACCCAGTCGTCTAGCAGTCACAATTTGTTCTTGTCAAACTCTGGAAAAATTGCCCATTTTTCCTGTTTATATCACATCGAATTTGAGGACAAAATATTCACTTGCTGCCTTATTTATCCCACCCACTCACAGATGTCATGATGAAGAGATACTCAGTGTTATTTACTTAACCAGCCATAATGTTATAATGTCTAAATGTTATGCCTGATTAGTGTATATGGCCAGATTTGGTTCTTTGCTCTTTAAGTAACCTCCACTCTCCTGGGAAGGTTTTTTACTAGATTTTCGAGCATGGCTGAGAGAATCGATGTGGTGAAATGAGAAGGCCTGGGGTACAGTTAGTTATCTAGCTCATCTCAAAGCATGATCATTGAGGCTGAGGTCATGGTCCAGTGCAGGTCTCTCAAGTTTCCTGCTCAATATCATACAGTATGTTCATTGCGCATGCTTTATGCACAGGGTCCTTGTTATGTCTAAAGAGGTTGGGCTTCTTAGTTCCACTGAAAGAAAATTATAAAGCTATAGCATACATAGCTTTCTATACAACTGTGCCCTCCCACAGTATCTTTGTGGCATTAGATTGGGGATATTCCACTAGATTTTGGAGTGTAGCTGTGGAGAGTTGTGCTCATTCAGCCATAAGAGCATTAGTAAAGTCAGGTACTGATATAGGAAGAGGAGGCCTGAGGTGTGGGCAGCATTCCAGTTCATTCCAAATGTGTTCAAAGGGGTCAGAGCTCTACAGCAGACCATCTATGGAGCTTACTTTGTGCACAGGGGGCATTGTCATTCTCAAATAGGTATGGGTATCATAATTCAAGTGAAAGGAAAAGCATCCTTTACAACCTTGTTGTAACAGTTGGGGGGAATGTTACATATAGCTCTAAAAGTAAGGTGTGCTTATATGTTTGTCTATAGAGTGTATATTTCTTTATATGGTAAACCCTTTAGGGAACTTTGTGACAAATGTGAGAAAATTTGTGATCTGAAGCCAAATTTTTTTTTTATTAAATCTAGTCTAAAATTAATTTAGATCGTGTTTTTGATTACTACCTTTCATTCTCAGAAACCTTTTAGGGAATAGTTTCTTGATGGAGGAGAATTCGCATTATATGCAGGATGAGTCATAAAAGGGCACAGCTCTCTTAGACAAAGGGGATTGTTCTAAAAGATGTTAGAACAGAAAGGAGATATCCTGAAGACAAAATGCTTTCACTAATGCTTCCTGTGAGTTTTTTACCAGCAGATCAAAGTTGCATTGTTCATGCACATCTTTAGTCTTCCTAGAAGTGGTTCGATATTGTCAGTTATCAGCAGTGGCAACAAGGGGAAATGTTTGAGTAAAGTATTTATTAACATTGCTGTATGAATTACAGATACGGGTTTTACAAGGGGACAGAATGAATATGATTTGTTTAAAATATAATGTTGCTTAATACACAACTTCCACATTATATAAAACAATACATGCACTTTTAATTAATAATAATTCTGAGATACTGTAGATAGATAATGGCACATTCTCTAGTATAAGAGCATTATGCCTCTTGGAAATGCTCTATACAGAACATTTCAAAAAATTTTTTTTAAGATTGCACATCATAGGACTTGATTTTATGGACTGTTTTCATATTGATTTGGCTGCATATTTGTCAAGACTTAACCTCCTGGCAGAGACAACCAGGTTTTGGCCTGGTGTTTAGCAGAAGTCATTAGAATTAGCAGACTAGCAGCAAATAGTTGTAAAGCCTTAATAATCCTTCACCATATTCTACAATCTGTACACATGCTTCATCTTGTACGACGGCATTCATGGCCGTATTATATCTAGTTCTGGTCTCATCTGGTATGACTCCCTGAAGACCGAGATCATTTCAGATTAATGAGAATTCTTTTTTTTAGAAGTACAATAATTAGTTTTAAATTGGTTTTTGGGAGCATATTGTGGTAGTATTGCCACTTCACAGCTCCAGGGTCCCTCGGTTTGATCAGATTGAACTCAGGTTACTGTTTGGGATTGTGTTTCTTCTCCATATGGCTTATCTTTGTCCCATATGTTTGTGTGGGCTACCTCTAGGTTCCTCCTACTTGATGGTAGGCGTATCGTCTATGTCAGGGATGGGCAAACTTTATGACTCACGGGCCACAATGGGTTCTAAAATTTGACAGAGGGGCCGGGTCATACATATACAAGTATACAGTGAGGAAAATAAGTATTAACACCCTGCTATCTTGCAAGTATATATATACAGTGGAACGCACTTATCTCGACTTCGGTTAACTTGACAACCCTATTAAGTCGACGTTTTGGAAGTGGAACCGGCAAATTCTCGCTTTGTCTAAGCATTTTTTAATCGGTTATGGTGACGGTGATCGGCAGGGTGACGTCACGACGAGGAAGCTATAAAAGCAAATGCAGTGGAGACAGCACTAGCTGCAAGGGAATGAGACATTGCGTCATCACCGCTTTGGGACAACGTGAAAGTGTTTTCCAGGCAGTTGATGTACCACAAGAGGTGCGGCCCTTCCCACAGACCTTGGGCGGAGTGGCCACTTATGACCCATGACCTATGAGCCAACCTGTGAGGGAGGCATTTGTCATTAACGTTGCGCGACGACAAAGAGCCCCCAGACTTGTAACAGAAACTAGTGTACTCTTTACATGTCTAAGGCCCATAAGGCTCGCCACATGACCTTGATTGTGTGGAGTGGGTTGCGCTCTGAAAAACTCCACCACCACTGCAGGGGTCTCATGTATAGAAGGCCAAGTGGCACCACATTGGATGCAGCTGCTATTAGACCCAGCAGTTTTTAGAACTGCTATACAATAAGTGACGGCCTTCTCTCACTCTCTTGATGGCCATGAGGATAGATTAGACTTGAGCAGGAGACAACTGTGCCCACATAGTGGTCGAATCCCACACCACACCTAGATAGGGGGTCTTTTGTACAAGGAGGAACACACCACCTGAAAGACCGCTTGTGTTTAGTTTGCTTTTCCATTTTACTTCTTTTTTTACCGACTTACCAATACTAATCTGCCTGAACAAACAGAAGCTAGCGCTATCTCCACTGCATGTGCTTTTATAGCTTATTGCTTTTATAGCTTATGGTTAGGCTAATGACACTCCTGGTTCAAAGCGTGGTCACGCTGATGCTTTCCAAAGTGTTGTTGACGTACCTCGAGTTCTTGAACGGGAAAGACCACCATATTTTATGGCTTTTTCTGAGGCGACCTAACACAATTTTATGCTAGAGTCTTTTTTTTCTTGTAAATCATTTTTTTGTTATCTGGTCTCAATCAACTTAACTAGTTTACTTAACGTTATTGAATTATTTGAGTTGCTACTTTTAAGCCTTCTCAAAAATGGGAAAATTGGACTGGGCAGCAAATTTTCATGTGAGTGGTATGTGAGCATTTCTTGATTAATGATATTTAATTTAATTAACCACCTTATGGAATGTTACACTATATGGTCAGAAGTTTGTGGTCACATGACTTTCACAAGCATATGTGTTTTTAAGAGCATTTCTGATGTTTGGAACTGATGTCGGACAAGAAAGCCTGGGGCACTGTGACTGCTCGTTCTTTCTTTCTTTCTTTCTTTCTTTCTTTCTTTCTTTCTTTCTTTCTTTCTTTCTTTCTTTCTTTCTTTCTTTCTTTCTTTCTTTAAAATTCATGCTCGGCTCGGTTTTTTAAGCGTGACTGAACACATATACATTGGAGTGCTCATGTTGACTGGGTGTCACTCTTAGTCTTGCTTGTAACTCCGGAGTTGACTGTACATGCACTTATCGAACCGATGGTCTCATATGAATACATTTTATTACATAAAAAAATGCAACCTGAGCTCCACTAGCGCACAGGCATTTCTGTTGAGTGCAGATAAAGCCTAACTAGTGAAAAAGTAGGATTGTGTTCTCTTATTGAATCTCTCTAAGTGCTTTATTCTGTGCGCTTCTTCTGTTCTTTTCTACCTGCTCCTTAAATGGTCTCATTAGAGTGAGGAAAGCGAATTACTGTCTGAACACTCAGAGAGCTTTTTCATCTGCAGGCAGATGCTGATGGCTTTTCTGTGTAAATTGCCTGTATGTGGTCAGATGTGGCCGCTGTCAGAGCTTTGCAACTTACCGAGGAGCTGAGCAGTTTTAACTGGGCGTTAGGGAATCGTATCTGGAGTTGTTGTTGTGTGTGTTTGTGTGTGTACAGCAGTAAAAAAAAAATCACTAGCTGAGCCATCCAGGACAAGCCTGAGCGATTTAGCTTTTCATTAGTCCTTTAGACTTGCTTAATTATGCTTAGTGAGCTTCACGGTGGTGTCACGTACTGTACCTCAGTGCTGTTAATATAGCATTAATATATACTTCCGAATCCCTAAACCTGTTTCGCTACACACATCAACCACTGTGTGATCCGAACAATCCGTGGGCAAATTAGCGTGCACTTTTGACAGATGATTTTTTGCAGAAAGCAAGTTTGTGAAAACACTGACAAAACCAAGCGAAGAAAAAGTGCACTGCAAAAACGTTATGTAACTTTCCTGTCTACTACTTTCAGTCATCTCGTGGTTAAACATAATGAAAGACTATTAAGACCCTAACCAGATTCAAGCCAGAACTTGTGCATAATCAATACTTTCTTGATTGCTTATCAATAAAAACAGTGATTAATGATTTCATCATCTAGAATCAATAGCCTAAGTGATGTCGGGAATATAAATATTTCCCATATGTCAGGATTGAGGAGTATGGGAAAGGGGGAAGGGAAAACATTTTTTTTAACTGGGGAGTCAGGAACTGCTTGCTAGCAGTGACAATTGCGAAACCGCAGGAGTATTTCCATAGTGATGAAAAAAATTTAGAAATACCTCAAAAATGAAAACAATTTACTTGCTTTTCATTATAACCATTATTATTTTTATTTTGAAGTGATTTATAAAGTGCTTTTGAAACTTTGTTTTATTTTTTTATTTTGTCCTCATTTTAAGGAGAGTTATTGTACCCTACAATTTTTGGTAATATTTTGGCATTCCAAATAAACAGTTATCGTTAATACAGTTAATTTTAGCTTCATATAGCACATGTCTGTTGTTAGCTATGCTCATCTTGCCTTGATCGATTTTTTTGCATTTTGTATAGCGCAAATTCATAATGAAGTGTAAAAGAAAGCAAGGGCTCACTGTAAGTCCCAAGAGCTCTGGAAGGACATGAGATGGGGGAAGGGGCTGAGGCTTTCAGTCAGTGTCAGTTAATATTAGAGAGTTTAAGAACACTGCATAGTTTATACATGATTCATATTTCCATTGGCTCATCTCACATTTAAATTGTGGAGGAAAAACGTGATGGGTAACTTGAGTTATTACTTGTAATAGCAAGTAATGGTTAATTAAAGGTCGACAGGTTAGATAGTCCAAAATAATCAGAGTAAATATCATACAATATCGTGATGCTATGATATCAAGCCTAATGAAGACACACCACCATATTTCATGGCTTTTTTCTGAGGTGACCTAACAATTTTATGCTCGAGCCTTTATCAGGAGAGCATAAGGACTACCACTATGCAGTGATTTTTTTTTTGTTTGTTTTTTTGTTATCCGGTCTCAATCAAACAATTTAACTAGATCACCTCACGTTAGTGAATTATTTGAGTTTTACTCATTTTACTATTTTTAAGCCTTTTCATAAATGGGAAAATTGGACTGGGCAGCAACTTTCTCATGTGAGTGATGGTTGAACATTTGTTGGTTATGATATTCATTTAATTAACCACCTCATGGAATGGTACACTATATGGTCAGAAGTTTGTGGACACATGACATTCACAAGCATATGGACTTTTGAACATCCTATTCCCAGAATCTTCAATCATATATATTGGTTTTATATTAGATTTGCAATGTGGCTGTTGGGATTTTGTCTATTAGCCTCAAGTGCATTTGTGAGGTTTGGAACTGAGGTCAGACAAGAAAGCCTGATGTGGTGTGACTGCTCCCGTTCCTCTTTTCTTTCTTTCTTTCTTTCTTTCTTTCTTTCTTTCTTTCTTTCTTTCTTTCTTTCTTTCTTTCTTTCTTTCTTTCTTTCTTTCTTTCTTTCTTTCTTTCTTTCTTTCTTTCCTTCTTTCTTTCTTTCTGTTTAAATATTCATGCTCAAGTTTATTAAGCATAACTGAACACATCTACATCAGAGTGATAATGTTGGCTGGGTGTCACTTTCAGTGTCTTTGCCTACCCTCTCTCTGCTCTCATCCATGGTGGGCTCTTCTAGCCTTATTTCCTATTCATACTCACTTTTACGAGCGGAGAGGGACCAAGGGGAAAAAAGGGAGGGAGGTTTCCATGGCAACGGGCAGCAGGGCTCGTCACTGTGGTTGGAGGCACGTGATCTGCAAACAAATGCACGCCCGAGTTAACAACCGCTGGCAGATTAACCACGCACATCAGTCCCATACGCAGCTGCGCCTCTCGGTTATATAACCGTACACCGTTTCATTTAGTCGGGTGAGGAGTGGAGGATGAGTTGTCTTAAGACTGGTGTCTAAATTTCAGTTGACCAATCAAAGGACAGAAAAAGAGGGCCACAGTTAATAACTGTAAAGTTTGGGGTTAATCTATAGTTTCATGCATACACTGCTTCTCCAATCATGATTAAAGAATAAGTTTACAATTCAGCTTTGTAAAAATCAAGCTTTTGTCAGCATAAGCTCAGCAGAACTGGTTTAATTATCTTTTTTGAGAAACAGACCATACTCTCCGCAGGCTTCTTGTAAGCTGCTCATTATATCCTTTATGCAGTGGCAACACTTCGGGAGAGGTGCAGCCTGTAAACACACACACTAAGATAATCAGCTTAGACTAGACCAGGAGCTAGTGTAATGTGACAGGTGTCTTACACATTCAACAACAACAACAACAACAAAAAAACTATATTTGATAGCCGGGGCTGAATGAAGAAACCCGATGTCATAACTCATTCGAACGCAGTGCTTCGATACCTTAGAGATAACAGACACGAGCAGCATGAATGTGCCAGAATGTGTCTCAGGAAAAAAAGCTACTTAATTAGTATCAGTGTTTGAACTTCCAGTCTGAGAGAGAATTTGTATATGAGAGTTCATGTAATACTTACAAACAGGTATGATTTCTGAGTAAATGCTGGTTGTAGATGTAGGATATTTAGAGATGTGCATTAACAAAACCTTTTGGTAAATAATCAGGTTTAAAATTATATCAAAATAGAGAGGATTTAATACCTGACTGAGTTTGCTTGGAAATCAATCCAAGCTTAACAGTCTCACAGTCTGAGCTCGTCATAGGTTGAACAAAAGATTAGACCTTATTTGCATTGCAAAAAGAACATAAAACGCCAGAGAGCGGCGACAACTGTCTGAAAGGAACATAGAAAAATTAATAGGACAATGCAGCCGAGATCACGTTGTCCTCGGAATGAACTATTAACCTTTTCTCATATTCCAGACGCAGGCTAAAATGAGTCAGTATCTACCATTTGCTCATGTGAAGTATAATTGGAGGGCTGTTGCCCTGTTATTTCGAGTTGGTTCTGAAAAAGCAGGACTATGCAATAGCCTGGAAACTGGCAAGAGGGAAAAAAAAAACTGAAACACAACAAGCTCTTTTTGCAAAATGTGCCCCCTTTGCACTGCTTTGGAAGCTCCACGACCTTTGACCCCACACTGGGGGAGTGCTGGACACGTCATCAAGAGCATTAACATACACTGCACACCATTGAGAGCGCAACACTCGATTTTATGTTGCCAAGCAACAGGGCCGTCGTAGAGGGAATGTGGTGAATTGGGTCTTAAGGAAGGCTTCGCTTTCACAGGGAGGTAACGTACGTAGATGAGCACGACGAACATCTCGTTGTCAAGGAGGAAACATGGCTTTTTGGGCTTTGACTTAACGTGCTTTAGGTACTCATCCACATAGGTGTTGATGTGTTCAGATCTCAGCACGTGCATGTACATATGCATGTATATATATATATATATATATGTATATATATATATATATATATATATATATATATATATATATATATATATATATATATATATATATATAAAATGTATATGTATACACACACCGCTTATTTGTCATAGTTATGTGCATTTAAAGCTCACTGGGAATCACAGATCAGCTTTTTGTTCTGCCTATTGATCAGAAACGTTGGCTCTTGGATTCCTATTGAACTTCCTTGACACACTTTAAGCGCCTTGATCTTTTCACTGCTTTGCTATAGATTTCCTATCAACTTACTTTTTGAATTTAAAATAGTACACTGTAAACATACGACAGAAGGAACATTATCTGGCGATATCGAGCCAAACGCAATATATACAAGTTGTTAGTGTAACAGTCCAATATTGTTTAACTTCAGTTATTTTGCATGCATGATAGTTTTTTTTACAATGTGTAAATGAGAACTATCTATGTTGTGTACATGTGTAATGTGTTAGAAATAAGACAAATGAGGACATTCTGAGTTATAAGCATTTAATATTTTTCCACTTTCTTCTTCTTTCGGCTGCTCCCGTTATGGGTCGCCACAGCGGATCATCCGTCTCCACTTTAATGTCACCACCTATAACAAATAAAAGATATACATTTATATCTGTTCCTCTTGCTGAAAATAAGCTTTTAAAAATGTAGATCTTAGCAGTGGATGTAATCTAATTGCATTTGTGTCATTTTGGCAGATGCCTTTATCCAAATATTTTGTTTAAACAAAGAGCCTCACTCAAGGGCCCTGCATCGGCAACTTCATGGTGCTGGAGCTTGAAATCACGACCTTCTGATCAGCTGCCACGTCCCACAATACACCTGATTATGCATTCCATGTCCAGGAGGATTAAGGCAGTGCTAGACAAAAATGTATTTGTATTTATATATATATATATAATTCACCAAAGCTGCACAATTTGTTGCTGAAATCTACTTCCACTCCTTCATAATGCTAAATCACAAGCTGCTGAATGTTAGACACATGGCACTTCTACACCTTCTGCTTGAGGATGACCCACAGGTGTTCAATAGGGTTCAGGTCTGGAGACATAATTGGCCACTCCATCACCTTTCACAGTTGTCAGCTTGATGTTATGTTTGGGGTTGTTATTATGTTGGAAACCTGCCATTCAGCTCAGTTTCTGAAGGGAGGGCGTCATGTTCTGCTTTAGAATGTCACAGTACATGTTGGAATCCATGTTTCCATCAAGGAAAGGCAGCTCTCCAGAACCAGCGGCACTCATTCAGCCTCAGACCATTATGCTACCACCACCATGCGACCCCTGCATTAAGACCACACATTAGATGCTTTGTGCCATAAACAGTATTAGTGGGCAAGTGCTAAATGTGGTCTGTTTTGTTTTCTTTCTATTTTATTGTCTTTTTAAAAAAAAAATAATAATAAAAAAAAAAAAAATATATACATATATATATATATATATATATATATATATAAATATATATATATATATATATATATATATATATTTCAAAAGTATTCCGAACGACTTCTGAACTTCATAACTGAATGAAAATGTGGTTTTTAGTTTACAGTATCTCCCTCTATGCAAATAGAGGATATTGTAAGCCACCATGTCCCAAATAATTATGCAAATTTCATTTTATTCCTTTTTTTTTTTTTTTTTTTTTTCGAAACAGGATTTTTTTCTATTCTAAATAGTCATTATATTATAATGTAGATGTTATTACATGGTACTATTAACGAATTATAATTATATTTTAAAAAGAACACAAAATTGATTGTTCCAAGTAATTATAGCAGAATGCAGTTTGAAAACATTCAATGCGTCATAATGAATTTAATTTGTCATATTTGCAGCACGGACAGTTTTTTTTATATTAAAATACACAATAAAAATTTTGAATAAAGAGTAAAAAAAAACATTTACAGTACAGGTGCCATGAGTTATTTTTCTGGGATGACTAACAACTCCATGCCAGTATTACTTCACAGAGCTGCTGTTTGTGGAAATACTGCTGTCTAACAACATAAACCTAAAGGTCAGGAGAGGATGATAGCCGAACTATGATTTTTTTAAAATTCTCTTTTAATTTCTAGAACAGCCAAGGTTTTAATGGTGTTTTGCAGCATGGAATGGTTCCTTGTCTTACATAAAATAATTTCATTTCAGAAGGCACAATTCTATCTATCTATCTTGTAGGCAAAAAAAAAATAGTTTGGAAACCGTACATTTTTTGGCCCAGTACAAATGCTTTATTTTGTACGATTTGTTAAGAAGTGAACTTTTAGCATTCGGAGGAACGTGTATCAAGAGCTTCTTGGGATTCCATAGACACCAACAGATAGTTGGTTTCTTCAAAAATGGTTGCTGCTTTATTATTTATTTATTTATTTATTTATTTATTTTTAATAGCTGCCTTTTCAATGCAGTTAATGTCTGACAGAAAACCTACTTTAACAAGCCTTTATTTGGTAAAAACCCCTCCGTGATTTGAATCACAATTCGATGATCTCCTGTGAAATGTCAAGACATCGCACTTGTTTCACACATTTTAACTTCAGATAGGTCTTTCTGCCTCATTGCATGAGAACTGTGACTCGTTTAATAATGTGAATCAAGCTCTTTAAGGAGGCTTTGCTTTGATTAAGATCAACAGGCATGCTAATGATCAAATCTGTCTGAGATGTATGTTATCTAAAAACTAAAACTTGAGATGGCCATTATTTTAATTGGAATCTTCCCAATGTTTAACCTGCATGATAATTTGGATAATTGTGAATATACATTCTTTATGGGTTTTTTTTTGTAATCTGACCTAGGTTGACGAGTTTTAGAAGAAGCAGTAAACAAGCAGGAAGGGGCTCAGCATCAGCCAATTATGGGAGATTTCAAATGAAATCCACTTTGTTTGTTTGTAATCATTAAGGAACTACAGCACGTCCGTACGGATTAATTCTCAGAAGTCCATCAGTCACCTGTGGCTAGACAGTCTGATGAGTTTTTTTGCAGCCTATTTAGATGAGCACAAAAATATTCATAATTCATATTTTTCTTTATTATTATGGAATGTTGCATGAGGTTGACTAAAGGGAAGGCTGGCAAACACAGTGTCTACAATATGCATTAGCAACTCAGGTTTCCTTTCAATACATTTGCAGTAAATTCCAGCTGCATAAAAAAAAGCTTTTTTTTTTACCTGCACAAGTGAACCAGAAATGGTTCTTGGTTTATATTATGGTGTTAAAAAATGCAAAGTTAAACATTTCTTTACTAATAAATGCAACCCGTGTTTTCTGCTTATAGCAGTTGCTGAATAACAAGGACACAGTGGTGTTGATGCGAAGCACCACTCATCTCCCCAGGTCTAAGCTGCACATTGGGGTGCCTATGTCTGGGTGAGATAAATGAGGCCGGGCTGGGCTCAAATATGCAACAGCAACCTTGTAATAAGAGTAAAATAATTGAAATATTGGCAACTGATATGTCTTTCTGGATATATTTCAGTGCTGCTGAATTCTAAATCTAATTCACAGGTTAAAATCACAGGTGCTGAACAACTTATTTCAGTATAACAGTGTTCATAATTTATTATTCTTTATATTCCAAATTGAAGATTATATGTTTGCAGATAGTCAAAGACTTTGATCATTAGTACTCAGACTGAGTAAATGCTGTTGCTAGTAATAAGGAAAAGATCAGTCAGTGTTTGAGTGGGTGAGTTTGTCATTGAGCGAGTGATTCAGTTAATTGTTGGGTGGGTGAGTCAGTAAGCCAGTAAATGAGTGAGTGAATGGAGAACTTGATGAAGAAACTCATAAGTCACTGAGCTAGTGAGTAGGTGAGAGAACTAAGTGAGTGGATGAATCACTAAGCTGATCAGTGTGTGAGTGAGTGAGAATAGTAAGCAAATAAGTTGGTGGGTCTCTCAGCCCTCTATTGGGTGAGTAACCAGAGAGTGAATGAGTCACTGAGCAAGTGAGTGAGTGAGTCACTGGGCCAGTGAGTGGGTGAGTTACTATGCCAAAGAGTAAGTGAGTCACTGGGCCAGGGAGTGAGTGAGTCACTGGGCCAGGGAGTGAGTGAGTGAGTCACTGGGCCAGGGAGTGAGTGAGTGAGTCACTGGGCCAGTGAGTGAGTGAGTCACTGGGCCAGGGAGTGAGTGAGTGAGTCACTGGGCCAGGGAGTGAGTGAGTGAGTCACTGGGCCAGTGAGTGAGTGAGTGAGTCACTGGGCCAGTGAGTGAGTGAGTGAGTCACTGAGCCAGTGAGTGGGTGAGTCACTGGGCCAGTGAGTGAGTGAGCCAGTAAATGGGTGAGTCACTGAGCCAGTGAGTGGGTGAGTCACTGGGCCAGTGAGTGAGTGAGCCAGTGAGTGGGTGAGTTACTGAGCCAGTAAATGGGTGAGTCACTGAGTCAGTAAGTGGGTGAGTTAACTAGTGAGTGCGTGAGTGAGACATTAAGTGAATGAGTGAGACATTGAGTGGATGAGTAAGACATTGAGTGGAGGAGTGGGGCAGGGAATGGGTGAGTGAGTCAGTGAGAGTGTAAGTCACTAAATGAGAGATGCATCAAGTGAATATGTGAGCGAGTTGGCGCAAGACACCAAACCCCCTCTATGCAACAGTGTAACAGCACATTACAATTGCAGTTAATGGAAAACTCTGTTGAACCTTGAAGAGCCAACCCATAACAGATCCTCCACTTTCACTGCTAACAAAAGAAGATGCATAACAAAACTGTACACTAATGAGATAGGAATTTTTTTTCTTACTTATTCACCCACTCAGTACAACGAGCTTTTTTTAACCTTACTTAGAAGCAAATATTCTAATTTCACCATCACTCTCAGCATTATTGACAAATACCTCCATGCCATGTTGTGGCATTTACAGTTAATTGAACTGAGATTTGTTTAGTTTATGAGCGTCGAACTTGGCAAGTCACTTAGAGTCAGGTTCTATCATTTCCATATCCATTATAAAATAAAACGTCCAGCTTTAAATGAAGTAGGCTTCCAGAAATAATTAATGACAATCTAAGATGACTGTGTTTTTCCAGAGGCCTTCATATATTAATTTAGCTGAGGCAGTACTATGTGTTTGACTAATAACTCTGTGTCAATACAAAATAAATAGCTTTTCCACAAAAAAAAACACCTCCACCACATTAGCAGTAGTATTGACTGAATGTGCTGATTTAATTGTAGCTGGCCCAGCTTTCCCTTCATATGCTTTATTAAATTACTCTCAAAGTCTAAAAGCCACTGAGCACCCACCTGGGCACAGATCATGTTCCCCCATTGTTCCTCTTTACTTATTTCACAAATGTCTCTTTGGGTCAAAAAAAGAAATGAAAAATGTTACGCTGTCTGCACCGTTTGAGCCGGGCTGGCCTGGATTTTATTTTGCTTTGATTGAAAAATTGATCTGCATTTGCTCTTGCCTTGCTTTATATTTCTCTGCAGTATGTCTTTCATTGAAGAGCCTGCAGGCATTTACTAAAAGCCAATGCAATTCATTCATCATTTCCATCATGCGTTCTGCTGTTATTTATTCATTTCTTTCCTTGTTCCCAGATTTATTTTCTTAATTTAGACCTTTTTAAAGAAACATTCCTATTTTCAACTGATATAAATGCAGCATGGGGCAATAGCAGTTAGTGTTGCTGCTCCAAGGTTTCAAGGTTCCCGGTTTAATTTTGAAAGTCTTGCATGTTTTTCCTGTGTGTGGGTTTAATGTGCGTTTTTACGTTTCTTCCTACCTACTGAAAAACATGCTAGTAGGTACATTGGCTTTTCTAAATTGCCCCTGGGTAGACGTGTGTGTGTGTGTGTGTGTGTGTGTGTGTGTGTGTGTGTGTGTGTGTGTGTGTGTGTGTGTGTGTGTGTGCCCTGTAATGGACAATCTAGGGCGTATCTTCGCCTCATGCAAAATGTTCCCAGAATAGTCTTCAGATCGACCTTGACCTGGATAAAGTTTTTTCAGAATATGAATGAATGCAATAATGTTCCATAAATGTTGTACATTGTCGCTGTACATTTTCACTATTCAGTGCCATCAAATTTATGCTTTTTCCCCAATTGGTTTGACATTTTCATTTATGCTTCTCAGTCAAATTACAGGTTTTATACAACACCACTGAAAATAAAACACATTATTGACTCATTGTAAATGACACGTTTCCTCAACAGTAAATATTGCACTACAGATGTTCCATGATATGACATGGTTACACAGCCTTCATTATTCTAAAATCATGTGTAGGTAATTAAAAATTGATGACACAGTGACTTAATTATATCAGAGAGCATTTGTCATGTTTGCTGATGTGTTCTGCATGATTGACTTCAATACCCTTGACACTTCTGTGGAAATGTGATTGGGCAATCTGACCGATCAAGTCCAGTAAGCGCAATTGGACGATGGCGACTTCATTCAAGAAAACAGCCAAAACCCGCAAAAAAAACTGGTTTTCACAAATGTTTCTGTTCTGAATACATTCTCATATATTTTAACAGAATGATATGAAAATATATATTTTATTTTTGGCTACTGTAACATTTGGCTTCATTTATCAATATTTTATTTATTTATTTATTTATTTTCTTGCTAAAGATGTGTGTACATTTTTAAATAAGCCAACCTGAGCCAAGATTTTCAGCTTGATTTACAAAAGTTCAGTTACATATGCATATGGCAAAGCCCACAAAACTCCAAAAAAGGCAGAGCTAACAGCTGAAATCATACGTAAATTGCAGCATTTCGAAAAAGGCCCAAACCCGAATGACAGAAACGGTGAATTAGATGTGAATTGAGCGAAGTAAAAAGAAAATGGTGTGACATGAAAGCATGAAATCTGCTGCACTCGGGTATATGCCGAACACAACACACATCACACAGGGAAGGAATGCGCGTGTCATAGGAAGACTGAGGATCAGTCACTAAACAACAGCGAAACAAACTAAACACAACCAGCACTTGAGTCCTTTCTCTTTTTATACGGCAAAATCATCGAATTGTAAATGTGCGACTGGTCATGTTTGCCCTGATTCTTCCTTTTTTAAATTTTAATATTTATTGGTTGTATAAAATTGCTTGTGTGTACTTCATCTACACTTAAAAGTGCAGTAACTCAAGTATATGATTCAAAGCCAATTAGTCGAGGCTTACATTAGCCAGTCTTCTTCCACGCACATTTAACACACACTCAGGACCACAAGCACGAGACTAGAATAAATCCTTTTGTATCCAGTTTGATTAAAGAGGCTCATTATCTGGCTGTCTGCCTGCAAAGGTTATGTTTGGTAAAAAGCCAATTTACCAACTGCAGTCAGTCCGTCTAAACCTTTGCTTTGTTAAGTTTTTGGATAGTGACCTGCCACTGCAAATAGACATTTGCGCATACACGTTCTGTCACTTCTGTCACATTCAAGACATGAATGTAATTATTTTGTACATTGTCTGTCAAATAAGCAGATTGGGCTTTAAATGAAGAATAAACCACAGAATGTAGTTTTCTTCTTTTGTGCATTGAGAGGCAAATTCTACAACTTTTCACCAAGAATAATATTTCAGTTCAGGAAAATCCGTGGTGCTCTGAGCTATATATGGCAGAAAATGTCAGATTTTGATTACATCAAAGGTTTTCCCAGACCACCATACAATTATGTAAAAAACACCACGTAAAAATCTGTTCTCCTTTCCACAGTGTCTCTACAAGTGAGCATTACGCCCGCACAAGGAGAAGTCAGTGTCGGAGAGTCCAAGTTCTTTTTGTGTGAAGGTAATTTTGTTAAATTGTATATTTGTATATTATGTAGCTAATGTTGCTAATAGTGTAAAGAGTTATTTATAAATCTCTATGTACACATAATTGTCATGAACATTATGTACACCTCAATATGCATTACCGTATATGCATGTTAGTCAATTTATATGTCTATAGGATATATGCTTGTGCTAGGAACTTAATTACTTATCTAGAATTCCTGTGTGGCTTCAGGTCAAGTGAAGTTCATTTAAACTTACGCTGTGCTTTTCTCTTTGGTTGTTGGGTTTTGATTTTGGCCATGCAAAAACTAATTTCTTAAAGGATATAAGGGAATATTGAACAGCGTGTCAATTCGGAGGACGCAATTGCAGAATCTGCAAGTTCCGTGTACATTATTATTTATTTTCTGCATATTTGGCCACTTTTTGGCAGGCACTATATGACGATGTATTCATTGATAGAGACTTCAAAGCACTATTGTACGTGACTCGACGAAGAGCATCCACTAAATGCCGTAAATGTAAATATGACTTTGAGCTCTATCTTTCCACACTGAAAACAAATGAGGGACTTAAACACAACTATTACAATTTTTTCAAGAAGACATGGCAATAGGATAAGAGCAGAGAGGGTATAAACTTTAAAATAGGATGAACAGGTGTTTATTGTTAACATTTTTATATTTCATTTAGTTTTGCCCTTTAAATGCTACATAAGATCTTTTCAGTATCTCACAAAAGTGAGTACACCCCTCACATTTTCAGCAACCATTTTAGAATATTTAGTATATAAATTATACTTGAAATATTTTTTATAGTCAATGTGCAGCTTGTATAGTAAGACAGTACAGATTTACTGTCCTCTAAAAAAAAACCTCAACTTACAGACATTAATGTCTAAATAGCTGGCAACAAAAGTGAGTACACCCTAATTGAACATGTAAATTGAAAAAAATTGTGTACAAAGTGTCAATATTTGGTGTGAGCACCACTGTTATCCAGCACTACCTTAATCCTCCTGGGCATGGAATTCACCAGAGCTGCACAGATTGCTGCTGGGACCCTCTGCCACTCCTCCACAATTACATCACAGAGCTGCTGGATGTTAGATACTTTACCTTCACCTTGCATTTGAGGATGCACACAGATGCTCTATAGGGTTTAGGTCTGGAGACATATTTGTCCACTTCATCATCTTCAGCTTCCTCAGCAAGACAGTTGTCATCTTGGCGGTGTTTTTGGGGGCGTTTTTAATGTTGAAAAACTGTTGTTTAGCCCAGATTCTGAATGAAGGCTTACTTGTGAGCCAGCTTTATAAGAGGCTTCCATCTGGGACATCGGCCATGCAAACCTACTTGTTGCAGTGAGCGGCGTATGGTCTGAGTACTGACATGGGGAACTTCTGCAACCCCTAAAGCAATGCTGAAGCACTCATGCATCTGATTTTTGAAACCAGCTTCTGCACCTGACGCACAGCACGAGGAAACTTCGTTGATTGACCCTTGTGAGGCCTGTTTTGAGTTAAACTTGTCTTGGACAATCCAGTGGTTAGTATGAGGGAATTGTACTCAAAGCACCAAATTTTATCTGTTCTAATATAAACAAATTTGTATGGTCCTGTCAAGAAGACAAAAAATATGGACAACATGAATAGGACATGTGGCATTGCATGGTTGCACGACGTACAGCTGTTATAACAGGGTGTACTCACTTTTTTTTGCCAGCTTTTTTTTGACAATAGTTGCTGTATGTTGAGCTATTTTTAGAGGACAGTAAATCTATACTTCTATATAAGCTGCACATTGACTACTCTGAAGTATTTCCAAGTTGAATGATATAGTATTGTCCCTTGAGAGATTATACTACAATGGTTGCTAAGATACTGTATATGCGTCCCAGAAGACAAGAAAATAACAATTTACACCCCAAAAAAAAAATTCTTTATTAGTATCCTTTGCAGGTTCTGCAAAAGCGTACAGAATACAACCACCGCTCTTTTTAATGTAGGTAAAATATGGTGAAATCTTTCAATACGTTTTAAAATGGAGGACTAAAATTTAAATCCTAGAGAAACTCTGGTAATAATGACATGATCCCACCTCCTCATGTAAAACTAGTTCTGTTTCAGCTGAAGTGAACTTTGGGCTGCCCTTTGTCTCCCGGTGGCATTGTAGCTCTCACTGTCTTGCTTCAGTGAAAGCAGCCGCACTGATAATTTCTCTCCTTAACTGAACTGTTAACAAAGCTTGTGTCTTCCGGTTCAGTGATTCAGTGCTGTGCTAACCAGAGATATAAAATATTCTTTGCCTTCAGGCGTGATTTACTCCCATTTTTATCCTTTCCTGACATGCAGATGTTCCGGCAACATTTGCTTTAGACGAATATTTATAATCGGGTTTAATATCGGATGATGAATTCCTTTGTGTTCTTCTTGTTGTGTTTACGGGTCGGAACATCACGTCCTTTATTATGCTGTAGTTGTCGGTGCAGTAAAGGGAATCGACTGGTTCTCACCGAACGGCGAGAAGATTGAATCCAACAGGCAGGACATCACAGTGATCCGCAACGACGAGACATCCTCTACGCTCACTATCTACAACGCTGTCGTCGACAACGTCGGCACGTACAAGTGTGTGGCCACCAGCGGAGACCAGCAAGCCGAGGCCACAGTGAACGTGAAGATATACCGTACGGCCAGATCGATTTTTTTTTTTCACGCTCTCTTCAATCTATAGTCAAGATTTTAACCCTTTATTTTTATAATCTACTTTGTCCTCAGGAAACACCCTTTAGCCATTGCTGTATTGTAAAATGTATTTTATAATCCTCACAATTAATCATTTTGCTCGCTTAGTATTATCAACAATATTATTAGAAATAGATAAACAAATCCTCTCAGCTGGTTGGGGATTCGCCTGATCTACTAACAGTGTGTGTGTGTGTGTGTGTGTGTGTGTGTGTGTGTGTGTGTGTGTGTGTGTGTGTGTGTACAGGTGGGAATTTACATATGCGATGAGTGGCAGGAAAATTACTTTTTCACTTCATTTCACTTTTTTTTATTTAAACAGTCCAATTTAATAACTTAATCTTTTTAAATGTTATTTCTACGATACCAAAAAGCAAATCTTAAAATAAAACAGATCGATAGGTACAACTTTTTTCATTGCACAGTACAGGTACTCGGCAGTTCAGCATCTACCAGAAGTGCAAATAGCAGCACTGTGCAATTAAATATGTAAATATTTAGACTGTATAAACAATAAATATATAACAAAGCTATGAAGTGAATATGTGCAGTAGCTATTGAGCAAGTTCAATTATAAATGGTTTATTACACCTTTAAAATTGGAATTTTAAACCTTTTTTTTTTGTTACCACAAAGCTGGAGACACTCAATTGTAAAGGATGTCTTCGGATGTGGTAGCATTACATTTTCCTAGTCTAATTTTTACTTTAACTGGGAGACTTAATCCTGTTTCAGCACAATGTGCCCCATTACAAAAAGCATGTAGCCTACAATAGAGCTCTGAACTCAGCCCCATTGAACACCTTTGGAACACTGACCGCAGTCCAGGCCTCCTAACAATAGATCAGTAGCTGACTTTACTAAAACCCTTGTGGCTGAATGAGCACAAACATCCACAACCACACTCCAAAATCTAATGAAACATCTTCCCAGAAGATTTGAGGTTATTTAAACATTTTATTTAAAATGGGAACGAAGCAGTGTGCAAGTAGTGTTTTTTTCTCTCTTTTTTTTATTTAACTGCCACATTAAACAAGAAACAAAATTGCCCTTAGAGCGGATGATTAAATTTGATGATTATAGCCCAATATACATCTAAGTAAACACCTAAATTATTATTATTATTTAAAAATAACAACTAGGCTTCAATGCATAATGAATATTTACATTTAAAGCTTATAGCGTGACATATTTGTGTGTATTTTTTCTCATACAGAAAAGATTACCTTCAAAAACACCACATCACCGCAAGAGTTCACCGAGGGGGATGATGCTATCATTGTGTGCGATGTGATTAGCTCGCCACCACCCACTGTCATGTGGAAATACAAAAGGGCAAAAATCCAGTTTGACAAAGATGGTACGACTCCACTTTTTCTTTCTTTCTTTCTTTCTTTCTTTCTTTCTTTCTTTCTTTCTTTCTTTCTTTCTTTCTTTCTTTCTTTCGACTGCATTTGTAATGTTACGTATAATACCTTTAGGATCTATGTTTGTCCATTTACCAGTCATCAGGCAAAGCAGCTGAGCTCTCTATTGCCAAGCACTGAATAGACGCCTGTTTTGATAACAAAGCCAATAACGAATTATCGACAGAGAGCATAATTCATAGCATGACTTGTATTCTCTTGAAATAAGCTGTCAATCCAATTTAATTTACAAAGCAAATAGGACTATTTCGACTTGTGTGTAAAATCTTCTCTTACAGTTCGCTTCAAGATGTTGGACAACAACCACCTGCAGATCAGAGGGATCAGAAAGGCAGATGAAGGCGTGTACACCTGCGAGGGCCGCATTATGGCTCGAGGCGAGATTGACTTCCGTGATTTCAGAGTTGTAGTTAACGGTGAGCCCTCTGCGCTTTTATTTGCACTTTAAAAGGTTTCGCGGTTTCGAGCTAAATTGCTGTTTGTCACATTCGGGTGCCACGCTGTTCTACCCAGACGCTCATTATAGTGATTTGGTCTGAATGAAGTAATTTACTGCTGAGTTTTCGATATAAAAAACTAAAATAAACGTTGACCACAACACACAGAAAAAGGAAAATACCATCTACTTCTTACCATCTACTATATGGACAGAACTTTGTGGACGTCTGACTTTTTTGTGGACGTCTGGTTTTTCAAGATTTTATTACACATTCAGTACACATTTACTGTAATATTATGCTCCGCTCTTTCGGGAAGATTTTCCACTAGATTTTGGACCACAAGGGTGTTAGTAAAGCCAGGTACTGATGTAGGGTGAGGAGGCCTGTGCCAGTCAGCGTTCCAGTTCATCCCAAAGTTGAGTGTTGAGTAAGGTTGAAGCCTGTAGAAGGCCACTTGCTTTGTGCACAGTGTCACATTGTTCTGGAACAGGTTTGGGTCTGCTAGTTCATTTGAAGTAAAATTCCTATAAAAAATATGTCACATATGGCTATATGGCACATAAAGCTAGCTGTCCCAATTCTTTTGTCCATGTAGCATTTATTAAATGTTTGCAAAAGCTGTTTTGTTTCAATTTGAGATTCAATTTCATCCAAATGCGAAAGGGAGTCAAGCTCTTCATCTTTTTTTATTTTTCTTTCTAACATTATAGCTGAGAGACTACTTTTCAAAATCCCATTCCTATCCGAAACGCGTAGCACTACACATACACAATCATATTTATGGGCAACATTAGAATGAAAGCATTTTAAAAGGTGTCACTAAACACATCACACAAAAAGACATTTTAGCTCATATCTGTACACCTTTTGCTTTCTAGATTTCTATTGAAGCTAAGTAAGGAGAGTCACTATTGCTGTAAATTCCTTTACAAAGTCTGAAAACGGAGCTGTAACCTGATATTATGAAATAAACAATAACAAATAAAAAAATTTTTTTTACTCCTGCAAGCTTTATATTGGTTTTATTTATTGTTTACTGGTATAAGATGCTATTGTGTTTCAAAATACAAATGCACAAATTGAACAGAAATAATGGTCAATTATTGCAAAACATCTAAATGCTGCAGCACTCATTCGTCTGTTTTTTTTTAGCCGGTTTCTGCACCTGACGCACAGCACAATGACTCAACTTCTTTGATGGACCTTTGCGAGGGCTGTTTCGAGTAGAACCCGTCTTTGAAAACCTCTGTGTGACACTGGCCACTGCACTGTAACTCAGTTTCATGGTGTTACTGATCTTATAGCCTCACCATATTTGTGGAGAGCAACAATTCTCAGAGTTCTTTGCCATAAGGTGCCATGTTAAACATCCAGTGGTCAGTATGATAGAATTGTACTCAAAGCACCGAATATTTACTGCTCTAATACAAGATTTTTTTATTTCATTAATTGAATTATAATTTGTATGGCTGTATTTGAACCCATGACCTTCCGATCAGAAGTCTCACATCTTATTCACTGAGCTACCACTTCCCTAGATAGTGTATTGCTTCATGGCACCTGGTGGTGGTGGACGAAGTACACCAACAATGTAGTTGAGTTAAAGTAGAAATACAGTAGGAAAAATATTACTTCAGTTAAAGTAAAAGTGCTCCCTTTAAACTTTGCCTATTTCTACTATAATATGACTATAATGTCCTATTATCATTTTTGTCACAAGTCTCTTAATCAGCTCAGTTTATGTTAAAAGACTCTAATGTTACTCTTACCACAGCGATCTATTAATAGAATGATATTATTTAGTCAAACAAACTGATTGATATCTATTAAAATTATCATGAGCCCAAAACTTCTCAGAGTCATAAGTTTCTTCCATCCTTTATTACTCACAAAAGTTCTGCTTGCTGTTGATTTGACTTGAACTGTATGTTGGTGTTTAGTAGATACCACCAAGTGCTAATCAAAACAAGTTCAAAACTCAAATAAAAAGGAACGATTGATTTTGCAAAATGTAGTTGAGTAAAAAGTAAGATATTCGAAATGTAGTGAAGTTAAAGTGAAAGTCCTCCCAGATGGAAATACGTCAGTAAAGTATAGATAAGTGGAAAAGCTAGATATGAATTTCTTCAGTCTTTTAATGTCTAGCCTTAATTCACAGTTTAAAGAATAGCAATTAATCCAGAACACTGTAGAATTTTCTTTTTTTATACTGTTGATCAGTGTGCACAAATTGATGACTTAAGGTCATGGAATCATAATGTGTCTGTGTAACATAATCTGTTGAATATGATGTTCTGTCCTGTAAAAACAGTTTTGAAGGATAAGATGACTAAGAACTTATTTGCTACATTTTATATTGTTCGTAAGTTTGTGCGTTTTAACCTCCGTTTGGACAAAATGTGAAATCTGCATTTTTTTTACATTTATTTCTATTATATTCTAATAGTTTTTATTAGAGCTGTCAATTGAATCATATATTTAATTGTGATTAATCACATGATTGTCATGAGATAATTCACTATTGATAGCAACTTAATTGCACCAATTTTATCTGTTCTAAATAAACCTTAAATGAATACTTTTTAAGTTTTTAATACTCTTTTCAACATGGGCATGGACTTCATGCAAATGTTTGTTTGGAAATATGGAAATAATACTCAAGATAGAGCAAGAAGGCAAAATATATTTTTGTAAATATTTTAAAGTAATTATGGTGTTATAAATTAGGTGAATCATCAGGACACCAAACTGAACTTTTTCTATGTTTCCACACGGACGGTTTTAAATGCCGGATGTGTGCACCTTAGCAGATTTTGTGCTTGATTTGAGACTTGGTGCATCAGTAAAACAAATGTTTAGTGATTTAAAAAAAAAATTTCAGTGGAGTTTATATATTTTTTTGTATTAGAGTCAAGAAAGGATGTCGTGTATAAACGTGTGTTGCGTGGAAGGTTTCAACTTTGCCTTTTTCATATTTTTTATATTTTTAAGAAAAATGGTCAAACAGAAATGTACTGTATGCTGCATTGGGTTAGGGTTAATAGAATAAGTGCTGTTAAAATGAATTAAAAATTATTTGTGTGCGTAATAACGACACACCTTTGTTTTAAAGTGTGTAACTTGTACGCAATCCATGAATATTGCCTTAGTCTGTAGTTATGTCTGATGTCTAAAAGCGTTAGATGTGTGCAATTTTAGTTTCAAATCCTTCTTGCTTATGCACTAGACTCTAAATACAGCTCTGAGAGAACGCAATAATAGTGGATTATCACTATGTTCAGCATTAAAACATTTTTTTCTTCCTTCTTCCACCAGTCGTTCCCACTATCAGAGTACGACAAGTAGAGGTGAACGCCACCGCCGACATCAGCCACTCTGCCATGCTGGCCTGCGACGCAGACGGCTTCCCCGAACCCACAATTACATGGACACGGTAAGCTCGTCTTCACCATCTAGCAATGAAAGAGGGCTATTCATAAGCCCCCATCCAGCTTTCCAGGCACTTCTCGCCATGTCGGGCGTGTGTTCTGATTAAGAGATCAAAGGCCAGCAGAGAAATCCTCTGAATAAAAGTAAAGAACATTTGTGCACAACACGGTCGAGGGCAAGCCGGAGCACATCATTAGTAGTTTTGAAGGATGTCTATTCTCCTGGCAGCTCTCATCTCCTGAGTGGGGCTCCCTGGGGAGGTTGCGAGGGAAGTGTAAAAATCTGGCCCACAGTTTTCTGATGGGGGTTGTGTTATGTTTATTGCCTATTTGACGATGGGCGATGGGTGTGCTTCTATTGCCAAGAAATGACTGCCCAATCCCAAAGCCCTTGTTTCCACAAAAAAAAAAAATAATAAAAATAAAAAAAAAAAAAAAAAAAAAGGAATGCTGTTATTTTAAGTGACTAGAAAACCTTTTTTTTTTTTTTTTTTTTTTTTTTTTTTTTTATAAAACCAAATGCTGAAAATTCTCAGAGGATCTTTTCAGCTGGTTTTGTTTTTGGCTGTGCATTAAGATAGTATATCCAATAGTTCTCTCAGGAGCGAGGTTCTTCTGGAGACCGGGGATAAGTACAGCTTCAATGAAGACGGCTCGGAGATCACGATAATGGATGTGAGAAAGCTGGATGAGGGCGATTACACCTGCATTGCCAGGAACAAAGCTGGGACGAGCGAAGAAGAAGCCAGCCTCCGAGTTTTTGGTAACTATTTACATTTCGCAAAAAAAAACAAAAAACGCTTTTATCATTTTTATCAATTGGGAAAAACAATTCTAACTCTCAAATTGTGTGTCGTTAGTAAAACCCAAAATCACATACTTGGAAAACCAAACCACGACGGAGATGGAGGAGCAGATCAGGTTGACGTGCGAGGCCACCGGAGACCCAACGCCAAGCATCACATGGAGCTTCGGTGCTCACGTCTTTGCAGAGGGAGAACAGGTATTTCAGTCTTTGTTCTGCCAGTGTTTGATAAAGTCCCAGAGCTAGCGTAGCCATCTTTCATCTCTAAGGTGAAAATGCATGTACAATGCTGAGGATGGAGCTGCCTATGGCTGTTTTACACATAAGATTTGTTTCTGTCTACAGGAGCATCTAAAGAGGATTTATCAGGTATGAGATCAGAGCAGCAGGTACAGTAAGTCGAATCTCTAGAAAGCCGACCAAAATCATTCGCGCCGTTCCATTAATCCGCGTAATCTGATAACTATCAGACAAGGCGCCTGCAACAGTTATTTCCTCCTACTAAAATTTCTTTTGACCGAAAGCCTTGATCCTATCAGGGGATTATGGCATGAAAATTAAAAAAGATATGTATGCAAAAGGCCTTTCTATTTTAGCAGCCTTTACAGTAGTTTCGTTGCTGCACTCACATTCAGTTTGAAATCCGAAGTGCCTCAATAGTGTGGCACTTGAAATCTTTTTGTGCCATCACCGGGTCAATATGACTTACCTAATGCTTTTATTCTTTTTGCAAATCCGTCCTCATTTTTCAACCCGTCGTCATTTCCATCATGCAGTCATGTGCATGTTCATTGGATGTTGTTTAGACGAGTGGCTAAACCAATTTTTTTTTTCTTCAATCATACTGTGTGGAAATAATTAGCAGTGGTGCTATTTATTTATTTAGCAATTTGCTGGTTTGCTGGTTGCTACAACAGTGTTTGGATTTTGAAATGAGCTTTAAAAAAGATATCTGCGAAAGGCAAGTGGCCATCTCGCTGCTAATTATTTTTGCTGAATATGTCACTCCTCTGTGGTCTCTAAAGCTCGCCATCCAAACTACACACGCCACCTACACAGTCGGTAAAAAAGCAGTGCTGCCTGCTGAAGCACTCATCATCAGCCACTTTGCTGGAAAAATGAAGCATTATTCTCTCAGCGTGATTTCAGTGGCTCGGCTCATGTCGAAACTCAGTGCAAAGTAACGCAGCTTCCTTCCCGGATTTTCTCCTAAGTAATATGACGTGCATGTGAAATGGATTTTTATGATGGTCTTTTAAAACTGTCTGAAAGCTCTGCATGATGCATGCGATTGCCTGTTCGCTCAGCTTTAAAAAAAAAAAAAAAAAAGAAAGAAAGAAAAAAAAATTCAAACGCCTGGGTACACTTTTGCACAAAAATGACCTGTCAGATGTCCTTTGATTTTTTTTTTTCCTTTTCTTTTTCATCCTTTTCACCTTTTTTAAAAATAGATATTCATCTTTTCCTCTAGGAGACCTCTTGCTCATAGCTCATCAGCTGTATTTGTGCTATTTGGTGCAATAAATGAGATGGTTTATAACTCTGTCATATTTCTCCAGCTCTAGCCTGGTTAACAAGGGTGCCTGACAAATGAGAGGGTTGTAAAGGCAGTAGGCTTGAAGTTCTGGGGCAATAAAGCCTGGAGTGTATGCATCAGGAGCCAGAGGAAAACCGGGTTTCTGTATGTGAACAAGACCTAATACATAAGACACTTTCTCCTGTTTTCATTTCCCCCCTCCTATCTGTGCTTCTCTCCTCTGTGTCAACTTTTCCATGACTCACCTGTAAAACAGATTAGTGCCTGAAGTCAGACACATGGCATTAAATATTAAATCTAGCCAGAGATGGAGATAGCTCTGAAAAGAGAGAGACGTTTAAATTATGCCTTTGAAAAGAGCAAGCCTCAGAAATGATATTTCACTAGCTCCAAGGTACTGTAGTTCCTGAGGGCTTTTTTTTTTTTCGGGCAACAGATATTGTCTGGGATAAGCGTCTCATTGAACAGCCCATGTCATCAGCAGATTCAATGAAATCTTAGATTATTCTTGTCATGGATTGGTCGGTCTTTCCGAGCACTTACATCCATGTTCGAATGCTGAGAACAGTCCAGAAGCAAGAAGATATCCACTCACTCTGGTCTGTCTGATGAAATAAAGTTATTGATCCAGTTCTTCCTCTGCTCCTGACAGCCACTCTGCAGTGTGCAATATTTCCTGCACCTCAGAAGCCAACCCCCACATCACTCGGAATGCACGAATGCATCTCTGCTTTCATACGAAATGATTGATGATGCTTTCCACATCTGCATGCAAGCTTTCTGAGCATCCCTGATTTTCTTTCCTTCCTCGTTAAATCTCACACAGAGTCTCTTTCCTTTGCCGTGCACTTGCACCGATTTCATATTTCATGCTTGTTTACAGATGTCTTTGTGAAGCCCAGACAGCGCTGTCTGTTCCTTTAATTAATTTGTATTTTCTGTACATTATTGAAGAACTGCAACTGAGGTCCCACCCAGTTTGCCAAAACACCCTCATAAGGGTCACGCACAGGGTTCCTCTAACAAGCTGTAATGTAATGAGCTGTTGCCATTTTACATGCCAAAGGTCTCGTGCATAAACTGAAAGGGATGTTTATTTATTAATTTGCTTTCAATGTAATTTGTCTATGACAGGGTTGGGGTGTGTAGGTTGTCTTTTCTAGGAATTTGTACAAAAATACAAATTGGATGGGATTACACACACTTTCAAACTCAAAACTAGAGGCAAATTAGCATAACCAGTCTCTCTACTAGGGATGTGCATCGGCCGATGCATAGCCAACAATGCGATACATTATAGATACACATGAAGCAGCTACTGATGCGATATGACGCTATAGGATTCACTCTTTTTAGATAAAAGAGAAAATAGAAAGAAAAGAAATAGAAAAAAGATGAAATGAACCAGACTTTCTTTTCCTGTTCTGTCTCCAGGAAGATGCAGCTCTACCTCTGCCATGTTAATCTCTATTCTATGTGACACTCAGGACATGCCTCGGTCTCCGTAGTGCGATACGTAATATTCAGATAGCACAGTGGTGCTGAGAGAGCGTGCCGGAGAAGCAGTTTAGTGAGGAGAAATCAATCTACATATAAAAAATTGGTAAAAAATTATTGGTCACTTTCTAAATAATATAACTATAGCGATGTATCGTGATACAAATGCTAACTTGAATAAGATGCAGTTTTTTTAAGTCAATGAATCACACAACTTTTATGCCGATGCACCGATGCGAATCAGTGAATCTTACCATCCCTACTCTCTACTGACATTTTTGGGAGGCTGAAGAAAACCTGAGAACCTGTAGAATACGTGAAGGTGTGTTCTAAGTATACTATGTAAATATTCTAGTTTAGTGATTGTACCATGTGCCACATTAAATATTCTCCATGTACTAGCTCAGTAATGCTTTTGTTCAATTCCACGTTCTCACACTCTGTGAGACGATCCTAATACGATTTCTGGAACAGACTGTGCGATAACGTGTTTTTCAAATCAGATGAAACGATACAGACCGATTTTATGTTAGGGAAAGCATAAAAATAGTTTCCTACGCTCAGAATAGTGAATAAGGTCTGTGAACAGGGTGTTTGCATGATCATTTGCTACAGCAGCTATTAGTGGTATAATGGTACACAGACGTCACGGTTCAGTACGTACTTCATTTTGTCACAGTCAAGTTTAATTTTTGTACGGTTAGGGGGAAGAAATGAAAAACATAAAATTGCTTGTAGTTTTTTTTATTAACGCTTTTGATTAACATTTGTGATCATCAACAGTTTACATTTTTAAAACAATTTTAATAAAATGCCTGCTTGGTTAAAGAATATTTAAAATTATATTTTATAATATTTTATAAATTAAATATATAAAATTAAATGAAATACATCCAATTAATGCAATTGATTTTTTTATTATATTTATTAAACTGAGTAATCGATTCAATTGCCACAAATTAATTTGATTAAGTAAAATTTAAAAACCTTATTTGGCGTGTGTTTTACATTTAAATATTACATTTTCAAATGTTCTACTTATTTGTTAAAAAATGCTGAAATTAGTAGAACAGTTCATTCTCTCCATCTTTTATTCATTCACTCCCTCAATATGCAGAGTGGTCAGGATCCCTATTTGTCTGACCGGAAGTGGCCACTGTTTCAAATTGTATTTTGGCACACTACAAATCATATTTCCAGTATGAAGTGAGTAGCCACAGTAACACTGCACTAACACTTGTTTCTTTTTATACCCCTGGCATTGTTGTGTATGTTTTCAAGTTTAATAATCATAAGAAAAATGTGCTTAAAGTGGGAGGCAGAGACTAAACTAACTTGCAGTCTGCTACTTAATACGTTCCTGAGGGAACTCATGTTTTAAACTATGTTCCAAACGTAAAAAGGATTGTATTAGCGGAATGAAACGCCTGCACAGAAGAAGTTCAGTATGAATACGTGTACCGTTATGCCCTTAGAAACAATACATCTGAAGACTTTTTTAAGTCGGAATTTTTATTTGCCTCGTACACGATCATTTGCAGTACAACAAGAACGTCTATTGTCAGGTCTGAGATATAAAAATTTAAAAAGTAGAATAAAAATAGTTGTAATGGTTGATTACAACTAGAATAATGGTTTTTAACAAAATCAATGAATAAAATAATAATAATAATCTAGCTTTATATATTTTAAATTATATAGAAAGAATCCGTGATCAGCCTTTACATACTCCAGTGTGTTTGATATTTCGTTTACGTTTATTTTCATGTTTCTTTCGTGTCCCTTTTGCTCATGTATGATGAGACCTTATAGCGACGTTCAGTTTGCTGCTACAATTTAACAAACTGTTCATCTTTTAAAACCATTATATTTAGTTTTATGCCTGCATTCCGTGATATGTTTGGGGCTGTCTCGTGAGTTTTGTGTAATCATATCAATCTCCTGTTGGAAGATTTTAGACATGTCGTAGCAGCAGTCATATTCAAGATTTATTCAAAATTTTCCGACGCAGCCGGAATTTTGTCATCAGTTGTCATTGGTCGCAGCTGCACTAAATTGGCTATCGGTGAGCACGTCACTACAAACGAAAGATTTGCCTTCAGGATGTGTGGTGGTGCCTGTGACAGCAAAATATGGAATATCTCACAGCCAAATCTGGGGTAGCAATTATACTTGCGAATAGTCCAACCCTTGAATTTGAACAGGTTATTCTAATTAAATTACTACCCCTAATGGGAGCAGCCAAAAGAAGAAGAAGAAGAAGAAGATATTAGCTCTAAATAGTTTTTTTTTCTGGTTAGATCTTACACTGTATATGTGGAGTTTCTGTTCATTTCCTCTAGTTCACATGGGTTTTTCTCAGACTTCTCCGACTTTCTTTAAAAAAAAAAGCATCTGTGTGTGTGTGTGTGTGTGTGTGTGTGTGTGTGTGTGTGTGTGTGTGTGTGGTATGTATGGTACCCTGCAATGGACTGGCATCCCATTAAGGATGAATTAAGGATGTCTTGCCCCTACTGTTACTGGGATAGGCTCCAAAAACACTTAGACCCAGACCGGTACAGAGTGGTTACTAAAAATACACTTTAAACTCATTTAACATGAAGCCATATTACTGTATTATTTATGGACTTAATAATAAACTACTAGAATTTTATTTGACCCTCACTGTCAGTATAGACTTATATACCGCCTGTATAGATTTGCAAGTATAAAAAAAAATTCAAATAGGAAAACTTTAACTAGTTCCTTAACCTTTATATAAACAGTATTAAAGGGTTCATTACTAACTAAAATACTAACTGCGTTGACAACGCTTTGAGAATGCTTTCGTGTTGTCCACGCTCTGAATCATATATGTAAAACGCGCTAGTTCCTGGGGTTTGCAAATGGACCTCGCAAAGGGTTTTGTGACGGGCTTGTCATTTCCTCTGACCTCACCTGCTCGGTCCAGGCATCGGAAGCACGCTTTTTGGAGTTCGAATTTGGTTTTCAAAGCCACTTAAGAGACTGCTTCGAAACCCCGGGAAGTGACAGATAAGAGGGCTTCGACCAAAAAGTCCTGACACGGTACGTTCTGGGGATCTTTCCGGAAAGGGGTGCGGTGCACCTCATTATACGATACCTGCCCTGCCCTGGCAACCCTGGGATCTGGTCTGTTAACCCTGCCAAGAAATGTGCTTTAGGGCACAGCCAGCTCCAGCGAACACTCTTCTCGGTTTCTGCCCGGCATCGTAGCGAACCTGGAGAGCTCGCGGCCTCCTTTGAGGCCAATAGAGCTGCACCAGGGCGTAGCCTCTAACCATACCAGAGGTCAGTCTCGAAAGACTGATACCCTTGAGGGACTACCTGGCAACTTGGGAAGTTCTGCCAGACATGTCTCAATGTCAACCGTCTGCCACGGTTCTACAGGGTTAGTCCCACCCAGGTGGGAACCGAGCAGACTCTGGTCATGGCATAAGTAGTAAACGCTCTCCTGAGGAAGGAGCCCATCGAGGTGGTCTCTCCATCAGACAGAGAGTCCGGGTTCTACAGCCGGTAATTTATAGTTCCCACAAAGGACAGAGGGTTGCATCCTATTCAAGATCTATGTTAGCTGACCCGCTCACTTATGAGACTCAGGTTTAAGATGCTGATCATCAAGCAGGTGGTGTCTCAGATCAGATTCGAGGACTGGTTTATGATGGTAGATCTAAAGGATGCATGTATCCATCCTCCCTTCTCACAGGAAGCCGGAGATTAGAAATATCGGGTTCTTCCTTTTGAGCTTGCCCTCTTACCCCGACCTTTACGAAATTTGTGGATGCGGCTCATTTCCTCCCCGACCTCAGAAGTCACCACGTGTTAATCCGTTCGGACAACACCTCAGTGGTCTCGTACATCACCCACCAGGAGGGTCTGCGCTTACTCTTCCTGTACAGGCTGGCAAGCTAAATCCTCCTGTGCTCTCCTTGAGAGCAGCATACATCCCAGGCTGCCTGAACGAGGCCCCAGATGCCCTGTCAAGACAGGGGTTTAGACCCGGAGAATGGCGGCTCCACCCTCTTGTGGTGGAGCAGATCTGGGGGAAATTCAGCAGGGCTTAACTAGACCTGTTCGTGTCTCAAGAGACGTTGCACCGTCCTCTCTGGGTCTCCCTTACTTTTACAGCCTCTCTAAGGCTGGATGCCATGTCTCGGATGTGGCGGGGATGGAGTCTGTCTCCTTTTGGTGGCTTCAAGGTGGCCAGGCAGACCATGCTTTGCGAACTATCTGCTAGCCCTATTCAAACACCCTCCCTGGGAGATTCCACAGTTGTGGAGGTTGTGGCTGTGGCCCCTGAGGGGGCACAGCTCCGAGGTTCCAGTCTTGCCACCGAGGTGATAGAGACCATTCTCCATTCCTAAGCTCCTTTCACGAGGAGGTAATATGCTGCAAGATGGGTCCTGTTCAATGTGTGGTGCGAGCAGCACCATTTGGATCCAGTTAACTGCCCGGTTGGTTCAGTGCTGGAAATTCTTAAAAAACGGTTCGCCTAAGGGTTGGCTTCATCCAACCTCAAAGTCCACGCGTCCCCCCGCCTCGGCGGGGCAATCACTCGGCAGAGACTCAAGGATGAACGGTGTTGGGTGGTACCTGGAGGATCTATCCAAGCGCCCTTTTGAGTCATTAGCCGAGGCTTCTTAGAGGCAGCTCACAGTCAAGACTGTGTTCCTCTTGGTTATTTGCTTTCTTAAGAGAGTAGGGGATCTACACACGTGGACAAAATTGTTGGTACCCTTCGGTCAATGAAAGAAAAACTCACAATGCTCACAGAAAAAACTTTAATCTGACAAAAGTAATATTAAACAAAAAATTCTATGAATGTTAACCAATGAAAGTCAGACATTGCTTTTCAACCATGCTTCAACGGAATTATCTAAAAAAATAAACTCATGGAACAGGCCTGGAAAAAATTATGGTACCCCTAACTTAATATCACTGCAATCAGACGATTCCTGTAACTGTTACATCTGCACCACTGGCAGGTATTTTGGCCCACTCCTCATGAGCAAACTGCTCCAGTTGTTTCCGGTTTGGAGGGTGTCTTTTCCAGACGGCATGTTTCAGCTTCTTCCAAAGATGCTCAATAGGATTGAGGTCAGGGCTCATAGAAGGCCACTTTAGAATATTCCAATGTTTTCCTCTTAGCCATTCTTGGGTGTTTTAGCTGTGTGTTTTGGGCCATTGTCCTGTTGCAAGACCCATGACCTGCGACTGAGACCAAGCTTTCTGACACTGGCCAGCACATTTCTCTCTAGAAACCCTTGATAGATTCAAGACACCCTGTGCCAGATGCAGCAAAGCAGCCCTAGAACAAAACAGAGCCTCCTCCATGTTTTACAATAGGGACAGTGTTCTTTTCTTGATATGCTTCATTTTTCTGTCTGTGAACATAGAGCTGATGTGCCTTGGCAAAAGATTTTCATTTTTGTCTCATCTGTCCATAGTACATTCTCCCAGAAGCTTTGGCATATTCCAGTCTAGCTTTTTTATGATTTGTTCTCAACAATGGTGTCCTCCTTGGTCGTCTCCCATGTAGTCCACTTTGGCTCAAACAATGACGGATGGTGCGATCTGACACTGATGTTCCTTGAGCATGGAGTTCACCTTGGATCTCTTTAGAAGTCTTTCTGGGCTCTTTTGTTACCATTCGGATTATCCTTTTTTTTTAATTTGTCATCAATTTTCCACCTGCGGCCACGTCCAGGTAGGTTGGCTACAGTCCTATGCAGCTTAAATTTTTGAATAATATGTGCAACTGTAGTCACAGGAACATCCAGCTGTTTGGAGATGGTCTTATAGCCTTTACCTTTATCATGTTTGTCTATAATTTTCTTTCTAATCTCCTGAGACAACTCTTTTCTTCGCTTCCTCTGGTCCATGTTGAGTGTGGTACACACCATGTCACTAGACAACACAGTGACTACTTGGAGCCTTTTATATAGGCCTACTGACTGATTACAAGATTACAAGACACCTGTGATGCTAATTAGTGGACACATCTTGAATTAACATGTCCCTTTGGTCACATTATTTTCAGTCTTTTCTAGGGGTACCATAATTTTTGTTCAGGCCTGTTCCGTGAGGTTTTTTTTTAAATAATTCCGTTGAAGCATGGTTGAAAAGCAATGTCTGACTTTCATTGGGTAACATTCATAGAATTTTTATTTATTATTACTTTTGTCAGAATAAAGTTTTTACTGTGACCATTGTGAGTTTTTCTTTCATTGACCGAAGGGTACCACCAACAAGTTTGTCCACGTGTGTACAGGCCCTCTCAGTGGCTTCTTCTTTTCTGGAGTTTACTCCAGGCATGGCCAGTGCCTTAGTGTACCCCAGAACAGGTTACATCCCCAAGGTGACCTTAGTCGTCCCACCACCTGTTTGCCTCCAGGCATTCTATCCTCTTTCTTTCCAGGCCCCAGAGCAGGAGAAGCTGAACCAGCCACTTACGTCCACAGGACAAGTTCATGGAGGAAGTCAGAACATCTGATTCTCTGCTATGGCCCTCCGAGGAGAGCTTCCCTGCGAACAAGCAGACTTTGAGCAGGTGGATTGCCGGTTATCACATTTTTCTACGAGTCCTCTGGTCACCTCGCTTCGTTCGGGGTCAGAACACCCTCGACCAGAGTGTGGCAGCCTCTAAGCCTTTGTCCTCTGGAGTGGGCTGGTCCACCCTGCTGACCTTTGTTAGGTTTTATAACCTTGACCTCAGTGCTACTCCTGGCCTCTCCGTCCTTCAACCAAGCTGTGCCCACACACAATAAGCAGGGACTGGTCTGTCTGGACACTCTTTTCCAAAGCGTTGTTCACACAGCTCGAGTTCTTGAAAGGAAATATCTCTAGGTTAGATATGTTACCCTAGTTTCCTGAAGGAACGAGTCGCTGCATCTCCATGCCACACTGTTTCACTCCATGCCATGTGCTTTTTATAGCTTCTTGATCATGACGTCACCCCGCCGGTGACGCAGCGCTTTCCATAGGACAGATTACACACGTGATTTAGAGTGTGGACAGCACGGAAGCATTCCCAAAATGTTGTTGGCGCAGCATCTTGTTCCCTCAAGGAACTAGGGTTACATACACAACCTAGAGACGTTCACATTCAACATAAAGCTGAATTATCTTTGTTTGAGTGGTGACGCTTTGCACCATCCTGTATTGATTATTGTTCTTGAAGACTCATGGATGTTTTTAAGACCTTTCTTATAATAATAATGTGTGTCCTATAAATGTACCCAAATTTTTTGCCTTTTGTATCAATGTCATCTGTATGGCATGCTGAGATTAATGATTTTTTTTTTTTTTGCATGTGTAGCAAAAAAAAAAAGCCTTAATATTTATTTTGCCTACATTATTTACAGATGTATTTTAGGAATTTTGCACATATATTTCCTTAAAAAAATATCATATGCGTTAGTCAGGTTAGAAACAAGACAGTAGATACTGCTCGGGATCTCGGCTCTTTTTCTCAGGATGTGCTTTGTGGCATGAATTTCACACACAAGTAGGAGCCCCAGATTGCCATTATCATAACAAGCTTGCTTTATAGGGGACCATGCCATCCTTTAATTTGCGATCGGAATTTAGATTGTCCCTGTCGTCATACGTGTAACACAGACCATTTGCAATGGGAGTAAATGAAACGCATTTGTGCTCGGGCATTGTTTTTCATTACAATTGCTTGTAACCTTGGCTGTACGTCACATTCCATTCTTTTAACCCATAATTATAACATTCACCTGGCTTTGATTCTTTGGATTTGTATCAGAAGTGAAAAAAAAAAAATACATATGCGAATATGAGAAAAACAGGGTTTTGTAGGTTTTATTAATACTTTTAATTAAAAATGTTTGTTAGGAACGGTTTATGGTTTTTTTTTTTATCCAAATGTTTCTAAGGCAAAGTAAAACAAAATTATAATTAATAATAATATTAGAAAGTTAGATAATAATGTTAATATTTTTCTTTCTTTTTGGCATTTGTTGTTATTGTTTTTAATTTAATCATTATTTTAATCATTAACATTTTTTCTAGATTGATTTGCTGAAATGTTCTATGTCAGTGGTCTATTTTTTTTTTACTTGGGTTGTATGCTCTAACGATGACTGATGACCCATTTTTAATAACACTGCCTGTTTGTGTTGTCATGTTGTCTGTCTTTGTTTTCTGCAGGCATCTTGGACTCGACCTGAACAACACAAGGTATAGCTTCTATACCCTCAACTCCTCATACACAAGCTAGGCTAGGGTTCAGTATAAGACAATTCTTTCTTTACACTGTGGATATTTGGAACAGTTTCACGTGGATTGAATACAAGAAAAAAAAGAGTTTGCTATAAATCTGCCTTTTTATTTGTTTTATTTTTTTCAAGAACCTAAAGAGTGCTATTTGATCTGAATATTTTATGTTTTTGTGATTCCCCTTTGTAAAATACTTTTTATATCCTAAAACATTTTTTCCAGCAAGGCAAGGCAAGGCAATTGTGGTTCAACCAACAGCATTCGCAATGGCTAATGGCTGGTCTGCATTATTAACTAGGCTTCTCGGCTAAAAACTATGGCCATGAAACATTAATATGCCACTGTTCTCACATTACAAATGAATAACTAGAGCTTTATGTCTGAGAAGAATGGAAGATACAGCGCAATGAATACAGTGGGCTGGAGCTCCTCGCTCCCTTGTGTGGTCCAGCAGCGTGTTAGACAAGTGGCTTGAGGGTCAGGGGTCATGCCGTGGCCACTCCGAGAAACAACAGGAAGCAGACTGGCCAGCGCTCAGCTTTCCCATTAGGGGGTAGATTGAATTATGTTGCACAGAGCAGATGGGGAGGCTGCTGATCTCCAGCTAAAAAGAGACTCTGCATTATGTAAGTGCAACTGTCTCTAGAGACACCAGTGGCGTAATGAAAGGCCCAGACACACCTCTTCGACTGGAATCGTTCACAAATAGAGCTGTCTCCACGGACTGTTGCAGCTGGGTAATAGAGAAAGAGAGAAATATGGCGTAGAAGCGTAATATAAAACATCAATGAAGTGCTATGATTTTAGTATTTTTAATGTTTTACAGCCTGAGATTTAAGTTTGTGCTTAAGTTGTGTTTGTATCTTACCTAAAAAAAACTATTCACCTGGTTTTCACCAGATCTCTTCTCTTTTATTGGTTAATTCTATTTTAATAGTTGTAATAGTCATACTATTCATATAGTACTTTTTCCCTGGGATAAATGACTGACTACTTTAATGAAAAACTTAAGACAAAAGACAAAGATTTTCCATATTTCCCAGAATATTTTGTGCCATGTTTAATATCAAATTCCTTAATAATCTCTCGTCATATGAAGCATATGGATTTGTTTCTGCTCTGGATGAAAAACTACTCTGGTTTGCAGCACTTTAGAATCCCCCTGGAAGATCAGTAAAAGGAAAAATTGCGTTCTAAAAGAGAGAAAGGGCAAGCCGGTTAACATCTCTCTAAGGGATGCATTTGGCTCTGGGGATAAACTTCAGCCAAACTGTTATGCTAAGTACGTTTTAATGGTTTTAGTCAAGGTGTTTGATTTACCTCACCATCGATAAAGCATTCATGTGTATTACCATCTACCAACTTTATTGCCACAACCAAAGATATTGCAACGCTCTCACTTTGGACTCATCCTAAATCAAAATTCATCAGCCTTTGTTTCTTGTGGCAGGAACTGTGGACTGCATTGAAAACCCTTTTGCACTCTAATCTCCTAGTGTTCCTGCTTGTGCTGCCACTGCTAGCACATTTCTAGATTTATCTTACACAATAGCTATCAAGTGCACAGATGAGCATGGCAGTGTTGACCACAACACAATGAAAAGACCATCTATTTTGGCTGGTTTGGTTCATCCTTTCCTCAAAGCCATTGTTTCTTTTAGAGTATAATGCTATAATAGTTACATGCTAATAGTTCAATCTTAAAAGCTTAAATATGAAAAAAGAGCTATTAGGGGTATAATAACTGTTTTCTAAAAGGATTCATAATGTTTTCCGCTTGAACTTCCACATCAGCTTGTGTGTTTCCTAGTGATTAATTATTACTGTGAAACGCTGGCATTTTCAATGCAAGGTTATTGCGATTTCAAACTTCAACACCCCTAGTCATAACGCCTGCACAGTGTTTGGAGGCCGGTTTACTTTCTGAGACAGAAATTGAAATGCTGACTACATCTCATTGAAATTCAAAAAAAAAAAAAACTTAGTGCTAAAAGAAATCACAAGTGTGGGATGTTGGACCGTGTGTGTTTGCATGTCGTGACGCACACAAAGCGAGCCCTAAGTGGATCGGGTCTGCTGAGTGCACACGACTCTAAAACGATTCCCTAAGTTACGCTTTGCATTATTGATGGGTCCTGCTTACACCCTCCACCTACCCAGTCGTATTTAGATCTGCCTCTTGCACCCTGTCAGTGCTTACTTCTTTTCAGGGCACCTTTATTCTGACACTTAGGGCATTGAGCAATAACAAAGCAACTCAGGTTTCTGTCATAGCACCTACTTGATATAACAATTTTCGTAAAGCACGCCGGTTTGGGGTTCAGGTACTGACAAGATTGTTGTGTACACGTCCCGCCATAAAAATACGAACACTTGTACCCCTGCATGTTCATGCAATTAATTATCCAATCATCCACATCAGGCCATAAGCTTAAGATGTTAACACCAACATCAGAATTGAAGATTCTTTTGTGTGTGTTTTGTGTCATATGGGCCAGTTTGAGTGTTTTTAGACAAAATTGCCGTTGTCATGCGCAGTAGTATCTAGAGGTTAGAGAATGGTGTGGAAATAAAACAACAGTGAGGGTGGAAATACCTGTATCTCTGGTGCGTGAGGATGTGGAGGAAGACTTAGGAGACTGGCAGAACATTAACTGAGCTTCAGGGCTGCCGTTTATTTAGGCCGTGCTTTTCAGCACGCTTGCAACAAATCACTACACAAAAGTAAAACAGCTCAGCCGGAATAAGCTCACAGCTTACACTCTGCCAAGTTCAAGTTCACACTCTGACTGTGGTGGTGTGTGTGCTGCAAAAACCTTACAGCCTCTCTTTTTCCTTGCTTACAGCAGTTACTGAAAGCACAAAAAGATCGAAATGAGTAAACTTTGCCCGAAATAAGACACGGGTGATATTAATTACGTGTTGCTTATCGGTTCGCTTGCTTCCTTTCCTGTTCACAGCTGAAGCTCCAACATGCTAGGCTAGTTTGAGCTGACAGAAAGAATAATCTAAATAAGTGCCCTTTACAACCATGGTGAGAAGAAAAGCATCAGAACCACACAACGTGTAAAACCTAGAGGGGAATGAGATATTCTGTAACAGCAGAAGCCCACATTGGATTTAAATGCTGCCAGCCAAGAACAGTAGTCTGATCTGGGTGGTTTTGCATGGACAATTACATGAATAATCAGGTTTGCTGGTGTTCTAATTAAAGTGTCTAGTGAGTGAAGAGAAAATAAGATTTGATCAATATGCTTGTATACGTGTCTCTGCAGAGTGAAGACGGCAATGTGGTGGCACGCAGTGACGCTCGTGTCTCCTCTCTGACGCTGAAGTACGTCCAGTACACTGACGCTGGACAGTATCTCTGCACGGCCAGCAACGCTGTAGGCCAGAGCTCCCAGTCCACGTTCCTTGAAGTGCGCTGTAAGTTTTGACATTTACGGAATTTAGTAGACGCCCTTTTCCTAGCGAGGTACAAAAGTGCTTTGAGTCTCCATCAATGAATAAATCAACACTGGTTCACTACATTACAAACATACAATCAGTTTAAAACTCTGTTGAGAGGATTTATAGCACACTTTAATAAATATATAAACAAAGACTAAACAAATTGGGGAACAAAGTGCTAGTTTAAGTGTTTCAGGAAGAGGTAGGTCTTCACCCATCATTTGAAGGCATTGACTCAGCTATTCGGACATCTAGGGGAAGTATATTTTAGTACTTAGTACTACTACTTTAGTAGTCCAGTCTCGAAAAGGGCAGTTGATTGTCCATGGTTACCCCTCGGTTGCAAGAGTTGTCTGAAGGGGAGATCAAAGAGTTTTGAACAGATATCCCAGAGATTTAACACCTGCTATGATATGTCCACCAGGCATTTTAAAGTTAAAGCAGAAGCCGTGGTATCTAAGGAAGGGAGGGAAAATATGAATTGAGTGTCAACATAGCAGTGGTAAGAAAAACCATGTGAGGATATGATTTCACTAGGAGAGTGAGTATAGAGGGAGAAAAGGACAGGGCCAAGTGCTGAGCCTTGTGGGACACTAGTGGAGAGTTTGTGTTGGACAGATGTTGATCCCCTCCATGTTACCTGGTATGAGGAAAGCAACTATTCTAATGCTGTTTAGCAAATTCCAAGTTTCCTGAGAGTCGACAAGAGAGCCTTGTGGTTGACCTTGTCAGATCTTGCTAAAAGTTCAAACAGGATGAGGACAGATGACAGCTTGATCTAGCAGCATGTAGTTTGTCACAAAAACAGCCGAATAGCCAGTCTTTTTAGTGCCATTTTGAAGCCAGACCAATTGGTATCTTAGAGGTTGTTCTTTGAGAGATGGACAGACAGTTGGCAATGCATTCCAAAGTTTTAGAACGAAAGGGAAGAAAGAAAGATCTTGATTTCTTTTTATATTCTCCAAATATTTAGCATCATTTATATTCTATATTGCCATTTTAGTGTTCTTTGTAACAGCAGTTTGTGCTATATTTCTGTGCTATATTTGACAAGGCCAAAGTTTTCCTCTCACACTACAGCCACCACTACTAGTGTACCACTATTTACCAGCATTTTATTTCACGATAACATTTTATTTCCAAAGCACTTTGATTTTTTGTAATCCTTTAACCATAAATTCAAAGATTTATGTTACGTACATGATTTTAGTGTGTATAATAATATTTAGGCTGTTTATTGGCACCGTAGAGCTTTCTAATCCTGAACCTTTCACCGACAAAAGACATTCGTTTAAAGTTGGCATTATTTATTGTCTGACATGTTTTTGATTTATTGATGGTTTATAGTAAAAGCATTTCAGCTCAACTGCCTATTCAAATAAACTACTTTATATATGAATATAACATTCATTTGAATTAAATTTAGGTTGTAAGTTTTATAGCTGCACCTAAATTTAAATATCACAGTCTTAGGGCTATGGATTATTATATATATATATATATATATATATATATATATATATATATATATATATATATATATATATATAGTGGACACGGTTATCTCGACAACCCTATTAAGTCGACGTTTTTAAAGTGGAACCGCCAAATTCTCGCTTTTTCTAAGCATTTTTTATCGGTTATGTCGACCCCTGATATCTCGAGCACAAGTGGGGAAAAATTTGCCATTTAACGTCAGTTATCTCGGTGCAGCCGCAGAAGAACTCGCGGAAGTGTCGGAAAAATCAAACCTTACAGCTGCTACAGGTGTTTTATTGTTTACTGGTGAATCTCTGCTGTTAGTTAGTGCTAGTGTTCGTAGTGTTAGTAGGGGCGCGGCGCGGCTTTGGGAAGAAAAGAGCAGCCGTTGAGAGAGTGCCGGTGGGAAGACACGCACCGGGATACGTATGCGCGATAACAACGACCGCCGTGAACCAACATATACCAACAATAACGGACAGTGAGAGTGTGGAAGTTTAAATAGGAGCTGGTGATGATGCTAAACGAGCACCATATGTGCGCGATTGAAGCCGGGAGCTTCAGAGAAAGCGGCCGAGAAAGCACCTGACACGCTGAAGGGGGCCGAAGGGGGCGTGGCAGGTGGATTCATGACAGATAAACATGTACTGTATGTATTTTTATAGCATGCCTTCATCAAACAAATCGCGGCAACACTGTTGTGTAAAAAACCCTTCAAAAACACGTGCATGCACATTCTCATTTATTACCGCACATCATGTACATAAAGAAATTTCAAGCACGTTAATATACTGCCGCCATATTGATTTTCGTTTATCTCGATCATCGGTTACCTCAATGCTTTTTGACCCCCTAGGACATCGACATAACCGGGTTCCACTGTATGTATTGTCATGTACAGGTAATAATGGGGAACGTGTGATAAGTGACTGATTGCTGTGTATATTCTGTAAAGTGTCATTATAACCACTCCAAGAAGTTTAGTATTGTCATCTGAATTACCCTCTATGTTTTTTGTTTTTTTTTGAGCAAAAAATTGTACCAAACACAATCCATATGCTGCTCTTTTGCTACATTATGTTAACTTCTTCAAAACATTTACTCATTCACTGGCAAACTGGCTTGATGACTTGCAAATGAATTTAACTGCGCAATTTACAATCTCTGCTGAATCAAACAATAGAAAGCCATATTTGTAATGCTTTAAATGTCTATAATGGAAACTATAAATGGTCCCTGTGGTAATTTGTTGCCTTCTGTTGGTATGATTTTATATCTAATGGATAGCATTAATGGCCAATGGAACATCTTTGGTATCTACTAGGCACCATTAGGGACTTTTAGGACATCATGAAGCATTCATATAAGAATATGGTTTCTTTGGTTTGATGATAACGATTTATAGATGCACACAAACACAATACGTGATGGTTGGTAATGGTTTTAATGTTTAACAGTTTATGGTTTGTAATGGAAATTGTTTAGGATATCATTTGAATTTCTGAGATTGTGTTTTTTTTTGTGATTGTTTTGTTGTTGTGTTGTTTTTGATTACTAAAAATGTTTGTAAATATCTTTAAAGTTAGACAATCTATTTACAGTTAATAATTAGTGTGTCTAGCTAGCATGGTAATGTTTGAAATTTACTGAACTACTTAAGACTATGTTGTTTTTATATTTTTATATAGTTTCTATAATCTTTTTTTTTTTTTTTAATGATTTTTGAAATGCATTACTTTAAATATTTTTTCAACAATCAAGTAAACTTAAAAGCTTAAGGTTTTTAATCTCCTCATCTTGACATGGCTGCCTCAAAGCTCTTTTAATAGAAATGTTATTTTCTTCACGTTAAATTCCTGCTTGTGAGACTTTCTGTGTAGATTTTATAACTTTAGCTTGTGAGATATGACATATGCATTGGCAGTAAATGTACGCCACATTTTGTATACTATATCAAATGTAAAATTATGCATTTAACACCTTTACTATAATGATTTTTATCACCGGGATTTCAACAGTTTTTCATTTGGTCGTGTGGGAGTTTATTTTTTTTTCTTTTTCAGTGGTTAAATTAACCCCGATCCCATGCAGTACATTCACCCACACTGTACTTTCTTTATTGGCTGGTGCTAAAATCATTTGTCTTTTTCTACATCGTTTACTTAAAGTGCAGGTTGTGCACTCCTCTTATCACACATCCATAGCCTCTATATTGTTTTGCAAGTAGCTCCATGAATCATAGTGTGAGTGTTTTGCTTGCATTACCTTTCTTTCATTGTGCCTACAACACTAAATTAATATTACTTATTTCATAATCTCGGTTTTCTCTATTGTTAAAAATAAAGAAAAAAAAAAGTCTTCACACATGCCAGATAGCTCCCCGCTCTGCAAATATCTCTCTGCTTCATGGGAAAAAAGTTGTGAATTACTGCCTAGTAAGTAAAACTAGGGCTTTTTACATATGTAAAATCTATAAAGGATTATTATTAATATTTAATCGTTTGCGTTATTTCAGCAAAACAGAATTATATCTGTATGAAGCAATTTAGACATTTGAGTAGACAGAGTTCTAAATCTGTTGATCCTCAAACTTGTTCAACATGTATCTAGTAACATAAAATCTAGATATTGCATGTTAACAAATGTTGCATGTTAGTTGACAAATGTTTGAGGATAGCTAACTACAAGATTCTTGTAGTCAGCTGATGCGTATTCATTTTGAACATCCTATTTCACGTTTATCGTCCATTTGCTATTACAGTAACCTTCACCTTGAGAAGATGTTCCACTAGATTTTAAAGTGTGATTGTGAACATTTATGTTCATTCCGCCTCAGAGGCCTGAGTAAAGCGAGGTACTGATCTAGAGTAAGGAGGCCTGGGGTGCAGTCAAAGGTGTACAGTAGGGTTAAGATCAGAGCTGCAAAGGGGCATTATCACTCTGGAACAGTTAGTTCAAGTGAAGGGAACATTTAATGTTACCACATTCAAAAACATCCTATGCAATCGTGTGCCTCCAACTTTTGATAACCTTGGGATAACAGTTCAGGAAAGAACCACATGTAGCTGGAAAGGTCTGGTGTCTCTGTACTTTTGTCAATATAGGGTTTTTCTAAAGTGGGTATTATGACAACTAATAACTGTCTGAGTAAACAAATCACATATTAGATATGTTTGGAGTGCCTATTTGCGAATTTAAATCCAGTTGTGATGCCTGCTTGAAAGTAAATAGGCAAAAGAATTCTATATAAAAATTCCTTAACATAGGAACATATTGCAAGTGGTGCCCTTGCAGCTGTAATCAGCTCTAAGCTTTATTTATAAGCTTCTTTCAAATTAGATGTAAACACATGTTGAGCAATGTTTTATCAAACAACACACCTGACAGATAAACTCTTCTTCTTTTGGCTGCTCCCATTAGGGGTCACCACAGCAGATCATCTGTCTCCATACTACTCTGTCCTTTACATCTGCTTGTTTAAAACCAACTACCGTACCTGCATGTCTTCCCTCACCACATCCATAAACCTCCTCCTCGCATTCCTCTTTTCCTCCTTTCTGCTGGCTTCATCCTCAGCATTCTTCTACCGATATACCCCATGTTCTTCCTCTGCACATGTCCAAACCATCTCAATCACACCTCCCTCAGCTTGTCTCCAAAATGTCTTCCATGCACTGTACCTCTAATAAACTAATTTCTAATCTTGTCCATCCTCATCACTCCCAACGGAAATCTCAGCATCTTCTGCTACCTCCAGCTCCACCTCCTGTCTTTTACCCAATGCCACTGTCTCTAAACCATACAACATCGCAGGTCTCATCACAGTCCTATAAACTTTCCTTTTCACTCTCGAAGATACCCTTCTATCACAAATCACTCCTGCCACTCTTCTCCACCCACTCCACCCTGCCTGCACTCTTTTCTTCACTTCTCTAACACACTCCATTACTTTGCACTGTTGACCCCAGGTACCTGAACTCCTTCACCTTCACCACCTCTTCTTCCTGCATCCGCACCACTCCACTGCCCTCCCTCTCATTCACACACAAACTCTGTCTTACCCCTACTGACTTTCACTCCCCTTCTCTCCACCTCTCCAGGCTCTTCTCAACCTGCTCTCTACTCTCACCACAATTCACAATATCATCTGCAAACGTCATAGTCAAACATCAAACTCTCTTTTAATTTAGTTTAAAGTTTCCATTTTGTATTAATTAACTATTCGCTGCTTGAGCTTGGCCTAAGAGATGGTTATTATAATATTTCTTTTTTTTTACAAACTTGGTACGTTCTATTAGATGGAAAGGATTTATGAATTTCAAAATACTACTGCAACATTGTAGACAATAAAGGAAATAACACACCAGCATGGGTCATTAGAAATATCAAGCAAGTTATTAATTAGTTTATTTACCAAATAAGTAAGCCACTGTAAGATGGCCAAGTTACCAGTTTGACCAGCTTCACCCCTGAATTGGTAGTAGAAAGCTGTTTGGATCATGCCAGGTCGATTTGCTTTAGGATTGTTAGACGAAAGAAAGGTTTTGCTGTTACGGTTTAACGCTTTCGACTTTCAAACTCGATTAAATTTGTGCTTCTGTTTTTCCAATTTTGGCAACATTAGCAAGCTTTACATACATAGCATAGCATATGTTATACTGTACATGGACACATTGAAACAATAAAAGCTAACAATATCTTACGTATAGACAAATTTCACTCACTTCAAGGTGTGATATTGAGTCACACTCCCAGTGAAAGATTTCATATAAATAGCTAAGCTGATCAAACAGCAAATCAAAATACGGCACTTTTGGCAAGGATAAAAATCTGCTGCTGTGGTAGAATTTGTTTAATCGGATTTTATGCCTGAATTAATGTAAACCTTATTCATATTTAAAACAAGATATCATCTTGCCTGAATTATAAATTACAATGCAATAAGCAATAGGCTTCGGCTTGTTTGTCACGGTGTGCGAACAGTTTTTATTTAAGGCGTTCGGTTGAACAAGATTTCAGAACAACAAAAAAAAAAGCCACCATTGATACCCCTTTAAAGAGTGTTTCATCGTGCGTGCAAACACATGTCGATTCTCCCACTGCGCATATTGTTGTTTGTGTCTTTTATGCTAATCGGTGCGCATGCTGTACAAATAATTGCCCGTGTATTTGTTTGCAGATTTGTGTTGACATCCCATCGTGTATTAATGTAGTCTAACTGATATGATCACGCAACTTCGAAATGCTGAGACGCAGTGATGGTGTCGCGGGGCAAATCGAGGAACGCCAACATGTCATATTGCAAATGACATGCACAGTATCTTGATTTTACGATTTTTAGTTATCTTTGCAAGCCTCTGCATGCCCTTCAAAAGGATGAGGAGGTGGAGGAGGAGAAAAGAGTCCTTAGGAGCCTCCTAAGTGTGGTCTGCTTTTATGTTTAAGAATGACCAGATGTGTTCAGCCACATGATCCCCACACTCTCCCGCCCACCGTTCACTTTAGCCTGCCCTCGTAGTCATCTGCTGTTTACTTCCTGAAGGTTTCACTGACCTTCTCTTTTGAATTCAAAGCAGTAAAGTACATAAATGACTTATGTATTAGCTTGGGAGCATTAACAACATTTATGTGTAGCACAGGCAAAACCTGTTGGATGTCAGTGTGAGTGAATTCTGGCAAACAGATAAATAAAGGCAGTTCTGGCCAGAGGTGTAAAGAGTACCTGAAAATCACTTATGTAAAAGTCTAGATACCCTAATAAAAAACTTGAGTATTTCAATCATTTTGAACATAGACTCAAAGATGCACTAGTCCTTAACACCAAGGTTGAGGTGAGGTTTTATTTCCTAAAATATAATTAAGTTGTATATCTCAACAGTACATTAACTAAGATCAACACAACAGCCTCTTCAACATGCCAAAATGAAACAAGCATCAGTAAAGCAATAGGGAAGCGATTTTTCCAAAGGGTATCTGTATTTAACATATACAATTATAGTATCATGTAACAATGTAGAGAATCATTATCATTCCATAGATAAATAAAAATTTGAGCTGACTGACTGATTGTAAAATATAATTGGTGGCATTGTCAATTAAAATACAGTGGAGTAAAAAGTACAACCATTTAATCATAAAGGTAGTTGAGTATGGAGTAAAAGTTGCTTATGTTTTTATCTGAGTAAAATTAGAAAGTAGCCATTAAATTACTTAAGTACAGTAACAAAGTACATTTACTCAAATACTTTGCACGACTGGTTCTAGCCTAAATCAAGCTTTTATGTCTGTGATATACTGTACTTTGACACTTCAACTTTAATCGCAAACGGTGCTAAAATGTATTTTCTTTATTATTTATTATTATTTCCTAAGGTCCCCTGGTGGTCTAGTGGTTAGGATGCGGCGCGCTCACCGCTGCGGCCCGGGTTCGATCCCCGGTCAGGGAACCGACCCCAGCCACTCTTAGTGCCGGTCCCAAGCCCGGATAAATGAGGAGGGTTGCGTTAGAAAGGGCATCCAGTGTAAAAACATGTGCCAAATCAAACATGCAGCTGATCCGCTGTGGTGACCCCTAATGAGAGAAGCTGAAAGAAAGTTTATTTATTATTATTTCCTGCATAAACTATGCTGGATGTGGAGCCAATTTAACAATCATACAAGCAAAAAAAATACATCATTTAGTCTAAAAACATGCTAGATAGGTGGAATTTCTTTACCCAGTAAATGTCAGGTCTTGATTAAGTTGTGGAATTGCTCCTGTATGTGCTGCAGCTTAATCATTTCAGCTTGTGATAATATACCTGCTGTCAAAATGAAATTTTGTTGAAATTTTATATATACTGTATATCTACAGTACAGACCAAAAGTTTGGACACACCTTCTCATTCAAAGAGTTTTCTTTATTTTCATGACTATGAAAATTGTAGATTCACACTGAAGGCATCAAAACTATGAATGAACACATGTGGAATTATATATGGAATTATATACATAACAAAAAAGTGTGAAACAACTGAAAAATGTCATATTCTAGGTAGCCACCTGTTGCTTTGATTACTGCTTTGCACACTCTTGGCATTCTCTTGATGAGCTTCAAGAGGTAGTCACCTGAAATGGTCTTCCAACAGCCTTGAAGGAGTTCCCCAAGAGATGCTTGGCACTTGGCACTCAGGTCCGGTGACTGTGGAGGCCAGGTCATCTGGCGCAGCACCCCATCACTCTCTCTCTTGGTCAAATAGCCCTTGATGCCTTCAGTGTGACTCTACAATTTTCATAGTCATGAAAATAAAGAAAACTCTTTGAATGAGAAGGTGTGTCCAAACTTATATATATACATTTTTTGTATTCCTTTTTCCTTTTGGCTGTAAGCAGATTGCAACTTTATTTGTGCCTGTAGCGAATTTAGCTCACAAAAGGGAAATATGAGTAATTATTACGGATTATACTATAATATTATTACGGATTACTCATAAATGTTTAAATTAAGTTGTTGAATTAACGGTAATGGAATTAATGTTACAATTATTTGGTCTGTTCATCCACCAAACAGACAGTATAATCCTTTAATAATTCTACATTCTACAAGTCTAAAAGACACTAGCCAGACGCTACATGCCACTCAAAAGAGTAGCATATTTCAGTTCAGGGAAATTTGCAGTTTTTCCAGAGCACCAGACTTCTTTTGTGGAATCATATAGTAAAATTTTGAATGGGATTTATTATTTTTATTACCCAGAATCTCTATTGATGTCTTTCTGCTTTGGCATTAAAAATCAAATGCAAATCTAAAATAAAGATAGAATGTGACAAGGACAGATTTTTTTTTTACATATTTACTAAGGATAGTAAACATGTTTACTAAGGATAGTAAACATGTTTACTAAGGATAGTAAACATGTTCTTATTTATGCTCGTATTCTTTTTTTTTCTAAATATTTAAGGCAGGACATCTGAATATAATAAATAAAAAGAACAACAGGGTTGCATTTATAACCACTCATAAAAGATTCAGCATTTCAAAGGATTTCCCATGGTTTATTTTCATTTTGATTTAAATGGCTCTTTTTTTCTCCATTCATTGGTTATTTCCACTGTGTTTTCTTTTTCCGTTTCTGCCAGACGCGCCAAAAATCCTGGGCCCAGTAGCAGTCTACACGTGGGAGGGCAATCCTGCCAACATCAGCTGCGAGATCCTGGCTCACCCCAGTGATGTGTCTATCATGTGGCTGCGAGATGGACTCCAGCTGCCCAACGCCAACTCAACCAATGTCAAAATCTATTCCACCCCCAATGCCAGCTATTTGCAGGTAAAAGGAACATCTCTGCTTCACCAAGCTGAATGCTCTGCACATAAAACATTTAATAAATGCTCTAATCACTAGGCTGTATTGTGTTTTCTTGAAGGCGGCATCGGCAATGAATTATTGAACACAGAACGCACATAGTGAGCGGTAAATATAGGTAATGGAACGGCTGATTAGGATCCCTAAGGTTAATGCATGCGCTCTTAATCCACCACAGGTTAACCCGGACTCCCAGAACGACTTTGGCAGCTACAACTGCACTGCATCTAATGAGATCGGGACCGAGTCCAAAGAATTCATCCTGATTCAGGCTGGTCCGTCTGTTCTCTCTTTGACATGACCTTTACAATGAACTTTTGTGTTTCCCACACGGGGTCTTTAAATGGTTACAGATTGTTCCATCATTTGTTTTTACTTCTTCGTTTGCTTACAGTTTCTCTGTTTGCATCTCTCAGGAAGTTTTTTTTAAGTGTCCTAAATTGATGGTTACGATGTGCTTGACCGTAGGCAGTTGTGTTTTGCTCTCTGTGTTGTAGATGTTCCCTCGGCTCCCATTCTCACCGAGGTGAAACCCTACTCCAGCACGGCCGAGGTGCAGTTTGATGAACCTGATTCTTCTGGAGGAGTTCCCGTGCTCAAGTACCGTGCCGAGTGGAGAGCTACGAGTAAAAACAACTGGGTCCAGCGTGTCTATGAAGTCCGAGACGGTATGTCAAATGTTCACCATATTTACACTACCATCAGCATCATCAGTAGCCACTGTGAAGCCGCTGCAGTTTGCTTTAGACTTCTAATTGCACTGCGATGCATTCTATAGCTGGGATTGGGTATTGCCCAGAGGGAAGCTGCAATACAATGTTCTATTAGTGTTTAAAAAAAAATATTTATCACCACATCACTATTGAATTTTTCTAATCTGATTTGTCAGAACGTGTTTATTAATTTGATACAATAACAGCTCTGACAATAGTTTCGAATGTGAATCAAATCACAGGTTTAATTTCTTTAATTGTGTGAAGTAACTGCCAATTCACTGGGATTTTGTTTTGGTACACTAAATGGATTAGGAAAACGTGTTAGTTAGCGAAGGAAAAGAAAATACAGTCATTGATATTGTGAAGTGTTCAGAAACATTTATTTAATGAAGTTAAGTAAGAATGTTTGGGGGTCAGCGCTTTTTCAGGGTCATTTACATTAATCGCATTTTAAGACCCATTCACCGGCAATAAACTTTTGCTTCTGTTTTCCTGTTTAACCTGAAATGGCTACCAGACACATCTGGATTATGTAAAACTAATCAGGCTGCATGCTGTATTGCTTTCCTAGCAAGCTAAGTAAAGACGGTGAGCAGAAAGAGGCCAGAGAGTGAAATGGAAGATGTAGTGGCTCATCTGCTCTTAATGACGTTGTTCCGAAGAAATGCCACAAAGCTGCCGGCATGTGCAGATATTTCAGGCATCTAAAGTCTGATCACACACATTTAAACCCGAAATGCTAAATAAGTCGCTGATAAAATCTCTAAAAACTGCCAATTTGTCCTGCCATTTGAAAAAAATACCACCCAGTTGAATAAATGGGGAGTGTACAAGTACATTCAAGTCTTTTTAGCCAGCCATCAAGAAGCTGGATTTTTACCTAAACAACAAAAGATTTTTGACTGTGATTGTATTAGAATTTCTGTGTAGTGAAAAATGGTGTGTAGACACATTTATATAATATTACAGAAAATAGAACGAACACATACATTTTGATGCTTGTTTACAGGATTTGTTTTGTTAAATTACTGCAATAACTTCATCATACTTTGTTTCTTGAGTTATAAATTCATCTGGAGTCTAAGTGGAGTTTTATAATTATTCAACAAATAGTCAATTTCAAAGTATTTTTTATGTGTTTAGTTAAATCTTTTTCTATTGCTTCACATTCCCCAACCATGAATTCACTGGTTTTAAAGCTGTTGGTGGCTATATGCAATTAAAAGGATTTGCTATTATAATAATTATAGTATGAAAATTGTACTACCTAAAACATATTACTACTCACTGTGATTAAATGATTATTTTTAACCAGATAAATTACTGCTAAATACTGATGGAATGACTTGCAAAGCTTTGATTTCTTCATTGAGATTATTTGCCATGACTTGTTAAACTCCTTTCTTGACCTGCAACTATTTGAATTACCCAGTCAAATATCCTGGCAATCTAAACGAAATCAAATTACAGAATATTTACTTTATAAAAAAAATTAGATTTTTTAAAATGTGTATATATATATATATATATATATATATATATATATATATATATATATATATATATATATATATATATATATATATATTCTGGTACAGCAAATTCATGTTTTAATTAACTTTTGAAATTATTATTGCGAATGGTATAAAATTAGAGCCACTTTTGCCCACTAAATCAGATGAAAATTAAATTTATGCTATTTTGGCGCTACTGGTGTGTATTATTGGTCTCCCAACTAGAAAGCAATTTATAGCATTAGCATCGATTTATTGTTTTTTGTCCAGACTGCCTGAAATGTTTTTTCAAATGCATCTTCTATTGATGTGAAGTATGCTGTTATTGTAGAATAGCTTACTTTTGCTCTGTGTGCAGACGATGGGATTCTTCTTCACTGAGGGGCTAATATTAGATTGATCCCAAACCTTGTTTTCTTTCTTCTATCCACATTTCTTTTTTTTATTTTTTTTTTTTATAAACCTATAAAAACATTGTGTGCTTACGTCTAGATTCTGCTAGGAATTAAAAAAATATTCTGTCTCAATGACAGTCGCTTTGGTTGGCAACAGTGGCGATAAATAAAATAGGGAAAGCACACAAGTCTGTTATCGCAGTCTATACGGTACTGTGCAGTATGTGTGTTTGGCTTTTTTTTGCTTTATCTTCTGTCTGTCTAGTATATTAAGGTTCTTCTGTGTAATTCTTAGCCTTTCTTTATATGTAAGAGTATGAAACCCCCTCTCCAAAATAAGTATTGTTTACCAGCTAAATAGTTGATTGAAGAACATGACAGATAGATACACTATATAGACAAACGTTTGTTGACACCTGACCATTAGATGCTCCACTTCATCTAGGTGTGTTCTTGTGGAGATTTGTGCTCATTCAGGGCAGATTGTCCACTCTGACCCATGTAAACCATATCTTCATGGAGCTAGCTTTGTTCACAGGGGCATTGTCGCTTAGGTCCAGGTTTGGTCCTCCTCTATACATCCTAATCAATTGTGTACCTCCAAATTTGTCTGAACAGTTTGAATAAGAACTGCATACGGCTGGAAAAGTCATGTGTCTCAATACTTGTGCTCGTAAAGTGTATCTAGATCTATAAATAAAATAAATAAAAAACCCACAAATAATCATACATAACTTTAAACTTGCCACTTATTTAACATTTGTTTTAATTCAATGATAAAACCATCCAAAAGTTCATTTAGTTACCGGTCCATTATTTGACTGTCATAGATATATTAAGATGTCAAGTTTGAGCTGTCAGTCGTGTTCATTACAGTTTGAGTGATCGCCAGTAGGCTAAGATGTTCAGCTCCTTTGAGAGGTTCCCCTAATCATCATATGGAATCGCTGCTCAAGGAACGAAACAAAGGAGCTCGGAGCATGATCGATGAAAAATAACGCATGCGAGGCGATGACTTTATGAAGATGATTATTGATTACCGAGCTTCTATTTGCATTCTAGAATCTCTACTACTACGAGGCGAAGTAGTACGTGCTGTAACATCTTAAAGTCGATGATTATGTTTTATGAGGTGACTCTTATCTCGACACTCGATTACTTTGTCTTTGCTTGATGTTTTTGTAACCCGAAATACAATTTGTTCCTGTAGGGCTGAAAGCGGTCACAATCACGGGCTTAAAACCAGACACGAAGTACGAAGTCAAGATGTCTGCTATCAACGGCAAAGGAGAAGGCGAGAGCAGCTCTTTGGTCGCCTTCAAGACAGAGCCTGTTCGTGAGTAGTGTCGCTTTCCATGCTATTTCCCGCTTTCTATAAAGCTCAAGATGTTCCATCGACACTTTAAAATGCACCCCGGCTGCGGGAAGCGGCAAGTCGACATCGAGTCTCAGTGGGACGGCTTTCAGAGCAGCAAGTTTCTCACACTAATTAGAATGCTCGAGCACGAGATTCATACTACACTCTTCGTCTGTGCTTTAGATGTAGAAGTGCCAGACTCGATGATATGAGCCAGTTTTTTTTATGGTTCACATGGGAAATTTGCTTAGCAGCATGGTTCAGAAACAAGCATATCAGATAATGGCCATTGGGACAAACAACTAAACACCAAAACCAGCTTAAATTACAATACAGAGACTAAAGTACAACCGAAAGTACAGCTTCATTGATTTATCTTCAGTAAGGTCAAGGTCTTGGTGGATCCATGTCTTGGTGGATTGCTCTCTGGCTATTTTTCTCCCAACAGAGTTTTAGATGTTTGCCTGTGTCTTAATGAACCAGTATTAGAACATATTGATGGAGCAATTTATAAATCGCTCAGGATAAAAATGTACTGTAAATGTTACAACAGGGAGAAACATACCTTGAAATGAGGACCATGCTCACACACATACACGCTCACCCATTTACATTAAACATCTACTGCATTTGAAGATGTGCAAGGAAAGTGGAAAATCCAAAGGGGAACCCATATTGGCCCTAGAATAATTTGGGAGTTACACACAGACAAGGATCTTGGAGGTCCAAAAAAAAATAATAAATAAAATAAAATGCTTTTTGTGTGGGATCCGAGTGTATGCCAAATTAAGAACGTTTATTGCTCCTTCCACTAAAGAGTGCTAATATGTTTTGAAAAATCATCTCCATCGTTGAGGGGAGATCTTTATGTAATAGACGATGCATCTCGTAAACTATTTTGTGCTTTGTTATAGACTCTAAATTTAGAAAATCTCACTTTAGTACACCAATTATGGGTCTCATTAATCAGTTAGTTTTAAAAAGGTTGTAAATGCTGATATGATGGTAAATGCCAGCTATGCATAAATCACCAGATTTCCATTTGATGATACACAAAAGTATGGAAAACGCAGAAGTTGACATTATTTTGCCAAATTTATGCGATAGATAGATAGATAGATAGATAGATAGATAGATAGATAGATAGATAGATAGATAGATAGATAGATAGATAGATAGATAGATAGATAGATAGATAGATAGATAGATAGATAGGGTTGTCAATCAATTAAAATAGTTAATCGCAACTTAATCGCACATTTTTATCTGTTTTAAATGTACCTTAAATGAATCCTTTTTAAAAATGGATGCTTTATTCAAATGTATGTATATTATTAGTGAAACCATACTCAACATAGAGCATGTAGACAAACATATTTTTCTAAATGTTTTCAATTAATTATGGTGTTTTAAATTTCGTAAATCAGGACACCAAACCGAACTTTTGCTATGTTTCCACACGGACGGTTTTAAATGCCGTATGTGTGCATCGTGGCGGATTTTGGTGCTTGTTTTGAGACTTGGCGCATCAGTAAAACAAATGTTGAAATTATTTTTGGTTTTTTTATCTTTTATTTTTCTATATCTGAGTACAGAAATGATCTTGTGAATAAATGTGTGTTGTTTTGAAGGTTTTACTTTTGCGTATTTTATTTATATATATATATATATATATATATATATTTAATTTTTTTTTAAATGGTTAAACAGAAATGCGTGCTGCATTAATCGCACGTTAATAAAATTTGTGCCGGTCAAATTAATTTTACGTTAATAAGATAAACCTTTATTCGTCCCACAGTGGGGAAATTTCTATAATAAGTTATTAACATGTTAATTTTGACAGCTCTAATTTGTTATATATACACCGACACACACACACACAGGGACACAATTTTGGGACACCTGACTTTTCATGCCACACGTTACCACACAGGAAGTCTTTGGATGCTGTACCATAAAATGTTCCCTTCACTCCAACTAAGAGACCCAAACCTGTTTTAGCATGACAAAGTGTCTGTGTACAAAGCACATGTTCATGAAGATATGATTAACATGGTTTGGAGTGGATGGTCTTGAGTGCTCTTCTGTAGCTCTGAGCTTAACCCCAATGAATATCTTGGAGATGAATTGGAACACTGACTGTACCACTGACCTCCTCAGCCTACATCAGCACTCGACTTAACTCTAATGCCCTTGTGGCTGAGTGAGCACAAATCTCCACAGCCACACTCCAACATCTAGTGGAAGCAAATGGGGACTAAATGTGGAATTGGATTTAATTTGATCAGGTGTCCACAACATTATGTCCATATAATGTGTGTGTATGTATTTAAGACTCATTGAAATAACTTTTACTTATTGCATTTCTTTTTCTTTTTAGGTGCTTTTCTTGTAATTTTAGATGCCATGGCACCTTTTACTATGTATAACTATTTTTTTAATACTCAATATCTTTTATTTAAACATAGATCTATTGTGAAATGACTAATTGCTTTTAAGTTTCATTAATGCTGTCTGACAAAATAATCTAAATGTTAAATCCAGTAAAAGGGTATCACAAATGAAATGATTTGAAGTTAGTCAGTAGTTATTGTTTTTAGGTGTAAATGTACTGTACACACAGTCAAGAATAAGATACAAAAATGTTTTACATATACCAAACAAATGACTTCCATATAAATTTATATTGATAAATGAGGCCAGGTGTTCGTATAAACGACATTTTTTCACCTTACCTTGTTCATTCATTTATCTTCAGCACCTGGTTTATCCTTCTCAGGGTGAAGGTAGACCTGTAATCACTCCTAGGGGCAAATTAGAGTAGTCAGTTCACCTACTGGTGGGTTTTTGGGAAGTAGGAGGATGTCGGAGGCAGCCCGTGCAGACACAGGAGAACATGGAAAAGTCTGCAAGCAGTAACTCAAGACTCAAGACCAAACACAAATCACAGAAATGTGCTGCTTTAACTTTCAGGGTGCCATGACAAGCTATAAGACTACTGATAAAATAAAATAACCATAAATCTATTGGGGGAAAAAGTTTAATTCCTTTTTAACAGTATAAACTTTATAGTTGACATTCAAGATTGGAATAATGATTTAAAAATATTTCGAGTCCTCAGTATAACTTGATCATTTCTATGCAGCTTTTGCTGTTGTGTAGTGTATTTGAAAAAAAAAATAAATCAGTCACAAATAATTTTCTGACACATCTAAATGCCTGCATTGGATATTCCTGCTAAGCAAATTCACGGATGAATAATACATCAGTGTTCGTGCAAATGTGCAGCTGTTCTCCACATGAGTTTCTCACATTTTGCTGATGAAACTCATCCCAAAAAAACAAAAAACAAAAAACATGATATCGCTTTTTTTTTTTTTCTTCTACAAATAGGTGTATATGTTTTTGGACCGTGTAGTCATGTGCCCTGAAGGTTATGGCTTGCTTGCGCCCCCTGGTGGCTGTGTGCATGTGTGTTTGGTTTGTGGTTTCATAAACAATTAGAAAATATGTCATTAAATGCAGCGAGCTGTGCGATGATGTTTCTATTAATTCACACTCTCCCAGATGGGCTGGTTATATGCATTACAGTTTATACCAAACTTCATATCAGTGTTTCATGATGGACAGCAAGTGCATATTGCCCCTATATCTAAACTAAAGTGTTGGAGGTACCAGACCATAGTCGATAAAAAAAACATTTAATGTTTTTCTTTTGTTTTTATTTGTTTCCCATCCACTTTTTCTCTTTGGATTACACAGGCTACTGTTTTATACGTAAGTCATTTACAGACCCGTGAATCGGAAACCGCATTGATGTACATGAATAAAATGTATCTTCAGGATACACTTGATTTCCACTCCAGTAAGAACAGTTTTTTGTTCTTTATACATGGTTTTTATACCTCCAGAGTTAAGCTTTTCTACATTAACTGAGTTTATGAAACGTGTCATGTTTATGCTCCCAGATGGCAGTTTTTCATTTTGTTCCCCTGACAAGACAGGTTTGTTTAGTCATCACATAAAGTTTTTTTTCCTCTCTTTTTTTTATCTATGCAGGCAAAAATCTGAATAAATTAATTATTAAAAAAACTAATAATTAATCAATTGTGGGAAAAAAAAACTGTAATTATATAACTGTTAAAATTAGATGTGAATTCAAGGTCAAGGAATGAATGAAAGCAGCATCTTGATATCCATTAAAACAGCGTTATAACAGAATTATGACAGTACCAACACAAATTCTTCACATCTTTAGTTCATTCTGTAATTAAGTATCGTGCTGTGTATGAATCAAGGTGTAGATCTTTGAAAGTCTGTTAGTTCAGATCCCCTGCTGTGACAAGCTAATCAAAAGTTTAGAACTGCAAACATTTGTTTTTTTTTCTGTGGAAATATTGTGTAAGCACAACATGGAGTTTCTGCCGTATTCAGTATCTAGAGATCAGGTGAAATCAAATTCCTTGAATAAAAAGGCAACAAGTGTTACTTTTGAAATTCTTACCCATTAATGAGTTGTTTATGATTGTGAATTAGACAGCACAAAACAGGTGTTATGTTTTGTAGTGGTGCTTCATGCAAGCACTCGTGACTAGCGCAGTGGACTCTGGTCTCATTTCACATTCTTCTTTTTAAAAGAAGCTATTCTGTCAGATCAGAAAGGGTATATGAAATGAAAAAAACAATGAAATTCTGTGAAAATGTGTTCATTTTTTAGTTTTCATGTCACTTATGCTGTAGTTCAGGGGTGTCAAATCTTTTCCACAGAGGGCCCATGTGGGTGCAGGTTTTCACTCCAACCAAGAACCAAGTCCACACCAAATTCTACCTGTTAAAATCTAATGATTTTCATTTTCACTGTAGCCCTTGATTGAGAAATTGACTTTATGCCAGCATTATTTTAGCAAGTAGCAGTATTTTAGCAATACTCAGGGTAACAGCACTCAGCACTAACCTGGCAGTAGTCAGTTTAGGTATTGAAAATTGAGAATTCTACATATATAGAGTGTAGATATAATAGTTTTGAAACTATAAGTTAAGAATTAAGGCACTTTATTAAAATGATTGTAAAATAATGATATTTTTAGTGTCAGATGAACAGAAGGGGAAGTGGGCAAGAGGAAACTCAGTCAATGGAGCAGTCAAGATTAAGCTGAGAATGACAAGAAATGTGAGAGAAAAATTCAAGCTGAAACACAGAAGGACATATTCAGCTTAATAAATCATGCAACCAAAAGAAATAAGCGCAAGTAGCCTACTAAAGATTTATAGCTTAAATTTTTTAACAGGAAATATAGGGAGGAAGCTTTATTTAAACACTGAGCACAGCATCAAGAATCATGCAAGTATCAAGCACTAAAATAAATTCAAGCAAATACATTACCTTAAGTAGTAAAAAATAGTTGAAAAAAAAATAAAAAAATATATATATATATATATATATATATATATATATATATATATATATATATATATATATATATATATATATATATATATATATATATACAGTGAGGAAAATAAGTATTTGAACACCCTGCTATTTAGCAAGTTCTCCCACTTAGAAATCAAGGAGGGGTCTGAAATTGTCATCGTAGGTGCATGTCCACTGTGAGAGACATAATCTAAAAAAAAAAATCCAGAAATCACAATGTATGATTTTTTAACTATTTATTTGTATGATACAGCTGCAAATAAGTATTTGAACACCTGAGAAAGTCAATGTTAATATTTGGTACAGTAGCCTTTGTTTGCAATTACAGAGGTCAAACGTTTCCTGTAGATTTTCACCAGGTTTGCACACACTGCAGGAGGGATTTTGGCCCACTCCTCCACACAGATCTTCTCTAGATCAGTCAGGTTTCCGGCCTGTCGCTTTGAAACACGGAGTTTGAGCTCCCTCCAAAGATTCTCTATTGGGTTTAGGTCTGGAGACTGGCTAGGCCACGCCAGAACCTTGATATGCTTCTTACAGAGCCACTCCTTAGTTATCCTGGCTGTGTGCTTCGGGTCATTGTCATGTTGGAAGACCCACCCTCGACCCATCTTCAATGCTCTAACTGAGGGAAGGAGGTTGTTCCCCAAAATCTTGCAATACATGGCCCTGGTCATCCTCTCCTTAATACAGTGCAGTCGCCCTGTCCCATGTGCAGAAAAACACCGCCAAAGCATGATGCTACCACCCCCATGCTTCACAGTAGGGATGGTGTTCTTGGGATGGTACTCATCATTCTTCTTCCTCCAAACACGTTTAGTGGAATTATGACCCAAAAGTTCCATTTTGGTCTCATCTGACCACATGACTTTCTCCCATGACTCCTCTGGATCATCCAAATGGTCATTGGTAAACTTAAGACGTGCCTGGACATGTGCTGGTTTAAGCAGGGGAACCTTCCGTGCCCTGCATGATTTCAAACCATGACGTCTTAGTGTATTACCAACAGTAACCTTGGAAACGGTGGTCCCAGCTCTTTTCAGGTCATTGACCAGCTCCTCCCGTGTAGTTCTGGGCTGATTTCTCACCTTCCTCAGGATCATTGAGACCCCACGAGGTGAGATCTTGCATGGAGCCCCAGTCCGAGGGAGACTGACAGTCATGTTTAGCTTCTTCCATTTTCTAATGATTGCTCCAACAGTGGACCTTTTTTCACCGAGCTGCTTGGCAATTTCCCTGTAGCCCTTTCCAGCCTTGTGGAGGTGTACAATTTCGTCTCTAGTGTCTTTGGACAGCTCTTTGGTCTTGGCCATGTTAGTAGTTGGATTCTTACTGATTGTATGGGGTGGACAGGTGTCTTTATGCAGCTACCGACCTCAAACAGGTGCATTTAATTTAGGATAATAAATGTAGTGGAGGTGGACATTTTAAAGGCGGACTAACAGGTCTTTGAGGGTCAGAATTCTAGCTGATAGACAGGTGTTCAAATACTTATTTGCAGCTGTATCATACAAATAAATAGTTTAAAAATCATATATTGTGATTTCTGGATTTTTTTTTTTTAGATTATGTCTCTCACAGTGGACATGCACCTACGATGACAATTTCAGACCCCTCCATGATTTCTAAATGGGAGAACTTGCAAAATAGCAGGGTGTTCAAATACTTATTTTCCTCACTGTATATATACATACACATACATACATACATACATACATACATATTACAATATAAACAGTATAACACACCATAAAATAACAACAAAAGTAGTCAAGCATACAGCCATATAGAGTGAAGTGTCTAATATGGTGGAATTGGGAATATTTGAGAAATATAGGAAAAATCATTTAAGAGAAAAGAACATGAAGTAAATGTACTCATGTAGGAAAAATTAGGGGGGTTAACTCTGAGCAGACACAAAGCTGAACAACAGGGAGTGTTTTAAGACAGGGAGATTGAAAACAGTTATTTAGATTCAAACCATTAAGAAGAAGACACTGACAAGGCTTCTTTTGGGGTATGTAAAAAGTACATTTAGTAAATAATGCAAGTTCTCGTAAGATTACATGCGAAATATTATGGAGGGACTTTGGATAGTGCAGAGAATAAAAAGCGGGGAGCCTTTTACTTGGGGTGAACTCTTACAACTGCTGAGGTGTGTAATTGCTGTTGGGAGGGGGTTCTGAGAGTTCTGTGGAATGCGCTGACTGACTGCAGTTAAAACAAGCTTGCCCCTTCTCATCCAATTTTGAAAGTTTTGGCAAAGTTCAATTGTTAATATTAAGCATTCGTGTAGATTATGTGTAGTGAGATTTGCTAATTTGCCATTAAGACTAACTTTCTTTCGGCTTTTCCCATTAGGGGTCGCCACAGCAGATCATCCATATTCCTGATCCGCATGTTTGATTTGGCACATGTTTTTACGCTGGATGCTCTTCCTAAGGCAACCCTCCCCATTTATCCGGGCTTGGGACCGGCACTTAGAGTGCACTGGCTTGTGCAACCCTAATGGCTGGGGGTTCGGTTCCCTGACCGGGGATCGAACCCGGGCCGTAGCGGTGAGAGCGCCGCATTCTAACCACTAGACCACCAGGGAGCCAGTTGCCATTAAACTAAAGTAAATTAATGAAACAAATAACCCAGCCATTATGGATGCACAAGCCAGTGCACTCTTATACCGGATCGGTCGAGGCCCGGGTTAACAACGACCGCCACAGGTATCGTTAGCCGACAGGGTACCGGTGGAAATTGGGCTACTGTTGGCCGAAGGAGGAGAAGGAGAGGAGGAAGACATCTACAGAGACGGCAGGAAAAGGAGCAGTGTAGGAGAGTAGAGGTTCGGGTTGGTACTTTAAATGTTGGTACTATGACGGGTAAAGGGAGAGAGGTAGCTGATATGATGGAGAGGAGAATGGTAGATATGCTGTGTGTTCAGGAGACCAAGTGGAAAGGAAGTAAGGCCAGGAACATTGGAGGTGGATTTAAACTGTTTTATCATGGTGTGGATGGAAAGAGAAATGGTGTAGGGGTGATTCTGAAGGAAGAGTACAGTAAGAGTGTAGTGGAGGTGAAGAGAGTTGAAGGGATGATGATAAATGTCATCAGTGCCCATGCTCCACAAGTTGGCTGTGAGATGGAGGAGAAGGAAAAATTCTGGAGTGAATTAGATGAAGTGGTAGATGGTGTACCTAGGAAAGAACGATTGGTGATTGGGGCAGACTTTAATGGGCATGTAGGTGAAGGAAACAGAGGTGATTAGGAGGTGATGGGTAGGTATGGTTTTAAGGAGAGGAATGTGGAAGGGCAAATGGTGGTAGATTTTGCTAAAAGGATGGAAATGGCAGTGGTGAACACTTATTTTAAGAAGAAGGAGGATCAAAGGGTGACGTATAAGAGTGGAGGAAGGTGCACACAGGTGGACTATGTGCTATGCAGGAGATGCAACCTGAAGGAGATTGGAGACTGTAAGGTGTTGGCAGGGGACAGTGTAGCTAGACAGCACCGGATGGTGGTCTGTAGGATGGTTTTGGAGGCGAAGAAGAAGAGTAGGAGTGTGAGGACAGAAAGAAGAATAAGATGGTGGAAACTAAAGGAGGAAGAGTGTAGTGTGAGGTTCAGGAAAGAGGTCAGACAGAGGCTCAGTGGTGTTGAAGAGGTGTTGGATGATTGGGCAACTACTGCAGGAGTGATGAGGAAGGCAGCTCGAAAAGTACTTGGTGTGACATCTGGAAATAGAAAGCAAGACAAGGAGACGTGGTGGTGGAATGAGTAAGTGCAGGAGAGCATAAGGAGAAAGAGGTGTTGGCAAAACAGAAGTGGGATAGACAGAGTGATGAGAAAAGTAAGCAGGAGTACAAGGAGATGCGGCAGCAGGTAAAGAGGGATGTGGCGAAAGCCAAGGAAAAGGCATATGAGGAGCTATATGAGAGGTTTTACACTAAGGAAGGAGAAAAGGATTTATACCGATTGGCCAGGCAGAGGGACCGAGCTGGGAAGGATGTACTGCAAGTTAGAGCAGTAAAGGATGGAGAGGGAAATGTGTTGACTAGTGAGGAGAGTGTGTTGAGAAGGTGGAGGGAGTATTTTGAGCAGCTGATGAATGAGAAAAATCAGAGAGAGAAAAGGTTGGACGATGTGGAGTTGGTGAAGCAGGATGTAGATAAGATTAGTAAGGAGGAAGTGAGAGCAGCGATTAAGAGGATGAAGAGTGGAAAGTCGGTTGGACCAGATGACATACCGGTAGAAGCGTGGAGATGTTTAGGAGAGATGGCAGTGGAGTTTTTGACCAGGTTGTTTAACAGGATTTTGGAAGGTGAGAAGATGCCTGAGGAATGGAGAAGAAGTGTGCTGGTACCGATCTTTAAGCATAAAGGAGATGTGCAGTCTTGCAGTAACTACAGGGGAATTAAGTTGATCAGTCACACCATGAAGTTATGGGAAAGAGTAGTGGAAGCCAGGCTGAGAGAAGAGGTGACCATCTGTGAGCAACAGTATGGTTTCATGCCAGGGAAAAGAGGAACGCTTTGAGGATGTTGATGGAGAAGTATAGAGAAGGACAGAAGGAATTGCATTGTGTATTTGTGGATTTAGAGAAAGCGTACGACAGAGTGCCAAGAGAGGAGTTGTGGTATTGTATGAGGAAGTCAGGTGTGTCAGAAAAGTATGTGAGGGTGGTGCAGGACATGTATGAGGACAGTGTGACGGCAGTGAAGTGTGCAGTAGGTACGACAGACTGGTTCAGGGTGAAGGTTGGACTGCATCAAGGATCGGCCCTGAGCCCTTTCCTGTTTGCAGTGGTGATGGACAGGTTGACGGACGAGGTCAGACAGGAGTCTCCCTGGACTATGATGTTTGCGGATGATATTGTGATTTGTGGTGAGAGTAGGGAGCAAGTTGAGAAGAGCCTGGAGAGGTGGAGATATGCGTTGGAGAGAAGGGGAATGAGAGTCAGTAGGAGTAAGACAGAGTACATGTGTGTGAATGAGAGGGAGGGCAGTAGAGTGATGCGGTTGCAGGGAGAAGAGCTGGAAAAGGTGGAGGAGTTCAGGTACCTGGGGTCAACAGTGCAAAGTAATGGAGAATGTGTTAGAGAAGTAAAGAAAATAGTGCAGGCAGGGTGGAGTGGGTGGAGAAGAGTGGCAGGAGTGATTTGTGATAGAAGAGTATCTGCAAGAATGAAAGGGAAAGTTTATAGGACTGTGGTGAGACCTGCGATGTTGTATGGATTAGAGACAGTGGCATTGAGTAAAAGACAGGAGGTGGAGCTGGAGGTAGCAGAGCTGAAGATGTTAAGGTTTTCGTTGGGAGTGACGAGGATGGACAAGATTAGAAATGAGTTTATTAGAGGGACAGCGCATGTAGGTTGTTTTGGTGACAAGGTGAGGGAGGCGAGATTGAGATGGTTTGGACATGTGCAAAGGAGGGACATGAATTATATTGGTAGAAGAATGCTAAAGATGGAGCCACCAGGTAGGAGGAAAAGAGGAAGGCCAAGGAGCAGGTTCATGGATGTGGTGAGGGAAGACATGCAGGTAGTTGGTGTGAAAGAGGCAGATGTAGAGGACAGGGTGTTATGGAGACAGATGATCCGCTGTGGCGACCCCTAATGGGAGCAGCCGAAAGAAGAAGAAGAAGAAATTAATGAAACAAATCAAAATATTAGTTGTTAATTCTAAATATTTGAACAATTATTTAAATTGAGATTAAACGATTTGAGCCTCAAAAACAGAGACGCATGACCCACCCTGTGAAAGTTTCCACTTGGAGACTGGCTCTAAAATGGAGCTTAAATGACAAACAAAAACGCATGTTAATGGATATACCGCAATCCGTTACCGCTGCCTTGCTTCAAAGATGCTGCCACTTTTTTTTTCCATGTTTATTGTCACATGTATAACCATTTTGCAAAAATTTATTTTGGCCTGCTGAAATATTTTGCTGGGTTTGTATTTGAATTCAGTGGAGCTGACTATCCCGGACTTAATTATATATTTTTATCTAATGTTTAGCCTGTTACTCAATAATATTTTGTGTATTTGTGTGATCCATGTCTTTGTGTAATTGTGTTAACTGGCTCTAACACCTTGACTTTGTGTTTTTTGTCCATAATCATTTCATCTGTTATGTTTTCTTTTGTTGTTTTTTCCATGTGACTTCCAATTTCCTTTCAACCAATCATGTGTGTGTGTACGGTGCACCTTTTGTCACGTGGCTTGCATGGTGCCACGGATGTCGTCCACTCTGATGAACAGAAGGTAATTGCTCTACTCTCGATCTGCAGCTCTTACAAGTAGGATTAGTCAAGGCAAAAATCGGTGAAATTTCCTAAAGTTGTTCCCTCATGAACCCCCCCTCCCACCCCTCACTCCGGTACCTTATAGGCGAACTGAAACTCCTCAATCTACTTCAAGAGATTTGTCCAGCCCCCAGGTTTTTTTTTTTTTTCTTTTTTTTTTGACACACTTCCCTTAAGCGAGCACCGTTTTCTGACTGCTTTGAATATTATCTGAGGAGAACATGGGGGCTGAGATAAAAAGATTTATCGTTGTCTTTCCAACCATGAAAAAAGCATCTTCAAAAGCTCTACAGCTGAAAACAATTCCCCAGAGGCATTGCCATGTAGATGACCCAGGAATATCCTCTCTCCTTTTTACTGCTGCTATAAACATTGTGGCAGCCAGAGTTTGAGAGATGATACATATTGGTATCTATTCATCCTGGGCTGTAACGCAGGCTTGCAGAATATAGTGCTTGTTAATCGTTATTTTAGTTTTGGTTTTGGCAATACTGATATCTCACAAGACCTCAGCATGCAAATGAGCCCTTAACCAAATCAATAATACAGTCTAACTTGGCCAATGTGTTTCAATATTTCGCAAGTATATAATTAGATTTTGCTTCTGTTTTGCAGTCCTGCTAATTATGGCTTTAATAATAATAATAATAATAATATGTGTATGGTACCTTTCATCCTTTCATATATATAAAATACAGCTCAAAGTGCTCCACACAAAACATAAAAAGTAGCAAACAGAAAAAAAAATATTATTATAAGAAATCAAGAGCAATAAACTGTTAGAATGCAAATTTAATATGATAAAAAAATAACAAAATTAATAGAAATTAAAAAAAAAAATGGGTGTGTGTGTGTGTGTGTGTGTGTGTGTGTGTGTGTGTATATATATATATATTTATTGTTATTTATTTATTTATTTTTTGAATAAGCTGGAATTATATATATATATATATATATATATATATATATATATATATATATATATATATATATATATATATATATATATATATATATATATATAAATAAATAAAAATCCAGAAGCTAACTTATAAAAAGCATTTAAACTAACTTAAAAGGTTCTTTTAGGCCTGTGCCAAAATTTTGGAATAAGCTTCCAGCTTTCTGGGGCATAATGGCTGAAATCTGCTTACCTGATCTCCTACTGTTTACCGTACAACATATCAGAAACTCAGCATTGGAAGAGCTCAGACTGCGATTATGATTATATTTCGATAAACATTGTGAGATATATAGGGGCTAAGTCATCACTAGTTATACTGAAGGTTTGCATATGTCACTTGATAACAGTTGAAGTAAAATTGTGCAAGATTACTGTATAGCTCCATAGATACAGTATTAAGAATTGTTTTTAGGTTATTTTTATACCATAAACACAATATCCCAACCTGTCTCTTTTGCTTTTATAACTTAATGAATATACAGTACAATTGGAGGCATTTGTGCATATACTGTAAGTGCGAAATAGTTAGAGATTTTATAGTTTTTTTATCATTTGTCTAAGCAGCTTTCAATTATCTCATTTATTTTAATGAGTTAAGGGTAAAAATCTTTGCTCCCCAAGCATTTATGACCTTTCAGTCAGAACTACATTGGTTTCCCATTAGAATTCTTCAGAATAGTAAACGATAGAACTTGTGATCATGTTTTTGATACAGTTGTCATGAAAGCCACTGGAATTGTACTTAAACGACAGGAATTCATTAAAAATGGAACGTAACTTATTATCGCAGGGAAGTTATGATAGACATGCCTCTTCGGATACCATTGTTATTTAAACCGATCATTTTGACTTGTGAAATTAAATTTTAGTTTTCTATTATCCTGCCATATTAATAGGAATAGTGCATTAATAACAATAGGACATTTGATTCCTGCTTTTATTTTGGATATTGAGCTCTTTTTTTGAAAACTATTAACTTAAACTATTAATCAGGTTGCAAATGCATCAGTACCAATTAGTACTAGATATTTGGTAATAGTAAATCAGGACCTGTAAACAGTACACAGCTGAAAGACAAAAGTGTTTCATTAAAACATAATTTAAGTGCACGGGTTTGATTGTAACGGTTCATTTCCATCCCAGCTGCAGATTTAACATGGGTTTCACCTTTACTTTTGCAACATTGATTCAGTTAGATGTTTTGAACAGTAATCCATTATGAAGCATTCTTTTTTTTCATTGGTTGTTTTTTTTGACCAAAGTCTGTCTTTACATAAAAATGCAGATGTGATTTAGAGTGTACTATGACTGTATATTGAGTGCATTAATACAGGAAAAAAAAATAACTATAATAAGCTACTGTACATTTGTGCCACAGATCTTTTTTTCCATAACTTCAGTATTACATCAGCGTAGACATCAATGTCTTGAACCAACAGACACTTAATTTTCCAAAGTCTTTCATTTGTTCAGCAAAATCGCAAGCCTTAAATTAACATCTACAGCATTTAACTAACACCTATTGGTTATGCAAGTCCAGCTGGAGATGTATAAATAGCGTAGGCGTTCGTTCACACTGGGAGTGTTAATGCTGTAATAATTAATTCAGCACTGCAGGTATTTAGTCAACACTAGGGATTTTGTCTTGTAAACAGGATCTACTTCTAAAAGTGCAGAAGATATCAGAAAACCACTCTAAAAGCAGTACGATTGTGTCCGAAGTGTGATGATTTTTTTTTCTTTTCTTTTTTTAAACAAGCATAGCTAATCACTGCACTAATGTGGCATAAAAGGCCTTCATTTTTCAATGCTGTCAGTCCGCGTATAGTCTTTACACACGAAGCTCCCTGCAAATTTTTTCGAATGCCATTTTGTAATGTCTAACCAATGTAGGGAATCACATTAGCATCCATGGTTCATTAATCTCTAAAGGATTATGAAAAATGGTCCATGAAGCAGAGGTTATGTTGCTTTTTTTTCACCATTGCACCCAATGCAATATGTATCTGATATCCGCCCAAAAAAAAAAAAGCGAGAGTGCTTGACTTTTAGATTTCTTCAAAAATGACACATTTGTAATCGTATATTTTGGATGTCTTTATCTTCCAATGCACTTTATAGGAGGCATTATCTGTGTGGTGGTTTGGGAAAACTTTATTCTATCAAAAACAGGCTAAATTTTCTATCAAATTTGTTTGCCCCTTTTTTTGTCCACAAGAAACCTTAAATAACAGTTGATTTGTTTAAGGATGTTCAAAACCATGCCATCTGCCAAGTGTAATTGCACACACCTCTAATGTCACGTTTTTGAAGGCTCTATATGTAATGAAACTACGTATTGAGCTCAATAAATTCAGTTCGTAATCAGATCATAGCTGCCAACTTCAAATGTGACTCTAGTCTGTAACCAGAATATACATGTAAACCAAATTTAACCTCAGAAAACTCCTTTTTATACAGTAGGAGCCAAAAGAATGAGACTACATTAAAATGGACAGTTTTTCCATTTAAAATTGTAAATTAACATGTACATTTTTAAAATATATGTTCAAGAAAATAAATATTTAAACTGAACGTTTATTTTAACATTTAAGATTCCTCACTATTGTTTTGGTCCCTGTTTCATTGCAAGCAGATTTGTGATACTGAACGCTAACTGGCTTTAAAAATAAAAATTTCTCGTGTCTAATCTTTTATTGAAGCGTGCGTTTAGATGGCACTCCGATGGATTCGATTTCAATTGGATTATAAGGGTTTTGCACAAACTTGAGGAGTCTGTTTCAATTTGACTGAACAGCCAGTAAAGCTAGAAGCAGCCAAATAAATACCTCCAAATTTCAAAATATGCAATGAAGTTGTTGTCATTAATATCATTTGTAATGAAAGTTGAAAATAAATGCTATCAGACATCTGGATGTCATAATATATAGTAGAAAATGTTAGAACATCCTCGGCTGCACAGTTGCCTCTACACTGCCACACTCATAAAAAGCTTGTAAACAGCGGTCTATTCATTATTTGTATTTCTTATAGCAGTGCACTTTATAGCTTAGAGTGTACTGGGCACAGTAAAAGTTTAGCACACATTAGTGTTTTAGTAATAAATATTATCTCCAAATTATTGTCAGAAACATATGCTTAGAAATAATATCAATGTCGGTTGTTTGCTATTTCACACTTATGAAATTGAGGTTTTGGCTTCGTGTTTGCTCACTGTATTATCGGTGTGTGTTTCCAGGGGAGCCCAGTCCCCCTAAACTGGAGGGAGCACTACAGTCCAAAGGCAATGCACTTAGAGTTAAATGGATCAAGCAGGATGATGGAGGCTCACCCATCACACACTACCTCATTCGATACAAAGCTGTAAGTATTTCCAGGTTTTGAAAAAGGAGTTAAAAAAACAAAAGGATAGCCGAAGAGCTGGGAAACTAATAAAAGAGTGCAAGGAACCACATTTTTGTCAAAGTATGTAGAGGTATAATAGAGATTAAACTAATTTAAAGTTTGCAAATCCCCAATGAACTTTTCACCCAGATGGAGTTTAATAATACCAAGATCACGAAAATGTTACATGCACAGAGTGCACAAAGTAATGACATTTTACGATGCTAAAGTCTGTTGATTTTTTTCTAATAACAGCACAGCCTGAAAGTTTTGTTTCCTTCTATACCACAGCAATTTGCCAGTGATTTCAATTTTTAGTAACTCATCGTAGCAGTGGTGGACAGTAAGGGAGTATTTTTTCTTCATTACTGTACTTAAGTAGATTCAAGTACAAAATTTACTACCCTACTTTTGTATGTGTAATAGTACTTTTTACTCGTCTACATTTCAGACAAAAACCGTGCTGTTTCTCTTTACTTTAAAGCGTACTTATAAATTGTGTTAAATAAAAACCTGTTTTAAGACCTCAAGAGAAAACCCATGGTTCAGCCGAGATTTTGCCTGGAGTAAGAGTCTCACTGTCTATAACGGTACAAAAACTGTTCTTTAATTAGGTATGATGTGCAAGAGGATGGAACGCTGAATTGCACAAATATATCTTTTGTATATCAGTACTTTTAATATACAAGATATATAGGAGATTTCTACTATAAACAGTTGTTCCCTCACAAAGCTTTTTTCTTCCTTCTGAAGTGAAACAAGAAAAATGCTGTTTGTGGTCAAAAAAAAAGAAAAAAAAGAAAACCAAAACATTTTGTTACAGCTTTACATATGAATCTTAAAACAAGGGTTGGTACTGGAGACTCCTTCCAAACATGCTAAATAAACATCACATCAAAGAACCCTCACAATATCACTATTCTTTAAATATTCTTTAAATATACTTTTTGCATTCACTACACTTTTTAAAGGAAATCACTTTATTTCGAAAGTCATTTTTAGAAGTCCGTGTGTAACTAATATTATTAGCGCTACACTAAATTTTATTTTAAAATATATTAAAATTAAAAAAAAATTTATAAGCCTTGCAAATGAAAGTCTAACTTACAGAAAATGAATCAACGCTCCTGACAATTCGAAACTGAGCATTTCAAAAACGTTGATTAAAAATTCTTTTATCAAGAATTTGATACATGCTAAAATAATGTGCATACATTTTAAGCACATAACTTCCACATGGTTCAGGCCAATGTGAATTATCTGAAATACTTTCGGGTCTGCATGCTGTTTTTAATATAGAGAAAGGATTTGGCCTGGAAAGATGAGTTCCGTGTCCCAAGCACAAAAGGACACGTCCTGCTCAGCGGCCTGGACTGGAACACCGAGTATGACGTGACGGTGGTGGCAGAGAATCAACAGGGCAGATCACAGCCTGGTTCACTGAACTTCCGCACATCCTCTGAGCCCTCCACCACTCCTGGTGAGTTCCTTCTTTTCTTGCACCCCAAATCCCCCCCTCCATCCAGCCATCCATCCATCCATCCATCAGTCCATTTATTCCTTGCTGACACATACTGACGCACAACATTAACAGCTGACTCAGAACTGTTATAGCACAAGATACGTGAATGCAGTGAGAAATCGCCTTTTTTCACACTCACCCTTCGGCCACTTGCATTATGATGCATGCTGAGTCACGGCAAGCAACTGTTTGTTTGTTACTTTGGTGTTTGGGCATTACTTTAAATAAAAACAGCGAATGTTTGCAGAGGAAGAATATTTTCGCTTTGATATCAGAGTTTTTCAAACTCAAGAGGGGCATCAAGCCATTGTAGAGGTCTTGCAATGGTGTTCTTCCATCACTGACCTTGCGCATGATAATAATGCCAGAAGCTCTGGCACTATTATAGCTGTCTGAGTCACTGTCCCTGTTGCACCGTTGGTCACTCTTATTTCTTCCCAGCCACATTAAGGAAGACCGGGGAAGATGAAGCTCTGCTCCGCTTTGAGACCAGACCAGGTCATTACCAAGAGTCATTTTTGTGTCAAAGCTGAGCTTCCGAGCAATAAAGTGAACAGTGTTGAGTGAGTTCAGGCTGGTCAGATGAGCAGAGGTCACAGTTGGACTCACTTGACTCATTTCAACCTAATGAGCATCTGGTATAGCACAGTCCTAAGAGCATTTCTTATTAACAGTCTGGGATAGCTTGGTAGACGTAGGAAACTTGGATGGGCACATCCTGTGGCCCGGCAGGATGAATGTGGGTGGGATCCAAAGCCTGTTTGTTTCGCTCTTATACCCCTCATGCTTGTGCTGCTGAGCTGCATGCCAATAAGAGACACTTGCAGCCAAATGCCTGTTGGTGCCTCCACAGGGGTGTCCATGGAAATTAGATTTCTGAAACTGTTTTCTGGTTGGTAGTGTATTCCTTTAAGATAAAGCACAGGTTTAAAAGAGAAGGTTTGTCATTGAAAGTGTTTTAGAATGAGGTTTAGAGTGCTTTTCTAATCTATCATATATTTAACACCAGATATCTATATATACTATACTATACTGCAGTCCTCCTGAATTATTTCTACAGAATATAAGTGTGGTAGCCTGGGAAAACCCATTGAGAAATTTTGACATTTTCTACTGCGAAGAAAAGTTTTGAATTCTGTAGATTCTCCTGAAGGCTGGAGATTTTTTTGTTTGGTTGTTTTTTTTTTAGGTCAGTTTAGTTTTTTGCCACAGTTTTCTCTGACTTCAGCATTATTTTGCCCAATATACTTGCATTTATTAACAGCATTCAGCTAATTTTACATCCACATTTGGTAAATTGGTTTCTTTACTATTGATATTGATTCGATTATGTATTAAACACACTATATGGCAAGAGGTTTGTGAACACCTGACCATCACACTCAAATGCGGTTCTTCCACAAGCACACAATAGTCTAGATTGTCTTTGTATGCTACAAAGCTACATTTAAACATTTCCATCACTAGAGAACTGTTTCAGCTTGAAAATGTCCTTGTGCACAAAGGGAGTTTCAATAGTTAGTTTGTCATGGTTGGAGTGGAGGAACTCCAGTGTCCTGCACTGAAATCCTGACTGAATTTCCCACATAACCTTAACAAATAAAATGAAATTAAATGAATGATTACATATGCCCACAGCCAAAGATCTAGTGGAAAGCATTCCTAGAAGAATGGAGGTTATTATAACAGTGAGGGGAGTTATGTCCATAAAGCACATATGAGTGTTGTGGTCACGTGTTAACAAACGTTTTGCACTATAGTGTATGATTTTTATATAAAGTTGAGTATTTTATATGAAGTAAAACATTTTGGCTATGTACGTGATCATGTTTCATGAACTCCAAGCTCTAAAGAGAAAGGCAGATATTACTGTCACATGAAAAGTCACCATGTATTGAGAAGGCATTCAGACCTCTGTCCATTATTTGGGGTGAGGTAGAACCCAATTTAACACTACCAAAACCTGATTATGGCTAATTTGAGTTGTTTTTACTTATAATCTATAATGCAAAATGCATTGGGTTTTTCCAGACTACCACATTTACATGCTTAGTAGAGACTTCGCAACCACATTATAATAAACCTCCAGTGTTTTATTGTATTTCCATTGAACTAGTAATCCTGGTATTATATTAACTGGTACCAGGAATACTGAGCACCATAGTATACTTTAAATGAATTACAACCTATATATTGTACATATTTCATACTTATTATTTCACTTCAGCAATTAGTGTCTACAAAAGTGCATTCAAATCCGTCCCTAGTCTAAGCCCTGTTTCACCCAGGAAGCAAGTCAAACCAGATATAACATATCGCATTGTATTTAACACAACGTCCATCCCTACAGACCCTGATAACCCGGTAAAGCCATGGGTTAAGAGTATAGACATGTTGTGGAGATTGTAGTAAATACTAAAATTAATTCAATACGACAGCAGATCAATAAAACCATTTGCTATTACAGATGATCAGACGATTATTAATAAGAATACTGTACATATACATACATGCAGAGCAGTTTTGGGCAGGCATAAAAAAATGCTGTAAAGTAGGAATAATATCAAACATGAAGGCATTAATAGTTTATTTTTATCAATTAACAAAATGAAAGTAAATGAACAAAAAAGAAATCCAAATCAAATCAATATTTGGTGTAAACACGTTTTGTCAAAAAAAGCATCAATTCTTCTAGGTACACTTGCGTACAGTTTTTGAGGTTCATTGGAGGGTAGGTTGTTTTAGATATCTTCGAGAACTTACCACAGATCTTCTGTGGATGTAGGCTGCCTGAAGATAGTTTAGAACCTTGCAAGGCCTGTTCAGAGTGGTAAACCTCTGTTTGACCCTGGCCACTGTACTTCAGGATGTTACCGATCTTCTTATAGCCGAGGCCATCTTCGTGGGAAGCAACAACTCTAATTCTCAGATCCTCAGAGTTCTTTGCCATGAGGTGCCATGTTGAACATCTAGTGGTCAGTATGAGAGAATTGTACTCCAAATTGTAACTGCTCTAATACAGATTTGTATGGTCCTGTCAAGCAGACAAAAAAATTAACATGATGAATAGGACATGGTTACATGACATATAGTTGTTATCACTTTGGGTGTCCTTACTTTTGTTGCCAGTATTTTTGACAATAATGGCTGTATGTTGAGTTATTTCCAGAGGACAATAAATCTATACTTCTATACAAGCTGCACATTGACTACTTTAAAGTATATCCAGGTTTTATGTCTATTGTATTGTCCTCTGAGAAGCTCTACTAAAATTGTTGCAGAAATGTGAGGGGTGGTCTCACCTATACTCACATATATACATAGATGAAACTGTAATTCATTGTTTAGAAAGTGGCAATTTTATAGGACAATTATAATTATATGTATGTGTCCTGGGTGAAACTTGAACTAACGTGCTTTACAATAAGGATTAACGTGCATTGTTAGTTTACTCCTTAATCACAAATTGAATCTTAAATCCTTGAACTGATTTCGCTTCAGATTTCTGTTTTATGAACCACATCTCGTTAGGATTTCGGTGGAACAGGGCTCAGGTGCCGCAGTCATCTATCATGTTCAGCCCTCTGCTCCCTCTCTAGAGCGCTATTCCTCACTCGCAGGCCTGGATGAGTTCATCACTGCTGAAATCTGTGTTATTTCCATTTCTAACCCAGATTTAGGTTATGAAGGTCTTAATTCTGATGTTTTTGTCTTTGCCATTTGCCTTTGTCTTTTTTCTGTTTTATGTCTAGTCGGGTAAGTGTTTATTTATTTGTTTGTTTTGTACTCTGAACTTTATTTTTTTTATTTATTTCCATTTCTATTTTTAGATATAATCACTTTATAAATGATCCCGCTTGCTTTTTTAGATAATGATTCGAATAACACATTCAGCATCCAGGTTTGTATGTGATGAACACTGCTCTGAAGGATTGTATCCTGATTAACAGAGCATTAACCATTTCAATCACTCACTACCCTGACGCGCGCCAGCTTTCTACTCTGCGCCTTTTTTCATTCCGCTTTCCTCCACATCATCATTTCACTTTTTGGTTAAATCCCGAGCTTTATTTCTGTGGTTTTGACTGTTATTTCTCTTGTTTCTTCTCTCTTTTCCCTCCCATTTCCCTCTTCCTTTCTCTGTTTGTTGTGTGTCATTGTGCCTGGTCTTGGATATGGATGGATCATCACATTCCCACACATGCAATATATTTTTCTACAATATCCTTGTACCTTTTATGTTTTTTTTTTCCCTCCTGTGCAATCTCAATGTATATGTTTCTCTGTGTCTCTGCCACGTTTGTATGCGTGTGTGTGCGCGTGTGTGGGTGGGTGTTCTTCAGTCACACTCGGCAGCTCCTCAGTGATGTGCACCTTCTTGCCGATGGTGCTCTCACTGTTCCTGCTGTCAATGCTTTGATTAGCGTTATGAGCGAGAGGTGTTTTTGTGTTCAGGGCATCCTGGCTGGATCGTTCGCTAATGATTTGATGATCTGTGCCGATACAACTGAGCTTGGAGTGTGGATTAACATAATTAACAAAACAGACAACTCAGTATCTATTGATCATGTCTATATTATAGAGCACAATATTTTTTTTTTCTTTTCTGTTCTGTTCTTTTCTCAGCCGAGTGCACTGTACAGCCAAGAAGGAATGGAAAGCACTAAACTAGGTTTATATGCAGCAAAATCTGGTTCTGCTTATCTGTACATATTCAACTAATTTTCTAACTGCTGAAATACTGTATAAATTGTACATTATATGATCTTTAAAGACAGACTTTATAACACCGAAACATTTGCGGAGATCTGCAACTCAGACTGTTATTCTGCGAATCTATAAGAGTAACAACAAAAACACTGGCATGTACCCTCTAGGCATGTGCATATCTGGATTTATTAAATACTTTTTCTATAAATGTATATATAAATTAGTTGCCTGCATTATCATTTCCTATTCATTTAGCGCCATCTATATAATCTCACAGTACAACGGCATGTTCGCTTTTACAGCGGTTTGTTGATGTTCTTTTGTACCTGCAAATGCATTTATGACAGCTGACATCATCGTCATGTTAGTTGTTGCTGATGTTTGCTGGTGAGTACACCGTTTTGTGAAATAGAACTCTAACACCTTAAATGTATATGTGCAGTATATGTGACATTTTCTTTATTAATCTCATATATTCTTATCTGACCATAAAATGGTTTGTCTGCTGCTTCTTTCTTTCAGAATCCTTTATTTATTTTAGATTTTTTTTGTAAACATTATAGCGAATGCATTCGTGTTTTATTCAAGTGCAGGACCTTTTTGCAACCTTTTTTTGCACCAACAGTATGTAAAGTACACAGAAGTATACATGAAGCATTAAGACAAGATTTCTGCTGAAAAGTTTCCATACGGATAGCATGGGGATTTTTTCTCAGACAAGTTGATGTTATACTGCTATAAAAGCAAAATTTGACATCACAGAACAGATGATCCGATATTGACATTTGCTTTCATGTAGGAAGTAAACTAACAGCCATCTGCCTTAATGCCGAATTAGAATTAGCTTGGACGCATATTGGAAAAAAAAAAAAAAGAAAATACAGCTAATGATGAGTCAGTATACATGATCTGCAGATTTTTGTTTGTTTGTCCATGTCATTGAAAATTTTCCAGAACAGCTTGTTCACCAACCAGAGTATAACTTCAGAAAGGCTATAACAAGAGCAACCTGAGACAGGTAGTGCTGTTGCCTCTGACCTTTGAGTGTTCTCTCAAAGACACACTGTACCAAAACTTAATGAGTTGGCAATACGGTATGTTCAGCCTAGGCATAAACCAGTCATGAATTTTAAGAAATATATAGTACTTGATTTAATGTAAAGCGATTAGCAAACAGTTTAAGATTCAGAGGCAAAATACTGAAGGCAAATTAGCTTCACCTCTGTGTCAGAAAGTGTCATTTTTTAGTGTGGTAAAATCTGATTTAAACTGGTGTCACATTAGGCCAAGTTAAATAATGATGTTATAGCAACTGATTTATATTCACTGTAGTGTGAGTATTAGATATTAATTATTTATATTCTTTTTATTTTATATGCTTTTTTCTGGTTGTAAAATAATCTTAAACCAGTTTGCTTAGTCTCTCTCTTTCTCTCTCTCTCTCTCTCTCTCTCTCTCTCTCTCTATATATATATATATATATATATATATATATAATATCTCTCTCTCTCTCTATCTGCCATTATCTTTTCTGTCTCTCTGTCTCCCCCCAGACTTCATGGAGGACGGCCCAGGCCTGAGCACAGGGCTGATTGTTGGGATCCTAATCCTGGTGTGTGTGGTCCTGTTGTTGGTCGTGGACGCCACCTGCTGCTTTGTCAACAAGTGTGGCCTGCTAATGTGCCTCTGTGGCAAACCCGGGACCGGTCCGAAGGGCAAGGATGTAGAAGCAGCAAAAACTGCATTTGCGTAAGGAGATTGAGTGTTTATTTATGACACTGTGTATCCTGAACTGGGAATGTATACTACAAAGGCCAGAGCTGGCTTGTTGTGTATCATCAATATATCCTATATTAAGCAAAAGGCTGTATTTGATATATATATACAGTGTTTCAAATGTGTAGCAGTACATTGCATAAAATCAAGATTTGAGAGCTTCAGAATGTGGAAAACTAGCGATCCCTTGGTTCTTGCTGTTAGAGCAATTCAAAAACGTCTGATTTCCTCTAAAAACCTGAGCATGAGGAGCAGGATTCTGGAAAACAACAGCAACCATGGTAAGGCAAACATGACAGTTGAGTCTTTATACAAGTGCTAATTAGCTGTTAATGTGAAACAGGTGCACAAACAATCATGTCACATGGTTTGGTGAGGAGCAGTGGCTGATGGGAAACGTAGTTCATGCCCATCATCCTGACAATCATAGTGAAAGGAAAATAGCTGAGAACCTGCATTTGAGGCATTTTATTTTCCAAAATTGTCAATTTATGTTGCATTATGCTAAATACTTTAAAGTCATAATTTAGTCTGAAGACAACATCAACTACAAAGTGATCTGCATGATATGCATTGCGCTGCTGCCACATGATCGGCTAATTGATTGATTGGTTAATTGCAGGCATAAAGGTATTCCTAATAAATTAAATGGTGAGTCTTGCAAGTACAAAATGAAAGTAATAAAGGTACCTTTTTTTTTATTTTTTGTCTGGACTGATATTCAGCAGCACATAGTCCTAGTCTGTGATTGGGACTTTTTTAAATCATTTTAGAATTAGATCTAGAGTTTTGTTTTTTGAATTGTACCATGCAACCAGTCGTCATAGAGGATCTTCATTACATACACATTTCAGTTCTAGTACTTTATTGCAATGTCAATACATAAGATAAGTACTGGGAACTGATTATACATCTTGTATACTATTTTGAGACAGCAAACATAAAACCAAAGTCAATTATAAAAGACATATATTAAACTAATCATTAAACAGTCACAAATATTAGAGGTGAAGAGATACAGTATGTCAGTCATAATAGCAGTTATTGCTCATTTATGCAGAGTCATGGGGTCAAACAGCAGCGCTAACTACTAGTACAAAGGAAGGAGACATTGTGAATGAGCACTGTCACGCTTTCAAGCGTCTTTACAACCAGCGGGTACATTTTTTTGATATCCTGTAGCAAATGAAGTGCAAGCTTATGAATGCTAATCGCTCTTTAGAATAAGAAAGTAATTAGTAACAGAGAAAGGAAGTTAAAGATCCATTCAAGAGTTCAGCATTTGAACATTTGAAAGATTTGACTCATAGGGTAGGGAATGTTTGCTTATACAAACTATAATTTCTAATATTTACTTGGTAAGGACGTGGCTAATATTTAATTGTAGATGGATTGACTCTCTCACATGGACTTTCTGATGTCTCACACACAATACACCATGTAGCAGGCTGCCATTAGGACCACTCAGAGACCCTGCTATTTGTTTGTGCTTTAGCATCTGACAACTTTGGTTGTTTTGTCTCTTAGGATATTGTTTATTCTACTGAAAGTGCCCCTGGTAAGGTATGAGCAGATGACACTAGTTCTGGCAATGCTACAGTGTACAATAATAAAAAAAAAAACAGTAATATTATTTTGTAACTTTATTTTGTGCATCTTTACTTCATCTTTGGCACACTTATTGGAAACAGCACATGGACAGTCTATATTTATTCCACAAAAGGCCCCCAACTTCTTGCTTTCTTTTTAAATGGCAGCCCCAGAGATACCTAATGCAGTCTGACTAAACCTTCAGCTTTAAAACCATTTAACTGCAGAAAATTACCTTTCAATCAATTCAACACTGTATTAAAGACATTATTAAATATGCCGCACGACGGTCTTTAAAAATCATTCAAGCACTGTTTATTCTTATGTATTACAATTTAGGTGGGGGGAATGAAAAGGCTTGTCAATGTTTAATTTTGAAGCAGATTAAGAGCAAAGAAAAAGAGACGAGTCAGATACAGAGTCTGACATACAGACAGCTGGGGGAAAAAGAGGAGAGAGGAGATAGAAGACATTGACAGGCTGTGAAGAGAAGACAGAGCGTGCATTCAATTTAAACTATTTTATGTCTCCAGTCTAAAGAGCTTGACGTTTTTTGTTGGGTTTTTTATTTGTATTTTTTTTCCATTACCACCCCAAACAGAACATTTTCATTTCCGTGGTGATTTCCATCATCACTCAACACTTTGTTTCTCATAACTATATTTTTCATAAGGGATTTTTTATGCTGGACAATATTTAACCCTATGGTATAATATTGACAGATGCACTTCAGAAAAAAATGCAAATCTGCAGGCTAATGTTAGTTTCCAGTCTGCCACTGATTACCTTATCGGAATTACATGTCAGTTTGGGGGTGGCTGTAATCAAGTTATTCAGCTAACTGAACATAAAGTTAACATAATAGCATTGCAGCAGGGACAATGTCCATAGTTAAAAGTGCTTTACTAACATTTTGTTGTGCTGAATTAATTTAAAATTGTTGTTACTGGTCATGACAGTTTGTAGTACCACATCATGGTTTTGACATTTCTTTGCTACTGTGTCACTGGAAAGATGGAAATATCTCAGTCTACTCTGAATTGTGTTATACATTCGTCAGTAATTGCCATCTTCAGAGTGCACACTGTCTGACAGGTCTGAGCCTGGCCACGTCAGGTTGCCTGCCTCAACATGTTTAAACGAGTTACCTTTATTACCACAGCATTGTTCATTTCTCGTTTCTGATTGGTCAGAAAGTGTTAATTAATTTCCTACAGCTGCTCTAAAAGCAGTGGATGCTATAAATATATGCTCAGGTTTATATTGGTTTACGCTTTTAAATATGTAATGTATATTTTTATACAATGTCCGAAAAGTCTTCATACACAGGTGACATTAAGTCTTTTTAGATTTTTTATTTTTTTTACTAAAATGTAACAACACATCCTGTAAATGATTGTAGTTTGAAATTGTATCACAAATGGAGTCTGAAAAAAAGTGTTGTTTAAAGTACTCACCATGTTTCCTGTTAAAGTCCATTGCAACCTTATTTCATAAGAATGATTTCAATACATTCTTCTTATGTCAATGGCTTTGTCACTTGTTAAAGGCTATCTAAAAATAGATAAGACAATATAGATTGATATAATAAAAAATATAAGCTAAATATCAAAATAATTTGGAAGACAATTAGCTAAAAATCATCACCTACAGAGACTTTTGATATGCATTGTATTACAACAACTCATCTACAGAGAACATTGTAAAATGTGCTGTTATTTAAAAAAGTAAATGTTGCACTGTTGCAAAACAAAAGTGTCTTGTGAAACTTTTATAGAAGTTTCCAGTATGGTGGATTTTAACAAAGTTAAAGCTGTAGGCTTTTTGAAATGGGAAATGAATGAATGTGTAACAGAAGTAGTTATAAATAGATACAAATAAATATGCCAAATCAATCCTTAATAAGAATTGGGTAATGATGGACTTTTAGTTAAGAGGAATAAAGCACTGTTGTTGAAAAATGATGATGTGGCTGGCAATAGTAAATGTGCTTTACATTGGGCTTCATCACAGCACCACATTGTTGAGTATTTTTCTGTAACAGCATCCCTGTGGGCTTTTATTCCTCATGTATCTACTCCAGTGGATTTAAAATTAGCTTGTACTTTAGATTTTACTTCACAGATATCAAAACTCACCTACATGCTTGGACCACCATGTTCCAAAATCCGATAAGGCTTCTTTTATTACCTTAAAATAGCTGTTTAGTGAATAAAAGGGTGTGGTTAGTCCTGATTGGTTTAATTCTCTTTTTTTCCCAATATAATTTATGTTTAGTCATTTTGTCTTATGAAACCAATTAAGTCAATGAGTGCTTGAAAATTATGCCGTCAAACGTCGCTCTGATTCTCTACTAAAAAATTTCCTCTCCAATGTTTCATTGAAGAGTTTTAAAAGAAAACATTTATCCAGGAAATTCTGATGCCATTTGGGAGATCTGTTAGCGTCGTAAAGTAATTCTTGGGACAGACTGTGTAGCTAAATCAATTGAAACAAGATCATTCTGTTGCACATGTGTGGCTTCAGGTTAGAAGATTTTATCACTCCAAATCCCAGTTAATTCAATCACAGCGTAAACCTTGTTCTAAGAATATGTCACCAGAGAAAATTAATGGAATAATTGCATAAAATAAATGTAGAGTAAATAAAATATAATATAAATAAAATATGTAGAGTAAAAATAAAAAGTGACAATATAGTAAATGGAATGTATACTTTTTTAAGGCGAATGACTTTTTTTCTCGTTCCAGTTGCTTATCTTGTGCTGATAAAGTTGTAAAAAAAAAAAAAAAAAAAAAGGAAATCTATATTCCATTCAAATAGATAAGCTGCTGTAAATCTCATGTATCTTTTCTCACAGGAACGACGACTCCAAAGAGCCCATTGTAGAAATGACGAATGAGGATGGGCTCACAGCCAATCACGACGTAGGGGGGCACACAGAGCCAAACGAGACCACGCCCCTAACTGAGCCGGAGTAAGTGTGAGGGGATGCACACCACAGGGATTTAGGGCTATAACTGAATATGGTGATGTGTCCTGAACAAAAACTCTATATAGACAAAAGTTTGTGGGCACTGGATTATAAGATTCATATGCACATTTTGAACATCCTATTCCACATTTAGTCCCCATTTGCTGTTGTAATGTGACAACATCCACTTTTCAGGGTAAATGTTTCACTAGATTTTGGAATGTCAATCAATAAGGTTGAGGTCAGAGCTTTATAGCAGGCCACCCAAGATCTTCTACTTCGCCCCATGTAAACCATATCTATATGAAGCTGACTTTGTGCGCAGGTGTATTGTCATGCTGGAACAGGTTTGAGCCATATTCAAATGAACTGAAAGTTTTGACATTGGACCTCCTGGAGTGTTTAGAGGCTTTGGCATGGAGAAGCTGGTGTTGGATGTGTGATGATCACAAATGTTGAACTAGCTGAGTAGCTCCTAGTTTTATAACCACAAATGACTGTATAAGACTGTAGAAAGAACATTACTCATAATCTTACACTCCAGTGCTCATGTTAGTTCTCTCTCTCCAGTGTTCTGTATTGTTTAAAGACTATAATCACACTCTTGATGTCACCCAAATGAGGATGGGTTCCCCTTTTGAGTCTGGTTTCTTTCAAGGTTTCTTACTCATAACATCTAAGGGAGTTTTTTCTTGCCATAGTCGCCATGACTTGCTCATCAGGGATAAATGCACACCATTCACCTTAACTGTTGATTTCTTTAAAGCTGCTTTGAGACAATGTCTGTTGTAAAAAGCACTATAGAAATAAACTTGACTTGACTAACTGAAAGTGCTACCACATTCAAAAACATGCTTTACAAGTGTGTGCCTTCAACTTTTTGGTAACAGTTTTGGAAAGACGTACATATGACAGGAAAGGTCAGGTGTCCCAATACTTTTGTTCTAAGGTATATGAATACACATACTAACAATTGCCAGTTAACAAAACAAAACTGTTTGTGGGTGTGTAATGTAGATGTCTATGTGTGCAAGTTAATTAGTTTAATGTAACTCCGCTTTCTCTCTCTGCCTCCTAACAGGCGACAGACAGAAGTCACGTCTACAGTGGTGGACTTGCCCCTGTCCTTGGCCACCAACTCAGACACGGTCACTGACACATTTGACCTGAGTCAGAGCAGCCCTGTTAGTGAGAGCACCACACTCACCTCCAGCCTCACAGCTCCTCCCTCTGAGCCCAAATCCACCCCGAAAACCTCCAGACCCTTAGACAGTTCCCTCCCCTCATCAGACCCTCCCTTAGTCGATCTGGCTGATTCTCAGGGCAGTATGCATTCAGATGGTCAGATTAAATCTGTAGAACTCGGCACGCAGCCTCCAGCTTCTCTTACTCTTAGCACTGAGAAGGAAGCTGGAGATCTGGAGGCAGAGCCAATGCTTTTAGGAAGCCCGTGTGAGACCAGCACGATTGTCCCTAATTCGCAAGCCAGTGGTGGCCCTTTCTCCTCAGAGGATCTTGAGCTCCAAATAGATGGAGGTGCCTCACAAACACATTTCCCACAGGGCGGCTTACACTCTCTTGCTACAGTTGCCGCCGCAGACCCACCAGCTCCTCAAAACGAGTACGAATCTCTCTAATTAATCGCCAAGAACATAGACGTTAATATTTTATTCGGTGTTGTGTGTTGTCATTTCTTGTAAGTTTTCATACTTATTTCTATTGAATAAATCTCACAGGAAAATCCTGGATAATGAGGAAATTAAAGCCGAGGACGGAGAGCTGAAGAAGATCCAGCCAGAAGCCCAGGCAGAACCAAACGCGGTGCTGCAAACGCACACCGTTGAGAGTAAGGCATGATCCGACAAGCCCAAAGACGAAGCGCGGCAACGTCACGATGAACACGCAAACCGTTTTCTCTTACAGTGCCCTTAATGATCTTTTGTTTCTGAAACAGCAAAGTGTATCAGAAGCTTGTACATTTCTAAGACTGAGATTTGGTGTACATGATGTACGTATGCTTTTTTTTTTTTTCTTTCCATTTTCACATTCGTTCCGGTTAAATGAAGCAAAACCTCACAGCGTTTCTGTTGCTCTTTTTACGTGAGTTGGCTGCACATTTCAAGTGTTTATGAAAACCAGGCATCTCGCATTCAGGTGAATCACAGCACATATTCGCTGCTAGTTTATATCGTATCTTTATTTTATTTACACATTTCTTTGTCGAAATGGAGATTATGACTATTTTTTAATCCCAGTTTTCCGAGGGCTAGTCTCGTTTAATAGTTTGATCGAAAATCCTGTTTACGCTCTGTTGCTTTTTTTCTTCTTTCTTGTTTGTATTTGTTTGTTAACTGATGTTTGAAGATATATATTGGAAAAACCCACTTGACTTCATAATGCAGTTAAACACAGTGAACAAGTAGTATTCTAATCATCAGGTTCATTCATATTGTTATTTCACATCTATAGGAATATAATTGTTATTTTTTATTATTATCTGAGAACTGAAATTTAATTTTTTTTTTTTTCGTTTGTTTGTTTTTTCTTCAAAACATTGCTTTGTGAAAACTTTGAACAGAAATATGACCATTTTTGTACCGTGTCCCTCCGGGTGAAACGTTTGTATTACTCAGCTGACTGTAAGCTTGTGCACTGTGTTTGTGTATTCTGTATGTTTTTTTTTTTTATTTAATTACATTTTTTTGAGAATGTCCGCATAGCTTAATGGTAAAAGGTATGCAATTTTTATTTGGATATATAATGATGTAAATTCGATAGCCGACATCCATCTGTGTAAAAGAGGATCGCTATGACACTCCTATCATCTTAAGTGTTCTTGATTCTCCACTACCAATTGCATGAGAGTCTGGTTTGCCCATCACTGATGTTCCAGGAAAAGTGGAGGGCACAGATGACAGATTTGATCTATACGTGCATGCCCAGAGCCGTGTGTAGGTTGACTTTTTGGTGTTCAGCGTGCTATATATTTCCATCCAGCAGCAGATATTCAGTCTCTGGGGTACAAATAACAAAAGTGTATTTATCTGTGCTCAAGAAATATATATATACATACTTTATATATATATATATATATATATATATATATATATATATATATATATATATATATATATATATATATATATATATTCTTTTATTATTTTACCCACTTTCAATATACTCAGCCAGTCTAACCAAACAGTGTGCCGTGTATTTCTGAGATGGAATCTTATGAGGAAGTAATGTACTGTGGGACAGTGAGTAAAACTGTGCTTTAATCTGTTATGCATAAAAACATGTCATAAGTTGTGTTGTTCTAACACATTTTGATTAAACTAAAATGCAAGGCTATTTTCTCTGACTGTATTTTCTTGTGGTCAGTCTATATATTTTTGTGATGCATGAGACATGAGGCTCCTGATAACAACAAATTAATCTAGAACTGTAAAAGGAAGCATGTTAAATGATCTGTATATCATCTCAGACTATAGTTTTGATACTTGTTTTTCCATGGTATGCTGCTTTAAAGCCCAAATTTCTTCAACAAAAAAAATTTGTGGATTGTTCTCTTTATGGCCAGCAGATGTCACTGGTATGCTTTGTGAAAGCATAATTGGTACAACTGCTTTCAACAGTTGGAAGACCCTTCTTCTGAGACCTCTTGATAAACTTCTCAAAATTTTTTTACTTACAGTATGTAATATACTGTAAGGTCCAGGCACCCATTTATACAGATTTATACTATGAAAAATTCTAGTAAAAATACAGCACTGAATTGAGTATTAGGCAATTATTTAAATATGATTAATAAAAATGTTTAATCTAGTAGAGCAGAACCAGCAGGACACAGGTCAAATTGTACTTTATTTATAGGTCTATTGTTGCATACTTGTAGGTCTACATGGGTTCTAGATTTTAACAAATTTAATGCAACTGGTTAACAGATTAAAAGCTAAAGGAACTGAATATTATAATAGATATACTTATGATCTTTCTCTCTATATATATTATAATACATATAATATATGCACACACAGACATATTTATATATGTACATAAAATCACAACCCCCCGTACAAGCTTCCTCATTTATACATTTTTCTACAAATTCATACTTTGACTTAATTTAAAATGAATTGTAAATATTTATATATGTACATAAAATTACACACCCTGGTACATGCTTCCTTATTCTTGCATTTTTCTTCCAATTTATACTCTGACTCAATTTGAAATAAATTGTACCTACACTGATAAACAGATCATTAAACCTTGTGTAGTTATGACAGAAAAGACTTTAAAGCTTTGGAAATACAGTGTCTTTGCATAAGTTATAGGATTTCTTATACAGTTCTATTTCTCATGAGCTATGTAGCATAATTGCTGTTTGAGATCAGTGAAGTGAGGCGTGGGATTGTCTTCTCCGAAACGAGCAAAAAGAAAATAGGTCTACTGGGTGTTTTCTTCTGCATCAGAGATTTCGGGCTGAGAGGGTTGAAGGAGGCCACTGCTGTCTACTGTGACCACTCACACACTGCATCTCTGGCCTTAAAGGACCACCATACCGCTATAGAATGTAGAATAATTTCCAAATGTTAGACAGCATTTTATTGGAGTTTCATCAATATGCACTCATGCAGTCGGCAGAAAGAGGTTGTGCTTCTTTGTTCTTGTAAGCAAATCTTCAAAGTAACAAGTGAAAGTCTCTGAAAATATATATGTCACGCTATATGTGTACTCCTGCTGCCTGATGCGATGCCAGTACCCGATCTTGACACAGTTCTACTGCCGTTTTTCTGCTTGAAGCTTCTAGACTTGTGACTCAGTTTCTGCTTCTGGTGATGCTCCTACATGGATAATCTAAAAATTGCTCTTCCTGAACACAGTTTATATCCAAGTCTCAATCTCAAACATTCCTCAGGTAATAATTTTAACTGGAAAGAATAGACTGGTGAGAACTGATACTCATCCAAAGCATCCAAACAACTAGTTGACTTCAGAGTATATAATTCTGGACTGGTTAGGATTTATTTTCACACCACTCACTGTCATTAACAAGAGCCTTGGTTCCCTATTGAGCCTGGATTTTCTCAGGGTTTCTTTTCATTGTTAACTTTGGCTTGAGCTTTTGGGATCTAAATGTACATCCAGATTTAAATCCAGTCTCGTCTTAGTTAGTAGCCCAGTTAAAACCCTTCAGAGAACTGCTGAACCATCAATTATAAAAGTCATCATTAACCAAAATTCAGTGTATAGCCATTCCATGTTTGTGAAAGTACAAAAAAACGTGAACAGAGGGACAAATATGTGAACCTCCACTCTGTGTGTAACCAGAGCCCATGATTAAACTGGGATTTCTGAACTCTATATCTGCTGCATCACTGTGCCATCTAGAAAGTAGAGAGGGTGTGTCTCAATCAGCTGACTTGTTAAGAAGTTAACTAGACTTTTATTGTCATTCCAACCATATACAGTACAGTACACAGTGAAACGAAACAACGTTCCCTCAGGATCAAAGTGCACTGATCAAGTGGTCAACCATTTTAGGGCTGTTTCAATTAATTGTTTAGTAAATAAAAAACCCACATTGCACCACAAAAACCATCGAGCATTGATTCTCACTATGTTTCCTTAACTGGATATGGTGTCATATTCTGTGAAGCTTCTACACATGTTGGTTCTTACCAGTGTAAGAACAAGTGTATATGATAATAGGAACCTGGTTGGCAAAGCCAGGATTTTGTCCTTCCTATGGGAACTTTTATGGAATTAGGAGAAGGGCACCACAGACCAAAGGCCATAAAGTGATAAACTTAGACATACACTGTAGACAAACCTCTAAAAACAATGAGTTTTAAATGTAGAAGTGATGTATATTTGGTGCATCTCTAAAGTTGTGAGTGTCTATGGCTGTTTTTTATTTAAAATAAAAAGCATATAATAGAAATGTGTCCTAGAAATGTGTAGGACAGTGGTAGCTCAGTGGATAAAATGTTAAACGTCTGATCAGAAGGTTATAGATTCAAATTCCATCACCAACAAGATGCCAGTCCTTGAGCAAGGCCCTTAACCCTCAATTGCTCAGATGTATTACTGAGAAGTCTCTCTGGATAAAGGACGTCTGTCAAATGCCATATATGTAACTCAAAGTGATGGGAAGTTATCTATATTTGGTTCATCTCTAGATAATATGAGGGTCCATGTTCTTTTTTTTTAACCAAAAAAAGAATATTATATGATAGAAATGTCCGTGACACACCGTGAGTGAAGATTATGAATAGTTGGTTCATCTTTAGTTGTTGATTGTGTCCATTGCTTTGTTTTCGTTTTTTTTTTTTTTTTTTATAAGAAACGCTAACTGTTGTGAGTATCCATGTTTTTTCAAACAAAAAAAGAATATAATATAATAGAAATGTGTCTTAACACACAGTGAGTGAAGATTATGGAGTGTTTGGAGGTATACAGTAGTTGGTGCATCTCTAGTTGTTGTGAGGGTCCATGTTTTTTTGTTTTCGTTATAATAGAGAAGGAATAACATATAATGGAAATGTATCTTGAGTGATTTTTGACCTCAGGTAAAGGTTGGGAATTATATTCAGTGTAGTTGCTCACACACAAAATCCAAGCGTCTACGTTTAAAGAGCCATCAGTCCCGCGAGACGTCTCCGACTCCGACGTCTCGAAGTTGTGACGTCACTCGGAGCCGCTGGTTGGCCGGCCGAGGACGCGACTCTGTGCGCGTGAAGCGGGTTCTGTTGAATCCAGCTCGCTCGCGCGCTGCGCTCAGGACGCTCTTTGTGAACAGCTGTTGAATCACGCGCGGACAACCGGGTAAGCCGGAGTTACACTCCTTCTTTACTCAATACTTTTACGCGTTGATTGTCCAGAAGCTAGAGATTAGATCAACGAACTGTCATGAGACATTTCAGTGATTGGACACGTTTTCCGCTCGGCATTTCAAAAACATATCCAGCAAGTGCAATTTTTTTTACTTTTTTTTTTTTCTTTCAAAACTGTCAACAGCAAACAAGCATCGCATTAAATAAAAATGAAGTCCATAGTATCTAAAAGAAAAGCGCATGCATTTATTTATTTATTTATATTTTTTTCTTGCAACTTGTCACTCAGGTGCCATCACTGGGCTCGTGCGTGCTCGCGTGTGCCAGGTGAGCTTGTTGATTCAGTGTTGCTGATCTAATCTGGTGTCTAATCGGGTGTCGTTGATCAGATTACGACCTTCATTACGATCTCGGATCTCGGTTTTGATTAGTAATGAGTACCCGTGCGGTGTGTGAAGCGTACAACATGAATGGCACGTTTCCGTCGGTGGCATGGCATGCAAAGTGTTGCTTCTCCAGGCATGCATTCTGGATACGAGATGTTATTTCCGAGATGAGAACGGATACTTTTACAGCGTTCTGATCGACCTAGAGAGAAGGTTACAAAATAAAGAAATAAAAACATGTTACTGATTCCAGTTTGCACGTGCTAAAAAGATTACATTTAGGGTATTAAAGCTGTAATAATCATCTGCCATCACAAAGTCGTCTGTGCTTCTGTATTGCATATCAATTATGAGACGTGTTTAAGGCAGTTATAGCACTTCAGATGCACGTAATGAAGCGGGCCAGTGTTTCAGACATCTGTTGATTTGCAGAGTCACTGGTTTACTCTTTCCTAAAGCATTGTCCTCATTTAACCTCAGTGTTTTTATTTGTAACATAATGCAATTATTCAAAGGTCTGCTAACACATGCATACCTAGAGAGTACATGTTGTTCTTTCAGTTACGTGTGTAATTGTTCATTAACTTGTGTAACTGTTCATAAACCGGTTTTAAAAACAAGAGCTCTTTTAATCCTTTTCCGATATATCACTCATGGCATTCAAATGTTTACCCAATGTTAATGAATGTAACTACGATTTAACAACAAAAAACCCATTGATTTATTTTTGTTTAGTCATTTGTGTGAGGATTTTGGAGAGAGTGGTTAACATTGCTTATCCTTTCTGCTCTCAGATTAGAAAACCTAAGAAGCAAGAGGAGAAAGCTGTGACATGGTTTGTTTAATGCTGCTATGATGGATTTGACTAAAATGGGCGTGATCCATCTCCAAAACCCGGGGCACCCCACGACTCTGTTGCAGAAAGCTAACCAGATGCGTCTATCTGGGACATTGTGCGATGTGGTCATTATGGTCGACAGCCAGGAGTTCCATGCCCACAGAACTGTCCTTGCGTGTGTCAGCAAAATGTTTGAGATCCTTTTCCACCGAAATAGCCAACACTACACTCTGGATTTCCTCTCACCAAAGACCTTCCAGCAGATCCTGGAATATGCCTACACTGCCACACTCCAGGCTAAACTTGAAGATTTAGACGACCTGCTATATGCTGCAGAGATTCTGGAGATTGAGTATTTAGAGGAGCAGTGTCTGAAGATCTTGGAGACCATCCAGTCTTCTGAAGAGAATGACATGGACATAAACACGAATGAGAATGGCACAGAAGATGATGATGAGCGTCGGATGAAGTATTTAAAGAGCACTTTGATCTCCAAAAAGCATTCCATACAAGAGGGCAGCTACAGCTCTGCTGGCCGCCATCGACTGGCCCTGGGCAATATGGTTGACAAAAAACCATTAATGTCAGAGCCACTGGGCCTTAATACTATCAGCCCCACAAGAGCTGCTGTTGAAAGTCTGATGAGCATCGGCCAGTCTCTCTTTGCCGGGACTGTGCAACATGGCATCGGTTTCCCCCAAGAAAACTCTTCTCCATTGCTGGAAAAGATTAAGACTGAAATGATGCAAGTGGATGAGGAGGATAGCCATGAGGGAAGCTCTTCCAGAAATGGAGATGGGATAAGTGAGTCCAAACAGCACAGAGGCACGCCGGGAACCCCCACTAGAGGCACCGTCATCACTAGTGCTCGGGAACTCCATTCCACCGATGGTGTTCCTGAATCACATGGAGATGCCAGCCAAGTGGGACCAGCAAGCGTTGCCAGTCTAGCTGAGAGACATCTTGCAGCATTGTACAACCATAAGAATGAAAGCATGTTGCCCATATCTGTATCCATGGCTTCATCTCTGCACATGCCGCCCACCATTGCAATGTCTGCAGACTTTGGCGCTTATGGCGGGCTCTTCCACCAGAGCTTCATTCAGCGGGAGTTCTTCAGCAAACTGAGCAATTGCACAGCAGGGGCAAAGCACGAGGGCCAGCGGGAACGCTGCAGTGTGTGTGACATAGAGCTGCTGGACAACGAGACGGCAGAGCAACACAGGTGGGGCAAAATCTGTCTGTCTGTCTGTCTGTCTGTCTGTCTGTCTGTCTGTCTGTCTGTCTGTCTGTCTTTCTATCTATCTATCTATCTATCTATCTATCTATCTATCTATCTATCTATCTATCTATCTATCTATCTATCTATCTATCTATCTATCTATCTATCTATCTATCTATCTATCTATCTATCAACTATGCAAGCAAAGTGTGTCTAAGGCCAATAGAGAATGAGCCACTGTGTGCAACTTCTTGTTTCTCTGGACCTTTGTATAATATACTTAAATTTAAGTTATTTACATCCAGCATCTTTACAGAATTTCACTGTAGTAACTTCCTGAATGCCATCTAACATCCACTTCACTATTTATCCATCTGTCAGTCCATCCATCCATCCATCCATCCATCCATCCATCCATCCATCCATCCATCCATCCATCAATGTTTATATGTACACTGATGAATGGCTTCCAGAAATGCTTCTGTCCAAACCCACTGCTTACCTACTAAATCTGAGTTAGTGATGATTCACTTTGATTTGAGGTCTGGGATCTTGATCAAGTGATCAACAGCATGTGGTGGGAGCACATAGAAGCCTTTATTCTCATCCTAAAGCAACTCCTCCTCTGCAGGAAACACAAGTTGTTTGGTGCAGCTAACCCTAACCACAGCTCTCTTTTTTTCAGTGACAGAGACTGTGCTTGATTTTAGCTGAAATAAGTCAATGCGATTTGTTTGTGACAAAGCCTATGGCGGTCATTAAAATATGCTAACATTATGAGACAAAGCTAAATTTGGCAACTCAGTTTGACTCGCAACGAGAAACAGCTTAGATATTGGGGAATTAAAAAGTGGCCTTTGCATACAGGTTGCAAATCGTATGCAGACGCAACAGCACAGAAAGACAGAGTGGCTTTTATTATGTCTTGTTATTTCAGACAATACAAGACACTACAGATATAACAAAATAAAAACAACACATATATTACATTAAGCCATTGCCATTGGTTTGTTGCATTCTTTAAGTATGTTTGTATTAAAAAACAAAACAAAGCTATTTACTTATGCAAATAAGGTTTCAACTAACTAAAAAGTCATCTATTTGCATACTCAATTATACAAAAAAATTCTAATTCAAATATTGATCTGGTTGTGAAGACACTTTCAAGAGAAAGACTTTTTGCAGAAATGTTTGTCAGAATCTCTGTTGCATAATCAGTAAAGGTGTGAGTTTAAGTATAAATTAACTAACAATAAATCAACAATTTGCAAATTTTAATTACATTTATCGTAAAGTAGGAAACCCAATTATAGTTGCCAGATGTTCTTTTTTAACCAGTAATGTCTTTCCTAAAATGTTTATTATTATTATTATTATTATTATTATTATTATTATTATTATTATTATTATTATTATTATTATTTATTTTTTATTTTTTTGTGAAAAAAAAAAAAACAGCATGGATCAATTCAATAAATAATATCACCTAGTACTGCAGGTGCCATATGAGCTATGATGTAATGTTACAAAATGCATTTCTAATTATTATAAAAAAATAACTGATAATAATAATAATAATAATAATAATAATAATAATAATAATAATAATAATAATAATAATAATAAGTGAATTAAACATTAAATTGAAAATTGTCAAAAACAGTTTTTAAACAGCTAATATTTCCGAAACAAACACCATTTTTTAATTTGTCAAGTCAAGTCAAGTGTTTTTCTATAGCGCTTTTCACAGCAGACATTGTCTCAAAGCAGCTTTACAGAAATCAACAGTCAAGGTGAATGGTGTGGATTAATCCCTGATGAGCAAGCCGTGGCGAATTTGCTATAACTTGTTTTAAGAAGCATTGCTGCATATCTGCCTTAGACTTTAGAGTTCTATTTGGGGAAATGAGCACATTCATTAATTTTTTGAATGGAAAAAAATAATATTTTATCGTTCATAGTACTTTTGGCAATTACTAAAATATTGTCTTGTCTGTTAGGTACTCATTATGCCAAAATTGATTAAATTCAAAGGTTTTAGTGCTAGCGCTAACCTCTAATGTTTGCATAATTTTGGATTTGGGTGATGGTAATCTGGTTTAACCCCTGCCATTCAAAGAGAAGACAGTGTGATATCACTATTCATCAGCAAGCCTGACAACCCGACTGGGAGTAACCCTCTGGGGAAGAGAGAGAGAGAGAGAGAGAGAGAGAGAGAGAGAGAGAGAGAGAGAGAGAGAGAGAGAGAGAGAGAGAGAGAGAGAGAGAAAGAGACAGAGAGACAAAGAGAGACAGAAAGTAAGTGTTTGTGTGTGTGTGTCTGTGTATTGTACTACACCTGATACTCCCTTTATTTATTACTACAAACAAACTGAACCCAGTGACACCTGGCCAAGTTTCTGGACTCCTGCCATCAAAAAACAAAAGCAAAAGTATTTGTAAGAAATATCTGCTCTGATATATCTCTTCATGTATTTCTCAATGTTAAAAATCTTCATCTCGGTGAACCTGATTTAAACAACCCTAATAAAAAAACCTTCTGACGTCGGATATTATGACTAATGGTAACCTTAAAATGCCATCTGATGTGCATACAGTTGTAAAAGAGGTGAGGTGAAAAAAGACCACTGCAAAAGAGTTATGCACTCTGATCACCTCATGCTTCACATCATCAGTAATGGCTGTATGTGATAGTAGATTATTAATAACGCATTAATAAGTAAGCAATACAACTGTTAGGTTTGAGCAATGCATTTACATTGACATTCATTCATTTGCAAGACTTTTGTCCGGAGGAATGCGACAAGCGTTTAATCATAAGGTGGCAATATACACGAGCAGCGCTCATTGTACAAGGTTTCAGTTATTGTTTAAAAAGGTAAATATTTAGGACTGAAAGGGATAAAAGATAAGTACATTTAGATGCTCACAGAAAACAAAAGAGTTTTCAGTTGGTTCTTGAAGATTGTGAAGGACTCAGCTGTCCGGATGGAGGTAGGTCTTTCCACCAACAGTGAAAGTAAATGCTTATCTAATAATAGCAATGATGAGGGGCAACCTATTACACACTAAAGTGTGTTACACAACTAAAGATGATAGGCAAATACGATTTCACATTTTAAATAATCTTCATGGTGTTCCTCCATGTCGCATTTTCCGACATTTGGTCATTGTCGGATGACCAAAAATAGTAGGAAAAAAGTTTTTTCCAATTAAAACAAGGTTCTGTAATCTGTCCTTTTGTGAAGTTTGTATTTTAATTGTACAGTGCATTAGTGTTTAGTCTTTCTGTTTTACCTCCAGTGCTTTTTAGCAAAAGATTAAGGAGATATTGCATTTTATTTCTGTTCTTTAGACCCATGTCTGTATTTGAAATGCACAATCTCAGGTCCTGCTTATGATGTGGTATGGCTTTCACTGATAATCTACACGAATCAACAGCCTGTGGTACTAAGAAATCAGCCCTAACCTTGCTACTGTGTGTTATACGATTCATTAAAAAAGTCCGAGAATACAATATGGAAAAGATAACCTTATTGGAAAACATAATGTTGCAGTTAATGCTTTTTATCTTGATGTATACGTGATTTGTCCCTTGTACTAGATCTGCCTTTCCACTGAGTGGGTTTAATGTAACTAAGCTGTGTACTCACAATACACTCTAAGCAGCCAAACAGATAAGTGGTGAGTGTGTGTGTGTGTGTGTGTGTGTGTGTGTGTGTGTGTGTGTGTGTGTGTGTGTGTGTGTGTGTTTGTGTGTGCGTGTGCGCGCGTGTGTACGTATAGGGATTCTAGGAACTCAAGAGTTATGGAATCTCTTGTTTTGCAGCTGATTTGTGAAATAAGAGAGAGAGAACAGCTAACGATCAAAGCAAATATTTACTGGTTATAAATAAATAGTCAAATAGTATAAATAGATATTTGTGTTGAGTTGATTGGATTTAGATTTAGTGCGGCCAGTTTGATTAATCAGTAATCACAAAGTAAGCAACCGCATGACTGAAGCTCTTTTCTATTCTAGTTGCTGGCTTTTGTTCATGCTGAAACATACCCGTGTTCTCGGACCCCCTCGGGGGCCTGAGAGATAGTCCCTTGTCTTTTTAACTGCATCTTTTGTTTTCAGTCTTTTGTTTATTCGATCTATGCATCTGTGCACTAGAATAACAGCTCTAAACCAAAATCTAAGGTGCTATCTCAAAATCTGCAGATAGAATTTTGTTTTTCCACAGACTGTAGGTGAGGACACATTGCTTAACTCATACTAAGAACATAATGGCACAGGTATTAGTATAAGTAGACTGTCTTAATAGGGATGTGCACTAAGAGCTCAACAATACCCTTCAAGTCATTAGTGGTTTGGCCTTACAAACCTGTAAAAGATGTACCTTAAAAAAATCCTGTAGTGGGGGAGGCTTTGCTTTGTCATGCTTCATTAGTAGCCCAATCCCTGCCTGTCCAGAGACTATGGGTATTGAATGATCTTTAAATCTCTGTCATCTATAAGAACCTCCGGAATCCTGTTGGTCAAGGCTTTAAGTCCTCCTGTATCACATTGTTCCACCCCAGAGCATATTATCAGTCACACACAGGATGCTTTCAAGCCTTATCTCAACTGAAAAGCATTACAGGTCAACTCCTTTGGGGTCAGGTCAAACCACTGACCTCTGGCCCTCCTACAGTGGGTTTTTGTCCCTTTTCTAGAATTGTTTCTTATGTTCAAACCCTCTTTTGTGTGATTCTGTGTGTGTGTGTGTGTGTGTGTGTGTGTGTGCGCGTGCGTGCGTGCGTGCGTGCGTGTGTGCGTGTGTGTGCGTGCACGTGTATGTTTGGAGGTAGCTGTGGGAGGAAATTCAAGTCTTAGATTGTAAATAAAAACAAAATTTAAATTGTTTTAATGGCTATCAAATTAAATGCCTCTTATAGACACCCTGTAGTACTAGTATTTTATAGGTACATGTGTCCATGCATACAGTTAGAACGATTCAAATAATAAACAAAATCGAAAGCAGGATGTTATGTTACATGTCATGTAAATCGATACAGAAACTGGACAGCAAAACCCTCAGATTAAAAAAAATAACCTGTTTAGAAAAAACTTGTCTGGTTCCTCTCAAGGTTCCTCTCCTTGCCGCAGTTTCCACTGTCTTGCCCATCAGGAACAAACTTACAATTATAAGGAACAAACTTTTGTTTTTTTTTATCTCTTATCTCTGTAAAGCTGCTTTGACACAATGTCCACTGTTAAAAGTCCTGTACAAATAAAAATTAATTTAATTAAATTGAATTGAGCATTAAGTATGGAATCATCACTGGAATTATGGAGGGCACGAGTGTCAGAGCTGTCCACGTCACACCTTCTGACCAATCAGAGAATTCACTATTGTTATTAAAATATAATACACCTGCTAGACTGAAAATGCTAGAATTCTAAAGGATAATAAAACATTCTAGATGCTTTATGTTGATTTGCTGGAAGTGTCAAAGAGTCCAGGTTTAATATTAAGATTATGATTTAGGCCAGGGTTATGGTTAGGATTGACGTCATTTTTTTCATTTGTTATTGTTGTTTGTTTGTTTTTCTGTTATTTCACAGTCTAATTTGTGAATTAATGCAGCAGCTCATATCATTTAAAGTAATGATCTGGCTTTTAAAACCCATCTGATTTTATTGACTTTTATGCTGAACGCTAGTCAGGGGGTTTATGATCTTCATTAGAAGTTAATGTGCGTCTTTAAGAAGAGCATTTACAGTTTTACAGTAAAGAAAATAAATAAGGCCATCGATTGTTTCACATAAACCACAGTCGAATGTGGCAGTTTTTTATACTGAATACTCAATTATGAAACAAACCAAAATCACCAAGATATTGAGTTTATTTCCAAGTCAACCAATGAAATGGTTCTTGGGATAATTTCCTTTAAAATAGACATTCTCAAGGGCTTTAACACCCCGTCTATGGGACTTAATTACTTATCAAATGTGATTGGTCTTACACTGCTACAATGGACTGCTACATTGTTGGGATTTGATGTGTACAGAATATTTCTTTCTCCAGGTTCTGATAAATATGAAGTATATTCTCTTGAATGAGAATATACAATTTATATAGCATGAAAAGTTGCTTACAGAGATGATTCATTTTGTTTTTAAAAACATGCCTGTTGTTCTACCTTTAAAAAAAGATTAGCAAGTCTGTGGCCTGTTTTTTGCTATGAGCTGTTGTGCTTTCACTTCATTTTGCACAAAGGAGACATTATTCTAATTGGGTTGAAGTCTTTTTTTTTTTTCTCTACATGTTTAACCACAGTGTGACTTCATGTAGTTTTGGAGGTATACAGTATGATGTTTCCTAATAGCTGTGTAGTCCTGATTGTTAACATTTTTTTTAAATTAATTAGCCTAATAGTGAATATATTTTTTGTATGTTATCGATGCTTGCAAATAAACTTAGTGATTTTTCAGTTTTTTTTAATGTTAAGTTAGAGAAGCAAAATCATTGATGGCTGCAAACATACTGATCTCACTTGACTGATTAGCAACTAAGGGTAAAAAGTAATCATTTGCACACTTGCCTCGGGTGTCTATGTTAGTGATTTGTCCACCCCTGTCCAACAGTGTCTATAGACGAAGGCTATTCTAGGCAAAAGACATAAGTCTCCAGTTCTTCTATTCAAAGTACCTGTTCTTCCATCTTTATTAACCCAGCATTGTGTAAGTGTTTTGTTTCAGCATAAATCTTTTCGAGGTTTATGGATAACACAAAGCTAATGTTTTGGAACATGATGTAAAAGTGAGTTTTCACACTAAAACTTACATTTAAGGCCTCTAGAAGGACAGTTCAGGGAAGGACAACCAGTGGACCGACTACATGGTCATGGACAAATAAGGCTCAATGATTCACATGGGGAGTGATCGCTATCCCGCCCTGTCCAATCTCACAGAAGAGCTGCAGTAGCACAGATTGCTACAAAGGTTCATGCTGGCCATGATAAAGAGTATGACTAAAAAGTCAGAACACACAAAGAATTACAGCTTGCTGCGTATGAAGCTGTGTAGCCTCAGATCAGACAGAGCACCCATACTGCGTCCTGTCCACTGCCAAAAACACCTACAAGGAGCCCATGACTGAACCACGGAGCAATGAAAGAATGTAGCCTGGTCTACTCCTGTTTTCTTTAACATCATGTGGACCGACATGTTTGTTTTTTGTACATCACCTACCTAGGGAAGAGATGGCACCAGCAAGCACTATGGAAAGAAGGAAAACTGGCAGAGGCAGTGTGATCCTCTGGGCAATGTTTTGTTGGCAAACCATGGGTTCAGGCATTCGTGTGGATATTATATTGATGCACACCACCTACCCAACCATTGTTGTAGACCAATTATGCTCTTTCATGGTAATAATATTCCCAACAGCAGTTTTTCAGCATAATAATGCTCCACGCCACACAGAAAAAAGTTTCAGGAATGGTTTGAGGAACATGTTGACCTGAGCACTGGTGGGATGTCTGATCCAAGGAGGCTTCACCTTACAACTTATATAATACAACAGTTAAATTTGTTTCTAATCTGTTTGTGCAGATGCCAAAGCACACCTTTAAAGATCTTGCAGAGGCCTACACACATATATCCATATATATTGGATGTTCACAGTAATAGGCAGGTGGTATTAATCTGTATTACAGTGACAGAATCAATTAATGTAATAAACATATAAGCTGTAAATCAACATAACTGACCACAAATCTAAAGATCTGACCTTTTGCTGGTTTTTGCAAGCCTCTCTATGTTTACAGTAGTGACGGGTTGTGTTTAATAGTATATTTGCTTGATGAAAATTGCATTAGCATGGTCCTTGGTTGCTTTATTTTAAGATTTCTGCTACAGTTTTCGGAAATGCCTTTCTTACAGCACTCTCATTGGTAATTCAGTAGAGCTGTAGTATCCCTCAGCACACATCACTTCTGGAATTGCTCTCTCAGTGGGAAAGGTGCTCCAACAGGGCCCGGCCTGCCATTAATCAAAGCCACTTTCTAGTGGCCCACTCCAGAAACACAAGCTCTCGGCCCTGTCTCAAACAGACAGTTCAACGATTTGTCTCCTTAGAAAAAGTAGACATTTTAATGTCTGAATTTTAATGGGAATGTGTAACAACTGCCTGTAGAGACTAATGGACCATTATCTTTTCACATTTGTTTTTCTCAGTCCAGCTGGAATTGTTTTTCCCCCCGAGTGATTGAACGAACAGTCAGCACCATGTGTATTCATAAGCTTTGTACTCTCCTTCTTACATTTACACTTGGATTGAATTTTTTAATTTAAATAATATTTTAGCAGCATTTGTGGATCTCCATTCCAGGTAACTGACCCTTCATTGTAGTTTTTTAATGACTAGTGCTGAGTGAAAAATATATAGAAGTAGAATTGGTTTCTGCCCAGGATGCTGTGCACAAGTGGTATCTGTCTGTGTTTTTGAACATTGATTAACTGGCATTAGATGTATTTTGCTTAAGCTGACCCTTGCAGAGTTTTTCTAAGCCTTTAAACTGCTGTGCTCTGGGTGGCTGTGTAGAAATTGTTTAGAAGTGGAAGTGTCAAACAAACTACTTTGTAACACAGTCAATGGCAATCAAATCTTTTGGATATCTTACAATATTTAAGAGTTGTTCCTGTAATGGTTTGATTTATAATGTTTAGTAAATGTAGAAAAAATTATTAATAACATTATAAATATGAAAAGGCCAAAATCAGGCCTTCTTGAATAGCCAAGAGGCTATTTTGTCTAATAGGTGTTTTTTAGTCACACTACAGATTTTGCTTCAAAGTTAATACTAGCGCTGTCTATAAGTATTTCATCTGTAGGCTTCACAGGTTTGCCCTTTAAATGGGTCTGCCTTTAATAAAGCACTCATTCTGAGTCTTGTTTGGATCTGAGAACAACCAGTTAATCAGAGTTACATTTTGTTATCTTGTAATATTAAGTTTGGGCCGTGCCAATAAAAGGGATTAAAGTGTAATAAACCACAAAAACATCAAGGTGTTGTAAACCCCTCTGACTGGCAATGTACATAAGAAGTAGTACATGGAATCGGTAGCCAGAGTGTGTAAAAAGGAGACATTTCAAAACCTAAATATTAGTTTGTTAATTACATATGCTTAGTTTCCACTAATTGCTTCAAGTCATTGTCTACCTGGGCTGAGTAATAGCCCAGCCCTATTTTTTTTTTTTTTTTAGAAACAAAGGGAGTTTTGTCACATTACTGCATGCTGTGCATGTCTGTCAGTGGTCTGGGGCTACTGATTATATGGCACTAATAATCTAGCAAGAATAAAGGTTACGGCCACAGCCTGCTGCTCGGATATGTGGCGCACGCGCCTGCAGTGTGTCTGGGTGTGTGGCTGGAATTCATATGAAAGGGCTGCAGTAGGGGGGTGGCAAGTCATTGATATGTATAGCATGACTCAGATAAACAGACCATGCTACCGAGGATTTCAGCAGCATTAAACACATTCAATTGGAAACAAATATTTGAACAAATGAGGCAGATTTGAAATTGTCTGGACATGAACATAGACCTGGTGTTGTTTTTCTTTACAGGCTTCCGAAGCTGTAGCCACTCTATTAAAATGGACTGTACATATTTGTTCAGGCTTACTCTAAAGCATGTGTTTAATTTTTCATAAATCTCGCTATTCCTCTCAAAACATCAAGTCACTCTGTTTGGATGGTTAATACTTTATTAGGCTGCAGAGATGGCCGTGGAGGAATCCATGTCTCCATGGGTTAAGTTGTAGCTTTATCAAGTCACATTTTATATGCAGGTGAACAGGCATATGTTTTTTCAAAAAAAACCCACTAAAAATCTATACATTTTTGATTATGTTTGCAAATTATCCAATTATTCGTGCTGGCTGCAAGGCAAATAAAATATTTTATATATTACTTTATTAATATTGATACATGCATGCTTATTTAAATGCATTTATTGAAATATGCAATCCTTTTTATTGCAAGCTAATTCACAGGGATTTACCTGGTATTTATATATAAATACATATAAACAGTTCTAACCTATCAGATGAAAGCTTCAAAGCAGGAAGTGTGAAGACTAACATGTCCTTTTTTTAAGAAATGTAAAGCCACCCAATGCATTTTTCCAGGCATCAGTTACCGCTGATGCTATGTCACAGTTCAACAATGCGACACTCGGAGGAAACCCCTAACTGCTATCTTTTGCATGCATGAGTTTACAGACACAATTGGCTATTGTTTCTGAGATTGACAGGGAAGAGTGTTACACAATCCCCCCCCACCCCCCACTCAGAAAACTATAGTGAATTAGTTATATAAATGAAAATTGCCTATAGAGAAAATGAGAAAATGTCTTACTAATATTTTAATTGTGAAAATCATACATGCAGTTACAGGCATATTTGAAACATTGCATTGACTTGCTGGTAATTCACAGTGTTCACAATAGAGCAACTTTCTTAGAAGAATGTGATAATCTATGTGATAGAATGTTTATTTTATTTTGCCTCCTAGGCATTTACTTCTTTGAGACATACATTTTGCTTTCAGGTTCTTTCTTCAAGAAGACAAATACCAAAAGATCCACTGTAAACATGCTAAATTGCATAGACATTTCAGTCTCAATTTGCCGTTCCAGTGATTAATGCAAACCTTGACGCTCCGTTTGCTATAGTTTAAAGCTCAAGTACTATTCCAAACATGTTTCACAGACAAGTCGTTTGTAAACAACCAGCTTCAGCATGAACTCATTAGCTACAAATAATTCATTTTCATTCAAATCATCTGTTACATTTCTACAGTGTGCTCATATACATACATTTAAGGAATTTGTGTCCTTCTGAGCATGTTTGTCTCTGAATGCTTTCCCAATAATATTACTACAGCGACTGTAAGGCAAAATGTCTTGTTTTTTTTCTTCTTTCCACAGGAAACTGCATAGTGACATGAAAACCTTTGGCTGTGAGTTCTGCGGAAAACACTTTTTGGATAGCTTACGGCTGAGGATGCACATGCTGTCACACTCAGGTAACATCACAAAACAGCCTTTCTTTAGCTGATTGGTATTACTTTCATTTTAGATCATGATTATGTATAATAAATTATAATGATACTAATATTAACATTCCCAATCTCCATCATCAAATGACCAGCTGTAAGACGTGTGATTTAGTTTTCTGTAGTTCCCAATACTGTAAAGTATTTACACAAGATAGAACCTTGCACTTTGGTCACACTGGTGGCATGTACTGTATTAGTCACTGGTCAGTTCCATTCACCTTCATTTCTGGTAAACCTCTACTGGTTTGTTTATTGAGAAATTGGCAGAAGCCCAAGTAACGCAACTGGCACAGATTCAACACAGATGTTGGATTTTTTTATTTTATGAAATAAATCGAAAAAGTTTTACATGAAAAAAAATAAATAATATATATATATATATATATATATATATATATATATATATATATATATATATATATATATATATATATATATATATGTGTGTGTGTCTGTGTGTGTGTGTGTGTGTGTGTGTGTGTGTGTGTGTGTGTCTCTGTGTGTGTGTGTGTGTGTGTGTGTGTGTGTGTGTGTGTGTGTGTGTGTGTGTGTGTTTAAATAAAGGCATGAGTATTATTGTTGATTTCCAAATAAAAAAATAAAAAAAAGTTTTAAATATGAAGCTGTATGTAATATGACATCAATAGTCTCTGGGTTTTAATTTAAGTCCAAATAAAAAAATATATATATATTATATTTTTGATAGGACTAGCTGAAATCATAATTCATATAAATTCATAATTCATTCTTATAGTGAAGTGCATCAGACTGTGTGAAATTACATTAATTGAAATTGTTTATTGTGTTAATTATAATTAATAATTATTTGTATTTTTATTGGTATTTTATGAGGAAGTCAGGTGTGTCAGAAGTATTTGAGGGTGGTGCAGGACAGGTATGAGGAAAGTCTGACAGCAGTGAAGTGTGCAGTAGGAACGACAGACTGGTTTAAGGTGGAGGTTGAATTGCATCAAGGATCGGCTCTGAGCCCTTTCCTGTTTCCACTGGTGATGGACAGGTTGATGGATGAGGTCAGACAGGAGTCTCTGTGGACTATAATGTTTGCGGATGATATTGTGATTTGTGGTGAAAGTAGGGAGCAGGTTGAGAAGTGCCTGGAGAGGTGGAGGTACACGCTGGAGAGAACAGGAATGAAAGTCAGTAGGAGTAAGACAGAGTACATGTTTGTGAATGAGAGGGAGGGCAGAGGAGCGGTGTAGTTGCAGGGAGAAGAGGTGGAAAAGGTGGAGGAGTTTAGGTACCTGGGGTCAACAGTGCAAAGTAATTGAGAAGTGAAAGGAAGACTGCAGGCTGGGTGGAGTGGGTGGAGAAGAGTGGCAGGAGTGATTTGTGATAGAAGGATATCTATGAGAGTGAAAGGGAAAGTTTATAGGACTGTGGTGAGACCTGCAATGTTGTAAGGTTTAAAGACTGTGGCATTAAATAAAAGACAGGAGGTGGAGCTGGAGGTAGCAGAGCTGACGATGCTGAGATTTTCAGTGGGAGTGACGAGGATGGACAGAATTAAAAACAAGTTTATTAGAGGGACAGCGCATATAGGACGATTTGGGGACAAAGTTAAAGAGGCCCGAATGAGTGGGTTGGACATGTGCAGTGGAGGGACATGAGGTATATTGGTAGGAGAATGCTGAGGATGGAGCCAACCAGGAAGGAGGAAAAGAGGAAGGCCAAAAATGAGATTCATGAATGTGGTAAAGCAGGACATGCAGGTAGTTGGTTTGAAAGAGGCAGATTTAGATGACAGAGTAGTATGGAGACGGATGATCTGCTGTGACGACCCCTAATGGGAGCTACAGAAATAAGAGGAAAAAGAAGAAGTTTATTGTGCTTAATATTATTTTGTTAAAGGATCTTATAGGACAGCCTCAAAGACTGGATTCAAGGCATTTTCTTCCTGTTCACTTGCAAGCATACTTTTTTTATATTCTTGTCAGGCCCAACATTTTTGTTTTTAGCCATTTTTGATATTTTCTAATGAGATTTGTTCTGTTTCCCTAAAATATGACAGTTTATTTACCTCTTGCAAATGCCCATGTACACCATGAGTGCATTACTGCAAAGAATTAGAAATATTTGAGGAATTTGCTGTCAGAATTCCAGTCTAAGATCTCTCTGTGAGTTTCCACGTCCCCTCCCATTTCTTGCTCTTTCTCTCTCTATCTGTCTGGCTGTCTGAGGGAGCACTGTTGCTTTGAGATTGTTGGCGGTACGCCAGTTCTTCCCTCGCTCTGATGACATCATCAGCTGCCTGCAGGTCTGGATGTTCTGCCAGCATTCCGCCGCGTTTATGATTGCTCGCAGATGTGTGTCCAGGAACATACTGTACCCAAATCCCTAAATTAATCAAACTTGAGTGCTCTCCAAGCCACTGCTCTCCGAAACGGCATAAGAACTGAGGCAGGAGGAAGGTGGAGAGTGGAGGAGGAGGAGGAGGAGGCTTAAGTATACAAAAACAAAACCAGAAAGCGGGAGGGGAAAAACAAAAAGACAGAAAAGGGGACAGCAGGCCTTCTGAGAATTGCTTCACTTGATAACAGTGGGTTTGGCTGAGTGCTGCTACAGCATGATGCAATGGATCAGCGTATGTGTACACGCCAAGAATATTAAATGGATATGTTAAAAGATGTGTCACTTTGTGTTCCCATGCCGGTCTCCATCTGTTTTTAATTAACTGGCCATTGGTCCTTTATCACAAAACAAGGACTGCAGTGATGTGCAGGTCTGAAACATGTATAAAATAAAGATATGGATCTATGAATTATACAATACACAAAGGGCCTAAAAAGTCAAGAAAAAAAATCTCAGTCACTATAACTAACAGCTGAAATAGAAGGTGGAAAAGTATGCTCAAGTATTGAATCTCTAATATAAAAGATTTATTCTAGAATTTAGTTTAAATATGTTTATATGAGAAACAAACATTTTGGCTTTAATAGTTTTATGAGTACATCAGCGGTGGGCAGTGCATTTGGTACCTGGGCCTTCAGTGAGGACTTACCCGACTTAATCCACCTCTTAATACCACCACTATCACGTTGCAATTTCTAGAAACCATCAATACTATACAACAACGCAATATAACAACGCATGGCATTACAAAGAGAGAAGCATTTCACATATGGAGGGTGAATACCATTTTACTAAAGCAAGAAAACCAGTTAAGACTACAAACCTACACTACAATCGCAACTGTGCCACCTACATCATATGGAGCAGTTCAGAATCAATATTTAATAACATGACAAAAACATGAAAATGTAAATAAAATTAAACCTATTCACCAGAGATACAGAATCATAATTTGCACCGCTCCTCAGTGGCTGTAAACCAGTGGTACCGCCCGTATTCACTGGTCTGGAAGTGGTGAACAAACCCTTTCCCGGGCTGAGAAAAGCTAGCTAGCTTCGGGGTTGGCTAACCTCTCTTCACGATGTCAAATTTGGCTGTAACAGTTTCCCTCTGACCAACCAATCAGAGGACGGAAAAATGCTGATGCTATTCTGGGCCAGCTAGCTGGCACTGTGAGGCGAATATGAAATCTGATTGGTTAAAGAAACAGAGCTAATTCTTAAGGAGACTATGGTAAAAGAGCCAGCAGTACAAACTTTGAAGGCCCTGGGCAGATTAGATTGACATGGCAGCACATAGAGGCTGAAATCTGATTGGACCAAAAAAATCTAACAGCCACATACATGCACCAAAGCAGTGCAGCCAATAGAAACGCTACGATTTGAAGAGAATAAACTGTTGGGAATTAATTTATACAATTTTATGGAACAAATATTGCAATTTAGGTTGTAAATATAAGTCAGTGCTTCTGATAGTGTTTAGGCCAGCAGAGAAGGCTTTGCTCGCCCTGACCCGCCTGCCACTGGCATACATATATATCTATATTTCTTTGAGAAATCTTTTTTTTTGCTGCTGCTGGCTTTTCAGAATTTCATTATTAAATTAATTGCTCGGTATTATGGTATTATGTGGCGAGTTATTTTCTCCTCTAAATAATATTCCTTGAGAGAGAATAGGAGGCTGCTGTTATTTCAAATGACCCCTTTAAATGTGTGGTGTTACTTAAAGACAGATGGTTCTTTTAAACTAATTTGTTTGCTTCACATTTAAAATAGAGTTAAACTTTCACTTATTTGCACCCTGGCAACTCTTTGTTTTGTGTGTGTCAAGATAAAAACAGGATAGAAGTTTGTGGATAATGAGGCAGTGTGGTTATGAGTATTTCAGAGCCAAAAGTTACTCATGCTGTTATAGCCAATGCAATTATTGTGCAATAGCTATATAAATCTAAAAGGTATACTATAATAAGATTTTAATGCTTCAGAATCCTTATTATTTTCTTAAAGTGGCTAAAATGTCACACGTTAATTATGTTTGTAAAACTAAGTAGTAATCTTATCCCTGAAAACTTTTCCATTCTTGGTGCACTATTCAGATTTACCATCTCTAAATCCTGATGATTTTCAAGTAGCAGCTTTCTCCTGTGGCCTGATTTGGTATTCAGCACATGCCAAGCTGCTATTTTTTCACACCAGACAAAGTGTTTTGATGGAAGGTGATTGCACCCAAGTCTGGAAGGTGCTTTGGGGGATTTTTGTCTTTTTTTATGGACAGTAGTGCACTGTGCGTTGTTTACAGAAGCCTGTTTTATTTTGGAATTGCTTAATCACTTCAGGGAACAGGGTGGAGCAAAAACATGTGAGAATGTGTATGAGTCCAAACAAGAGTATTGCGTGCCACGTGTATGCAGATATACGCGTCCTTCTTTTGTTTGCGAAATTACAGCAGGTTCAGTCGCACACAGCTCCGTTTGTGCCAAGGCCGTTTAAGTTATTAATACGCTGGTGAAAAGGGAACATCCACAGTTCAAGCTGAGTATGTTTTGCTTGTTGTTTGTGAGGAGTTGAAAAGCACACATGCAGCTGTGGTTTGCGCCTTTTTTTTTTCCTGGAGGCAAAGGCACAAGAATGAAATGTAAAAGGGAATGTGGATGGGAGGCTAAATTTAGGCACTAGCTGGCTGGCTTCCTCAAGCTTGTGGGTGTTTTAATGACTCATAATAAAGCTATTTAGAAGCAGCTCAGTGAAATTAGATACTTGACAAGCTTCGGGTCATTATAGATTCAGATTCTATTGACTTTGTTTTTGATGAAAGTTAGTGGGATGCTGCTGGGCAGGATTGGAGATGGTGGAAGTCCCTATTTGAATTGCCTTTTGTGCTGTTTCTCACTACTGAAGGAGTTGACTATGGGTATTAGACAGAATCTCTTCATAAAGATTCACTTCAATTTTTTCCCCTCTGTAATTAAAATGTTGTCTAAACCCGTAAAGATGCCACACTAATCTATAATGATGAGGAGCCATTAGTATTGATTCAAACGACGAAGCAGAACTAAATCCGCTTCTGCAATTCTGTGATCTGAATTGTGCATTTGGCCATGTGAGCCTTGCTGTTCATCTCATACCAAAGTCTCACACTACAACCAAAACCATGGTTGAATAAGTATTCATTTGTGAAGCAAAATATGGTCTTTTTGCATTCACACGGGTTTTCACAGACTCCCACAGCCCAATAAAGAACACACTTGCGGTGTGCTTGATTCAGCGGAACACACCACATTCTTAAAATTAGGGATATTTCATGGCCTACTTCACTGTTTGTGTGGTAGACTAGGCCAATCCTACAGGTGTCTGGGACATCTTTTAATAGACCCCTCTACAGCACATGCAGGTTTGAGAGAATGAGACACATCATTATTAGATTGCACCAGATTTCTTTCACTACATTTAAAACCCAATCCTTACATAGCTTTGAGTCAAATGAGTTGCAGTGTACATGGCACAAGGGTGTGGAGCTGTACATTATATTATGAGCCTACAGTGACGACAATAAGATATGAAGTGCTTTTACATTTACGGCTTTTTGCAGATGCTTTAATGTGTGGAGTGGTTGACACAAAGCTGCTGGAAGACATTAAACCCGAATTATGTATACATTTTTTGTGACCAAGATATATTTTTTTCGTCATGTACTTTCACATCTTCATGTAAGAAAGCAAAGATATTTAACTTATTGTAGAATTTCCTGTTTAATAGTTTTGTTTCATTGAACTAAGCTTGACCTTTCTGCAAACCCAGTTAAAAATGTATTCAGTCTAATGCCAACGGTTCTTGAAAAATCTTTATCTAAGTTATCTAAGATTTTATTAGGTTTTTGGACAGTCACATGCTATAATGATATGGAATAAATTCAGCTTATAATCAAATGTCTGTAATGCCCCTGTTCTATCATATCACAGAAAAGTTGAAATAACCTAATATAAAATGTAAAAAACAATTACGAACTGTACAACTATTTTTTTCAAGTTTTGGGTATAAATATAGATGTAGGCACAGAATCTTACATACATTGTTTGGGGCACTTTTTTTGCTAGAATATTGCAGGTTGATATAGCAAAAAAAAAAAATCCTATTTTTGCTCAGAACAAACAAACGTTTTAACACCTACAGCAGAAAAAGTGAATGGCTTTTCTCAGGCTGCCACAGTGCAACTAACCCAAGTGGTTTGTAGTCTTCAGCAAAACACACTCATACTAATAGATAAAGGTCTAAAAGTACTATGTATCCAAACCCTACAGATTGAGAGTAGTTAATAAACTGAACTTGTAGAGCAAAAGCAATAACTTTTGAGATTTCTTTTGGTGAATGAAATGTTTTATTGCAAATGCAGTTTAGTTCTGACTTTCTTAAGAACCCTTTGCACTGAAATAGGATGGGAACCTGCAGCTGTCATAAATCAGAGCAAGCAGATGCACACAGATGTAGCTTCATATTCCTGAGGATGTGCATCTGTCTGATCGTTTTCAGCTAGTTTGTAGGCTTTATTTAACATAAAGTAAAAGAGAGCTGACAACTTCTCTGGTTTGCTGAAAAGCCTTTGTGTTACTGATTTCTCTCTCTCTCTCTCTCTCTCTCTCTCTATCTCCTCTCTCTCTCTCTCTCTCTCTCTCTCTCTCTCTCTCTCTCTCTCGCTCTCTCTCTGTGTCTTTCTCTTTGAATGTGTGTGTGTGTGTGTGTGTGTGTGTGTGTGTGTGTGTGTGTGTGTGTGTGTGTGTGTGTGTGTGTGTGTGTGTGAATAAAGAATACTGACATCTTGGTGAACAATCTCATGTTTCACCTCTTTGATGTTTCACAAGCTGATAGCTTTAGAGTGAGCATATGTGTTATTTGGTGTACATGCTTTGTCTTGGTTAAGTTCACAGCCAGACTGAAGATGGTAACACTGGCATGATGCTTTCATAAAAAAAGTAAAATGTTTAGGGAACACATCTACATCTTTACAGTCTTGAACATTTTAACCATATAAGGCTGCACATGCATCAAAAAGAAATGTAGTCTACACTCTATAGGCTACTGTATAGCCTTGAATAGGACATTTCAGTCAGGAAATAAACAGTAGGTAATGTATTTTTTTGCAAGTACATGCAATTTCTCAAAAAAATGGAAAGACCTTAAATTATAATGTATTTTCCTAATGTATTCTAAAATGAAAATTATATCTATTCCTATGATTTTGTATTACTATGCCAGACGGCACATTAGCAGCAGTGTTGTCTGTGAAAGATTTTTTTGTTTCTTATTAAAAGATGAAAAAGTTTAATTAATGTTTTAGATTTGAAAATGTGTCTAGAATTCACAAATGCCAGGTTGACTGTGTTACTGATGTGCTAATTACTTAGCACAGATAGATAGATAGATGTGTGAAATGTGGTAAAGCTGTCTTTCAGGGAAAATATTCCACAAAAACACTTCATGTATAAAAAAACACCTAATCTTTTTGAATATCCCATTCCACATTTAGTCTCCATTTGCTGTTATAATAACCTCCACTCTTCTGGGAAGATGTTCCGCAAGAATTTGGTTAGTCAATTCAGAAACTGATGTAGGGTGAGAGGCCTGGGGTGCAATAAGTGTTCCAATTCAATCTAACAGTGTTTTATAGGGTTGAGGTCAAAACTTTATAGCAGGCCACCCAAGATCTTCCACTTTAACCAATGTAAACCATATCTTGATTGAACCACAAATTGATTTAAGCACAGGGGCATTTTCATGATGGCGCAGGTTCGGGTTTCCTAGTTAAAGTGAAGAGAACATATAATGTTACCACATACAGAGACATCATATGAAATTGTGTGCCTTTAAATTTGAAACTCTTTGGGGAAGAACCTCATGTGGCTAAAAAAGTCAGATGTCCCAATACTTTTGTCAATATGAGGCATATTTATGGTACATGGTCTGTGTTGTAGATGGACCAAAAGCTCTGGTGTGTGATCAGTGTGGAGCTCAGTTCTCTAAAGAGGATGCCTTGGAAACTCATCGGAAGACACACACAGGTAATAATTTCTCTTCTGCCACCACATTTAAAGATTTACCAGCCTACCTATGCTATTTACCTACATTAAGGAGATAAGAAATAGGAAAGCATGCTAAATAAGATTGTCCGAAGGAAAGCTGTGGGAAATAAATTGAGGCTTTGGACATTTTCATTTTATCTATCCATCAAGGCATAAGCAAAATCAAAACACTAGTGTGGTCCACATTTTTAAAATGTGACCCACTTCTTATTCATTATCCCACAATGCCCAGTGTGTGCTACATCGGCTGCTAATTTCTAATGTCTGTTATGTTACATTTCCATTCTTCTATTATCTGCTCTCATTCAAATTAGGTCGTTTAGTTTTAAGTTTAAAACTTAAACTTTCAAACTTTCTTAAACTATTTCCCTCACTTTGTGCATGAGATCATCATCCTTTACTTCACTTCCTTCACTGAAAATACTTTGTGGGGTATATTAGCCAACACTATTGTAACTAGCAATTTGATTGGCTAGCAACATCATGAGTACGTTTGCATAAAAATAACATGAACTGTAACATATTTTGTTCTAACTTAAAATGTAAACTTATATCATTGTAATCGCACATTAATAAGTAATGGTCTTTATTAAGTACATCACATACTTCTCTGCAAAAAGTTCATGTCTGGTGTCACATAGTACCCAATGAGAACCAATCATCACTGCTGATTAGGTTGTCTTCAACAACTTTAGACAATTTTTACACTTTATCACATGAGATGGATGGACAGATACATAGATAGAAAATACTTTCATAAACTATAAGGTCTGAGTCTCACCAAGCCCTCCATCACTGCTCATCAACATGCTTCTTTTTAATTGTGTAAATGTAAATATTACTTATTAATTTTAGGAATGTTTTTTTTTTTTTTATGCAGACCTGACCTTTTTCTTTTCTTCATCAAATTTTTCTTTATTTTAAGTCCTTTTCAAGTTTGTTTATTTTGAAGTGAATCAATCCCAGGTCATTCTGGGTCATGCTTGTGTGTGGTACAGTGACACGCTGTCCTTCTTATGTAAATAGGTTATCAGCTTTGTCAGCTTTGCAGACAAGCACACACACACACACACACACACACACACACACACACACACACACACACACACACACACACACACACACACACACACACACACACACACACAATGTGAAATGCTCAAAGCACTACAATAGTCCTTGATCCTAAAGGGCTGACCTCTAGTTATCTGTGTTATATGAGAAGCATCGCTCAGCCAGTCTGCTGGTACCGAGAGACAGACAGTAGACTATGTGCCATTACAGGTGTTCCAGACTGCACTAATTAATATGCTCTCTGGGTATAAAAGTGCTCAATCGGGCTAATGATCCACATGTTCAAGCTATATAAAGGGTGAGTCCTAATTAAAGCAAGCTGCCATCATTTTTTATGAGCATGAAGTTGAAAAGCTAATCATCCTTACTATTAACGCATTAGAGGAGATTTCATTTGTAACAAGCTCACTTTTTAAGTTGGACATTTATACCCAAACACTTTTTTTTTTTTTTGCCCTTGACTGTTTGTATGTGTACAGTGAGATCAGCGTGCAATACCTATCACCTGTGCTCCATGGGGAGAAATACGATAACCCTTTTAAAAACTTTGGCATGTAACTGTAACTCTTGTGACACACACTTTATCAATTGTTAATGCCTGTGGACATTGGGTGGTGCTCAGAAGTTTCTATCTGCTGTCCCAAACATGGAAACCTCAAGTGCTCTGTTTCACCTTGGCTTCAGATCCAGCACACCAGGTCACATTAAAAAAGACTTCTATATTGTGTCGGTACACACATATGTTGCCATTAACGGAAAGGCTTTAGTCTGCTGCAGTTCTTGAGTGAGATTTCTCCGCTTCAACATGCTGCTAGAAATGCTATTATAATTGAAGACAATCTAAGGATCCACATATTTTTTTTTTCTTTTCTGAAGAGCTCTAAATAAAACACTCGTCTATCCACCTCCATCAGGAATGATGCAAGAAAGCCGGAGGTGAACATCGCACTAAAGCTTTGAAAGTTTAGTCTATAAAACAGAGCGAGGGAGTGAAAATGGTGGCAGGAGAGCTGATTTTGGTGCTAGCACAGACAGAGAAAAACAACATCATGTGCCGATGTTTACACTCTGCCAGAGCACTGTCACAAACTCAGAGCTGACCTACTTACGGGCTGTCTTAAAATAAAACTACAGCTAACGTCTCAGGACCGGGCACTCTTAAAAGCAGGCCAGGGCATCACTGTCTCTCATTTTACTTATCTACATCACAACGTGTGCTGTATCACATCACCCACGGAGGAAAACATTTAAGGCAGCATGACTTGACTTCATTGAATTGGGCCACTGAATAAACAGTGGTTAAACATGAGCAATGTATCTTGTCATGTTAATTATTAAACAGGCTGTTCCTCACCCGGGTAGATTAGCCCAACAGCTTCTCTCACTCACAGAGATGAGGGGTCAAATGAGGTATCTGTCAATGCCAATATTATAGCATAGTCTCACTGGATACCAAATTCTAAAAGTGTACATTCGCGCATTAAGATCTCTTTATTTTCTATGTATAATTGTTTTAACTCACGTTTATATTAAGTTTAACCTCCTTCAGTGATTTTTCTTTATTTTTATTATTTTCAACATTTGTCCATTAATACTGAAGACATCCCAACTATGAAAAAACACATATAGAAATATGTAGTAAACAAAAATATGTTAAGCAACCCAGAAGATTTTTGATATTTCAGATTGTCCAAAGTAGCTACATTTAGCTTTGACGACAGCTTGGCAAACTCAAGAAACTTGTCAAGACTTAGTTTGTGATATTTCATGTCTTCTTACTGTGTTTTGGACCATCAGTTGTCTTGTGCGGAGGAAAGGGTGAGAGCAGAGTCGATAGCCCTATTAGTGCTACTATACAAATCCATATTATGGTATGAAACACTCAGTTAAGTAAAAAGAAATGACAGTCCATCAATACGTTAGGAAATGAAGGTCAGTCAAATCTCATGTCATACAGTATTGTAACATCAAATGTATCCCAAAAACCATCAAATGGTATGATAAAACAGGCTCTTATGAGGAACGTCCCAGAAGAGGAAGACAAGAGCTACCTTTGCTGCAGAGGATTTATGGAGTTTATTAGAATTACCAGCCTCAGGACCTGCTGATTAGAATAAAAGCTTCTCAGAGTTCAAAGCGCAGACATATTTCAACATCCACTGTTAAGAAGAGACTACGTGAGTCAGGCCTTAATGGTTGAATTGTGGCAAAGAAACCATTACTTCAGAAGAACAGCAAACTGAAGAGACATGCTCAAAGAGTGGACACTAACTCAAAGAGTGGACACTAGATCAGTGGAAAACTGTCCTTTGATCGGATGGGAACATGTTTGTTAGACGTACAAAGAGTGAACAGATGATTCCTGAATGTGTGGTTCCCACTGTGAAGCATGGAGGAGGAGGTGTGATGGTGTGAGGATGCTTTGCTGGTGACACTGTGATTTTTTTTTTTTAAATTGAGGGCAAAATTAACCAGCATAGCTACCACAGTATTTTGCAGAGACATGCCATCCCATGTGGCTTGCAGGTAGTGGGAACCTAATTTGTTTTCCAACAGGACAATGACCCCAAACACACTTCTAGGTTATGTAAGAGCTCTTTGTTCAAGAAGAAAAGTGAGGGATTGCTGCTTTAGATGACCTGGCCATCAAAATCAACCAATCTAAATCTAGGTGAGATAGTTTGGTATGAGTTGGACCAGAGAGTGAAGAAAAAGCAGCCAACAAGCACTCAACACCTCTGGGAACTCCTCAAGGTTGTTAAAAAATTATTCCAGGTGACTATCTTGTGAGGCTGACTGAGAGAAGGCCAAAGGTGTGCAAAGCTATCATCAAAGCAAAATTGAAATAAAAAATCAAGAATTGAAAATATAAAACATATTCTGCAGTTATTTAGCATGTTTTTGTTTATTACCGGTACATATTTGCATAAAAGTTCGTCCAATGAATTCACTATTGCTGGAAAAAAAAAAGTAAAGAACAAACACTGAAGGAAAATATATTTATGTAATATAATTATGAAATTACGCATAAGCCATTTATGTACATATATACAAAAATATATATTGCCCTGGGTTCACAGAATAGACACTATAAGGGATATAAGGGATAATGTGGGTAATGAATGCTTAAATTGGTAATAGAAAGAAGTAAGAAAGAAAGAAAGAAAAAAAGAAAGAAAGAAAGAAAATAAAACAAATGTTACTTTATTACTAATGTTGATAAATGTGTAGTCATTGTTAATGTAGGAAAGAAAGAAATTAAATAAATATTACCTTTCTTTCTTTCTTTCTTTCTTTCTTTCTTTCTTTCTTTCTTTCTTTCTTTCTTTCTTTCTTTCTTTCTTTCTTTCTTTCTTTCTTTCAATTCAATTCTTTCATTTCAATCTTTCACAATGACAATACACATTTATCAACATTAGTGATTTGTTCATTCATTCGTCTTCATTAACCACATTATTCTTGTCAGGATTGTGGATCTGGAGTCTATTCCAAGTGCCTGGGGCAATATTCCCTGGATCAGACATTAGACCATCACAGGGTCCCATACACACACAGTCCTACACTCATTGATACACTAAGGTCAATTTATTGTAGACCGTCCAACTATAATGCCAGCATGTTTTTTAAATGTGTTTTAAAACTTGAAGACTTAAAAATGTTTTATTAGTTTTATACAGTGGCATATAGAGTTTAATATACAGATGGGCGACAATTTCAAGAAATAGCTGGTGGCTCTGCTTAGTTGTGAGAGGCATTTAGCTGGCATGGTTTAGGTTTAAAAGTTGTTTTTCATGCTATGATGAATCATGTATCTCCTGCAGAGAGAGGTCTCTGTCTGGATGACTCCTCCTCCACTCAGAGGACACAATGGCTACTGAATGATTTGAAGAGGATGCAAATGATCATATGCCAGGGTCTTTGTAGTCTTTTCCAGCATTGAAGTAAATCATAAGCCAGGGACTATGTAAAGTTTTTGAAAATCTCAATCCAATTGAACATTGATGTGTAGACATCACAGCTCTCCATAACCATCATTAAAACACCACTTGATGGAACATATTTTAGTAGAATGGCTCTTCAGAACAGTTTTAAAGATTTTGTGCCAAATTGCATGGATACTGTCGATCTATGTTGGTTTTTCCTTTAATTTGTCAATCATCTATAGTGGCCATGTACTAAGTGACCAAATTCCTGAGTTGATTTTCTTTAGTTAGAGGTTTAAAATCATTTATATGCTGTGCATTTCATTGCAAATTCTCTCTTATCTGTTTACTTTTCCCACCACCATGATATTCATGACACTTGAGACCTGTCTCTCCATCTTTAGATGAGCAAAGCAGCATGTAATTAGATTCCTGAGTTGGTGGAAACAGACAGTTATAAGGTCTTTATTGAATAAATATTGATTGCCTTTGTTTATTTCACAGTGTAAATAAGGCTCCAATTGGCAGGGTGCGAATAATTTTGTTTATACTGGGAGAAAGACACAACTAACTTGCTGGTGATTGCAGGGATTAATTATCACACTTAAACTGAAAAGAGAGACATGAATACACCCAGCTGCTTATCAGAACAGCTTGAGAATTTTGAAGAAACATTTCTGAAAGAAAAAAAAGCACCAGGATATTTTTGGTGTCTTTTGCTTTCGCTCTGCTTCTAGGAAGATCGTAAAGACAAGCCTTTTCTCTCTATCCAATAAAATGGAACCTTAATTCAGTGAATTTGTCTGAAAAAAGGAGCAGCTTGCAGTTTTACAGTTTCGCCTATGTACTGCAGATGAGTAGGACCTCTTATGCCCCAGATGATACACCCGCAAGCAGGTGAAGCACCTCCAGCTATGTCTCGGCTGTGTGTCTGGTGACATTCACAGATGGAGATTTGTGGCCTGTGTGTCACGTTTATTTATGCAACCTTTATGTCTGCTTTCTCTTCAACCAAGTATATGGCAGAATCATGTCAAGACTTCTTTAAACTAGTAGCCCTGATGAACCAACTGTTTTACATTTTACTATTTCCTTTCCGTTTCATATGCGTTCCACAATGGAAGCTTCTCGATTTTCTCAAAACCGCAGTGATATCTGTACAGTGTACATTTGTGGAAATATAAATTATTCTGGCCTGATTAATAAATGCCATTTATTCATCAGTATTCCATTTTGTATAGAATGTGACACAAGTTGTTTATACATTATACATTATATATCATTCCCTGTCCACCTAAAGTGTGGGAACAGGATTAGGTCTGTAACTTCTGCACCAGTTCAGGCCAATTGTGTCCCTTCTCTCCAGGGGTCATGGGATCATCTGACCAGTGTGAAAAGCAAATTCTCTCCCTTTTGTACAGCAAGGCAAGCAATGAGAACGACTTGCTACAGCTGCGTTTTCAATTTAGCCTGGAGAAAATAGAAAAGAAAGCTGTATTAAGGATTAGCTTTGGCCCCTTAGGATTGATCACACTTCAAATCAATTCCCAAACAAACTAACATCTAATGATGCTCATACAATCACCTAATAGTACTGGTGCTTGGGGTACTGGATGGATTTTTATAAGAATGTTTCTTGCATATTTAAATGTAGATTCAACCAAGATTGTTTTTTTTTTTTCTGTTCCTCTGTTTATCCTGTCTTTTATATTGTATTCAATTAAACTTAATTTAATTGATTTACATTTCAATTCAATATAATTTGTCTAGCACTTTTAAGAGTATTTATTGCCACAGAGCAGCTCTTCGGCTGATTGAATCCTTAATGATGAAGCCAGGTGATGATGCCAAAGAAAGACTCCCCGAGACCACATTGTATCCGTATCTAATTAAGAGGCTATAGAGAAAAAAAAACAGTGACTAGCTGGTCATATAAATTTTTGAATAAGCACTATTTTTCTGAAACAACAACAACAAAAAAATAAAACATAAAGGCCAGGAATAAATAGAAACTGGACTTACTGCCCAGATTTTATATTTCTGGGGAAAAAAACATATTTCAGAAATTGTGCAGAAACAAACATGACACTGAAATAATCCCATGGTTACTTTAAATAATCACAGAATGACTCAGTGTGTGTGTTTGTGTGTGTGTTTGTGTGTGTGTGTGTGTGTGTGTGTGTGTGTGTGTGTGTGTGTGTGTGTGTGTGTGTGTGTGTGAGTGAGAGAAAGAGAGAGAGAGAGAGAGAGAGAGAGAGAGAGAGAGAGAGAGAAGGAGAGAGAAGGAGAGAGGAGAGGTGTTTGTTACTGATGCTGTGTGATAGGGTCATGTGAGGTCTGCGGTCTGCCAGAGATTTCACACAACACTCCCCCTGCTGGCCTGCATAAAGAATAAGTGCATTCACTAGAGCCAGTGCATGATCGAACTAGTTCCTTATACAAATAGTTATGAACAGTTCATATGAGCATGCATGTCTTTAGAGGCCTCACTGAATATAGCACAGGTGGCATTTAATTATCATAAACCGTCTTAGTATCTTTTTCATGTCTAAATTCATTTTCTGATGTACTTTTTTTTGTGAAAGAGCTCTTTATTCTTTTTTTTTTTTTTGCACCCAGGTTTTGATTCCAAGAAGTAATTATTCACACAGAATGTAATAAATATAATGAATGCATAAAAGGCAAAGGCTCTCTCTGACATGCTTGTGTGTTTTTGATAATCTACCAAGCACCTGTTTCCTGTGACCTGGGGCTCATTACGAGCTGTGAAAGGCAGCTTGTTATGCTGGAATACTGATGTCCTGCAGAGAATTTTCTCTCCTTTTATTTTCCATTTGTTCTCTTCTTCTGCTCTTTCTCTGAATCTCCCTTTTTCTATAACTGTTCAGAGATATTGTTACTGTTCTCGTAACAAGGCATCAGGTGGAACAGGTTGTATGTTTTCCATTTCCATTGCACTGATCATTTCTTTTTTGATTATTGATGATATAACCAATTCTGTTTTCTGCATTGTTATTTTTCTATCACGTATTGGCATTCTCCACATTTTTTCCTGATGAGCTGTAATTGTACACAATTCTACATGTTCCTGTGACTGTCTTAAAGAAAAGAAAGATAGAAAGAAAAACACCCTGTGAAAAAAGTCTTATTGTCTTGTTTGATGAGATGCTGCTGAGAGTTCTTTTGTGGGACAGAAAAGCTTTCTCAGCAGATCCATGTTTTAAAAGAAGTATCCAGAGAGTGTGAAAGAGCTGGACCTATGACACAGGGAATAATAGAATGGGTCATTGGGACATTCAGGCTGATGGTTCCGCCACTGTCCAGATGGCCTCTCGAATAAATCATAGATAGAGGAACAATGCATTCTTGCAATAGGGCTTTAGGCGTGACCATTTGGGCTTAGGAATGACTCTTAACTCTTTAAATTATTAATAGGGTAAATTGGTCAACATTTGGCCTGATATGAATGGGCTCTAAAGAGGTTGTGGGAGCATGCAAAAAAAAATAGCGCAGTATCTGTGTCGAAAGCTTCCACAGCCTTTAAATCAAAATTAAATAAACTCAATGTATTATGAAGTAAAAGTCTGCAGTGGCTCAGTTTCTAAACATGTTTCAAATGCAGAATTCACACATCTTTGCTAAATCGAGCTATTTCTTGACACATATTGTTTTTTTGAACTTTAGAGGGAATAAATCAGTCAGTTTAGATAAGGCGCCACAGTGATTGAATGGCGTGTGGTGAAGTTAAGCAGCTCGCTGTGTGTTTACTCTCGGTGTATCCATCCTGGTTACGTTAATAGAATTCCAGAACATCTCTCTGACAGCTCTTGCTCTCCATATGAATCATCTGTATCTCATTCCCCACACTAATTCCAATTTAATTGCCTATTGCCCACAGGCACTTCAATGGCAGTAACAAATGGTTTGATTTTGGAGTCCTCATCAGACGGCATTTTAAATGCAACATGCTAACCCCACTTGAATGCACAATGAAGCTGTGGCACAAGCTCCTGTATACTAATCACTCCCTCTCTTATACTCAGCCTTTCTCCTTTCCTCATATCTGATTAAAATGGATTTGTAGAACTGGGAAGGAGCAGGCAGGCTGTCTCCACTGTTGTAACTAATCATCAACCAAAGAAAGGAGCAGTTTGTTCCCATATTTGTATTTGATCATTTTCTCTCTCTCTCTCTCTCTCTCTCTCTCTCTCTCTCTCTCTCTCTCTCTCTCTCTCTCTCTCTCTCTCTCTCTTTTTCTCTCGCTCTCTCTCTCTCTCTAAAATGTAATAATAATGTAATGCTTATACTGCATTTCACCACTGAAAAAGCTTAGTGTAATAATAATTAGGCATTATTGAAAGATTAAATGAGATTGAAAAAAAAATGTAGCCGAGAAGAAGAATGAAAACAATAACACGTTCCAGATTTATATCTGGGATATAATTTGAGGTCCTGAGTTGTTGTCTTGTCTTGTCTTGTGTGCTGTTACCTGTCTAATCACACTCAGCCAATGCTAGCCTGTCTCAATTTACTGTGTGCAGTGGTATTTGAGTAAAGCCAGTAGCAGGATTCCAGTGTGCGCTCTTCAATTCAGTGACACCCCACTCCTTATTGTCTATGCTCAGCAAGGGTCATCCAGGTCCCCCACATACACATTCCTTTAATCTGTCTCCTGCTTCCCCTGACCTCTTACCCCACCGTAGCTCATCACATTAAATCTCATACCTTCTAGCAGCACACATTCTTTCCATCCCTTTTTTATCATAACCAAATAATAGTTCAATATATCATGACACTATGCATGTCAACATCATTTGTATGACAGTTTACACCAGATGTAGATGTTTGTTAGTCTTTAACTGGTGTACAGGGTGTCACTAAAGTAATATAGACAGTTAACAGAACAGCCAGCAGAAACAATTATTTTGTCAAACAAATAAGGAGCAGAAGTATAACTGGGCATGCATTTATATAACTTGCCAGCAATTACACTTTTTTTTTTTTGGATCAGTTTAAATCCATATAAAATGGTTATAAACAGTCACATCCTCACTGGCAACAAACCAATCTGTTTTTTTTTTCTAAATGAAAGGTCTCCAAATGTAAAACACTATTGCAAGCTACTTGCCATGGAACATTTTATAATGCAAGAGTATCTGAATGGGTAATTATGCCCAGTAAAACACATTCAGAAAGAATTTATGACTGTATCCCAAACCATATAAAGTGAATTTGAAAAGTTGTAAACTTGAATGGAAATATCAGTAGTGTAATGAGTAGCAAGTAGTAGGCAGATGTATCACAGCCATTGTACTTTTTGCAACTTGTAAAATTACTTTCTTGTTCACATCATTGTGACACTTCAGGCGAAAGAGCAAATACTGTACTTTTGAACTGAGATTGTCTTTTTGTTTTAATCACCTAGTAAGTTCTCAAGCAAACAGCCTGGCCTGAATGTCCCTTGTCTGTGTGTGTGTGTGTGTGTGTGTGTGTGTGTGTGTGTGTGTGTGTGTGTGTACTTACATACATATATACAAACATATACAGCGGATCATCCGTCTCCACATTACTCTGACCTCTACAACTGCCTGTCCATAAACCTCATCTTTGGCCTTCCTTTTTTCCTACTTCCTGGCAGCTCTATCCTTAGCATTCTCCTACCGATATACCCCATATCCCTCATGTTTAAACACAGGCAAAAGAAACAAAACACAGGGCTTAAATAACTTTCATCTGATATTTCCAAGCTTGAAATACGAAACTACAGAGAAACTCACCATGTGTCTTTTTGCACTTGCAGCTATCCAGAGTTCTCTAGCTCAACCACTTTTTTAACTGGGCTATGACAAATTCTACAAAAAAGGAAAAATGACTTATTTTTGTGGACTAGTTTCTTTTCTTAATTAGAGCATATGTAAGGCCTTATATATTAAATGTCCTGAATGATTTTTTTCTCTTATGGTATAATGGTGGACTCTCCATTACTGGACTCTCACTCCTATACTGCCAAGCCTTTGCTATGAAGCATTTTTATATTGTAGGAAAAAAATATTAACATTTTTGTTTGTTCTTTTTAAAAATCTCTTTATTGTTGTGTTAGCTGTTATTAGATTAGATTAGATTCAACTTTATTGTCATTGTGCAAGGTACATGTGCAGAGCCAATGAAATGCAGTTAGCATCTAACCAGAAGTGCATAAGTGGCCTATATACAATAAATAACGGTAAGATAAATAGGGTATGAGGTCCATATGTACAGGGATGAGGGTGATTAATGTACAGAAGGTGCAGTAAGTAATAATATATGGTATATATTGTAATATACAATAAAATGTGCAAAGATTATGCATAGATGGATGTCAGAAGATAATATAATCAAATAACATGATAGTTTTGTACAAGTATGAATGTATGTATGACAGTATATATAGTATAAATATGGGTGAAATGTACAATAGTGCAAATGAGTTATGGCTGTTGCAAAAAAAAAAATGTGTAGTGGATAAGCAGTGCAAAATACACAGAAAGTGACAATGCAGTATTGAATCAGCTGTTCAGTGCAGTAACAGCCACAAGAAAAATGCTATTCTTCAGCCTATTTGTGTGGCTCTGAGGCACCTGTAGCGTCTGCTCGATGGGAGAAGGGTGAATAGTCCATTGGGGTGAGAGGTATCTTTGATTATGCCCTTTGCCTTTTGCAGACAGCGTTTATTGTAAATGTTCTCCAAAGTGGATATCTGAGTGCTGATAATTCATTTGGCAGTTTTCACCACCCTCTGAAGGGCTTTACGGTCCAAAGCAGTGCAGCTGCTGTACCACACCGAGATGCAGTTAGTGAGGATGCTCTCAATGGTACAGCTGTAAAAGTTCTCTAGTATCCTGTAGCACAGACAGGACTTTTTAAGTCTCCTCAGAAAAAAAACAGGTGCTGAACAGGATAGAAGAGTTCAGAGACCAGGTGAGATCCTCAGATATGTGGATTTCAAGGAACTTAAAGCTGGGTACATGCTCAACAGCACCACCGTGGTGCCATCTGCAAACTTAACAATGCTATTATATTAATGATAACATATTTAAATGAGCATGTTAACATGAGCATAGTAATTATCTAGAACAGCTGCTAGACATGAAATTCCAGAAAGAGGAATGTGAAGGGATGTAGAAATAGTGGTAAAATACAGCACATTGTGGAACACAAACTGTCATATAACTGTAAATCTAGTACAAACAGTCACAATGTTATTGCCAGCACAATAAGGCACTTTTTGTTTCGTGCTCAATACAAAGATAAAATGCTATCCAAAGACTTTCAGATTTTTTTTTTTAATGTGTGAGGTTTTATTACCGGATAGAGAGTGAGAAAGAGAGAGAGAGAGAGAGAGAGAGAGAGAGAGAGAGAGAGAGAGAGAGAGAGAGATGATAAAGACTCTAAGTACTTAAAGTCATTTCTCCCATGAACTGAAGTACTTGCTTATTATGATCCAGTCTGTTAATTCACTTTCAGGATAATTTATGTTAGCCTAGATGGAATTTAGTGAACTGGATATCTGGGCAAGCATTACATGGGACCGTGCAGCACATTGAAGCTTTTAAAGCATTACATGATAAACCTATTATTTTATTCACCCCACAACATACTGTACACAACATATGAATGTGAACAACATACTGTATGCACAAACTAGACAAATAATAGTAAGTGAAGTGCATGTTGTGTATATGTGTATATTTATATTGGCAAAATAAATATTATGCGTCACTGGGACCTCCCCTGTTGGGTAGTGAACTGAACAAAAGGGTTGAAGTGTAGAGGAAAACAGGAAGCAGTGTAAATCAGAGGGAAGAGCTACTGTATCTCCTGCAAGTCTGGAGTGTTGACACTTATCTTGTGTGAGTGGCTAGCTCCATTAACAGGCCCATTCACCTCACCTTAAGCAACTGTGTCAGCTACTTCAGAACCATTAAACCTCTGCTGGGAGTGTGCTGAGTGGAGAGCAACAGAGATATATAAAGAGTCTGAGAAACACATTGTGCCCTCTCAGGAGCCAGAGAGATGGTATAAATAGATAGAGTTGTAGAGGTAAATTATTCCTAAAGACACAAGCAAGACACAAGCAAGTAGAAATAGCTTTGTACTTGTCCTGTTTATCCCTTCTTTTTCTGGTTACAATAGCGTTTAACAGAAGTGTTTTTTTTATTTCACTATAAATTTAGCATCATGGGCCCCAAGAAGTGTAGTGAAAAGATGGTTGTAAAATGAATAACCATTGAAATGAAGAAAGAAATTGTAGAAAAGCATGGACGTGGTGTACGCACACGAGATCTTTGTCTGCAATATGGCATGTCTAGTTCAACAGTGAGTACAATCAAAAAGAACAAAAAGTTATTTATTTCTAAATGTTTATAATTTATTAGCTTTTATGTTTATATTTTGTTGTTTACACAAAGTATATTTGTGTGCTAAATTAGGCAGCATTTTTAAGGGCTAAAATAAGCGATCGCCTGAGGTCTGGGAACGGATTAATTGCTTTTACAGTTATTATTATGGGAAAATTAACATGCGAGTACAAGCGTATGGGAACACGAGCGAACAAATATTAGGAACGAATTATTGTCGTAAAATGGGGGAAACTGTATATTTTAGACATAGTAAGTTAATACTCTGATAATAAGTAAAGGTTCAATGGATATAAAAAATAGTTATGCAAGTATTTATTCTTTCTTATTTGCTGTTTTTTTATCTGCTTCTTCTACCTTATTCTTCAGTCTTAACTATCTGAAGCCTTAAACAGGGAAAAAAAATCGAAATACAAGAGAACGAATGCATAGGCTGAGAGAGTGCTTTCTAGCCAATATTTGCACAAAACTCCCATTACTGCCAGGTTGTATGTTGATAGAGAACAGAAGCTGATTTTTATGTGTCTCGGGTTCCATTGTGGCTTTTTCTCCTCCCTTGTTTCTCTGAGCTCTGAGGCAAATGCTGATTGATTGACTGGAAAGTCAATCCTGGCCTACTGTTTATAAGCCACCTTTGGGAATTGACATAGATTTTAAATTAGAGACAGCTTTACTTTAAGCAAGAGATGCCAGATTGCACAGTTTATACAAAGGAAAGGGAAACACATAGTGCTTTTCCATTGGCAAATACCAGACCTGATGCTGATGCCTAAGGTGAGACCATTCTATGTTTTTCCACCGTGAATGTGCCAGTTCTTGGATCTGTTGAAAATGTTGATAGTCAGGTTTTATTATGCCATATGACAGTCACATGGTGATTTTTTTAAATGAAAGCTAAAAAACATGTAAACATTGCAGGGAGGTTTTTTTTTTGTAAAAATCCATAAAACACCTGTGATACAAGTATTCATTTATCTGTAATTTCAACAAAATTAATAGGGTGTATAATGCTTAGGATTATGCTATCGTGAATTGCTAGCATTTCTGCCTTATTGTTCCGCAGACCTTGATTTGATCCTAAACTAGAATTTCTTTGCATGCTCTTCTTCTATGTGACTGGGTTTTCTCTGGGTTTTCTGATTTCTTTCCACCTATAATATACATGCAAGGTTGTTTGCTCTTTATTTTATTTCCTTATAAATAAGTACAGAAATGTACTTATACTTACTCAAGCCCAGTATTCCCAAGATAGGCTCCAGCACAACATATACCAGGATAAAACTGTGTCTTACCATAAATGAATGAATGAATAAATGAATGAATGAATAAATGAATGAATGAATGAATGAATGAATGAATGACTAAATGGTAAATTCAAACATGGAAACTGTAAAGCCGTCCAAAGTTTTTACTACATTTAATTAATTTTTGGGTTCGTAACACTTGGTCGTATTTTGTCATACCATTTACAACATTCATAAGAATAACATTCAATGTATTTATAACATTTAAACACCAAAAGAATGTTTATCTTTTCCTAATTCCTCGTTTTTACTTCTGTCTGTCTCTCTATCCATCACATTTCCATTTTCTTTCTCTCTCTCTTGCTGAACTAGGCTCAGACATGGCTGTGTTTTGTTTGCTGTGTGGAAAACGCTTCCAGACTCAGAAGGCTCTGCAGGGCCACATGGAGGTCCATGCTGGTGTACGTAGTTACATTTGCAGTGACTGTGATCGAACTTTTCCCAGCCACACGGCTCTCAAACGTCACCTCCGCTCCCATACAGGTAAGTCTTTATCTACCTGGTTAAGAGAGTTTGGGCTAATTGGATTTAATTTAGCTTTTTCATTTTGATTTTTCATTTTAGAAACCCTATTTTCAAAATCCGGGGGTCAATCCACAGAAAGATCATCTATTTTCACAGTTATTTGTATTACTTTTCTATGGGCTGTTGTAGCCATATATCAAGTAACTCAAAGGGTTCAGAGAACTGTTCCCTGGTCCTTCTGAAATGGGTGGTCTTTGTTTGATTTAACCAAACAGCACCACAATCTACATTAGTGTGAAAGCAGCCTATCTTGTGCTGGCCTGCCTGAAAATTGTCAATCTCATTCCACATATGTCCAAAAGGTCCTGTTTAGCTATGACAACTCTTGGGAGTTTATTAATGGAAATAGAGTGTAGATTGGTTTAGTCTTGGCAGAAAAATCTGCTGCACTTGGCACCTGATTACTTTATTCACGATATGCAGAGTACATAGATATAGAAACAAACTTGATAGGCCTTCGCACTAGCATCAAGAGATCCAATCAACATGTGGATAGAGTTTCATGGCTGAACTAGACATCTTTACGGCTTCAGTGATGGTACCACAGGAAAATAATAAAAAAATATGGCTGCCATTCAGTAAACCCGACTGCACAAAAGTGACATATAGCATTGCACCACAATTTCACAATTTTTTTCTACTCAAGATTATGAGTCCCACCCCACACAATCTAAGAATTGGTAATGACGCTGAATTACTCTACTCACCTGCCTCTGCCAAATTTTTCTGAGACTTGGGATCAACTGCATGCCTGAACTGGAGAAAGCAAAATGCAAAGAGTTAGTTGTATTAAATGCATTTGCAAGCCTCATCTTAAATTATACAATTGTAGAATGCAGAGAATTTGTTGTGGTTGATAGTGTGCTGGTGGCAATACATAAGGTTCAAAGTGCACATCTGGCCATGTCACTGATAAGCCATGTGTGTGTGTGTGTGTCTGATTCAGAAGCCTCTCTCCTCTCTACATTCTGCACATGTAGTGTCTTCTCATTAATATGCCATTCCTGTTCCCTCTCCGTTTCACTGGCAGGCCATTTGCAGACAGTGGCGGCTGTCTAATGTTCACAGCTGTGTTTGATAGGGCAGACAGAGACAAGCGAGCTGGATTGTTTATGGCACAGAAAGCTCTCTGAAGCTCCTTTTAGCTCGTCTTTCATGCCTTTTAATGTCATTTTGTCAGACCATTTGGAGTTTTTTTTTTAATGGATGTCTATTTTACTTTGAATTCTACAAACAGTTATATGGTTATGTATTACCGATTTAAACAAAGACACTGACAGTTTGCAGTTTATGCCACAGCAGCCATGATTGGCTACCTACCCTAGAAAAGATCAATACAGTAAATGTAAAGTCTAATAAACTAGAAAAGAGTTCTGTGTATGTGCTGGGTAATTGACATTACTAGTGTATGTTGAATCTTCCCGTGGCTGAGCGTTAGCACATTAGCATGCCTGCGGCGATGCGAGTCTGGCCGACCGGCTGCCCGCCTCAGCTCCATTAACTTTAATGACAGACAGGCTGCGGGGCTTTTTGCAAGGTGCATCTGATCAGTTGATGCAGGTACCTAAAGACTGCTGCTCTATATATCATCATATATCTGGTCTCTTAGGGCTTCAGCATGCCCTTCCTCTTCACTCTGATAAAAAACCCATTCATTTCAGACTGCCACGATTACTAAGAGTGGAATTGAATGTGAATAGTATGCCTTGATGTGCTTTGGGAATTTTTTTTCCGCATTGTCTCTTAAGATGGGGGATTACACTGAAGCATGACAGTACATAACAAGAAATGCAATTTATTTCGAGGCATGGCTGCCACTTGGACAGGGAGATAATGAAAAGCATGGGTCACTGCTGATGGCTTAAAGCGTGGCCGGCTGTGCTGAGATGCATTAAATATTGGGTGCTTTATAAGCTTGACCGCATCCCATGCTGCTGTCGAAGAAAATTATAAGCTGTTAGCCGGCGCATAAAGGCAATTAGCAGCCAGCCAAAGCTAGTCAACACTTATTGTAGTCAACTATCACATCGATTATTGTCAGTAAAAAAGCGACCGCTCAACAAGCCACATATGATATTGAAGCTCAAAGGGAGGTTCTGGTTCAATGGAACTATTTTAACTGCTTTATTGTGTAGCATGCATATGAGTGAGTATGATGTCTTTGTGGAACAGGTGACCACCCATATGAGTGCGAGTTCTGTGGCAGCTGTTTTCGAGATGAGAGCACTCTGAAGGGCCACAAACGCATCCACACTGGAGAGAAACCGTATGAATGCAACAGCTGTGGCAAGAAGTTCAGCCTCAAACACCAGCTGGAGACACACTACCGCGTACACACAGGTCAGAGCTTCAAGTCCTCACACAAACTCTGTGCACAAGTAAAACACTTCAATTCCTTATAAATAACTCTTATTGAAGAAAATGTATAAGAAACCAGTGGTGGGCAAAATACTTGAGTTGCACTTAAGTTAAAGTAGAGATAGACTAGGTAAAATATTACTCCAGTAAAAGTAAAAGTGCTCTCTCTATATTTTAACTTAAGTAAAAGTAGAAAAGTATTTTCCTTTAAATGAACTCAAAATGAACTTACATTTTTGTTACAAGACGCTTGCTTAATCAACTATGTGAAAAGACTCTAATGGTACTCATAGCACACCAAGCTGATATTTTATAGTAAAACACTGATATCTTTCAAAATGATCATAAGCCCAAAACCTTCTTTTTTAACTACTTTTGTTCGTGCTAAGTAGATACCACCAAGCGGGAATCAAAACAAGTTAAAAACAGAGCGTGTGCTCTACCCTGATTGGTGGATTGCTGTGTGCTTGACCAGTTAAGTTTTTATCCACTAATACATTAAAAGGAACAACTGATTTTGCAAAATGTAGTTCAGTGAAAAGTAAGATTTTTGACTTTGAAATGTAGTAAAGTTAAAGTAAAAGTTTCCCTGAATGGAAATACTTTAGTAAAGTGCAGTACCGAAAAAGCTCCTTAAGTACAGTAACAAATTACATTTACTTTCTTACTGTCCACCACTGTAAGAAACTGGGTTGGGAAGTCAGGAACATTATGTTAAAATATATAGATAAAGAAAATATAAATAATATATAAGTAATGAAAAGATTGAATAATTGACATCTATACATTGAAATATATTTATGATATTTGGTAGCATAGCAAGTGTATTTGTAAGAAAAGCTGTGGGGGAAAACTGATTTACTGATTAAAACCCCTTTAGAATGGTTTGGGATGCTACGGATTAAATTTCATGACTCTGTGATGGCTGTGTGATCTTGGGTGGCATATTAAACTGTGGTTGAGGTGGAATTACAGGCTGATTGCTGCTTCAATTCGCTCTTCAATAAGGCAAACACTAAGCCATCCTATCAGGTTGCCAGTCAAATAATTGACTTCTTTTTTGTCAAACAAGGCCACGGCTCTGGACTAGGTGCATGTAGATAATGAGAGCGGAGAGGAGCTCCCAGCCAAAGGCCAGTAGTCCAGTTGATAGCCAACAATGGAATCAGTGGCATTTACAACCATTGTCAATGACAGATCACAAATCACTAGTTTGCTGCTGACAATGACAGGCTGTTAACATTGTTAACTGTTAGATTTTCACTGCACAAAATGTAATACACACCCTGTTAATATATAAATTAATAAAAAAAAAAGCATTTTTGCACATTATTCTCTACTTATTTTTTTGTTTTTTACAGCCACATACACAATTACACATTTCTGATTTTGAATTATTCATATATAAAAAAATGTCAATAGCCTCCACATACATGCACACACACCCACGCACGCACACACCCATTACTTGATGTAGTGTTGATATGCCCCAAAGTGGCATTGTGACTGACTTGCAATATGTATTACTGTGATAGCCTTACGCTTTTCCATATGATCCTCAGGTGAGAAGCCATTTGAGTGCAAGATGTGCCACCAGCGCTCACGAGACTACTCAGCCATGATCAAACACCTACGCACCCACAATGGAGCTTCACCCTACCAGTGTACCATCTGCCAAGAGTATTGCCCCAGCCTTTCGGCCATGCAGAAGCACATGAAAAGCCACAAGCCTGAGGATGTTCCTCCAGACTGGAGGATTGAGAAGACCTATCTGTACCTATGCTATGTGTAAGACAGCCGAAGAAGAAAAAAAAGGAAAGAAGAAAACTGCTGGCTCATTCACTCATTTTGCTCCCAGCCTGGGCCAAAGATGGAAAAGGAAAGTGATCAAAGCTGTTGTGTAGAATTACATTTGTATTTTCTTTTTATTGCCATTTCATATGCACATGTTCAAATTCATCTCTAGGAACAGTACACTGTTCTTGCTTTGCTAAATGGAATGGAATGACATAAAAGTGGAAGAACCCAATCAAACAAACATGATATTTCATGATATTATAGCCTAGAACACTTCTCAGTAACAAAATCCAAGATTCTACTTGTTATACTTAAAGTAAATCACATACTTTTTGTATTTACAGCAAAATATAAATACTAAATATTTATACAAACCTCAAAAAATTTTTTTTTTTATGTTTTTGAAAAAAAAAAAACTAATGTGGAAACCAGCTAAATTAAATCAAACTCTAAATAATCTAAATTGAATAAAAAATAATTTGTCAGATGCCCTCATGCAGAGTGATTTACAGTTATACAGATTAGCAAATGACCTTTTTCAAGAGCATAGCAGTGGCATCTTTGGGGTGCTGGGATTTGAACCCATGACCTTTCAAGTAGAAGTCCAACATCTTATCCACTGTGCTACCACTGAGCTTGGCTGTATTGAGCAGTACAGGCCTGTCACACTGCTCATGTTGAGAGTCAGAAGCACTTATTAGTGACCATTTGATCATAGACAAACTCAAATTATACTACATTATGGTCACAAAATATCGAGGATGTTCAGGGATGTGTTCAAAAAATGACTACACTGTGCACTTTCACCACTGTGGTGATGTCATAACTAAAATGTACAGCATAGTCATGACTTCAGACAGGGTTTGCTTTTTATTAGCTGTCCAACATTCTCCTACCATTAGAATTAGTGTCGCAGGGTTAATTGTAACATTTTTAAAGTGCATATGTTGTTATGTGATAAAGTGGTACAGTATCAGTGGATAAAGACTCATTTAGGACTGCACAGGTTAAGTTTTTTTTTGGACCGTACGTAAATATTTTGACTTCTGCAATGACGTGTCAATTTGATATTAATTATAGAGAAGGCTGATTTAAAAAAATGGAATAATTAAAACATAGAAAATGTAAAAGATCAAAGTAACCTAACTAGAGACTAATAAAGAATATGCAGTATTCAGCTCTACAGATGTTACCTTCTCATGGTTCATTTCCTTTTTCCTTTTTTTTTCTTTTCACTTGAATTACTTGATTGTCTTGAGTTGATCTTGAGTGCTCGATTTATTTTTATATTGTACCACAGCACTGGCGCATGCACTGGTGATTGTTCAGAAGATGTTGATGAATTTTCTAGAACAGTAGCTTTGAGAGATGTGTCAGCTGCTAAGCAAATCACAGGTTTTTACTAATTAGTTTGCGCTAATGCACTATTGTTTCTATAGTAACTATGAATACAGCGACTCGTGTGGCAGATTCTCTAATATATACCGACAAAAAATGTTCAGTGGAAGGAGACTCCAGTGTCACAGCTTTGTAACAGTCAGAGCTAAGCTTTCTGAAATGCTGCAGTTCTTGTCAAAGTAACTAACCAGTGAGAGAAAAGAATTAGGGAGCAACTTTTCATAACGGCTATAATTTGATAACAGGGAAAGAAAAACGTCATCACAGAGGTTCTACAGCATTAACTGTGAGAACCGAGGAATAAAAAGTATGATTCTTTAGTAAATTTAAATATAAATTGCTGTGATATATGGGTAAATATATTTTTTTTTTAAATATAAAAAATTCAGGACAAGTTGTTTTTGGAAAATAATCAACATTTATTTTCCTATAACCAGACAATGGTTCAGTGAGCCATAACAAAATCCTAATCACCTGCACTCAGTGAGAGCTGCACAAAGATACTCTTTGCATTAATATCAGGTTTAGCATTGCGCAAATGTATGCTTTCAGCCCTCCGTGTGCTACCTCCTCATAGCTCTTTGTTTTGCACAAAAGCACATATGATTTGTGTTTATAAATTTGCATAATTTAAAAAATAATTTGTAGTTTTTCTTAATTCTCAGAGATTTTCATTTACTTGACTGACATTGTATTTTACACTCCGTATCTGATTTACCATTTGTAAAAATGAAACAGAACCCAATCCTGATCTTTTGTTTTCAAAGGATTTTCTAAAATGTTTGAGAGCTATGGTTTATGGGTAAAGCTTAAGAATAGAAGTGTTGTCTTTTTCTGTGAAAGTGATTGTACATGCAGTGCTGCAACATACATAAAGTGGGTGTAATGCTACTCATGGGGGGTGTGTGGGGGGGGATTTACATGAGAAAGCAAAAAAAAAAAAAAAACCCTCAACAAAACAGAAACAAGAGCCAAATGCGGCACTTTGATAAGAAATTTAAAAAATGTTGTATTTTTGTATTCTGTAATGTGCAAAATCTGTCCACTTGTTTATAGTTGAGTAAGTCGAGTACTTTTACAGTAACTTTTGCATTGTGTTCGTTTTTTGGTGATACTTCTCGTGCCTCTTTTACACTGTTGACGATGTTCAGTAGTAGGTGTTTGTAAAGCTTGTGCTGTGGTCACTGCTGCTGGGTGTCGGTTTTTCATTAACGATTATCTGCCAAGATCCGCAGGCCTACTAGTATCACAAAGCACAAAATACCTAACAGAAAAGGCAGAAAGGTGTTTTTTCCCTGTTTGCTTGCATTGTGGTCACAGCATATTCACTGTGAGATCCAAAACACATTATATGCAGTTATATGCAGGTTTGCGTGCGTGTGTGTGCGTGTGTGTGTGTGTGTGTGTGTGTGTGTGTGTGTGTGGTCAATGTGAGTCAACAGAATTACTGTGGTCAACTTGTTCATTGTGTAAATGCTTACTTATGAGAAAAGAAAACAATCTTCCATAAATCCGCAAAAGATTTCATTTAAATTTTTCATTTTTAAACAAATTCAAAACAAACTCATTTTGTTGCTACATAGAAAGCTGATAATGCAAGTGTCCAGAAATTCTGAAGGAAATGCACGACTTAAATGTGGCGTTGGAAACAGGAACGCCATTCATCTCTTTTTTTACACATCCAAATCGTAAGCATAAAACAAATTGTGGCAAAGCAGTCAATATCAATTGCTACTGAACATTGTGTACATTTAGTTACTTTTGTCTGTAATGAGCCTTTTCTCCTAGGCTTCTAGGCAAAGGGAAATAAAATACACTGTGAAAAATATTTGTCGGCCTAGACTTTACAGAAAACTTTCATTTTACACATGGTCTTATGCAACAAATGTGAGTAATATGTGATCACATGTGAAGGTACCTTGACCCTGTTAAATAGTATGTGAAAAATGACATAATTAAAATAATGTGATCACATACAAGATTAACAGCAAAGTTAAATGATTGTAGGAATAATCAAATATGAAAAAGAATGATGTGAAAAAATACATGTGGTGTAAAATGTGTGATATGTAAAGCATATATTAACAAGAAATGTGTGTGGCTTTTCTGTAATGAACAAACTTTGTTGTAGGGTTTGCAATAAATCCCGTATTCACAGCACAGAATTGACAAAGTGGCATCCTTGTGTCACTGTGTTTTATTTTGCCTCAACCTTGAAGCAGCCATTTCCTTCAGTGCTCCCATATCTGTGCCATTCACATCGAATTTGATACATAATCATAAAATATGATAAAGCACTGAGAATCCACATTGGACCAAATTAAAAATCTTTTCTTTTTTTTTTTCCAGATATTTTCTTGTAGTAGCATTGTAATTTTATGTTCAAATGATTTACATTGATTGTCTGTTAGTTCGTTGTATTGTCTACCTCAGCACCAGTTCTTTATATAACCGTAAAAGGTGCCCAATTACAGCTGATCTGTTTTGATCTCGTTTTCACAATTGTGCATATTTGTATTTTTTTTTTTTTATTTTAGCATTTGGAGGTTATTTCTATTTTGGATTGTTTCTTCTCAGTATTTTCAGCATAAAGTTGATTGTCTTTTTGAACTGTGTGATGACAGTGATGCAGATTGAGGTGTATTCCTTTTTCTCCTCTCTGTGTGTGGGCTCAAGCACAGCTCTGTGTTATTCTTAATGTTGTCTGGGGTGTGGAAAAATAATAAAGATCTAAAAGAGACTGTGTGCAGCATGTGTTTCTTTACAGTGGGTTGCATTTGAAATATATTAACGCTATTCTGATATTATTATTTACTAAACTGTTTCTAGGATATTCTACGCCCTCTTGTGGCATAAATCTGTATTTATTTTATATATATGAATGTATATCTGGCAGTTGTTTTGTAATAACTTTGTAGGCTGATATGGCCCTTTACATATTTCATAATGAAATTAGTGTATACATTTATTCCCCAAGATATCATAAAGACCAGGCATCTTCAATGGATATAATGTTGCTTTTAGATGCTGCTGTGAAGTGGTTGATGGAATTTTTCCAGTAAAGTAGTATTTTCTGGTTATAGATTAAAATAAAAAGTGGTACTACAGTACAAAGTATTGAAAACATTTCAGGTGTAGGTAATGAGATATTGCACAGGACTGACTAAGATTTTTGCACCCACAAATAGAGAATATACAGATGATAGATTCCCTTCAATAATAATTTAACAAATACAAAAAAAAAAAAGTTTTTTTTATTTACTTATATACAAATAGATAGTTATTCTGTTAATACAAAACAAATAAAGACTAAATACAAATGCAGAAATTTATTGATTACCTTGAACCATATCAGGGTTCTGGCTGTATTATTATTAAACAGATACATTTGTTACAAACTTAATTATATTAGCACATTGGAACATTTGGTTACAACCAAATGATGCATAAATATAGGCACAAATTGCTCTTAAAACAGTATGTCTGCTGCAATATAAAATGTACATGAACGTGCTTTGAACATTGATTACGCATTGAAATGTTTTTACATAAAAACTACATCGTCTCATTTTCCTTACATTAAACAACCACACAGAAAGTGGTAATTTGTGGTTAAATACCTCCCTCTAGCGGGTGTACTGTATACTGCACTATTATAACTTTATTGTATGATTTATTTATTTATTTATTTATTTATTTTCGTTTATTAGAGGAAATATTTTTTCACCCTAATTTTTGGCATAACTAGTTGATGTCCTTCAAGAGTACTAAAACACCAAGGTTTTCAATAGTACCATAAGGAATAGAATAAGTAGAAAACGAGTATAGGTTATTGAGTATTAAATTAGTACAGGAAGGATTTAGTGGCACTAAACCAACTAAGGGCTTCATGCGTCAAGGAGAGCCTTCAAAGAGCTAACTACCCTATTGAAATCAATAGACTAAAGTGTTGTCAACTGTCATCCCCCCGCCAAAGGGAATGAATAAAAAAGCAGGGAGTATCCTGTATCCTGCCCGGTCATGCCACCTCTGTTCGAGAACCTTCACATGAAGGAGGAGGAAGGACTGTCTGACAAGGATGCAGAGGACAATGCAAACTCTGACCTCCTCGATTTGGACATGGAGGACAAGGATGAGGAAGACAATTGTCCCTTCCTGGACCAACAAATGAGACTCCCCAGCATGGGCGACTAGGCCTCGCAGGCAGACAGTAACCTGCACAAGGTATGCAAGCAAGCCACGGCAGAACTAGGCTTAGGGTGGTCTGTGGTCCAAGACCCTTAAAGAGCAGAAAGTGTCCTTTATGATGAGAAAAATGCTACTGCCTGCTCAACCCACAGCAAGACAACTTCTGCCCATCGTCCATATATTAGAGGATGTACAAATGCGCAGCACAGTCAGTGTGCTCACTGAACACTATGACTTTCCTATCCACAACCCGGCACTCTGGAACAAGATATGTGTGGTAAATGACTTAATTCTGCACTCTTCCGAGGTGCAGTTCACCTGTCGGCCTTGGGTCACGCACAGAAAGCGGAGGTGATGGATGAAATTTACGACCTCGCTAATGTTTGGTCCAGCCTCTCAAGAAGATGAGAGAAACCAGCATCCTCAGGAAACAAGAGGATAAAGCTTTTAGCCTCTGTTTAGCATGCAAGCCAACACCGCGACCACTCTTTTAGCCAGCTCCACAGGGCTTTGCTGCAGCCACGGCAGCGAGAGGGAGACCAATGGGGGCAAGGAGTGTAAGACATGATCCCAGCAGCAGCTAGCTTCTGAGATTGGATGGCTCTGGATAATGGGGAAATCATTCATTTTTGGTCGCTGTGGCTAGAAACCATCGCCACACTCCGAGGAATCAAAGAAAAAGTGTGCGGCTTGACATACAAATGTTTTCCTATTTTCGGCTCTCCATCCACAACAAGAAGGAGAAGGGAATCTGTGAAGATTCCGTAAGGGACTTGGCATTATGTTCTCCTTGAGTTCGGTGGAATAAAGGAAACTGTTCAGTGTCACCAATTACTTACACAATGTGTTCAGATGCATTTCAGTTCAGAAGTGTATGCAATAAAAAGTACAGTATCGAATCCAAGCCAAGGGTTGATATCAAGATATTAAGCACCCCCTAGTCTCAGCGCTGGAGGGAGTGCTTGCGCTTACAGCGGAACCCAGTGCTGCCAACGCATGACCGCAGAGGATTAGGGGGCCTCTTTATGCACATATTCTCAACTGGTGTGCATGTGTTTTAATACCGTGGGTATTAAACACCATATTACGGATGTACAGACTTAAATTTGCCATGAAACCACCCAGATGTGGTTTTAAATGCTGAGGGGAGGTGGCTAGTGTCCTAATTGCCGAGATCGACTCTTCGGGCAAACGGGCAATCAGAGTTGTGCTGGAAAGCTGTCAGGGCTTTTATTACCATTACTTTGTGATCCTGAAGAGACGGAGCACATCTCTTTGTCCAATCTTAGACCTGAGTGTGTTAAACAAGCATCTAATAAAAAAAACTCATTCAAAACGTTGACACAAAGTGCTTTATTGATCAATCCGTTTAAACGATTTGTTTGTAATGAACGATTTGTCAGATGTGTATTTTCACATAGACATTTACCCGTCTCACAGAAAATATCTGAGATTTGCATACAAATTATCTGTGTAAAGCTGCTTTGAGACAATGTTCATTGTTAAAAGAGCTATACAAATAAAAATGTATTTAATTTAATTGAATACCGAGGCACTGAGTTTAAAAACCATTCCATTCGGAATGTCTCTAGTTCCAAGGACTTTCAGCAAATGTGTACAAGCCGCTCTATTCCCGTTGTGTCAATGTAATACAAATATTGTCTTAGATTGACGATTATCTGATATGCTCTTTATCAAGAGAGCAAGCAATCAGAGATGCAAAGGGTGTGGTAATGCATCTCTACAACTTGGGGTTCAGAATTAGCATTCAAAAACATTCAGATATTCTTGCAATGCACAGAATTTCTGGGGCTCAGTAAAGATTCCCTCTTCTATCGAGTCACAGTAACAAAGACGAGAATCGCGTCTTTCACACAGTGTCTCTCCTGGTTTCAGACAGGGAGATTGGTCCTGCGGCTTTGGTAATTTCACAAGTAAAAATTTTATTTGTCAATACACATACATTCAGAGTACGACACGCAGTGAAATGCTTTAAACGACCGTCCGACATTTAAGCATGAAAAAAGGAATGGAATCTAAGGATCAAAAATTAAGTATATAAATATAAAAGTATAAACTATAGAAAATATAGAAAATATATGTATTTACATGAATCTAGACGGGGATGGCAGATATTGACAATACAAATTGAAGTGATTTAGTGTGTGATTGTCCTTAAAGGGTCCATTTGCAGTATATTCTGCTTCGCATGTGGAAAGTGCCACAGTTGGCTGCTTTCTAGTCTTCCATGATACTAGAGAGCTGTTTTGGCTTAAACTCACACAGTATCCGGTAGTGCGTCTATCACTGGTATCAGCTGCCCAGTCAGCATCACTGTAGGCTTGTATACCTAATTTCTCACAGTCATTTCTCCTAAAACTTAACCCTTTCTCTGCTGTACCTTTGAGATACCGAAACACGTTTCACAGTGACCCATTGTTCTTCTGTAAAAGAAAGTAGTAAAAGTACTTCCGTCTTATCTGAGTTGAGCAGAAGAAAGTTATTAAGCATCCACTGTCTGATGTCCATTACACACTTCTCAACATTGTTAAGCTGATCTCTCTCATCTGGCTTTGCTGAAATATACAGCTGTGTATCATCAGCATAGCAATGGAAGCAAATCCCATGTTTATGAATAATTTCACCCAGAGGCAGCATATATAAAGAGAAAGAAGACAGATAAAGAGAGGCCTAAGACAGATCCTTGAGCAACACCAAACTTTACCTTATAGAGTGTATCAACAAACTGATAGCGATCAGTCAAATAAGACCTGAGCCAAGAGAGAGCTGTTCCCTTTATTCCAACAACGTTCTCATGTCTAGCAAGAAGTATAGAATGATCAATGGTGTCAAAAGCTGCACTAAGGTCGAGCAAAACAAGTAAGGAGACAAAACCCTGATCAGAGGCCAATAACAGGTCATTTACCACCTTAACTAGCGCCGTCTCTGTGCTATGATGAGGCCGAAATCCTGACTGATACATTTAAAATTTTTTATTCATAAGTAGGTGTTAGCAGAGCTGCTGTGCTACAACCTTTTTTACAATTTTGGATATAAAGGAGAGAATTAATATTGGTCTGTAGTTGGACAGCTGACATGGGTCAAGGTCAGGTTTCTTAATAAGGGGGTGGATAACTGCCAGTTTGAAGGATTTTGGTACATAACCAGTGCTAATGTAAGAGTTTATTATTTTTAAAACAGGTTCAATTACTTCTGGAGTTATCTGTTTAAAGAAACTGGTAGGCAAGGGATCGAGAATGCAGGTTGATGATTTTGATGAGGAAATTAATGAAATTAAGTCATTCTCATGAATAGGAGTAAAGCTTTGTAGTTGATTGTCCGCTATAATTACGCTGCTGTCTACAGGGTTACTTGTAAAATAATTTGGATTTATATTAACCGTCTGGATTTCTTGCCTGATGTTTTAAATTTTATTAATAAAAAAGTTCATGAAATCATTACTACCTAATGATGGTGTGCATGTTAGCACAGTGCTTTTATTCCCTGTTAATTTTGCTACCATGCTGAATAAAAATCTAGGATTATGCTTGTTATTTTCTATGAAATAGCTTCAGACTGTGGAATTATGACTAAGTTTTTTATTTTTAATCCAAATGTTAACAACAAATCGAGAGTGTGTCCACCACTATTTGTTGGGTCCTATAACATTCTGATAATTTCCAACTGATTTTAGAATGGACACAACTGCTGCTCTTAAGGAGTCTTCCTGATTATCAAAATGAATATTAAAGTCACCAATAATTAATGCTTTGTCAAAAGAAGTAGCTAAATTTGTGATTAAATCTGCAAATTCTATGAGAAAATCAAAGTAGGGCCCTGGGGGTCTATAAATAATAATTAGTGGAAGTGACTGACTGGACCTGCTTTTGGACACTGCATATTTTATGCTGGTGTAAAGAACTTCAAATGTTTTACATTTGTGTTTATTCTTTTGTGTGACGTTTAGATTATTATTATAAATAGCTGCGACTCCACCTCCTCTGCCATTCAGATGGGGTTGGTGTATGTAACTATAGCCAGGAGGACTCGCTTCATTTAATGCTACGTATTCATTCGGTTTAATCCAAGTTTATGTCAAACACATTATATTAAACTCCTGGTCAGTAATAATTTCGTTTATAGTAACGCTTTTGACGTGAGAGATCTAATATTCAACAATCCTATTTTTAGATCAATGGTGCTGGCTGTGCGTTCAGTCCTATTTAATTTAATGTTAATTTAACGACTCTGTGCAGCTAGCAGACGGTCGGTTTAGCCTGTCTGTCTGCTCCCTGGCCTTGGCTCTAGACAGTCACTTGTTAACTAGTGCTGTTCTGAGACTATTACCTATACTACAAGAAATGAGAGCAGCACCTTCCTGAGTGGGATGGATACTGTCCCGCCCTAACAGGGGAGCCTTGCCCTCAAAAATACTTCAATTATTAATGAAGCCCACATTGTTTTTGGAGCACCACTCGGACATCCAGCAATTCAGCGACCATAACCTGCTGTAGGCTACATCGCCACGTCGCATTGGGATGGGGCCAGAGCATGTTACTGCATCGGACATTGCCTTCACTAATTTACACATCTCTATAATATTAGTCTTAGTAACCTCTGACTGTCGAAGGCGTATATCATTAGCTCCTGTGTGAAAAACTATCTTAAAGAACCTGTGCTTTCCTAAGAATCTAAGCTGACCTGCTATGTCCGGTGCCCTGGCTCCCGGTATACACATAACCTGTGCTGCTGGAGCCCCTAAAGGGTCTAGCTAATTACACATAGTCTATTCCCATTCTCTGGTTGTAACCTTTGGCCACAAACCTGGCTTTGTATTTGTCTTTTCCATCTACATCAGTCTTTATAGAGTAGACCCATCTACCCCCGACTGTTTTCTTGCCTATTGGCAGTGTTGTCGGGGTAAACGTTTTGTTCTCGTTTAGAGACTGGATTTCTTCATCCATTGCTTTTATCCATTCTTTTGAGTTAGTTGACCTCATTAATCCCTCAAAAGTCTTTGGAATGCCACACACCACTCTGCACCAATAATCTATTGTGATATTCACCTCATCATTATCACTGTCTTCAGTTACGAAGTCATCCAAGTAACTCAGTGTTTTTCTCTCTCTCTGGTTGGATATCTCCTACTTTCGGGTTCACCATTTGTCACATTTTGTGAATGATTGCGGTCACTAGATCTGGTTGCTTCACTTAGACTATCACTATTTGTACTTCTACTCTGTACACTTGGCTCTGGAGCATTTTCTGTACTCCTACTCTGTGTAGTCTCACCAGTCTTGGGTTTTACTCCAAAATAAACATCACTTAGACCTCGCTTACCCGTCTGTGTCTGTTTTTCCGCAGCCGCTTTGCTCACAAATTTTACTAGTCTGCGTTTTTGTACTTTCCGGTAGTGTACTTTCCGGAAGTGGTCTCCCATTGTGCAACACCGAGCAAAGTTAGAAAAGGAAAGGTGGGTTACTTAACGTAATCCCATGTTCTTTGATAACAGAGTAAAGTGTTTTACCAACATGTCCCTCCTTGCACAGGGACAGGAAGAAATCTCGCTACAATGACGTTGTAAGGGGTCAACCTGAGTGGTAAAGTGGGGCAAACCTGGTCACATCCAAAGCGATTCCTATTGTGAAACACCTCACTCTGTTATCAAAGAACCTGGAATTATGTTAAGTAACCCATAATTTTGTTTCAATGATTCCCTTGTCAATGAAGCATACTCTGTTCATAATCTGTGTGGAACATCAAAAACAGTTATTGATGGGTGTGAATTCGAGGTGGACAACACATTCCTGGCACTTAGCTTTTTGTGTACAGTTCAATCCGCAAGTCATACAGTTTCACACCACCTGTATTCTTATTATATTCTTTCACCACAGCAGGGCAGCAGACTTTAGTGACCCACTTTTGTTTGGCATTCTATCTATCCACTATGGTCACTCAATAGTTATAATAAAACATCATAATAAGCAAGGTGGTTTCTTTAACCATTGTCATCTTCTGTTCCAAACATCCATAATTTGTTTAGCATCCCACTTCTGCTTAGCATCCCACATAAAGTTGGCACCTGTATGTGCACATTTAAGACAGTAATTAATAGTCATCCAATTCAGCCAAATGCCTAATGCGCACTTTCACCCCAATTATTTATTAATTTAAGCACAGGTATATCAAGTGATGCAGGACACTCGTACTAAGGAAAAGATTACTCAGTTGTTGGTGCCAAAAAGGCATAGGGAAACTTTGTTGCACTTGGCTTATCATAATCAAAAGGTTGACCATCTTTACCAGGATAAAACACCATTTAATAGCTTGTTTTTATTTGACAAGCATTTGCAGTGATATTCACAGGTGGTGTGAATGATGAAAATGTTGAAAATGCCAGTTAGTGAATCTGCTAGCCAGCTTAAAAAAAAAAAAGGCATAGTGGAAAAAGTCATAGTGCTAAAGTGGCAGTTAGTGCCTGCTTCACCCATCCACTAATTCTAGCCATTGACGTCAGCTCTGCATCAGTATGATATGAAGGAAGAGAGGTACTCCCCCTATTTCTCTTGGGGATTTCCCACCGAGCAGACACATGAAACACTCCAACACACCCTTGACCATTTGAATTCATTAAAATCCCGACATTGCAAACATTGACTCCATTTTTTCACCTTTGCATTTGGGTGAATTAGAGCCCCAGCAATGTCCGAGCATCCCATGGATGGAATTCTCTGTTTACACATTGCATATGCTGATGCTTATTTTAATGACATGATCATTACAGTAATGATTGAGAGCAGCATTTACATCAACTGAGAGCTGTCCAGAGATCATTAACACACATCCAAATTCACTCTACAGTCCTCAGGACAGTGCTGTGAAGCTCATTTTGCCTCCCCTTATGTTGTCTGAGAATTAATGAGTGGGAATTGGACTGGAATTTATGACAACTGCAAGCACAAATTCTCGTCTTGCCCTGTGGATAAACTCTTTGTACCAGCAGTCTTTCTGACTCTTGCAACTGAAAAATGGTTCAGACACAGTGAGCAGTTGAGGAGAAATCATCTTTAAAGCCCATGCTGACCAGTGGTATTACACAAAACCTGGCAATTTGCTATGGCTTGCTATCTGAGACCTCAGAGATTTGCATTCATGCCATAAAATCAGGTATGCAGACCCTTTTACTCTCACACAAATCAGTAATGAAATATATGTAAGTTGGAATTAGTATGCCACTGTAGCACTGCTTCCTTATTAAATGTATTCCAATTAAAAACAGTTGTGCCCAGCTCTCTCAGACTGGATGTGCCACTAGCTATCCAGGTATGTTGAATTTAAATGGTTCATGCTCACGATATTTTTGACCCCAACATAAATGTTATGCCAATTATCCTGAATGCCTAAAATCATGACCCAGAGAAGAAGGTTTCTTGGAGCTCTTGGGGAAATAGGGGGTGGGGGCTCTCTAACTCACTCATTTTCCAGCACAGTGTCCCCCAAACATGGCCACCACAGGGTTCATCTTCCACAACTCACACACTACACTTTTTTAAGTTCTATGTTTTCAGCATGAAGTACAAATTCACAACTCAAAAAGCAGGCCATTACCACAATAATACAGCCAAAAACCATAACAAAAGCCGTGCTTACCAAGCACATAAAAAAAGCTAATGATACTAAAATTGAACTTAAATGTTAACATACTACATAAATTATTTGTATTTTTTAGGTTTTAAACCTAACATGATTTTGCCAGTGTTTTATTAAGTTCTTTATTATTAAATAGAAAATGTTTAAACAATCAACAAAAAATACTGTACTTCCATGTATTACACTTGTAATTGTTTTGACAATGTCAAGGCAAAACAATGTGCACTTTCCCTTACTGCTGGTCAATCTAAAGATCATTAAAATACTAATATTTGCATTGGTAAATTATATTTGTATGTTATCCACTTATACAATCAAAAACTAAACAGATACATATCAAAATCTGTAGTTTGTTTTTTAAACAAGCTAGATTACTGCCACAGTGGTTTACTCACATGGGGCAGATATCTCTAATAACAGTGGATACATTTATTTAAAATTTGTTTATATGTTTAATTGCCATAAAAAAAATTTCAGACAGCATAATTCTATTGGTACCATGCAAGCATTCAACTTTTGGAAAGCAACACTGGTTCAGGTAAACATGAAAAGTGTTATTCCTCTGGACATTTAATGTGTACTGACAGCAATTTGGGACTGGGAAAGCTAATGAATTGTTTTCGAAAGCCTATCTCCAGACATGCCAATTAGAGTAAACCACTGTGACTAATTATGTTCCAGAAAAATATTTACTTGATCATTAATTATTAAAATGAACCATGCATTTGTCTCCTAATTGATGGCAACTCAACTTGTTAAAAAAATAGTTTTACAATATGAGGCATAAGAGTATTAATAATACAGCTGCTCTGAGCAGGCAAAGTTGTTAGATAGATAAATAAATTAAAATGTATTAATAGTTAAATGAGAATAGATTTTATTGATTGATTCATAAGAAAGTTATTCATGTAACAATAAAAATTGTACAACTGTACATTTTTCCATTACACCCAATGCTCTAATTTTTTTCGCTACTTTCCCCCATATAAAATCCAAACTTAAATGCTAATGTAAGTAAATACATTTATCTTAATTTAATCTTTTTTTTTTTGCAAATGTTTATTTTAAACCCATGGTATAGGACTTAAACCGCACACTACTACATTAAATAGTATTGAAGATTATTATATATAGACAGTATATTATCTATGTATATAAATAAACTGATCAGGCCACCTCCCTTATTGTCCCCCTTTTGCTGCCAGAACATTCCTTACCCCTTTGAGCATTAACAGTATTAACATTAGCTACAGGAGCTTGTCTGTTGGATCGGACCACACAAGCCAGTCTTCGGTCCCCAATTTCATCAATGAGCCATGGCTGCCCATAACCCTGTTGCTGATTCACCACTGTTCCTGGCATCGACCACTTGTGACATTTACTGACCATTGCAGACCAAAAAAACCCCACAAGAGTTGCAGTTTTGGATATGCTTTGATCCAGTCGTCTAGCCATCACAATTTGGCCCTTGTCAAACTCACTCAAATCCTTACACTTGCCCATTTTTTCTGTTTCCTAACACATAAATTTTGTAGACAAATTGTTTACTTGCTGCCTAATATATCCCACCCACTAACAGATGCCATGATGAAGAGAGTGTTATTCACTTCACTGTTCATAATTGATCCGCCTGATCAGTGTATATTTAGAATTTATTTATTTAAAGTAGCTATAGTGACACAGCATGCTTTAACTAAAACCAATTTTTTTACATTTAAAGAGAACATACCTGTACAGTATATGGTGCAAGTGATGGTCCAATTTGCCAATAAATTCACAGAATTTGCAAGCAGCAAGATTTCTTAAACTCTCTTTTACTCTGATGAATTTAGTTTGATCCAAGACATTTATGGACGATGTGGTCAGTATTGCCTTCCCTTGCTCAAGACAAAACTAATTATTAAAAATATTGTCATATCTATAAACAGTTCTGCACCCCTAGATACTTGAACACTGGGTTGCATGACTTCCCACCAATACCAAACCTACATTTAGTTAAACATCCCACAGCTATGAAACTATTTAGTTTAGTTCCTAGGCATTATGGCATACCTGTTTATTTTTATTAATTGAGGGCCTTTTGGCAACAGCTTAGTATTATGTTAACCATATCCTAAGTGGACTGTTTGCATTGTAACAGAATAGTTCCTAAAAAATATTAGATTGTTTAGTCTCCGATGGCTTGATAGTTATGATTTATTTAATAAAGTTCTACTATCTGAAAATATACGATAATAATTATTATTACATATTGGAAGATTTCAAATGTAATGGAACTTATATATTTTAAAAAGATATAAATTTCTTTAAAATAAGAACATTTTAAAGAATAAAATGTTCATCATCAAAGGGACACTCTCATTAAATATTAATACTAACAGCACCAATGTTGATAGTTTTCTTAGCACTTCTTAGTAACTACTGTTCATAATTTTTCCCCTCACCACTAGAACAGTATAAATACATGCAAAATGATAGCGTTAACATGTTGCTTTTGACACATAGGAACAATTTATGATCTTCAGTTCAGTTGTGTTGTGTTCCCTCGCAGAATAGTATTTTTGGCATTGTAAGGTGCATCATTTACTCATAGTTTTTTATTTAACAGAAAAATGCAAAATGCAGGAGAGAACAGAAACTCAAGCAATTTGTTACTTAGTTTACCAAAGTCTTTTAATGACAAGCTCTGGTTGTTGCAGGTCTTGGTTGGGGTTTTCCTTTATGTGAACAGCTTGATGATATTCACATTTTTGAAAAAGAGGGCTTTTAGAGAAGAAACTCGATACATTTTATTTGCACAAACCCTATTTGTTGACTCTGCTCTTATGCTGTTAACTAATTTGCTTTCGATTGGAAATTACTTCCAGTATGTCATTCACATAATTCCTTGTAGTATCATTTGTACAATTTTGACCTTGCTTACCTGTTGCACACCTCTGACTTTGGTGGCTATGTGTCTGGAACGCTATGTGGCTATATGCATGCCTTTGAGACATGCTGACATCTCCACAAGCAGGACCAGATTATATGGGATTTTAATTATATGGAGTATCAGCTCTATAATTCCATTGTTCAGCTTAATAGGATACTGGGCAGTAGCCCCACCTGCTTCTAGGTTCTCCAATGTGGTGTGTTATGCAGAGCTAATGTTAGGGGAAGCATGGCAGGCACATGGACGTGCTATCATTTTTATTATTCTTTTCCTATTGTTGATCATTATTATTGTCTTCACCTACATCAAGATAATGATTGCAGCCAGAGCAGCTTCCAATGAGAAAAGGAAGTCAACCAGTAAGAGTTTAAAAACCGTGCTGCTTCATGCATTTCAGTTGCTTCTGTGCATGATCCAATTTTTAAACCCATATATAGAAATAGCATATTGGAAGGTTGAAGAAAATATTTTTCTGAATGTGAAATATTCTGTGTTCATTGTTTTTATGATTGCCCCTCGTTGTCTTAGTCCATTAATTTATGGTCTCAGAGATGAAAATTTCTTTCATGTTTTAAGACATTATGCTATGTGTGGTACCAACAGCCTTTTCTCAACCTTGCTTGAAATCAAACAATTGCAAATTAGACCGATTTTAAATAATTAAAAATGTATTAGACATAAATAAGTAAGCAAGTATTGTGTAATTTTTATATGGTGTGCTGTAACGATAGGACTTAATAATTACAGGTCTCAAATCCTTACTTGTACAATAATTTTCTGACTAACTTTCCATGCAAACACTAGAATATATATATATATATATATATATATATATATATATATATATATATATATATATATATATATATATATATATATATATATATTTGTATTTTTTTTTCCTTAGATATTTTGATAAAGGCATTTTTATATTTATGTTTATAATAGTATAAATGTTTAATGTCAAATGTTATTGCACAGTGACAATTTATTTGATTGAATATTATAGTCATTTAACAATATGTGTCCTGTATGTTGTTGATGTTTGTATGTAATGTATTGAGGAATGCCTTTAAGATATTTTCCATGCTTTAATAGAAATGTACGAAAATCAAAAACGTTAATTTTGCTCTTTTCAAATCAAATACTCACGCGTTGTGTAATAAAATCTAATTCTCATATATAGAGTGCACCCATAAAAATCTGACCTTCATTTAATTGTATATTCATTTGCATTATTACATGTTATAAAGCAAGCTTTCATTTTGTTTCTTCATTTAACAGAGAGCCCATTGATGCACCTTTGCCTACAAAACATGGCCATCATGAACTTCCACTGACTGCACACACCAAGACTCATTTATCACCACACACTTAGCACATTTTCTAAATATCAATGTAGTTTTTTTTTTATGGTATTTTTCATTCTGCTCTGTTTACTATCTTACAAAGTCCAAACTTTGTTTATGATTTTTAATTCAGGCTTTGACTCAATTTCACCTTAATATTTTGTAATCATAGACTTTTCCCTTCAAATACTGTTTGTACATTATACTTTTTTAAATTCAATAAACACAGCCACACTTATCTTTTCATCCTGATACAGTCGGTGTTGTGTACCTTTTGTTTATAATGAATAAAAAATTTACCTATACAACATGGAGTCACAACATGACAATAGGGCACTAACTGTAGAGCTTAGGCAATTATAGAAGTGATTCAGAAAGGCTGCCTATTTTTGAAAATTCACCTGTCACATTTGTGTGAGAACGAGTGGAAGGGAGGAAAAAGAATAGCCACAACAGGTTGGTTCACAGGCGTCACCGCCGTTCTTTATTTAATATTTTATCTATGTCACACTGGTGTCTGGTCGCTCAGTGCTCATGCGGCACTACTGGCGCACACGCACACACACACACACACACACACGCCTCCACTCCCTCGGCTTTTATGCGCCTTCTGATCACTGAAACGAGAGCACAGACATCAGGTTTTATTAGTTGCAGGTGAGGCAAATCCCCGCTTATCTGCGTCCTGCCTCGCCCCCCATTTACAAACCGACGCTCGGCCACGCCCCTGCTGCCACACACCCCCACCGCCCGCCTCAGGCCGGGGAGCCGTCCGGCCCGCCACCGACTCTCCCCCCTGTCGCGAGAGGAAGTCGGCCACAACCATCTGCGCCCCCGGTGTGTGGAACACCTCGAACTTAAATGGCTGAAGCGCCAGATACCACCGAGTGATCCACGTGTTGGTATCCTTCATGCGATGGAGCCACTGGAGCGGGGCTCGGTCCGAACAGAGAGTGAAGGCCCGTCCCAGCAGATAGTAACGGAGGGTGAGGACCGCCCATTTGATGGCCAGGCACTCCCTCTTGATAGTGCTGTACCGTCTTTCCCGTACCGACAGCTTACGGCTTATGAACAGCACCGGCCCTTCCTCCCCCTCTACCATCTGGGACAACACGGCCCCCAGCCCTCCGTCCAACGCGTCAATTTGCAAAACAAAGGGAAGAGAGAAATCAGGTGCATGCAAAAGCGGACCACCTCAGAGCGAGGCTTCAACACGCGTAAAAGCCTGTTGGCACGGCTCCGACCACTGGACCGGATCTGGAGCTCCCTTTTTAGTAAGATCGGTCAGCAAGCTGGTGATGTCCGAAAACATAGGGATAGCGAACTACAGGCCGCAAACGCTGCCGTCTTGTCAATCTGGGGACACACCTGCCTATGACTTAAGTGGAAACCCAGATACCGTACCTCCACCTGCCCAATCGCACACTTCCTCGTGTTCGCCATGAGCCCTGCCCGTCTCAAGGTCCGCAGGATCGCCCTGAGATGTTGAAGATGCTGCTGACAGTCATTGCTATAAATGACAATGTCATCTAGATATGCAGCGGCTTAACCGTTGCGGTCTTACCTCCGGTCCGAGCTCCTCCCTCTCAGGAATCACTGTCGCTAGAGACACAGGCACCGCCTCGTTCCACGGTTTCAGGAGATTGAGGTGGTACACCTTGTCATACAGCCGGGTTTGCCGTTCCTGTGCCTGTAGCAAATTCTCCAAGGTTAATTGTCCCAGTGAATGGAGTTTTGCTCTCAGGTCCAGGACGTTTTGGATTTCATTCTTTGCGCTCGAAGGTCCCTCCTCCCAATTTTCCCAGAGCACATCTAGTAGCCTCTCCGCGCGGAGATGCTGCGGAGAGGCACGGCTTCCGGGTATTGCGTCGCATAATCTACTATGACCAACGCGAAACGATGCCCGTGCGAGGTTCGCTCTAACGGACCGATAAGGTCCATACCGATTCTCTCGAACGGGACCTCGATCAGGGGCAGGGGTCGTAAAGGCACTTTAGGAATGGCCGGCAGGTTTACCAGCTGGCATTCCCGGCATGCCGCACACCATTGACGCACATCGGCGTAAATGCCTGGCCAGTAAACCCGCTCCGTTAGACGATCTACTGTTTTCGCGCAGCCCAGGTGGCCTGCCATCGGATTGTGGTGAGCCGCATGAAACAGAAGCTCCCTGCGGCTTTTTGGGACCAGCAACTGGGTCGATACTTCACCAGTCCGCGCGTCCTATCAGGCTGGATACGCTGACCCTCGATTGCTCTTACCCGGTCGAAGGCGTGAACCGAAATGACCAACACCGGATATTCCTGAACAGCCCCGTGCACACACCTCACCTTCACCGGACGTGCCGCGTCCAATACCTTGCACCGCACCAGGCTTTGGTGGATAGCGGTCTGTTCGCAGCCCGAGTCCAGCAACGCCTGGTGCGTACCCCCTTGGATACTCACCGGTATGCGGTACGTTCCTGCTTGATCGGGGGCAGCCTGTGGCGCCTCAGGGACCCAAACCAACACCCCCACATCCATGACAGGACACTGGTCCAGGAAATGTCCCCGCAGCGCCAACAGACCGGCCCAGGCTTCCGCTCCGCCCCCATGCGAGTTGCCTCACCCACCTGTGGAGATAGAGGCACAGATCTGTGTGAGAAACCAGAGGGTGTGGAAGCTGAAACAGAAGAGGGAAGGGCTCGTGGCCGCGCCACCGGCTTCGAGGGAATCGGCCCTCATTCCCGGGGTAGGTGAATAGGGGAAGAGGGGGAAGAGCCAGGCAGTAGCGATGGAAAAGGATCAGTGGAGGATCCGGAAGTCCCGCCCGTCGCCGCGTACGCCGCTAGGTGGTCCTCTGCCAGCTGCACCGCCTTCTCCATGGTTTCCGGTCGCTGGTACTGAACCCACTCCGCCGTCCGCGGCGGAAGACGTGCGACGAACTGCTCCAAGACCATGCGATCTATGACCTCGTCCGCTCTCTGTTACTCTTTCAGCAGCCACCTCCGGCACGCGTCCCGAAGCCGGTGAGCGCACGCGAACGGCCGGCCGCCGCGTAGCGGCAACGTGGGAAAACGCTGTCGGTGTTGCTCGCTGGAGGATGGCTCGCTTCAGATCGCCGTACTCCAGCATACGGTCCGCCGGTAGCTGCTGGGCCGCAGGCTGGGCTTCTCCGGAAAGCAGCAGCAGCAGGCGGAGAGCTCTCTTTATTCCGGTCCACTCTCCTGCAGCCGCCGCTCGCTCGAAAAGTTCCAGGAAGGCCTCCACGTCATCCTGCGCGCCCATCTTGGTTAGCGGTATGCATGGTGGAGGACGGGAGGGGGGCTGGCAGGGGCCTCTCTTGCCTCCAGAAGCCTCACTGCTTCGAACCGTTGCTCCTGCTCCGCATGCACCTGGAGGAGCGCCTGATGCGGGGTCTGCTGAAGCTCTGCAATCGCCTTCACTAGGTCCACCAACGGTGACGGTTCCATGTCTGCCCGACCTGTGTACCTTTTCCTGGGTTTCGGCACCACTGTGGGAGAGCGAGTGGGAGGGAGGAAAAAAGATAGCCACAACAGGTCGGTTCACAGGCGTCACCGCCGTTCTTTATTTAATATTTTATCTATGTCACACTGGTGTCAGAGGAAACAGGTGCTCACACCATGATGGGAACAGGCAGCGTACAACCTCCTGGAGGGAGCTTTGGAATGGAGTCAAACCAGGCCATCGAAGTGCCACCAGAAGGAGACGGACTTTTTCCCAGCGAACTCTCTCCAGAACAGCAGCCTCGGCCACAACTGTACCATGGCATCCGGCTCTAACAGGGCTGGGTGAGAGAAAGAGAGAACCAGAGGGGACAGTACAAAGTCTCCCGGGTCACAAACAGATCCACCTGGGCTCTGTAGAGCCTCTGTCATACCTGCTCTACTACCTCGTGGTGAAGTTGTCATTCCCCAGGCATCGGCTGTTGTCTGGACAGGGCGTCTGCTCTGACATTCAACCGTCCCGGGATGTAAAAGGCTCTTAATGAGAGGAATTTGTCCCGGGACCAAAGGAGGACCTCTCGCGCCAGCTTGTACAAGGGGCGAGACCGGAGACCTCCTGGTGGTTGATGTACGAGACCACCACTGTATTTTCTGTGCGGACCAGCACATGGTGGCCCCTTAGGTCCAGGAGAAAGTGTTTTAACCCCAAAAACGTGGAGTCCCACACCACGCCCAGAAAAGTGGTTCCCTGTACAGAAGAAAGTGCACTCTTCCTGGCATCTCGATGCCGAACTGCCTGCTGCTCTAAATGAGCCAATATCGACCAATCGTCGATATAATTCAAAATGCGGATGACCTGGAGCCGCAGCGGGGTCAGTGCTGCGTTCACGCACTTTGTGAAGGTATGTGGCAAGAGTGCTAGGCCAAACAGGAGGAGCCAATATAGATAAGCTTCGCCCCCGAAAGCAAACCTCAGCAACCTCCTGTGTGTGGCAATGGATGGCAATGTGGAAATATGCGTCCTTCAGATCTATCGTGACAAACCAGTCCTCGGACCTGATCTGAGACACGACCTCTTTGAGAGTCCGCTGGAGGGGGGCTGAAGCACATCTCGTGGCAGGGCTAACCGACCGGCCTCCTGGTGGTGCTGGGGAGGGACGGGCACCGTAGCGTGAGGTGTACACCATCCCCCCAACCGTAGGCTGTCAGAACCTACTCACCAAAGCCCTTTTGCTGGAGGCAAGGGTGACCTTCAGGTCAGCCTGCTCCTTTTTGGGCTTAGAGCGTTACCGGGGGCCCTTAGGCCCTGCCCGTGGGGATCGGGTGGCAACGCACATATCCTTACCCATAATGAAACGGGGACACGGATGAACACACTCACGATATTTTTGTCAGCTAGCCATCACTCGATCAGAATCACACAAACAGCGCTTACCTGATCGAGCAGAAGCCAGCATCGCTACCACCGCGCCGCCATTTTGTAGCTTCCTGGTTTATGCGACGTCGCCCGCCGATGACGTCACGACTCGCCTATTGGTCAGATTTCACACGTGGTTCAGAGCGCGGACAACGCGGAGGCGTTCCCAAATCGTTGTGATGCAGCTTGAAGTTCCCGAATGGAGAAACGGACATGCGTTAATAAACTGTCAAAGAAAAAAAGACATCAATTTGGTGCTTTTTAGATGCAGATGTTTGCCAAATCTCAAAGTTATAATGTCAGTATTTTAAAAGACCATGTGAGTATTTTGAAATGCTAAGACATGGATAATTAATAAATGGTCTTATTTTGGTATATGTCTTTGTAACATACAGTATATACAGAATATTTAGAATGCATTTTTCCAGAGACTTCATAACCCTTCTGAGTCTTACTGGATAAAGGCACCTGTCAGATGCAAGAAGTTTGTTTATATATATCAGCTTAGCATCAGTGAGAAAAAGAGGTTGGGGAGTGCTCAGCACCTTCACCTCTAATCTTTGGGCATTTCCCCTTAGATAACTTGCCCCCCTATTTTTATTTTTTTTGGCTTAATATATGGGCCAGAATAAAACACAAAATAATCTAATAGCTTGTTTCCATTGGGCAGGCGTTTGAAGTCATGTTCCCAAAAGTGCTGATGAATCCCTTACCCAAGGTCCCCTTTGAAAGAATTTGCATGGACCTCGTTGGAAACATGCATGTTTGATATTGCTGTGTATTAATCCTTTGTGGATCATGCAATGTAATACCTGGAAACTCTTCCTCTCTGTAATATTTCCACTAAAGATCCCAAAAGAGATCCTGACTGTGTCAGTCGAAGGCACGCGTACTTCCGGCAACCCCACTTCAGCTTCCGGTGCTGTGCCGTCTCGCCACCAGCGCGGCGGCCATCTTCCCAGTGTATAAATAGATGCAAGCTCCTTTAATCCCTCACCAGATTCTCTCTTTGGCTTCAAGTTGGTTTCTGAGACCTTCCTGCCATTTTCCTTGTGAAATACTTTATTTTTGTTTTTGTTTCTCTTGTTTTTTTCGGATTCCCTTTTTCCCAGATTCGGCCAGTTGTTTATTGTGCTTTTTTGCCGGTGCTCAGACATTTTGTTTTCAGACAGCTTCCTGTTTCTTCTGTTTTGGGTCTCCAAGTTGTAATTATTATAATTGTTTTTGCTTTTTGCTCTCGTTTCTCTTGGTGCTCTTTTTGGCGGGTTCATAAGTTTTCGGACATTTGGGATTTCTTTTCTAAATAAAGCCTGTACTTGACCGACAACACATATCCAGAGGCATCGCTCCAGAGGCTTGTGTCTGTACTGCAGGGAGGCTGGACACATGCCCTCTCCAAATCACTCTTGGACATCTGCATACTCTCTGGGGGGCAGGAGCACCAGTTTGCGGATTTAGTGGATTCACGGGCGGACTTAAAATTTCTAGATCAGGATCTAGTTTAGCAGTTAATGTTTGAGACCAAACCATTGCCAGCCATCCTTTAAGTTTAACCTCTCAATGGCCATCCATTTTATCAAGCGACCTGCTGCATAAAATCCCTCCAAGTCACCATTGCCGATCAACATAAGGAGTGGCTATCCTTTTTGTTTATTTCGTCCCTGTCACAACCCTGTCATGCTCGTCATTCCCTGGCTGCAGAAACACGACCCCTGCCTAAACTGGTCTATGGGTAAAATCTTAGAGTGGGGACCCTTTTGCCATTCCCACTGTTTAGCTCAGCCATTTGCCTCTTTTTCCCTGGAGACCTTGGACCTTTGCTCCATCCTCTCATTTACCATGAACTAGGACTAGTATTCAGCAAGGCAAATTTTAGAAACTTAAGAAAAGGTAGGAGACTGAAAAAGAAACACATGAAACAGGCCACACGACTTAAACAAACAAGCCAAAAGACTGACACAAAAGGGGAACGTCTCTAGCAGTGTTGTGCTAGTTACTAAAAAATAGTAACTAGTTACAGTTACTCGTTACTTCATTCAAAAAGTAACTCAGTTACTTTGTTGATTACTTACACCAAAAAGTGCGTTACTGTTAAAAGTAACTTTTTAGTTTCTTTTTTAAAGAACCTTCTTTTATGTTCCCATTAATGCCGTTTTATGCGTTATGGTCTATACAAACACAAAACTGACTTAAACACAAAGTCATTTTTAAACACTTTTATTAAAGTCAGACCAACACAAACTGAATATATCACAAGGATTTCTGAAATAAATAACAAAACAAGCTGAATAATATATTCACAATCAAAAACTAAAGTGGCTTCTGCTGTTGTGTTGAGCTCTTAAAAATGTTCCTTTCACAGCTGAAGTATGAAAACTATCAACAATGTAGAACAGAACACCGGGTTAGCTTCTAGCTTGGAGTTCCTGAAGGAGCTTCAACAGATTGGAGTTGCTGTTTATCGCAGTAGATACAAGATTCAAACCAGAAAGACACAGCTTACACTTGCCTTAAAAGTTTTTGTCTTTATACTCAACTAAAGTGAAATAATGAGCATATTTCCACTTTGAGAAACTCGTCTTGCTCTCGCCTTGACTCGCCATTACTGCCGCACAGACCTGAATAAACGGAGACACAGTGTGTCTTCTTCGTGTTTACAGTGGTTCATCCACCAATCCTACAGTGCGTCTTCTTCTTGTTTACAGTGGTTTATCCACCAATCCTACAAGGCGACGCTGCTGTAAGCAAGTTAGGCTGTAGTCTACACTTCAGCTGAAATTAATTAATTAAAAAAAGTAACGGGTAACACACTACACGGTAGCAGTAACGAAGTTACTTAATTTTTTAAAAGTAACGCATTACAGTATTAGTTACTGTAAAAAGTTACTGCCCAACACTGCAAACAACGGTGAGCACCCTACAATTTTCTAACAGGACAATGACCCTAAGCACACAGCCAAGATAACAAAGGAGTGGCTATAAGACAACTCTGTGAATGTCCTTAAGTGGTCCATCTAGAGCCCAGACTTGAACCCGATTAAACATCTCTGGAGAGTTCTGAAAATGGCTGTGCACCGACGCTCCCTATACAACCTGATGGAGCTTGAGAGGTTTTGCAAAGAAAAATGGGAGAAACTGCCCAAAAATAGGTGTTTTGTAGCATTAAACTCAAAAAGACTTGAGGCTGTAATTGGTGCCAAAGGTGCTTCCAAAAAGTATTAAGCAAAGGCTGTGAATACTTATATACATTCAAACACACTTCTTTTACAATGTTATTATCGGGTATTGTTTGTACAATTTTAAGGAAAATTTATTTATGTAATATTTGTTAAATGCGCATAAATATACTACACAAGCCTTATGTTGGTTTCCTTGAACTAAAGCATTACAAAAAGTTTTCTTTTTTATTAAGCTCTTATTTGATGGCTATAAAATGTTCAAACAATCAAACTAAAATAGGTCTAATGATTAATTATATAACTAATATACTAAGATTTGTATTAGTATTAGTAAAGTAATATTTGTTGCATACACTTGGAGCATACAGTTGGAAAAAGAATAGAAACATTATTTGTCAGTGAAATATTAAATAAAAAAATGTCCACTATATAAAACAGCTGCACTGTACAAATAAAGGCAATTAAGATAACTTGCAATTTGGATTTAGCACTATGCAGAAAACGTTTAACTGCTACACGTAATGTATATAAGCAACGTGGTACTTTATCCCTGAAAAGGCTGCTCATTTCAAACATGACTGAGTTTTTATTAAACTTCCCACAGTTATGGAACCATATAATTTCATGTCTAGCAATTATGTCAAACCATTTTTTATGCATGGATATTTTTATGTATGGTCAACAGCTCATCTTTAAATGTACCATATCCTAAGGGAACTGTCTGCATTCCTTAAGTACTTTCAAAGACCCTAAGGGTACGCACTAAAATAAACCGCACAACAAGTTGAAATTAGAAAAAAAAATTCAATGTGTAATGGTAGTAATTGTATGTTTGTAATTTATTTTTTAATATAAAAACAAATGGAATTAAGAATAAAATGTTCCACATCAAATGGGCCCCCCTTATTAAATATTTATATTTAAAAGCATGTGATAATCTTAGGATTGCTTAGTAACTACTGTTACATAATCCCCCCCCCTCATTATTAGAACAGTATAAATACTTGCAAAATAATTGCATTAACATTTAATGCTTCAGACCCTTTTTAACAATATACGTCGTTTAGTAACTTATTCCCCCACCGAAGAGTATTTTTGGCATTGTAATCTTTTTCTCCTACATAGAGAAAAATGCAAAGAGAAGGAGAGAACATTAGCTTAAGCAATAATTTGTTGCTTAATTTTTCAAAGAATACCTATGAGAAACTCTGGTTGTTGCAGGTCTTGTTTGGGGTTTTTCTTTATGTAAACTGCTTAATGATATTCACATTTTTGAAAAAGAGGGCTTTTAGAGAAGAAACTCGATACATTTTGTTTGCACAAACCCTATTTGTGGACTCTGCTCTTATGCTGTTAAGTGATTTGCTTTCGATTGGAAATTACTTCCAGTATGTCATTCACATAATTCCTTGTAGTATCATTTGTGCAATTTCGACGTTGCTTACCTGTTGCACACCTCTGACTTTGGTAGCTATGTGTCTGGAACGCTATGTGGCCATATGCATGCCTTTGAGACATGCTGACATCTCCACGAGCAGGACCAGATTATATGGGCTTTTAATTATATGGAGTATCAGCTCTATAATTCCATTGTACAATCTTATAGGATACTGGGGAGCAGCTGCACCTGCTTCCAAGTTCTCCTATGTGGTGTGTACTGCAGAGCTAATGTTAGAGGAAGCATGGCAGGTACATGGACGTGCTATCACTTTTATTATTGTTTTCCTTTTATTGATCATTATTATATTCTTTACCTACATCAAGATAATGATTGCAGCCAGAACCGCTTCAAATGAGAAAAGAAAGTCAACCAGTAAGAGTTTAAAAACTGTGCTGCTTCATGCATTTCAGTTGTTTCTGTGCATGATACAATTTTTAAACCTATATATAGAAATGGCATTTTGGAAGGTTGGGGAAAATATTTTTCGAAATGTAAGATATTCTCTGTTTATTGTTTTTCTGATTTCACCACGGTGCCTCAGTCCATTGATTTATGGTGTCAGAGATGAAAGGTTTTTCCTTGTTTTAAGACATTATGCTATGTGTGGTTCTGACTGCCTTTTCTCATCATTGCTTAAAATCAAACAAATAAAAATAAGACAGATTTAAAAACAACACCAAACGTAAACAAGTATGCAAGTATTGTACATTTTAAATTGGTTGATTTAAATATACACCTTAATTAACGTGCCAAGAATAATAATTAATTACCAAAAATATTTACATCTTAGATTTAACTAATATTTTACATTGGTGTGAATAGTGAATTTAGTGTTGCAGCAATCAAATTTAAAGTTACCTTATTTTTTCAATAAAATGCATTAAAGATATATTACAAATTTAACATCTTTTTATGTTCTTTTACGGTTTATGAGATTAACTTAATGGATCTTCAGGCTGTTAATGTGGAACCATCTTCACCTGCACAGAGTAATCTACAGTTAAATACTTCATCTAGAGGTAGTGGATCGGGACATATCAGGCCAATGCTCTTTTACAAAAGAACAAAGGGACAGGATCACTAGTCACTGGTACCTGAGAAGCATGTTCAACTTGATGAAGAGGGATGAAGAGAGAGAGAGAGAGAGAGAGAGAGAGAGAGAGAGAGAGAGAGAGAGAGAGAGAGAGAGAGAGAGAAGAAGAAGAAGAAGAGGAGGAAAAGAAGTGAAGAGAGAGACATGGATTATTAATTTTCTTTATTGTTGCATAAAAGTTAAAGACACTGTCCAATGTGATCAGGGTGCAAGTAAGGACTCTGGCAATATTATCTATATAATAATAACTAAAAGGGAGAGCCAGAAGGTAAGACAGACATGAGTGATCTGTGGGATTAAAGATGGCCTACCACACCACTATCAACAAATCGGAGTGAACGGGTGAGAAGTGAGTGACAACAGTTTAAATCCAGATCTGTTCCTTTAACTGAAATAAACCTATTGACAAAAGTAGGTTTAAAAAAAATTTAGTAATTAAATGTTTTCAACCTAGAACAGAACAATGAGACTGTGTGAGACCTGAAAACTAATCGGAAGGCTGTTCCATGAATGTGCACTTTTGAAAAAGAAAGCTCTTACTCCTACTGTAGTATGTACCTTTCAGTGGTGTATACAACTATAAGTAGTAGTACATTCAAATTAGTGTGACATTTAATTGGAACCAAATGTAGATTTTATACAGTGAGGAAAATAAGTATTTGAACACCCTGCTTTTTTGCAAGTTCTCCCACTTAGAAATCATGGAGGGGTCTGAAATTGTCATTGTAGGTGCATGTCCACTGTGAGAGACATAATCTAAAAAAAAAATTCAAAAAATAACAGTATATGATTTTTAAACTATTTATTTGTATGCTAAAGCTGCAAATAAGTATTTAAACACCTGTCTATCAGCTAGAATTCTGACCCTCAAAGACCTGTTAGTCTGCCTTTAAAATGTCCACCTCCACTACATTTATTATCCTAAATTAGATGCACCTGTTTAAGGTCGTTAGCTGCATAAAGACACCTGTCTATCCCATACAATCAGTAAGAATCCAACTACTAACATTGCCAAGACCAAAGAGCTGTCCAAAGACACTAGAGACAAAATTGTACACTTCCACAAGGCTGGAAAGGGCTACGGGGAAATTGCCAAGCAGCTTGGTGAAAAAAGGTCCACTGTTGGAGCAATCATTAGAAAATGGAAGAAGCTAAACATGACTGTCAATCTCCCTCGGACTGGGGCTCCATGCAAGATCTCACCTCATGGGGTCTCAATGATCCTAAGGAAGGTGAGAAATCCGCCCAGAACTACACGGGAGGAGCTGGTCAATGACCTGAAAAGAGCTGGGACCACCGTTTCCAAGGTTACTGTTGGTAATACACTAAGACGTCATGGTTTGAAATCATGCATGGCATGAAAGGTTCCCCTGCTTAAACCAGCACATGTCCAGGCACGTCTTAAATTTGCCATTGACCATTTGGATGATCCAGAGGAGTCATGGGAGAAAGTCATGTGGTCAGATGAGACCAAAATAGAACTTTTGGGTCAAAATTCCACTAAACGTGTTTGGAGGAAGAAGAATGATGAGTACCATCCCAAGAACACCATCCCTACTGTGAAGCATTGGGGTGGTAGCATCATGCTTTGGGGGTGTTTCTCTGCACATGGGACAGGGCGACTGCACTGTATTTAGGAGAGGATGACCGGGGCCATGTATTGCGAGATTTGGGGGAAACAACCTCCTTCCCTCAGTTAGAGCATTGAAGATGGGTCGAGGCTGGGTCTTCCAACATGACAATGACCCGAAGCACACAGCCAGGATAACCAAGGAGTGGCTCTGTAAGAAGCATATCAAGGTTCTGGCGTGGCCTAGCCAGTCTCCAGACCTAAACCCAATAGAGAATCTTTGGAGGGAGCTCAAACTCCGTGTTTCTCAGCGACAGGCCAGAAACCTGACTGATCTAGAGAAGATCTGTGTGGAGCAGTGGGCCAAAATCCCTCCTGCAGTGTGTGCAAACCTGGTGAAAAACTACAGGAAACGTTTGACCTCTGTAATTGCAAATTAAAGGCTACTGTACCAAATATTAACATTGACTTTCTCAGGTGTTCAAATACTTATTTGCAGCTGTATCATACAAATAAATAGTTAAAAAAATCATACATTGTGATTTCTGGATTTTTTTTTTAGATTATGTCTCTCACAGTGGACATGCACCTACGATGACAATTTCAGACCCCTCCATGATTTATAAGTGGAAGAACTTGCAAAATAGCAGGGTGTTCAAATACTTATTTTCCTCACTGTATATACTGTGTTTTCAATTTGGTACCATTTTACATTCTTTCTACATATCTCATATATTGTACACTTATATATTTTATGTTTCTACATATATTGTGCCTTACACACACCTTACACATTCTATATTTTCATTTTTCACCTTAAAAATATGTATAGTTACTGTACTTCTTATTTTATTTTTTACTGTACTTTATTACTGTACATTTTACTCAAAAGCTTCTGCACATTTTCACTGCCCATGGCCTATATATTCATCTGCTGTACATCTTTAACTGCACTTGTCAGTTTGCACAAAGCTATTGTACTATTTGCATTGTGGAAATTTGCTAAACCTAAATGTGAATACAACTGTAATGGGATGGTTAAGTGTAGATCCAACCATGCAGTAAAAAAACACTGCCAATGAGTGAGTGGGCAAACATAGTTTATATAAGTGAATAATAAGTTAATAAGTGTGATTAGTAAATTTTTTTATTTGATAGCTCCAAGACTCTCTGTGCTTTAAGGCAGGCTGTCATGGATTGTTGTGTGATCCCAACCTATGATGTGCAGTGGATGATGGTTGTTGTAGTCCTGTGCTACTACCAGTGCTAACTTGATAGAGGCACATGACAACCACACCACCAAAACAAGTTTTAGAAAAACTTGGCAAACCTCAGGAATAACTGTACTTAAGGAGTTGGGGTGGGACTAGTCATGGATTACTGTAATTTATTATGTTTTTTATTAGAATATTTTATTGACCCCACAGGGAAATTGTTATTTCATCACATATACCTGCGAAGTAGGAAGCTGGGGTCAGAGAGCAGGGTTAGCCATGATAAAGTGCCCCTGGAGCACAAAAAAATTAAGGGCCTTGCTCAAGAATGCTAAATACCAAAAAGACATCATAGAGACAGGGAACCCAGTTAGTCTTTAGTCTGACCTGCAAGCAAGTCTCCAACAACAACAACTGAAGAAAATGTTTGACACCGCCTACATGTTTATCCCAGGACTGACATAGGCATAGGGATCCAGGGCCTCCATTCGTACCCTATTGTTTAATTGCTAAATAAAACAGTAAGAGCATTTATTAGCACAAAGAGCATCACATGATTTTGAACATTTCACTTGTAGTGCCCTAAAAGTGTAATAGGTGTGCAAATCAGATTGTAACTGATCCACGTTAGTAAATTTTAATGCCCGCTGCAATGCCTTGAACAAAGTGGTCATGAGTGGCAAAAGATGGTATTTCTTGATAATAATGCCATTGAGAATTCATTAGTCTTATGTAAGAATAGAGCATTTCATTCTTCCTCTCCACAAAGAAGAAGCCAGCCCCAACTAAGAGGGTGGATGGAACTCCTGCCTAAGGTGTCCAGACTTAAAAACTTTTGACTTTACATGAGCAATGACTTTTTATTGTCATTGTACTATTCTATTCTATTCTATTCTATTCTATTCTATTCTATTCTATTCTATTCTATTCAACAGTTATCAACCTGAATGACCATTTCCAAGAGGGCCTTTATTGTGGGTCTCAGGTGTCAGGTAGCAAGCTTATCCTTGACTTGCTCAATGAGACCCTGCTTTAACATCAAAAGCACTTCTGAATTCCAACTATTTAAAGTAGACAGGGTTTGAAATTCTATTTCATGATCAGTCACTTATGTACTTCTTTTAGATATTAAACATTTAGGTTGCTTCTTTCTAACGCCTCTCTATGTAGAAAAAAAGTGTGGCTTTTTTCTTGCCTTTTTAAGTTACGAAATAATGAGATCTAATCAGAAATGTTGTTTTAGATTTATTGAAATACAAAAACATATGTGCTTACAGGCAGTCTGACCTGAGTAAGACACACATTAACAACGCTTAGGTTTATGGCACAAATATTAACTACTGTAGATAAACATTGCATATACATTCATTGTGGGGAGATCATTAGCTTGGCAATATCTTTTCACCTTAAATATTTAAATATTTTGTATGAATACTGCACTACAGTCATTTTGAATCCATTTTAACATGTACTGTAAAATAGGGTTAGACATAACAGGGTTAGGGTTTGTAGGACATAACTGTATACATTTTTTGTTATACCAGCTGAGCATATTTTAGAAACACTAAAAAGGTAAGGAGCTGAATAGCCAAAATGAAAAATAAATTCAGAAAGTGATTTACATCCAAAAAACACTAATTTAAGTATGTCATGGCAACAAAATTCAATCATATTAGTCCCTTTCGAAATTATTTAGGAGAACTATGTTTGCTCTTAGAGTCATTGGTGTCTTATTATGTTTTGACTCCAGGTGAAAATTGTATTCCTAAATTTCTCTTAATATCTTCAGTGCTCAATGACAATCATAACAGTTACAAATTATAAATACTATTTTTGGTTAAATTGAATGCAAATAAAGCTTTTTAAATCGGCGAGGATGCCGGGAACCAGAGCGCATTCAGCGCGAGCAGAGCAGAGCCGTAAAGCTGAGGGGAAAGTCGGGAAAACAGGCGCGGTGGACAGAATGGTCAAACGGAAACAAGTCAGTAACAGAAAGAAAGTCTAAACAGAGAATTATGCTGGAGAGTAATCAGGGCAAGCCTAAAGACAATCTGGAACTGACTGGAGGATTCTGGCAGCAGGTTGGAAGGGGGCGGTTACTCGGTGATGGAGGCAGCAATGCCGGAAGTGCTCAAGCGGGCTGACAGTGATAAATGTGAGTGTCTCTAATTAATGCAGTATCCTTAATTACCTGGAAGAACATATTATTTTCACTGAAAGGAACCACTGATAATCATTTAAAATAGCAAATAACTTACCGAATATAAAACAATAAAAACAAGGATGCCTAAATGTTAATTAATATTGCTTGAGGATTAAACATAACAAACAAGATCAAACAATACAGTGACTGGTATCCATTGGCAGAAATAATACTTTGGCAGGGGCACCAAAAATACTTCCTATTGAAATACATTATATAATGTCAGGAAGCCACCAGTCACACCTCCCTCCAATGTTCACACTCTTACTCAGCCTCTTACTCCTACTAATCACCTACACCTGTTCTCCTCCTACTATTCACCTACACCTGTTCCCCATTTACCTGTCCCCTTTATAAGGTCCTTATTCCCCTTCACTCACTGTGCCGCCATGCCTCCAGTGCTTCCATGCTCCTGGCTACGCTTCTAAGAAGCATTCAGTTAAGTGTGCCATTTTGCTTCAGTCACTTCTCAAACTCTCCAGTGTGTGTATGTTTAGACCAATAAAAGACAATTTCTTTTACTATTTGATAATAGCACAGCTGCACCGCTTGCCTCCCCCAATAGCACTTCTAGCTTCCTACTCTGGCGAACTGGCCGAGTGCAGCGACTTCCTGCGACACGTCAACCTCTATGTCGAGATGCAACCGTTGGGACATCATCGGGCCATAATCCGTTTTCACCATGCACTTCGCTAAGGTGTTTGTTGTTGCAATGTCTGAACACCACTACAGCCTCCACCGCTCTGGGAAGGCCCTGGACTGTATTGCAGACGTCTGGGGCGCCAGAGTACCTTATGCGCAGGCTATCCAGAGGGCGTCGCACCACCTCAGAGTCCGCTCCAGAGTCCCGCCCCAGACCTTCGCCGAAGTTTTCTTGGCCTCACAGGTGTTCCACCCATACAAGTTCTGTGGTGTCCGCCACTGGCACCCGACCTTCCTCATGCCCCAGGTTTTGCATGCCTGTCCAAGACTTCTCTCTTCCAAACTGCCTCCACCCACCCTGGATGGGTTGCAATGCCTTCCACGGAGTGCCCTGGTCCACCTGTTGAAGGTGGACCAGGGGTGTCAGGAGCCAACCCTGGAGGAGGGGGTAATGTCAGGGAGCCACCAGTCACACTTTCCTCCAATGCTCACACTCTCACTGAGCCTCTCCCTCCTACTATTTACCTACACCTGTTCCCCATTTACCTGTCCCCTTTAAAAGGTTCCTATTCCCCTTTACTCACTGTCCGATCTACCAGTACGACTATAGATCACCTGGACTTCCTACCTCTCTGGTTCCCTGTGCTTTCAGACTTCCGGGCTTCCATGCTCCCTGTGCTTACATGCTCCGGGCTACACTTTTAAGGAGCACACAGACTAGTTTTTACTTGGGACTTATTTCTTTTATCCTTTGAACCTGGGTTTTTGTACTTGCTGTTTTCTAATTCAGACATTTTTTACCTGTTGTACACTACTGACTTTGGTGGCTATGTGACTGGAATGCTATGTGGCAATATGCATACCATTGAGACATGCTGCCATCTCTACCAACAGGACCCAAATGTATGGACTTATCATATGGAGTATTAGCTCTAAAATTCCAGTGTTTGATGTCATAGGATTTTGAGCAGCAGCTCTGCCTATGCTGTATGTAACATAGAAACAATGTTATTCAAAGAATGGCAGACACAGGGTCGTGCTGTATTTAAAAAAAATAAAGTTCACTTTCAGTTTGTCAAAAATGCGTTACCTTCTATGTCTGAGCTCACACAAGCAAGACACAGCTACAATGGAACTGTGTAATCATCACAGATGAGACCAATATAAGTGGTGTAGAGGCAAAAAAAGGTGACATGGTAGGTTAAACTCTCCAGAAAACTGATTGCCTCTCTTCAGCCTCCTGCTAGCTTTTACATCTGTATTGTTGGGAATACAAATAAAGGCAAAATGGTAGGTTAAAATCTCCAGGAACCTGATTGCCTCTCTTCAGCCTCCTGCTAGCTTTTACATCTGTATTGTTGGGAGTACACAGTTCCCTTTTAGGAACTCAAGCTCTGTTGGAACACTTTTGGAACGTGACCGCGTTGTCCACGCTCTGAAATAATGTGTGTAATCAGTCAAAATTGGACGTGGGCTAGGAAGTATAAAATGCACATGGAGTAAAGCCAGCACCAGCTTCTGCTTGTTCAGGAAGTGCTCTCTGTGTGTTAACCCCCTACAGGTAAGTGGTAAATATCCAAAAAGCAATCATTCCAACTGTGCACAAAGCACAGCCCGTGCATTGCTTGCTTGGTAGCGAGGCAAGCAAGATCGAATTTCGAGGGAGCCGGCTGCGGGTGCGTGCTTGCTGCACACATTCAGTACGTGCTGCACTCATTGCACCGTGCACTCCGTGCCAAAGTGATCTTTGAGGAGGGTGCTCTCCCTCGCGGCTCTGGGTTGTAGTGGGTGGTAGTGGTGGTAGTGGGTTGAAAGAGAGCAGTTATTGGGCGATGCCTCGGGTTGGAAAGAGACGCTGTCTGCACCTACTCCTGCACCTACAGGGTGTCACAACCTCCATTTCTGGGTCAATGCCCCAGGCAGAAGTATACGCTGGCCAGCTATCTCTCACCGGTGTTCCCGGGTTCCGGGTCGCCATGTAACGCTTACGACGGATGCATCCCTCATGGGTTGGGAAGCGGTGAATAATAATTTATGAATCTTTAGAATATTGTCAAGAGGAAGATATGAGACACCAGCCCTAACAACATAGAAGAAATGAAGGCCGCTATCAGAGCAACCTGGGCTTCCATAACATGTCCGCAGCACTCACATTTTGTGTGTGTGTGTGTGTTGTATTGTGTAGCATTTTATAATTTATTATATTTACCTATTTATTTTGACAGACATGCAGCATGCAGTAGTTTATAGTAACTTAAGCAGTTATTCATTTAATGTTGCACTGTACTTGTTTGAGAAGGTTTTGTTGATGGAGTTACTGACTGAATTTTTGTCTATATAAACTGCTTGATGATATTGAAAAAGGAGACATTTAGGGAAGAAACTTGATATGTTCTGTTTGCACAGAAGCTGATTGTGGATACGGAACTCTTTTTTCTCTACTATGCTTGGTGTTTTTAGCTATTTTCAGTACACTGTGCATATGGGTGTTTTGTACTTTCTCTTGTTCTTAATACAGACTTTTTCACCTGTTGTACACCTCTGCTCGGCTTTCTCTGGCTGCTGAAACACAACCCATGCCTAGACTGGTCCATGGGTAAAGTGTTAGAGTGGGGACCCTTCTGCCATTCCCACTTTTTAGCTCAGCCATCTGCCTCTGTTTCCCCAGAGACCTTGGACCTCAACTCCATCCTCTCAGTTTACTTCGACCTAGGACTAGTATTCAGCAAGGTAAATCTCAGAAACTTAAGAAAAAGAAGGAGCCTTAAAAACAAACACATGAAACAGGACACATGACTTAAACAAACAAGCCAAAAGACTGACACAAAAGGGGAATGTCTATAGGTTATGTATGTAAACCTAGTTCCCTGAGGGAAGGAGATGCTGCGTCATAACGCTTTTGGTCAAAATTGGACTGATTAAAAAAACGGCGGGGTGACCAGGAAGTAAAAAACACACATGGAGTAAGCCAGTGCAAGCTTCTGTAAAAGAGAAGGAAGCGCTGCAGGGTTCCTCAGGGAAATAGGGTTACCTACATAACCTAGAGACGTTCCCTTTCAGGAACTTGAGCTGCGTCAGAATGCTTTGGGAACGAGTGTCTAATCAAGCCAAACTGACCAGTCCCTGACTAGTGTGTATGAGCACAGCTAGGTCGGAGGACAGAGGGGCAAAGAGTGGCACTGAGGTTGTAAAACCGGGTGGACCCGCTCACAGCAGTGCAGATGACTTTCTCCAGGGACCCGTCCTGTGGCACTGCCGGTTCAGTTTTCCTTGTCTGCAGCCTGAAATGGAGGAGGGTAGAATGCCTGTAACCTCACAGGTTGTGGGACGACCGAGGGCATCTTGGGGATGTAACCTGTGTTAGGGTACAAAAAGGCACTGGCCATACCTGGAGAGACTCCAGAAGGAGGGGGCTACAGCAAGGGCCTGCAGATCTCCAAATCTCTTGAGAGCGCAATTGGCCAACAAGAATCTGGTCTTGATGGAGAGGTGCCTCCAAGATGCCTCGGCCAGGGGCTCAAAGGAGGCTCAGACAGAGCCCCCAACACGACAGCCAAGTCCCATCCAAGCACTCTAGGTCGAATCGGGGACATCAGGTCGCAGCAGACCTTCCTAATGGCCGGAAGGATAGAGACAATGCGGGCAGGGAAAAGCTGCATGCGCAAAGTAGTCGAATCCAATATGACACCGAGATAGCTGGTTCTCTGTAATGGACCAAGCACAGGCAAAAACGCAAAACCTTCATGTGAGCGAGATAAACATCTCGATGCCAGACTGCTAACTGCTCTGATCAAGCCAATATTAACCAATGGTCGATATAGTGAAGTCTCGGGGAGACCAGAGCCGCATCAACATATTTTGTAAATGTGCGGGGTGTGAGGGCAAGGCCAAATGGAATAACCAGATACCCGTAAGCTTTGACCCCGAAAGCGAACCATAGGAATTTCCTGTGAGAAGGAAGGATGGATACATGAAAGTATGCATCCTGTCAATCTACTGTGGAAATCCAGCCATTGGATATGATTTAAGGTATGATCTACTTAATGGTCAGCATCTTAAACCTGTGATGGTTCAGCTGACGTAGATCCAAAATAGGACGCAACCCACTGTCTTTTTCGGGAACTATGAAGTAGTGGCTGTAGAACCTGGACTCTCGTTTTGATGGAGGGACCACCTCAATGACCTCCTTCCTCAGGGGAGTGTTTACTTCTCGTTCCATGACCAGGGCGGCCATGGACTGGCCTCGGAGAGCCAGGTCCACCGTCCGGTGGAGCTCGTGAACTTCCCACATCCAGCTCATGCAGCCAGTCAGCCTGATAGGCCTACAGGACCGTCATGGTGTGCAGGGACGCAGCATCTTGAACTGCCTAGGCATAAGCCTTACCCATGAGCACCGGCGTATTACGCATGGGCTTCGGAGTAATGTCTGGGGTCTTCAGGAAGGAGGGGATCCCGGGAAAGAGATAGTTCGCAAGCGTCTCTTCAACCCGTGGCATCGCTCCATACCCCTGTTCTTTCCGCCCCATGACGTGTGAATACAGCGTCGACAGGGGCTGAAGTGGCTGGCTAAAAAAGGTTTGACCATGACTGTGACACCTGACTGTGCAGGTCGGGAAAGAATGGAAGACCCCGATGTGGAGGTTGCAACACTGGCATCAAAAAGCTCACGTGAAAATATTGTCCGACATTAAACCGGTCAGTGAAAATATTGTCCCACATTAAACCGGTCCGTGAAAATATTGTCCGACATTAATATAGTCCGTGGTGCAAAAAAGGTTGGGGACCACTGGTCTAGGTGACATTTGGTTTTTAGGTCGCATACTGTCCCAAGAAAGTGTTTGCAAAGCTTTTATCGCTTTGAATTTACAAGTGTTTATGATGGTTTGGTTATTTAAGGAATTTTGGTGAAACACTCAGGGAAGCATTCTGTAGTCAGAACTTCCCACACAGCCTCTTTGTGTCTCTATTGCCAGGTATAGTGATTCTTTAACAATTCTTTAGTAAACTGCATTGCTAAAATATTTGGTTTTATGCTTATCATGTTATGTTACTTTCTTCTATTATTTGTTTCAGATGTGACGTTTGTTTATTGATTATTGCCTGGCAAATAAATGTAAAATTCTTGATTAACTCCTAGTTCCTGAAATAATTTATATCTAGTTGATTATGTAGTCTGGTGTTACCGCAAATCCATGACCAGGATAGTACGAACTTAGGGGCTCATGAACGGATGGAGCATAGAGCACAACGTCTGGGACCTTCTGATTTTTAACTATTACTGACTTAGCAAGTTATAACTAAGTGGCTAAATACATTATTCTTAATGCATGAGCAATCATTGAGCGGCCTACTTAAAGAATATTAGTTTACCGTTATATCCTCTGACTAAGGTACAGTCTGGTGAGTTTGTGTCGGTGAGCATGTGTAGCGGCTATCACTGACTTAGCAAGTTATGGCAAAGTACCGTAATTTCCGGACTATAAAGCGCACCCATATATTTGCCGTACCCACTGAATTTTACAAATATTTTTATTTTTAACACAAATAAGCTGCACCTGTCTATAAGCCACAGGTGTCTACACTAATGTACTTTACACAGGCTTTAACGAAAGACACGTTACACACGGTGTAACGGGTTGAAATATGTTGCGCTTCCTTTAGGAGCATAGCGGTATTTTGGGAATAGCCTAGCACTGCATTTTTCCGCTATTACTGCATGTGTTCAAGACTAGGATTATGTCCTAATTATTTTCTGATGCTCATTTCTAAGTTTCTTTGACTAACCCGTAACGCTGTTGCCAAGAAAAATAAAAAAGCAAGAGTTTTGGAAACCTGTATGTGCTTATATGATTTCTGTTGCAACTGGAGTTAGTGAGCGCTTCCTTCACCCTGACTCAACGCGTTACAACGGCTTGTATCTAAACAGTAGCCGACCAAGAAAGTCATTGTTTACTGTCTTCCTCCTTTCTTTCACAACTATTTCTCTAGGGAGTTTATCTTTTGGCATCGTTGTGCGTTTAAAAATTACCTGATGGAAGTTTTTTCTCCCGAAGCCATGCAGCTCAGAACACAGGTGAGGTGCGTTTTTTCATTTGTCTAATGTTATGGGGTTCAGTTTTTTGGCTTGAAGTTTGTGAAACCAGGAAAAACCCAGGAAAGATTCATAAATTAGCCGCTTTGTTGTTTAAGCCGTGGGGTTCAAAACGTGGGGAAAAAAGTAGCGGCTTATAGTCCGAAAAATACGATAACTAAATCATTAGTTCTTTATGAATGAGCAAGCATTGAGCGGCCTACTAAAAGAATATTAGGTTACCGTTATGCATACCCTCTGACTAAGATTTGGACTGACCAATGTGCCTCCGTGAGCAGTCGTTAGCCAAGCACAAGGCTCTAATCAACTTCAGGTCCATAATAAATGAGTAATTGAAAAGAAGGAATGCTTAGAATAATCTATTCAAATTAAAGAAGAAGTACAACCAATAAGGTGATCAGCTTGAATTAAAGATATTTAAGTTAAATCTTTATTATAAATTGGAATTAGATTAGAGGTTAAAATTGGATTCATGTAACAAAGTGCAATCCATTTGAGTAATCTTTTACAGCCACGCAAGCAGGACTAACACGCAGCATACCTTCGCTCATATCAGTGGATTCAGTCATTGGGCCAATCGGTGGGCACCCTACAATTTTCTAAACAGGACAATGATCCTAAGCACACAGCCAAAATAACAAAGGAGTGGCTATAAGGCGACTCTGTAAAACCTGATTAAACATCTCTGGAGAGTTCTGAAAATGGCTGTGCACTGATGCTCCCTATACAACCTGATGGAGCTTAAGAGGTTTTGCTAAGAAAAATGGGAGGAACTGCCCAAAAATAGGTGTGCCAAGCTTGTAGCATGAAACTCAAAAACACTTGAGGCTGTAATTGGTGACAAAGGTGCTACAAAAAAAGTATTACAAAAACGCTGTAAATACTTATATACATTCAAATACACTTCTTTAACAATGTAATTATCGGGTATTGTTTGTAGAATTTTGAGGAAAATAATTCATTTAATTCATTTTGGAATAAAACTATAATATAACACAATTTGGAAAAAGTGAAGCACTGTGAATACTTTCCAGATGAACATAAATACCCACTGATTTTGACTTGCATGAATCTGCCTGTATTTATGTAATATTTGTTAAATGCTAATAAATATACTACACAAGCCTTAAATATACTACACAAGCCTTATGTTGGTATCCTTGAACTGAAGAATTACAAAAAGATTAATTTTTATTAAGCGCTTATTCAATGGCTATAAAATGTGTAAACAATCTACTAAAATACCGTACTTTCACTTGCAAAAAAACAAACAACACAAAAAAAAAAGAATATTTTAGAGGAAGTTGACAATTTAAGTTGAAAATTTTCAATTGCTTTTTGGCACTGCTGGTTAAGCTAAAGGTCTAATGATTAATTAAATAACTAATATAATAAGATTTGTATTAGTATTAGTAAAGTAATATTTGTATGGTATCCTTTTATGCAATCAAATAACAGTCACACTTGAAACAGCTTGTTGGTTATCACTAATTAGGATCCAAACTAATGGAACATTTTAATAATTAATGATAGTTATTTTCATAAACCATAATTGGCCACAGTGGTTTACTCAGAGTAGTCACATTGGGCCAATTTAATCTCTAATGAGAACGCTTGTTTAGAGACAGTCTTTAAAAAGTTAAAAACTTGGTAGAGAATTTTAAAGTGACAATGCTATATCCACCCTGGAGCCTTCCCATACGTGACATGCCCAAAAATCTTAGGCCTTCAAAATTTCATGTACAGTGGAAATAAGACCATCATTCCTAAGAGTATAATTAACCACAATGGTTAATGGCAGGGGTATGGTCACAGTATACGAAACACAATTTAGGCACCAGCTAGGATTTAATGATCTTTTGAAAAGCAATACTGGCTCAGATAAACATGAAAAAACATTATTTTCTCTAGACATTTAATGTGCTTTGACTGCAGCAAATTGGAAAAGGGAAAGCCAGTGAATGTGGAATTGTTGTTTTTAAAAGCCTATCTCCAGACAGGTCTATTCTCATTAGTAATTTTATCTGGCTTCATGAGACTACCATTAGAGTAAACCACAATGACTTATGTTCTAAAAAAATATTTACACGATCATTAATTATTAAACTAAGCCATGAATTTGTGTTTGGAAAACAGTTTGGCAATATGATCCATTTTACAAAAGTATTATTAACACTGCTGCTCTGAGCAGGATTAAGTCATTAGATTCATAAATAAATGATCTGACACAAAATGCTTTGACATTATTTGCTATTGTGAATAAATGAACAGATAGTCACTCATTCTTTCATTCTTTCTAAAACCACTTTTCAAAATTCATAGAGAACATACTCTGCATGTTGCAAGCAAATGATCCAATTTTCCTATAAAGGCACATAATTTGTAAGCAACAAGATATTTTTTACGTCTTTCTTTTACATTAAAGAATTTCAAAATGTATTATTCATATACACTGGTGATCAAAATTAGAGAACAATTCATTGACAATTGAACAATTCTGAAATAATGTCATCTTTACTGCTCAAGAGTTGAAGGAGTTTTTGTCCTGTCTATACCTTGCTACCAGAACACCTTTTCCACAAATTAACTAAGGCATTTAAAAAAAAAAAAATATTTAGCAGAAAACACACTGATCAAAATGAGAGAACAACAATGACTGTAGCATGTAAAAATATTACAACAAAATTTTCTGAAGGTTACAACAGTCAGCAATTAGTAGGAAGTGTACAGGCCTCTGCTCTGAATGACTTCAGCACATCTGCGGCCACAGGACAGCACTAGTCTCTAACACTGCTCTGGTGTGATTTTGGTCCACTCTTCTTCCAGTCTCCTCCACAGTTCGGTGACTGTAGTGGGTTTCTTGGCCATAACTTTGTCGCCAAGGATTTTTACAGAGGTTCTCTATTGGGTTGAGATCAAGACTCTGGGCAGGCCATGCCATTATTTCAATGTTTTCAGTTTCAAGGAACTGCTTTACCCGTTTTGCTGTGTGACATGGAGCGTTGTCCTACATGAACACTGCGGGCTGATTGAATGATGAACGCATAAAAGGACCCATATGTTGTTAAAGAAGGTTCTGATAAACATTTGCATTCACTCTGCCATGTAGCTGTATAAGAGGCCCAACTCCTGCTGCAGAAAACATGCCCCAAACCATGACACTTCCTCCTCCACTTTTCACTGACTTTACACATTTTGGGTTCAGTCTTTCTCCAGTTTGTCGCAGAACATAATGTTTCCCATCTGACCCAAATAAATTAAACTTGCTTTCATCACTGAAGTGAACTTTGGACCAGTTGTCCTCTGTCCACACAACTCGCACAACATAGCCTTTTGATTCTTTCTGCTAATAAGAGGTTTGGTCACTGCAGAGAGGGCTTTCAGTCCAAAAGCTCTTAAACGTCGAGACACTGTATGACGAGACCGATCCTTACTCTGCTCAGTGCTGAACTGGTGAGCAATTCCAGCTGCAGTAGGGAAACGATTGCCCATTGAGATCCTCTGCAGTATCCTGTCCTCTCTTGTATTTGTCTTCCATTGACGACCAGCCTTCTTGGCAGACTTGAATGAGTTTGTGATGTTGTAAAGATTCAATATTCTTGAAATCACAGATTTGGAATGACCAACTTGTCTTGCTATGGCTGATGGGGTCATCCCTTTGGCCATCATCTGGAAAAACTGCTGCCGGAGGCTTTCAGTCACTTTAGAACGGCCCACCTGCTAATTTTGATCAGCGTGTTTTCTGCTAAATAATGTTTTTTTTTTTAAATGCCTTAGTTATTTTGTGGAAAAGGTGTTCTGGTAAAATGGTATCGACAGGACAAAAACTCCTTCAACTGTTAAGCAGTGAAGATGACATTATTTCAGAATTGTTCAATTGTTTATAAATTGTTCTCTAATTTTGATCGCCAGTGTATTTTGCTCTGTTTTAGACACTTACAGACAGACTATATGGTCAGTAGGACCTTCAGTTTCTAATGATAAACCTTGTCATATCTGTGTAAAATCCCTGTGCCTCTACCAGTTTGCCATCTTTCCCATTGAGTTGTTTGGGATTTCAGTGATCTTCCATTATCTCATAGACGGACTCCTTCACTCACACAATTCATATACCACTCCTTATTTTGATGACAATCATTTATAGTATTGCATGGCAGCAGCATTTACAGCACCAGAGGGTTGTTCGGAGATTTACTGTACAGACCTCTGAAAAGTGTATATGCAAAAGCAAATTTCTGTCTGCCCAGTGGATAGACTTTCTGTACCAGCACCCATTTTTACTCTCCTTCCATTGATTAGTACTTCAAACACAGTGAGCAGGAATGGTTTCCATGCTGATCACAAACCTTTTCAATTTAGCGATCAGCTATGGTTTCCTACCCAAATCACATTCATGTCAAAAACTCTATGCTGAGAATGCTGACCCGTTTAAAATTCTCAGACAAATGGATAAGTTGTAATGTGTAATGCGCTCCCTGAGATCTCAAAACTTCTAGTAGTTCCTAGAATAGCAAAGTACACTAAAGGCGGTAGAGCATTTTTACATTTAGCTCCCAAACTTTGGAATAGTCTTCCTAACAGTGTTTGGGGTTCAGACACACTCTCCCAGTTTAAGTGCACATTAAAAACATATCTTTTTAGCAAAGCCTACACATAACACATATCACATCATAACCTTGTGCTCCAAAACATCTGATCACATGCACATTATCAACTTGTGCTGTTAATATCATGAACAGCAGCTACGCTAATTGCTCTCCACTGCTTCTCTTTCACTCTCCAGTGTTCTGTATTGTTGAAAGATTTATGTTCAAACTCTTGATGTCACCCAAATAAATATGGGTTCCCCTTTTGAGTCTGGTTCCTCTCAAGGTTTCTTCCTCATAACATCTAAGGGAGTTTTTCCTTGCCACAGTCGCCATGGCTTGCTCATCAGGGATAAATGCACACCATTCACCTTGACCACTAGACACATGAATACTGGGTTGAATGAGTTCCTACTGTTACCACACCTAATTTGAATAAAACTTTGCACAGCTATAGAACTAATTAGTTTACCAATGGGTCCGTCTTTGCCCCGGGTCAAAGCCCCGTGAAGTGACAGATCTGAGAACTGTTATCTCCAAGAAGATGTCCTGACCCGACCTTTGGAGGGATAACCAGGGGCGTGTAGAACAAATGCAATTAAAAATAAAATGATCCACATCAAATTGGCACCCTCATTAAATATTTATATTTAAAAGCTTGTGATAATCTTAGGATTGCTTAGTAACTACTGTTACATAATTCCCCCCCCCCCCACCATTAAAACAGTATAAATACTTGCAAAATAATTGCATTAACATTTAATGCTTTAGACCCTTTTTAAAAATACACGTCGTTTAGTAACCCGTTCCCCCACCCAAGAGTATTTTTGGCATTGTAATCTTTTTCTCATATTTCTTTATTTTACAGAAAAATGCAAAGAGAAGGAGAGAACGTTAGCTCAAGCAATAATTTGTTGCTTAATTTTTCAAAGAATACCTATGAGAAACTCTGCTTGTTGCAGATCTTGGTTGGGGTTTTCCTTTATGTAAACTGCTTAATGATATTCACATTTTTGAAAAAGAGGAGTTTTAGAGAAGAAACTCGATATATTTTGTTTGCACAAACCCTATTTGTGGACTCTGCTCTCATGCTGTTAACTGATTTGCTTTCGGTCGGAAATTACTTCCAGTATGTAATTCACAAAATTCCTTGCAGTATCATTTGTGCAATTTCAACCTTGCTTACCTGTTGCACACCGCTGACTTTGGTGGCTATGTGTCTGGAACGCTATGTGGCCATATGCATGCCTTTGAGACATGCTGACATCTCCACAAGCAGGACCAGATTATATGGGCTTTTAATTATATGGAGTATCAGCTCTATAATTCCATTGTACAATCTTATAGGATACTGGGGAGTAGCTGCACCTGCTTCCAAGTTCTCCTATGTGGTGTGTACTGCAGAGCTAATGTTAGAGGAAGCATGGCAGGCACATGGACGTGCTATCACTTTTATTATTGTTTTCCTTTTATTGATCATTATTATATTCTTTACCTACATCAGGATAATGATTGCAGCCAGATCCGCTTCAAATGAGAAAAGAAAGTCAACCAGTAAGAGTTTAAAAACTGTGCTGCTTCATGCATTTCAGTTGTTTCTGTGCATGATACAATTTTTAAACCCATATATAGAAATGGCATTTTGGAAGGTTGAGGAAAATATTTTTCGAAATGTAAGATATTCTCTGTTTATTGTTTTTCTGATTTCACCACGGTGCCTCAGTCCATTGATTTATGGTCTCAGAGATGAAAGGTTTTTCCTTGTTTTAAGACATTATGCTATGTGTGGTTCTGACTGCCTTTTCTCATCATTGCTTGAAATCAAACAAATAAAAATAAGACCGACTTAAAAACAACACCAAACGTAAACAAGTATACAAGTATTGTACATTTTAAATTGGTAGATTTAAAATACATAAATACATCAAATACATAATACATCCTAATTAACATGCCAAGTATAATAAAATAAATACCAAATATTTTTTACATCCCAGGTTTAACAAATATCATTGGTGTGAATAGTGAATTTAGTGTTGCAGCAATTACATTTAAAGTTCCCTTATTTTTTCGATAAATGCATTAAAGATATATTACAAATTGTTTTTTTATGTACTATTGTAAATAAAAAGTGGGTTTATGAGATTAAAAGATTATTGCATTCTATTTTTATTTATATTTTACACTGTGTCCCAACTTTCATGGAATTCAGGTTGTAGTTTTTTCATTGCTGAGATGTGATTTTAAATGCAGAACTGTTAAATTTGTTTATAAGCAGATTGCTTATATTAATTACAGTCCAAATTCAAGTTTATTGTTCTTAAGTTGCTCAGTAACTTAATGGATCTTCAGGCTGTTAATGTGGAACCATCCTCACCTGCACAGAGTAATCTACAGTTAAATACTTTATCCAGAGGTAGTGGATCAGGACATATTTGGCAGATGCCCTTCTACATAAGAACAAAGGGACAGGATCACTAGTCACTGGTACCTGAGAAGCATGTTCAACTTGACGAAGAGGGATGAAGAGAGTGAGAGAGAGAGAGAGAGAGAGAGAGAGAGAGAGAGAGAGAGAGAGAGAGAGAGAAAGAGAGAAAGAGAGAAAGAGAGAAAGAGAGAAGAAGAAGAAGAAGAAGAAGAAGAAGAAGAAGAAGAAATGTAAAGAGAGAGACATGGATTATTAATTTTCTTTATTGTTGCATAAAAGTTAAAGACACTGTCCAATGTGATCAGGGTGCAAGTAGGGACTCTGGCAAGATTATTAATATCAGGGGTCACCAACCTTTTTTAAACTGAGAGCTACTTTATGAGTACTGATTAATGTGAAGGGCTAACAGTTTGATACACAGTTTTCAGTTTGATCTGAAATAACAAATTTGCTTAATTTACCATTTATTATATGTTATCATTAATAATTAATGATATTCATCTATGTGAAGACACTGATCATGTTAATGATTTCTCATAATAATTATCAACAATGATTTAAATGTAGGAAACAGCTATTTTTAGAAAAGGCCCGCAGGCTACTCATGTGGTCCTTGCGGGCTACCTGGTGCCTACGGGCACCACGCTGGTGACCCCTAATCTATATAGTAATAACTAAAAGGGAGAGCCAGAAAGTAAGACAGACATGAGTGATCTGTGGGATTAAAGATGGCCTACCACGCCACTATCAACAAATCTGAGTAAACGGGTGAGAAGTGGGTGACAACAGTTTAAATCCAGATTTGTTCCTTTAACTAAGAAAAACCTATTGACAAAAGGCTTGATTAATTAAATGTTTTCAACCTAGAACAGAACAATGATACTGTGTGTGAGACCTGAACACTAATCGGAAGGCTGTTCCATGAATGTGCACTTTTGAAAAAGAAAGCTCTTACTCCTGCTGTAGTATGTACCTTTCAGTGTTGTATACTATTATAAGTAGTAGTACATTATAATTATTGTGACATTTAATTGAAAACAAATGTAGATAAATACTGTGTTTCAATTTGGTACCATTTTACATTCTTTGTACATATCTCATTTATTGTACACTTATATGTTTTATGTTTCTACATATATTGTGCCTTACACACACCTTACACATTCTATATTTTAATTTTTCACTTTAAACATATGTATATTGTTACTGTACTTTTTATTTTATTTTGTACTGTACTGTATTACTGTACATTTTACTCATAAGCTTCTGCACATGTTCACTGCCCATGGCCTATATATTCATCTGCTGTACATCTTTAACTACACTTGTCAGTTTGCACAAAGCTATTGTACTATTTGCATTGTGGAAATTAGATAAACCTAAATGTGAATACAACTGTAATGGGATGATAAAGTGTAGATCCAATTATGCAGTAAAAAACCCCGCCAGCCAATGAGTGAGTGGGCAAACATAGTTTATATAAGTGAATAATAAGTTAATAAGTGTGATTAGTAAACATTTTTATTTGATAGCTCCAAAACCCTCTGTGCTTCAAGGCAGGCTGTCATGGATTGTTGTGTGATCCCAACCTATGATGTGCAGTGGCTGATGGTTGTTGTAGTCCTGTGCTGCTACCAGTGCTAACTTGATAGAGGCACATGACAACCACACCACCAAAAAGAAGTTTTAGAAAAACTTGGAAAACCTCAGGAATAACTGTAATTAAGGATTTGGGGTGGGACTAGTCATGGATTGCTGTTATTTATTATGTTTTTTATTAGAATACTTTATTGATCCCACAGGGAAATTGTTATTTCTTCACATATACCAGCAAATTAGGAAGCTGGGGTCAGAGAGCAGGGTTAGCCATGATAAAGCCCTGGAGCACAAAGGGTTAAGGGCCTTGCTTAAGGATCAAAAAATTCTCAATATGGATCTCTTCTCCACATATCTGTTGAGATGCTGAATACCAGAAAGACAACATAGAGACAGGGAACCTGTCTTTTGTCTTTAGTCTGACGTGCAAGGAAGTCTCCAACCACAACAATTGAAGAAAATGTTTGACACCGCCTACATGTTTATCCCAGGAATGACATAGGCATAGGGATCCAGGGCCTCCCTTCGTACTTTATTGTTTAATTGTTAAATAAAACAGTAAGAGCATTTATTAGCGCAAAGGGCATCACATGATTTTGTATTTTTCATTTGTAGTGCCCTAAACCTGTGATAGGTGTGCAAAAGATTGTAACTGATCCACGTTAGTAAATTTTAATGCCTGCTGCATTGCCTTAAACAAAGTGGTCATGAGTGGCAAATGGTATTTCTTGATAATAATGCCATTGAGAATTCATTAGTCTTATGTAAGAATAGAGCATTTCATTTTTCCTCTCTACAAAGAAGAAGACAGCCCCAACTAAGAGGGTGGATGGAACTCCTGCCTAAGGTGTCCAGACTTAAAAACTTCTTACTTTACATGAGCAATGACCTTTTAATGTCATTGTTCTATTCTATTCTATTCTATTCTATTATATTCTATTATATTCTATTCTATTCTATTCTATAAGACAGTTATCAACCTGAATGACCATTTCCAAGAGGGCCTTTATTGTGGGTCTCAGGTGTCAGGTAGCAAGCTTATTCTTGAGCTGCTCAATGAGACCCTGCTTCAACATCAAAAGCACTTCTGGATTCCAGCCATTTAAAGTATACAGGGTTTGAAATTCTATTGTATAATGAGTCACTTATGTACCTGTGTCAGATATTAAACTGTTAGGTTGCTTCTTTCTAACGCCTCTCTATGTAGAAAAAAAGGTGTGGCTTTTATCTTGGCTTTTTAAGTTACGAAATAATAAGATCTAATCAGAAATGTTGTTTTAGATTTATTGAAATACAAAAACATATGTGCTTACAGGCAGTCTGACATGAGTAAGACACATTAAGGTGGGTTTAGTTTTATGGCACAAATATAAACTACTGTAGATAGACATTGCATATACATTCATTGTGGGGAGATCATTAGCTTGGCAATATCTTTTCACCTTAAATCTTTAAATATGTTGTAGTGTATGAATACTGCACTACAGTCATTTTGTATCCATTTTAACTGGGTTAGGGCCAGCAAGACATAACTGGGTTAGGGTTAGTAAGACATAACTGTATACATTTTTTGTTATACCAGCTGAGCATATTTTAGAAACAACACAAAGTTAAGGAGCTAAATAGCCAAAAAGAAAAATAATTTCAGAAAGTGATTTACATCCACAAAACACTAAGTTAAGTACCGTAATTTCCGGACTATAAAGCGCACCCGTATATAAGCCGCTGAATTTATATATTCTTTCATTTTATTTTATATATAAAATATATACTGAATTTTACAAATATTTTTATAAAAAAATATTATTAAGCCGCACCTGTCTATAAGCCGCACGTCTACACTAATGTACCTTACACAGGCTTTAATAAAATACAATTTCTTTTACTCCCGGTATCTGATGCCTGGTCTATCCATGACAGAAGTTCGGACCTTAAAGAAGATTGGCGGTTTTGATCCAAGAGTAGCTCGCAGCGACCTCTCCGGATCCAAAAATGGTGCTTTCACCATATTTAGCCCGACCTATTACAATAGATGGACACCAGAGTCAGCTGTGTGCATGTGTACGACCACCAGACACTGCTACAGTACAGGCATCATGCAACCAATAATCTGCATGATGATATTATCAACAACCTTCTCGACCTCGGCTTGCTGCGACCTCCGCCACAAAGACCAGGCCACCAGCCCTCGGTGTTACCTGATCGCTGTTCGAGGAAGTGTAAGCGCGGCAAGCGGGCGGGTGTCCATACTAGGCTAAATGCTAACTCTAGCTGGCCAGCTCTCCCGTCCATTCTTCTTTCCAACATCTGCTCCCTGGACAATAAACTGGATTATAAGCCGCCATCCAGCTAGATAGGCTAACCATGTGGTAAGACTCGTGGTGGTGGCGTGTGTGTTTATATTAACACGGAATGGTGTGAGAACTCTGTGCTTGTCTTATGCTACTACTTATCGCTAGTGGAGTTTGTGACTGTTAAATGTAGACCATTTTATTTACCACGGGAATTCACAACTGTTTACATTGTCGGAGTGTACATTCCTCCCAGTGCTAATGCTAAGGAGGCACTGAGTGAACTCTACAGCGCTATTAGCGATCTGCGGAATGCTCACCCTGACGGATTGTTTATTATCGCCGAAGATTTCAACCATGTGAATCTCAGGACTGTACTTCCTAAACTCCATCAGCATGTGGACTTTGCAACAAGAGGAGCGAACACGCTGGATCTTGTTTACACAAACATCCCCGGCGCGTATCGTGCTGAGCCCCGCCCCCATTTCGGATACTCAGACCACTGCTCTGTTATGCTAATTCCAGCATACAGACCGCTCATCAGACGCGTTTCTGAAACAAGTGAAAACCTGGCCAGAAGGAGCTACTTCTGCTATTCAGGACTGTTTTGAGTGCACTGACTGGGACATGTTTAGAGAGGCTGCAACCAATGGTGATTCCATCAACTTGGAGGAGTACACATCAACAGTGACTGGCTACATCAGCAAGTGCGTTGATGATGTGACCATCTCCAAGACCATCACTACACACTCCAACCAGAAGCCGTGGATGACTGCAAATGTGCGTGTGCTGTTAAAACAAAGAGACTCTGCCTTCAGATCAGGGGACAAGGCGGCCGTAAAAACAGCAAGGGCCAAACTGTCTCGTGCCATCAGAGAGGCGAAGCGCGCACACGCGAAGAAAATCTACGACCACTTCCAGGACAGCGGAGACACCCGGCACATGTGGCAGGGCATCCAGGTGATCACAAATTACAAGACAACATCACCTGCTTGTGACCATGACGCCTCCCTCCCAGATGCGCTGAACGACTTCTACAGCCGGTTTGAGGTACAGAACAACGTAAAGGCAAGGGAGACATCTCTCCTCCCACTGACCAGGTGCTCTGTCTAACCACAGCTGAAGTGAGGAAAACCCACGGAAGTCTGCTGGACCTGACAACATTCCTGACAGAGTGCTCAGGGAATGTGCAGAACAACTAGCAGATGTCTTCACTGACATCTTCAACATCTACCTGAGCAGTAACGTTGTTCCCACGTGCCTCAAGACAACGACCATCGTTCCTGTGCCAAAGAAATCGACTGTCTCCTGCCTCAATGACTATCGTCCCGTCGCGCTCACACCCATCGTGATGAAGTGCTTCAAGAGGCTCGTCATGAAGCACATTAAGACACAGCTTCCACCCTCCCTGGACCCCATGCAGTTTGCGTATCGTCCAAACCGTTCCACGGACGATGCCATCCCCACAACCCTCCATCTGGCCCTCACCCACCTGAATAACAAGGACTCATATGTTCGAATGCTGTTTATTGACCTCAGCTCAGCATTCAACACAATCATTCCTCAGCACCTGATCGAGAAGTTGAGCCTACTGGGCCTGAACACCTTCCTCTTCAACTGGATCCTGGACTTCCTGACTGGGAGACTCCAGTCAGTCCGGATCGGGAACAGCATCTCCAGCACCACCACACAGAGCACTGGGGCCCATCAGGGCTGTGTGCTCAGCCCACTGCTGTTCACTCTGCTGACTCACGACTGTGTAGCAATGCACAGCTCGAACCACGTCATCAAGTTTGCCGATGACGTGACCGTGGTGGGTCTAATCAGCAAGAATGACGAGTCAGCATATAGAGAGGAGGTGCAACGGTTAACTGCCTGGTGTGGAGCTAACAACCTGTCTCTGAACGTGGACAAAACGAAAGAGATGGTTGTTCAGGAGAGGTCAGAGCGACCAATCTCCACTGATTATTGATGGATCCTCAGTGGAGATCGTCAAGAGCACCAAATTCCTTGGTGTTCATCTGGCAGACAACCTCACCTGGTCACTTAACACCAGCTCCATCACGAAGAAAGCCCAGCAGTGTCTTTCTTCGCGTGTGCGCGCTTCGCCTCTCTGATGGCACGAGACAGTTTGGCCCTTGCTGTTTTTAAGGCTGCCTTGTCCCCTGAGCTCCCTCCCCCCATCCTGTCCATGTTCTACAGAGGGACCATTGAGAGCATCCTGAGCAGCTGCATCACTGCCTGGTTTGGGAATTGCACCGTTTCAGATTGCAAGACCCTACAGAGGATAGTGAGGACAGCTGAGAAGATCATCAGAGTCTCTCTCCCCTCTATCATGGACATTTACACTACACGCTGCATCCGCAAAGCACACAGCATCGTGGACGACCACACACACCCGTCACACACACTCTTTACAATCCTGCCCTCAGGAAAACGGTTCCGAAGCATTCGGGCCGCCACAACGAAACTGTGCAAAAGTTTCTTTCCCCAAGCCATCAGGCTTCTGAATACATAAAAATGAAACGGAACACACACACACTCACTCAATGTGTGTACCGAACTGTACAACCTGGACTAAACACTTAACACACACTCATCTCAATCCATTCCACAACCATTTATTTATTATTTATTATACTCGACCGTACTACACGCCGTAACTGCTGTTTTTTGCACATTTATCACTATTATACTGTTGACATTATGCTGTTTTTGCACCTTTGACTGTATTATAGTAAAATGTTTACATGCTGCCTTTTCACCTCTTGACTGCTGCTGTTCTTTTGCACTACATTGTTCTGTTTATATTTACTAGTTTTTACATTTTACATTTCACCGCGCACAGTACTGTATAATTTGAGTTTACAGTAGGTTTACTAGTCGGCGCTATATTGGTTTTTTGTCTTGTCTTGTCTTGTGTTTTCTGTCTGCACTGTTTGCACTAGGTTGCACTCGATGCACTTTATGTAGCTTGTGTTGTGTTGTAGCTTTATGTTGTCTAGTGTAGCACCAGGGTTCCCGGAGGAACGTTGTCTCGTTTTTACTGTGTACTGTGTACCACTGTGTATAGTAGAAATGACAATAAAAGCCTCTTGACTTGACTTGAAAAAAAAAATCTACCTCGATGGATCCCCAACCAGCTCAAGCTAGCAAGGCTGCACTGCTCGCCTCCTACAGCCCAATGGCACTGAGCACTCAGTTAAATGTGCCATTTTGCTTCAGTCACTTCTCAAGCTCTGCAGTGTGTGTATTTTTAGACCAATAAAAGACAATTACTCCCGGTTTCTTGAGCCTTGTCTATCCATGACACATAGAAGGTCATCCTCAGTGACATGAAAAAAAGAGGGAAATTTGTGTCTGTGAACATTAATCAATAGATTACATTTCATTATTATATCATGAAATGCAATGAGACTGGGCTGTAATATACATATACATATGTAGCTCTTGTAGTGTGCTAATATATTACTAATGACCTGATAGGACATTGTAATTATACTAAAAACTCATTAATGTTAAGCTTAAAATATACTTTAACTGTACATCTTGTTGTTCTAGGTCCTGGATGGGTGTTCCTTCTATACCTTCTATATAAACTGCTTGATGATATTCACATTTCTAAAAAAAAAGTATTCATTTAGGGAAGAAACTCTTTTTGTGGATACTGATTACATTTTGTTTGGTATCTTGTTTTTACTTGGGACCTATTTCTCCTATACTTTGAACCTGGGTTTTTGTACTTGCTGTTTTCTAATTTTTTACCTGTTGTACACCACTGACTTTGGTGGCTATGTGTCTGGAATGCTATGTGGCAATATGCATACCATTGAGACATGCTGCCATCTCTACCAACAGGACCCAAATGTGTGAACTTATTATCATATGGCGTATTAGCTCTATAATTCCAGTGTTTGGTGTCATAGGATTTTGGGCAGTGGCTCCACCTATTCTGTAAGTAACATAGAAACAATGTTATTTAAAGAATGGCAGACACAAGGTTGTGCTTCATTTAAAAAAAATTTCTAAATTCATATGAGTTTGTCAAAAAATGTGTTACCTTCTGTGTCTGAGCTCACACAAGCAAGACAAGCAACAATGGAATTGTGCAATCATCACAGTTGAGACCAATATAAGTGGTGTAGAGGCAAAAAAAAGAAAGCAACATGGTAGGTTAAACTCATTCATTCATTCATTCATTCATTCATTTTCTCCCACTTATCCGTAATTCGGGTCGCGGGGACAGCAGTCTAAGCAGGCTTCGACTGCTGCCCAATCCTCACAGCACCGTCCCTTACGGTCCCTCCTGCAGGTGGTGAGCCCACGGGAAGGCGTAGGTTAAACTCTCCAAAATAATTTTTTGCCTCTCTTCAGCCTATTGCTAGCTTTTACATCTGTATTGTTGGGAGAACACAGTTCCCTTTTAGGAACTCAAGCTGCGTTGGAACACTTTTGGAACGTGACCGCGTTGTCCACGCTCTAAAATAATGTGTGTAATCAGTCAAAATTGGACACGGGCCAGGAAGTATAAAATGCACATGGAGTAAAGCCGGCTCCAGCTTCTACTTGTTCAGGAAGTGCTCTGTGTATTTATCCCCTTCAGGTAAGTGGTAAATATCTAAAAAGCAAGCAATCGTTCCAACTGCGCACAAAGCACAGCCCGTGCGTCGCTTGCTTGGTAGCGTAGCCGGCTAGATCGGTTTCCGAGGGAGCCGGCTGCGGGCACGCGCATGCTGCACGCATTTGGCGTGTGCTGCACTCATTGCGCCGTGCATTTTGTGCCCAGAGAGTGTTCTTTGAGAAAGGTGCTCTCCCTCGCGGCTCTCCCTTGCAGCTTAGGTGCATCCTGTTTCCACTGATCATCCTAAAAATGTTTCTACAACTTAATTGGAGTCCACCTGTCCAACTCAGTTGATTAACATTATTAGAAAAGGCACACACTTGTCTATTTAAAGTTCCACAGTTAACAGTGAATGTCAGAGCAAAAACCAAGCCATGAAGTCCAAGGAATGCATTTACACCTCAGAGACAGGTTTGTGTCGAGGCACAGATCTGGGGATGAGTACAGAAATGTTTCTGCAGCATTTAAGGTCAGGAAGGTGATCAAGATCCCAGTGGATACTCTAAAAGAGCCCCAGAATTTCTCTGTGAAGAGAGAAGAACATCCATCTCTGCAGAACTCTACCAATCTGGCCTGTATGGTAGAGTGGCCAGATGAAAGCCACTCCTCAGGAAAAGGAGTGGCAGGAACTGGGAGACCAGTCAGGATCGAGGGAAAGATTAATGCAGCAATGTGCAGAGACATCCTTGATGAAAACCTGCACCAGAGCGCTCTAGACCTCAGACCAGTGCAACGGTTCATTTTGTAAGGATGGCCAGATCTGTTCATGATCCCAGGCTCCGAGAACTGCCATGCAACTTCTAGAGGTCAGACCCCGAGAACTACCATGCAAAAAAAAAATAAACCTCCTAATATGAGGAGAGGATCTCTTTGATCTGAGGAGAGAAAGCCATCTGTTCAGCTGCCCAGTCACCCATTCTTGCCCCCTCTTTCCCTCCTGGGGAGATGGTAGTGTCATGGAAAGGTCCCAAAATTCAAGCTACTTTACTTGCATAATGTAATAATTGCATTTTAGAAATGCATAGATTTTACCTTCACATGTTTGGTATCAGTGTAATTGTAAATATGACTCCCATATCAGTAGAACAGCCCTCAGGTTTGGGGAAATTCTGTCCTACTGGCATAAGGGTTGCCCCAAAAAAGATCCTTACCAGGTGGTTTAGGTCAGTGGTCCCCAACCCCCGGGCCATGGACCGGCAACGGGCTGCACAGAAAGAATACATAACTTACATTACACTGAAACCTCGGAGCTGCTCAAAACGCTAGTTTTAACATTTCTAATCAAGGTTTATCTCATTAAAATTGTCTAAAAAATGCTTAAAATAGTCTAATAATTAAGTGTTATGGAGTAAAATAATGTTATTTACTCATTTAAATCGATTTCGTATAGTGTTCTTTGGGTTTTTACTGCGTTGGAAGGGGCGTATCAAAAGGTCGCGAAAATTCGGAACTCGCGACCGGTCTTGGTCCCTAACCCTCGCGAGCTTCGAGGTTCCACTGTATATCCGTTTTATTTATTATCTGATTCTGAACGATGTTTTATTTTGGAAAATTACCTGATTCTTTCTGCCGAATCTGTCTATGACTCACTCTTGATGCATGTCAAGATGCCTCGGTCAGATGTCTTACCTACATCCTCTACCTACTTAAAGAGGCTGCTCCGGCCCAAAGCACAATAATACATTACTGCTAAATTCAAACCCCCAAGCTAGCAAAATGAACAAATGACAGTGAATTCACGATTATCATTATATTTAGAAAATACCAGTTTTTATGCTGGTCGTGTCATTTTATTTTATTGCATTTTTCCACCACACCCTAAAAGGCCGGTCCGTGAAAATATTGTCTGTCATTAACCTGGTGTAAAAAAGTTGGGGACCACTGGTCTAGGTGACATTTGCATTTTAGGTCACATCCTGTCCCAAGAAAGGGTTTGTAAAGCTTCTATCACTTTGAATTTACAAGTATTTACGATGATTTGGGTATTTAAGGAAATTTGCCAAAACACTCAGGGAAGCATTCTGTAGTCAGAACTTCTCTCTAAAAAGATTAGCATAGTAATAGGGCAAAGGCAAAAAGACAGTCTAAAACAGTCCAGGGTCAAGGCACAGGCAAACAGAGCAATGCAGGGAGACAAAACTAAAACCGAAAAAACAGTCCAAAATATCAAAAGCCGGCAAACAGAACTATGAGGGGCAGAGCAGAAACAAAAACCGACAAAATAGTCCAGAGTTTAAACCAGGTAACTAGGGAGGCAGAACAGACCAGGGGTCAAGAACAGGAGCAGGAACAGGAGCAGGATCAGGATCAGGCAGAGTAATCCCAGAGGCTAAAAAGCCGGTAAGATAATCTGGCCCAGAGCTAAAGTCTTGGTTGTCCTTAAATACCGGGAGGCTTGGGAAAAACGGCAAGATTGGCGTCAACCCGGAAGTGCTTACCGCGGAACCAGAAGTGCACGCCGCCAACCCGGAAGCTGCCCCAAGCATTTTTTTTGGCTGATGTGATAAGGGGGAGCGTCGCCCTCCGCAAAGGTCTGAGGCAGAGCCACGCCCTCCGCAGAGGTCTGGACAACGTTGTCAGAAAAATCCGGGGGTGGAGCAACGTCGTCAGCCAAGATTACGCCCTCGGCGGGACTCTGGAGCGGAGCGGCGCCCTCGGCAGGACTCTGGAGCGGCTTGGGGGCAGGCTCGGCAGACAGGCTTGGGGGCAGGCTCAGCAGGGCAGACAGGTTTAGAGGTGGAGCGGAGTCGGAAGAGCAGGGCCGCGTCAGCAGTCAGGCAGGAAGGCTGTGGTTAAGCAGCCCCCCCGCAGAGCTCAGGGGCCGGAGAGACAGCCGCTTTAGCAGGTTGTTTAATATCATATGGTTTGCCACTGATTGTTCATGACTCACCCGGAAATACTCATCTCTCTGCATGGGGCTGAGCTTTAGAATGTCCACCATCATGGTTGGGTCCCTGAATTGTCGGTCTGCGGCCGGAGCAAGCCCAATGCTTCAGTGCATCTGCTGGGTCCATCATTTAGCCAGATTATTCTGTCAGAGAGCACGGGTGCAGGGCTAGGTGAGTAAGGACCTAAAGGACACATTTAAAACAGCTTGTTGGTTATCACTAATTAGGATCCAAACTCATTGAACATTTTAATAATTAATGATAGTTATTTTCATAAACCATAATTGGACACAGTGGTTTACTTAGAGTAGTCGCATAGGGCCAGTATAATCTCTAATGAGAATGCGTGTTTAGAGACATTCTTTAAAAAGTAAAAAATTTGGTAGAGAATTTTAAAGTGACAATGCTATATCCACCCTGGAGCCTTCCCCCCATTACATGCCCCAAAATCTTAGGCCTTCAAAATTTAATGTACAGTGGAAATAAGACTATCATTAGCCACACTGGTTTATGGCAGGGGTATGGTCACAGTACACAAAACACAATTTAGACACCAGCTAGGATTTAATGATCTTTTGGAAAGCATTACTGGCTCAGATAAACATGAAAAAAAAATTTTTTCTCTAGACATTTAATGTGCTTTGACTGCAGCAAATTGGGAAAGGAAAAGTCAGTGGATGTGGCATTGTTGTTTTTAAAAGCCTATCTTCAGACAGGTCTATTCTCATTAGTAAGTTTATCCAGCTATATGAGACTAACATTAGAGTAAACCACAATAACTTATGTTCTAGGAAAATATTTACACGATCATTAATTATTAAACTGAGCCATAGATTTGTGTTTGGAAAACAGTTTGGCAATATGATCCATTTTACAAAAGTATTATTAACACTGCCATTAGATCAAGTCATTAGATTCATAAATAAATGATCTGACACAAAATGCTTTGACATTATTTGCTATTGTGAATAGATGCACAGATCAGAATCTGTGGTTTATTGGCCAAGTGTTTTGACACACACAAGGAATTTGGTTCCAGCTGTTAGTGACTCTCAATAGTACAGATATAAATAAAACCTATACATGACAAAACAGACAAGGCAAGACAAAAACAGACTATACAAGACAATACAGACAATGTGAGAAATAGTCACTCATTCTTTCTAAAACCACTTTTCAATATTCATAGAGAACATACTCTGTATGTCGCAAGCAAATGATCCAATTTCCCAATAAAGGAAGTAAGCAACAATATTTTTTACATCTTTCTTTACATTAAAGATTTTCAGAATTAATTTGTCATATATTGTTCTCTGTTTTAGACACTTATAGACTATATGGTCAGTATGACCTTCAGTTTTTAATGATAAACCTTATCATATCTGTGTACAATCCCAGTGCCACTCGAAAGACCAGTTTGCCATCTTTCCCAATGAGTTGTTTGTGTGCAAGTTCTAATTGCCACGTTACTGAAGTATTGCTCGCTCTTTACAATATCCTGATTTAAGGATAATGGATGTGCCACCAGCTATCATAATAGTGTTGGATCCCTTCTTATAACATCCATCAATTAAACTAATTACTTAAACTTACTAAAAATATTGCCACATCTCTACAAATTCCTTAACCACTAGACTCTTGACCACTGGGTTGAATGAGTTCCTACTGTTACCACACCTAATTTGAATAAAACTTTCCACAGCTATAGAACTAATTAGTTTACCATTGGGTCAGTCTAGGCATTGGGCATACCAGTTTATTTCCATGTATTAAAAGTTCAGAGTTTTGCACAGGCCATGACTTTTTGCACCTTTGGGGGATACTGTCATGCTTGAACAGTTATGAACCAGGCTTTTTAGTTTTTAGCAGGTGCAGCCCCAACCCCAACCCAGCACTTCGTACCGCCAAGTGCAGAGACAGAGCATCACCCTGTGCGGGATCCCACGCAGCGCCTTGGGTCAAAGCCCCGTGAGGTGACAGATCTGAGAACTGTTATCTCCAAGAAGAGGTTCTGACCCGACCATTGGAGGGATGTAGCACTGCTTTTTTCGTAGAACTGAGCCATGAAATGGGCTTCAGGGCACGACCAGCTCCACCGAGCTCCCTTCTCCGGCATTGTTGCGGACCAGGGGGTCTTGTTTCTAGAAATGCTCATTAATGGGAATTTAAGTGATTATATTTATTAAAAGGGAAATTTTACTGCCTCTAGCATACATTTGGAAAAAGAATAGAAAAATTATTTGTCAGTGAATTATCAAATTCCCAGAAAATGCACAGGCTTTGATAGAAGCAAAGTATTTGCATTTCTCCTATGCATTTAATGCATTCAGTGAGTTTAGTATCTCAAAAAATGTCCACTATATAAAAAAGCTGCACTGTACACAAAAAGGCAATCAAGATACCTTGCAATTTGGATTTAGCACTATGTAGAAAACTTTTAACTGCTACACATAATGTTTACAAGTAACGTGGTACTTTATCCCTGAAAATGCTGCTCATTTTAAACATGACAGAGTCTTTATTAAACTTCCCACAGTTATGGAACTATATAATTTCATGTCTAACAATTATGTAATACCAATTAATTTTTTTGTATTGACAACAGCTCATCTTTAAATTAACCATATCCTAAGGGAACTGTCTGCATTCCTCAAGTACTTTCAAAGACCCAATGGGTACGCACTGAAATAACAGATTGCATTTGTATGTAAATTCCTATCTAAATGCACAAGAAGTTGAAATTAGAAAAAAGTTTCAATATGTAATGGTAGTAATTGTATGTTTGTAATTTTTTTAACTATAAGAACAAAAGCAATTAAGAATAAAATGTTCCACATCAAATTGGCACCCTCATTAAATATTTATATTTAAAAGCATGTGATAATCTTAGGATTGCTTAGTAACTACTGTTACATAATTTTCCCCCCTCACCATTAGAACAGTATAAATACTTGCAAAATAATTGTATTAACATTTAATGCTTTAGACCCTTTTTAACAATATACGTCGTTTAGTAACCCGTTCCCCCAACCAAGAGTATTTTTGGCATTGTAATCTTTCTCTCATATTTCTTTAATTTACAGAAAAATGCAAAGAGAAGGAGAGAACGTTAGCTCAAGCAATAATTTGTTGCTTAAAATTTCAAAAAATTCCTATGAGAAACTCTGGTTGTTGCAGGTCTTGTTTGGGGTTTTCCTTTATGTAAACTGCTTAATGATATTCACATTTTTGAAAAAGAGGAGTTTTAGAGAAGAAACTCGATACATTTTGTTTGCACAAACCCTATTTGTTGACTCTGCTCTTATGCTGTTAACTGATTTGCTTTCGACTGGAATTTACTTTCAGTATGTCATTCACATAATTCCTTGTAGTATCATTTGTGCAATTTCGACGTTGCTTACCTGTTGCACACCTCTGACTTTGGTGGCTATGTGTCTGGAACGCTATGTGGCCATATGCATGCCTTTGAGACATGCTGACATCTCCACGAGCAGGACCAGATTATATGGGCTTTTAATTATATGGAGTATCAGCTCTATAATTCCATTGTATAATCTTATAGGATACTGGGGAGCAGCTGCACCTGCTTCCAGGTCCTCCTATGTGGTGTGTAGTGCAGACCTAATGTTAGAGGAAGCATGGCAGGCACATGGACGTGCTATCACTTTTATTATTGTTTTCCTTTTATTGATCATTATTATATTCTTTACCTACATTAAGATAATGATTGCAGCCAGAACCGCTTCAAATGAGAAAAGAAAATCAACCAGTAAGAGTTTAAAAACTGTGCTGCTTCATGCATTTCAGTTGTTTTTGTGCATGATACAATTTTTAAACCCATATATAGAAATGGCATTTTGGAAGGTTGAGGAAACAATGTTTCGAAATGTAAGATATTCACTGTTTATTGTTTTTCTGATTTCACCACGATGCCTCAGTCCATTGATTTATGGTCTCCGAGATAAAAAGTTTTTCCTTGTTTTAAGACATTATGCTATGTGTGGTTGTGACTGCCTTTTTCCATCATTGCTTGAAATCAAACAAATAAAAATAAGACCGACTTAAAAACAACACCAAACGTAAACAAGTATACAAGTATTGTACATTTTAAATTGGTCGATTTTAAATATACATCTTAATTAACATGCCAAGAATAATAATTAATTACCAAAAATTTTCACATCCTAGATTTTAACAAATATTTTACATTGATGGTTTAAATAGTCAATTTAGTGTTGCAGCAATCAAATTTAAAGTAACCTTTTTTAATTTATTAAAATGCATTAAAGATATATAACACATTTGACATTTTATTAATGTTCTTTTGTAAATAAAAGTGGGTTTATGAGATAAACAAATTATTGCATTCTATTTTTATTAATATTTTACACTGTGTCCCAACTGTTCAAGTAGTTTATAAGCAGATTGCTTATATTAATTAAAGTCCAAATCCATGATCATTGTTCTTAAGTTGCTCAGTAACTTAAAGGATTTTCAGGCTGTTTATGTGGAACCATGGTCACCTGCACAATCTACAGTTAAAGACTTTATCCAGAGGTAGTGGATCAGGACATATCAGGCAGATGCCCTTCTACAAAAGAACAAAGGGACAGGATCACTAGTCACTGGTACCTGAGAAGCATGTTCAACTTGATGAAGAGGGATGGAGAGAGAGAGAGAAAGAGAGAGAGAGAGAGAGAGAGAGAGAGAGAGAGAGAGAGAGAGAGAGAGAGAGAGAGAGAGAGAGAGAGAAAAAGGCTTGATTAATTAAATGTTTTTAACCTACAACAGAACAATGAGACTGTGTGTGAGACCTGAACACTAATCGGAAGGCTGTTCCATAAATGTGCACTTTTGAAAAAGAAAGCTCTTACTCCTACTGTAGTGTGTACCTTTCAGTGTTGTATACAACTATAAGTAGTAGTACATTATAATTAGTGTCAATTAATTGGAACCAAATGTAGATTGAATATATACTGTATTTCAATTTGGTACCATTTTATATTTTTTGTACATATCTCATATATTGTACACTTATATATTTTATGTTTCTACATATATTGTGCCTTATACACACCTTACACATTCTATATTTTCATTTTTCACTTATATATATATATATATATATATATATATATATATATATATATATATATATATATATATATATATATATTGTTACTGTACTTTTTTATTTTATTTTTTACTGTACTGTATTACTGTACATGTTACTTAAAAGCTTTTGCCCATTTTTACTGCCCATGGACTATATATTCATCTGCTGTACATCTTTAACTGCACATGTCAGTTTGCACAAAGCTATTGTACTATTTGCATTGTGGAAAGATGTAAAAATTCATTAAACCTAAATGTGAATACAACTGTAATGGGATGGTTAAGTGTAGATCCAACCATGCAGTAAAAAACCCGCCGGCCAATGAGTGAGTGGGCAAACATAGATTTTATAAGTGAATAGTAAGTTAATGAGTGTGATCAGTAACATTTTTTATTTGATAGCTCCAAGACCCTTTGTGCATCAAAGGCAGGCTGTCATGGATTGTTGTGTCATCCCAACCTATGATGTGCAGTGGATAATGGTTGTTGTAGTCCTGTGCTGCTACCATTGCTAACTTGATAAAGGGCACATGACAACCACACCACCAAAAATAAGTTTTAAAATAACTTGGAAAACCTCAGGCATAACTGACCTGGAGTTGGGGTGGGTTCCTCCAGGAAAATTGTTATTTCTTCACATATCCCAGCGATGTAAGAAGATGGGGTCAGAGCGCAGGGTTAGCCATGATAAAGTGTCCCTGGAGCACAAAGGGTTAAGGGCCTTGCTCAAGGATGAAAAAATGCTCAAGATGGATATCTTCTCCACATATCTGTTGAGATGCTAAGTACCAGAAAGACACCATAGAGAAAGGGAACCCAGTTAGTCTTTAGTCTGACCTGCAAGCAAGTCTTAAACAACAACAATTAAAGAAAATGTTTGACACCGCTTCCATCATGTTTATCCCAGGACTGACATAGGCATAGGGATCCAGGGCCTCCCTCCGTACCTAATTGTGTAATTGCTAAATAAAACAGTAAGAGCATTTATTAGCACAAAGGGCATCACATGATTTTGAACATTTCACTTGTATTGCCCTAAAAGTGTAATAGGTGTGCAAATCAGATTGTAACTGATCCACTTTAGTAAATTCTAATGCCTGCTGCATTGCCCTGAACAAAGTCATGAGTGGCAGAAGATGGCATTTCTTGATAAAAATGCCATTTAGAATTTGTTAGCCTTATGTAAGAATAGAGGATTTCATTTTTCCTCTCTACAAAGAAGAAACCAGAACTCCTGGGTTCCTAGACTTGAAAACTTCTTACTTTACATGAGCAATGACCTTTTAATGTCATTGTACTATTCTATTCTATTCTATTCTATTCTATTCTATTCTATTCTATTCTATTCTATTCTATAAGGAAGTTATCAACCTGAATGACCATTTCCTAGAGGGCCTTTATTGTGGGTCTCAGGTAGCAAGCTAATCCTTGAGCTGCTCAGTGAGACCCTGCTTCAACATCAAAAGCACTTCTGAATTCCAGCCATTTAAAGTAGACCGGGTGTGTAACCTGTGGAAGAAAGAATACTTTGGCAGGGGCACTAAAAATACTTCCTATTGAAATACATTACATAGTGTCAGGGAGCTACCAGTCATGCCTCCCTCCAATTCTCACACTCTTACTCAGCCTATCCCTCCTACTAATCACCTACACCTGTCCTCCTCCTACTAATCACCTACACCTGTTCCCCATTTACCTGTCCCCTTTATAAGGTCCCTATTCCCCTTTGCTCACTGTCCCATCTACCAGTTAAGACCATAGATTACCTGGACTTTCTACCTTTCTGGTTCCCTGTGCTTCCTTGTTTCCAGGCTTCCAAGCTCCCTGTGCTTACATGCTTACATGCTACTGGCTACACTTCTAAAGAGCAAGCACTTAAGTGTGCACCACTACAGCCTCCACCGCTCTGGGAAGGCCCCGGACTGGATTGCAGACATCTGGGGCGCCAAAGTACCTTATGCACAGGCTATTTAGAGTTTCGTCAGGAGCCTGGGTTTCAGTTTGTCTGTCCCTGCAGCCTACCTAATCCCCAGTCTCCAAGCCTCACTGGGGGCATCGCCCAGCCTGGGGTTTTCTCTGGGGATGCTGCTCCGCCCCTGAGCCCCAACCTTCCTCCTGCCTCAGGTTTTGCATGCCTGTCCTAAACTTCCCTCCTCCAGACCACCACCACCCACCCTGGATGGGTTGCGAGGCCTTCTTCAGAGTGTCCTTGTCCACTTTTCGAAGGTGTGATTGGGGCATCAGGAGCTGTCCCTGGAGGAGGGGGTAATGTCAGGGAGCCACCAGTCACACCTCCCTCCAATGTGCATACTCTCACTCAGCCTCTCCTGCCTACTAATCACCTACACCTGTCCTCCTACAACTAATCACATACACCTGTTCACCAATTACCTGACCCCTTTATAAGGTCCATTTTCCCCTTTACTCACTGTCCGATGTAGCAGTTATGATCATAGATCACCTAGACTTCGTACCTCTCTGGATCCCTGTGCTTTCAGGCGTCCAGGCTTCTCTGCTTTTCGTTGCTTCCATGCTTCTGGCTACGCTTCTAAGGAGCACTCAGTTAAGTGTGCCATTTGGCTTCAGTCACTTCTCAAGCTCTCCAGTGTGTGTATTTTTAGACCAATAAAAGACAATTACTAGTTTCTGAAGCCTGGTCTATCTGTGACACATAGAAGGTCATCCTCAGTGACATGAAAAAAGAGCTAAGTTTGTGTCTGTGAACACTAATCAATAGATTACATTTCATTACTATATCATGAAATGCATTGAGACTGGGCTGTAATATACTAATGTAGCTCTTGTAGTGTGTTCTGCTAATACATTTCTAATGACCTGATAGGACATTGTAAATATACTGAAAACACATTAATGTTAATCTTAAAATATACTTCAACTGTACATCTTGTTGTTCTAGGTCCTGGATGGGTGTTCCTTCTATATAAACTGCTTGATAATATTCACATTTCTAAAAAAGTGCGCATTTAGGGAAGAAACCCTTTTGTGGATACTAATTAAATTTTGTTTGCTGACCTGTTTTTACTTGGGACTTATTTCTCTTATCTTTTAAACCTGGGTTTTTGTACTTACTGTTTTCTAATTCAGACATTTTTTAACTGTTGTACACCACTGACTTTGGTGACTATGTGTCTGGAATGCTATGTGGCAATATGCATACCATTGAGACATGCTGCCATCTCTACCAACAGGACCCAATTGTATGGACTTATTATCATATGGAGTATTAGCTCTATAATTCCATTGTTTGGTGTAATAGGATTTTGGGCAGCAGCTCCACCCATGCTGTATGTAAAATAGAAACAATGTTATTCAAAGAATGGCAGACACAAGGTTGTGCTGTTTGTTAAAAAAAAAAATGTTTCTATATTCACTTTCAGTTTGTCAAAAATGTGCTACCTTCTGTGTCTGAGCTCACACAAGCAAGACACAGCAACAATGGAACTGCGCAATCATCACAGATGAGACCAATTTAAGTGGTGCAGAGTCAAAAAAGGTAGGCAACATAGTAGGTTAAGCTCTCCAGCAAACGGATTGCCTCTCTTCAGCCTCCTGCTAGCTTTTACATCTGTATTGTTATGAGTACACAGTTCCCTTTTAGGAACTCAAGCTGCATTGGAACGCTTTGGGAACGTAACCACGTTGTTTACTCTCTGAAATAATGTGTGTAATCAGGTAAAATTGGACGCAGGCCAGGAAGTATAAAATGCTCTCTGTGTGTTTATCCCCTGCAGGTAAATGGTAAATGTCCAAAAAGCAAGCAATCGTTGCAACTGTGCAAAAAGCACAGCCCGTGCGTCGCTTACTTGGTAGCGTAGCAGGCTAGATCGGTTCCCGAGCGCATGCTGCACTCATTTTGCTGTGCACTCCATGCCCAGAGAGTGCTCTTTGAGGAGGGAGCTCTCCCTCGCAGCTTTGGCCCTGCTGTTGCTGAGGCAGGCGGCGTCAGATGTTGTGGGGCTCACAGGTGGATATGGGCTTGGAGACGGGCTTGTACATTTCTCCCGCCTCATCTTCCAGGTCCAGTGTTTACTCTCTGGTTCGAAAGGACGCCGTTCACCAGTTTCTTTCCTTTAGTTAAAGCATCACTGCGCTTCGCTTCTCTTCCTCCGAGGGAAGAGCCAATGGACTCCCAGCCTGTGCTGTATGAGGAGCTCCTAGAGGTAGTGACTTGTGCTGCAGCACTACCTTCAGGCTGGGGTATGCCTTTTCCCTGATCTGCACACTGAGGTGTCCAGATTCTGGGACAGCCCATATGCGGCCCATCTCTTCACCCCACATGTCTTGCTGTATGCCAACGTAGTGTGGATGAAAGAGAGCGGTTATCGGGCATTAAAGAGAGCGGTTATTGGGCGATGCCTCGGGTTGAAGAGACGCTGTCTGCACCTACTCCTTCACCTACGTCACAATTGCCATGTCAGGGTCAATGCCCTGGGCTAAAGTATACGCTGGCCAGCTATATCTCTCTCCGGTGTCCCCGGGTTCCAGGTCGTCGTGTAACGCTTACGACGGATGCATCCTTTGTGGGTTGGGAACCGGTGACTGATAATCTATGAATCTCTGGAATATTATAAAGTAGAAATATATGAGACACCAGACCTAACAACATAGAAGAACTGAAGGCCACTATCAGAGCAACCTGAACTTCCATAACACGTCCCCAGCATCTCAGGCCAATCGCCTCAAAGGGAGCCCCTTGAGTATTGAGTTCTGTACATGTTTATACTTGTCAGTAGTCCAACTTTTTGGTGTTAAAATCTTTTTTTTTTTTTTTTTTTTTATTTATTTATTTTTTTTTATTGGTCCTAAGTAATATTCTAATTTCCTGAGATACTGTTTGGGTTTTCATTAGCTATAAACCATACTCATCAAAACTAAAAGAAATAAACACTTGAAATATATCAGTCTGTATGTGATGAATTACTAAAATAAATTAACTTTTTAATGATATATATAATTTATTGAGATACACCTGTAAGCAATGTCACAAAATAGTCTATTGTTTTTAAAGCTAACATTGGTAGATCTTTCATCATAATGAACTATAAAATCCACCCCCTTACCATGAGAAGAGTATAAATACAAGAGCGCTATTATAATTAAGATAATATTGACTCACACTACATCATTAGTTTCCCCACAGACACAAGTGTTTTTATTGTGTGTGTGTGTGTGTGTGTGTGTGTGTGTGTGTGTGTGTGTGTGTGTGTGTGTGTGTGTGTGTGTGTTGTATGGTGTAGCATTTTATAATTTATTTTATTTACCTATTTATTTTAACAGCCATGCAGCGTGCAGGAGTTTATAGTAACTCAAGCAGTTATTCATTTAATGTTGCACTGTACTTGTTTGAGAAGATTTTGTTGATGGAGTTACTGACTGGAATTTTTGTCTATATAAACTGCTTGATGATATTCACATTTATGAAAAAGGAGACATTTAGGGAAGAAACTCGATATGTTTTGTTTGCACAGACACTGATTGTGGATACTGCACTAATTTTTTTCTCTACTATGCTTGGTGTTTTAAGTTATTTTCAGTACACTGTGCATATGGTTGTTTGTACTTTCTTGTTCTTAATACAGACTTTTTTTACCTGTTGTACACCTCTGACTTTGGTGGCGATGTGTCTGGAACGCTATGTGGCAATTTGCATGCCTTTGAGACATGCTGATATCTCCACAAGTAGGACCAGATTATATGGACTTATTACCATATGGACTATCAGCTGTATAATTCCAGTGTTCAGTGTTATAGCATTTTGGGCAGTAGCTCCACCTGCGGCTCTTTTCTCCTACGTAGTGTGTAATGCAGAAGTCATGATAATTGAAGAGTGGCAAGCACACGGTCGGGCTGTAATTTTCATTAACCTTTTCCTTTTTGCAGTCATAATCATTGTGTTCACCTACATTAAGATAATGATTGCAGCCAGAGCTGCTTCATCTGAGAAAAAGAAATCAACCAATAAGAGTCTCAGAACTGTACTGCTTCATGGTGTTCAGCTCTTTCTGTGCATGATACAGTTTTTTAACCCATATATAGAAATGGCACTTTACAAAGTTGATGAAGCGACACTTAGACATGTAAGATATAGCAATTTTATTGTTTTTTTGTTTTTACCACGTAGTCTAAGTCCATTGGTTTATGGTGTCAGAGATGAAAACTTTTTCCTTGTTTTTAGACATTATGCCTTGTGTGGAACTGACCACTTTTTCTTAAAATTGTTTGAAATCAAACATTTGAAAGTCAAACCAGTTTAAACGCTCGATCTTACAACCTTGATTTTATATGTCTGAGACCCCACTGACATTGTTTCCTTTTAAATTGGACATAAACAGGAGATTTCAGAATTGTTTTGTCACCTTGTTATTATGATGTACTTACAAACTGACAAAAATCAGTAACTATAAAAAAATTGTGGTAATCATGTATCAAATATAAAAATGTTTAAAATAACAGCTTGTGAGTGCTTATATGTGAGAATGATTATATTTTTTAAGATTTTGGTGTTATGTGTAGTATTTCAATTGACCTATATAGCTTAAATGTACTTTAGATTGAAGGCATGCAGTTAAACAATTAGATTTTACCACAAAAATAACACAAAAACTAAATCTGTAATGCTTTCAGTTATTGGTACATAGTGCATATACTATATAGTATACAAGATGTATTTTGTATGTTTGTGTTCGTGTGTTTAAATGGATTCATCTTGGAGCATTTTCTTCTAAATTCAGAAAGTTGTCTGGTAATGAGCAAAACTTCAATGTGTTTAACCTAAAAAATACCATTCTGTAAAACAGTCCTGCAACTGGGCAGGACATGTCAATATCTTTGTGTAGCTTAACCTTTAGAAAGAAGTGGTTCAGAGAGGCTGTCAATATATTGTCAATGTATTGCATTGTCATATGGCAAGAGTGAACATGAATGAATATATATATACTGTATATATATATATATATATATATATATATATATATATATATATATATATATATATATATATATATATATATATATTTTTTTATATTTATATTTATATATATATAAAATGTATATTTTTTTTCAATATTTAAGAACATAAATATATTTAATTATGCCAAATCATGTATAATACTCTAACAATATATATACACTGCCTACCTGAAACAATTCCAGCCACAATATCCCTGCCATGCCACCAGAGGGAACCATCAGCTGAATATTGAAAAACAAAATAGATTAATCACTCACCCAAGCCTTAGGGCACTTTCATATTGTAGCATTGATAAACCATGCTTACACTAGTGAAGCCGCAAAGTATTATAATTCTCGTTTTGCACATCATGCGTTTATGTTACTAGCTTAATGGTTTCAAAATCGTGCTTTTCTTTCTTTGACTATGTTCTGTGTTTCTACTATATTTGATTTGTTTGCCTCACAGACTGTTTAACTGTGTCTCGACTCTTTGGCTTGTTTCATGACCATACCCTTTGAATTATGTTCCCTGCTTTTTATTCTAAATAAACCAAATATGGATTCACCAACATGTTACACAACCAAAAAAGATTTTGGGGTTAAGAAGCAAATTGGTAAGAGCCTTCCACTAGATTATTGCAGTCAAATACGTTTCACTGGAAACAAATTAGGTAAACTTAACTGATGCAGAAAGAAGATTCTCATTTCTTGAACAACCATGTCAGAAGTCATGGAAGAGGCCATGAAGTAACAAACTGCTAGCCTGCATCAAGTAAATAAAAAGTCTTGATTGTGACTGGAGATCCATTAGTGAAATCAATTTGAAATGAATTGAATTTGTAAAAAAAAAAAAAAAAAAAAAAAAAAATGATTGACTAGGTTTAGTAGTGAATATGGGAGACTTTTCTCACACACAATGCAGAAATAACTCAAGTAACTAAAGAAAACTTAAGAAAACCATTTATTTGTGAGGCTATTTGGGGGGAAAAAAAACCCCACTTAAATACGCTAGGGACTATAGAGCAATAAAAAAAAAAGCTTATGTGATCTGATGAGTTCAGATGTACCCTGTTCCAAAGTGATGTTCGCATCAGGCTAAGAAGAAAGGTGGTTGAAGTGATGTACCCATCATGTAGTGCCAACTGTGCCAGCCTGTGTGGCAGTGAAATGATTTGGTGTTGCTTCAATTGTTCAGATCTGGGGTCAGCACCATTTTAATGAGCACAAATTACACTAACTACCTGCATATACCAAATGATCAAGGGTTTCCATCAGTGGGTTTTCCTGTTGGCATAAGCATATTCTAAGATGCCAGGATTCTTTAGGCAGTTTGTTAGAGTGTTTCAGGGAGCATAAGACAACAATCTCACACTTGGATTGGCAACCAAAGACTCCAGACCTTAACCGCATTGAGAATATTTGGGATTTGCTTGCAATGTCTTTACACAGCAGTCAGAACAAGATTTTGCCAAGAAATTAATGCAATTCCGGACAAAAACAAATATTGTGACATATAAACTTATGGAAATGATTCCATGGCAAATCCATGCTGTAATTAAAGCAAATAGTGCTCCAACAAACGTCTCTAGGTTTTGTATGTAACCCTAGTTCCATGAGGGAACGAGATGCTGTGTCACAACACTTTGGGAACACTTCTGTGTCATCCACATTCTGAATCGCGTGTGTAATCTGTTCAATTGAAGGCACGACGTCATCAGCGGGGAGATATCAAGACCAGGAAGCTATAAAACACAGTTTGTCAAGGGGTTGCAGTGTCTCATTCCGTCAGGCAACTAGGGTGACATACATAACCTAGAGATGTTCTTTTTCTGGAATTTTAGCTGCTTCGCAATGCTTTGGGAACAAGAGTCAGTCAGGGGCTCGAAGGGGGGCTCAGATAGAGCCTCCAGCACAATGGCCAGGTCCCACCCAGGCACTCTAGGTCGCACCGGAGGCTTTAGAAGCCAGAAGCACGACCAGCATCTCTAGGCAATTGATGTGCCATAGTAGATGGGACCCTTCCCACAGACCTTGGGTGGAGCCACTCATGACTGCTCCCCACCCCGTGAGGGACACAAACGTCATAAGCATTACTCAATGACCAGCAACTCCCAGCACATGTCCTAGAGATAGGAACCCGGGATCTCTCCAAACATCTAAGACACGTAGGGCTCGGCGCATGACCTTGATCGTACAGAGGGGATTGCATTCTGTGAGAACACTTGGGTCCTGAGCCACCACTCATATGCAGGAATCACAATCCCTCTTATTAAAGATGACGGTCGGCTGCCGTCACGACTGCACCGGCTACGTTTTCCCTTTTTTTGTTTATACTTTTATTTAACTAGTTACAGTTCCATTCACACAAGATGGACATCATTAGATATGACAGAGACTCTCATATATATTGGTGTACAATGCATTCACCTTTTGCCGTTTTTAAACCCGGACCCATGCTGGCCGAGGGAGATCCTGAGGGAGAACAAAGGACGCGACCCGTACCGGCGTCCACGAGGGAAACAAGCCGGCGTCAGTAACAGGCTGAGGGCACGCGCACACCGCGCTCCCTTACCTAGTATCCTGTTAGCCAATGTCCAGTCACTGGAGAACAAGCTCAACAACCTCAGGGCAAGGGTCAAGTTCTAGAGAGACATTCGGGACTGCAACCTTCTCTGCTTCACCGAGACATTGCTGAACCCAGTGGTACCGGACCACGCCATCCAGCCGGTCGAGTCGGGGAAGTCAAGAAGTGGTGGAGTGTGTCTGATGGTGAACAACCACTGGTGCGACAGCGTGAGCATAGTTCCTCTTTCATGCTCCTGCACACCAAATCTGGAACTACTGACCATCAAATGTCGGCCCTTTTATCTACCTTGGGAATTCAGCTCGGTCATAGTCAGTGCCGTTTATATTCCACCTCAAGCAGGCACGGACACTGCAGTATTGGATTTACATGAGACACTAACTCTTTACCAAACACAGCATCGGGACGCTGCGCTCATTGTGGTAGGAGATTTTAACAGTGCCAACCTCAAGCGCGCACTACCGAACTTTCATCAGCACATCACCTGCCCCACCAGTGGCGAAAGGACACTGGACCACTGTTACACAACATTCAAAAGCAGCTACAAGGCACAATCACGTCCACCATTTGGAAAATCGGACCATGCCGCCATCTTTCCCATGCCTGTTTACAAACAAAGGCTAAAACAGGAAGCTCCAGTTCAGAGGGAGGTGGTGCGCTGGACTGACCAATCGGTGGCCACTCTGCAGGAGGCTTTGGATGACGCAGACTGGGACATGTTCAGGCGCAGCTCTGATGATGTCAACATGTTTACGGAAGCAGTTGTGGGATTTATCGGGAAACTAGCGGATGATATGGTGCAATAAAACCACTGTTTCCCAACCAGAAGCCGTGGGTGGATAAAACCATCCGCAATGCTCTGAAATCCCACTCTGCTGCCTACAACACGGGGCTCACCACCGGGGACATGGATGAGTACAAGGCTGCGTCTTACAGTGTTCGCAGAGCGGTGAAGGAAGCAAAGCGGAGCTACGGGAGGAAACTAGAGTCACAGTTCCAACAAGGTGGCTTTAGGAGCCTGTGGCAGGGACTAAGAACAATCACGGACAATAGAACACCATCTTCTAGAATGGTGAATGCGGACGCTTCTCTGGCAGATGAGCTAAACACCTTTTATGCTCGTTTCGAGGCTGCAGCTAACCACGCTAGCGGCGCTAGCGTCACAAACAGGGTGCACGCCAAGCGAGCCGGAAAGGTAAACACGTTCACCATCTCGGAGCATGACGTGAGGAGGGCATTCAAGAAAGTGAATACCAGGAATGCAGCAGGACCAGATGGCATCACAGGTCGGGTTCTGAAAGCCTGCGTTTACCAGCTAGCACCGGTGTTCACTGAGATATTCAACCTCTCACTGGAACAATCTGTTGTCCCCTCATGTTTCAAACAGTCCACCATTGTTCCTGTCCCGAAGAAAACCCAGCCTGCCTGCCTTAACGACTACCGCCCTGTAGCCTTGACCTCAGTAGTGATGAAGTGCTTTGAGAGACTGGTCAGAGACTTCATCACTGCCTCACTACCAGACACACTGGATCCACTACAGTTTGCGTACCGTCAGACCCGTTCCACTGAGGACGCCATTGCACATCTCCTCCACACCACGATGAGTCACCTGGACCAAAGAAATGGGAATTATACAAAGATGCTGTTTGTGGACTAGAGTTCAGCATTTAACACCATAATTCCTTTCACACTCACCTCTAAGTTGGAGGTCCTGGGACTCAGCCTGCCGCTGTGCCAATGGATCTCTAACTTCCTGACAGACAGACCACAAGCCGTACGGGTGGGAAAACACACTTCATCCACCCTCACCCTCAGCACTGGAGCTCCCCAGGGTTGAGTTCTGAGCCCCCTGCTGTACTCACTGTACACATATGACTGCGTGGTCACTTCCAACTCCACCACCATCATCAAGTTTGCTGACGACACTGTTGTGTTGGGCCTGATCTCCAACAACGACGAGACGGCCTACCTACAGGAGGTTAAAAACCTGGAGAGATGGTGCCAGGAGAACAACCTTCTCCTGAAAGTCAGCAAGAATAAGGAGTTGATCGTGGACTTCAGCACGAAGCAGGGGCAGTCATACCAACCGCTAAAACATCAACGGGACCCCCAGTGGAGAGAGTGGACAGTTTTCGGTACCTAGGTGTTCACATCACACAGGACCTTTCTTGGTCCTGTCACACCAAAGAAGGCCCGGCAGCGTCTGTACCATCTGAGACGCTTAAGGGACTTTAAACTACCCTCTCAGGTGCTAAAGACTTTTTTACAACTGCACCATTGAGAGCGTTCTGGCGGGTAGCATCACATCCTGGTTCGGGAACAGCACCATGCAGGACTGGCGAGCTCTCCAGAGGGTGGTGCGTTCAGCTGAACGTAAAATCCACACGGAGCTCTCTGACCTGCAGGACATCTACAGCACATGGTGCCAGACCAGAGAATCCCAAGAATGGACTCTTTTCTTTGTTGCGTTCAGGGAAAGGCTTCCGCTCCCTGTAAGCGAACACAGAGAGAATGAGGAGGAGCTTTTTCTCGCAGGCGATTCGAAGTTTAAACCAGGAAACACCCAGGATCTAAAAACTGGCCCACTCTCTCCATCATCACACTTTTTTTCTCTGCACATATCTCACTTTTCGTGCTACGACACTTTAGACACTGGACACGCACACACCATTCTGCACATGGACACTTTATGGACACTTTACACCACACCATACCGCACACGAACACTTTATGGACAATCAAAAACCACGCTTATATTGTTTACAATTGTTTACTGTTGTTTACTGTTTAACTGTTTACTGCCATAAGCATTATATATATATATATATATATATATATATATATATATATATATATATATATATATATATATATATATATATATATATATATATACAGTGAGGAAAATAAGTATTTGAACACCCTTCTATTTTGCAAGTTCCCCCACTTAGAAATCATGGAGGGGTCTGAGATTGTCATCGTAGGTGCATGTCCACTGTGAGAGACATAATCTAAAAAAAAAAATCCAGAAATCACAATATATGATTTTTAAACTATTTCTTTGTATGATACAGCTGCAAATAAGTATTTGAACACCTGTCTATCAGCTAGAATTCTGACCCTCAAAGACCTGTTAGTCTGCCTTTAAAATGTCCACCTCCACTATATTTATTATCCTAAATTAGATGCACCTGTTTAAGGTCGTTAGCTGCATAAAGACACCTGTACACCCCATACAATCAGTAAGAATCCAACTACTAACATGGCCAAGACCAAAGAGCTGTCCAAAGACACTAGAGACAAAATTGTACACCTCCACAAGGCTGGAAAGGTTACGGGGAAATTGCCAAGCAGCTCGGTGAAAAAAGGTCCACTGTTGGAGCAATCATTAGGAAATGGAAGAAGCTAAACATGACTGTCAATCTCCCTCGGACTGGGGCTCCATGCAAGATATCACCTCGTGGGGTCTCAATGATCCTAAGGAAGGTGAGAAATCAACCCAGAACTACACGGTAGGAGCTGGTCAATGACCTGAAAAGAGCTGAGACCACCGTTTCCAAGGTTACTGTTGGTAATACACTAAGACGTCATGGTTTGAAATCATGCATGGCATGGAAGGTTCCCCTGCTTAAACCAGAGTCATGGGAGAAAGTCATGTGGTCAGATGCGACCAAAATAGAACTTTTGGGTCATAATTTCACTAAACGTGTTTGGATGAAGAAGAATGATGAGTACCATCCCAAGAACACCATCCCTACTGTGAAGCATGGGGGTGGTAGCATCATGCTTTGGGGGTGTTTTTCTGCACATGGGACAGGGCGACTGCACTGTATTAAGGAGAGGATGACCGGGGCCATGTATTGCGAGATTTTGGGGAACAACCTCCTTCCCTCAGTTAGAGTATTGAAGATGGGTCAAGGGTGGGTCTTCCAACGTGACAATGACCCAAAGCACACAGCCAGGATAACCAAGGAGTGGCTCTGTAAGAAGCATATCAAGGTTCTGGCGTGGCCTAGCCAGTCTCCAGACCTAAACCCAATAGAGAATCTTTGGGGGGAGCTCAAACTCCGTGTTTCTCAGCGACAGGCCAGAAACCTGACTGATCTAGAGAAGATCTGTGTGGAGGAGTGGGCCAAAATCCCTCCTGCAGTGTGTGCAAACCTGGTGAAAAACTACAGGAAACGTTTGACCTCAAACAAATGCTACTGTACCAAATATTAACATTGACTTTCTCAGGTGTTCAAATACTTATTTGCAGCTGTATCATACAAATAAATAGTTTAAAAATCATACATTTTGATTTCTGGATTTTTTTTTTTTAGATTATGTCTCTCACAGTGGACATGCACCTACGATGACAATTTCAGACCACTCCATGATTTCTAAGTGGGAGAACTTGCAAAATAGCAGGGTGTTCAAATACTTATTTTCCTCACTGTATATATATCTTTATATATTCCTATTTCTTATATAGTTTTTATACTTTATTTATCTGCCTATTTTTTCTTTGGCTTTTTTTCCACCCCATTTTATTTGGACAGTCGTAAAAAGCATCTAACTGTATGTCCATACCCTGTATGTATGTGTATGTGACAAATAGGATTTGATTTGATTTAATTGCCGTTGTGTACTTAATAATGCACAATTAGGGGAAATTATATTAACTGTCATGTCAATGTTAAAAAAGATTTTAGTAGATCAGAGAACACATAAATTAAATCAATTATTTCACTCAAGCTACTTGTTTTCAATTAATAACTAAGCACTGTATGCAGGAGCATAAATACTAATGCAGTTGCAAGGCAATGAAAATAATTTAACTGCATTAACTACATTAACTGCAGTGCGTATTTGCATATTCTTGTAGAAAATTACATGATGTCATATAAATGTAAATGAATGCATGATGTTGGACGCAGATGCAAGTACTGGTAAGAACATTTATTAAATAAACAGCCAAATCCAAAAATGGCAGGCAAAAATAAACGCAACAAATTATAAGCAATGCTCAGGCAATTAGCAAACAACAAAGATGACAAATCTGAAACCAAAACTAGGTTAAAAAAATGGAAAACCATGAACATGAAACAAGTACATAAACGGCTCTGTAAAACACTAAACAGAACGAGTTACTTTGTAAAGAATTGTATGCACACAGGGGTATTTATACACATACAATTGTTTACAGAATTAGGGAATGGCTGAATGAGAGACACAAGAACATATTTTACATTTAAATAGAGAAACTTTCATCATAATGTGATTGATCTGAGCTTTGTTTCCTATGAATATGATTCAAAAAAATATTTTCCTGTTCTCAGCTCAGTTCTCAGCTGCAAAAGCAGGTGTCCACTACTGAATGGTAGAGTGTGTACTTTGTGTTGAAAGTGAAAACTATCCTTAGCTTTTCAACATTTTGTAATTAAACGCTTCTTCAAGGCTGTAAATCATCAGATAAACCCAGTTGCTTTAAAGTGAACACGTTTTTGGCACAAGTACTAGGGAGTGCTACTAACTCACCTCCATCATGTCAGTGGCAAGGAAATATCTGTGGAGTTGTTTAGCACCACAAAGAGGTGATTCAGCCATTCAGCCTAGGCCCCTATGACTGTAACATTAAACAACAGGCTCATTCTTTGCTTCATTGCTGACCTCAATATTTCTTTTTAAAACCAAAATCCTGAGTTGCAATGTACTGAACGGCTATGCACTGAGCAGCAGGAGGATGCGGCAGTATTGGAAAATCAAAGGTAAAAAACTGAGCTGCGCTCGGTAGTAATACCACAAAACTAGGGGGAAAACACGGTGAGATCTCTTTATGCTTATACTTTTAAAATAGTATTGAATTTATATTAATATCATTTTAAAAATATGCGCATAGTCAAAAAAGTTTGCTGAATGTGGTTGGAAATGTTAAAATGTTTAAGAATATTTATTATTTACTCATTAAAAAAATGCTCTCAATATTATTTTGAAATATTAAAATGATCATTTATATTTATTGTGCAAATGCAATTATTTATTAGCTTATATATAATATATGTATAATATATGTGTGTGTGTATAATTTTTGCATACTTCTAATCTCAACATGTTTATACAAGATCAGAGAAACTGGTACATTTGATATAGTTACATAGTATAACAACAGGAAACATTCATAACACTAATGATGTAAAAAAAAAAAAAAAACACCCACAGTGATTAGGGATCTAGGGAATCAACGCATTCGTGTGTGAATTAGTAGTAGATATGGTCGATTTTGCATTAACTAAAAATGTTTAATTATGAGGTCAGTGATGAAGTGCTGTGGCTGTAAATGAGAACGTTAAGCCGAGAGAATGGGCAGAAAAGTCGACAGGTGGAGTTCCTGGTTCCAGGGAGCTACAGTCATCACACCCAGGTACATGAATTCCACATTACTAATATACATATGCTTATGAAAACACATTCAAAACTATTGTATCGTGGATTTTTTAATCTTCTGAATCTCAATTGTGCTTTATACGATACCAATACATTTTATACTGCACATAAAAGCATGCATTAAAAAGGTCCTTTTTATGCTGCTAAAATTTGTCCTCATTCTTGGATTGAGCATATTTTCACGTTTCTTTTACTAAAGTTTCCATTCAGTTGCAGTTCGTGTTTTGGCAGCTCTTTGTGCACTTGGACTACTTGGAGGTGTTATTGTAAGTGTTTGGTTCATAGGTAAGTCTTTTTTTCACACTAATGTGTTCAGCATAATTTAGGCAGGCAACTTGTAACTATATGATTTGAACTTGGACATTTAACATATCTTATTTGTCTCTTTCTGTACAGTCAAACTGCTCTTAAAGCCTACCTTAAATACCTCTACAGAGTTAGAGGACACCAAGGAGACATCATTCTGTAATATATCAGATGAAAGCAGTGTAAATGACTCTAGGAAAGGTACGTTCAAAAGCGAGCAAACTCAACATATTGCCATACTGACAGTGGCACAAACAAAAATGTTGGAACAATAGATTTTAACTTTTTTTTTTGAGATATACAATAAAAAAAAGTGACATCAATGGATTTAAATACCTGTAACAATATTAACATTATGTAAATATTTTAATAATTGTTGTTTTACCACATGGTGAATGTATGACAACAGACTTTGGTGACTAGATGTGGGCATGTGCAGTAACATGACACAGTTAAGAAAAAATATATAATTAATGCAAATGTGATGTATTGAGGTTTGTGTGAGCACACCATAATTGTACTTGGAAATTGGCAGTAGGCATTATTGCTTTATTTAGTGAGCGGTGCATATAACATTCCATATTTGATAGTAAATCAGAAGAGATATCAGGTAAAATCTATTCAAATCAGTTTAATTTGTATAGTTTTTTCAACAATGTACATTTTTACAAAGGCGCTTTAAAGAAATACAATTTTCTATTTCAGAATTGAAACAAAAAAAATATTTCATAAGTTTGTCGCAATACATTTATCCCTAAAAGTTTTTTTCGTCATGAGCATGAAAGAGGCAATTCTGGCAAGAAAACACTCCCCAAGATAATATTAAAAAGAAACTTGACAGGAGCCATACTCAAATGAGAACCATTCTCATCTGAGTGACAAAGAATATTAATACCATTGTGCAAGTTATCAACTGTTTACTACTGGGCAGTGTAGCAAAACTGTTCATATTTATTACATGCCAAAGTGATTTTTATAATTCCCAAATGGAGCCATCCGCATTAGTTTCATGTGTCTTTCATCTGTTTAAATGTAGAGTCATTGGCAGCAACTCTTTATTCCCATTGGATGTCACTACAACAAGTATCTCGATGTTAAAACCTTTTCTCAATTTTGTCATAGCACTTGACACATCCACATCTAGTTGCCAACATCACTGTCACGGTCACTGTGACCAACATTCACCAGCACTCATTGAAAATTTCTGATAGTTGCTGTTTGCCTGAATGTAACATGAATTGTGTCTTGGATGTTCGATAACTTGAATCTAACTGTGAATCATTAATATATGCAACATTTGTTCTTTAGCATATTCAGTAATGGAATTATTGCAAAATCATTAAGATTTAAGCTGAATAATATATGAAGAAAAAAAGAAATGCAGTATGTAGGGTAGCCCTATATTAGCCTTCTAATATAGTATTCTAGTAAAGTATTATAAATAAAGCATTATACAGTAACTGTAATTAAAATGTTATACTCAAATTGTAACTGTATGTGTTATTCCTTTTATAAAAGTGTTGAATCTGAACATGTTTAGCATTAATCCGAAAAGTTTATTTTGCACCACTTTTATCCTAGTCTCAATGATTAACTACATTGACACCAATAAACTTTTGTTAGCAATTTTCTGTAAAATCTCTACAGTGTTTAGAGAGGTTTTGACTGAAAAGGGCTCAGTGTTTTACAGGATCAGTGCTGAGAACTCTCTGCTAGAGATCCAGCTGGAGAAGTTGCAGCCGTGGCTGCCTGTGTGCTACGATCGCTGGAACTCTTTATTAGGCACCCTTGTGTGTCGACAGCTCGGTTATCTGAGGTGGGCAAAGATGACAGCTTAAACACACACACACTTCTAGCTATCAACAACTTTTATTTGTCAGGCAGCTGTGACTGCTTTCTGTGGGTTTCATCTCTATTTATTAGTTGTAGACATGCAATTATGAAATTGTAGAAACCAGTGGAGTCATGATAAATACATGATCAAAAATGTATTACAAATAAACATAAAGAAATTGGACAGGATATTGTGGATAAATGACAGTAATATTGTGTAGCACTCTCCTTGATTCAAAAGGGGAATCAGATGACAGTAGGCAGGCTTGGGTTGATATAACAAAACATCTTTCTCATTTTGTCCAATGCTCTATTTCCACTTGTTATCTCACATGTACACATATGGCTTTGTATTGCTCTTTATACTGCTTTGTACTGGCATCTTTCTCTTATGGTGCTCTTCTCCCCCCATTTTTTTGTACTGCTGCTACAAATTTCACCCAGGTTTGGGCACCTTACCACTCACCTTCCCTGGCTCTGCCTTGTAATCACGACCCAGCACCATGCCCTCACTTCCACACATTGCCTACACACACATCAACTATCCAGGATTTAATAAGCATCTAATATATTGAAATTAAACATGCTCAGAACCAGAACAATGACAAAGCAATTCAGTTACAAAACAAATGGCATTATCAGTTTTAAGGTGTCTTAACAATGAGAATGCAAATAAAGGTTACAGAACCCACACACATCCCTGATTTTAAGATCCATACCATGCATATTGAAGTCTCCTCGATTGTCAGCAGTGATGCTAGTTCAGAGCGGTACATCACAAAATCTTTTGGTTTAGCAGTACTGGCTTTCTCATTGTGAATGTCAATTACAGTAATAAATCATATCACTGACATAAACAACCACTGTTTATAGATTAACCAAACACAAAGGTGTGAATTTGACGGATATTGGCCAAAGCTACACTGATGGATTTGTTCAAATTACCTCAGATCATCAAAGCAAACTGGAACATTTATGGCAATTCAGGTACTTGTTTTGCCTAAAGATTATGACACACAATGTGTGAATGAATTCTGAATATAAAATATAACTCTCATGTTTTTATTTTCTTTTAGGGGAAGCTGCAGCACAGGAAAAATTATAGCTCTGAAATGTTTTGGTAATGTCTAAATAGAAAAGATCTATAGTCATGTCAAATTATCTAGTGAAAACAAAAATATTAAGATGAAACTACAGCTGATTTCTTTAATCCAAGTAGATTGTGGCACCAGGGCAAAAGTACCTAGGATTATTGGTGGTGTAGATGCTACACTAGGCAGATGGCCATGGCAAGTAAGTCTCTATTACCACAATCGTCACACATGTGGAGGATCTATTATAACAAGAGAGTGGATCATTACAGCTGCTCACTGTGTATCTACGTAAGATCTCTCAATAACAACTACATTATTATTTATCAAATCCTGCCATAACTTCAGAATTGCCAAACCTATTCTGGTATTTCTATTCTTCTTATGTAAACTACAGGCTGCATCAGGATTCCAGTTGGGTGGTCTATGCTGGAATTGTTTCTCGTAATGCAGCTAAACTGGCTCAGTATATGGGTCACACTGTGGAAAAAATTATCTACAATAAAAATTACAATCGCAGGAGTCATGACAGTGATATTGCACTGATAAAGTTGAGGAATCCTTTGAATTTTTCAGGTGAGTAAAGTGTACATGCCTAGTCCATAAACTATACTTTTTAGATGTACCCTATTTAGATGTTAAGGCTACAACAACTCATTGACAAATTAAATTAAATTAAATTGGGCCATGAAAATAGCAACAGATTACATTTTTGTTTAGTTATACTGTGTTACAAAGTTTTGGTGTGCTACAATCATTTAGACAGAAAATAATAATAATAATAAGTTTAATTTATATAGCGCCTTTCCCACGCTCAAGGACGCTTTACAAGGTACAATATTTCAGTATATCAAGACAGATGAAATATAATGAACATACATAAACGTATTCGTCGGACATTTGCCCAGGACGAAGGATCACATGCAGCTGCATGAGTTAATAGCAGAGACAACATAGACATAAAAACATACAGGACAAGAGATAGAACACTACATAGTACATGAGACATACACCACATTTCAGAAAAATGAAGGACTCCTAACACATATGCATTGACTGATAGTGGAGGTTGAAAAGGTGGGTCTTAAGCCTTGATTTAAATTCAGTCAAAGTGGTAATGGTTCTGAGTGCAATGGGTAAGGAGTTCCATAGTATTGGAGCAATGACAGAAAAGGATCTGCCACCCGCAGAGGATAGACGGTATCTAGGTACACAAAGAAGTTCAGAATTTGAAGACCGGAGTGATCGTGAAGGAACATAGGATAAGAGAAGATCGGAAAAAGATAGTGAGGGGAAAGAGCATTTAGTGCCTTATAAGTGAGGAGTATGATTTTATATTTTATGCGAGATGAGACTGGCAGCCAGTGAAGATCAAATAATATTGGAGTAATGTGGGCAGATTTTTTATTGGAGTTTAACATTCTGGCAGCTGAGTTTTGTATGTACTGTAAACGTGAGATTGAGTGAGCTGATAGACCAGAGAAGAGTGAATTGCAGTAGTCGAGACAGGACGTATTTAGAGCATGCACTAATGTTTCAGCATCATTTCTGCAGATGAAAGGTCGCATTTTGACAATGCGTTGTAAATGAAAAAAATATGTTTTGGAGAGGCTGCGAATATGGGCATCAAAGGATAGTGAGGGGTCGAGTATGATACCTAAATTTCTAACAGTAGCTGAGGGGAAAATCGTAGTAGCATCCAGATCAAGACTAAAGTCCACAGAGTTGTTTTTTATTAGAGATGCGGGACCAGTTATCAGAATGTCGGTTTTACCCAGATTCAGGCTAAGAAAATTTTAGTGTAGCCATTGTTTTAACTCGCTAACACAAGAGGAGAGTGAGGAAAATACACCTCTGTCTTTTACTCACTGCCACTGTGTCTAAATCATACAACATCGCAGGTCTCAACACAGTCCTATAAACTTTCTCTTTTACTCTCGCAGATACCCTTCTATTACAAATCACAAATCACATACCCTTCTACCTCTTAATCAATGCTCTCACTTCCTCCTTACTAATCCTATCCACTTCCAGCTTCACCATCTACACACCATCCAACCTTCTTTTTCCCTAATTTTTCTCGTTAATCAGCTGTTCAAAATACTCCCTCCATCTACTCAACACACTTTCCTCACTAGTCAACACACATCTCTATGCTTTATTGCTCTAACTTGCAGCACATCCTTCCCAGCTCGGCCCCTTAATCAGTTACAAATGCTTTTCTCCTTCCTTTTCTCTTTCCTAACTTCTCATAGAGATCCTGATATGCCTTTTCCCTGGCTTTTGCCACATCCCTCTTTACCTGCTGCCACATCTCCTTGTACTCCTGCCTACTTTCCTCAAAACTCTGTCGATCCTAATTCTGTTTTGCCAACCTTTATCTCCTTATGCTCTCCTGCACTTCCTCCTTCCACCACCACATCTCTTTGTCTTTCTTTCTATTTTCAGATGTCACACCAAGTACCTTCCTAGCTGTCTCTCTTAGTAGTTGCCCAATCATCCAGCACCTCTTCGCCACCACCGAGCCCCTGTCTGACCTCTTACCTGAATATCACACTACAGTCTTTCTCCACTTCCGGGTTTGCGGCGCTCATTTCCGGTTTTGCGGCCATCTTGCCGTTTTTCTCGCGTCACCCAGTATATAAGGACACCTTGACTTAGCTCGAAGCCTGATTATCATACTGGCTCCCTAACCCTGACCCTGACCCTTTTTCTGCTCTGCTTCTGGTTTGGACTCTGGTCTGTTTTTTCTGTCTTTGTTTCTGCTCTGCCCTTTATTGCTCTGTTTGCCAGATCTCTGAATCTTGGACTGGTTTTGGTTTTGTCTCTCCCTGCATTGCCCTGTTGCCTGTGTTAAGACTCTGGATTGTTTTTTGGACTTTTTTTTTTTTGCCTCTGCCCCATTGCTTTACTTGCTTCTTTTGTATATTAAAGCTTGTTTTCCCTATACTCCTGCTCGCATCCTGCATTTGGTTCCTCCCATACAGTCTCCACTCACCTGCTTTATATTTATATTTTTAATAAAAAAATAGTTAAAAGAGCTGTACACTGCGTTAATCACACGTTAATAACATTTGTGCCATTAACATGTATTAAATTTGAGATGTAACAGTACATGTATTGGTATAAAAAATATTCCAGCACAGGCCTTTCAGCTCGGGGAACATGTGTACTGAATACAATAATTTGTATGTGTCGAACAAAAAAAATTTGAGTTATCTTATAAATGTATTATGTAAAAGACCACAAGTTTGTTTAGTCTCCACCTTACATTTTGAGTGCAGCAGATGTTTTTTGAATATTATTATTTTCATTATTATTATTATTATTATTATTATTATTAAACTTGAAAACAAACACAAAAATGCCAGGGGTATAAAAAAAGAAACTAGTTAGTGCAGTGTCACTGTGACTACTCACTCTGGTGGTAAACAGTGGTAAACATTGATTATCTCTTCATTATGGCACCTGGTAGTGGGTGGGAAATACAGTATTAGGCTATTGTGTTAGAAGCAGGAACAATAGGCAAGTGTAAAGATTTGAGCAAGATTGACAAGCGCCAAATAGTGATAGTTAGACGACTGGGTCATTGCATCTCCAAAGTTGCAGCCCCTGTGGGGTGTTTCTGTTCTGCAGTGTTCTGCAGGAAAAGTGGTGAATGGGTCATGGGCAGCCAAGGTTTATTCATGCATGTTAAAGCTTAATGGATCAGGACTGTTTTGGCAGCAAAAGGGGGACCAAGTCAATATTAGGCAGGTGGTCATAATGTTATGCCTGGTTGGTGTATAGTGAAAAGTCAGCTTTTATCTAAAAAAAAAAAAATGTAATGTAATATTTCATATTGTTTATTCAAATATAGACACCATCAGGCCAATATGCCTACCACAGTATGGCCATGAACTTCCAGGAGGAACTCTGTGTTGGATTTCTGGTTGGGGATACACACAACCTGACAATGGTAAAAGTATATAAATATTAAAAAAAAAATACTTGTGGTAAGTGCAAATATGCAGATAAGCAAATGTCAGTATATTATGCTTTGCACAGTTCATATTCCTGACACATTGAAAGAAGCTCAGGTGCCCCTGATAAGCACAAAAAAATGCAATAGCTCTTGTATGTATAATGGAGAGATCACACCACAGATGCTCTGTGCCAGCCACATAGAGGGCAATCTTGATGCTTGTCAGGTAATTTTTTATATATTTTTTTTTCTAATCAGAATTCTCCTCAAATTACGTTATTAATAGCAAAAGAAGGATGGACAAAATTGTTTTCTTTCTCACAGGGAGACAGTGGAGGCCCACTGGTTTGCCAGGATGATAATGTTTGGAGGTTGATTGGAGTTGTTAGCTGGGGGACAGGCTGTGCAGAGCCTAATCACCCTGGTGTATACACAAAAGTGGCTAAGTTTTTAGGCTGGATTTATGATATAATAGAGGTATGTTGAACTAATATGAACACTGTGGCTGATGACTGAACACATTTGTTACCAGTATTGAGTACTGATACAATTCTTGTTTTTTATTATTAGTAGTATTAGTAAAAAAAAAAATGTATTTTCTCCATACAGACTTTCTAAGGAACCGAGTGAAATTTTTTTGTAAAAGAGCATAATCCCCCGACTTGCATAATCAAGATATTATGAAAGGCTTTAATTTTTGTAGTACAATTACCAGTACAATCTAATATCTATTAAGAACAAGTAACAACGAAGCCATCAGAGGTCCCCCTCTTCCAAATTCGAGTCCACTTCTTTTGTCGTTTTTATACAACTGATTTTTCTACAAAAAAGTTTGGACCATTCTTTGGATTTTCTCTGCTGGTTTTGACCTTGTTCTGTTAACCATCTGATTGTTAAGTGTGACTTGATAGACTATTTATATTGTATATTAAACACTATTGTGTATGCAAAACTTAATCGTGCTAAATTGTTAAATTTTTTTATTGTTTGATTGTTTCATTTACTTATTTATTTTAGCAGACCCCATTGTACGCATACCAACCACTTTGTTAGGAAATTCTGCATACATTTACATTCATGTAGTTAATTAATTAGTCAATTATGTACCAAAACTTAATAGTTTTAAAAAAGTGTTAAAAAAAAATTAAACATTTAATAAGCGACTTAAGCGATTAAGTTCTGTGTATCAAAATGCTTTGTTGGTAAAATAGCCTTTTTTATAACTTTTTACAATCTTTAATTTTCCACATTGGGTGAGTCTTATTATTTATTAGATAACTTTATTCAGATAACTTTTCACAAAGCTGGGGTCAGAGTGCAGGGTCAGTAAGTTATGGCACCCCTGGAGCAGATAGGTTTAAGCGCATTGCTCAAGGGACCAACAATGGCAGCTTGGACCCCTGACCTTATAATCAGTAGATTATTCCTAGAGTCATAACTACTGAACAACCACTGCCCTGTGGTGCCCTAAGTCTATGCCTATGATAGCCTCAGCTTCTTGTTCAGGTTTTAAACCTGATGTGACCTTCTGCTGCTGTATTTCATCCACCTTATAATTTAATGTGGGATGCTCTTCTCTTCACCATGGCTACCAGTCAGCACAAACCAGGTGGTGAATTCTCCTTTGAACTGAGTGTGTGCACAATCAATATGGGGAAGTAAGGAGGCAGATACTCTGTCTGACTGCCTATATTAACTGCATTTTTCTTGCTTTAATTCTTGGCTCTTACCATCTCTACTGCACAGACGCCAGCTATAATTCCATCTGCTGCACAAAATCAATCAAGATAAAATTCAACGCAAACAAATTTGGCCTTATAAACCCCACAATCAGACATATAACAGCTGACATCTAATATTAAAATATATTACTCATTGATGATGATTGTTTAGTCATCATAACCTGTATGAGTGTCCAGTTCATATATTTGTCTAGCCTCGATATTTCTTTATCTTGCCTCCTAGTTGTTGTAGTTCATGTTGTTTCACTGTAAACAAATACTTGCATACCTGCATTTGCACATGCCTCTCTCATACCGGACAGATATATTATAGTATAGTATTATATACTAATCCCAGAGTTACTTTATAACATACAACATTTTACAGTTGATAACACATATCTCTTCAACAATATGGTGGGGGGAAAGTGGTAGCTCAGAGTTTAAGATATCAGACTAATAAGAAGGTCTGAAATTCATATGCCAACTCCACCAAGCTGCCACTGTACGGATCTTGAGCAAGGACTTTAACCCACAACTGCTTAGTTGTATAATTGAGATAAATAAGTCAAACTGGATAATGATATCTGTCAAATCTTATAAATGTAAATATGCTACTTGGCATAACAATTTCCCACACATCCAAAAGTCTACAGAAGTTAACAAGACATTTAATATACACCCCTTCAAACAAAACTAGATGCTGTCATAGCGTAGGAACCTGGAAAAAAAAAAACACATTGATAATCAATACTTTTTTTTTTATTATTATTGTAAAGCACTTTGTTAACGGCTCGTTATGAAAGGTCTTATATAAATGAACCTTTTGATTTGATTAATTGATTGATCCATTTGTTTGTTTCTTTAATTTGTACTGTCAATATCTGCCATATGCATCCATCCCTGTCTAGATTCATGTATATACATATATTTTCTATAGTTAATACTTTTTATTTCCCAAATTAATATGGGTTCCCCTTTTGAGTCTGGGTCCTCTCAAGGTTTCTTCCTCATTACATCTAAAGGAAGTTTTTCCTTGCAACAGTCGCCAACTGTTAAAGTCTGTAAAGCTGCTTTGAGACAATGTCTGTTGTGAAAACGATATAAGAATAAACTTGACTTGACTTGATTTGACTATTTATCTACTTTATCTACTCTGTGTGTATGTGTATGTGACAAATAATATTTGAACTTGAATTAATGCCACCAAACAGCATCTTTGTTCTTTGTTTTTCTTTTTATAATTTTTTTTTATTTTTATTTATTTTATAGCATTTTTATTAAATACCAAAAGAACAAGAGGTATTACATAATCATGTCAGATTATCACTTACTTCCAGAGAAAAAGAAACAAAAAGAAATGTATTTTCTTTTTTACATATTTTCAGCGCTTTTTTTTTTTTTTTTTTTTTTTTTTTGTTCCAAGAGATTTACATACAATTTGAAGTCATTCATAAAATGGGAAAAGTTTGGTCTAAATTGAGCCCACTTTTCCCTATGAATATGGAATTTTCCAAATAAAATAAACAAATCTATGTTATGTTGTTGTTTTCAATTTAAATGTCCATGTTCTGTATAAAACAGCACATCAAATATACATATTTCTATCCCACATTCCATTTTTCATTTAATATAGAATTCTATATCCTTCCAAAATAATCTTAAGTGAATACAATGAAAAAAATAAAGATTCAAAATGTTTTCTTTTTCTTTTACAGATATATGAAATATTAAACCTAAATCTTTTCAAAACATGCTTAGCAGGATCAATTCTATTGAGTATTTTGTAAGATACTTTATTTTGTTATTGATACAAAACGAATTTGGCAGTTTCCATTCATTAACTCAAAAAATATCACCAAATAAAGAAGACCAAAAAGACTTTGCTGCAGGTAAAGATAGAGAGCATTCCTTATTACTATTATCTTATTACTAGGCTGGTTTTTTTTAAAAACATGAACATTTTCAATATTTTTTCAAGAATTTTTAAGTATCGTCACACTCTTTGGAATTGCGTCAATAACAACAGCAAATGCTTTTGGTTTAATTGGCAATTGGAAATTTTTGAAGAAATTCAGTATACGACAAGTAACCATGACAAAACGCCATTTTTTTTTACGACAGTAGAAACTGGCTAACTCTCAAATAGCATGCACTCGAACACAGCGCCCTACAGAGGGCGTGACACGCATTTTACACCCTACCAAGTGCACTAGTAGAAAGTAAATAGTGATCTGTTTGGGATTTAGCAGGGTAACTATGGAAACGGGTGATACTAACGCTTTGTGTTACCACTTTGTTTTTCCGGCTTAGTATATTGAACTGAAACGGTTGCAACCGAAGCTGATAACTCTCTAACCTTAATGCTGTAGATACCGATTTGATTTTGTTACACGCGAAGTGTATTACGCAGATAAAGGCATCAGTGATGGACATTTCAGCGCGCCAAAATGCAGCTCTGACCCACGTGAACCAGTTTTGGTCCATGCTGGATGATCTCTCCCAAAATAATCCTGACGAGTACAAGACGTTTATCAAACGCCAGATGCGAGACAGTACTGACTATTTTTCGCCTCCGCAGCCGAACAGCTGCATTCGCACATCTGTGCAGGTAAATACACTGCGTTTGGGTTTTTGGACATCAGACTGTACTATACTGTTAAATGTGCTTTCTGAACACCCCATTCAACATTTGGTCTCCATTTGCTTTTATAATAACCTCCGCTTTTATGGGAAGATGTTCCACTAGATTTTGGCTTGTGCTTGTGGACATTTTTGCTCATTCAGCTGCAAACGTGTTAGTAAAGTCAGGTACTAAGGTAGGGTGAGGAGTTCAGAGCTCTATATTAGGTCACTCAAGATCTTTTGATTGATATTTTATAAAACAATATAAAACAATACTGAAAGTACAGTGTACTGAAAGAACCTATAATTCAGTATTTATCTGTCCCTACCTAAATTTTACACTGCATGTGATGTGTCTTGTAATATGAGTGATATGGGTTTCAGTGCCTAAGACCTCTCAATTATGCTAGGGGGAAAACTACAGCAGAAAACATGTATCTAAAGTTTGTATGATCTTTTCCCAAAGCCACACGATGGGATACTGTATGTGAATGTCTGTGGTTGGAAGCGTGTCCCAGCACCGGCCTCTCCTACCCAACCTGTTCCTGTGTGCGGAGGAAAACTGGAGACCTTTACTAAACACAAAGGTACACTTGATCATTCATAGTGTTTTCAAAGGAAAAGTTCAAAACAGTTCAACCAAAAAGTTCCATGCAAATGTCAACTTTTAACAAGGTACTGCAGTTGAAAGTACCAATTTGCACAGCACATATTGTACATATGGAGTAAGACTTTTGGGAGCTTGTTGTTTAGTAAAACAATTTTCGCTGAGCTAAGCAGAATCACTGCTACAGCGCCTGCCTTGACTCTTTTTAGTATGTGCTATAGCACTTCAGCTTGTTTACATCAGTTCATAAATGAGTTCATTAAAAAAAAAAGGCAAAATGGTCATAAATTGGGCAATACAATCTACACTATATGGATAAAGGTTTTGGGAAACTTGACTTTTCCAGCCATATGCCTATGGATGTGGTAGCATTACATTTTCCCTTGAAGTAGGAGACATCTCTATTGAACAGCTTTCTGATGAATGGACCACCGACTGCACCCCAGGCCTCCTCACTCTACATCAGCACTAGACTTTACTAAAGTCCTTGTAGCTAAATGAGCACAAATCTCAAAAGCACACTTTAAAAATAAAGTAGAACATGTTTCCAGAAGATTGAATGTTATTAATACAGCAAATGGGGACTAAATGAGGAATGGGATGCTCTAAAAACATCTTAAAAAATCCAAAAACCTTTGTCCATATAGTGCTTATCAGGACCATGTTTTAGGGTGCAGAGTTGAAGGGGGCTGCAGGTGAGAGATAGAAAATACTCCAAAATATATATTTATCAGACTTAATCAGATCTCTAATCTTTGTGTATGGTAGATATAAAAAACATATGCACACACCTGGTAAAATTACAGGTTTTTGTATTGGAAAAAAATTAAACCATGACATTGTCGTATGTTTTTTATTTATCGTGGTTCAAGTGAAATACAAACAGGAACATTTAACAGGGAAAACTCTATAAAGGTGCATGTGCCTGTGTTCTGAACCGAGTGGTTACTTTCAGATTCATTTGCAAAAGGATAATCCTAATTAACCCTAAATAAAAAGTCAGGGTTGTTATTACTTGTTAATCCAATGTATTTTGTATAGTAACCCTGCGTTTTAACATTAAAGTACACCAGATTGAGTGCTAATTCAACAATATAAAAAAAAAACAATCTACTTTTACTCAGAATTAAATGTAACAATATATGATTAACAGTCCTGCAAACTTATCCATCTCACTTTAGTAAACGTTCAGCACATGGTCTTGTCTCAGATGTATGTTAGTTTCAAAAGATAAGCGGATTTGTAGGCAATGTATTATCAACTTAGTTTACATTAAACAAAAATTATTCACATACAATAATGAGTAATAGAAGAGAAAAAAAATTGACAGACTTTCAAAGACATACAGACACAGTGAAACAATGCATTATTTGTTCTTGGTGACTGTGCAATGTTAGTTTCATTAGTCAGTTAATAATAACCATTTAAAACCCTGGCCATATGTAGAATACTCTATTTGTTTTGCAGAGGATTACCAAATAGTGGAGGTGGCATTCAACCCAGAGGTTCTTCATGAAGCAGAGAAAAACCCACAAGGCATGCAGCAGATACACTTACTGGCTCTACACTTCATCCAAAATCAGCATAACCTAAACCTGTCACAACAGTTCACTGTCATGAGGGCCAAACTAAAGGGCACTGTGCAGGATATGAAACACCGGCTAACATCGCTACATCAGACTACTAAATTCAGAACACTAAACCAGGATAATCCACAAACTAAAACGGGTAAATGACAAATCTGTGTCATGCAATTTAAATGTTTTGTTTGTATGTAACCAAACTAAATTTAAAAAGATTGTATTTGCTGTTTCCAGATTTAAAGATAAAGGTGCCTATATATTTGTGTTTATATATTTTTTAATCGCTGAGAAGTTTACCAATGATTTTAAAGCCTATGATTGATTATTTAGATCTTCAAACTTTTCTCCACAGCTCAGTCATTAGTTCAGCAGGTCTGTGCACTACGAATGGAAGACGAGAAAGAGGAGTCCAGCATTAAGCTGAATCAGGGGCCAGAGGACAAAGACACAGTCAAGCCAGGTCTGATTGAGGTGATCTCCAGCACTGAGTTTGTTCAGCCTCAAAAGCCGATACATCAGATGACAGTGTGCTCATTGAGCAATGACTCAGTCAGGAGAATAAAACTGTGTGTAGAACTGCCTGGAGTAAGCACTGTGTCCCAGTGCCAGCTCAGCATCAGTCAGGTTAGTGTACCACATCTGCATTTGGTCTGAATTTGGTGAGTGTTCGCTAACTAAAGCAATTGTTTTGGACTGAATTTATGAAACCAACTGTAAATTGAACTAGTTATTTTAAAAACGGAGATAATGTACAGCCAGTTACTCGATTTTAATGGATGACATGGATGCACAACTGGTCAACATAAACTGACTGATTGGATAAATTGAACAGTAAATATTTCTTTGTAATTTTATAGTACAGCTCTGGACTTCTGCCCAGTTACACAGAGATAAATTAGTGTAATAAGATAATATTTATTTAAATGAGTTTTAATAACTATACTGAACACAACACATTTTTATTTGCTGAATATCTAAGACTTCTTCTATGTACACAAAATTCCTATTTCTCCCAAATATCATTCACAAATCTGTCTAAATCTGTATTAGTGAGCACATCTTCTTTGCTGAGATAACCCATCCACCTCACAGGTGTGGCATATCAAGATGCAGGTTAGACAGCATGATTATTGCACAGGTGTGCCTTAGGCTGGCCACAATAAAAGGCCACTCTTAAATGTGCAGTTTTATCACAAAGCACAATGCTACAGATGTTACAAGCTTTGAGGGAGCGTGCAATTGGCATGCTGACTGCAGGAAGGTCCACCAGAGCTGTTGCCCATGAATTGGATGTTCATTTTTCCACCATAAGCTGTCTCCAAAGGCGTTTCAGAGAATTTGGCAGTACATCAAACCGACCTTACAACCGCAAATCACACCAGCCCAAGACCTCCACATCCAGCATCTTCAACTCCAAGACTGTCTACAACCAGCCACCCGGACAGCTGCTGCAACAAGTCTCAGGGAAGCTCATCTGCATGCTCGTCGTCTTCATCGGGGTCTGGACCTGACAGCAGTTTGTCATCGTAACCAAATGAAGTGGGCAAATGCTCACATTCGATGGTGTCTGAGAGGTGTTCTCTTCAGAGATGAATCATGGTTTTCACTGTACAGGGCAAAACTCTTGAGGCAAATTGTAATCACACCAGATACTGACTGGTTTTCGAACCCACTGGACCCCCAATACAGTAAAACTGCACATTTTAGAGTGGCCTTTTCTTGTGGCCTGCCTAAGGCACACCTGTGCAAAAATCATGCTGTCTAATCAGCATCTTGATATGCCACACCTGTGAGGTGGATGGATTATCTCAGCAAAGGAGAAATGCTCACTAACAGATTTAGACAGATTTGTGAACGATAGTTGAGAGAAATAGGCCTTTTGTGTACATAGAAAAAGTCTTAGATCTTTGAGGTGAGCTCATGAAAAATGGGGGCAAAAACAATTGTTGCATTTATAATTTTGTTCAGTATAGTTAGTAGTGAAAGGGAAAACATGAGAGAGAGAGAGAGAGAGAGAGAGAGAGAGAGAGAGAGAGTGTGTGTGTGTGTGTGTGTGTGTGTGCGTGTGCGTGCGCGTGCATGCTATGTTTACAGTTGATTATAAGGCAGTGCATTAACATAGGATAGTGATTAAACTACCTGTGTGTTTAATGATTTGATCAGAATCAAGTATTTAGACAGACCCTGCTATAATGGAAGTAATAATGGAATGTTACTATAGTCCTGGGTATTTTATAACATTAAAAACAACTATAAACTTATTAACAGGCCAGGACTATTCTCATTACATCAGCTTTGTTCTTTTTGATAAACACTTCCATTTATTAGGAATTGATTTTACTATAGTATTCTTGTATTTTCTTGACAATGATGTTTATATATTTAGGATGACATCCTGCTGGAAGTGGAGAAGATGTATTTTCTTAATCTCCGGTTCCCTGAGCGAGTGAAAGAGGAATCGTGCCATGCAACATTCAACAAGAAAAAGCACATACTGACTGTCCAAGCATATGTACTGTAATTACAATAAGTAGTTTTCCAACAAATTAACATTTGCTGCACACAGCATCCCGATGTGAATCATCAGTGTATGCACTGTATGCTACATTAAGGTGCTTATCATTAATGACTTGTTGAATGTAAAAGAGTTAGTGAATTCAAGCTGTACAGGAAATGCATGTTTATTAACATTGTGGACAAATATTAGTTGTTTGATTTAACATAGATGAAAACACTGGACGTACATGCACACTTTACAAAAAATATTTGCAAAAACACATTCAGTATTAAAGTGATAAACTTTTGCAAACTTTTTTACAAACAAAGTGGTCCCATCTTTCCTAAATTCAGGTTCACATTTTAGAATAATAAAAAAAATCAGTAATACAAAATCCAGGACTTATAGTAATTGGAATTGAGTATTTTAGAATTTAAAGCTGTGGCTTGGAACACATATGAGGATACAATGGCTGGATGAAGTCACCCACCCACCCACCCTTGAATTTTTCAACAAAAACTGAAATGGACTTGACTGGGATTATGTGTCATTACACATAAATACACATAAAATAATAATTAGGGCTGTCAAAATTAACGCGCTAATAACGCGTTAACGCAAATTCATTTTAATGGCACCAATTGTATTAACGATTTGACCATTTTTATAAAAAATATAAATAAATAAATATATAACAAACGAAATAAAATCCTTAAACTCAAAACATATTTATTCACATTGTCCTTTCTTTTATATATATATATATATATATATATATATATATATATATATATATATATATATATATATATATATATAATCACTAAACATTTGTTTACTGATGCGCCAATTCTCAAATCAAGCACCAAAAATCCGCCATTGTGCACACATGGCCATGTTGATAAGAGTATAATTATTAATTTTAGGTGACAAAGTATTAATTTAAAGTACTTCAACTGTGACTAGTTGCATTAGAGCTGATTTATTGTTACACCAATGGCGGAACACTGGTGGATTTTTTCATTTACTTCAATATTATTAGTTATTTTATGCAATAACATATAAATACCAGTAAACTCCTTTAAGTCTAAGGTTGTAAATATCAGACATAAGGGCGGTGGTGGTGGGCTCAGCAAATATTTAGTATCTTTCAAAATATTTTGAAATATAAAGCAAAAAAAAATTATAATAATGTAATCCATCATAGTATTAATACTCTCATAGAATGATTTTGTAAACAGTTTTTACAATCGGTTGTCACACAAAAATGGACCATTTAATTATTTAGTATGACATGGTGCAGATTTGTGTGGAGTTGAGGTATGTACACATAAAATAAACACACTGGACAGAGATCAAAGCTATTATGTCTTCATTTACCTTCCATCACTATGGTCTTCTTCCACCCAGGCAACAATCTTCCCTTCCCATCCAGGTATTTTAGCATCATCCTGGAACACCTGATTAACACAATGTAAATAAACAGGGCTTCATTACACTGGGCATTACTTACTCATAATCCATCGTATGTTGAATTATATACTTGCCTCCTCCTTCACTGTTCCAAACTCAGGATCTAGAGATTTAAAGTGATATCTGAAATTGTTGTGTCTCCCAACAGCTGCTTTGAAATCCTGAAGTGTAACCTCCCCTAGTCTGAAAATAATCAATTTGTTTAGAATCTTGCATGAAATCTAAGCACTGTGGGAAATGAATATGTATTTTATACCTTTTAGGGATGTTTACTAGAAAAGGTGTAAGAGAACGATCTGTGAAATAGAGTACTTTGGTTGAGGTTGAGGCGCCAAGCACAGGACTACTGTGAGAGTGGGGTATTCCTGGGGAAAATAAAAACAAATGATTAATTTAAACACATATATACATACACACACTAAATCCAAATCACAGTACCACTAAGATGTCACTACTGAGCCCCTGAACAAGGCTATTAACCCTAAAGTGTTTAATTGTAATGAGATAATTATATCACTCTGGATAAACATGTCTTCCAAATGCTGCTGATTTGATTTTAGTTAATCAGAATATATTTAGTTTTCTGAAAGCAATAGTTTGTTAAGGTACATATAAGTGTGCATGTTCTAATACATTATTGTTTCTTAATACAATGTGGATGCACCACATTAACACACAAGCAAGAGACATTTATCTGCCATTTTTGTAAGTGTCAGCTGTTTCTTTAGCTTCCTATAACTTTTATAACTACTATATCTGCTGTAAGAGATAACAAGCTAAGTTGGTAAATTTTATTGGATATTTCACTAAACATTGTCTGATACCAAATATCATGCTTAATATAATACCAAATATGCTTTTTATAAATAAAATCTGTGTCTACTGTTGTAAAAAAAAGGGTGAAAATTATCTACTTTGCATTTGGCTGCATTACCCAATCACTCATTACCAGTAGTTTACTAGACCACCGTCAATTTTGTTTTATTTCTTAGTAAAAATTGAAATTTAGTGAAACAAATGTATCTTACTTGAACTAGATGGCCATGACTCTCTATCAGTGTGATTGGCTCTTCTCCCAGGTGATTTGTTCAAACCCTTTATTCAGACACAAAGAGTTTTTATATATATATATATATATATATATATATATATATATATATATATATATATATATATATATATATATATACTTGTACTAAATGCATTTGAATAAATGTAGCTTTTAGTTAGACAACTTAATGCTTGCCTTTCTCTCCTGCTGCCTCTTCTTAGAGTCAGTGGAATGGAAATGGTCTATCAGGCTGGACACTCCCTGCTCCAAAGTGTCCAGTGTGTGGTGCAGAGGATCATGACCACTAAAACTGTTCCTCAGACTGCGCAAAGCGTCTCTCACCAACTGCAGCTCATCACCCTGACACAAATACCAAATAAGAGCAAATATTTTACTATTGTCTGTGGTCAAAACTCACAACCTTTCACTTACAGTTATGGTTAAAATCTCCTCATGTTCTCACTTACCACTCCGTGTTGAAATGGTGAAGAGATTGCTTCCATCTTATGGCTGTAGCCATTGTTCTCACAACTAGATACCTAATCAACAAAACATTGATATATGTTGTGTAGAACTATACAGAAGTACATTCTACTGTATGCCAAAAAAAAAAAAGTCTAGGTCAAGTTTTATTGAAAAAAAATGCTAAGATTGATCTTTTGTATTAGCTCTGTTCTTTACCCTGTTATGATTAGACTCATTGAGTTTGTACACTGACTCATCTAGGTTAGGGTGATGCTGCTGAAGTTGTCTCTCTTTTTGTGAAATTTCTTTCTGGAAGAAAAATAAAAATAATTTAATATTCAGTTTAATCAAGGGTGTAGCTTCAAAATTGTTTCCATAACGAGGGATGTCACATACTTTGTATTCGCTCAGCAGTCTGTCTCTATCACTCAGCTTCCTTTGCAGTTCCATCTGAAAGCACAGGCTGTTTATATAAATAGTTCTTTCTGCTATATATCACATCTACATGTATGGTCCCATATGTGCATGACATGCTTAAAACATTTTGTTAATTGTGCTTTTAATTGAGATTTTATACTCACATTCTGCCCTACTAGCTCCTCCTTGTCCATACTGGATCGGAGTAGTTCCTGTTTAAGCTTAAGTACTGAGTCTTCCTGTATTGACATGCGGTACTGCAAAGTATCCTTGAGTGGCAGGTGAAGGACATAGACGTTAAAGATCTGGTTTCAGTTTATTCCAACTCTAAAACTTTCAAAAACTGTTCAAAACTGCTAAACAACATTTAAACCAATTAGTTCAAAAATATTTGCATATTATTTACTACTAGAATAGAGTAATATAGACTTTGAAATAAATCTATCAGCATATTTATCAACTTTTTATTTCAACTGTATGTTGGGCATACTATATGTAATTACTTCAGATAAAAATTCCAGTAGGTACAGTACATTAAAAAAACTGGAAGGTACTTCTACGGGAACACATTAATATAAAGGTTTTTTTTTTTGTTCTGTTAAATGATCAAATTTGATGTTTGAGCATTAAAAAATAGCAACAAAGCAACAAGAATTTATAAGAGGTTTACTCTTCTAATCTCTCATAGAAATATATTGACATTTTTCTCTGAGGAAATCACATATACTATACAGGTGTGATTATAAAATGCAATGGCCATTGAGCATTTCAAGATCATCAATCTAAAATATTTCAGTCTAAATGGTTCTGGTTTACCTTGACTGCCTGAAGATTGCGTGCCTCCTGCTTGTACCTCAACAGTTCCCTCTAAAAATACACATATTAAAGACATTAGGCAAAAAATATAAAAATGTTAAAAAACTCCCAGGAAAATTTTCCCCTTTACAGCTCCTCTGCTATTAAAAATTCACCTTCAGATCCAGGGATTCTTCCATGCTCTGATCGAGGCGACTGCGAATTAATATCTGTACAAGGAGAAAAAGCCACTGTAAATATTTATCTCTGTAAATAAAATCTGTTGACTCTATGACAATATGAAGTATTTCTCTATTAAAAAATTTATTATTGCATTTGACATGCAAGTAAATTACCAGCTGCTGCTCTGTACTGATAGCACTGTCTCCAAATAGAGAAGCTGTTTGCTCATCTTCAGGCAGTGACCCATGAAGCAGTAAAGCCTGAATGAAAAATAATAAAAGCAAAGGTTGGAATTAAGATACAAATCTAGGCCCTGGATTTTATTCAGGGCCAACAACGATGTGCAAAAATTCAGATTACATTATTATTATTATTGATTTTTTATTTAATCACTGTATATTCAGTGATTGGGTTTATAGCTTTAAGAAAACTTCTGTAAGTGAACTGCAGAGATAGAGGAATGCCACTGCTGTGTGATGTATAAGAACGTTATTTCTTGTAACCCGTATGTGACTTTTTACACTTAGGCACAAGTAGTTGAAGGAAACAAGTTAGTGAAAAAAATGTAATAAAAAGAAATCTTAATGTGCCTATATACACTATATGGACAAAAGTATTAGGACACCTGACCTTTCCAGCTATATGTGGTTCTTCTTCAAACTTACCACAAATCTGGAGGCACACAATTGTATAGGATGTTTTTGGATCCTTGAACTTAAAAACCCAAACCTGTTCCAGCATGGCAATGCCCCTGTGCACAAAGCAAGCTCCATGAAGAGATGCTTTACTTGGTTTAGAAAGGAAGATATTGAGTGGTCTAAAGCTCGAATCTCAATGCTACTGAACATCTTTGAGATGAATTGGAACATTAACTGCACCTCAGGCCTGTGAAATCTTCACAAGTACACTCCAAAATATTGTGGAAGCTTTTCCCAGAAGAGTGAAGGGAATTATAAGAGCAACTTGGGACTAAATGTGGAATGCAAAGCTCAAAAAGCACATACCACACTTTTGACCAGGTGTCTGCAAACGTCTGTCAATATAGTGTCTCTTTTCTAAAGTGCATAATCAAAATTCATAAAATGTGGCTAATCACAAAACAGTGCACAAAAAAGGTTGACAAAAAACTAACTTGAAGCCTTGTCACCATCTTCCTAGTCTCCTGCATCTCCTTTTCCAGCTGCTCCTGCTGGATATAAAGCTGCTCCTCCCAGGAGCTCCCATCTGTTGTCTCAGTGTTTTCTGGCCCTGGGGTTGGCTCATTGGACAACTTTACTGTATCTATAACAAGAGCAGAAAAACGTTTATTCATGCAGAAATGGAAAAATGAAGGTGCTTGTTGATCTACACTGATATACCTCTTACCATTCAGACTTTGTGGTTGCTCTGTGTGGTTTCCCACAACTTCACGCTGTTCTTCAAACTGCCCGATAATGTACTCCTCTTTAGGCGTGTGTGTAGGACTGGATGAGCTGAGACTGTAGAGGTGAAGCAGGCAGTGTGAGAACATTATATTTATATTTATATATAAGTTGTATATTCAAAGAACATATTTAGCTTAAGCTTGGGCTGTAAGGAGTAGAACGTATTAAACCTTTTATTGGATGTTATATAATTGCTCTTTGCATTCTTAGTGCTAAGACTGTATTTCACAGGAATGTTTTTCAGAACTTAATTCCATTATTCGTGCAGGGTTTTGCTTTCTAACCGCTGATATATGATGCCGAAATATTTCACAAGAACATGCGCAGTAGTATTTCAATAGATGTGAAATGGGAAACCCCTACAAACTGCTCCAAAGTACAGTGATCTTAAATGATGCCTTTAAGTGCTGAAGGCTAAAGGGGGCAAAATAACTTGTCTCTAGGGAACTACTGTGGTTAATAAAAAAGTAAGAGCAAAGCTTGTTCATATATTTATATTTATTGACCTTTTTGCAATATTACAGGTTTACAAAGACAATTGTCATTAATAACACTGAATTATTTTGCTGTTACAACAAGACGTCAAAATTAAATTTGTTTAAAGTTCTAAATGAACCAAAAAGTTTACAAAGAACCACAATTTAATGTGTTCACATACAAGGGATTTGCAGATTTTTTTCAATCTCTTAGTTCAACAATTTGGGATGGAGAAAAAGTCTTAGAGTAAATGTAATTACTCTACAACTACTTTGTAATTACTAACAAAGGTTAGAGTTATGTAATTGCATTTTTTGCTCCTTCAAACACATTTGCTCCATAAACCCCGTTTAAATCAATAAATTAATGAATCGTTTTCTGTAAAAAAACAAAACAAAACAGAAATACGCAAAAAATTTGCCTATGTTCTCTACACAATTGCTTTTGTACAGTTGCTAAGGAACAAAGAGGCATGGACTGACATGACAAATTCACAAAATTTTGCATGTGACAATAAGACTGCACATTCAATATACTGTGTGGAAGTTAAATTTAGGGTAATTTGCTATTTTTTTTCTGGTGCACTACAATGAATGAATAATTAAACGGTTGTGCAATAAAGTAACTGACTACCAGAATATTTGGTACATAATTATTGTAGTGATCATCACTTAGATTATTTCTATGTTTGAAGTAGACTGATGAATAAAATCATTATGCAAATTGTATTTTATACACTTAACATACATTCAGATCCAGGTCAAAATTTAGTGTATTCAAAATACAATGGTTTGTGGTTGCTGGGCAGTTTTATTTGAGTACCAGCACCCACAGCTTAGGCTCACATGGAAGCTAAAGCAATCGGATTATCCATAGCAAAAAAATTAATTAATTATCTGAAGCCTGTTTTAAACTTGACAGGCCCAAGGATGCCCATTAGATAAAATATTCTAATGCTACTAGATTACAATACAAATGATTATAACAATAACATTATCAAATATATATATAAATATATATTGTGCAGATGGCACAATACCACTTTTTATTTTCCAATACTGATACTGAAATTTTGAGTGTCAACCAACTTTTTATATACATATATAAAAAAGGTCATTTTTAAGCAATAGTTTAAAACCAAACTTACACAAAGTCTGAAAAAATAATTTACATTATAAATATAATAAAATACAAATTATGTAATGTACATACGATAAAAATCAAACCTGACTGGAATACAGTTCATTTTCTTTATATATGTATATATAAAGTTTCTTTTTTATATATTCTATCTTTAATTTTTGCTGGTTTGGCCCAAATCCAATCCCAGGAGCCTGGTTGCCTGCTTTGGTTAAAATAATAGAGTCAGTTTTTTAATACTTTTGAAATGTAGCCTGGAATGTCTGAGAAAGGTAAAGAAACAATACGAGCAAAGAACTCAATGTGTAGAATTTCATTCATACCATTTCATCTGTTTGGCTCCCATCCTTGTAGCTGCTCTCCTATTCTTTCATGCTGTTTCTTCGAAAGGCGTGGTATATGATAGACCGAAACAACACCATAGCAAAATGAAGCAGCCCCAGTCAAAAGAGGAGGCACGTTATTCAATATAACAAAAGCAGCCTGCACTGAGCACTTTGGTCCAGTGATGGAGATCCGCCCTCAGACACCCGGACAATATCTCTGTGAGCATGTACTGTACAAATGCAGATCTTTGCTTGTTAGGGTAAATCCTCCACAATAGGATATTTCAGTCAACGGGGCTTAAAACCCTGACACAATCCTCTTTAGAATAAAATAAAATGACCACCATGTGGGTAAGTATCTGGTATATGAGATATGAGGCATTCCTATTTTCATTTCTTTGTCATAATAAGAAAGAAAAAAGGAACGGGATTGTATTCCATGCCCCATGGATGCTGAATTTTGCATGTTTCTTCAGGCAAATTGTGTATCTTCTCTCCTCTTCATTGGAAGGTTTGTTGTTCTCTGTGATTAAAAAGAAGGATTAGTTTCATGTCTTCATGTCTCACGCTCCTGTTCCTGTTTCTGTTCAGATGGATCAGCCTGGTGTGTTTACCCTCCCCCTTCATCATCATCTCCTCCTTCTCACCCCTCCTTCACATACCAAGCAGCCCCCACCAAGGGGCTGGCCATTGGGTCTGTGGACACAAAATCTTTCTCCAGGCAGAAAAGCTGAACATTACAAAACAAACTCCTTCCTAAGAGCTGGTGAGCAATTTTTTTGTATTGTGTTCATATAATTGTAAAATGTATTATTACATGCAAAATTAAATTATTTCTAGAAAATTAAAAAACACCTCACAGAAAAACTTGAACCAAATGGAAACCTTTTGTTTGGAAAGAATAGACTGGTACACTTTTAAGTATACATGAGTCCATCTGCTTCTAAGATTAATAACCCGAATAGTTGTGAATGATCCAACATTTCCAGTGTCCAGTTCAAGCTATTAGGAAATCACCTCCAGATCAATTCAAGCCATTGCTGTAATTCAACATACATCATTATCCTGATTTCCTTTTTTCCTCTCAAGAATATTTGCCACTGTAACTGTGTAGATTTTTTTATAAGCTGTTTCATGAAATAGTCATGAACTATGTACATGTGTAAGCCTACATGTTAAGAATATTGGTCAATGTTATAGTTTTCATATTAGATATAATGTTTTGTCCTTTTTTAATACTACATATGAATAATTCATTTACCTGAATTTTGAACCAATAACACAAAAAAGGATATGCATATACTGTATTTTTTTTTTTAAATATACAGTGAGGAAAATAAGTATTTGAACACCCTGCTATTTTGCAAGTTCTTCCACTTAGAAATCATGGAGGGGTCTGAAATTGTCATCGTAGGTGCATGTCCACTGTGAGAGACATAATCTAAAAAAAAAAAATCCAGAAATCACAATATATGATTTTTAAACTATTTATTTGTATGATAAAGCTGCAAATAAGTATTTGAACACCTGTCTATCAGCTAGAATTCTGACCCTTTAAAGACCTGTTAGTCTGCCTTTAAAATGTCCACCTCCACTACGTTTGAATAGATTGGTCAGTGAGAACTAAAAATCATACAGTAAAGACAAAAGGGAAATTCATAGAATGTAGCTAGTTTTAATAGAAATGCCTGAGAAACCTAAGAAACATAATACTTACCTCCCAATGTATGGCACAACATCATATCAACTGAGTTTTATTTCTTGCTTTCTTTCAAATCACTGTAGACCATTAGAAATTTATTCATTTAGTATGGTTAATTACCTTATATATTACCTTATATATAGACACAAATATATAACATTTCAAATTGACTTATCTTGAGGGTACAGTGGCACAGTGGATTTCAATATCACAACTCTAGAGATTACCGTCAGTGTGGTTTTACACTGTTTGCTGTGTCAGTGTGTGCATGTGAAAGGATGGTGCTTAGGGTGTGTCCTAAACTTATGGCAAGTGTTCATAGTGTACACCACTGCATTAATAATTGAGTTGACAAAGGTACTTTGAATGTTTCAGGAGATTTTCGAAATGACATGCTCGACTGCATTCTCTTCCTTTTCTAGTTCATTTACCGCATCACACATTTTCAGGATTGTTCCCATGGTAACCTGAGGACAAGGCAAGGTGGTGAAAATGGGTCTGCATTGCAATATATCTATTTCCAGGCATCTCATACCTTTATATGACATGGGACAATGCTTGACACATACAGAGGTTAAAAGTGTGGGGCGTGCCTGTACTTGTTGCAGGACTTAAATGTATTCTGGGGTTTTTTTTTGCATCCTGGTTGATTTAAATGTATGACTCAGCTGCTTAGTTCTGCATTCCCACTCATTTTCGTAAGGCATTGTATTATCATACTGCTGGAGTTTTCAATTGACCTAAACTGGATAGAAGCAGCCTGCATCCATCCTTGTTTCATCCAATGTCCCCCTGGCATGAATCTTCACTAGGGCTCCAGCCAATTTCTAAAAGGCTTTGGCCAAAACCGATCCAGCAAAGGAACTGTTCTGTCTCTTTTCCCATCATTCTTCCCATTGCAGATATTTCATCTGGGGATCTGAGGAACAGTGAGTTTTTTGCAGCTTTCAAATTCTTGTTTTACTGACAACCTCAAATCTGGGGTTGTCTAAGCAGAGGCAAGTAAACAAACTTTTAATGTTTATGCTAGGGTCTATTAAAAACAACTTTACTTCTAATCCATATTTTCTCCCTAGATTTAGAATGAATGTGGTCTATACAATAAATTGTTACAAAACAGATGTAGTATATCCTTGTTCTCTTGAAAAGAAAATGCATATCCCTGCAGGACACAGATAGTGCACAGCTTTCCAATGTTTAACTAATTCTAATTCTAACTAATAGTTTTTTTATTTTTTTTTTTATTTTATTTTATTATCAATATTATCATGTTATTAGACAAATACTGATTATGAACTGCTCCAGATGATGTAGGTGGCACAGTTGCGGTTGTAGAGTAGAGGTTTGGAGCTTGCTTTAGTAAAATAATAATCACCCTATCATATGCAAAATGCCTCTCTGTAATGTCACGCCTTGTTATATTAATTTTTTTTTAATAGTATTAATGGTTTCTATAATTGTGACGTGATAGTGTTGGTATTAAGAGGTGGATTAAGTCGGGATTAAGTACCCACTGAAGGCTCAGGTACCAAATGCACAGCCTGCCACTGCATGACCCTGACTAGGTCATTTGTATGAGCCACCAAATTTGTCTCATGATTTTTTTTCTATTTGCACATTTAAGTTCACAAAAAATAAAATAAACTTTCTCTCTAATAAACAAATTCTTGCTTCCCTTATAAGATCAGTCCTGAGCAACATTTTTACTTTTCTTGCAGTGAACTGTTCACCAAAAAAAAAAAAATTCACTTCTATAGTCTTGTTGTATGCAAAGGTAAATTCAAGATAATGATTAGAATGTAACAACTGGGGCATTTTTAACACAAGATACATTGTCTTTTTTATTCTTCTTTATTGTATGGCAATGATTTGCTGAATGAACAATTCAAAGCTTCATATTTTGCCATTTCAGGTTTTGAGAACGGTTTCAGCACTCAAAGAATCAGAACAGTTCAGCATTTTAGAACCAGTATCAGCACATAGGGAACAGTTTCAGCACTTGGGAAACAGAAAATTCTCAGTTTCAGCAAATAGGAACAAAAACCAGCTTCAGTTTCAGCAAAAAGGAAGCAGACCAACTTCAGTTTCAGCACTTTGGAATTGGAACAGCTTCTGCTTCATCATTAGTTTTAGACCTTATGATTTAGAACAGCTCCAGTTTCAGGATCTGGGAACCAGAACATTGTCTGTTTCAGCATTTAGGAAACAGAGCAGCCTAAGCAGTACACTTAGACAACAAAACGTTTTCAGTTTTAGCAAAAAAACAAAAAAAACAGCGCTTAAGAACCAAAACAGCTTCGGTTTCATTATCTGGTAACCATAACATCGACAGTTTCAAAAATCAGCTTCATCCCATGGAACCTGTGCGTTCATCTTTTTCCAATATGTGGCGGGCGCTGTGTCTCCTCTCCACATGGGGGCGCTGTTTCAGTTCCAGCGCGTCTCAGAAAAACCTGTTTCGTTCTGGAACTATTTCCGGTTGGAGACGTGGCTCTGCTGCTCTGTACGGCTGCGGGTCGGGTTGCGTGCGGCGCCTTACAGTGAAATAAACAAAAGACCGTGTTATATTCCTCAGGCGTTTACTGTTTTTTTGAAAGTCATTGAGAACCTCGGCGGTGGTATTAAAGCGCCATAACACGGATACAAAATGGTACGAGTTTATTCTGTTATTATTTCTGGTTATAAAGCGGAACAGAGTGGGTGAATTAGCTCTCGGCTAACTACTGACAGCAGACTGCGCAGGTGTCACAACTTTTTAGTCTGACAGCAAAAACGATAATATTTACTGATAATTGTTTCCACAGAACTTTACTTTACTACATTTTACGGAAATTAACCGGATGTCCTCACTAACCTGTTACATGTTAATGTTGGGTAAAGTCAGCTAACTCTTCTAGCTAGTTAGCTAATGTTAGCCTTAAAAGTCGTTTTGTAGCTAAACTAGAAACATTTTGATAATTATAGTCTTTTATTAGTTATGATTCCTCTGACCATTTCGCTATGTTATAACTATACATCTCTGTAAATATCTGTTCATAGAGGTTAAGAAATATGTTATGTAATTTAACTTTTTTAAGTCACCTGGGATTTTTTTTTATCCTGCAAAGTTTTTGTACATTTAGAGCTAAAGCCTAAAAACACCTAAGCATTAAAAAGCTCTTGTTATTGGTCAGTATAAAGTTTAACCTGTTAAAATGAATAGAATTAAGGCATTTAATACTTATTAGTCTCAAATATAACAAGTAATAGTTTTATGCATCTAATTTACTTTTGCAATGATTAGAAAATTACATATATTTTGTAATGTTAATTATAAAAAATGAATACCAGATAGATAGATAGATAGATAGATAGATAGATAGATAGATAGATCTAATGGATTTTCTTATTTAATTTAGTTTAAAAATACAAAATCAAAATTGTAGTCAATTCATGGATTTCCCTCAGACTGATTGATTTATTGATTATTATGAGGCACATAAATTTTGTTTCTGTCTGTCAAAAAAATGTTTTTCCGTCTGTGTGTCTATTTGTCTATACATATGTTTGTCCATAAATGTCTGTCTGTCCATCTATCTATCTATCTATCTATCTATCTATCTATCTATCTATCTATCTATCTATCTATCTATCTATCTATCTATCTATCTATCTGATTTTAAATACTTTAATCTGATTCCTCAGAATCTTTAATCTGATTCCTCAGAATTATATATATATATATATATATATATATATATATATATATATATATATATATATATATAAAAGCATATATTAATATGATTGTTCTAATACATAATTATTTATTGAAAAGTCTGACATGCTCTTAAAATTTAATGAAAACTGAACCCTTGACAAGTTGCAGTATAAGTGAAATAAACTATAAAAATATTATTACAAATATTACTCATATCTGAGATCAGTGCATATAAAGCATGGTAATATTGATTAAAATATCTAAACCAGGGGTCACCAATATTCGCACGGATCAGCTGATGGGGTTTATATCAGTTCAAAATAGTTATTTAATTTTGTAACATTTAATTTGCACAAAATTGTTAGATTTAGTCTCCATATCAACTGCATTCTGCAATTTTCTTGTGATCTTCTACTTTGGTATTCATTTTAAGTGTCTGAATACATTTGAATAGGGCTGCTGCTATCGATTATTGTAGTAATCAGTTATTCTAATGATTAATTGATTAAGTACTTTATTAAAGATTAATACTAAAGAAGAGAGAGAAAGTAGGACAGGTCTCTTAAAATGAACAAGTAATTTGGATTTCTTTTTAGAAAAATTTAAATTTTTATTGCTGAAATCACACTTAGTGCATTCCATAGCCATATTACATCAAAATACAAATACACTGCGTTCCAAAAGTCCCTGCAAGGTGGCTGTGTAGAGTAAGTTATAGGCCTGCAACTAACAATTATTTTCTATTCATTGGATTTATTTTTCCTACCGTTTTCAAAAAAAATCGATTAATCTGATAAAAATCGAGGGGAAAAATTTGATGGTTTGCTTATTACAACAATTTAAAACCCTCATTTAGGGTATATATATATATATATGTATAAAAGTGTACTATAAAAAATGCAAAAGCCACATATTGAGTTGAACTATCTTTAATGTTGAACAAATTCACTTATGCTGGACAGGCTGCAACAAATAATCGATAAAATCGATTAAGATAATTAAATTCCTTGTCAACGAATGACTTTATCGATTAGTTGGGCTGCTCAAGTTACGGGTTTGCGTGACGGTAAGATAATACAGCCACTTGCGAAAATGGCGGACAGTACAGGGTCAAACGGCAGCAGGAAAAAGTGTGCGACCCAAGTCATCCAAGGCATGGGAGCATTTTATATAATTAATGATATAAGCATAAATTAAACATACAAACATTGAAAACAAGCATTTGAATGTAGTAAAGCTGCAGTAAATCACATTCGAAAACAGAACTGTTGCAGTAGTTGCAATAGACAAATTTGGCTAAAAATGTAATCATTTACTGCTGCTTTTAGATTTTGTTTGTTTGCACCTTTTTAATGGACTCGAGGTGATTGTTGATTGCGCAGAGTGATGCTCGTGAGTCACGCCAGAACAGATCCTGCGCAACTGTCCCGAAGTTAGCAAACAAACAGTTTACACAATAGCACTTCATTAAACTGTACCATTTTTACATAATGAGGATAAAGAGTTTTTGTTCACCGTGCAGATGTTTCGCCTTCATCTGTAACACCAGTGTGTTGTGTTTTCATGCTCTCGTGCATCACTGTTGTACTTCCATGCCACACAAGCTCAGCTTTGCAATAGATTGCAGGTTACAATCTTCTTTGTTGTGTTTAATAGATGACCTTGGGTGACTTGTTGCTGGTTGACCATGTCCTCTCTGCCATTTCAAGTATTATCTTGCAGTCACGCTAAACCGAAACTTGAGCAGCCCAACTAAGTAATAATGACATTCGCTGACAACAAATTTAAATTATTGATTATTATCGATTTTATCGATTAGTTGTTGCAGTCCTAGTAAGTTATGGGAAAATATTTGTTTTATTAAACTCAAAACTATTCTCACTCATGTATTTGTGTATTAAAACCCCCACAGTATCGCAAAGCTGCTTGAAGTTTTTCACAAACTAAATCCATGTATTTTTATCTCCAGCTTTAAAAACCTGCTCCACTACTCTGCTCTATGTGGCCACTGTCAAAGGACATTTTTACCACGCTGTATATAAATAAAAATATAAAAATCTATTTCAAATTTCTTTGAAAGCAGTAACCGCACTGTACGTTGGTTTTTTTATGTTTTAGAAAACAAACCTTGGAAACTTTCTAGCGTTTCCTTGGCCTGAGCTTATGCAGAACTTCAGGTTAATAACTGGAATTAATCATGCGTCACAAGTTTAATAATCTGATTTCTAGGCACAGGAATTGTGAACCAGTGCGCTCAATAGGCTTAGACTCAATAAGAAAGGAGTCCTTATGTGATGGTAGAATCAGAACTAAACAGCATTAGTAGATTTTGTCTGTAGTAGTAATAGTGTGTTGTCTGTGTGTTTATTTTTTTAGGTGCTCTTGGCAGCTGCAGTATGCACCAAGTCAGGGAAAGCCATAGTGTCACGGCAGTTTGTAGAGATGACACGAACTCGCATCGAGGGTCTCCTGGCGGCCTTTCCCAAACTGATGGGCACAGGGAAGCAGCACACCTTTGTAGAGACTGACAGCGTTCGCTACGTCTATCAGCCGTTAGAGAAGCTCTACATGGTTCTCGTCACCACGAAGAACAGCAACATTCTTGAGGACTTGGAGACGCTACGCCTTTTCTCTCGTGTGGTATGAAATAATTTCAGTTGCGCTTCTTCTCTACGCTACACTTCTTTGTTTAACATTCTGTATGGGATTGCAGGTATTAGTCACGATTGTGTGTTTTTTTCCCCTTTCTTTCTTCTTCTCCAGATTCCCGAGTACTGCCGTGTGCTAGAAGAGAGCGAGATCTCTGAACACTGCTTCGATCTAATATTTGCTTTTGATGAGATTGTTGCGTTGGGTTACAGGGAAAATGTTAACCTGGCCCAGATCCGAACCTTCACTGAAATGGACTCGCATGAGGAGAAGGTCTTCCGTGCAGTCAGAGAGGTGAGGTGGGCTAAAATGTGCATGTGAGGGTGTGAAGGTTAAAATATGCTCCCTAGTTTTGGGTGAAGCTGCAACCTTTTGAATTTTTCTGCCATGCAAAAGTCTTCAGGGTGAAGGGCTTTGTATTTTGTCATAACATGACACTTTTTTCTTATCACTTTTAAGAGAGAGAAGAGACTGGTGAGGAATGAATGTTTATAGCTGCTGTTTTGTAAGCGTCAGTACAGTAGTTTAACACCCGTTTCTGATTCCTGATTTGTCCACCAGACCCAAGAACGAGAGGCAAACGCAGAGATGAGGCGAAAGGCTAAAGAGCTGCAGCAGGCCAGACGGGATGCCGAGCGAACTGGCAAAAAGGCACCAGGCTTCGGAGGTTTTGGAAGTTCAGGAATGAGCAGCACATCTACCATCATCACAGATACTATGATGGAACCAGAGAAGCCCAAACCTGCTCCTGTATCAGTTAGGTACGTGTAACATGTACTTACATGCAAAAGACATGACTAGTTATTTCATTAATACTCAATGATATGAACAGATTGAAAGTGTGGTTGTGTCATCTCCAGGCCCAGCGGTCCAAGTAAAGCACTGAAGCTGGGGGCCAAAGGAAAGGAGATTGATAACTTTGTAGACAAACTCAAGTCAGAAGGAGAAAACATTTTGATACCCAGCTCAGGAAAGAAAGCCTCAGAGTCTAAAGTGCTTCAGCCTCCATTGAATACTGAAAGGTACATTTCATCTTCGAATAGTAAGAATTAGTTATATGCTACATAACTAAGCATATGATGTTTGTGTGTGTGTGTGTGTGTGTATGTATATATGTGTATATATATATTGGTATTCCTTGTGTGGCTCAGTGTACATCTGAAGATAGAGGAGAAGATCTCTCTGACCTGTGGGCGGGATGGTGGGCTGCAAAACATGGAAATCTTGGGTATAATCACACTTAGAGTCACGGATGACAAATTTGGCTGTATCCGCTTGGACATAAACAACAAGGACAAGAAAGGAGTGCAGCTGCAGGTAATTTTTCATCCTGTAGTTTCAGGATTGCATATGTCGAGACAGTTATTATGTAGTAAAAGGGCCTCCCTGGATATAGTGAATTGGAAAATCTCTGGTGTAATTTGCACAGTTGTTTCTTGGCAACACCACACTTTTGCGTGGACTTTGTTGTTTTGTATCTGATTTTGCTCGAGTAGGATGGTTAAAGAATCTAAAGACAAATGACTGCACAAAACCCCTCATTTAAGAATTTAACAAAACAAATGCAAATCTGAATCAAATATCATTGAAATGATCATTTTGTCTTTATTTCAGACCCATCCTAATGTAGATAAAAAGCTGTTTACTACGGACTCTTTGATTGGACTGAAAAACCCAGAGAAGTCTTTTCCCCTAAACAACGATGTGGGCGTGCTGAAGTGGAGGCTACAGAGCACAGACGAGTCCCTCATCCCTTTAACCAGTGGGTCTACTTGGAATTGGAGCATAATTAAGTTCAAATTAATTACGGTTAATACCCATAGATGTGTACCAAATGTGTATAGTTCACCTGTTAATGCTAGGCTTGTTTTATCTGTAGTAAACTGCTGGCCTTCAGAAAGCGGAAGCAACTGCGATGTCAACATTGAGTATGAGCTCCAGGAAGGGGGCCTTGAACTCAATGATGTAGTCATCACCATCCCTGTGCCGTAAGTTCTACTAAGTATACTACAGCTATACAGTTTCTTCTATAGCTATCTGTGGCCGGGGCCCAAGAGAGACAAAACGCGTTCTCTCTGTCAGTCACGTATTACCATATTACCAAAGATGCTGTTGGTTTACTTATGTTTTTGGTCGATTGACAGATGACTAAGGGCAGGCACAAACTGGTGTGAAAAAATGAGAATATGGATTTTCCTAGTAAACCATTTGCTATATTACACTGCTGTTGATTGTTCAATTCTGATTGGTTAGAAGGTTATTTTTTTGGATCACTGGCTGTAGTGCTATCGAGCCCACGATTTCTTGTACATGGTGGTCCAATTTTTCGTTGCACTGAACCTTTAAATCATTATATAATATTATAACTTTATATTAATAATAGAATCTTGTAGTCATTGGCTAAAGCACATGCAGGGTACACTTTGTTTTCTGAACAAGTGAGCACCTGAGTGCAAGTGTTTTCATTCATGGGTTCAGTGCAAGCAATCCTGGAGCACCTCCTACAGGTAGTCTCAGGTTCAAGAGCACTACTAAAACTGTACGACGAGCACAAATGCACCTCGGGGTCTGATGGTGACCGGACCTGTGGAAACAATCGCACTCACAGCAAATGTGCCCAGTGTGAAAACCACTTAATGGTTAATATTTTGACATTTTATATAAAGAAGTTTATTCAGCATTTATTGAATGAGTCTCTCAACATTTGTAACAATGAGACATGTGACATAGGGTATTCTTCAGGATGATTTGCATTTTATCGTAACAAGACCATTAACATTTTAGTAGTGTTAATTTTTAAACTTAAAAAAGAGATTGGCTTGAGGAACATGAATGTTGATAGCTACTGTATTGTAAGTAGTAACACTTGCTAAATGGTAATTCCACAACATCACCGGATAAGATGTATGATCTGATTGCGTAGTTTATTAAAAAAATGTAGTATTGGTATAATTTCTATGGTGTAAAATGTGCTGCTATAGAAAAATGATCTCCCAGACTTGCTTGGTTTTTACAACTGGTTCTGTCATGTTTTATCCTTCATTATGCGTCCCAAATTTGCAGGTCAGGTGTAGGTGCCCCAATTGTTGGAGATCTTGATGGCGAGTATCGCCACGATGGCAGGAAAAACATCCTTGAATGGTGCCTGCCTGTCATTGATGAAAACAACAAGAGTGGAAGTTTGGAGTTCAGCATAGCTGGGAGGCCGAACGACTTCTTCCCAGTGAATGTCTCATTTGTGTCTAAACGCACCTATTCCGACATCCAGGTGAGCTGTAGTGTTTGGGATATGAGGCTGGTTTATGATAATGACGACTAATGATGACTAAACAAATCTATTTTTCCTAATAAATCAGGTGGCCAAAGTGACCCAGGTAGACGGTGGCAGCCCCGTGAAATTCTCCACTGAGACTTCTTTTGTCGTTGACAAGTACGAAATACTCTAAAGACTTTTAAAAAAGTAATGTTTCTAGCCTGCCTGCCTACCTGTGTAACAGTTTGAACACAGTACAACCGGAGTGTCCAAACCTCCCCCAATGGCGTGCAGTATTTGTGTATTTGTTTGTATGGCAAAGGAAATTCTATATGTTTATATAAAATGAATCTAAGAGGTAAACAAACCACATCCTAATATGAATACAGATGGACGTTTTACTTGGTGCCCCAGGACACCTAGATACCATCTCACCACATGGTCTCGGCTTATAGAAAACCCTAAATTTGGGCCCTGAGTCTTCATGACCCCTAAAATAAATTATAGTAGGAACTTGAGAGTTGCCCCAGTATAATATATTTTCTATATTGTAACTTCAATCACATAAAGCAGCACATATTTGTGCCGTTATATATTCAGTAAAAAAAAAAAAAAAAAACGTTTTTTTCATAATGAACTTATACTGGCTCTGGTGAAATATAAATAGCTTTCACATTTTCACTGTGTTCTGTATTTAGGAAGGCAGTTCTTTCTCTTCCTTCCTTCCTTTTTTTTTTTGTTTTGTTTTGTTTGAAAGATGTTTTGTAATTTTAATTATCGAAACATAAAAAGCCCACCCAGGACACTTTGTTTTCCTTTTCCTTTTTAAAGCAATTTACTTTGTGGATCAGTTATTTTCATATAGTAACACCTACAAGCGTTTTGTTAAGGGCAGAACTGCACCCGATTTAAATGCTTTCTTCTGCCCTGGTAGCTGCTAGCGGTTGTAAAAAAAAATCTGTAAACTATTTCAAAAGGTCTTCAACACGCTAGATGAAATTTACTGACACAATGTGGAGGTGTAAGAGGAACCTTGATATTCATCTTTTATGCATCTAGTTATTTACAGTTTGAAGGGAAAAAAAACCAACTCAAACTTGATATCTGACTTTTATCTGGGATTGTGATTGATGTTTGTCAGTGCAAATCTAACATTGATTCAAGTGAAATTTGATTAACAAAGCCAAATTTGTATGACTTTTGCAAGTTGGAATTCTCAATGCTTGGTTTCTTCCGTCACGGTTTAAAATATTTAAGCACTTAAATCATCCATTATAATAATAGTAGACACAAGTGTTCACACTATTTCATCTATTTTGATCAGCTTGTTTTAAGACCAAAACAGTAGCCCTCTGAAATGTTTTGATTTTCTTGAGTGAAAAATATTTTCTCACAGATATCATTTTTTGTATCTTTCCAAAAAAAACAACCTGTCAGATAATACTTTTGGAGGGGTTTATTTAATATCCAATGGCGAGATGAAAATAATAACATTCCAGCTTACCATGACTTGTTTTGATATTAAAGCATATTGCTTGAATATGAGGCGTGTTTCATGAGTTGTCTGTTAATTTCAACATTAAATGGGTTGTTTTATTTACATGGTTGTTTATCAGACTGATGAGAAACTGGTTACTTAAGATGAATGAATGAATCATTAAATGATTTACTTGTTTATACTTTTATTAATAAGTGCAGTTAAAATAAAAAGAGCACAATGTGAGGATTTTCTAGAAAATGGAATGAAGCATAATATATACCTATTCATTTATTACTACTTAAATTTTGTGAAATTAATCTTAAAAATACAGCATTTTAATAATGCTTCATTAATACTTTATTTTTCAACAATAAACTTATAGAGAATTGGAGCACCACATGTCATTGCATGTGATGTCATTTATGTTTCAAACTACATATTTTTGTAAATCTGTATTTTCACAACTGTTTGCTTTGTTGTTGTTACTTGTATTTGTATTTATACTAAATAATGTTTGGTGTAAACAAAGCACCAAAGAATCCCTAAAGTTTAGAGATTATAGCACAGATTTTAAATTGTTCATGCTGGATATGATAGAAATGTACAGTACAGACCAAAAGTTTGGACACACCTGCTCATTCAAAGAGTTTTCTTTATTTTCAAGACTATGAAAATTGTAGATTCACACTGAAGGCATCAAAACTATGAATTAACACATGTGGAATTATATACATAACAAAAAATTGAACTGAAAATGTCATATTGTAGGTTCTTCAAAGTAGAGATCAAGAGAATGCCAAGAGTGTGCAAAGCAGTAATCTAAGCAAAAGGTGGCTACTTTAAAGAACCTACAATATGACACATTTTCAGTTGTTTCACACTTTTTTGTTATGTATATAATTCCACATGTGTTAATTCATAGTTTTGATGCCTTCAGTGTGACTCTACAATTTTCATAGTCATGAAAATAAAGAAAACTCTTTGAATGAGCAGGTGTGTCCAACTTTTGGTCTGTACTGTACGTTGCCACTTCTTGCAAAGATGCAGACTGTGAAAGGGTGGCCATGATGACCCCTGTCCTCCACTAAAAGAACATACAATGTGCATCAGAACTGGACCACGGAGCAGTAAGTAAAGGTGGCTTCATCTCATGAACCGTGTTTTTCTTTCACATAAAGTGGAGAGATTTGCATATGTTTCCTACTTTAACGCTGTTGCAGAGCGACTTCTACTCTAGCAACAGTATACCCTAATGACAATGCCCTCTTTTTAGCCGTACTGCAGAAAATATCCAGGAATGTTTCTAGGAACATTTAAGTGTTCAAGCCTTCAAATTTAATAGATCAGACTGTATATCTGTGGGATGTGCTGGACAAACATACCTGATCTACAGAAGCTCTGCAACAAAAATGATCTAATAATGTTGGTCCTAAATACAATAGCACACTTTCAGAGGTTTCATGGAGATCATACCCCGAGTTTCATCTGTTTCAGCTGTTTCATGGTACAAGGAGGAAACTACACAATACTGAGCAGGTGGTTCTAATGTTATGCATGATTGATGTACACACACATTACTACAGACCAGGGACCATGTGTACATCTATAACAATATAACTTTGTTACAGCTTTGGAAACAACAACCTACAGCTATTAGAGTCAAAATGAATAAATACAATAAAATAAATAAATAAATAAATAAATAAATGCAATAAAACGTAGACCAGCTGTTGAAGAACCATTGCTTCACTGTAGGTGTAATGATGTAGGCATTTTGTGGACGCTGTAGCTTTAAGACACGCCCACTTCCGGGTTCTTACTGGACTATGCGCTCTTACAGAACACACGTTTACACGTTGCAAATAACACGCATTTACAATGATTTGTATTTTACTTGTTGCAGGCCACGGTACTGTTTTAGAGACGCAGATTAAGGTACAGAACTACAGTCTTTTATATCGATGTTAAATTTGACGGCATGCATTTTTCTTTTCCACACTATACCATTAAGTGCAGGTATCAGTTGCCTGGTGGAGCAGATGACGTGGAAAAGCAAACATCACACACACACACACACACACACACACACACACACACACACACAGAGTTCCAGAGTCTTAAGTGACTTTTTATTTCCACATTAAATTGCTTGCTTTACCAGAAAATGTAGGCTGGAAGGAATAATGGACTTTCCTCTTAAAAATGCAATTTGACACATTATTATGATATTATTTATACACTGATTCGTATAATTTTCACCAAAAAAGTACAACTGCAAAGTACATTCTTGACGATTCTTAACAGTTCTTAACATGCACTGTTATATACTAGTATACTTCTAAGACAAGGCTCCATGATCCACTGAAGGCCTGTCCAGGATGAAGATTTAACTGAAAATGAATGAATGAGTACAAAAAGCACTGCCTGCATGCAATATACTACAATTAGTGAGAAGAAAGGTTTCCTTTTTGTTTTGTGCACACTTTGGATGAAACTACAAAACTCAGAGGAAACAACATGGGACATGCAAAACTTTTACCCAGACAGTAACCCGAGCTCAAGAATCAAACCAGGAATCCTGAAACTGTTAGGAAGCAATGATACTGTATAGCTATGCAATACTGTGGATTGTAGTAGGGGAGTTTTGTGGTCATGAAAACGTTTCAGTCCAAATCTTAGGCAGTAGGCATCACTAGGAAACAAGAGGTTCAGATATGTTTATCAACTGCAAAGTCCACAAATCTGCTGCTCTAATGTATTTGACAGACTTGGGGGAGGTTGCAGCTTAGTGGTTAAAGCGCTGCATGATTAATCAGAAGGTCAGGGGTTCAGGCCCTGGTATTGCCAAGCTGCCACTCTTGGGGCTCCTGAGCATGGCTCTTAATCCTCTGTGCTCCAAGAGGGGTGTGAGATTGGCGACAAGAGCTTCCAGTGCGGGAGAAAGTACAGACATAGTGCAACACATGATAGTGCAGACATACATAGGAATTACACAGTCAAGATGAAATTAACAAATGAAATGTGCTCTATCTATCTATCTATCTATCTATCTATCTATCTATCTATCTATCTATCTATCTATCTATCTATCTATCTATCTATCAACAGCTTTGTCTGTCATGTTTCCCGGTTTCTTGCTCATGTAGCTCATCGTTTATAATCCTGTTTACCATTTCTCTCTTTATGGTAGAATGATGTCACAGGCTTGTACACACATCTGGCTGGGGTGCCAAAAGCATTGCTACCTGGTGTTGGGGGAAAGAAAATCCTAGATTTCTGGTGGGAAACTGTCAACACGTAAGTTCCCTTCAATATAAATTTTGCTGTGAAGAGATATTTCTTTCGTCCAGCCCCATTTAATCTATCGTTTTTAATAGGCGACAACTCTTCAGTGAAGTCTATTTGGTTACAAATGCAGATAAGTGGGTACATCTTTGTATTTTATTTGATCATAATCCTGGTTTTTTAATATCGAAGTCATTATTTGTAGTTTAAAAATTGCTTGTAATTTCGAACCAATGTAGGTACAAACATTATGAGCGGTGGGCGACCGCCAATGACTTTCCAGTGGAGAACGTGGTTAATGATGGTAGCACCACTTTGGAGGATCGGCTTGGGGCCATTGCCGACTTGGAGCTGGCTATCCGAAGCCGTCATCTTCAAGATGACATCATGGTGGTATGGCCATGGACTCGATTTTCATTTACAACATTTCACATTTCACATTTAATGGTTGTGTTTGTTAATCTGGCTTTTGTGACTGTAGATTGCAGGAGACATGCTTTGTTCTGACCAGAACTTTGACATTGCTCAAGTTATTCGTTTTTTTAGGTCCAAGGTAAGAACAAACTGCTGTTTGTGCCATAGCAATGTTGTTATCCATGCCAGATAATGTTCACAAGCAGTTTTTGTATAGGAATGGCAAGCTATTTATATAATAATTTGACCATATAAAAAAAAAAATTATAATAGTAATAATATTAATTGCGTATTGCTTTTTGGCTGCAGTTTGACCCTCTATATATTACTATTTTGATGTAACAAAGACTTACTGAGCCATTCAGTCTATGAAAAGTAATAAAATTTGTGTTTCATTCTTTAGTCTGGAGAGCTGGCTATTTATTATGAGCTAGAGGAAGGTGAGAAATGTTACACCAGAGGCATTGTAGAAGTTTGTCCAGATTCTCATAGGTAAGGTTGCATTATAACCTTTTACAGACATTATATGTAGTTTGAGACAAAATGAAATAAAGACAGTCGTTTTAGACAAAACAAATGTTTAAGAAAGCTGTGTCTTAAAAGTTTCACTAGGCATTTTGGACTATCATTTTTAGACAATTTTAAACCAATGTCGCACCAAATCTCAGTTTCACATATTATTCAGCTTTAGTAGAATGTTTTCGCAAATCCGGTGTGCATCTGCATATGAAGATCCTGCACATCTTGTACATCACGTTGCTGTCTTTTAGAATAAAGCGTTTCCTTGAGAAACCACAGGAGGGCGTCACGGCATCTCGTCTGGCCAGTGTGGTCTTCTACTGCCTCCGCAAAGAGACGCTATCTTACCTCTCAGACTTCCTGCTCAAGCAGCCGGATGTGGAATACAGGACATTCGGCAGGTTTTGGGTCAGTGCATTGCTGCAATACATTTTCAAGCAATACAAATATATATACAGCAACCACCTTAAACCAATGAAAACGGGAGAACCACAAACACTTTGAATGAATATTAACCCACTATGCCCAAGTTTTATTTGTACAATATTTTCCAGTCGAAACTGTGTTTTCTATTCACATCCTGGTTCTTAGGAATGGCTTATAAATGAAGAACAATTGCCTGTGTATGGAATGAAGCTGCCCACAGGGTTCCAGTTAATTGGACAAGTGGTAAGAGTGAATAAAATCTATGTGTAACATGTAAATTTCAGTTTATTTAGTGCATTTTGCAAAGTAACGTCTGTGTTTGTACAATAATATTCTGTTGAAGCCGAAAAGGAGAAGTAATTTTGTTTTAATAACGTTATCTTTTTACATTACAGGGTCTGTCTGACTACACAAAATGGCTTGCACACTACACAACTAAACAGCAGGAGCTTCCAGCGAAACCAATCACATTCCGCTCATATGCTAGGTTAGTACCAGCACCAACAATACAGCTGCCCAAAGAGTTCAGTCTAGCTTGTAATCTTTTGAGTCTTGCTTTATCACTTTTTTCCCCCCCCTCACAGGGTAGGGCTGATGGGAAATCCCTCTGACGGCTTCAATGGCAAAACCATTGCTATGACCATCTCTAATTTCTGGGCCGAAGTGACATTAATAGAAAGCCAATCTCTGGTAGATAAAAAAAATAATATTGTAAATCTAATAAAACTTAAATGAAATGGTCTGTTTGTAAACTTCCTGAACATGTCTGTTTATTGTAGGTCCTTCTTCCTCATCCACTGAATGATCCCACTGAGTTCGGCAGCCTACAGGATCTGTTTCGCATCAGCCACAAAGAAGGGTTTGTTCTTTTTTTTTTTTTTTTTTTTTTTTTTTTTTTCTTTCTTGTAGTAATACTTCCTGTCTCTGTTTGCTGTGTGTACAGTGAGTATATCCTGTATGAAATGATTGTGAATCAACATTAGCTCATGTTCCCACTGGCCAGGTATTTGGGAGGTCTGAGACTGCTACAGGCCACTTGTAAGAAGTTTTATCAGTTCTGCTCAAATCAAGGGTAAGACTTTTCATGTTGCACATTTAAAAATATACTCAAGGTATTATAATAGTAATAATAATAAGAGGAAATGGGATTATTTACTGGTATCGGAGACTTATACAGTTTTATCAGCCAAATGTGCTTGGAAAGTCTGAATTTGTTAAACAATATTTCAAATAATCTAAACAAATATTAGAGTAGCACAATTTTTAGGTTTTAACTTACAAAATGTAAAATCACCCAGTTTTTGTAATCGTTGTGCAGAGAGTTTTTTCCATGAGTCAGGCAGTAAATACTTTAATTCATACACACTGGAACATTGATGAGCTTTTATTCCCTCTCCACTGCATTCCCTGGAGGGTTTATTGGGTTTGAATCTGAGCCCTAAAAAGACCTATCAGAGACTAATTTTCTTTTCATCAAGTACTCTTTGAAGAAAAAAAAGCAGATGGTGTGCTTTGGTGTGTTATCATGAGTAAAAGATCCAGTTGTGTCATGTGAACAATTTGTTTGCAAGCTTCTGCAAAATTCCTTTGTACACTACATGATCACATAAATGCACACAAGCTTACTGGCACTCACAGTTACAACTTGTATTCCTCATTAATTCAAGATGAAATGCAATTGCTGCTGTTTTTGCTCATACTTCTAATTATCCTAATGGCCTTTTTGGCTGTACCAGCACTCACAAAATGCTACATCTTTTAGCAGAACTCACTCCACATTAACTCTAAACCATTTCTGTAGCACACTAAAAACTACAGAACTTTTAGGTACAGTTATTTTATTTATTTAGGGCCACATGAAAAATGTATCTAATATATAGATTTTGAATGACTGTTCAAATGTCCACTGTTAAAAGCGGTATACAAATAAAGTGGAATTAAATTGAATATGTAGTCAGATCTTCCATATTAGCTGATTTGTCTGGTACCATTGCGGCGACTGGACAAAACAATGTGTTCACAAACTATCACCAAAATTGAAACAATCCCTGGTATATCCAATCAATCCCTTGTATATTCAATGTATATCCAATACTTTGTACATTGTTAGACAAATGCTCCACATTTTCCCAGCTCAATCAACTATCAGTAAATAATCAGCCATGCATATGTTTGTTCATACAGATAATGTTGGGAACTCACCACAGTAATGTTTTTGTTTGTTTGTTTTTCCCCCAGTAGGGGACTTTTTTGGTTTGGTACCTTGATAAATATTAATCGCATATTAAGTCTTAATTTTGTGATCTTGAATATGACCCCATGTGGGTAGTCTCAAAATAGGTTCTGCTGTGCCCACTTTATCCCCTCTCGTTTGCCATTTGTGCATTTTTATTTACGTATTATGGTTTGATCACACACTCCTTACTTTGCACTTCAATTCCAACTTGCATTGATGTTACTGCTTTTGAAAGTGTGTAACCTGCACAGGAACCCAGCCGAAATGTACTGTTGGAGTTTATTTAAATTGCCAAATCTTTCAAAATTAAACTACTGCTCTCAAGGCAAATTATGGCAAATATGTGCAGTGAAGTAACTTTACAGATGCAGATGAGAACATTGTTAATAGGCATCAGTGTCCACGTTATTTTGTTTTCATTTGAAGGGGATGGCTGATGGTTGAGAAATTGTTGGTTTGCTATTGAAAATGATTAAAATACTACCTCGAAAAATAAGAAACAAATAACTGATATCTCTTTATTATCTGGACAGCATTGCCCTAACCAAGCAGAATTTCACTCTTAAATATGACACCAACATTCCACGGCAGGTGGTGAGTAAATTCTGTGTTCTTCTTTACAGTACTATCAGCAAATTCAATGGTTTGTAAGTTGAAATATAATAGATGTTTCTGGACACTTCCAGGGTCTAGCTGGCAGTAGGTAAGTATTCTTTACCAAGGATATACTGTACTTTATGTACAGTATATGCATATAATATAATAGTGTATGTATATAAAAAAGAAATGCTTAAATAATAAGGTATAAAGGATCAAATACACATAATTTGAATACATACACCACCACACTAATTCAATTAAATGATTTGTAATATAACGTTATGTGTTGCTTGTACATTTGACTGACATTACTCCTGGTTGTGTTTTATTGTGCAAAGTGCAATCGTGTCTGCTACCTTAAAGTGCCTGATGAAATTTTACAACCTCACAGAAGATGTAAGTTTACCTTATTTTCCTTTTACAAAAGATCATACGGGTCTTGACAGGAAGAGTAATATGGCAGTGATTATTCTTAGGATCTTCCTAAACCAATCCGAGCCAACTTTATACTGAATGTGGAGACCGATGAGCTCTTTATCACGGCTGGGCTCCAGGACAGAGTGGTGCAGGTGAGTCTTGCATCACTCAATGTATGCTTTATTAGGGATGTTACTTACTTTGTTGTTTCATGACAACTTTGCAGGTATATGAGGGTTTGGTGTACATGGATTTTAACAAGCAACTAATGGACAAGCAAGGTTATGGTACTGATTCTGAAATTGTATCTCTTTGTTCGGCTTAGCACTTTTTTGGCAATAAATATTTAACCATGATTTTACTGATATTTACTAATACACTAGAAACATAATTTTTATATTTGACCAGAATGTACAAGTATATAAGGAGGAAATACAAACCCCCATTAATAAATAAAAAATCTTTCCATACCTCACTTTAAGTCATAAGTTTTTAGGAACTGTTTTTAAAGATTTTTCACAAAATGCACTAAATGGACACCAGATTATGAACTGAATATGCTTTAATTATGTATGCATGGTAAGGCTAATATCTGCACATTTGTTTAGGGGAGTACATTACTATGGATATGAGCAGTCTTCCCACATTTTGGCTAGCTTACTTGGGGGATCCAAGTGACTCTGGCCGCATTCACAGTACTGTGAGAGAGCGCTGGCTGAAGGGTAAGTACACAGAGTAAACATGAACACTTCTGAATTTGGTGTAGTTTTCCTGCTTATCTCTTATGTCCTGTTGTCTTTGTTTAGGTGAACCTGATGTTGTGGAAGCCATGAAGCGCTTTGCTAATCTTACAGACCAGGCCCGGTTTGTTCAAGCTCTACACATTTACTATCTACATTTACACTTAGTTTTTACTTCACAAGTACTCATTACTTGTTATGTTGTATAGTGTTGCCATGTAATAAACCAAGTGTGGTTTTCTCTGGGGTTTTCTGTTTCCACATAGCTCCAAAGAGACATCGATGCTTTTGTGCTTGATGTGAATGAGTGTTTATGATTCTAGGAATAACCCAGAATGGTATTTTTGTGTCAAAGCTGTGGGAATGTGGCATATATGAAGTGTGCAAATAACAAATAAACTGTTGAGCGAAATATTAACCTGCATGTAAGTAATGGAAATATTCTGGTGTGAGCATAATCAAGTAATTATTTTATACATGTTGCCCTGGGATGCAGTCAGTATTAATGTTCATGGAAAAGGTGTTTAGTAGGATTGAGATCAAGGTTCTTTTGTAGGACCTCATCTGTTCTAAGGGACATCTTGTAAAGCATTAACAGATTTAGGCTTCTTAGTAACAGTGAATGTGCAGGGTCCCAGTGAATGTGCAAAGTGCAAATAAACTTCATGCAATTTTGTGCTTTAAAGCAGGACTTTTGAAGAAGAAAAAAAAAACACATATGGGTGGGATAATTATCCATCCCACAAAGTTTATCTAAAATTCTTTGCTTTTCATTCCGTATGAATCACCATTGCCTCCCCCATTTTTCATCTCGGTCAAATGCAATGTTTTTTGCTATGATTTTAGATGATTTGCAGTCAGGCCTTCAGGGCTTTCTCATACCTGGTACTTTTTGAGAGAGTCGTAAAGAATGCCCTGTGATCCAGAGTATATCCTTGCACACAGTGTTTAAGATTAGGACGATTACTGAAAATGAATGATTGAATTATTGCTTACTAGTGAGGGAGCAGTATTACTAGATGACTTTGTTTGACTGTGCAGGGAAGCCTTCGAATACAAGGACTGGCCCAGACTGGCCCAGCTAATGGATGAAAACTTTGAACTGAGACGGTAAGATCCTTCAAAATTCTTTCATTCTCATATTGCAGTTTGATGTTCATCTTTAGACAACAATTAAAGTGCCCTTTTCTCCTGCAGGTCTGTTTACACTGAAGCCTGTTTGGGCACAGGAAATCTCAGAATGGTACAAATGGCACGGCAGGTAAAGCATGGCGAGGATGTAGATTAGCATCTTTAAACTTACTCTTGAAATGATTATATTATTTGTTTTATTTTATAATTTAGAATATATGTAATTTGATAAGCATTTACCAAGTGTATATTAGGGAGTATACTGTATATCCTTAACTAGAATGTAATTTTACTGTAGCTAAATGCTACAAAACTCCAACTACAAGTCTGAGCATGTCAGTTTACATAATGAATGGCAGTGGTGAGTGAGTCATAAGCCAATTAAACAAGATAATGGACAAAATAATGAAAAAGATGGTGAGGCTGACAAGATAGAATGTCTTTCTTAAGTCAAAACAATTGCAAGAATGCCATTTTCTTAAATCTTACAACAAGCAGAAAAACAGGGTGCATGCTTCATTCCCTCAGTGGCATTTCCAAACACATGGTTAATGCATTTGGTTTACTTTAATAACATATAACTGTTGTTAAGGCATTGGGATACTGATTGGTAGGTTGGGAGTTTAAGTCTCAGCACTCTTAACCTGCCATTGTTGGGGCCTTAAGCAAGACTACTAACCCCCTTCTGCTCCTAATTATAAGTCATTATGGATAAAACATTAGGCCAAATTATTAGTGAATTAGCATTTCTATATAAAAACCATAACTGCTAAGAAGTCAAGTTAATTTCTATATCGGGTTAAAATCAGATAAACATCATTTAGCTATTTCTGATATGTAGTGGTGAGAGAACTTGAACTTAGAGGTGGCTAACAGAAAAATAAAATTAAACAGCTATATTTATTGCAGATGATAGTAGGTTCACTACAGTGGCTATGGTTATTAGTCTAATGTTGAAAAAAGTCTTTGAGACAGTTTCTGTCATTTATATGTACATACAGTTTGGCTCTGCTGTGAAATTACCTGGCAGCGGTGGTGCGGTAGTGGGCCTGTGTTCGGATCCTGACCGAATGGTAAGACTTTTAATTTGGTTTTTAATTCTAATACATTTTAATAAAGCCTAAACTAATTAAGCATTACTAATATACACTATATGGACAAAGGTTTGTGGATACCTGACCAAATGACTAGTAGATTCTGTTGCTATGAACATCTATTTCCATATTTAGGCCCTATTTGCTGTTATTATAACCTCCACTCTTCTGGGAGGAGGTTCCACTAGATCGTTGAGTATGCTTGAGGAGATTTGTGCTCATTCAGGAATTAGTAAAGTCAGATACTGATGTAGGGTGAGGAGGCCTGGAGTGCAGTAAGCATTCAAGTTCATCCCAAAGGTGTTGAGGTCAGAGCTCTATAGCAGGCCACTCAAGATCTTCCACTCCAAACCAGGTAAACCATATCTTCATAGGGCTTACTTTACGCACAGAGGAACTGCAATGCTGGAACAGGTTTGGGTCTCGACGTTCAAGTGAAGGCAATATGTAATTATACCGCCCCCCAAAGATATTCTATACTATTGGGTGCCTCTAACTTTGTGCTTACAGTTTGGGGAAGAACAATATGTCAAAATGTCAGGTGTCCCAATACATGTTGTTCTATATAGTGTATGTGCAATACCGATAATGATAATATCTGTAAAGTAGAAACCAATTGACTGATTTCTTTCAGATACTAATTATGAGTATTGTTCACTTGTCATACTATTAGGTGGAGATGAAGAAAGCATTCCAGGAGGCTGGCTTTGTTTTCTGCCTGGTTGTGCCTCACAGTCCATCTTAATGTATAATGTAGAAGTCATTTTCTATTGACACCATAGAACAAATTAGATAGCATTTCTGTGTCTACACACTCTGCTCTCCAGGCTTAAGGAATGGTAACATACTAGAGGTCATTACATCATAAGAGTGTAACTCTGGTCACATATCATAGTCATTGAGCTCCTGCTGCTGTGTGTTTCAGGTCAGACAAACAATTGTCTATTTAAAAGTGCTATCAATGGCAGCATTGTACACCCTTCCTGTCCCTGTGTCTCAGTACAATAATGGCCATAGACTCATAACCAAAATGTTTGTTGGATGGAGTGCAGTGTAATTTTCATGGAAGCAGTCGTTTTTTTTTAAATGTATATAATATTTGAAACCGAAGAGTTGCATTAATGGTTAGCAGAGCAGGCTTTTTTGAACAGCAAGCCTTAATACTGTAATTAGCTGGAAATGTTAATTATAGCGTAAAATGACAGAGGATATAATAATAACAATTATACACTAATGCACTTTTACACAAATTTATTAAAAGGTGCTTCCATATAAAAATTCTGATGTAGTCCTTTGATCGTGTGTTTAAATTATTTACCGTGCAATGTATTTTTTTTTGCCAGATGATGATATGATATTTTTGTGATATTTAGCAAATACACTAATTGTATTTCACAGTATTTAATTTGGCTGACAGGGTTGTACTTTCAGTTGCTCAACATTGCAGTGTCATGGAACTTATTTTTCTTCATACTAAGATAAGATCCTGTTTCATACCCTATTTCATGAATGAAGACAAGAATGCACAAATAAAGCATGTGCACAAATAAAGCATAATGTCAGTGTTTGCCTAATGGTCATTTTAAAATGCACATTGAATTATCTGACATCAGTTACTTGCAATATGATTCATGTTATCTAAGTGGGGAAACTAGACCTCAGAAGTATTTTATAGTTATTCTGGAATGGGACATGTAACAGTGCTGCTGTGCAAACATTTTAAACATTAGTATATTATATACTATCTGTGATAAACATCCCAATTTTGTAAACACCCTTATACACAGAAAGTTGTTCTGTTTTAAGGCAGAGTTTTGCTTGTAGTGCAAAGGTTAAATAGCTAAAATATTGATGACGGAAATGTATGATGTAAAATTCAACACATGCCTGGTTTCACGATCAACTACTCAACCAGCGGACATCGAATGGAACAATTGACTCTTCTTTGTATATGCAGAATTTTACCCAAAAGGCTTAACATTTCCCTTTGTTTTCTTTAAATGTTTAAGTTACTTTGTTTAAGGTTAGTTCATTCCCTGACCAATGATATTTTTTTGGAGAATGTTTTATTATTCTTGAAAAATTATGTTTCAAATTATGATGATGGTGATTATTTTACTGTTGATTCTCACACCTCATTTTGTAAATAAAAAAATAAAAAAATAAGTGTATTAAAAAATAAATAAACTCCTATACATTGAAATAAAACTTTGATTCCCCTAATGCCCCTAACATCAATACCTGCCTTTTGTAACACCCTTGTGACTGATTTTAGCAAATTTAGTGGAACATCTTCCCAGAAGAGTGGAGGAAATTATAAAAGCAAATTGGGAATAAATGTGGAATGCAATGCTCAAAAATCACATGCCATATTTATGACCAGGTGACCCAATACTTTTGGCAATATAGTGTATATTTCATTTATATATATATATATATATATATATATATATATATATATATATATATATACACGTGTGTGTGTGTGTATATATAATATATAAAATGTAAAAGATAGTCTAGGATATGCTGTACATTTACAATTATGATTATAGTTATTAGTAGTAGATACTGTGAATTTGCAGCTGATAAAATGCTCAAGCTGTCTCGGTCTTCCTGCTTACTGCATAATACTGTGCGTTCTAGTATGCCGAGCTGGTACGCCACCGTGTGGTGGTATGTGACGCACCGCTTGTTCAGGCTGTGTAACGGTGTGTCGATTACTGTACGAGCGCTTAGACGTGCTGTGCCTCACAGTAGCGGGGGAGGAGGCCGACCAACATGCTCATACGGAACTTATCTGAGTAGCTGTCTCTTGCTGGGTTTTTATTCCCCCGACCGAAAAGTAAGCTGGCATCCTAAGGAGGCATGGCAGCGAAGGAAGACATTTACTCCAAAATCATTCCTCGCAGACTCCGGCCAAACCGACACAACACCGTCAAACACGGCTCTCATTTGGACGTGCTGTTATCGATGGGCTTCCCTCATACCCGAGCGTGAGTACTGCTGCTCTCACACACACACACACACACACACACACACACACACACACTAATGGCTTTCTACTGTACCTGCTTTACTGGGGTTCAACTTCTGTTCAGCTGTTATGTACATATATATATATATATATATATATATATATATATATATATATATATATATATATATATATATATATATATATATATATATATATATACACACACACACACACATACTTTACATTTATTTACACAAGTAAGGTTTCACCTAAGAAATGTTTGTTAGAATTGTTTAAATAAGTAATCCATATATATATATATATATATATATATATATATATATATATATATATATATATATATATATATATATATATATATACTAAATATCCAAAAGTATTGGGTCACCTGGTCGGTCATAAATATGGTATGTGATTTTTGATTCCACATTTAGTACCAATTTGCAGGTAATGATGTAGGTGAGGAGACCTGGGGTGCAGTCAGTGTTCTAATTTATCCCAAAGGTGTTCAGTAGGGATGAGATCAGAGCTCTATAGCAGACCACTCAAGATCTTCCTTTCCAAAACATGTAAACCAGATATTCAAGGAGCTGTTTTTACTGTTATTACTATATATATATATATATATATATATATATATATATATATATATATATATATATATATATATATATATATATTACCTCATCGTCAGGTCTTTTCTCAATGTTCAACCGTCAACCAACGTGAATTTTTGATGAAGCCATGCACATTGTTGAATCAAATTCCTGTGGTTCTCTGCTGTTGTAATCCATTGACCTAATAGTGTGATGTGTGTTCTAAAATGCTTTTATGACCACCATCTTTGTACAGAGGGGTTTTTAAGTGACTGCTGCCATCTTGACAGTTAAAAAAAAAGTCTGGCGATTCTTATCTGACCTCATCATCAAGGCATTTCCACCCACAGAACCGCCACTTACTTTGTTTCTGTTCTGTGTAAACTCGAGTATGTTGTGCATGATAGCAGTTTCTGAAAAAACGTAATCTGGAATCTGGAACTCACTCTTGCCAATATGGAACTAACACTTTAACATTTTCAAAATCATTAAAATCACATTGTTTCCGCATTGTGATGCTTGATGTGAACATTCTCTAGCTCTTCACCAGTATCTGTGTGATGCATTGAACTACTACTAAATGGTGAGCTGGTGGAATAATTTCATGAATGTTCCGTTGGAAAGGTGTTCTTAAGAAAGTGGATGCTGAGTGCATATATATCAGGGAGTATTCCTAGTATCATTCAGTGATATGTAATTTAATGTGATTGCGCATTCTTTCAGTACGCTGTTAAACTGTTTGAAAAGTTTTTATCTGTTAAAAAAAAAATAAAAGTGACCTACAGTATGTATGACAGATTGCCAACAGTAATAATAAACAAGAAATACATTCCTAACTGAAAAGCTGTAAAACAGAATGTCATGAGTATTTAAAAAAGAAAAAAGAAACACTACTAAATAAAATAATAGCAGTGTATGGAAGAGTAGTACTGAGTTGTTGTATTTCATACAGTATACAACACACTCTAGAAATTAAAGGTACCATACTGTATTTGGTACAATTAGGGTTCTATTAAGGATACTTATTTTTTTATATTTTTAATATATATATATATATATATATATATATATATATATATATATATATATATATATATATATATATATATGTTGCTTGTAAATGTAAATAAAGTCTGCCCTTAAAAAATTTATGATATATAACCATCATTAGACCTTTTGGGACCACTGGTACAAAGGATGGTTCAACCGCTGTAACACACTGCAACAAATAGAGTCTTAGCAAGTGAAAATCTCTTCATAAAGTTATTTGCCATTAGCTTCTGAACAAGCTGGGATATGCGAAGAAAATAATTCCACTGTGCTATTATGTATATGAAAAAAAAAATTCATTCTTGTTCTAGTTTCAAGCATTAAATGTTATTTATTTGTCTTATCATTTTGCTTTTTCTAGGAATAAAAATAACTAGTACAATTCTCATAGAACAAGACTGTTACATATTTTGAAGTCTACAAATAGGCTTAATAATCTTATATTTGAAATCTTATAATGGGAAAAAAATTGCTTACTGCAACTATATTCAAGATATTGCAACTCCGTAAGATATAATCTTCTACACTGCACTTGGAAAAAACAAAAAAAGAAGAAATGTTTTGGTTGTTGTTATGGAAAAGTAAAAGTGTAGTGGGTGGTTGACTTGAATCCAGAACCCGCTTCTAAGGCTTACACTGTGGCTGATCAGAAACTCCATGGTATAGGCAAAAACACAACTTTTGTGGATGTTATTTGTGGTGTTGGTGACACCAACATAGACATGGTTTTAGGTAATTGTATGCACCACAGGTAGACAAAAAATATTTTCCAGCTAAAGTGTGTCAGTGCTTGATGCTGACCCAACTCCCATTTCTTTTTTATTGGCAATGGAGGGGATCAGAAATTCATTCCAGTTTTGTTCAGCTAGGTATCTGCACTGGCCAAAATACTAGTAAGATACATGACAGATAATATAATCACATATATAAAACACAAAGGGATGTGTTGTACTACAAAAATAATGAATCATCAAGATCTGAATCTTAGAACTGTTTCATTCCTCTTTTTTTTTTACTACAGCAAAGTTTTTTTTATGTAAATAATGACATGTACCGCTTCCCGTGGGCTCACCACCTGCAGGAGGGACCGTAAGGGACGGTGCTGTGAGGATTGGGCAGCAGTCGAAGGCGGGGGCCTGCTTAGACTGCTGCCCCCGCGACCCGAATTACGGATAAGCGGGAGAAAATGAATAAAATGAACATGTACCGTTTATCTGTTGGTAGTTACGTGTAATGCTGTGAAACAATAAAACAAGTTAGTTCCTCTTTTTACTTATGCTATAGCAGATGTAAACGATTTTTACCTCAAAATCCCAAAGTTTATAAAAAGGAAAACAATGCAGTTTGTTAGAGTTTTACCATGAACTCAAAGTCTTCTCTTGTGGAACTTTTGCATGACAAAATGCCTACAGGGGTATAAAAAGTGGTAAACTCAGAGGTTAAGGTTGTTGGACTTTTGATCAGAAGTTTGTGAGTTCAAATCCCAGCACCACCAAGCTGCCACTGATGGGCCCTTGAGCAAGGCCTTTAACCCTCAATTGACAAGTTTTATAACTTAGATAATTGTAAGTTGCTCTGGATAAAACTGCCAAACACTAATCAATATGAGTAACTTTACCTTTTAATTTAACTTATTAAAGGATTATTATATAGTGCTGAATGATTGGGAAACTACTGCACAAGTGATAAGGGACAGCTTGGAAGGTACTTGGTGTGACCCCTGCAAATAGAAAGTAAGGCAAAGAGACATGGTGGTGAAATGAGGAAGTGCAGGAGCGCATAAGGAGAAAGAGGTTAACAAAACAGAATTGGGATCGGCAGAGAGATGAAAAAAGTAGGCAGGAGTACATGGAGATGTGGCAGCAGGTAAAGAGGGATGTGGCGAAAGCCAAGGAAAAGGCATATGAGAAGCTGTATGAGAAGTTGAACACTAGGGAAGAAGAAAATAATTTGTAGCGACTGGCCAGGCAGAGGGACCAAACTGGGAAGTAAGAGCAATAAAGGATGGAGATGGAAATGTGTTGACTAGTGAGGAGTGTGTGTTGAGAAGATGGAGGGAGTATTTTGAGCAGCTAAAAAATGAGGAAAAGAAGAGAGAGAGAGAGAGAGAGAGAGAGAGAGAGAGAGAGAGAGAGAGAGAGAGAGAAAGTTGGATGATGTGGAGATGGTGAAGCAGGAAGTGGATAGGATTAGTTAGGAGGAAGTGAGAGTAGCAATTAGGAGGATGAAGAGTGGAAATTCTGTAGGACCAGATGACATACAAGCATGGAGATGTTTAGGAGAGATGTCAGTGGAATTTTTAACAATATTGTTTAACAAGATTATGGAAGGGGAGAGGATGCCTGAGGAATGGAGAAGGAGTGTGCTGGTACCGATCTTTAAGAATAAGGGGGATGTGCAGACCTGCAGTAACTACAGGGGAATTAATTTGATCAGTCACACCATGAAGTTATTAGAAAGAGTAGTGGAAGCCAGGCTGAGAGAAGAGGTGACTATCTGTGAGCAACAGTATGGTTTCATGCCGAGGAAGAGCACCACAGACGCATTATTTGCTTTGAGAATGTTGATAGAGAAGTATAAAGAAAGGTCAAAAGGAGTTGCATTGTGTGTTTGTGAATTTAGAAAAAACATACGACAGGGTGCCGAGAGAGGAGTTTTGGTGTTGTATGAGGAAGTCAGGTGTGTCAGAGAAGTATGTGAGGGTGGTGCAGGACATGTGTGAGTACAGTGTGACAGCAGTGAAGTGTGCAGTAGGAACGACAGACTGGTTTAAGGTGGAGGTTGGATTGCATCAAGGATCGTCTCTAAGCCCTTTCCTGTTTGCAGTGGTGATGGACAGGATTGACGGACGGGGTCAGACAGGAGTCTCCATGGACTATGATGCTATATGTGCGTGAATGAGAGGAAGGGCAGTGGAGTGGTGCGGTTGCAGGGAAAAGAGGTGGAGAAGATGGATGAGTTTAGGTACCTCAGGTCAACAGTGCAAAGTAATGGAGAATGTGTTAGAGAAATGAAGAAAAGAGCTGCAATGTAGTACAGAGATGAATTTTTTAGAAGCCCAAAGTGATTTTTTTTCTCTTCTGTAAAAAAAAAAAAAAAACCCACAGTGCCCCCACTAAAAGATCAGTATTGCAGACAGCCACTAAATCAGGGTTTAGGGTTAGTGACCCCATTTGTAAATCAAGTGACCCCACATGGGTTTGTTACACTAGTTTGAGAAGCTCTTGCATTAAAAAAAAAACTACAAATGCATATATATGTAATATTTCAGAGTGCAGAATTCCCCTTTGCACTTTAACACAAAGTTATTAATACTCCTTACTGCCATCTAATTTTTGAACAATTGGCCCATTTTATTGTTCTCCCAAATGAAAAGAGAATGTCCCAAATTTGTTTAAGAGAAATGTCATAATACGTTCTCGTTTAAACCAGACAGTCCAAGATGAGATGCAGTCAGAAGTGTCAGTTTGTGCTTGATACCTACTGTAAATGCATGCACAATAGAGTGGAAAACACAAGGCCAGATGCTCATCATCCCATGACTGATATTCAAGTCACAAGGTGCTGTCTTTTACTCTCCTTTTGACAAGAGCATTTGGCATGGGAGGGAGCTTAAAGCCTTGCAGCTGACCTGTATGAGCTCTTTGTTTTATGAAAAGAGTGCTTGTCTGTAATCTTTGAGCCATTGTATTAAGCAAAAATATACTCCGTTATTCGTTGATTTATTTATTTTTGTTCTAAAAACCTTCAGGGATTGTTTGTAAAGTCAAGGATCCTCAGATTCCTAAAATGGTTAAACGGGAATATAAATGGAATCTCTCAGCTGGGTATTTTTGCATAAAAGAGTTAAGGACTGGTCCTACAAGACTGAACTTTAACCTGACTTTCAAATAATTTTATTTATTTTTAATTTTTTCTTCGAAACTCAGCTTCTTTAAACATTAATGAATGGCTCTTCTGTAGAATCCATCAAAAGTACAGAACACGTTCTCTCAAAACATTACTTCATCTGGCTTTCTCCCTCTTTAGGAGAATTTCCTTTTACTGTTTTCACTGCTGTAACCCTCATTAGTTTTTTGGATTTAGATCAAATTTGACTTGGATTAATGAGGTTGCAAAGCAAATCTTCTGCCTGTTTCAGCGAGATCAAGCTGTCAGAATGGTTAGCATGTTGCTTTCTATTGTTACGCTAATGATACATGTACTACAAATTGTTCTATTGACCTGGGTTTTACCTCATTGAGTACATCATTTACATATTTCTCCAAGTTGGACTATTTTATTGTACTTTCTTTGGAACTAAATGGTGTGCACTGGCCTTTGGAAGACTTCTTGCTTAAAACCATAGGCCGAGCGGCAGTCACAGTTGCAGTCACAGTTGTGCTTGCAGGTGTTGTAGTTGATGTTTTTTGGATAGACAGCTGTACGCCATTCACTCAATCCCTGATTCAAGCTCATGTTTAGCAGACATAGCAGCTGTTGTTTTATGGGGTATACTTTAGCCAATGGTAACGTGTTCGCAGTAGTTCCATTGCTGCCTATGTGTCATGTTCTTAGAATAACACAATCCGATGCAGCACTACACTCTGACACCAGAAGACAATTTTAGCAAAGGAAAAAAAAAAACACTGTAATACACTGACAGGCTCTGGTAAAGGCATGCCTGTTTTTTCTGCAGTTTGCTTCACCACCATAAGAGAAGAAAATGTATTTGCCAGAGTTTGTGTGGGTATCCTCTCAGTAGTGAGTCCACCATCTGTCTGTTGTGCCCTTGCCAAATAAAGAGCAGGCATCCAAAAGTGAGTGTCCTTCCAACCTGCTGCTGTATTACCTCATTCAAGCTCTGGCATGCTCTCAATCAGCCTGATGGAGAATGTTTTGAATTCACGTTTGGAGCTTTTAAATAATGATACAGTTCCAAAACATGACATTTTTAAATGGAATGACTTGTAGAATTGGCCATTTCGAATTCTTTTTTGCAGCTTGGGGGGGCTATTGTAGGCAGAGCTTCTCTATTTACCCCCCTCCCATTTAAATCTTAGATAATTTTTTAGACCTTTTGCCATGTTTCTTGGCAGATTCAGTACACTATTCTAAGAAGTATCGCTGTGTGCAGAAGCGATTTGTGTCGATCTGCCAAACAAAAGGAATGCACTCTCCATGTTGCCCACTCATGCTGAATTTAGAAAAGCTAATCAATATATTTGTTTAAATTATACTTTATTCATTTTATTTTCTGGTCGTTTCTATTGTTTAAAACCAAACAGTTGATTTTTTAAAAAACATAATATGATTGTAGATCAAATTAATTATGAGGCTGAACTTTACCAGTACAACCTTACAATAAGCTCTTTTTACCATTATGAAGGGAACTCCATTTGCACAATTTGGCTCTTGTTTTTTTTTGATGGAACTGGTATGCCACAGAACCTCCAGCATAATAAATTCTGTGTCCAGTAATGAAAGGAAGGAAGCTTGCAATTTGTTTATGAAACATAGCTGGTACTGATGGTTAAGTATAATTAGTGCAGAGGGCAGATTTGTTCACACATTTCCCGACCGTACATGTCTTTCAGATATACTGTACCTCAGTGTAGTTAGTATCTGCGCAATTCTGAAAGCTGAATGTGTATGTGCAGCAGATATGAATAAAACTGCTCTCTCAATTATCACAAAGCATCATCATAAACAGGAAGCATAAGGATGCTGGGCCTGATGCCGAGAGATTTCCCTTCTAAGGAGCAGCAGGGAGAAGGTGTGCTAGCGTCTGTATGGACAGCTGTGTGGGGGTGGAGAGGCATAAACATAAACATAGGGTTAAGGTCAGGAAGCTCTGATGGCACACTGGAATATGTATAAAGCCATGTGTCGAAATAACAACAGGTTAGGCATGGTTCCAGCACATGATGCTTAATTCATTCAATGTGAATCAAATGTCACCCTGTTAAATCTAAAATGATAACACTGATGCAGCACATGCAGAGTGCAATTGCAGTTATTTAATAGTGTGGTTTCTGGTTCACAGGCTTGCATATGGATCGAAATTGTCTTGATGTTCTCCATCTGTAGAGCACGGTTGTAATGGGGCTTGCATATGGAGACAAATTATGTGAAGGTCTCCCACCATCTGTTCAGCCAGGTTCTTTTTTATTAAATTACGTACAATGAAATTCTGTTTAGTTTTAGAATCAACCGCCTATTATGTATGGTACATTGCTTTAGGATATTTACATTATAGGATGTGGTTATTCATCTTTGCCAAAGGCATGGACTGTACAAAGCTTGCATATAGGTGCAAATTGTCTTGGTGGTTATGTTGATAACTGTGGTTTCCTATTAAATGTCCTCTGCCAGCAGCCTATGTGATATTTTAGTGTTTAAAAACTATAGCATGACCATTTAGTGTAGAACCTTTTACCAAAGGCAAAAAGGCCTTTAATTTGACTTTTAATAAAAAAAATCCACATAACCAATTTCTTTCATGAATTTCATTTTTGTTACAAGTTTCCTATTTCACTACATGCTAATGTGTAAGACATGTTAGTAGGAGTCTTAATTCTGGAAAATCTCTAGAAAGTCTGCTTAACCCAAAATCTCTAGCTACATTGACTCTCTGACAGATATTTAAAAGCAGTTCCTACTCAGCTCAGATTTGTGAATAGAAACAAAAAGAAAATCAGGAATTAACTCAATTTCATTCAATTCAGTTTTGGTTGTATAATGCTATTACTAATGGGCCTTGTCACTAAAAAGGTTTACAGGAATCCAGATACAAAATGTTTCATGTAAATGTACCATGAAAAAAAGAAAAGAAAAGAAATAATATATATTAGGGATATATTTCTGTGTTACAGCAGCAAGAAAAGAAATGTGCAAATATATACAAAGTAGAGACATAATACAAGTCTATACATCACAGTGTATTAATACAAAAGAAAAGAGACCATCAATAAAGCTTTCAAACATATTACACATAGGTAATTATTGCACAGTAATTGCACAAAACTTTGTTATTGGTATTATTGCACAGTTAAAAACACAATAACCGAGTGTATTTTGGTGACTGGTTCACTGGGAGCGGTTCTGTACAGTCGAATAGCAGCAGGGAGAAAAGACCTTCTGTATCGTTTCTTCAGACACTTAGTCTGTCACTGAAGGAGCAGCTCAGAGAGGAAACTTATTCATACAGGGGGTGAAAGACATTATCCAGCAATCATTATAGTTTAGTTACGATCCTCCTTTCTCCCACCTCCAGTACAGTGTCCAGGGGAATCCCCAGGACTGAGCTGGACCTTCCTGGTCACTTTGTCCACTCTCTTCCTATCGGCGGTAGAGATGCTGCTGCACCAGCAGACCACACCATTGAAGATGGCTGAGGCCACCACAGAGTCAAAAGACTTCTTCAGGTGCTCTCCCTGCACTCCAAAAGACCCTAGTCTCCTTAGCAGATAGAGTCTGCTCTGTCCTTTCTTGTAAATAAGCAAGTTGGCAATTAAAAACTCTCTGAGCTGACAAAAATAAGAAACCTGTAGAGGAACTAAACTCAAAAGGGAACCCATCCTTATCTGGGTAATGCTGTCTAGTGTGATTATGAATTATTTCATGTCTACTTTAACTGTATGCTGTAAAGTCAAGTTGTGTCAAGTGTGTTAAAATCGACTTGTGTGTGAGCATTGTTAGTTTAACTCGAACTTTTTGTTTAATCTGCTAGTGTGAACAGAAATGTGCCACATAACTAATCCGTACACAGTCATGTTTTATTCCATACTGCTCGACTGAAACCGATCGTTTAATTTGTTTGTTTGATTTTTTTTTTTTTTTTTTTTACCTGGGCATTTGCTGATCACAGCTTTTTTTACATTTATTATAAGAACGGAAATAATAAGTTTTTTTCTGCCCACATTTGCGGTTACTTTGTTCTTTAAGAGTGGAAAGTATTTTGGTTCACTACATACAGACCCTGTTCCTATTCTTTTGAAATATTTATTATTTATTTAATTAAGAGAAAAAAATGCATTTGACTCTGGAAGACTGTAAGCAAATTAAACATTATATAATTTATTTTCTTTCTTTATCATTATTATTATCATCATAAATGTATAAATTTCTTTAACAAATCAGTACAGTGAAATATTTAGTGTGAGACAGTGGAGACAGATGAGCATCCCTGATCCAATTTATCAGACATTTTAGATGTTAAATGCTTTAGAGGAAATATGAAAATTATGTAAGCTAAATTATATATATTAGCATTTACCAGTTGCAGAGATAGATAACTAGATAACTAGCCAGATCTTTGATGTACAAAATGAAAGCTTTGTATTAAACATAAAGTCACTTGGGTAGATATTTGTCTGTTGTGTCAAATATTTCTGAGTTTCAATAGCTTTACCTAAACTCTATAAAAGCAAAGTATAAGGAGCATCTTTTCTAGATAAATAACCGCTTAGCTAAAAAAAATATAGGAAGTGAAATTAGCTAGCTAGCTGTAGCTAGCAAAGGAGCCTAGTAAAAACTAGACTAAGCTAGGTAGTTAGCTAGTTTAGCAGTTTTTTAAATACTTGATATTTATGGTTGCTGGGTTAACTGATTAGTTAAATCAATTGGTAAAAAAAAAAAGTGATGTATACATTCGTAGACTTTATTTTTTACCTGACAACTTATTTATTTAGAGTAATGTGCTTACACATTCATTTTACATTAAATTAATTATTGTTACATCATTAGTACTTTTTTTTTTTTTTTTTTTTTTTTTACTTAAGTCTATTCTATTATTTTTTTTACCACTGGAAACTACTTCAGTGTTTTTTTTTTTATCTACTTTCATGTTTCTGTGTTTAGTATATGCAAGGTAAGAGTGTTCTCAGAGTAATCAGGAAGTGTGGCCTTTCTGTCAGTGCACTATGGTTTAGCTTACCACTGTGGTTTACTTAAATATAAGAAATGACTGATCTGTGTTGCCTGATGCATAAGTTGGACATAGGAATTGTGCATTTTCATGCTTAATTGTTTTTCCCTCTTTTTCTTTGCATATTAAACATGCTGCACACCACATACCCATCTATATTTGATTAGCCGAACAGGTGATTCACAGCTGTGTGGCTTACATTTCTTATTTTAGCAATATGAAAAATACCAAACCACAGTTATAATCACATTTCCATGACACCACTAGCTTTCACACTAACAGGGGCCACTGAGGTGTTTGTCAATAATGTAAACTTCATCTTTGAACAATAAAAATAATATATTCTGCACTAGGTTTAAAGTTCCTGGGTGGGCCTTTGTGAAAAAATTGACATACTCCACAGTTCAGACCTTTGTTTCAGTGGTATTAGGAGACTGTGACACTAAAAGGGAAGCTATAACGTACTGTGGGGTTTCACTTCAATAGTTAATTTAGCCAGTGTGAAAGCGATCTCTGGACACCTGTTTCGCAGGCCTGAGGTCTTAATGCACTCACGCAATGGGGAAGTGATTGCTGTGAATCAGACTTCAGCAATAGTTTTTAATAACCACTTTCATTGTTATAGATACACTAGTTTACATCTTTAATTTTTTTTAAAAGTTCCCTTTTTCGACATTATCTACTATACTGCATTAACAAAAAAAAGATAATTACTACTTTAACAATGTAATAGATATGAATTGCAGTTAGTGTTTATTTTATCCTTTGGTAAAAAATAATAATAATAATAATAATAATAGTTACCTCTAATGGTAAATATTATGTCCCCAAATGTTGAAAACTCTAATCTCGGATGTGTAACTATTTGGAAATTTTTGAGAGTTAATTAGCTGAACTCAGTGTAAACTCATATATATTAATCAGTTGAATACTTTATATGCAGCCGTTGACTATATTTTATATTTGGTTTATTAAAAAAAAAAAAAATAAATCAAACGTCCTTTTAAAATGTTGCAAAAATCTTATTGATGTTTACGTTTTTAGATTTGGTATAAAGCTTTACCATTTACATGCAAATATTCTGCAGTAGGTATAGCAGTTCTAAAAAATCCAAATATGCCGTGAACCTCGTACCCTTGTTATTTTACTGGGGCGGTCGGATATGGCACACTTTCATCTAATTCAAATCACTCTTTGCTAATTATCTCATTAGTGAGATAATGCGTCAGGTCAGACAGCATTCATTATCCCAGATATACAAAACCCACTACGAAACGAGTCCCTGTTGGATACAAGTCAGTTCAGACAAATTTAGCAGAAGTAAGAGCATAACTCAGATGAAATCTATTGTATAAGGTTCTCTCTCTCTCTCTCTCTCTCTCTCTCTCTCTCTCTCTCTCTCTCTCTCTCTCTCTCTCTCTCTCTCTCTCTCTCTCTCTCTCTCTCTCTCTCAAACTCATTTCAAGGGTATTTAGTGTTTTCACTGTTACCCCATATGTACAAATATGTTCTTTGATTATATCAGATGCTAATGATTGACCAAAAAACCCCCATTTGCAATTCTGTTATTTTTCAAATCCTCAATATGCGAAGAAAAAGTACACTCAACTTTTCTCCCACATTGCTTAACTGTTTCCACACACTCATGAATTCACCAGAGAGGTGTTTTAATCATCGTACAGCTCACCGTGTGAAATGTTCTCCATTTTGTCACCAGTTATGTTAAATACACTATACAAGCGCCAGTACTGTATGTCATGTCTTTGTGATTGTGAGTCACATCATGGAACACAGAGTATCACTTCTTGGCTCTGTAGCTTCATAACCCGCCCACACAGTTTTAGTCAGCTCAAGCACGAACCCCTCCCATGATAAGCCATGTGCAATAAGAAAAAAAAAAAAAAAAGAAACATCTATGTATTTTCTCATGTGTGATAGTGTTGCTCAATCAGGGTGTGATGGAAAAAAAATGAATCCGGAAAATCAATAAGGTGCAACGGTGCAAATAAATAAATAGAAAGGTCATCATGCCGAACATTTCCATTCTGATGCTGATGGTTGATTTTGCTATCTTTCCATTTTGATATGCCTATCTATGTTGATTGCAGGTTAAAGGCACTGGTTTCTACAGGAGGCAGGAATGTACAACTTGCATGTGACTGGTAAGACCCCTTTTCATTTTCTTCATGCTGTAAGCAATCATACAAAATACATTCCACCCTCAAATCTGTTTTATTTGGACTGTGTTCTGCTGCCTCCCACTGGCAACACTGTGTTTGTGTCACGTTATAGCCCTTCTAAAGAATTACAGAAAAATCCTATTCTTGCTTTAGTTTCAGACTTAGATATGCATTTAAAAACAACTTAAGAAATTATACTTTGACATCAGGGCTAAAAGAAAAAATATACAATCTTACAAATTAAATGTTGGGGTTTATCAAATATCAAATAACATTACTGCCATTTTTAGGATGCCCTTTTCTAGAGCAACTTACAATTATTTCATTTATATTACTGGGCAGTTGAGAGTGGCAGTTTGGTGTTAATTTGATATGAATTTCCAACACCTTTTTCCACTGACCTACCACTTTGAAAACAAATGGCTAAAACATATTTTTCTGATAGATTTAATAAAACATATGCTGGCTCATTGATCTGTCAGATATCTTGAATGACACCTTATAATTTAGCATTTTGATCTTTTCCAAAGCTCTTCTTAAGAAAATTGTGTAACACCTACTCTGTAAAGACATTCGGAATTTTGTTAATCTATATGTCAGTTCAATAGTCTGTCTGTCTGTCAGTTGGTAGCATGGCTGTCAGTTGTTTAGTCAAAATTGCCATTCAATATTTCGTCAGTTGATATGTCTGTCGGTTTGCTGGTCTACATGGCTGTCCTTTAAAATGTCTGTTGGTCTGTCTGTTGGTCAGTTAGTCTGTCTTTCAGCCAGCTGGACAGTTTGCCCATCTGTCCGTCGATCCAGTCCTGGTGACTTGTGCTTTTTTGATGTACATTGAAGCCCATTAGAAGACTATTAAAAACAGCGGTGTCACTTGATCCCAGTCTTTTTCACTATGAGTGGAGAAATATGATGTTTTAGAGCTATGGACTTTCAGTATTTCAGTTTATTTTGATTTATGCAAAGAAATTGACATTAACATGATTTGCTTCTGATTTGCCCAACAAATGCCAGTAGGTCAATTAGTAATTTTGAATTGCCTACAGAAGTAAATGATTGTATGAATTGTGTGATTGTAGTGAATTAATATAAGTGAATTTATTCAAATTCTTTGGGCAACTTATAGTTACATAAGCATCATTTTCTGTGATATATTGTAAAGATATATACGTTCTTTCAGCTTTTCCCATTAGGGGTCGCCACAGCGGATCATCCGCATGTTTGATATTGTAAAGATATATAAGGGACACATAATCTACTGTTTGTCTCTCTGCAGGCTTTTCTCCCATATAGATGATCCTTTCCTGGATGACCCCTTACCCAGAGAGTATGTATTGTACTTACGGCCAAGTGGCCCCCTTCAGAACCAGCTGGCTCACTTCTGGCAGCAGTCACGCCTCACATGTGGCAAGAACAAAGCCCACAACATATTTCCTCACATCACACTCTGTCAGTTCTTTATGGTGAGCCTTTTCTGGTTATTTATTTTCATAAATGGTTCTTGAGATGATATCCTGTTCTAACTATTTTATATAGTGGTGCAGTTAGTATCTTTGACAGCTAATAGATCCCCTGTTTGATTTTCAGCCTAAGTTCGTTTGTAATTTGAGTATGTCATTGACTTTAAATAAATCTAGGCTACTAAATTAACAGATGCCAATAATGATATGCAACTGATTCCCAATGTTGAAAATGTGTACTCTCCTTCTCTGTGTTTATTTTACTAATACTGTACATTATATAATTCCTATTGTTTTGTAACTCTTTTTGTTATCCTTTAAGCATGTACTATATACTGTATATATATATATATATATATATATATATATATATATATATATATATATATATATATATATATATATATATATATAAATATAAATATAAATATTATATCCTGAACTTGTGTTACTATTGAAATCACCACACAAAATAAAAAATCAAGAATAACACAAAACAATTATGTGCAAATCCCCAGCCACTCTCAGTGCCGGTCCCAAGCCCGGATAAATTGGGGAGGGTTGCGTTAGGAAGGGCATCCAGCGTAAAACATGTGCCAAATCAAACGTGCGGAGGATCCGCTGTGGCGACCCCTAATGGGAGAAGCCGAAAGAAAGAAAGAAATTATATGCAAATCTACATATATGACAAAGTATTTAGAAATGATCTTTAATGCTTTAATGATTTGATGTAGGCATGATAAGTTGTTATGTTCATATATATTATGGACCACTGATATGCCAAATGCCTTGAATTAAGCCAAATTGTGTTTGTTTATTTATTTATTTTATTTTATTAAATACTTTATTTTAATAAATGCCTTTCTTTAGAACATTTTATACCACCTTCTGTAAAGACATTCAAGGTGTGCATTCCTGGTGTCTTGCCTTTCCTGCTGTACATTGTGAAAGAAACCCATTTTAAGAACAACAGTGTCACGTCAGCAGTGTCCCAGTTTTATTCACTGTCAGTGGTGCCAGGAGATTATTTGAGCTATGGTCTTTCAGTATTGCAGTTTTTTGTGATTTATATAAAGAAATTAAATAGCCAACCCACGAATATGTAAATTTTTTCTGTGTTCTCTGTATTCTTCCAAAAGATACCAGTAGGTCATTTGGCAATGCTAAATTGCCTCTAGGAGTAAATGATTGTGTGAATTTGTAGTTACTGATTATGAATTTATTTAAATTATTTGATATGGTATAGGGGTCTCTGGTGGTCTAGTGGTTAGGATGCGGCGCTCTCACCGCGGGCCGGGTTTGATCCCCAGCCACTCTTAGTGCCGGTCCCAAGCCCGGATAATAAGGAGGGTTGCGTTAGGAAGGGCATCCAGTGTAAAAACATGTGCCAAATCAAACATGCGGATGATCCGCTGTGGCGACCCCTAACGGGAGAAGCCAAAAGAAAGTTTATTTCATTTGGTATAGAGCACATATATAATTGGTAAGGTTTAATGCATAGATGTGGGAACGTCATTATGGCCATATTCAGTCTACACCACAACTGGTCCAGTTTCTGCATAGGTTTGAGCTGCGGAGGATTTCCATTTTTTTCCATGTTTTTGACTCTTTGTTGCCAGAAATCAACACTTAGAAATGTTTATTTTTGGCAACAAAGAGTCAAAAACATGGAAAAAATGTTTTATAATAATATGTCTCTAGCAATATTTAGCGGTATATAACAAGGTTATCATTTTTCTCATATTTCTCTTTTGTCTAGTGTGCAGACAGTAAAGTTGAAGCTCTGTGTGGGGCTTTACAGTCCACAGTTAATCAGTGGAGAGGCCGCTTTCCTAGCCCTTTGCCCTTAGAGCTCTACACCTCTTCCAATTTCATCGGTCTCTTCGTTGAGGAGCAGGTGGCTGAGACCCTGAGGAAATTTGCTTTTGACTTTGCTGCAGAAGCTGCCACTAAAGCAGGTAGAACTATATAGATATAAAGGGCAGTTGATTAGACTTCACCTCGCAGCCTTATTATATATTGGTAATAATAGTAAGTTTCACCAATTCAGAGCAACAGAATCATTACAGGCATCTCTGGAAGCCCAATATCACACTCACCTGTTTTAAAACTCTTACTGTTATTTATAAGACATTAACACACTGATTATTTCTTTTTTGCTTTGTACATTTTTATCTTCTTTTTCTCCTTTTCCATGGTTCTCTGTTCTTGAGAGAACAGATTTTTTCCATTGTAAATTGCCACCTTGATGAATCACTTAATTGTGGATCATTCACTGATTTAAATGATCACTTTACTATATTTTAAAGGAAAATAATTGTAAAACGATGTGAGCTAATGGAAACATCTGGTCATCTCACAGATGTACAAGTGGAGCCACATAAGAAGCAGCTACATGTGACTTTAGCTTACAACTTTCCAAGCAGCCACTTTACTTCTTTGGAGAAATTGGCGAGAGGAATCGAAGTCAAGCTTAGTTGTGATTGGCTCGCTGTTCTTTTCTCACGTGACATTAGATATGCAAATCATGAGGTAGGTTTTGGGAGTAATTCTGAAAGTCAATGACTGCTTGAATTATTCTAGTTTAATTAGACCCAGATTAATCCTGCTTAATACAGAACTAAATAACTTTATGCAACATAATAGATATTTAGATAGTATAGTATGAAATATTGATATGCCCAAATACCATTCCCTTTTTTTTTTTGCCAGACTCTAAAGGTGATGTACCCATATGTTCCTCAAAATGAAGACGAGCTAGAGCTGGTACCAGGGGACTTTATATTGACCTCTCCAGTGGACCATATGAGCACCAGTGAGGGATGGGTGTATGGCACCTCTCTGAGCACAGGGCTTTCCGGGCTGCTTCCTGAAAATTATATCAATCGGGCTGATGAGTGCGACACCTGGGTTTTCCATGGGTAAGCATGTTTAACACTTCTGTCTTTTCAAATGATTTTACATAAAGGAGTATTTCACAAAACCTTGGCATAGTATGAGAGACATTTACATACTTATTCACACACAATCAACCTAGTCCACCTAGTGGCATATTTATTAGGCATAAGCCTCATGAAATGCATGTGGAGGATATGCACAGAAATGACATTAACAACAAATTAAGTAAATTAATCATATACAATCTTTTTTTTATCAATGTCAAAAAGATCTAAACATAAACTTAGATCCAATTACTGTTCCACTGTTATAGCATTATCACAGACATGTTTAAACATCAGAGGAAGGTTACTCTTTTTCCATTAAAAACAGGTCGCACTCATTCTTCAGTGCCTTGCCTTCAGAAAAAAGCAACAAAGAGAGCAGAACACTGGATGGCCTGCTCAGCATTCAGTGCCTAGAAAACTCAAAAGCTGGAGATTCATCTATTATGAATGTAGTCTGCCAACCTATGCAGGTGCCATTTTTACAATGAATACCAATTACTGTCAGATAACATAATTATGATGTTAAATGCAATGTATGCAATCCACTGCTAATTTCTTTAACAGCCAAGAATAGTATTCTCTGATTCTTTTCAGATCTTATGAAGGATTCTTGCACCTAGATAAACAAGGTGCAGTAAAGTCAAGCTTGACTGCAGTATGCTTTGTTTTGGTACAGGTACTTAGAATGAACAGTCACTCGCAGTCCCCTAAAAGAACTCTGTTTGTCTGTCGTCATGGAGAGAGGATGGATGTGGTCTTCGGAAAACACTGGTTCTCACAGTGCTCAGATGCCAAAGGTAGCGGGACTTATACCTCTAACTAGAACTCTCTCACTTCTACACATGCATAGATAAAGAGTGACTTCAGCCCAATAGTCCAATATGGTCTTTCTGCAGGCAGATATGTGCGAAGTAACCTGAACATGCCCCCTTTTCTGCCTGCTTGGGGTGGAAACCGAGATTATGACATGGACGCTCCTATTACAGTATTTGGAGCAATACAGGCCAGAACTGTGGGTATGTGGGAACTTCTCCCTCTACAGTTTTTACTAACTAGAAAGTTCAGTAGAGCTTTAAATGTCTGATTGTGTGTTGCAGGTGAGGCATTACTGGAAAATAATATTACTATTGACTTTGTTTACTGCTCGCCCAGCCTCCGCTGTGTCCAAACAGCCCATGAGATTCTCAAAGGTAATAGATTAATTAGTATTCACTATCCATTCCTGTGACATGTAAAAGCCATCATACCCAGCAAATGTGTATTTATTTGCAAGAACCACACACATTTAGTTCCAATTTGCTTTTATAATTCCCTCCTTTTCTGGGAAGATGTTGTACTAGATTTTGGAATGTGCTTGTGGACATTTGTGTTTATCAGCCACAAGTGTGTTAGTAAAGTCCGGTACTGATGTAGGGTGAGGAGGCCTGTGGTGCAGTCAGTGTTCCAGTTCATCCCAAAGGTGTTCAATAGGGTTGAGTGGCATGCTGGGACAGGTTCAAGTGAACGCAAAATTTGATTATACTGCATCCAAAGTCGTCCTGTACAATTGTGTGCCTCCAGCTTTGTGTTAACAGTTTGGAGAAGAACCACATATGGCAGGAAAAGTCAGGTGTCCCAATACTTTTGTCCATATAGTGTAAATAGGTATACATCCATGATATTACCTATTAGGGGTGGGCTATGTTTGGAAAAAGGTAAACAGTAGTTATGTGTGATTCTAGAAAAAGCTAATCTGTGATGGCTGGACAATTGGATCAGAGCACCACCAAAATGGCAGGTCTCATGGGGTGTTCCCAGTCTGCACTGATTATACCTACCAAAAGAGCTTCAAGGAATGTCAACCGGTGAACCGGTGATCTGGTAATGAGTGCCTAAGGTTCATTATTTGTGCTTGGGTAGCACAAATTGCTGAAATGCTCGCTATGGCAGAAAGCTGTCAGAACACAAGACGTCTACATATGGGCTAGTTATACTGTAAGTTATATAGTTACAGTATACTGTAAGTTTTTGGGTCCACGGCGCCAGGTAGCATCATTATTGACAGAGATATTCAGCCTCTCCCTAGAACAGTCACTAAATTTTGCCTGCTTTAAACAGTCCATTACTGCTCAGTAGCTCCTGGTTCTATAACCTCAAATGACTGTAAAAGTCTGTGGAGAGGACGTTACTCATAATCTCACACTCCAGTGCTCATGTTAGTTCTCACTCTTCAGTGTTCTGTATTGTTTTAAAGATTTATAATCACACTCTTGATGTCACCCAAATGAGGATGGGTTTCCCTTTTGAGTCTGGTTCCTCTCAAGGTTTCCTCCTCATATCATCTGAGGGAGTTTTTCCCTGCCACAGTCGCCATGGCTGCTCATCAGGGATAAACACACATCGTTCATCTTAACTGTTAAATTCTAAAAAAATCTGCTTTGAGACAATGTCTGTTGTGAAAAGCGCTATAGAAATAAACTTGACTTGACTTGACTTGTTCCTGTCACAAAGTCATAATGGCAGGCTGGGTTTCTATCACCCAGTAGCCCTGACCTTTGTGATGTAATAAAGTGCATTGAACGACTGCTCAGAGACTTCATCACCTCTTTATTACCTGAAACCTTGGACGCATTACAATTCACATATGGTCCAAATCTACCACCTTCATCATCAACATGTAGCCTTGAGCCATATGAACATCAGGAAACTGTTTGTTGACTACATTTAGCATTTAACAGTATACTTCCTTCAAAACCCAACAAGTTGGGGGGCCCTAGATCACAAGCAGCACAGGTGGGCAAATGTGTCTCACCACCCTCACCCTTAGCATTAGAGCACCCACAGGGTTGTATCCTGAACCTCCTGCTGTACTCATTGTACACTCATGATTATGTGGCCACTGTCACGTTTGCTAAAGACTGTTGTAGTAAGCCTGTTCTCAGTATCTCAACCAGGCTATCTGACGTATATTCAAAGCCTGCAGAACTGGTGCCAGGAGACCTCTTGAACATCAGCAAGACCAAAGAAGTTGATTGTGGACAGGAAGCACCAATATTTTGGTGTTTACATCACACACAGGAACCTTCATTGCCTGGTCTGAGAACAGCACCAAGCAGGATAAACTGTAACAATTTGAGGAACATTCCAGCTGTTAACTTCCACATTTCCCAGATCTCAAGCCAATTAAGCATCAATACAATGTATTGGACAAACAAGCTAATATCGTGGTGCCAGACACCACAACACACCTTCATAGGGCTTGTGGAGTCCCATGTCTTAAAGGGTCAGTTATGTTGATTTAAGGGACACCGTATTAGGCAGGTGCTTGTTAACCCTTATCATTTATGTCTGTACTTTAAGAGTCACTAACAGCTGGAACCAAATTCCTTGTGTGTGTCAACACACTTGGACAATAAACCTAATTCTGATTCTGATACTGATCCTGATCATTGCATATTCAAATATATACATTGCTATCTCACCAACGATCGCACCTTGCCCGGCAGTTATCTTTTGCAATTTTAACCCTTAACTGAACTTCCTTCAAAAGAATAAGCTCTACCCTATTTGAAATACCACTGAAAGATTTCTAACAAGTTTCAGAAGAACACCTTTAAATTCATCTTCATTAACCACATCATGATGGAGCTGCAGTCTATCCAGGGATGCTGGGTGTGAAGTAAAAGTACAACCTGATTGGGATGCCAGTCTTGTGCAGTGTGTGAGAAATGGGAGGAAAAATGGAAGGAAAAATAGTGTTACTAAAAGAACGAATGTAAAATTACGCATCAATCCATCTAGAACAAGGGTGTTCAAACTTTTCCACACCTGCCCTTTGTGGAAAATATTGGACATCCCTGATCTAGAAATAAACCCATATTACTGTTCCTCAAGATGGCAGTATAGGTTTTACTTTAACACTTTTTATGTTTACTTTAAATGTATGGGATCAGCTCATGATTACATCAATGCATAATATACCTTATTATATACCTTTTTAAAATTGTGAATATTTTGAATTATACATGAATACATTTAATATAAAGAAAAATGTATATATTTCTTATTTTATTTTGTGTGTTATCAATACCCAGAATACATTTTTACACTATTTCCAAAACACAATGTTTTTTTTTTTTATTGCCCTCTTTTTCCTTTACCATGTACAGGTATGAAGCAGGATGGGAAGTTGAGGACACGAGTGGAGCCAGGGTTATTTGAATGGACCAAATGGGTCTCTGGAAATTCTTTACCTGCATGGATATCTCCTATAGGCCTTGCTGCAGCCAACCTCAGTGTTGACACAACATACAAGTACAGATAAATCATCTGAATATTATTTATTAGTATAGGTTTTTTTTTACATGTTACATACCATGCGATTATTATGAGAATAATCAATGATCACAAGAAGAAATATTTCTATATTCACAGACCTCATGTCCCTATTACTAAACTAAATGTGTCAGAATCCTATGACACCTACATGAGCCGCAGCTACAGAGTGACCAAAGACATCCTGACAGACTGCAAAAATAAGGGTTTGTCAAATAAGTGTGCTTTTCTAATCAGTTTATGGTTGTGCTACAAGCAAGTGCTCAGTGTGCTTTTGTTTCATAGGAAACAACATTCTCATCGTGGCCCACGCCGCATCTCTAGAGGCCTGCACCCGCCAGCTTCAAGGCCTCACCCCACACAACGCCAAAGAGTTTGTCCAAGTTGTCAGAAAAGTGTGCTTCTTCTTGTTTTTGTTCAGAATTTTATGCATTGCATTTAATAACCAGTCCTTAGTCCTTAGCTCTATGTTAATTTATGTAGCACCAGGGTCCTAGAGAATCGTACTGCGTCAGCTATATATGGTTAAAATAACAATAAATGCATCTTCACTCGACTTCTTGACTTGATACTCCTATTCTATTTTCCATTAGAAAATTGCAAATGTATAATATTAAAGTGTTCATTTCTCTTACCAGATTCCATATCTGGGTCTTTGTGCATGTGAAGAGCAAGACACTGGTGTGTGGCAGCTGGCAGACCCACCTATCCTCCCCCTCACACATGGACCCAATCACAGTTTCAGCTGGAGAGATACTCTCCAGCAGGAATGACATTCCCTGACCTTGTCTGCTAACAACTCTGGAGGGCTGTGCATCCTGCTGTTTGAGGTGCACTGGAACTGATCAACATTATTTTTTATACTTGTGTGATTAATCTCTGGGACAATAACACCATGTTTTACGTTTACAAGACAAATAGGGGCAGTAAACAAATGGATGCATTTTATTTAAATACATAAATATTTAAAGTTTTTTTCTCAGGGCATTGGTAATTACTCTTAGAAGTTAAGGGTTAAGGCACATGACCAATGGCACAAACTGCATAAATTCACCCAGACTGTCTACTTACATGAGTTTGCGGACAGAAGCATAAAACAGGCTATTCTCTTAGTAATGGAGTGTTGTATAAAATTGTTTCTTGAATATGATTGGCAGAGTAAGATCTGCAACCGTCTTAGCACTTTTGATAATCATGCTATGCATATAAACTTCAAAAATACGTTGTATTACAGTGTATTTAGGCACTGCTTTGTGGTTTTCTTTTCATTTCTGTAAGTCAATAAAGACCCTTCACTAATAATCAGCCTACCATTTATTTGAATGCACAAATATGCTGAGGTCTTGCTAGCTAAAATGTATGTTCTTTCTAAGGAGAAAGGAGCCCTGTTGTCCTTTCGCATTGGATAAAAACATTTAAGGCAATGTGACAGCTGGATGAACTCCAAGAAGAGCACACATATTTAATACAAGGGTTTTGTTCAGTCCATATGGAAATTTTAGAAGCTTGATTATAGCACACATAGTACATGATTGATCCTAAAAGGAACTTGCAAATATGTCAACACACCCCTGGCTGTTTTCAAAAATACCAAGCAAACCAAAATGTCAAATTTGTTTCTAGTATTATTTTTGAAATTACAACATTCAAGAAGCCAGTGAAAAACAAACATTTAAGGGAAAAATATATAAAACAGATTTGGGAAGTTTAGGGGGAAATAAATCCTAAAATGTTTGTTTTTCACTAACTTGTATGTTGTCATTTCACATTGAGGACAAAAAAAGACATACTGTGGTTTAGTATTTTTTCATCACAAAAACCTGCCATTTTAACAAGGAAGATTAAATGCCCAGTTGCATAAATGTACAACCTTTTATAAATAGAAATATGGTGTGACCGTTTTCAGAATGGACTAATCACTTTTTATATCGGGTTTAAAAGTAAATATCATACAGTGGGTTGAGTTGCAATAGACTTCACAAAACAGTAGTGATTCTGATCTGGTCTCTTTGGATTTTTGTATACGTTTTGCACTTTTCTGTGTAATTGTTGTGTCTGAGACTCTCAGGAGATCACCAGTTTCTGAAATATTTAAACCAGCTCATCTGGGACCAACAATCATGTGAAAAGAAACACATAGATTAACTGAATATATATTTAACATATTTCCAAATGTATATATTCAAGATGGTGGCCATTGTGCTACATAAAACTTATAAATGACTACATAAAATGCAAATACATAATCAGAGGTTTACACAGCACACATTAATTGGTTTAGTGTTCCATTAAAGGTCTAATACAGCATTGAAAAAATGCTGTTGTCCAGTGGTATTGAGTTATAGTAAGAAACATGTTTGGCTAGCCCAGGTAAATGTTGGGAAGCATCAAGCTAATAAGTAATCTACAAGTCATAGAGAAGAAACGGTTTGGGTGTCTACTGATGCTCCTGTACCTTCTGCTAGGGAACTATGGGATGGATTAAAAGGGTCATCCACAATGCTGTTAAATTTGCAGATGTAGCAGTTACTGTTTAAAGTGTTGATGATCGGTAGAGAAACCCTGTTGACCTTTTAGCTGTTCTCACAATACACTAGGGACTTTTTGCTCCATGTAATGCATATTCTGCAGCTTAATGTAAATGCATCCCAGAACCAGTATAAGGTGGCTCTATGATCCATTTATGTTTCATGTAATTAATAAATGAACATTAGAATGATCTATGCTAACGGTGTCAGCTAGCTCTAAAAAGAATTTACTTAAATTCCTGCATGTACAGCCATGTAAAAAAAAAAAGTAAACCCTCTTGGAATTTCTTGCTGCTAATCAATTCATGAATGGTTATAAGGTAATTTCCAAACAATTAAAAACTCACCATTCTACACTGCGGAGATTATTTAAAACCAAGACATTTGCCAATCTTCCTAGGAGTGGATGCCCTTCTTGGGGTGAACTTAGAAGGGCTTCCTAGGAGTGGATGCCCTTCTAAGTTCACCCCAAGGTCAAACCCAAAGAGTTACATCTCAGACTCCAGAGACCTCAGTTAGCATGTTCATGATAGTAAAATTAAAAAAAAGACTTTGTTTTGAAGGCTTGCTCAGAGAAAGCCTCTTCACTTTAAAAATAACATGGCAGCATGTTGCAAGGTTGCATCTGAACAAACCACAAGCTTTCTAGAATAAAATTCTTTGAACAGCTGAGACCTAAGTCTTGCTATAAAGCCATGTTTGACAAAAAACAAACACAGTATATAACCACCTCATACCAACTATCAAGCATGTTGATGATTTGGGACTGTTTTTACAGCCACAGAACCTAGTCACCTTGTGGTCATTGAGCTGACCATGAAATCCTATGTATAAAAAGTATTCTAGAATCAGATGTGAGGCCATCTGTCTAAAGCTTGGGCCAAAATATGGTCATGCAACAGGACAATTATCCCAAACACACTAGTAAATCTTCAACAGATTGGCTGAAATCAAGGTTTTGCAGTGGCCCAGTCAAAATTCAAACCTCAATCAAACATGATTGAATTGTTTTACCTAAAAAGAGCTGTGCATTAACAAATGGCTGCAAACCTCAATAAACTGAAACAATGTTGTAAAGAAGAGTGAGTCAAAATTCCTCCACAATTGTCAAAAACTGATCAAATCATTTAGAAAACTTATTTTTACTAAAGGTGGTTCTACAAGCGACTCATTTATAAGCTGTACTTAATTTGTCTTAATTTTTGTAAAATAGATAATGATACAGTGTAGAAGGTCATGTTTTGTTGCTCATTTGTGGTTGTATTTACCTAATTCTAAGGCCCAAATAGGACCAGACAATTATTATGTCTTGATACATAAAACCACAGAATTCAAATATAGCATACTTTATTTTTCACATGACGGTAAAAATAATTGTATTTCACAACCAGTATTAGGTGGTTCTGTTCTAAACTATGTACAAAGAATGTGGAGTCAGGGGCTTGAATTTTCAAAAAGCTCTGTTAAAAATAAATAATAATCAGCTATAAATCGTTCTTACTTTTTTCATTGTCATTGCTGTCTTTTAGTATGTGACTTGTTCCCCGATCAACTAGAGATATTGGTTTTCCAATTCCAATGTTGTCCTCACCCTAGAGGTCTCAAATTAAATTGGACTAAAAGTGTTTAACTTCTGAATTAACCAGGAGGTGCCAATTTGAGTTCAACTGGATACTAATATACGTTTTAGCTTGCTTTATTAATACAGATACATTACTCACAGTAAGTAAAAGCATCATTGTTTCAATGTGCCTTGTCAGATATATTTCTGCTCCCATTGTGGTAAGGAGTGCTTCTTTGACCATTTATCTCTTATCACTTTACTCATTTAAACTTTTCTTCCTGCAGAACTGCTGCTCAGTAGATTTTTTTTGTTTTTGCACCGTTCTGTGTAAACTGTACAGAATATTATGCATTCCCATTTCCAAAAACAATGTTGTCATTCTGTGTAAAATGTATATAAAAACAGAATACAGTAGTTTGCAAATCTAGAACATTATCTTATCAGACGTTTAAACTAAGACAATGTATTATTTCAGGGGAAAATATATGATAATTTTGAATTTGCAACAAATCTCAGAAAAGTTGGAATGGACTAACAAAAAGTAGGTTTTACTAACAAGAAATAACTGGATGCAACTAATTATGCCAATTTGCAACACATGGTAAAAGAGTACCTAAGAGAGGCAAAGCATCTGAGGAAATTGGGAAAGGTGCACCAATCTGTGAAAAACTGTGGCTACAAATTTTGTTACAATTTCAGAATAATGTTTCTCTGAGGAAATTTCTGTATGCATGCGACAGAGGCAAAATTTAATTTTGGAGGCCCGTGATATTGAGGCCTTTAGTCGGTGCTGCTTAAAAAGTAGGCATGATTTTGTAATTCATTCCCATCATGGGCTCAGAAACACCTCCAGCCATTTTTGTCTGTAAACACAGTTTGCTATGCCATCCACAAATGTAGGTTAAAGCTATATCATGCAAAAATTCATATGTGAATATGATAACACTTAACACACACTCATCACTCATCTCAATCCATTCCACCATCATCTTTTTATTATTATTTATACTTGACGGTACTACACTTTAACTGCTGTTTTTTGCACCTTTCACTGTATTACTGTTTACATGCCGTCTTTTGCACCTTCGACTACTATATTGTTTACATGCTTTTAAAAAAAAAAAAAAAAAAATATATATATATATATATATATATATATTTTTTTTTTTTTGCACCTTCGACTTTATTATATTATACTACACTGTTTACATGCTGTCTTTTGCACCTCTTGACATCCTGCTGTATTTTTGCACTACATTGTGCTTCTTATATTCACTCCTGGGTATAGTTTCTACAGTTCACAGTACTGTATAACCAAGTATACAGTAGGTTTACTGGTCGGCGCTTGGTTCTTGGTTTTGTGTCTTGTCTTGTGTTGTCTGTCTGTACTGTTTTTTGTCTGCAATGTTTGCACCAGGTTGCACTCGATGCACTTTATGTAGCTTGTGTTGTGTTGTAGCTTTATGTTGTTGTTTAGTGTAGCACCAGGGTTCCGGAGGAACGTTGTCTCGTTTTTACTGTGTACTGTGTACCACGGTGTATAGTAGAAATGACAATAAAAGCCTTTTGACTTGACTCTTGACTTGACTTGACAGAAATGCCACTGCCTTCTCTTGGCCAAGCTAATATAAAATGGACTGAAGCAAAGTGGAAAACTGTTCTGTAGTTAAATAAAACGAAATTTGAAATTCTTTTTTGAAACTATGGATGTCTTTCAGACTAAAGAGGAGAGGGACCATTTGATTTATCAGCACTCAGTTGCATCTTTGATGGTGTAGAGGTACATTATTGCATAGGGAATGGGCAGCTGTCACATTTGGAAAGGTACCATCAGTACAAAAAGGTATATACAGATTTTAGAGCAAACAATGGCAGATGACATCTTTTTAAGAGAAGGCCTTGCATATACCCCATATTTCAGCAAGACAATGTTAAATCACACATTGCATATATTACAAACAGCATTGCTTCCTAGTAAAAGAGTCCAGGTGCTTTCTGAAAACTGAAAACATTTAGTGCATTATGAAACAATTATTATTATTTTTTTTATATGACACTGGATGGTTGAATAGGTGGAATCCTGTGTCAGACACAAATAGGACATTACCCTCCTAAAACACCAGCAACTGGTCTCCTCAATTCGAAAAATAAGTTTAACATCAGTCTGTATACTTGCTACACAATAGTAAACTGTACCAACTTTTTTTGAGACGTGTTATGGCCATCAAATTCCCAATTCCCAAATGTTTTCCTCAGGCCTGTATTAGCATGTTTTTATACATTGCACAGCTGTCACAAGAATGATTACACAATTTATGAAAGAGCAAGGTGTCCCTGTTAAAATGCCAAGCGAGTGTATTTTGAGACACCTAGGGAGCTACCCTGATGCATTTTAAATTGAAACAATTGCAGGAATAATAAGACTGATTTCGGGGCTGTATAGCACACTTTGCCCTAAGGTTGTAAAGGTCTAAAGGATCTTTAATCACATTGTAATGAACCCTAGGCACTTAGGTAAAATACTTTACTGACTAATTACACAAGTTGTAAGCAGCCCCTTTCTCCCTATGGTTTTCATCTGACACCTGTAGTATTTCAGTGTGTGGGCAGTTGGATTTTTCCTTGATTTAAGGCAGTGATTGATAAAAGAAGTAGCCAGATAGATGTCTGCGGCCTTTCATTCCTCTAAAAATCTAAGTCATTATCTGAGAGCTTCGAATCTCTGCAATCTAATAATGCCCTCTGTGTTCTTTTCAAGCTTTTAAACAAATTTGTGATTAATTGCTAATTATCAGTGATGGAGCCTCTAGAGACTGCACTTTCCCATTTCAAGCTTCTGTTCCTATCTGTAAACTGTTTGAAAGGGCCTATAACTTTTGAACGGTCGACTTGACTCCCCTGGTCGAGAGTCAATACACAGCCACCAGACAGTTGAGTGATCATTGATGGCCTTTGCCAATACTGGAAATTGCTTCTCAACAAAAATAAACCACATAACACATAAATGTCTAGCCCGGTTTTGATAGTGCTTTAGTCCACACTCAACATGGATATTGCTGTTATTGAACTCCTTATTGGGTATTTGTTTAATACCTTCCTCCCCAAGCACTTTGCTTGACAGATCTACGCTCCTTAATTGCATGACCATTGATTTCAGCTCCAGTCAAAGAGAGAGAGAATCTGGGAGAGAAAATGCCCTCCTAAAGACTAGACATATATAAGACGTTTCAGAGCTGCAAGAACAGAGAGTAAAACGACTAGGGCTAGACTAGGTATCTAAAAAGGTGGTACCAGGTGGCTTCTAATTTCTGGACATTTTCTTTTCCAAATGGCTTTTTTTTTTTTTTTTTTTTACTATTCAGATACATTAAAGGCTAGCTGTAATCCTATTTTAACTGTTTATCACAGGGTAGTTATTTAAAGATCTCATCTGTATTTTACACTTAAGTGGAACTTGGGTTGAAAATTAAAGGCTGTTGAAGAACATGTGCAGAACATGAAGAGGTGAGTGATTTAAACAATTACTTTTTTTTTATGTATGCATGAAAATATAAACTACGCCTTGCATTTTAATTTCTATTCAAATGCCACAGCTTCTTATTTACTTTTAACCCCTTTTTTGACAGATAATTTACTGTTTTACATGACACAATTATAATTTTTGTACTGAGTGCTACTAGCGACCTCGACTTGCTTCTCAGAAAATGCAGTACCTTTCAGTATTTTCATACACATGTTCCATTCAGTGCCAGTAGGAGGCAGTAGAGCTTTATACAAAGACTGCCTGACCACTATGTTTTTTTGTACATAGAGCAAATGCAATGCAAAGTTTCCCTATAACTCAAACTGTTGAACTTCTGGGATTTTCACACCCAACATTTGAGTGTATTCAGAATAGTGCAATAAAAAACCTAGTAAGTATCAAGTTCTCTGGATGGAAACTTCTTATTGATGGTCTTTAAAGATAGGTTAAAGCTGACAGAATTGCTATGGTAACTAAGATAATCATTCACTACAATTGTGGTGAGCAGAAAAGCAACTCAGAATGCACATCAATACAACAAGGCAGATAAGCTACAACATTATATAACCACATTAGGGGGTACAGTTCTGTCAGCCAAGAACAGAAAGCTGAAGCTGCAGTGGGCACCAAATCAGGACAGTGGAAGACGAGAAAATGTAACATATTAGTCTGATGAATCTTGATTTCTGCTGAGACACACAGATGGTTGGGTCAGAATACTAACAGCATGAATCCATGGACCCAACCTGCCCTTAGTTAACAGCCTGGGCTTTTGGAGGTGGTGTAATGGTGTGGGAAATGTTTTCTTGGCAGTTTTGTGCCTGTAAATACTAATCAATCATTGCTGAAATGTCATAGACTACACCCTATGCATTTCTTCATGGCCACAATTTACTCATGGCTAATTTTAATGTGATAATGCATCATGTTACAAAGCAAAGGTCGTCTCAAATTGGCTTCCTTCAGTATTCTTCAGTGGCCTGAAATGAAACGACATGGACCAGAATCTCATTTTAATGTATTTTACTCATTTTAATCTCATTTTAATGTATTTTACCATGATTTTGCTAAATCCATGCAATTAGGAATTCAAGCTTCTTTAAGAGTAAAGGAAGGCTTAACCTAGTATTAGTACAGTTTTTCTATAGTTATTGTAAATGTTTAGTAAGTGTATTAATGAGTTTTCTTGCACTTTACTACTCTTATGTTTAGTTATCTGATTTATTTTCTTATTGTATTTTTTAAACTTTGGAGTGAATAAATAAGAGGGTTCATATTATACTGTCTTCACACAAGACACTAATCAGGTTCAAATGAATTTATACTGTAAAGAAAGAAGGCTTTATAAATATATATTTTAATTGTTTCTTTTGATCAATTTACAAAATGAGCAAACAAAGAAAATTCGGAATCAAATCAATATATGATGTGACAACACTGGCTTTTAATTCTTACATTTGCACTCTTTGTGCACTTGCACAAAGTGGTGGATTTTGTAGTAGTCAGGTGTATAATTGACCAATAATACCAAGTAGGTCCTAATGATCATCAGTTTTTATATGTGGGTTGAAACAAAGTAATTTACTGAAACAGAAACAGCTGTGTTGGAGGCCTAAAACTGGTTGAAGAACAGCCAAACTCGGCTACTAGGGTGAGGTTGTGGAAGACAGTTTCATGTGACAGGACATACACCATGGCAAGACTGAGCACAGCAACATGCAAAATGCAAAAGGTAGTTATACTGCATCCGAAAGATCTCTTCCAGGCAAAGATTTCAAAGCAGACTGGGTTTTCAATATGTGCTATTCGAAGTATTTTGAAGAGCACAAAGAAATGAGCAATATTGAGGAATCTAGCTGCAGTGGTCAGCCAAGAAAAGTTAAAGCAGCAGATGAAATACACATAAGACAAACAGAAGATGTCAATTAGTGCCATCAGCAAAGAACTGTCGTAAACCAGTGGGACCCAGGTACAACTATCTACTGTCTGGAGAAATCTGGCCAGAAGTGGTTTTAATGGAAGAATTGCAGCCAAAAAGCCATACCCCCATCAAGGAAAGTGACTCATATCTGTATTAAAAACATCGAAAATAGGGTGCAGAAACATGTCAGCAGGTATTCTGGACTGATGAGTCAAAATCTGAAATGTCTGGCTGTAGCAGCAAGTTGTTTGTCAAAGGGCTGGATTGAGGTAAGATAATGTGTCTGGAGCCAACAGTGAAGCGATGGTGGAGGTTCCATGCAAGTTTGGGGCTTCAATTTTGCAAATGGAGTTGGAGATTTGAACAGAATTAATGGTGTGCTCAATGCTGAGAAATAGAGAAAGATACCAGTAGCTACAGATCTATCATGCTATACCAACAGGGAGGCATCTGATTCCCAAATTTATTCTGTAGCATGAAAAAGACCCCGAACACACAGCCAATGTCATTAAGGTCAATTTTCAGCATAGAGAAGAGCAACAAGTCCTGGAAGTGATAGATTGGCCCTCACTGAGCCTTGATCTTAAGTTTATTGAGTCTGTCTGATAATATATAAAAAGACAGAAGGCTTTGAAGCAGCCTAGATCCACAGAAGATCTGTGGTTAGTTCTCCAAGATGTTTGGAACAGCCTCTCTGCCGAGTTCCATCAAAAATAAAAATAAACTATTAACACTCCTATTTTTGAAAGCAGTCTTAATTTATAGCTTTTTTTATACCTGTCTAAAATTTTTGCACAGTACTGTATAGTGGTAGACGAAGTACAGAAACCATGCACTTGAGTCAAAGTAGAAACACCCTAGGTGAAATATTACTCCAGTAAAAGTAAAAAGGCTTTCACTTGAGTAAAGGACGAAAGTATTTGCACTCAAATGTACTGAAGTATCCAAAGTTCTATCTTTCATTATGGTTATAATGTCCTATAATAATTTTGGTCACAAGATGTTTGCTTAATAAAGTCAGTTTATATAAAAATAGTCAAATAATTAGTCAAACACTGATTGATATCTATGAGCCAAAAAAGCATAATTTCAACGACTTAAAAATAATTGTGCAAATAAGGCCACACGTGTTGTGGCAAGGTCGAGTCAGGAGTTTCTCCCATCATTTATTCCTTGCAAAATGTTTTGTTTGCTTTCGAACTGATGCTGAACTGTATGTTCGTGCTAAGTAGATACCACCAAGCAGCAATCAAAACAAGTTCAAAACAGAGCGTGCGGTCTACCCGGATGGGTGGCATGCTGTGTGCTTGACCAGTCAAGTATTTATCCACTCATAATTTAAAAGGAACGATTGATTGTGCAAAATGTAGTTGGGTAAAAAGTGAGATATTTGACTTTGAAATGTAGTAAAGTTAATGTCTCCCCAAATGGAAATACTTTGTACAGTAAAGTACAGATAAGTGAAAAAACTACTTAAGTACAGAAACTAATTACATTTACTTTGTTACTGTCCAGCACTGGTGCATGTGTGTATGTATAAAAAAATAAATAAATATATATATATATATATATATATATATATATATATATATATATATATATATATATATATATATATATATATATATATATATATATATATAAATATAATAAAGACTATAGAATCTTGTTTGTGACAGTGATTATGAGGTGTAATCTGTACACTTTTTAAAGAAGTTGTTTAAAGGCTTTAGTTTACAAGAACATTGTAGATGCAATATTGCCATCTGTTTGACACTGGAGTTCATTATTTAGTTCAGTAAATGACAGATGCTGTATTTTGAGGCATTTAAAGAGACACTTTTTGTTTGTTCCTTATGCCCATTTATATTTATACAAATTTGTACAGGAAATATAAATAGTATTACATTTTCAACCTCTAGGTTTTTTTCACTTATTGTACTACTTTCCATTTAATTTAAATGATTTGTGTTATTGATTAGCTAACTAATTTATATGTGTACACAAGCACTACATCCATGCTGATTAAAATGGACTACTGTCATTAATTTATGACAGTTCACATTTCCAACAGCATTGCTTGTATTTAGTCAAAGACATCAACTTGTCCTTCATTTTTCTAGAAGTACAATATATAAATAATATATTTATATTAATATTTAAGGTATTTATACAAGTTATATATTAAACATGGTTTTTCAGTTTTATTTATTGATGACACATGCTGTTTGATGCCTTTTTGTAACTCGCTTGCAGAAATGCAATGAACCTATACATGCACATAAATTAATGTCAACCTTCAACACTGAGAGATGTGTGTGTGATATGCCATGACATACATACAGTATGAGGTATGTGCATCATGGCATAACTGCTCTGCAATATTTTAATCTACTGAAGGAGGAGAAGGAGAGGAGGAAGACGTCTACAGAGACGGCAGAAAAAGGAGCAGTGTAGGAGAATGAAGGTTCGGGTTGGTACTTTAAATGTTGGTACTATGACGGGTAAAGGGAGAGAGGTAGCTGATATAATAGAGAGGAGAAAGGTAGATATGTTGTGTGTTCAGGAGACCAAGTGGAAAGGGAGTAAGAGCAGGGACATTAGAGGTGGCTTTAAACTGTTCTATCATGATGTGGATAGAAAGAGAAATGGTGTAGGGGTGATTCTGAAGGAAGAGTACAGTAAGAGTGTAGTGGAGGTGACGAGAGTTTCTGATAGGGTGATGAACGTAAAGCTGGAAGTTAAAGAGGTGATGATAAATGTCATCAGTGTCTATGCTCCACAAGTGGGTTGTGAGATGGAGGAGACGGAGTTCTGGCTTTAAGGAGAGATGGTGGCAGATTTTGCTAAAAGGGTGGAAATGGCAGTGGTGAACACTAATTTTAAGAAGAAGGAGGATCAAAGGGTGACGTATAAGAGTGGAGGAAGGTGCACACAGGTGGACTATGTTCTATGTCGGAGATGCAACCTGAAGGAGATTGGAGACTGTAAGGTGTTGGCAGGGGGCAGTGTAGCTAGACAGCATCGGATGGTGGTCTGTAGGATGGTCTTGGAGGTGAAGAAGAAGAGGAGGAGAGTAAGGACTGAAAGAAGAATAAGATGGTGTGGAGATGGTGAAGCAGGAAGTGGATAGGATTAGTAAGGAGGAAGTGAGAGCAGCGATTAAGAGGATGAAGTGTAGAAAGTTGGTAGGAACAGATGGCGGTAGAAGCGTGGAGATGTTTAGGAGAGATGGCAGTGGAGTTTTTAACCAGATTGTTTAAAAGGATTCTGGAAGGGGAGAGGATGCCTGAGGAATGGAAAAAGAGTGTGCTAGTACCAATCTTTAAGAACAAGGAAGATGTGCAGACCTGCAGTAACTACAGGGGAATTAAGTTGATCAGTCACACCATGAAGTTATGGGAAAGAGTAGTGGAAGCCAGACTGGTAGAAGAGGTGACCATATGTGAGCAGCAGTATGGTTTCATGCTAAGGAAGAGCACAACACAAGCCTTATTTGCTTGAGAATCTTGATGGAGAAGTATAGCTAAGCTCAAAAGGAGTTGTATTGTGTGTATGTGGATTTAGAGAAAGTGTATGCCAGGGTGCCAAGAGAGGAGATTTATATAACCCACCTTCCAGTGATTAGACATTTTGGAACATGTAACAGACTGGTGTCTCTTGTGCCCTGTTTGATTGTTGAAACAATTATTAGATTTGACTGTCTATTATGGGAATAAAAAAGGACAACATCAGGAGTTGACAGCAGGAACCTAGTGATTGTTGTAATGACAGTCAGTGAAATTACAGGCAGGGGTAAACGTATCAGTCTTTTGTTTAAAGGAGGCTTAGCAGAAATGTAAAGGTCTTACAAACATCTTAGAGTAGTACAAATCAAAACAAACAAGCTCTTTGGTTAAGCACAGTGAACTTTGTGTCATGCTTTGGGCTTGCATGGTTGCTTCTGGAACAGGCTTAACAAACTATGATGTGGTTCATTATGATAACACCTAAATAAATTTAAAGGACGTCTATAGGAACATTTAGAGGAACATTGTCTCCTAAATGTGCTTTTGCAATTTATAGAAATGCATACAAATTCATTGGGAAACATTTTACCATGCAACCACACAATGACCCAAAACACAGAACACAGCAAAGTACTTTTTAGGAAATCAAAACACGGAACATTTTAGCTTGAATATAAATGCAAACATTGAAGGGAGAAATCCCCCAAAACAAAAAGATGTAGTACAAGAATGGAAGCGTTCCAAAATAAACAAAACTATTGATTTCAGTGGAGCACCGATTTAACGTAGTTATCATACGCAAGATAGGTGCATCAAAAGAAAATTTGTATAACAAAAAACAAATTAACCAGGGGTAATTTTCCTAAGTTCCCTTATGTCAGTGATAAAAACAGAGGCTGGTGCAGATTAGTAATTTAATAGGACATCTTAAAGTGGAATTGGGACCATTAGAAACAAAGATTGAACTCTTTGGCCTGATTGCCAAGAGTCATGTCTGGAGGAAACCAGGCACCCCTCATTACCTGGCCAAAACCATCCCTACAGGGAAGCATGGTGGTGGCAGCATCATGCTTTGGAGATATTTTTGAGCAACAGTAACTAGGAGACTAGACAGGTTTAAGGGGAAAGATAAAGGCAGAAATGTGTTCTGGACCGTGACGGTTTATCTTCCAACAGGAGAAAGACCCTAAGCACACAGCCAAGATAACAAAGAAGTGGCTAGTGGACAGCTCTGTGAATGTCCTTAAGTGGCCCAGCCAAAGCTCAGACTTAAACCTTACTAAACACTTGAAATATTTTCCCAGGTTATTATAACAGCAAAAGAGGACTAAATGTGAAATGTGATGTTATGGAAAGCACATTCCAATCTTATAGTCATGAGTCCAGAAACTTTTTTCCATACAATGTATTTAGTAGATAATGAAAGCTGATGAATAAGTTGAAGGGAAATCTATAGCAGATGATGAAAATCTGTAGGTTTTTACCAGGCTTCCACACAAATGTGGTTGGTGTTAGGTGGCACATTTAAATGCAAATTTTAAAGTAACTGTTCATTCTAAAATTTGCATTACAATTTTTGTTGTCACAACTTGTCTGGCACCAGTATACAATGGGAGAAACAGGACATCAATTAAATGATACGGAAACAGACAAATGATATTTGTAATTATATATAACAGGACAATCTAATTATGTACATTTTTAATAACATCCTTGGGTTATTGAATGTTGTGTACCCTGACCTTTGAAAAGTAGCAAATTCCCCCCTCTTTGTTCTGCTTGTAGCTTGTCTATAGAGACAATCCGGCTTATTTGGCTGCTTAGCGTAGCAATCAAAAGTGGCTAATAGGGCTAAGGTCTAAGGGCACTGGTTGCTTACAAGAAAGGGTCTCTTAAAACTTTTGTTATAGGCATTATATTCAGACTTTGAAGTGTCTTGAGCTTAGTGCTTTTATTTTAGTCACCTTGTTGACAAGTCTCTACCTCCTTCTTCACCTCTATAGGCAGTATTGTTCTTGGGCAGTCTGTGCACCACCTTCACTTCAGTGCAAGTGCTCTCATTTGCCTTTGTTCCCTTAGCCCTTTGACCTTTCTGACAGATCTGCAGGCAAAGCCCCTCCACTTTTTAATCCACTTTTCCTGCAGTCCAACAGAGAAAACCGACTGCAATGGTATCCCAATCCTTAAATTCCTAGAACCCGTCAGTGGGTCTTACATTTGCCACTTCTCAACTACAAACCCTTTTCTACTGGATTCATAAATAAGCTGTTATTACAACATGCTGTAAAATATGCATTACCATGTTCATTATCAAGTGCATACTTTTTATGTTCCACCACAAAAAAGAAGAACAAAGTTGATTAACAAGAGCTGATGTGCTTAATGTGTGTACATTGACAGGGGTTTTAGTAATGAACAGCTGTGAACTGACAAACTGAGGTGAGAGAGAGAGAGAGAGAGAGAGAGAGAGAGAGAGAGAGAGAGAGAGAGAGAGAGAGAGAGAGAGCAAGGAAGTGATGAAAGTGGCAGGCTCATAGTTCGATCTGACAGAACACAGTGTCTTATTTCCACAATATTCAGAATACAAAATATGCAGTCATCACTGTGTTCAGAGCACAAAGCAAAACCCACCAATTACAGAATTACCCAAATAATAAATAAAAGATAGAATAGATAAAGAAATTGGATAGCATTACTGCCATTTTTCACATCCATGGTAGATATGAATGTCTGCTACGTACTTTGAACTCTCTGACACACTCTTTATATGAAATCCACTAAAATACAAATGGTTGGGTTTATAGGCACCGTTCCCATCACAAAAAAAATTATATGCTAACCTTCAACCCTATTGGCAACTGTTCAATGACTAACACAACAATATCCAATCCAAATTGAAAATTATATATTTATTGTGATCAAGTCTTGGAACAAAATACACAAACATTTCATCAAAAATAATTAGTGCAGTACTGTATGGAGCAGGAGCAGGTGGTTAGATATGAAGCTTGTGGAACAAGGCAATGCTCATTAACATAAATCAGTGATTTGGCATATTAGCACATGCCAAACCAAAAAAAAACAAAAAAACCACCAAGCAGCTAAACAGCACTTTTTAGTGAGGATTAACCACAAGTTCTTTTCCTTTAATGCAAGGGTGAGTTATGAAGCATTTCCAGTGTAATTCTACACAATGCTTTATGTAACCAGTCAGTAATATAATAGGGACATAGTATTTAATCCCCATGATTTAAATTACAATTATTTATTCTTTTGGCTTCTCCCATTAGGGGTCGCCACAGCGGATCATCTGTATTCTTGATCCACATGTTCGATTTGGCACATGTTTTACACTGGATGACCTTCCTAATGCAACCCTTCCCATTTATCCGGGCTTGGGGCAGGCACTAAGAGTGCACTGGCTTGTGCAACCCTAATGGCTGGGTTCGGTTCCCTGACCAGGAATCGAACCCGGGCTGCGGCGGCCGAATCCTAACCACTAGACCACCAGGGATTTACAATTGTTTTAATTTTCTGTGGAAGCAGTCAAGATATTTTCAAAAATACTTTAATGTACAGTAATGTTCAGTATTTATCGTGGTGGTTTCATTAAAAAAACTGCTGTAAAAAAAATGAAAAACCGTGCTAGACAGATGCCACCGCAAAAATGCTATTTTATGTACCGTACTGTACCGTACTGTATTAACATTTTACCTAATTTTATATTTAATAATTATATCTTTATAATAAATGTCACTATATCAGCATAAAACTCCATAAAAACAATTTCCTATAAGTTTATGGGTTTATTGTGATATCCACGAGAGACCGGGAAAATCAGCCAAAAAAATTAGTTTTGTGGCAAATGTAATTCACCTGACATAGGGAACGTAGTTCAAGTTTTTTTTTACTAAAGTATGGTTAAAACAAGAGTATAAAGGATTAAGGTTTTATTTTAGTATATATAACACCTCATTATTATAATGGCCCTTATTTGTTGCTTTGGCTCTAGGACCTTATAATTAACTAAGTAATGAGTAAAATGTTTATGGTGCAGTGGCTTTTGGAACAATAATTACATAAGATTGAACAGAGTTTGGTCTGTGACTTGGGTTTAGAAGGTACTCTATAGGGCTAAAAGATTAATGATCTACACTCTTCTGGAAATGCTTTCTACTAAATTTTCAACCTTGGCTGTGGGGATATTTGTATGACATTTTGTATAACATCTGTATAACATTCTAGACAATTCTGTGCTTCTGACTTTTTGGCCAGTTAGGGAAAAGCCCACATATGGTTGGCTATAGAGTTTATGTTAGTTGTAAGGGGAAAGATAACTGTCTTATGTTATGCAGATGTTTACATTTCTTTTTCTTACCATTCATTTTTAATTTCTTCTCACCCACAATTCAGATAATTGCAATTTTCCATTCCCATGCTATTTAAATGTTTAGGCTGCCAAATGTTTATATTGTAATTCTGTCAATTAAGTAGTGTTGATGCCTCAGGTTCCATAGTTTGATCCTGTTCTCAATTTACTGGCAGTATAGGATTTTGATCCTTTGTCCATGTGGGATTGTTTCTGATTCTTTTGTTTCCTCTCACCTCCCAAAAATATTCTGGTAACCTGCGTTATTTCTTTATTAGATATTTTAGTTCAAATGCATGACATGTAACACTTTTTACCTCTCACCCTATATTAACTGACAAAATTAAAGCATGTAAATTTAAACAGGCTAGTGTTGTATATGCAGCAGATTGTAATGCAATAAAATAAACTAGTGAATTTTATCCTTTCCTTCTAGCATTTTTTATGTACAAGTACCTTCAAAGTGTTTCACTAAGACTGCATATTTATAGATTTGGTGAAAATTAATCATGCCTATGTAGCAATTATAGTGCTCTTCATTCTGTTGATTTTCTTTTGAGATATTCTTGGTCAGAGGCAAAGTAAAAAGCAACTGAATAATAATCTCAGGTTTTGGAAGCACCTAAAAAGACTGTATTATATAAAACAGGAAGCACTGCATAATACAGTATATATTAGAAACGCCTGTAAACCTCAATGTTTTTGCAATTATCCAGTCAGCTAGCAATGTGACAGCAGTGCAATGTCATGCAAATAGAGGTTAAGAGCCTCGGTTAACATGAGCATCAGATTGGGGTAAACCCAGATTAAAGTTAGATAGCTGAAAATCAGAAAAAAAAAAATGCCAACCGCTCTTTATCCTGTTTGTAACTGCCCAGTTTTTGTGAGTTTGCCCTCTCTAACCGCATATTCCTGTCCTTGGCTGACAGGATTTGTACCTAATGTGGGATTTTACTGTTATGGTCCAAGGATCAGCATGCTGTGTATTCCAAAATGCTTTTTCTGTCATTTTAAATGTAATGACCATTCTCCTCTTTCCTCTCTGGTCAAAAATAAATTTTTATAATTGCATGAATGAGCAGGTGAGGCACATGTAGAGGGCAGGGGGGTATGGAGACGGATGATCCGCTATGGTGCTGACTAGTGATTCAAAAAAAGGGTCCTAGCCAGAGCCTTACTCACTACAGCTATCTACCCATGCAGGGACTGTCCCTTTGGTGGTCGGCTTAGTCACTCACAAATGAAGTAAATGACCAGCGGGTGCTTACCTACAGAGACCTAATTATTCAGAGCATGACAAACCAAAATGGTGGCCACATAAACCCTGAGAGTAGCAGGACCTGTACCTGGAAAAAAAATTTCTTGCAGGAACTGGGCCTCCAAAGCATGACACCTAACGGGAATAGTTTCTTCTAGTGTAGGGAGCCATAGCAATAGTTTGTACTACACAGACTCTGAGAGTAACAGGACCTGAAAATTATTCTTGCATTAACTCCAGCACTAAAACAAACTGGCAGTGAAGTGGTTCTGCATGGTATGTCACAAGGCTTCTGGGAGCAGAGTGATTGGAGGAAAATGTGTGAAGATGCAGGCTGGGCCAGGAGTGTGTCATTGCATTTAGACCAGGGGACCTAGAAGAGTCCTAGAGAAAAGCACAGGGGGCATTGTGCTGTTTCCTAGGAAGCAAGAGGTCCGCCTCTGCCTCATAAGATCTTTTCCAGAACTGACTGGCTATTTCAGGGCGAAGTTTTCATTCCCCATGTGTCACAGCTTGTCTGGACCGTGAGTCTGCTCCCATATTCTTCTTCCAGAATGTAAATTGCTCTGAGGGACAGGAACTTGTCCAACAGTGCCTGAAGCCAAAACTGCAGGCTAGTCTGTCTAGGCAGTACAAAACACAGTCCACTTTGGTGATTTATGTAAAAGACAAGCAGTTGTCCACCCACACTAGGATATGGTAGCCTGACAGGTGCTGGAGGCAATATTTCAGGGCCTGAAATACAGCCATCATTTCAAAGGCAATTAATGTGTGACAAGATGACACCTCCAGATCCCTTGGGGTGGCCAACAACATGCACCTAGAGTGGGACCCAAAGTCAGAAACTGGGGTCTGAACCACATAGAAAGGGTACGAAGCCTCAGCACGGAACCCTTATCTGTCTCTGGGGATTTGCTCTTGGGTGAAATCCAATAGCTCACAACTAAATTAGTCTCATGTGCAGGAGGCCCCAAGGTATCACTTTGGATGTAGCCACCATGAGACTTAAAACCCTTGAAGTCAAAGGACAGGAATTATCTGGACTACCTAGATTGTCTTTAGGGCATTTCGACTGGGTTCTGGTGGCAGTTGCCCCCGCATTGTGACCAAATCCCTTAGAGCCTCCAAATACATTGTGATCTCTGTAGGAGAAAGAACACCTTTTATTCTGTTGAGTCTTAACCCCCGAGATTTGAGGTGAGCTAATAGTAGCCGGTAGCCATAGTAGCCTGACTCTCTGTCTGGTAGGGACACAGCCCCTTTATCCAGTAGCGCTTGCAATTCTTGTGTCAACAAACACGCTTGTTCTGCTTTCACAGTAGTCAGTAGCACTCCGTGGAAGTATGAAGGACGATGCACAAACTATTATGCAGCCCTTCTTTATGTTCCTTTAGACGCACAGACAGAAGTTTGGCATTAGTTTTCACGTTGCCAGTTTCTCTGAATGGGGCACTATGAATGGGGCTGTTAGGTGTTCTGTGTCCTTAAACATGTCAGGACTCAAACAAACAGGTATAATTTCACAAGAGACCACTGCCTACCCAGGAACACCAGGGGCAGGGAAGATAGAACAGCTGAGGGTCCCAGAAAGGAGCCCTTACTCTCTGTGAATTCTCATGCCACTTCCCGAGGAGGATAAACCTCCATGGTCCTGAGTGCACTACCCTCAGGACTTCTTTTTGGACGAAATGATCATCTTTAGGTCTGGCCTCTTACTGGGCTTCTGGTAGCCGTGAGCCCTATGAGGGGGCGCATGACTCACCACACTCTGTTTCTGGGATTTACGCTGCAGTGGGACCAGAATGGGTCGAGGCTGGGTGGTCAACAACCCCGACCCCTGAACACAGCAGGGGAGAAATTTACCAAGCGCTTCTGTGTCTGTCTTGGCCTCCTGGAACATACTGACAACCATATCAACGGAGTCGCTAATAGATTAGAAAGTGACAGAGGGGCATCTAGAAGGGGACCTTGTCCCTATTCCTGATTTCCGTGAAATTAAGCCACAGATGTCTCTCCACTATTTGCTTGGGTGCATAGAGAGACATGTTCATTGCTCAGCCTAGCTCTGAAAATGCCTCCTCACTAATTCCCTCACATATTCTCTGGTCTTTCAGGAGGTCAGCCTGGTACATCTGCAAAACCACCATGGTGACTCGCTTCCTGGAACGCCTTTTCCACCAGTGCAGAGTACTGAACTGGCAGCTTAGTGGTTAAGGTGCTGGGTTACTTATCGAAAGGTCCAGGATTCAAGCCCCAGTATTGCCAAGCTGCCACTTTTGGGCACTTGCCACTCATTGAGCAAGGCTCTTAACCCTCTGTGCTCGAGGGGTGCCGTATCATGGCTGACCTTGTGCTTTGACCTCACTGTGTTGAAATTGTATATATGACAAATAAAGGCTATTCTATTCTGTCCGGAGAGACAGAAGCATTCTCTATCGCCTGGGACATCATTGTATACCCCTACAACCACCCATGACAGTCAAATAAATTGACACTGTGTGTATAAAGACATAGGGGAAATGTGGCTTACTCTATAAGCGAGATAGCTCACTATGGCGATTAGGTAAAAAAAACATGGTAGAGGATGATGTTAGGGTCCCTCCCCCATTTTTATGACATTGCCTTTTTCAGTCAGTAGAAATGTCTCTAGGTTACGTATGTAACCCTAGTTTCCTGAGGGAACGAGACGCTGTGTCAGAATGCTTTGGGAACGTGACTGCGACAAAATCAGAATCAGTCAAAATTGAAAGCAGAATTGGGGCTACCAGGAGGAGATGGACTCCGTCCCAGCGAATTCTCTTCAGAACTCTTGGAAGCAGCATAACGGGGGGGGGGAAGCGTAAAGGCGCAGCCTCGGCCATGGTTGTGCCATGGCATCCAGTCCCAGTGGGGCTGGAGAATAAAGGGAGAACCACAGGGGACAGTGAGACGTCTCTAAAGACGCAAACAGGTCTACTTGGGCTTTGCCAAATTTCTCCCAAATCTGCTCCACCACCTGAGGGTGGAGGCACCACTCCCCAGGCTTGGACCCCTGTCTTGACAGGGTGTCTGCTGCCTAGATGAAATGGCCTGGGATATAAGCTGATCTTAGGGAGAGGAGCTTCCCCTGGGCTCACAGGAGGACCTCCCGTGCCAACCTGTACAGGGGGCGTGAGCGCAGAGACCCCCCTGGTGGTTGATATATAGACCCTGTGTCGTGAGCCCTATGAGCTCCCAACACGGGGACTTGGAGTAGGAACTCGGGGATCTCTTCACGGATCTAAGGCACGTAGGCATCGCCGTGTGACCTTGATTGTGTGGAGGGGATTGCCCTTTCCAAGAGAACAGTTGGGCTCTGAGCCACCACTGAAGGGGTCTCAAGTACAGGAGGCCAAGTGGAATGACAGGATGCTGCTGCCATGAACCCGAGCAGTCTCTGGAACTGTCTGACAGTGAGTGACTGCCCTTCTCTGACCTTCCTGACTGCAGTCAGGACGGACGCAATGTGGGTATATTTGCAAACTGCGAGAAGTGCGCACAGGTGACTTCCTTAGGAACCGATCTAGCGTGCTCCATTTCCAAGCAAGCGACGCACAGGCTGTGGTTTGCGCACAGTCGGAACGATCGCTTGCTTTTTAGATATTTACCACTTACCTGGAGGGTACAAACACACAGAGAGCGCTTTATGAACAAACAGAAGCTTAATCCGGCTTCTCTCCATAGCCGTTTTATACTTCCCGGTCTTGACGTCATCCTGCCGGTGACAGCCTGCCTTCAATTTTAACTGATTAGACTCATTATTCAGAGCATGGACAATGCAGTCGAGTTCCCAAAGCATTCCGACGCAGTTTGAGTTCCTGAAAGGGAATTATTTTATATTTCCGAACAATATTTTTCCAATACAATTAAATGCTATAAAAATGTTTGCAGTGTAAGTTAAAAATTTACAAAAAGTGGAAAATTTACCAGTCTTGTTACTAACTTATTCACATCATTCGAGTACTCATAAAAAAGCCCTTAAAGACATGAACTGATTAATGATTTAATTCTCTCTCTCTCTCTCTCTCTCTCTCTCTCGCTCTCTCTCTCTCTCTCTCTCTATATATATATATATATATATATATATATATATATATATATATATATATATATATACAGTACAGTACTGTATATATATATATATACAGTACAGACCAAAAGTTTATATATATTATATATACAGTACAGACCAAAAGTTTGGACACACCTGCTCATTCAAAGAGTTTTCTTTATTTTCATGACTATGAAAATTGTAGAGTCACACTGAAGGCATCAAAACTATGAATTAACACATGTGGAATTATATACATAACAAAAAAGTGAACTGAAAATATGTCATATTGTAGGTTCTTCAAAGTAGCATCAAGAGAATGCCAAGAGTGTGCGAAGCAGTAATCTAAGCAAAAGGTGGCTACTTTGAAGAACCTACAATATGACATATTTTCAGTTGTTTCACACTTTTTTGTTATGTATATAATTCCACATGTTTTAATTCATAGTTTTAAAGCCTTCAGTGTGACTCTACAATTTTCATAGTCATGAAAATAAAGATAACTCTTTGAATGAGAAGGTGTGTCCAAACTTATATATATATATATATATATATATATATATATATATATTGCTGTACTGCTGAGTCCTATTAAGCCTGTGAAGCCTGTTTAAAGGAAAAGTGGGGGCTAATGTATAGAAGAGCCGCAGGGAGGGACAGAGGCAGAGAGGAGGTGGGACCCACAGGCTGAAAAAAGGAAGCCCTATGTGTATAAAAGTGTGCCTTTTATTTCAGAACATGCTTGCCGAGGCTTGCTTGGTTCCCATGAAACCCAGCCTCTAAATAGGGAGGTGAAGTTCTCCTGCAGATATCTTTATATCTGTATATATATAGTTTGTGTGTAGCACGTCTCTGTTTTGCTCTCTCTCTCACTGTCTTCCTCATATTTTTTTACATCCTGCTGAGTGGCAGGATGTATGGGCAGTGGATCCATCTAAAAAGGGACAAACACATGAAAAAGGAAATACAAAACAGTGTCTGAAGAGGTTTTTCTTCCTTGCCTCTGCCTCTGAGGAAGAAACTTCAAACCAGAAGGTGTGAAATTTGAGGAAGAATGCGAGGGAACAAGCCCACATAGTCTACACTTTTTTGGTCAGTATTTTGGTTGATTTAAGGGGGGTTTAAAGAAAAAGAAACTCTGCTTGTTTGACAGATGGACTTTGTAGAGTTATTACACTGTTGTCTATATTTTGTTAAATAAGGGTAATAGCTTGAGTGGGTGTATTCATGAACATGCTGGGAACATTTACACCAGAAACAGATTCTGTGCTTGAGACATCTTTGGATTATGCTATGTTCTTTGATGTGTCTGTGTGAATAAATTATTTTAAATGAATGGTAATTCCAGATGCATTCTGGATGCATTATATATTTTTTGTTGGCCGATGTTGTAGAAATTGCACTTTATTTTAGCTACAGTTTTTTTTTGTTCCTTTGAAATGTCATAGTTTGAAGGGTACACAGATCCTGATTTTACACAAACACTTTGATACATAAACATACATTATGGTAAACCTCTTGTTCTTTACCTTATTGTGATAAGCTCAGATAATGAATCTGGGCTTTCAGACTTTATTGCGGCCTAACCCAAGCCATAGAACAATATGGAGGAAGTCCTTGCATGTGTAGTTGCTGATTAATTAATTCAGTTTGTGCATTATGTTCTGTGTTGTTTGGTTTAGTTTGATTGCATTAGTTTAGTTTGATTGCATTAGTAATTGTTTTGCATTAGGAATGAATTGTTTTTAGTGTGAGTATTTATAAAGTGAGTATAAAGAACTTCATTAAAATTGGGATTTTATATACAATTGGGCCCATAAAAATTTAGATACTAACACAATTTTTAAGTTTGCCTCTATACACCACTACAAAGGATTTAATATATATAAATTCTAGTACAGCTAGGAATTTTGGAATTTCAGCTATTTTCCACAGTTGCTGCCATGAAAGGTCTGAAGTTGATTCAAAGTGTGCATTGTATTTGGTAGCTGTATATGGAAAATCTCAATATACTTTCCAAACAGGTGTTAATGCAAATGAAAAAAAAACAAAAAAAAAAACAGCATTTATCAGAGAAATTTTGCCAGATCAACATTGTTGTACTTTCTTAAAAAGAATGACTATAATGGTGAGCTCGGCAAAAACAGCACAACCTGAAAAAAACACAGAAAAAAGTATAGTGGATAATTGTATAATTCTTTTCCAGGTGAAGAAAAAAATCTTCACAACATTTGGATAGTCAATAACACCCACAAGGCAGTTTGAGTAACAATGTCAATGTTTACACCAAGAGACTCCTTAATGAATGTAAATAGGGTTTTCCTTAAAAAGCAAGCAAGAAATCACAAATTCTTATTAAAAATAATTAAAGTGACAGCACGATGAGGAATTCATGACGAGTTCTAACTATTTGAGGTGTCACAAGAATGCCTCATCTTACTTGAACAGAGACTACACATGAAACATGGAAACTGGATAACAGGTGGTATTTAGATTCAAGTTTGGTTATTGGTTCAAGTTTGGTGGCCACACACATTAAATACATGACATCGAATGTAGTGAAATAAATTTTTTTAGTTTGTTGTCCAGGAATGGTTTATGGATGTGGTGAGGGAAGACATGCAGGTAGTTGGTTTGAAAGAGGCAGATATAGAGGACAGGGGGGTATGGAGACGGATGATCCGATGTGGCGACCCCTAATAGGAGAAGCCGAAAGAAAAAGAAGTTTGTTATCCAGCAATGAAGTGATGGACAGTGAATGTACACACATTATAAAAATAGAATGTTTTAAAATTATAATAGACATATACTAAATACAGTAAACCAATATATATTTTTAAATGCTGCACATTGTATTGAGATGCAAATAATTTAATACAGTAGTGGAAATTAGTGCTGTTTTGTGTATTAGTGTCTGTGTGTGAAGTGTCTTTGTTTAGTAGTCTGATTGATGCTATTTTTTCAGTTTCTCTGTTGATCTTCAGGATTCACTTGCACTTCCCTGTTGAGAGCACTGAGAAGAGACTATGGTAGTTTTTTTTTTATTCTCCTGGTACTTGTTCTGTATCACCTGGTGTACATGTCTGTGATACAGGGAAGAAAAGTCCTTGTGGACAAAAAGAAACATCCACTCTGGAATGTTTCTTTTGGTCCTGGGCCATGTTACTTTCGTATTGATGCTTCCTGTAAGATGACTCTCCATAGCTCCTGTGTAGAACATCTCAGAACCCTGTGGGAGAGATGTAATAAATGCTGGAGCAACTGCACAACCAAACTGTTTGTGTGTTGACTAGGAGAGGTCTTCTATGAAATTCTCAAGGTATTTGAAGCTGCTCATGTTCTCAACTTTGACCCCAATGATCATCAGGAGGTTGTAGTTCCTCACTTGCTTCCTCCTGCAATCTATAAATGTACTTTATAGAATACATTAATGCAACACTGTGTGAAAATGATTTTCACTTTTTTTTTGAGGCATTCTTTCATGGTTGATGCTGATCATCTGTGGACCTGTTGAGCTGGCATGCAAATTGTAATTCGTCTAAGCAGCTCAGGACGGAGTATAGACGTGGGTATTGACCATTTTTAGGCACTTGCATGAAAAGTGATTGCTACAGTTTTGGGAACATGAATGATAGTGGAGGACATAAAGCATGTTGCTATTTGGCTTGTATACAGGTGTTTTAGATGATTGTGTAAGCAGTCTTCTTGTAATAAAGAAAGGATTGCTGTAGCCACCAGAAGGCCTCCTTCCAGGGTCATTTTTCTGGAACTGTTAATTTAAGGTACATCACTAACTTTGACATTCTATAGATAAAAGTGGAAGTTAGCAGCCAAGTGTATGGTTTTGTGCATATATAAACCATAGGAGGAGGGAGACAAGTTACTTGGGGGAAAATGTTGCGTGTCTCTCACATTCTCTGGCTGTGGGCTGATATCTGATATTAGGCTGATTGATTTTTTTTTTTCATAAGAGTACATCATACTTAAGTCAGGTTTTACTGCCAAACACCTAGAGAATTCCAAGTATATGGGAAAGTCTGGCACTTGTCGGAAAGTCTTTTGATTGCTCAGTTACTACCACAATGATAGTGATGTGAGCAGGAATGTTGAAGAAACAGAAGTGGAAATAATTTGCCTGAGGGACAGGACTCACCATGGGCACAAACTGACCATGAATTTGCTTAATACCTGCATGTAGTTGGTGGCGAAAAAATCATGGCTTGGGGTTACATCCAGTATGGGGGTGTGAGAGATATGCAGGGTGAAAGGCAACATCAATAGTCTAAAATACCAAGAAATCTTATAAGAGCTACCTCTTATACTCCCAACCATAAAAGAGGCCAAATTCTGCAGCAGGATGGTGCTCCATCGCATACCTCCATCTCCACATCAAAGTTCCTCAAGAAGATCAAGATGCTCTAGGATTGGCCAGCCCAGTCACCAGACATAAACATCATTGAGCATATGTGGGGTAGGATGAAAGAGGAAGCATGGAAGATGAAACCAAAGAATATTGATGAACTCTGGGAGGCATGCAAGACTGCTTTCTTTGCTATTCCTGATGACTTCATCAATAAATTGTATGAATCCTTGCCAAACCGCATGGATGCAGTCCTTCAAGCTCATGGAAGTCATACAAGATATTAAATTTGGATCTCACAGCACCACTACTTAATTTGCTGACATATTTTTGTATTTGCAGTAAATTTGTTCAATTTCTGTATAGGCGACAAAACTTTTGTCCTGCCAAAATTTGACCTTTCTGTCTTGATTAAATGATAAATCTTTTTTCAGTGAAACTAATTTATTTCAGTCCATTAAACATCATTTGGGAGGGTTTTAGCTTTTCATATGAGCTATTTCTAACACCAATTGATTAATTAAAAGTCAGGTTAATAGCAGGTGTTTCTACAAAATAGATAAGTGACAACACTTTGTTAGGGACTGTACACTATATGGCCAACTGTATGTAAATATCTATGTCATCCATACAATCTGATTCACAGTTATTTGAACAGTATAAAACAAAGTATAAAACAAACTCCTGGACATCACCCCATACTAAGGATCCTTGACATGCTTTATTATCCAATTGTACTATGAAGAACTTTATGATAAATCTTGCAATATTTTACTTAATGTGATCAGCTCTATATACCCCCCCTTTCTGTTCTTTTTTATTCTTTTGCATTGTACAGCTCTGGTGCCAAACTAGGCAGGTTTTTAAAATGATTTGTATTAAAGTCTATTCTGTTTTATCTGTTCAATGTTGAGTGTTTCTTGTAGTTTGCTTTATGCAGTAAATCCTCTGTATTCACATTCATTTAGACGTTATTCCCACCTCCTCAATTGGGGATGATGACTTGGTTAGATGTTATGAAGGTTTTTTTCTGTGTTCATCGACTTTAGTTGTCTTCTTAGGCCTTTGGGTGTTGATGAGCTTGTCAGCTCCTTTTAAGAATGTACCATATATCTCAAAAATAGAATGTACCTATGTCTGTTTTTTTTTTCTGTTTTTTCAGCCTAACGATGGCCTCCTTTACTTGCATTGACACCAGGGTGTTTTTTTTTTTTTTTAGCATATTAAGGGTTTTCATAAACATCTATAAAATTCAACACTTGATAGCCTTTAATCTCATTTGACATGGAATGATATGAAAACTCTGTATCATGCATTGCATTTCTTATAAACATTGAGGCACTATTAAAAAAATTGTTTACATGATTATAACATGCTTAATTTTTAAATCCATTGTTGTCGTGTACAGTGGCACGATTACAAAGTTTTTGCCACAATTTAAATTCTTATGGACCCAACTGCATGTGGGTCTACAATTAATTTTTGCTAAAAGAAGCTAAAGAGTCACTTAGGTTGGAGGTAATGTTACCAATACTTACCAATTGCCAGTGCCAGTGATGGCACAGTGGATAAGGCTCGGGGTTACTGATTGGAGATTCAGGGGTTTAAGGCTCAGCCAAACTACCATTGTTTGGCCCTTAACCTTCTCTGCTCCAGAGGTGCTCTTTCATGCCCCTGTGCTCTGACACCAGCTTCCTAGCATGCTGGGATAATGTTTAAGAATGTATGTCAATGTACCTGTGACAAGAAAAAGCCTCTCTCAGTTGAGGTCTGTCCATCAGGACTTTAAGCTTTAGGCTGAGTTGTTTCATTAGGCCAATGGTATTTTAATTTCATTATTTCAAGTAATCGCTTTAGGCCAGTTCACTAATAATTTATTAATTTTTTTATGTTGTTTATCATTGTTGTAAAAATAATGCATATATAAATTCAAATAATAATAATTATACTTAATAAAATATAGTACTAGTCAATACATTTAACCCAGCCATTAGGGAGGCACAAGCCAGTGCACTCTTAGTGCCGGTCCCAAGCCCGGGTAAATGGGGAGGGTTGTGTTAGGAAGGGCATCCAGCGTAAAACATGTGCCAAATCAAATAATCGGATCACAAATCAGAATTTCATACCGGATCGGTCGAGGCCCGGGTTAACAACGACCGCCACAGGTATCGTTAGCCGACAGGGTACCGGTGGAAATTGGGCTACTGTTGGCCAAAGGAGGAGAAGGAGAGGAAGAAGACGTCTACAGAGACGGCAGGAAAAGGAGCAGTGTAGAAGAGTGGAGGTTCGGGTTGGTAGTTTAAATGTTGGTACTATGACGGGTAAAGGGAGAGAGATAGCTGATATGATGGAGAGGAGAATGGTAAATATGTTGTGTGTTCAGGAGACCAAGTGGAAAGGGAGTAAGGCCAGGAACATTGGAGGTGGGTTCAAACTGTTCTATCATGGTGTGGATGGAAAGAGAAAAGATGTAGGGGTGATTCTGAAGGAAGAGTACAGTACGAGTGTAGTGGAGGTGAAGAGAGTTTCTGATAGGGTGATGAACATGAAGCTGGAAGTTGAAGGGATGATGATAAATGTCATCAGTGCCTATGCTCCACAAGTTGGCTGTGAGATGGAGGAGAAGGAAAGATTCTGGAGTGAATTAGATGAAGTGGTAGATGGTGTACCTAGGAAAGAACGATTGGTGATTGGGGCAGACTTTAATGGGCATGTTGGTGAAGGGAGCAGAGGTGAGGAGGAGGTGATGGGTAGGTATGGTTTTAAGGAGAGGAATGTGGAAGGGCAGATGGTGGTAGATTTTGCTAAAAGGATGGAAATGGCAGTGGTGAACACTTATTTTAAGAAGAAGGAGGATCATAGGGTGACGTATAAGAGTGGAGGAAGGTGCAGGTGGACTATGTTCTATGCAGGAGATGCAACCTGAAGGAGATTGGAGACTGTAAGGTGATGGCAGGGGACAGTGTAGTTAGACAGCATCGGATGGTGGTCTGTAGGATGGTTTTGGAGGCGAAGAAGAAGAGAAGGAGAGTGAGGACTGAAAGAAGAATAAGATGGTGGAAAGTGAAGGAGGAAGAGTCTAGTGTGAGGTTCAGGGAAGAGGTCAAACAGGGGCTCGGTGGTTGTGAAGAGGTGTTGGGTGATTGGGAAACTACTGCAGGAGTGATGAGGGAGGCAGCTAGAAAAGTACTTGGTGTGACATCTGGAAATAGAAAGGAAGACAAGGAGACGTGGTGGTGGAATGAGGAAGTGCAGGAGAGCATAAGGAGAAAGAGGTTGGCAAAACAGAAGTGGGATAGACAGAGTGATGAGGAAAGTAGGCAGGAGTACAAGGAGATGCGGCAGCAGGTAAAGAGGGATGTGGCGAAAGCCAAGGAAAAGGCATATGAGGAGCTGTATGAGCGGTTGGACACTAAGGAAGGAGAAAAGGATTTATACCGATTGGCCAGGCAGAGGGACCGAGCTGGGAAGGATGTGCTGCAAGCAATAAAGGATGGAGAGGGAAATGTGTTGACTAGTGAGGAGAGTGTGTTGAGAAGGTGGAGGGAGTATTTTTAGCAGCTGATGAATGAGGAAAATCAGAGAGAGAGAAGGTTGGTTGATGTGGAGTTGGTAAAGCAGGATGTAGATAGGATTAGTAAGGAGGAAGTGAGAGCAACGATTAAGAGGATGAAGAGTGGAAAGTCGGGTGGACCAGATGACATACCTGTAGAAGCATGGAGATGTTTAGGAGAGATGGCAGTGGAGTTTTAAACCAGATTGTTTAACAAGATTCTGGAAGGTGGGAGGATGCCTGAGGAATGGAGAAGGAGTGTGCTGGTACCGAACTTTAAGCATAAGGGAGATGTGCAGACCTGCAGTAACTACAGGGGAATTAAGTTGATCAGTCACACCATGAAGTTATGGGAAAGAGTAGTGGAAGCCAGGCTGAGAGAAGAGGTGACCATCTGTGAGCAACAGTATGGTTTCATCCCGAGGACCCGAGGAAGAGCACCACAGATGCCTTATTTACTTTGAGGATGTTGATGGAGAAGTATAGAGAGGGACAGAAGGAATTGCATTTTGTATTTGTGGATTTAGAGAAAGCATACGACTGGGTGCCGAGAGAGGAGTTGTGGTACTGTATGAGGAAGTCAGGTGTGTCAGAGAAGTATGTGAGGGTGGTGCAGGACATGTATGAGGACAGTGTGACAGCAGTGAAGTGTGCAGTAGGAACGACAGACTGGTTCAGGGTGAGGGTTGGACTACATCAAGGATCGGCCCTGAGCCCTTTCCGGTTTGCAGTGGCAATGGACAGGTTGACGGACGAGGTCAGACAGGAGTCTCCCTGGACTATGATGTTTGCGGATGATATTGTGATTTGTGGTGAGAGTAGTAAGCAGGTTGAGAAGAGCCTGGAGAGGTGGAGATATGTGCTGGAGAGAAGGGGAATGAAAGTCAGTAGGAGTAAGACAGAGTACATGTGTTTGAATGAGAGGGAGGGCAGTGGAGGGGTGTGGTTTCAGGGAGAAGAGGTGGAGAAGGTGGAGGAGTTCAGGTACCTGGAGTCAACAGTGCAAAGTAATGAAGAGTGTGTTAGAGAAGTAAAGAAAAGAGTGCAGGCAGGGTGGAGTGGGTGGAGAAGAGTGACAGGAGTGATTTGTGATAGTAGGGTATCTGCAAAAATGAAAGGGAAGGTTTATAGGACTGTGGTGAGACCTGCGATGTTGTATGGATTAGAGACAGTGGCATTGAGTAGAAGACAGGAGGCGGAGCTGGAGATAGCAGAGCTAAAGATGTTGAGGTTTTCGTTGGGAGTGACGAGGATGGACAAGATTAGAAATGAGTTTATTAGAGGGACAGCGCATGTAGGATGTTTTGGTGACAAAGTGAGGGAGGCGAGATTGAGATGGTTTGGACATGTGCAGAGGAGGGACATGAATTATATTGGTAGAAGAATGCTGAGGATGGAGCCACCAGGTAAGAGGAAAAGAGGAAGGCCAAGGAGGAGGTTCATGGATGTGGTGAGGGAAGACATGCAGGTAGTTGGTGTGAAAGAGGCAGATGTAGAGGACAGGGTGGTATGGAGACGGATGATCCTCTGTGGCGACCCCTAATGGGAGCAGCCGAAAGAAGAAGAAGACTAGTCAATACATTTAACAATATCAGAATTGTTTTTGTCATAAACTGAAAGATAATAAACTATTTATTATAGCTATTATAGTATCTGCTTTAAGGCTTGTAGAGCTGCTGTCCTGGTTTTGTATCCTGTGTGGCCTGATGAATAGAGTCTGCTTGGTTTTTAAACACTAGAGAAATTATTTACAGCTTTGCTAAATGATCTCCCAATTGAAAAAATCAGCAGAGCTTTAACAAGTTTGGCTATTGAGATGTTAGATAGCATCATTAACCAGCTGTATCTGGGTCATTTTGTAGGAACAGTGAAGTATAGAAGCTCCGGTTATACACTCCATGTACATGGTTCATTTATTTTGGGTTAACATCATAGTCCCTATTCCATGTTGATGGAACATACATAACAAAATATGCGGCCTTTTCTTCTTAAAGACAAAGATTGTCAGATGCCTCATGCGCTCCTGTCTGTGTGTCTAATACAATGTGCGTTTATCGGATACAACTGGTGACTGCAGAATCATCCTCTTTGAAATGGTTGGAATTGAGGTGTTAATCTCATACTTTGTTTTTACCTGCAACCCTAAAGGGAAATGCAAAATGGATTAGTGACCACTTTTCTAGCCTCACTGATCTCATCATGATTGCCTACAGCAGGGTACATGCTTTTTTTTTTTTTATTTATTTTTTTTTTTTATTTGTTCTGTTTATTTGAAGCTTGATGGCTTCTCTGCAGTGGTTGGAGTTGTGTACATTGCTCTTGTCTGGCATTTGTTTTACCTTTTCACTGTTTGCACTGTAGCTGGTCATGTAACTAGGGTCCCTGAATTTTTTTTTATAGTATAACTTGATCTAATAGGCACTGCATTTGCTATCTTGTATAAAATGTTTGTGATCACATATCATGAGATTATGGGGATTCTGAGAATTATTTCAGATTGTCACCACTATACATGGTGCTATATTATGAAAAACAACATAAGGTCATCATTCTAAAGTATGCTAGATAAGGTAGACCTTTCAGCTGATCTAGCACGACAGTATCAGGGTTTACACAATTATCTCAATGATGTCAGTCTTGTGTTTTGAATTTGGGGTGATGAGGTTCAGTTGTTATGCTAAAAGCATACAATGTGAGGGCACAAAGCCCTGTAGGAAGGCAGACCTTTCCTATGTGCCTGGTATTAGGCTCAATAAGTTGCTTCCTTTCTCACACTAGTAAAATGATGTAATCTCACTGAAAAGCAATATTAGTTTTGACCTCTTTGTTCCGTCACAGCTTCCATGTGTCCCAATGATGGATTTAAAAGCGAAATAGTAAAACGGCTAATAAAAATGAGCATAAGCAGGAAATACGGTTATTGTTCTGTGTACACAGTACTGCAGAGACCAATATGTGCAGCTCACAGATTATTTGATTTTGATAGATTCTCACCATTTTCTACAGCTTGTTAAATAAATATAAAGGGTTTTTAATCTCTAGATATAATGACCATACTTCTTAGATATTAATTAAAACCTGTTTTTTTTTTACCCTTTTTATAATCCATGCAAAATGCATAGAAATTGAAGTATAATCTTAAGAACAAGCTTAAGAAGTGAAAATTCATTGCACAAAGCAGCTGTAGGCAGTATCCATTAGCACACTTAAACTTTGGCATGTCACATGTTTTAAATAGCGTCTTTGAAAACATCTAATTAAGTTTCACCTTGCTGGCCTGTTGAACAGTCTGTGCTCTGTGGGCATTTAGTTGCCTTTCAATTATATCTTGATAAATAGTTAAATTCAATGGGAGCTGCTGTAATCATTCCCACCAGGTTTCAGTTGAGACAAATGGTTGACATTGCTATTAGTCTGTTTAAGAGTGCCTTTAACTACCATTGCTGTCTCTCTGTGGGGTGAAGGGAACAGCTGATATTCACTGGTTGCCTCTTTATGGGATAGAACTGCTGGAATAGATTTATAGAGATGATAAAAGCTGTGCAGGGCAATAATGACAAAGGAGGATGCTCTGGGCCATTATAATGCACTGCAAAGCGAGAGAGAGAGAGAGAGAGAGAGAGAGAGAGAGAGAGAGAGAGAGAGAGAGAGAAAGAGAGAGAGAGAGAGAGAGAGAGAGAGAGAGAGAGAGAGAGAGAGAGAGAGAGAGAGAGAGAGAAAAGGAGGGGAACAGACACAGAAAGAAGTATCCTTAAATCTGTTTAATGATGCTCTATATATAGCTTTCCTGGGAGAAGTAGTTCATCACCATGCTACTGTTACAGATTTCATTTTCACAGAGCTTACTACAGGCATTTGCAATCACACAGGCTTGTTTTAGACGTTCAGAGTGATACTCCCTGCCTAGAAAAGCCATTCACTTTTCTCGGGCTCAGATAACATCAGCCATTCATCACTGTAGTATAAGGGAGTAAAACCTTCTGGTCTGACAAGCTGGAGGAAAAAACAGGAGAGGGTATAATGGCAGGAGAATACAATAATGGCCTGTCAGGCTATAGATTGATGCTGCTTTTTGTGCTAGATCCTAAAAGACTAACAATGATAAAATATCACATCGAATATCTCCAGTGACTAGTCTTAGTTGTCTTGTTACCTATATATATATATATATATATATATATATATATATATATATATATATATATATATATATATATATATATATATATATATATATATATATATATATATAGGCTTAAGTTGTTTATTATACTCTACAGTCTTGTTTACTTATTAATATCACATATTCTTGAATGTGGCCTAGACGATATTTTTTTTAAGAAAATGTTCAAGATATCAGGACATCAGTGGTTAAAGAGTGAATAAAACTTGACAGTGTGTGCAGTTATAAGAAAAAGAAGGTGTTGTGATACAGAATAGATAAAATAGATTAAATTAAATATTTTCCAAATAATTCTACAACAATACCCCAACAATGACAACATGGATGAAGTTTGTTTGAAATCTTTGCAAATATATAAAAAATAAATGAATGAATGAAATAAAAATAATTACACTAATTACAGCCTCAAGTCTTCTTTGCAAAACCACTCAAGCTACACATAGTCGTCTTCTAGCCACTCCTTTGTTATCTTGGCTGTGTCCTTAGGGTCTTAGGGTCCTGTTAAAAGATGCCCAATTGACCCAGTCTGAGTTCCAGAGCGCTCTGGAGCAGGTTTTAATCAAGGATGTCTCTACATTGTTGCATTCATCTTTCCCTTGATCCTAACTAGTCTCCTAGATCCTGCTGCTGAAAAACATTCCCAAACCATAATGCTGCCACCACCATGCTTTACTGCAGGGATGGTATAGGCCAGGTGATGAGGGGTGCCTGGTTTTTCTTCAGACATGCCTCTTGGCATTCAGGCTAAAGAGTTCAGTCTTTGTTTTTAATGGTCTGAGAGTCCTTCAGGTGCCAGGCAACTGTCATGTGCCTTTTACAGAGGAGTAGCTTCTGTCTGGCCCCTCTATACATGATTGGTGTAGTGCTGCAGAAAAAGTTGTTCTTCTGAAAGGTAATCCTCTCTCCACAGAGGTCCTTCTCCCCCATCGCTCATTTTGGCTCAACTCTTTTGAGGTTAGGGTGGCCAATGGCATTAGCGGTCTATTTTGTGGCTCTCAGAGACAGGTCCGCTGTACGGCGGAGCTCTTGCACCTGGCTGCCCAGGATATCTTTCACGTCTAGCTCTTAATACCTTCATGGTGTGCAGGCTTCCAGTGGCCTGACCTGCTGAGGCATACATATATGGCTTTCCGCTCATCCCCCAGCCAAGCTAGATCCAGCTTATCGACGGCACATGTCACAACCTCCATGAGCTCTTCAAACTTGGGCTTGCTATCTGCTAGCATTCTTTGATGCCCTGAATTTTTATTTTATTATTTTGACAAACAATAGACATAAATACACACAGAGCGCTTCATGGACAAACAAAAGCTGGCGCCGGCTTCACACCGCTGCTTTTTTTATAGCGCCTTTCATTGGACAGATTACACACGTGATCCAGAGCATGGACAACGCGGAAGCGTTCCCAAAACGTTGCGACACAGCTTGAGTTCCTGAAAAGGAATCTTCTTTTACATCATTATGGGGTATTGTTTGTAAAATCTTGAGTAAAATAATTTATTTAATCTTTTTGGAAATAAGGCTGTAACATAAACAAATGTGGAAAAAGTAAAGCGCTGTGAATACTTTCCGGATGCATTGTATAAAAACAATCGTTACAAAGCCAAAACACTACATTTTCATTAACTTATTACATCATTAAAGCTTTATGTGGCTGTCAGGTTCATTTGTTACATGTGCTGTTACTTTTTTTTTTTTTTTTGTATTAATGACAAGCATTGTCTCTTTCCATGCACAGTTGGAGCTAAGTGACATGATCGGGGGCGCATTTGTAACTGCACAGAAAGCGGCAAGTCAGGTCAGTGCAAGTAGTTCCATTACTTTTCCTTTCTGTTTTCAGTCCCAGCAACAGGCCAGAAGCCCTGCACATGGACTTCTGATGAATGGGGTCAATCTGAGGGCTGCCTACAGATTAGCTGCTGGGGCAATAAATGACTTAATGTAAGGCAAGCTTTAGACCAAAGAGCAGGGTGAATCTTGTTTGGAAAACAGTGTCCTTCAGGATGGGTTGAGCCAATATCCAAGTGCCTATTGTGTCTTCAGGGTGATATTTAGCTTGTCCATGGCAACAGACCAAAAAGTATATCTTGTAATCTTTTTTAAGTTTTTTCTTTTTTTATAAAACAGTTTTTTTATGCTTAAAACTATAATACAATTTGTTGCTTGGTCAATGACAAATAAATTGAGCTTTTTCCTAATGACAATGCATCGAAATCTTGAATGCAGTTAAACTTCAAACAAGTGTTGTTTTTCCATGAATAATTCCATAGCTCATTTCTTCTATTGAAAGGCCGAACAAATTTCAATCAGAAGTGGGAAATCCTGTGCGCGATTAGAAGATTGCAGGCACGCTTTGCTATGTGTTCTATCATTCTCTCATTTGCACTCAGCCCTCATTCAGTTCCAGCATTTCTTTATGGTTATTCATATGTAGATGGGGGTCAGGAGATGAGGTAGTTCTCACGTTCAACTTGAAACCCTGGCCTTTGTGTGGCTAAAGCTCAGGCCATAGCACCAAAGCCAGAAGTGAAATTAAGATCTGCTGAATGCCCCAGCAGGGAGGGGAGAAGTGGGGAGAGGAGCAGTGCAGGGAGGATACGCAGCTGCTGATGTTGGATAAATGTGAGATGCCCACTGTGGCATTCCATGCCCTCCTGAGGGAGCAGCCAAATGAGGCATTGCTTAGTCTGCCTTTCATCTTAATACAGGCCCATTCCTCTCTCAACAGTCAATGTTCACTGCATCTTCTGAACGCCCTCATTTACCAAACAGTCTCAAACCATTTTCAAGACTCTAATTACGGCTTTACCTTGGAACCTTTTTCTTGCACCTGCAACTCATGTGTGGAAAAACTAATTGACAGTCATTGTGTCAGCATACCCCACTGCCTTTAGTTAATATGTGGCATATGTGTATATTTTTCATCATTAAATTATTAAGTTAATTATCTATCCTAACAGGTAAATAATAGCTCCAATATGTGCCATTGTGTCATATTGACATTGACTAGGTTAGAAGAGGCTAGTTATAGGTGAGTTAACTAGTTAAGTGCATAAATATCTATACCCCAGATAAAAGAATGTGTTTATGAGTTCCATGTGTTGGCCATAATCATTGTCCACTTCACCCAAAGTCTCTAACTTGCATCTTTATCAAACCGTCAGCATGTTATTCAGACTACATTTTGCTTATGAGCAGTGCTGTTCTATCATTGCATGTAAAACTTAGGATTTGATTCTGAACATAGACTTGCAGGCTAATTACTCTGTCAATAACAAATCATGGTGCTCATTAAGTATCATAATAAATAACATCCACACCAAATATTTACTGTTATTTTGTGCAATTTATTTTTAAGGATGTTTTTCTTTCTCTGGTTGAATAACCAAAGCTGCATATTACAGGTGTTTATAGAGTTATAACACAGTTTTTTTTTTTGGGTTATCACACTACCACTCAATTGACATCTGTATATTTAAGGTCTATGTGTGCAGGTAAAACATGTGTCAATAATTTGAGCTGTTCTTTACAGCTTCAACTGTAAATGCAGCAGTGTGTTTATATCTCCACCAATACTAGCTGACAATTATGGATAATTTACAGGAAATGTATCGTAATTGCACAGTACATGTGTATGTTTATTATTCTTTTCTCCTGCGACTGCGGTATATAAATTACAGGTAAAGGTTAGCAGAGTTTAGCTTTTGGTTACTTGAGCTTCATGATGAAAGGAGTAGATATATAGACTGGAGGCTGCTACATAATCTATTTTCTCTCAGCACAGATTTTCCATGTTATGTAGTGTGTATCAGACTTATTTTCTTTATTCCCTCTTGGTGGTTGACTCAAAAAAGTAAATTTATTCTGTAAAAAGGCCAGTTTGTATTTGTATAAAGGTTTTGAAAATGAAGTCATTTGAGAAATACTTTCCAAACCCTGACTGAACTGTTGGTCTATGGAGGGGAAGAGTATAGCTCTGTTTATGTCTTTTTAATCATCACCTCTAGAACCCTGGAATGCTGTGGGAAGTCCCTCCTCAGATATCAGCTTCCAGTCTTAAGACCTGGCATTAAGCCCTGAATGTAAAGTCTTAGCTGTGTTAGCATAACACTGATAAATAGCTTGGAAGCCTAAAACCACAGATGCACGTTCATTCTCATGTTTTCTTATTTGGAGGGAGTGGATAAAGTACACGGCAGATTGGATAGATGAAAAGAAATCTTGGTTGAAAAAGAGGGGAAAAGAAAGACAGAACAAACCATTTTATAAAATACGATATAACATATGGAGCTCAAATAATTAAATATGAACAGTTAAACATTGACTAGTAAAATTCATCTAGCAAAACTATTTACCAAAAAATGTCTGAATAGGAACACAGGGTTTATTTAAACATAAATCCTTTAATGGGTGGAAAGTGAACAGTGTATCTAAAATGTCAATATCCAAAATATCTCTGCGTGGTTAATCAACAGGCAAACTAACAAGACAGTTTGTAGTGAAATGGAGTTGTTTTGTAACAACCAAGAAATGTGAAATGAACAATTGTACAGAGGATAAAACTGTTGACCATCTCCTGATACACTGTCCATGCTCAGAAGAGATATGGCAAAAAGTAAAAAATGTAGTACTGAATGTAAATGTGAAAACTGTCAGGTATGGAATTTTTGTAAAATAATGCATATGCATATATAAATGCATATATAAAATATGGAAAACACGATGCATGATTTTTATTATTAACCAGTTCAATATCCCTGCTGAGATAATCTTCAAACAGGTTGTGTGTGAACTAAAGAGGCAAAGGACCGTAGATAGAGGAACTAGAAGTAAACATCCTTGGTATTTGTTAGACATATGAAAAAAAGAATATGAATATATATGTATGCATACTTTATATACGTATATATTGCGATATAGACAATGTGTGTTCGTGAGGTGCCTGAAACAGATTTTTCTGTTTTGTTTGATTTATGGGTGTGTTTACCCATTTCCCCTTCTTTTCTTCTTTCCTTTTTTTTCTCTCTTTCCCCACTAAACATTTTGGCTCCAAATTATGCTTATGATATGTCATGATTTATGGTTCAAGTGTATGTATGTATGTAATTATGAAACTGTTTAGATGTTTGCATAGTTTCTATGTGTGCTTCTATGTGTTTCCTCTCTCAGAATTCTAAAATGTACATAAATATTCTGTAAATGGACTTTATTTTTTTAAAAAAGTACACGTGTATTTGATGCTGATTCTTAGAAAGTCCAGTAAATAAGAACTTTTAAAGAAAAATTTGTAACTTAAATTAAAAACAACACAAATTTATTCACAACATTCTTTCTTTACTATGATATAAAACGTCTCTAGGTGACGCATGTAACCCTAGTTCCCTGAAGGAACGAGACGCTGCTTCGGAACACTTTGGGAACGGGACTGCGGTGTCCATGCTCTAAATAATGAGTGTAATCAGTCAAAATTGAGGGCAGGCTGTCACCAGCTGGGTGACGTTACACCCAGGAAGTGTAAAACATACATGGAGAGAAGCCGGCTTCAGCTTCTGTAAACAAGAAGAAAGCGCCGGAGGCGTGGCATAGAGACGCCGCGTCTCGTTCCCTCTAGGAACTAGGGTTACATATGTAACCTAGAGATGGTTCTTTTATGGAACTTGAGCTGCGTCGGAACGCTTTGGGAACGAGAGTCCAATACCACCACATTGACCAGTCCCTGACTAGTGTGAAGAAGCACAGCTAGGTCGAAGGACAGAGGTACCAGGAGTGGCACAGAGGTCAAGGTTGTGAAACCTGAAAAAGGTGAGAAGGGTGGATCAGTCCGCAGCTTTGCAGAGGTCTTGGAGGGACACTCCGGAGGACCTAGCCTTAGAGGCTGCCAAACCCTGGGTCAAGTGCGCTCTGACCTCAAATGGAGCAGGGAGACCAGAGGACCCGTAAGAGGATGCAATAGCATCAATTATCCATCTGCTGAGTGCCTGCTTATGAGCAGGAAGGCCTCTCGAAAGAGAATCTGATCTGAGACACAATCTGCTTGAGGGTCAGCACTTTTAACCGAAGCTTTATCAAAGAGCGGTTCAGACGATGTAGATCTGGGATAGGACGCAACCCACCGTCCTTTTTGGGAACTATGAAGTACAGACTGTAGAACCCGGACTCTCTGTCTGATGGAGGGACCACCACGATGGCCTCCTTCCTCAGGAGATTATCTACTTCTTGTTCCGTAACCAGAGCCTGCTCACTCCTCACCAGAGTAAGACAGCGCCCGTTGAACCGGGGTGGATGAGACCCAAACTGAATCGTACAGCCTCGCTCTACAGTGTGCAGGACCCACTGGGACACGTCTGGCAGAGCTTTCCAGGCTGCCAGGTGCTCCCTTAGGGGTATCAGTTTTTCAAAACTGACCGCCGTGTGTCTAGAGCTTGAGAGACGAGACCTCCTGGTCCGCAATGATTTGGTTTCGGCTCAAAACCAAAGAGGGAGTTTGTTGGAGCTGGCCGTGCCCTGGAGCACGTTTCTTGGCAGGGTTAACAAACCAGGTCCCTGAAGGGGCTGGTCATCCGGTCATCCCCCCCATCGGTCCGTTCAGGACCTTATGGCCGATGCCCTCTTTCTGGAGATGACGGTCCTTAAATCTGTCACCTCACGGGGCTTTGGCCCAGAGCCCCATGCGGGATCCCGCACCGGGGGAAAGCGCGTCACGACACTCTGTCTTTGCACTTGTCGGTAGGAAGTGCTGGGTTGCGGTTGGGGCTACGGCCGCCGAGCAGCCCCATGAGAGTGGCATGGGAGGTACCGCTGGAACACCACCAGTTGTCTCTTGGATTCCTGAAACCTCTCAACTACCTAAAAATGGCAAGCCCCGACGCGAAGGCTGTGACGCCGGGAGCAAAAAACGCTCGTCGAGCTTACCGGACGGAGGGGCTTTATGCTCACTGGACGGCCAAGCTATATCTAGCTTCTGGACAGTGCGTGTCACAACCTCCTGGAGCTCCTCGCTATCGGGTTTGCAAGAACCTGCCCCCCCATATGAGGAAGAGAGGCAGAGCTGGGCACTCTCATGACGAGGAGAAGACACCGCCGAAAGGCATGCTTCCGAAGCTGATTGAGAGCTGGACCAAGCAGAGGAGAAAGGAGAAAGGGACAAGCCCGTCTCCAACCCTCCTGCAAGGTCCATGAGTGAACCCCAGAAACCAGATCGCAGCTCTGCCTCAGCGAGAGCGGGACCAAAACCACGAGAAGTGGGGCACCCTCCTCAAAGAGTGCCAGCTGGGAGCAGAGAAGCCATATGGGTATGCGAGCACAGTGCTGGCAATCGGCTCCCTCGAGAGCTGATATAGTGTGCTCCCAAACAAGTCACACAAAGTGACAAAAAAGAAAAGTGTGCTTGGTTTTCTTCAATGCCTCTTTTATATATATTTTTTTTGACAGACAGACAAACAAATATTAAATTTACACAGCACGCTTTACGAACAAACAGAAGCTGAATCCGGCTTCTCTCCATCTGCATTTTATGTTTCCTGGCCGTGACGTCACCCCACCAGTGACAGCCTGCCTTCAATTTTGACTGATTACACTCATTATTCAGAGCATGGATAACCCAGTCGCATTCCCAAAGCGTTCCGGCGGAGCTTGAGTACCAAAAAAACTTTTTTAATCATTAAACAGATATATACAAAGCAGACATATACAAATATATACAGATTCACCTTTCTTGAGTTTCACTGTAGATGCTGAATATTTGTAGTGCTACTATATTATACTGTGTGACAGCAGCATGTAAATTAATTAATTAATTGACTGCTAGCCCAGGAAAATTCATGACATGATGAAACAATTTCTATCATATACTTTATATGGCTAATAGCAACTACACCTTATATGGCTAATAATAACATATGGGTGAGATGGCAACTAGATATCTCACCCATATGTGGGTCTTATCCAAACTATTGCCACAAGATGGAAGCACACAATTGTACAGGATGCCTTTGTGTGCTGTAGCATTACATCTTCCACTCATTGGAACTAAGAAACCCAAACCTGTTCAAGCACAACAGATTCCTTATGCACAAAGCGAGTTCCCTGAATACATATTTTGGAGAAGAACTCAAGTGGCTTGCACAGAGCCCTGTCCTGAACACCATTTGGGTGATTTGAAATGAACACTGTATTGGAATAAAGATCACCTGTCAGGCCTACTTATCAAACATCTGTGCATGATCTCACCAATAATTTTGCTGTGTTCCAGAATCTAGGGGAAAGACTTTCCAAAATAATTGAGGTTAATTTAATTGCACAGAATAAATTAAATGGGATGTTCAATAAGGGCATATGAGTGTGATGATCAGGTGTCCACAAACCTTTGGCCTGTAAGTGTAAGTCTCCGAAAGGTTTACACGGGGGTTGCCAACTGGCAGACTACGGTCCGAATGCGGACCGAAAGATAAATATACGCCAAGCGCTTTTTTCTATTTTCTAATAAAATCTAATTTATATCAGGCACATCAACATCAGCTCAGTAGAGCCGTTTGGATCCTACAGCACCACGGGTCGCTACTACAGTTACTATGCTCACTGTTGGTACGATTAGACGTGTAGTTGCACGTGCAGTGAAGGCAGCAGAGAGCGATCTGATGAAACTTTCATTGAGTGAAAAAACAATGACATTTTCAAAAATAAGGAAAGTTGATAATGAAAACTGAGATGCTTCCTTTAGATACATTTAGCACCGCTGCGGCCCGGGTTCGATCCCCGGTCAGGGAACCAACCCCAGCCACTCTTAGTGCCGGTCCCAAGCCCGGATAAATGGGGAGGGTTGCGTTAGGCAGGGCATCCAGCGTAAAAACGTGCCAAATGGAACATGCGGATCATGAATGTGGATGATCCGCTGTGGCGACCCCTAATGGAAAAAGCCGAAAGAAAGTTTAGTTAGGTAGAGATAAATAGTGTGTAGTTAAAATGTCATATGAGATTTCCATTTGTTTTGTTTTTTTGAACCAGTGAGGTATGCGTTCATTCCTTCTGATCTGTAATCTCAGTTCAGCAGAAACAAAAGCACTTTAGCTTTTTATTTTATTTTTCCTTTAATTTATTTATTTATTTATTTATTTATTTATTTATTTATTTATTTATTTATTTATTTATTTATAATGTGTCATTAAAAATGTTGTCTACACTAATTTCTTTAGTCTGGCAAAAAGCATCAGTTCATGTTTATTAGGTACCATATTTTCCGGACTATAAGCCGCTACTTTTCCCCCACGCTTTGAACCCCGCGGCTTGAACAATGAAACGGATTATTTATGGATTTTTTCTGCCGTTTTCCCGGTTTCACAAGCTCCAAGCCAAAAAACTGAGCCCTGTAACATTGGAACAATGAAATTGCCGAACGGGTTCAGGTAAACCAATGAAACTCTTTATATTGAATCGCGCTCCCACTGTATCAGGCCGCACCACATATGGATGAGGTTCCTCTGACGTTTGACCTGCCGCTCACTCGGACTGTCAACAGGAATTGCAAATCATCAAATCACCGGGCATGAAAAAACGCACTTCACCTGTGTTCTGAGCTGCACGGCATCCGGAGAAAGCTTCACCGATGGTGATTTTTAAACGCATGACGATGCCAAAAGATAAACTCCCGAGATAAATAGTTGTGAAAGGAAGGAGGAAGACAGTGAACAATGACTTTCTTGGTAGGCTACTGTTTAGATACAAGCCGTGTAACAGGCACTGTCTTTTGTTAAAGCCTGTGTAAAGTTCATTAGTTTCAATGTAGGCACCTGCGGCTTATAGACAGGTGCGGCGTATTTATGTTCAATCTTTGTAAAATTCAGTGTGTGCGGCTTATATTTGGGTGCGTTTAATAGTCCGGAAATTACGGTATATAAATGTCTGGACATCAGCTGGCGAGGAGGGTTCATTTACTTGACCTCAAGCAATTTTAGTTGAAGACCCCTGGTTTACTTAAATAAAGCCTTAAAGTATGATAAAAACCATAAGTGAAAGATTCTATTTCATCTTAGGCCATTTGCCAAATTTTGCTTTGTATTGGTGGGATTCAGTCACAGTGACATCTGATTTTCACAGGCTGCCACACACTGTTTTGGTTTATTGTGAGCTTGTGTACTAACTCGAAGTGTAGAAACACATTTGTCAAAATTGCAACAACAAGACTGCACTAACCTCAATTTATACCTAGTTGTCTTACAACGCAAAGAAAGATGATTGCCTAGCATTTTCAGTACCTCTTCTGCAAACTGTAAACTTTTGCAACCATCATTTGCAAGTATGACTAAGATCATTCCCTACTGAATTTCCTCCCACTTACATGCCACAGATTCATAGACAGATGTGACACACTTGACAAGTCTTTATTGGTCTCTTCTCTGCCTGGACAGAGCTGGGATGGCAGACTGTAATGACTAGCTAACGCCCATGGGATAAATAGGAAAGTCGTTATATAGGAGCACATACTGTGTCTTTTGGTCAGAGGACAAGTATACCAAGCATCAGCAGAAACTCCTTTTTTCTCTTCATGTAGTGTGGGTCAAAGGGCCACCGTTTCTCCATTTGAGACAGCAATTTAATTTTCTTGCTCACTGTATGGAGCAAACAGGGGCTTAAAGTGGTGGTATATGGCTTTCTGAACATTAATAGCTTTTGGGCAGGATGCTTGGCTCTGATGGAGGACCATTTATTTATTCTTTTTTCTCCCACTAGCCCCAGAAACTTGGCCATGCTCCAGTCATCACAGATCTTGTTTGTTTTGTCATGGGGTGTGATGGCTGAATATGTCTCAGAGGGATCTGAGGAATGACTGCAACTCTCCCTAAGGCTGGGCCCCTCCACAGCTGCTCTACCATACCACAACTCAGCTGCACGTGGATACATTCCTCAAACAGGCCCACCACAGTGTTACACAATTATTTTTTCGGAATTAATTTTTTTCTTTATTTTTTAATAGGACATTATGAGCATATGAGCATGCACGTTTGAACTGATGTATAATAATAATAATGTAAAATTATTTTTAAAATATATATATTGAATGATATCAGGGTAGATGTGTTTCCTCATGTCTCCAGGGTCCCTGGAATGATCCTGAACTTACAAGATTGTCTGCCTCACATGTTCTCCTCTTGTTCATATAGGTTTCATCTGGGTTTACAGTTTTTTTCTCCAAAACATGCTGGAAGCGATTTTTGCTAATCTAGATTTTTAGTGACGTGTGCGCATGGTGATTTTATCCAGGATGTAGTCCTACTTCATGCTACTTGTTTCTGACATATTCTCCAGATTCCCTGTAACTCTGAGCATTATGAATAAATTAATGAAGATATATATATATATATACAGTGAGGAAAATAAGTATTTGAACACCCTGCTATTTTGCAAGTTCTCCCACTTAGAAATCATGGAAATTGTCATCGTAGGTGCATGTCCACTGTGAGAGACATAATCTAAAAAAATTAAATCCAGAAATCACAATATATGATTTTTAAACTATTTATATGTATGATACAGCTGCAAATAAGTATTTGAACACCTGTCTATTAGCTAGAATTCTGATCCTCAAAAACCTGTTAGTCTCTCTTTAAAATGTCCACCTCCACTACATTTATTATCCTAAATTAGATGCACCTGTTTGAGGTTGTTAGCTGCATAAAGACACCTGTCCACCCCATACAATCAGTAAGAATCCAACTACTAACATGGCCAAGACCAAAGAGCTGTCCAAAGACAATAGAGACAAAATTGTACACCTCCACAAGGCTGGAAAGGGCTACGGGGAAATTGCCAAGCAGCTTGGTGAAAAAAGGTCCACTGTTGGAGCAATCATTAGAAAATGGAAGAAGCTTAACATGACTGTTAATCTCCCTCGGACTGGGGCTCCATGCAAGATCTCACCTCGTGGGGTCTCAATGATCCTAAGGAAGGTGAGAAATCAGCCCAGAACTACATGGGAGGAGCTGGTCAATGACCTGAAAAGAGCTGGGACCACCGTTTCCAAGGTTACTGTTGGTAATACACTAAGACCTCATGGTTTGAAATCATGCATGGCACGGAAGGTTCCCCTGCTTAAACCAGCACATGTCCAGGCACGTCTTAAGTTTGCCAATGACCATTTGGATGATCCAGAGGAGTCATGGGAGAAGGTCATGTGGTCAGATGAGACCAAAATAGAACTTTTGGGTCATAATTCCACTAAACGTGTTTGGAGGAAGAAGAATGATGAGTACCATCCCAAGAACACCATCCCTACTGTGAAGCATGGGGGTGGTAGCATCATTCTTTGGGGGTGTTTTTCTGCACATGGGACAGGGCGACTGCACTGTATTAAGGAAAGGATGATCGGGGCCATGTATTGCGAGATTTTGGGGAACAACCTCCTTCCCTCAGTTAGAGCATTGAAGATGGGTCGAGGCTGGGTCTTCCAACATGACAATGACCCGAAGCACACAGCCAGGATAACCAAGGAGTGGCTCTGTAAGAAGCATATCAAGGTTCTGGCGTAACCTAGCCAGTCTCCAGACCTAAACCCAATAGAGAATCTTTGGAGGGAGCTCAAACTCCGTGTTTCTCAGCGACAGGCCAAAAACCTGACTGATCTCGAGAAGACCTGTGTGGAGGAGTGGGCCAAAATCCCCCCTGCAGTGTGTGCAAACCTGGTGAAAAACTACAGGAAACGTTTGACCTCTGTAATTGCAAACAAAGGCTACTGTACCAAATATTAACATTGACTTGCTCAGGTGTTCAAATACTTATTTGCAGCTGTGTCATACAAATAAAAAGTTAAAAATCATACATTGTGATTTCTGGATTTTCTTTTGTAGATTATGTCTCTCACAGTGGACACGCACCTACGATGACAATTTCAGACCCCTCCATGATTTCTAAGTGGGAGAACTTGCAAAATAGCAGGGTGTTCAAATACTTATTTTCCTCACTGTATATATATATATATATATATATATATATATATATATATATATATATATATATAATTTAACAATATGTTGGAGGCTTGTTGCTTGGTAGGGTTTGAGTATTACTGTTATTCTGTATGTTTTCTGTATAGCCTGTCAGCATTCACATAAGCATATACAGCTATAGCATTAGGCAGAAGATGGAAAGAGGGTAATATTATTCCTTTTTCCAGGTTGTTATATTTCACAGAGCCCATCCAGTTGCTTCTTATACTATTGCTCTTATGACGGGTAATTATTTTAGTCTGTGTAATAGTATCCTTTTATTTTGTCAACTTGTTCATCCCTCTCTTTTCTCTTCTCTTTTCTCTTTTCACACTCCAACTCTCTTTTTATGCTTTCTGCCTCTGTGTGCATTTCCAAAAAACCTTTGTGATATTTGACCAGTATACATTTTAATGAACAATGTTCAAATATTGAATTATTGGTAGGCCTGTATTTTTTCTTTCTTCTATTAGTATGAAAGTCTTTCTTCTTTGCTTTCTCCTCACCACTTTTTACTGCACTGCCTTATCAGAGCTGCAATAATTTGAACAGCAAATTCAAATTTTGTGGCAGCAAAGAGGACCAGGGCAATTGCTCCTACATGTGGAGTTGGGGACAGTAAATCATAAGGTATGTTTATACTTCAGTGATCATATGCTTCTTACACTCCATGGATCTGGAGGACTGGTTAAGCTTCTTCTTCAATTACAGGCTCATTTGACGGCACATCAAAATTGAACTTCACCTAAACATCACCTAGTCACGCTTTTCTATGTACATTAACTATGCAATCCATAAAATACATTTAAACATTGCTGTGCACTTGTGCAATATGCAACAGCTATTTGACAAAAATAAATCAATAACGATGACAATTAGTAGTACATTTGCAATTTGAACAGACTGTGTAATGACTGTAAAGTAGAGGAACTCTACATTAGACTATGCCTTTCTCTTTAATGTCTTGACATAACTTATGTTTTCATGGGAATAATATGTCTATTTCTTTTAATCCATTGTAAAGAATGTGGGAAACCAGGTGGAACTGCAATGTCTAATATTAATTAACTGAATATTAGATTTTTTTTTCAGTTTATTTTTATTATGATAGTATTATGATATTATGATATTTTGATAGACCAGTGGTGGGTTATCAAGGCCTTCCCTGCTGGCCTAGACTCTTCCAGAATTTCTTATGACTAATAAGACTTGTTTTAGTATGTTTTAGTATATTTTATTCTGTGAATATGTATTAAATTATTCCTAATAGTCTATTTTTTTATATCATATTTCTCTTTTTAAAGTTTTCTTTGCTTTGACTAATCAAATTGCAAGTTGCTCACCCTCTTAAAGGTGCCCAATAACATCAGCATTTTCACATTTGTTGATTGGATGGTCAAAGTGTACACTAGTCAGATCTCTCAAACCGAATCTGTTGCAAAATGCATAAGCTCAAATATATTCGTGTAGATATAATAGCTGTTTTTTATTCACAATGGCTGAAAGAGGAGAAGAAAATGATTTGGTCACAGATACACCTACAAGGACATTTATATGACTGACTTTTCAGTAAAAGCTGGACTAAAACAGTTGAGCTTTTTCATTGACAGAAAAACATGTTAAACAAAAATGCACAGAAATCACGGAGTCATTTTATGAGGTTAATATTCATGCCTCTGCTAGAGAGGATTAATGCTGTGTAGCTGTGGCTGCATTGAAAGGAGATTTTGTTAAATTGTGTTCATTAAATGCCCGTAATGACATTTATTCTCACTGCAGAAGATATTATTTTGTGATGCAACACTCTGTCATACTGCGTTTTTGTATATTGATGCTTTAGCATCATAATGATGGTATTAAGAGGTGGATTGAATCAGGTAGGACACCACTGAAGGCCTAGGTGTGTAATGCACTGCTTGTCACTGTGATAGACTATTCGAATACTCCAAAGGTTTAACATTATACACATGTGGTATTAAAATATTTCCATTTCTACAGTAACAACAACCTCCACTCTTCTGGCAAGGATTGCCACTAGATTTGCTTTGTGCTTATTTAGATGCAAGAGCAATAGTGAAGCCTGGTGAGGAGTGTTGGGACATAGCCAGTGTTCTATAGGGTTAAGGTCAGGGCTTTGATCAAGTTACTCAGGTTCTTCCACTTTAATTTTGGCACACCATGTCTTTATGGACCTCAGTTTGTGCACAGGGGCCTTGGTTTGGGACATGAGTTTAGGCACCTTACTTCTAGTCAAGGAAATGATTAAAGTTAGAGTTAGAGGTGGGAAGTAACAAAGTACAAATACTATGTTACTGTACTTAAGTAGATTTTTCTGGTATCAGTACTTTACTTCACTATCAATTTTTTGAACAAATATCTGTATTTTCTACTTCTTAAATCTTTAAAACAAGCTCATTACCTTAGTTTTAATCTGTTCCGTGACATGATCAATATTTTTTCTTTTCAGTGCGCCGTTTTCGGCCTATTAACCGATTTCCTGTCCAGACGAAGTTAGTTTTCAAAGATAACAATAAGGAAACAAGATGTATTGGGGTAACGTGGATTAGCGTTTGCTCATTCGCAGCGAGACTTCTCGTCAGAGGGTCATAGCAGACAAACAGTACTTGCACTGGACACTGTCGAGTAAGTTTCTCCTGGTCTGGGTCCTGAAATGGAGGAGAAGAGAATGCCTGAAGCATAACAGGTTGTGGGACAACCAAGGGGACCTTGAAAACATACCCTGGTCTAGAGTAGAGATGGCCAAAAGGAACACAGTCTTAACTGTGAGGAACCTTAAAGATAACTCGGTCAGAGGCTTCAGAGGAAGGCACCGACAGGACCTCCAAGACGATGGCTATGTCCGGAGTGAAGAATGGTCTCTACCACCTCAGTGGAGAGGCTGGCAGCTAGAAGCTAGTAGCCCCTTAGGGGCCACAGCCACAGCTTCCACAACTCTGGATAGGGGTGTATTATAGTACACCCTGCCTGAGATAGAAGATCCCTCCTGAGAGGAATCTTCCAGGGAGGGTGTTTGAGAAGGGCTACCAGGTCCGCAAACAATGGCCTGTCTTGCCACGTTGGGGCTACCAAGAGGAGATGCCAAAACCGCGGGCCTCGGCCCTTGCCTGCAGAGGGCGTCTGCTCCCTCGTTTGGGATATACGCTGCCTTCAAGGAGAGCAGCTTCCCTTAGGTCCACAGGAGGATCTGACATGCCAGGTTGTACAAGAGGCGAGATCGCAGACCCTCCTGGTGGTTGATATAAGAAACCACCAAAGTATTGTCTGTATGGACCAATACATGGCGATCTCTGTGGTCTGGGAGGAAATGCCTCAGAGCTTGAAGCACAGAATTACCATCTCTAGGCAATTGATGTGCCACAGCTGATGGGGCCCCCACCCAGAGACCTTGAGCAGAGCAGCCACTCATGACAAACCCACCCCATGAGTTATGCGATGCCCAGGAACTCCCAGTACGGGGCCCTGAGTAATACTTCACCTAAGTAAATGGTTCTTTGTGATGGAGAAAGCACACTTAACCCCACTTCAGCCTTAACCCCAGTTTCCTCATGTGGACAAGAACAACATCTTGATGCTGGACCGCCAGCTGCTCTAATTAAGCCAATATCAACCAATCATTGATATAATTTACAATGCATCCACACACTTTGTGAAGGTGTGGACTGAGAGGGCAAGAACAAACGGAAGGACCCGGTATTGGTATGCATTGGCCCCGAAAGCAAACCTAAGGAACTACCTGTGAGCTGGAAGGATGAATACATGAAGGTATGCATCCTTCAGATCTATGGTTACATACCAGTGATCAGACCTGATTTGAGACACGACCTGCTTCAAGGTCAGCATCTTAAACCTGAGTCTCAAAAGTGAGTGGTTCAGCTGACGCAGTTCCAGTATAGGATAGGATACCCTTCATCCATTTTGGGAACTATGAATTACTGCATTAATAGCATCGCCGAACAGGCCCATCAGCAACAGCGGGACGTCCCTAAGGGCTAGGTCACATCTAGCTCCTGCAGCAGATAGGCCTGCAGCACAGCCATGGTGTGCAGACACCCTGTGGCTTGACCTACTAAAGCATAAGCCTTGCCCACCAGCAATTTGAGAGACGACGCATCACCTGGTGAGGAACCACTCGGTGTAAAAGGCAAATCTGCTAATCGGCCAGCCAATCTATTTCGAGCGTAGCAACGCTATTTGTCACTACTTGTAGGAACTCCTTAAAAAGGATTGCCTGAGGGGTAGTCTCAGGAGGCTCTCAGACCTACCCCCTCCTCAGAGAAAGAGAGGCGGAGCTGAGTGCTCTCCTTGCAAAGGGAAGAAACCACCGAAAGGTGTGCTTCCGAACCTTGCAATCAGGTGCTGGACATGGCAGGATGTGGGGGGCAAAAGGGACGAGCCTGTCTCCAAACCCTCTGCGAGGTCCATTTGTGAGACGCAGGTCCTTCAACACTGCTTTGCTTTGGCGAAAGCGGGGCCAGAACCAAGAGGAGCAGGAGCATTCTTCTCAAAGAGTGCTCTCCGGGAGCAAAGCATTCGCATTTTTATGCGAGCGCAATCTAAGCAGTTGCCTCCTGTGCGTTCTGTGTCATTTTTTCCTCATAACGGCGAAACAAACATTACTCTGTCTTTTTTGATCGTACAGATAAGAGCAATACATCATTCGAATCTGTAAAGGGTCTACTTTCTTTTGTACACACACATAACAACAAAATGCTGTGCTTTTGTAAAATAAAGCAGTCAGACAGGGTGCACTTTCTGCTGTCTCTGTCATCTCTCTTCACAGACACACAAATAAAACAACCTAAATCTTAGTAAACATTTGCCTCACAGACATAATAAATATATTTATATAAAGCTTGAAAAGTCTACTTTAAAATAAACCAATTCAGATCAAATACAAATATTTTTTGCTTATGTAATCCGTATGAAAGTTATAAGAGGTACACTTTCTCCTATATCAATATTTGTCCATACCCACGTTGATTAGAGTATAAAATAAATTGGAAAGTATTAATTTAAGGTACATTTGAAACAAATAAAAATGTGCGTATGTTTGCGTTAATTAATTGTGAGTTAACTTATGACAATCATGCCATTAATTACGATTAAATATTTAAATCTATTGATAGCCCTAATTTTAATATGACGTGGTGTCCAGTTACCAGTGTGACACTAAAACAGATAGTAGTAATGGCAAATTTTTACTTAAGTACATGTCAGAGCCCAAACTTCTTTTATTTAACTTGAGTAAAAAAGTATAGTCAGTACTTAAACTTTTACCTGAGTATTTTAAAACATGAGTATCTGTACTTCTACTTAAGTGAAGGATGTGTGTTCTTTTGCCACCTCTGGTTACAGTACACTATTAAATCTTACAGTTGTGTTCTTCTAATGTTATGGCAACATTTTGATGAAGAACCACATATGGGTGTAATGCAGTGTACAACATTTGTATCAAAACTTCATCTGCTTTTAGGTCACATTGAAATGAATTCCAAAAATAGTCAATTCACTTGTTCCAGACATTACAGTAAGAAATAAGAGTCAAGCCCAAATCTATGAAGTCAATTCCACACACACTGAAAATGAGATGAAATTAAAATCAATTTAAGATTTCAGCTAGCGAGAGTCAGCATATATTTATTTTGCCTTTATTTTGTATTTGTGTGATTGGAATTGAACAAATTCGGGCTAAAATTGCTAGAAAAATGTGATTAGAAAGGTGTATAGCGACTGAAATGAACTCTTACACCCTACGTTTTGCCCCTGAGTTACTTCGAAAGCTGAATCAACAGCATAATATTTACCAAAGACTGCGCTCCTCCTGTTATCTGGATCAGGTGTCTTTGTAAACCATAGACCCCTGTGCTTCTGTGGGGACATGTGCATGCAGATGTTCTCTGATCACCAAGGACACAGGTATCTACTCTGAAGTTAAGGCTTGGCTGTTTGGACTTATTGCTAGCTTTTGCTCTGTACAGTCATCACTTTTTACATCCTGCTGGTTGACCGTACTATGGCTCTGCTCCAGATTAAGGGTTATCAGTAAATGCTTGGCAAATCATCCAAAGCGAAAAAATAGCTTTCCTAGCAAAGGAGATTGCTGCAACTCTATCTCTCTCTCTATCTCTCTTTTCTCTCTCTCTCTCTCTCTCTCTCTCTCTCTCTCTCTCTCTCTCTCTCTCTCTCTCTCTCTTTTAGGCACTCTCTCTCTCTCTCTCTCTCTCTCTCTCTCTCTCTCTCTCTCTCTCAGACTCTCTCTCTACCATAAAGAGCTTACATGGGACTGTTTTACTGCAATCATCTGTCATCTAGAGAGATTAGCGCCGGAAACCAGGTGTAAAGCGAGTCCTGACTGGTGCTAGGATACAGTGGAACACTCTCTGATGTCGACCGAGCAGTGAAAGTGATGCTTCACTTAAAAGGCTGCTCTGGCCTTGTCATTTCTTGTTCAAAAAAGAGTAACCAAAGTGGATATTGGCAATCCAAGCCAGACATACTAGAAATTTTTTGTTATAGATTTTTGTTGTGTGTGAATCCAGAGAAATTGTATAATATCAAATTAGCTCTAGCAATTCTAGCACACTTTTTTGTGACAAAGCACATTGATTTCCCCCTAAGGCTTGGAAATGTCATTTAAAAATGTATTTGTATTTGTATGAATGATTGTCATTAATTCGCATTTAAAGATGGCTTATTTCAAATAGCCTAGGCACTCAGATATTCAAATACCTGCTTAACTCCTTGAGGTACCAATATCTAAATGCTTAAATCACATTTTCTTTATTTGCTACACCCAAACATGGGCTCCAGCCACCCGCTCGAATTTGCATTTTTAATAGACGAAAATAATTTCTCAAATATTGTTCTAGGAGAACCGGGATCATGTCTATACAATAATGTTTGGGCAGCAAAATAAAAATATCTATATTAATTTGAATTAAAATGTAAATAGTTTAGCAATTGCACATTATACACCATTGTGATTTGGGTACTTACAATACTTAAAAAATTGGGTTTTAAGGTTGGATGAGGGCCATGTTGTTTGAATAATGATATTTTTTGTGCCACCACAGAGTAACTGCTGGCCCCTGGCTGCAGTTAAAAATTCATGGATCTACCACTGCACCCAATGTCCAGAATAAGTCAGCCAAAAAATATTTAAAAAGCCACGTCTTACAGTTTTTTTATACTAAAAGTGGCATTATCATAGAGTGCCAGATAGACAAGTCATTCAGGACTTTGGTATTATAGGTAAAAAAAGGATTATTACATTGAGGAAACACACTTTACTTAAATTTGTTATCCTCTTTATATTTACATTTTCATCAGATCCTGGATTGTTTTTTCTTCAAATGTTTTTCTGGTTTTCCGATTAAGGCCTACTGCAACTGCAAAATAACACTAGAAAGTGACATTTCCTGAAGAAAATATGAGTGGTGCTCGACAACGGGTGTGCGTTGTTTTTTTTTTGTGCCAACTGTGTTTTCAGTGCTGACTGCGAGATGTGATCGCACTTCAAGAGACAAGCATTTTGATACCATGCATGCCTATTATTAAGGAGGCGGGGCCAGTAACGTCACGTGAGGTTATTACATGTCCCAGCGTTCGACTTCCCTTGCCGTGCCATGTGTTTTGACGTGTAGAGTGCCTGTGTTGCTGGAGATTTGTCATTTTGCATTTTTTGCATGTTCCCACCTATTTGATATGGCACTCTGTCGGAGATTCCCCAGACCGTAGCAAACATTTTAAGGTGTCACACATCCAGGTCAGACCAAGTTAGGCGGGGTGGTAAGCTAATAGGTTTGTGCGATAGGCGTGTCGAGTGACGTTATTGATTGCAGGTGGGGTTAAACTCCCCCACTGTGCCGTGCATTTTGACATATCACACTACTATTTCTAAAGAACATTCTTTTTTTAGCCTATTTGGGGTATTGGTGAGGGCATGGCTTAATGTGACATTACATAAGGGTACTGTATTACCCACAGTGCAGTGATATGTCAAATGTCCCCTTCCTCTTTTGACCCCTCCCATTTTTGTGCCCCCCCCCCCCTCCTTCCCCCCATTGATTGTGGGGTTAGAGCATCTTCCATAATGCAATTCCCCCTAGCGGGCTGTTTAGATTGATGTATGGCATGCCTGGGGTCTGTAGGATTTGACCCAGCTCATTCACTATATGTGTGTCAACGTATGTGAATCCTAGCTGTTTCCCCATTTATTTATATAGGGGTGATTTTTTCCCCTCTACCAATTGTTCCTTGCGTTATCGATGAATGCGGGGTGTATTGGCGCGACCTGCTACCCACCCAAGAAGAGTGGATATGTCGTACGAGGGTGTGGGGTGAATACGGGCCGAACAGTGGATCGGACTCCCCATTCATTTTCTACGGGGCCGGAATTTCTGAGAATTTCCAGAATTCCGATCAGGTGCTGGGTTTGCCTTACTATTCATTTTCCATGGGGTGATTATTAACCCCTTACCTACTCTTACCAGGGGTATAAATGAGAACGGGGCATATATGCGAGATCTGCTTGCCCCCTCGGAGGAGTGGATATGTCATACTGGCTTCTCCAGATGCACGTGGGGAGTGAAGTCTGGGCTGTGTGGTCCAATCCAACAGACGAGCTCCTGTAGCACAAATTGCTAAGGAAGTTAATTCTGTTGATGCTCGACTGGTCAGGACAGTTTTGGCAGCAAAAGGGGGACCAACACAATATTAGGCAGGTGGTCATAATGGTAGGTCTGATCTGTAGCCGTAAAGTTCTGCATGATTGGTGTATGTCATGCCTTTTAACTTTGACCAGTAACATTTAATGTTGTGGAACATCTACGTTAGTTCACATTATTATTTATGTTCATATCCGCTATAAATAGCGTTTCCCTCACCAGCTTCTTATGCAGCATGGTACAGAGAAACTATAAGCACTAAGTCCTCTGCACTGACAAATGCTGACTCTGGAATCTTCTTCCATAAATGTTAATAAAAGGCCTTCTTATGGAAATCTACATTATGTTTATTATAATTTTTTAGGTTAACTAGAATCCATTTAATCCATTTCTAATAAGCTTGTGAATATGTTGATATACAGGATGGGTATATACTATTGCTATTAAAGTGGCAAAGTTGTTAAAAGATCTTGTATAAGAAGATCTTTAAATTAGACCAGAATTAGCATAGGTGCATTAATATAAACAAAATTTAATACAAAATTATATTATCTGCTCAAGTCAGGATAATATCATCTAGAATTCATTGTCACTGTATTTTATGACATTTTTGTATTTTCTGAGCATTTTGAATAAACTCCAGTGCATTTAGTTAATTAATTCTTTTTTTATTATTGCTTTTTATTATATTTTTTTAACAGATATTTTATCACAAGGAAAGAAGGAATTTAATTGTAAAAAGCAATTGTTATCTTTGCATATGCTGACATCCCTTCCCAGACACGAAAGGAAGTTCAGGGTCAGGGCACATGCTCAACTTCTCGTGTGCCCTTTGGAGCATTTAGGGGTTAAGGTCTTTGTCAAATGCCCAGCTGTTACTTTATGGATTTACCTGCGCCTCAGTCATTCCTCTTACTTTGCAGCGTTTCCCCACTTTATTTTCATTATATACGGAAATGTTGCTTTGCTGACCCACATTACCAATTTTATACCTTTTCTGCCAAGTAGCTACACTTTACCAGTGTTTGTGTAAATACCTATATAGGTAAGCTTGGTCATGTGTTGATTATTGTATTCCTCTGCACAGCTTGCTAAGCTGTTGTTAGGAGAGTTGTAAAGCCACTGTATTTATTATCAGGTATTCCAAATAATTTTATTTCCTCTCCATCCTCAGACTTTTTTATTCTTTTTATTACATACTTTTGTGAGTAAAAATGGCAAATACTACCCTGCAGCAATGAAAAACGCAGACAACGAACAAATTAACATTTTGTAATGTTAACCTAAAGAGATGTATGTTTACGTTAATGTAGGGAAGTGGGCCGGGGGTGGGGGGTGGCAAAGCTATACTTTACCGTGTCATTATTTCAAAGTGGGGTGACAAATGCCTACCTAATGGTATGGGGTGTGTGTGTGTGTGTGTGTGTGTGTGTGTGTGTGTGTGTGTGTGTGTGTGTGTGTGTGTGTGTGTGTGTGTGTGTGTGTGTGTGTGTGTGTGTGATTATTTGCTTGTGTGTACAGAGTGGAGGCCCTAGTGTGTGATTGATGCTTGTGCACACTGTGCAGCAGACAGCCTGCCACGGTTTCAGACGTTCTTATTACTCATTCCCTCCACTGCTGGAGAAAAGCATCAGACCCTAAATGTAATCCTGCCCCAGCACTGCTGCAAACTCCAGTTTACACATTACACATGAACAGCAGACAGAGAAGTCTTAGTAATTGCTCTTGCTGGAAAAAGGATGTCATGTTCAAGCTGCATTGGTCACACCATTCACTGGCAGGCTATTGTTGTCATGCTAATCACTGCAGGTATTACAATACAATTGGTCAAGGAAAGAAAAAAGACACGGTAAAAACTGTTAAAAAAGACAGACGTTCACTTAAATGGAAGCAGCCACTAGATTATTTTATTCCCAAAATATTCATCCCTCTCTCTCTCTCTCTCTCTCTCTCTCTCTCTCTCTCTCTTTTTCTCTTATATATATATATATATCACTTACAATAGATTTTTTATAGCATTTAAAATTATTTAGAACCTGTGAACCCAAATGGCTTTCTAACAAAGTATATATTTACATTAATTATCTCATTTAGAATCATAGGCTGCAAAGCACAGACAATTACTTGCTGAAAAAAATGACCCAGGCACAACACATCAAAACCTTCAAAGACCATAGCAGGTTATATTCGGGTCAGCCAAGAACATGAACTTGTAGTTACACTGGGCACATCTTATCCAAAAGTAAACAATTTAAGATTGGAAAAATAGTTGATGTTTTTTTCCAGTTTGTTTGGGTTCAGTGAGTCTGTGCTCTGTCCTGTAATCTTATACCATTTTGATGATTTGAATCTAAAGTGTTCTTTTGTTGTTATAGCAATACAGTAATCTTTTTTCAGGTTGTTCATTCTGAGATGCTTTTCTCCTCACCACAGTTGTATAAAGTGTTTGTTTGTATTGTTGTATATATTAGGTGTCAGCATGAGGCAATTTTCCTCAAACTTCTAATTAGAAAGCCATTTTCACCCGCACTTCACCTGCTGTTTTTTGTTTTCCACACCATTATGTGCAAACTTTATAGGGTGGATTCTATTTTTTTCTGAATGATTTTATGCTTTGACACACACTGCTGTCACATGATTGATGGACTGTGTGTATATATATATATATATATATATATATATATATATATATATGAAAAGTTTCTCTTAGTGTTAATACATACATTTTCTGTGTGTGACATGTGGAAACCCAAATCTGAACTACATATATTTTTGCAGCATAGTTTCTGCAGGGGAAATGTTCCAGACACCTCCTATTTTTTTTACTAAGTTACTAAATCTCACTAAAAACATTTCCTGCTGTTGTTCATTTGGTTTAAGTGCACTGAAAGTGCAACACGCACAGCCAATTTATCTGGCAGGTAAATTTTTCTGTTGATACTGCTTCCTCGGCACATTACAGAAACCAGTAATCATTTTAAACCCCAATCATTTGCATGACTAATCATTTCCTAATGATATGTTTGTAGAAACATGACAGAGAATGTTTTATGGGCTTTACAGAAGCAGTTCTGTCAACAAAACCCACTTTCAGTGTAATGTTTATGTGCTTTTCTTGCATATCTGTCCTGACTTATGTGTTGCAAGTGGGTTTCCTCTTGGCTTCCTGTCTCACCTCAACCGTTAATACCCCGGCAGCTCTCCATTCCTCTTCCATCTATCAGCACGCTGAACACGTGATCCACTAACACAAACCCACTATTAGCACTGACTGGAATTCAAAAGAGAAGAGAATGGAAGAGAGAAGTGAGTTCCACTTTCTTCTTCTTTCTCCTGCTTTTGATGATATTCTTTGGCAAGCCTGAACGGATTGGTGCAAGAATTATTAATGAGCCAAAATGTCAGTACCAGAAAACTCCCTCAGATAATTTTTAATTGGTGTACTAGTGATGATGCCATCTCATATGCACTCAAAATGTAATGTATAAATATGAGGAAATAATCAATGAAAATAAGCACACATTATTATTGACATGGATGTATGAAGTACAGCCCTGAATGACACATCCGAACACACACACACACACACACACACACACACACACACACACACACACACACACACACACACACACACACACACACACGCACAGACTCGCTGCCACTTCTTATACTTACTTTTCCACTTGCAGGTGCTGATGAGGATGAAGGGTGGGGGGAGTTAGAAAGTCATTGTGCTGCAACTGTGTACAGAAGCAGGAGGGATTCATAAAGCCCAGTAGAGACAACAACCAAAAAAACCCCAGCTGCTGCCTCTGCATCAACCTGCTTCTCTTTCTGACAGCACAGCGAGTCCGGACCTGACCAAGCGGGAGCACGGCAGGAAACTTAGAAAGAGAAGAACCCAGAGAAAGAGCGGTAACAAGCAATGTAGGTTTCTCACTGTTTGGAGCTACTGTCTAGCTTTAGCTATTTTTCCTCTCTCTTTTAAGAGTGCTCTTCTCTCTCTCTCTCTCTCTCTCTCTCTCTCTCTCTCTCTCTCTCTCTCTCTCTCTCTCTCTCTCTCTTGCTATATCTCTATCTGTAAAACTTCATGGATTAATACAAAAGAGAGAAGGCAGAAAAAAATGTTAAAATGAGACAAAAAGAAAAAAATTGAGAGACGGGACAAAAGGTGAGCGCGGTCTGTCGATCTTGCCCCCATTTTCCATTCATCTTCTTTTTTTTTGCCATCACTTGCCCCTTTTCTTCTTTTCTCGCGCTCTCGCTCCACACTCGCCTTTGTCCGCGTTTACTCCGTCTGTCTGCTTGGCTGAATGCGGGTGTCATGGTGAGGGAACCGAGGTTCCAGGCGTTGGGCTCGGAGCAGGGGTGCAGAGGGAGGAGGACATCCATTTTCAAAGCCATGGCTAGCTATTGTGTTAAAGCAGTCTGTCAATATGAGGGGGGAAAAAAGCCTGCCAGCCCAGGCCTCGGAGGAACCGTTGTGTCCGGCACAGTGAAGGACAAGATGGAAAGAGAGCAAGAGAGAGACAGAGAGACAGAGAGAGAGAGAGAGAGAGAGAGAGAGATGCTGTCCCGCTGAGGTGTCTCTTCTCCAGAGCTCCCTCTGCACTCTGCTTTCTGTCCTACTCTATCCCATCCATCAGTTATAGCTCTCTCTGCACTTCACTGATAAGTTCATTCAGCTGCTTGGCTTCAGGCGTGTAAGTGCTCTGTTGTCCCCCTGAACCACTTTAAGCATGGCACAATGATCTTATCTGCATTAAAAAAGTTAACATCAAAAGCATATAAGCATATCATAATATTTTAAATTAATCTGTTTAAGTCGGAAGTGTTTACTGTGAAGGGAATTCATTTGAATGTGTGAATTGTAAAGTAAAAAATAAATCCATATAAATATGTTTTATTTTTATTTTATATATATTTATATATATATATATATATATATATATATATATATATATATATATATATATATATATATATATATATATATATATATATATAATTAATTATTCTTTTTATTTTTTTTTAACAAAAAGGGTTTCACAAAAAGCACCAACAAGACTGATAGTATTTGTAAGTTACTTGTAACAGTAGTCAAATCGTTTAGTTTTTTTAAAGCATTCAAAAAATCCTAAATAAAACCTAGCTAGCACTGCTAACTAATATATCCCTTATGTGTTTAAAATCTAAATATCAACAAAATGCCTATTAAAATAAATAATTTGTTTCTTGCACTCAATAAATACACAGTATATTTAGCTATAATATTAAGTATCATGATTGAATCTTTAAGTGTGCACGTATCTACACATATAGATTTATATATGTGTAACTAAACATGCAACCACTTGAACGCTTGCCAGTCCATTCTATCTAACACTGGTCAAATGGCAGCAAATGATCAGAAAAAAAAGAATGTAACAGAAATCCTGTACAACATTTAAAGGCTGAGAGGACTTCCTCCTCTCCCCTCCTCCCCATTTCCTGTCCATAGCTGGACTTAGAATGACACTTGAGCACCTTCAGGGACGCAGATTAGACTCCGAGTGATACACAACTCCGGGTTTATGCAGCTGAGCTGAACTCACTGACTTCTGTCAGGAACAAAAGCCGTCTGGAATGTGTGTGAAAAGTGTTAATTGGATTAACACATTAAAGATTGCTGTTGTTTGAGTATTTCTCTCACTTTTTTTTTAATGCTCTTAATGAACAACTTTATTTAGGGATAAGTAGTGTGATTCATCTGTAGTGCTTATTTGTATTTCAGCAACTGCAGAATCCAAAAAGTCTTAATCTATAGAATACTGTAGACAGCTAGAAGTGAGATAGTTATGACCAACTGAGAGGTTTTGGTATGTATTTGTCTTTTTAAACTGTATATAAACAATTTCCTAGTGGATAAATAAACTACAATCCTAAATGTACTTTTATTGTGTATTTCTGTTCCTTACAAAACGTATAATTCCATGAGTATGGTCTTGTTTTACAAGCTTTATCACGTGTTCTGCATTTAATTAAAAGCCTAAAGCTTTTCACTAAATTGGATTAAAAGCAGAAAGTTGACAAATCTTAAGTAGATTAAGAAGTTTTTGAGGCTTAATTCAATTTTTATTTTAAATTTAATTACATATTTTACACTCCCTAACCTGCTTTCCCGTTTTCCACGAGGTATTGTGTAGTTCTCCTGTTTAAACAGAAGGGGGAAGACACTGTACAGCTTTGCTTGTAAACTCATTCTGCTGGCTTTAGTGTCGTACCTCAGTTCCTCCGTATTGTATATGTTACATTCGTTACACATTTATAATATCATATTTATGATTGTATTGAGTATGATTGTCAAAACAGCTATTGTATGGCTTTTCGTGTAAATGTTTTGAATAATAGCGAATTTTGTTATGCACATTGTCGGCCTAGTCGAAATCAGTTGTGATTTTTACAGAAATATTGACAATATTCTTGTAAGTGTTTTCTGTGTCTATTCAAAACACTGTACCATTCGCACTTGATGAGTAAGTGAATTATACGTACTTATAGACACAATATACATATGTATTACAAAAAAATACAATAAGACGTTATATATTTGTCTTACATTGTCATATTTGTCTTGCATTTTTTTAATTGAATACCACAGGCATTGAAATCAGAGAACGGATGACATTTTCCAAAGCAGATCACAATCGATTATGTGTTGTCATTCATAATCATAATAAATTATATTTATATAATAGTATATATAATGTAGTTGACATAAAATACTAATTCTGCCCTATTTATAATTTACTTTAAGCACATCTCAGTCTAAAATCTCAGACTAGGCTTTGACTATTTAGAGAACATTTGTATAACTAACATTGTTGGTTTATAAAATTAGAAAAAATACATTTTAAATTTGTGAGCATTGATCAGACCCTGATTTACAATCTGTATTAAAATATCTATTGGAATCTGTAAAAAAAAGAGAAAATGTTCTTTCCTTGAAAACTGGTCTGTCCGAGCTCCTCCTAATCTTTTAATATGTGCTGAACTTCCAGTCCTCCTCAGGAAAGTAAAGCTAACATCGTATTACATGATCGGTACTACTCATGCCCTTTTATAAAGATAATATAAATAAAATGCGAGCCAAATTGCAAAAAAGATGAGGATAATGGTTGTTGACAGTGCGACTGGTATATTCTGTATTTACTCTCCTAACTAGGTTTTCGTATGCGATCAAGCAGTGAATGAATAAGTGCAGAGATCTTGGTGTGGTATAGCAGACCTCCAGACCGCATATGGTTTGTGTAGTGCGGCTTGGAGCTGATTTGTTTCCCTTCCTGTAAGGCCCTCAAGCACCCCCTTGCTGACTCCCCCTTTCTCCAAGCAGTGTAAACACACAGCTCCAGAGGAATGTTGGACTCTCTGACCTCACGGAAAGCACTCGGCTGTAGTTCACTCGGTTCAGCTTGGCCGCGCTGTGCTCGGGAAGAGAGAGCGCGCGCATCCAGCTCCGCTCCGGTACATTTCGTCTTCCTGCTCTAGCCACCACCGCCGCCATTGTACTCCTCTCATGCTATGTCTGTCTGTCTCTTCGGTGTGTCTCCCTCTCTTGTTCTCACTCTATCTACTCTCTTATTCATTCCCAGTCAGTCCGTTCCTCGACTAACACTCTTACTTAGGTTTTAACGTAATACTCCAAATGCATTACATCCATGTTTCCCACAATGCTGTGCAATTAGACGCAATACGTGCAGGCATAAGGGTTCAGAACAGGCAGAATCTCTAAGTAGCTTTCCGGACAGTGGTCCACTGATAGGTGTGGATCGGCTAAAGATAGATCAAAGCAGACAGCATCTGTCAGTGTGTGTATAGGCAGCGTAAAATGAATGTTTGACCTCCTCCCGCCCGCGCCGGTCTGAGCTCTGCCATTTTTAGCGTGTGCAGAAGAATTGCGCTCATCCTCTCCACTCCCTAGTCTCTTGAACCTGCTCTTTCTCGAGGACAGGAGCAATTGCTAGTGTGGTTGAGAATTAAGTCTTTAACCTCACACACCCACCTGAAGTTAGCGGTGGCCCAGTTTTCCACCAGCCATCATCTTGTGTCTTACTTCCAGAGACCTGCATTTGTAATCAGATGTGCAGCTGTGTGGTAAAACAAGTCTGGAAGCATATTTTAGTGCTAGTTCAGTGATGCATTCTTGAAAACAGGACACACTAAGCGAGTAAGAGGGAGAGGCAGTGAATATATACCTTCACTTTTACTGGAGCTCTTATTGTCATGCTGTTCCAGTCGCTACGGTGCAGGAATAAGTCAGGGTAAGGTTGAAGGGGTTGGGTGGTTTGATGCCCGCTCCAGGAGCCCTAATTAAAGCAAAGGCAGCCACAGACATTTGGAAGGGGTGCAGATAGCACAGAGGAATTTCACCTGAACAAAGACGCCGCTTGTCCTGGCCGTTCACCAAGAGCTTGATCTGCACAAGCTGTAATTTTCAAGAGAAAGGGGACACTGTTTGACCAAAGGCCGGAGCCCTGAGCAGTCTCATCATTTAGGACATCTAAGAGCCTTTCAAATGAGCTCCAGCTCCTGCTTTTCCTCAACACTGCCTGGACACTTTTATATGAAGTTGATTTGTTTGTTCTGGCCCTCTTTATAGTATAATTATGGCTTTTGTCAGCAAAATGATGACTTAAAATATTTCAGCCAGTATCTGATGTAATCAAATAGTCTTGAGTGTTTTCATTAAATGCTGTTAAATAAAACCACAAGATTGTGGCCCAGCATTGGGCTCTATGTCTCCCTCTATTGGAATCTGGCTGCTACTGTAAATATTTAACCGGTTAATGCATTGCAAGTTATACGAAATTCCAATTTCACACTTGCTATACAGTAGTTACAACACACCAGGTTGTCCATATCCATTATTGACAGCTGAAATTATGTATTGTTTTATTACAGATAGCAGTTGAGAATGGAAACAACAAAGTTCATATCATGCTTACATCTCGATATTTTATCAAAAGCTGATAACATTGAGATCCATTAAACTATAAGCTAATAAAGAGTAAACCTTAAATACCCATGGTGAATTACAGGTGTGAAGTGATTCATGAATAATGCATGAATTTCTCTGCGATGAGCACCTCCGAGACCCAGACGCTCTGTGCTGTAATGGATCCAGAACTGGTCAGTGGTGTGAAACCCCCCTTCCTCTCATTGCAGCACTTCTTGTTTGGTGACACAGCACAGCGTAAAAGAACATTGCAAGGAAGACTGATGGTGAGGAAAAGAGAAACAGATGGCTGCAAATATCAACTGTTCAATTATTCATCAGCACTCCTGCTTTGGGATAGATAGCACAGAGAAACAGCGAGTGAGAGAGAAAGAAATAGAGAGAGAGAGAGAGAGAGAGAGAGAGAGAGAGAGAGAGAGAGAGAGAGAAGAGAGAGAGAGAGAGAGAGAGAGAGAGTCTGCTTCTTTGCTTCTTTAGTGCAATTGCAGGACTGTGTAGTACTGATATATTGGGTAGAATGTAAAATATTTTCACAAGTGTTCCGAAGCAACCATCCAATCATATCTCGTATTTTTCTGCTGTGGTACTGCTTTGACAGATAGACCTATGAGAGGTGTCTGATTACCGTATTACACACTGCTTGCAGACTTTACATTCAAATGACTTGTTCTTTAACGTAACTGACATGTGATGCACACGCTTGTTGTCGCTCTGTCTTTTTTTGATGCTGTCACACACAGACACACACTCACCCCCGTGGAAAGCTCTGGGGAAATAGAACAGAGGAAACTACGTGCCTTCACCGAGCAAGGGCTGTCTGGTGTCATGGCAACCAGTGCAGATTGACCCCACCCTCTTCCATCAGCTTGAGAGGGGAAATAAGAGGCGGAAGGGAGAAAGTAAAATAGGGATGAAAGTGGCACAGAGCGAGAGAGAGAGAGAGAGAGAGAGAGAGAGAGAGAGAGAGAGAGAGAGAGAGAGAGAGAGAGAGAGAGAGAAGGCAGACAGCAGGAACAATTCAGACATAGACAGGTGTATGTGAACAATTTCTTCCTATTATTTATTGGGGCACTGCGGTAAAATGCGTTCTTTTTTTTATATATGTTATAGTACAAAAAATAAATCCTAAGAACAGAATAAATCTAGAGAGTGAACACACAGTATAGTAACTTATACCTATTATTATACTATTATCACCTAAATGTGCAAGTTTTGGTTTGATGTGAAGGATGCTGATGTTCCTAGCTATAACAAACCAACCAATGGAAATCCCACAAGCCAAATTCTTTAAGAATGCAAAGAAAAGGCATTGAAGGCTATATTAGGCTATAGTAGGACAATTCTATTTAGTATCTATCTAGTATTCAAAACAAGAGTATGAGTGAATTTGACAGCGTTAACAAACAAGCAGCACCAATTCATTACAAATCCATGACTATCCAGTCAGTTGGATTTTTACCTCTGCAACATAAAACCCACCTAATTCTGAGGAACATCAATCTTTAGACAGACAGACAGAATTGCTGGTATAAACCCAAAACAAATTGCTGTCTGGTTTGAGATCTTTCCACGACATATGCTTATCTAGGATAAGCATTGAAACAATGTTTCGACGAGCCACTTCAAATAAAGTAATTAAAAACGTCAAGTGTTTATTCTCATCTGTACACTTAGATTTACTGGTGTGACCAGAATGCAACTTGCAGCATTTATTCCAATAAAACATTGTTGAGTTGAATTGAGACTGAGAGAAAACAGAGGCGCTTGTAAGAAAATGAATTTCAGGGAGAGCAAGTGAGCGCACGAGAGAGAGAGAGAGAGAGAGAGAGAGAGAGAGAGAGAGAGAGAGAGAGAGAGAGAGAGAGAGAGAGAGAGAGAGAGAGAGAGAATAAGGCAGAAAGTAAGAGGGAGGCAAATTGGATACTAGTTCATCTAAGGACACAGAAAAAAGATGGCTTTCACTGCCATCTCTAATGGCTGCCTGATTACTGCACAGAGGAAGAGAGACAGTGAATGAACACTGCAGTAGCCATTCTTGGTACGGCATGGTCCCACTGCAGAGAACGCTACGCCCCTTTGTAACAAACTACCACTCCCCCACCCCCACCCTGAGTTCTTTTTTTTTAACGCTTAGGAAATAATACAGAAAAAAAAACCTTTTGGCTCACACATTGTCTTGTAGATGAAAAAAATCCCACCATTTTAATAAAGTAGTAGTAATAAAATGAGGAAAAGGAATCTGACTCAAATCCTCTGAATGAAGGTTTTTAATTCTATGGTCATTTCAGGATTTTGGTATTCCAGACTAATCTTACTGTAATACCAGAGGTCTGAGAAAGGAATGCAGCTTCCCCTTTGTGGTATTTTGAGGCAGACCACCATTACAAAGAGAAACATGCTTATTGTTTTAGAGCTGTGCCTTAAAACCAACCTCATTTTCACATTTTTAAATAGTGCATGGGATAAGGATTAAGGCCACACACAATCCTAATGAATATTAATTTAAAATAGTCAAGTCCAGAAGCAAAGTTTTTATATGAATTGTCAGAGTGATTTCCGCCCCTGGTTATTTTTTCAGTGGGGAACGAACACAAAGAATGTTGCCTTCTTTTGACTTTTAAAATGATATTTGCATATAGCACGAGCATACACTCACATTCTGTAGCTCTAATCTTTTTTAATTAGACATTTATGGACGTGTGTCATTTCCAGCATATCATTTTTTATTTGTTTTAATTTCTCAGTTCGTTTCCCAGAGCAGCCATTAATTGCTTCTTTTTATGTGCTTTAAACTATAGCAAGCATACGTTTTGCCAACTTTCTTGTGCTTAATCTGAAACAGCGCTCTACCACTTCCATTCCTGCTGACAGCATGTACAAGAAAGGAACTCAGCTTGTAATACCCTTTGCTTAACCTTCTATTGGTGTCAACACATTCTTACCGTTAAACCTATTTAATGATAAAAAAAAGTCACTAGGTTTAGTAGAGGTTCTAATAAAAGGGAGGAAATAAAAATATCCCTGGGACAACTGAAATAAAAAATCATAGAATAATAATTCAAATGATTAAAACCTAAGACTATAATGCCTATTATAAGACACTTTATTAAAATCAAATATTTGTGTTCCATTGGCAGATCATTTTGTTTATTGTGCACAAGTTTAGACAGTTTTAAATTGCATGGTATAATTTTCACTTTATTTGTCTCAATTCATTAGACTAGACCACTTATATATATATATATTAGGGCTGTCAATCAATTAAAATATTTTATCACAATTAATTGCATGCTTGTCGTGAGTTAACTAGAATTTCAACTTAATCTGTTCTAAATGTACCTTGAATTAATACTTTTCAAGTTTATAATATTGTAATCAACATGGGTTTGGACATATATTGACTCAACATAGAGCAAGAAGACAAATTTTACTTATATAAAGTAATCATGGTGTTTTAAATTATGTAAATCATCAGGACACCAAACAGAACTTTTGCTGTTTCCACACGGATGGTTTTAATTGCCGGATATGTGCATTTTAGCGGTTTCGGACTTCAGTAAAACAAATGTTTAGTGATGAAAAATGTTTTTTTGGTGGTGATTTTTTTTTTTAAGAAAGATTAAGAAATTAAATAATGAATTTGATTAAAGAATGGAAATTGTGAATAGATTGTTACGTTGAAGGTTTTAATTTAGCTTCTTTTATATTTATTTATTAATATTTAGACTAAAATGGTCAAACAAATGTGTGCTGAATTAATTATGTGTGAATCAATCACAAATTAATTACATGCAAATTTGCATTAACATTATTGACGCATTCTGTTTGACATCCCTAATATATATATATAGGGATGTGGGCCAAATAATTATTCGATACAGTGATGATTTTTCAAGTTTTCCCACTTAAAAAGATTAGAGAGATCTGTAATTTTCTTCGTAGGTACAGCTCAACTGTGTGAAACAGAATCTACAAAATTCTGAAAATTACATTGTATGATTTTTAAATAATTATTTTCCATTTTATTGCATTAAATAAGTATTTGTTTACCTACCAATCAGACAGAATTCAGACTCTCACAGACCTGTTACTTTGTCTTTAAAAAGCCCTCCTGTCCTCCAGTCAGTACCTGTATTAATTGCTCCTGTTTGAACTCGTTACCTGTTTAAAAGACAACTGCACATCTACACACTAAATCAATCAGACTCCAACCTCTCCACTATGGGCAAAACCAAAAAGAGCTGTCTAATGACACTAGGGACAAAATTGTAGACCTGCACAAGGCTTGTATTGGCTACAGGACAACAGGCAAACAGCTTGGTGAAAAGACAACAACTGTTGGCGCAATTATTAGAAAATGGAAGGAATTCGAGATGACTGTCAATCTCCCTTGAACTGGGGCTCCATTCAAAATCTCGCCTCGTGGAGTATTAATGATCCTGAGAAAGGTGAGGGATCAGCCTAGAACTACATGGGAGGACCTGATTAATGACCTGAAGAGAGCTGGGACCACAGTCTCAACAGTTACTATTAGTAACACACTACACCGTAATGGATTAAAATCCTGCAGCGTGCATAAGGTCTCCCTGCTCAAGCCAGCACATGTCCAGGCCCATCTAAAGTTTTCCAAAGACCATCTGGATGGTCCATAGAAGACATAAGAGAAGGTCATGTGGTCAGATGAGACCAAAATAGAACTTTTTGGTATAAACTCCACTCGCCGTGTTTGGAGGAAGAAGAAGGATGAGTACAATCCAAAGAACACCATCCCAACCGTGAAGCATGGGGGTGAATACATCATGCTTTGGGGGTGCTTTTCTGCAAAAGGAACAGGACGACTGCACCGTATTGAGGGGAGAATGGATAGGGCCATGAATCTCGAGATTTTGGGCAACAACCAAAAAGAGCATTTAAGATGGGTCGTGGCTGGGTCTTCCAGCATGACAATGACCCCAAACACACAGCCAGGGCAACTTAAGAGTGGCTCTGTAAAAAGCATTTCAAGGTCCTGGAGTGGCCTAGCCAGTCTCCAGACCTGCACCCAATAGAAAATCTATGGAGAGAGCTGAAACGCCATGTTGCCCAGCGACAGGTCCAAAACCTAAAAGATCTGGAGAAGACCTGTATGGACGAGTGGGCCAAAATCCCTGCTGCAGTGGGTGCAAACCTGGTCAAGAACTACATGAAACGTCTGACCTCTGTAAACAAAGGTGTCTGTACCAAATATTAAGTTCAAATTTTCTATAGTATCAAATACTATTTCATGCAATAAAATCGAAATTAATTATTTAAAATCCATAATCACCAATGTGATTTTCTTGATTTTTTTTAGATTCTGTCTCTAACAGTTGAGCTGTACCTATGATGAAAATTACAGATCTCTCCATTCTTTGTAAGTGGGAAAACCTAAAAAATCAGCAGTTTATCAAATACTTACACTATTATATTTATATATTATTTATATATCTATATCTATATATATATCTATATATATATATATATATATATATATATATATATATATATATATATATATATATATATATATATATATATATATGAACATAACAAAATCTTGGCAGAATTTTATAAAAGCAATAATGTGTTCTCCATGTCAAATAAAGCGATGAAGACCTTTTTTTTTACGTTAACAATTGCAAGTTCTTTGTTAGAAAAAAAACAGGATTGCACAAACAGAAACATTCCTTAAGGGGATTTGAGGCAATAAAGTTCACTGCCAGAACTTTGTCGTCAGCTGTTTTTGGTTTGCAGAGGCACCAAATCGGTCGTCGAAGAAGTTGTCATATAATGTGCTCTTAGACATTCGAGTTCAACTCTTGTCCAAAGAATTGTCAGATGACATCTGTGACAGTGAAATATTGTGCTGAATATTATAGGCTGCAAAAATCGTAAAAATGCAAAACATTTCTCCTCCTGTATTATTCCCCTTTAACATTTTGTCATCCTGTCCTTGTTATTAAATAGTTCTGGTTTCTTTTTTGAACCTTCTCTTTTACATGTGGTTTATTTTAAATGGAGAAAATGGGGCCCCATCTTTGTTTACACTGTAATACTGTAACTTTTTCACAATGACAAAGCGTTTTTTACTCTCTTTAGGTCTGCAGCCAAAACCTCTTACTTATGAACAATTAGAGCGAAAGTAGCTGGGTTTAATCGTGTTGGGTTCAGACAGGATAGGCGAAGAGCCCAATAGTATGGGTTTATGAAAAGAATTACTGAGACAGTACAAAAACAGGAGACGGAGGGAGAAAAGGGATGAATGGCAGAGGTTACTCAGTTCATCCCAGATGGAGCTACTTTACCAAATGTTCCACAGGATGCATGCTGTAACGGAGCACACTAACCAGACATGTCTATCGATTTGGCATTAAAACCTCATTCCTTACAATATTTATTCTAGTGCATCTAAGAATAGTAGATTTCAAGTACAGTAATATGTAAATTCCCCGAATTTCAGTTTAAGCAAAAATACAACATGCTCACAGCAAAAGTATTTATCATTTATCAGCTGTGAGCTCAGCTCAGCTCAGGTGTCTGCTGCTGCTGCTCTGTTTAGCTGGAGGCTGATTAGATAGGGTGTCTCACACAGTCGAGAAAGTTTTAGCTAATGCTTCCTCCAAGCTCCAAGTGCACTATAGTGTAAGTAAGAAATAGTTGAAGTAAGAAATACCTGCATTGGGGAAAGGGATGTTTTCTGTAATGGCGCAATTATTTCCAGTGTCTTTAATGAGTCCCTTAAGCATCGCCAATAAACAGGAAGTTCAATCACTGTCTGGAAGCTAATAACTAATATGCATGCTCAGAAACTCTTGTGCAAAAAAGTTTCTTCAGTCTTGGTGAATGGTACAAATTATGTGATCAGCCAGAACACAAACTTAAAGAAAAAAAAAATGCTTTCTAGAACTGAACAGCTGACTGAGCTAAACAGCGGCAAGTGAGTCAGTCATGAGTGAGTTGTGGATGAGTAAATACAGCCTTCATGCCACAGGCATTACTGTAATATTGTGTGTGTGTGTGTGTGTGTGTGTGTGTGTGTGTGTGTGTGTGTGTGTGTGTGTGTGTGTGTGTGTGCCATCAGAGATCCTAAAGAGATCCCACCACATCAGTACTGTACACTAATTTTGACACATATCTCTCAACTGAGAAAACAGCTGAATAGTGTCCATAAAACTAATTTATAATAGATATCTAAGGGCAGTTTTTGGGACAGCTAGTAAAAGTACAGTATATGCAAACAATATGGCTTTTGGAAGGTAGTTGTCTTTAAATATTTTGACAGCAACACAATCAAACTTTTGCCTGTTTATACTAAAATGGTGGTGAATAGGAGGAATCAAGATGTGAATTAAGGTGTAGACTTTCAGGCTCAATTCAAGTATTTTTTAATAGTCCTTTTATTTTTTACAGGATATCTGACTGATATACACTTTCATGGCCATGTGACTATGTAAAAAAAGACTCATTCCAAAATGGTCAACGCACATTTTTCTTTTGTTCATCCTCTTGAATTCTGAAAACTAAACATCTACATTTCATTCACATCATGATTGCTTCATTTCATATCTATACAGAGTCATATTAACCAACATTGTGAAGTGCACAAATGTTATGAACCAGAGCATATATAGATTCATCAGCCATAACATTTAAACCACCTGCATGGACTCCAGAGTCAATTAAAGGGCAGAAAAAAATGGCAATTTTTTTTTATATGTCAAATTCCACCCATGGTGACATTAGACAGTTTTTTCAGATTATCACACATAAGGAATGAGGTGCAAAATATAAGAGATGGAGACCAGATAAAAGCTAAAGAGATGGCAGGATGGAAGGAAAGAGTATTGAAACAGGCCTGTGCTGACCTCATCAGACATTCAGTCTAATTATAAACAAGATTATTATAAACTGAGAAAGGACACCCTGGGCTGATGAGACCACGTTACACTAATAGCATTTGTGAAATGACCATATGTGTGTGTTTGTGTATGTCAGTGGTGTCAATAGTTAGTGGTAGGGAAGGGGTGCTTGATAAGGGTCAGTTGCTCTTGGGAATCTGATAATCTGTCATAGCCCACTAATGTAAAAATAGGAAGCAAGAGTTGGCAACCATTTCCGGCTGAAACAGGTGTCTCTTTGTAGTCCTGCCTGTTTGTTAGCAAACGTATATGTCCGCTCGTAGACACGGTGTGCTGTTGCTATTGGCATTCATTAACACACGATAGTCTAAATCGATAAAATTCATTTTATACATTTCAGTCCGAACCTTCTTGGTTTTCACTGTTAGTTCAGAGTTTGTTCTCTTTGTCCTCATCTTGTTCTCATGATATTTAATGTGAGCACACCTATGAATGTTTTCATTACTCTATCTCTCACCACTCTCCTTCTCTACAAGCCTCCAGTTTAGAGATTTTGATAAAGTCTTTGATTTTATCAATTCAATTAGTTGTTGACTAACCCTCCAGTTCTTCATGGATCCCAGCAAAGCAACATAAGCTGTAAATCTTTGGGATCCTCTCAGAACATGACCTGCACTTCTTTTTAAGGATTTTCCATTATATTCTAAGCTCTACGAATGAGTGTTTCTATGCTTATGCATGTGTGTCTGTTTAATGGCTGCATTCATGTATCTATGCCTTAAACTTTTCATCAGTGTCCTTGGCCATGCGTGTAAAAGCCCCTGAAATCTAAGCTAGCCTGTGCAAGCGCCGCCGCGTGAAACATAAGAATTCTGGCAGCGGCGAACCTCAGTTCTGTGAATACCGCAAAGCCCAGTGGTAAAAGCCTGATGAACCCAAGCACAGACAATATTAGGTGGGTGGCTGGTGTGTGGGAGGGGGTAGGAATGAAAGTGGTCATGGAGTGGTGCTTGGGGAGTTCAAGCAGGTCTGTGCAGGTCCAGGACAGCCTGAACTCTGGCAGAGGTCCGCAGCCATGAAACACAATGGCTGCCTTTGTGGGTCGGCCACTCTGGCACTAAAACAGAGCAAGTTCAAAAATGTTTTCTCCATATTAAGTTGAGCATTGTTTTAGTTTTTCTTTTGCACTTGTTCCCTATGTTTTCTGTCTCCTGTAAGTAGACATTGTTTTCGATAATTGTTGGTCTTCATTTTACTCCTCCTGAATTATTTCTTCTTCTTCTTCTTCTTCTTCTTCCTCTTCTTCTTCTTCTTCTTCTTCTTCCTCTTCTTCTTCTTTTTCTTCTTCTTCTTCTTCTTCTTCTTTTTTGTCTTCTTAATTTAGTAAATGTGTTGGCATGGCTGCCTTAAAGGCACATGTCTACAGCAACCTCTCTCTGACACGTCTGTCAGCTTTACATATTTTTTTTACATCTAATGTTGTTATTCCATACACATATACACAACTAAATAGATAAATGAACTGTTTAAGCAGTACAAGGGTCTAGCATAATTAAGAAGCATACACAACACTGGCTTTAAATTGAATATTTGGTGAACCTTTCACAGCACATCTCAAGTCTTTCCCTGTAGTTTCTATTAAAGTAGAATTATCGATCCTAGACTCCATGTTGAATGTTTTAAAATAATTATATTTAGATTAAAAAACTCTTTTTGCATTTAACAGCTTGTCCTTATGGAGATCAAGTATCCAAGCATTATTTTCCTATTATTAAGATTGTCTTCCCCAGGAATCAGTGAAAGTGTGCATTTTATATACCTGTAATTCTGTTATACCTTATAGTTTTTGATGTTATTAATGTTTTTTTAAAACACAATTACTATGCTGTATACAGTAATCCCTCGCCTTTCTTTCCAGATTTCTGTGGGATATTTCTTTTGAAAACATTTTGGTTATCCATGTTGGTTTGATATTCCTTTTACCTGGAATAAGTCTCCAACCTTCCCTGCTCGAAAACTTCCGGCCTATTAAGCTTAAACCTCCATGTTTGACAGTAGGTGTGAGAAAGTTGTGTAACATCATCTTTCTCATTCTTTGTCTTACATAATTTCAACTGTGTAAATGTATAAAAAAAATGACAAAAAATGACAAGGTGTTTTTTTTATTTTTGACAGGCAATGTACAGCCTCAGATGCACTCCCAATTAACATAACTTAGTTGGGACAGAATCATTCCTCTGACAAAATCAGAATCTTTTAAAGGTTGCTACGTTAATTTATGGAATGTTCCAGCCTGATAAAGAAACCAGCATATTGGTGTATGTGACCTACTAGAATATATAGTCAGTTAAAACTATTATGTAATAAATCTAAATAGTAAATAGTATCTATTTATTGGTTTTAAACTACATTTTAATCTGTAAATAAACTTTTGGCCTTCATTCAGTCTATGTCTGAAACTATAATTTGTGGAATATGCCAGCACAGTAAGGTAACACATTCTGGAACACGTACAGACATAGAATTTTGAGACATTTCATATATAAATTGCATATATAATCAATAATTATTGATAAACACCTATGCCAATTCAGGGCCTTAGGTATTTAAGAAAGGCTTAATTTACCGTCTTGTCAATCATGTGCTGTTCTTGCAGTTTATTTGTATACAGCTACACACACAAACTATATTTCCTCAGCCTGGGTCCTGCAACAAAAATACCACTGTGGGCTTTGGGGTGACCCAAATCATGTTTATAACACAGAGAACTGGGACATATTTAAATATAGCAACATATTTCCTGAAGTTCCTGGGCTTGCTACTCGGTGCCCCTGAGTACACAAAATTAACGGAAAGTCCTGTTTAGATTTTTATATGAGTTTAATATAACTCAGCTTAATCCATTTCTGTTACTGTTTAGTGTGTGTTCATTGAGCTGATTGGAACTAGAGCCAAACCAGAATGAGACATTTTAAGCAGTTCCACTCACCGGCCATTTTAATGAGAACACCTGTATCCTTGCTTATTTGTGCACTGCAGAAAATAGATTCGATTCCTGTACTACTCTAACTCTATTCTGTTTTTTATATTCTAAAATGCTGTTCTGTTTACCAGTTGTAAAGAGTGCTTATTAAAGTAACCATATCCTATCAGTCTGGCCATTCTCTTCAGCCCTCTATCATCAGCAGAAATGCTACTTACGAGATGTTTTTAGCACTATTCTGTCTGTTTAAATAGTTTAAAGTAACCAACAATACCACACTAAAAGTCACAATGCAACACTGAGATTACATTTTTCCCCCTATTCTGATATTTGCCCACTGGTCATAAGTATGGTACTGGAACCAGCCCCAGCCATTAGGGTTGCACAAGCCAGTGCACTCTTAGTGCCAGTCCCAAGCCCAGATAAATGGGGAGGGTTGCATTAGGAAGGGAATCCAGCGTAAAAACATGTGCTAAATCAAACATGCCGTTCACGAATATTGGATGATCCGCTGTGGCGACCCCTAATGGGAGGAGCCGAAAGAAAGTTTGTATAAGTATGGTACTGTATGTACTTTTTGAGCATCTCTTTCAGCATTTAATTCCAATTTGTTGTTCCCTCCGCTCTTCTGGAAAGATGTTTCACTAGATTTTGGAGGGTGCTTGTAGACATTTGTGTTCATCAGTCAAATGGGTGTTAGTAAAGTCAGGTGCTGATGTAGGGTCAGGAGGTTAAGATTACAGCTTTATAGCAGGCCACCTAAGAAGTTTCTTTCCAAGCCATGTAAACCATATCTTCATGGAACTCGCTTTGTACACAGGGGCATTGCCATGCTGGAACAGGTTTGAGTGTGTGCCTCCAGCATTGGGGTAAAAGTTTGGAGAAGAGCCACATATGGCAGGAAAGGTCAGGTGTCCCAATACCATAAAGTCTAGATTCATGACCATTAATTGATAATTGTATTATCATTAAAAACTAATCAAGTGGACATTAAAAGAAGACTGAGCTAATTTGGAAATAGGAGTCAGGTATAATGACAAATAATGGACCAGGAATACATTTTTACTTTTTGCAACTACAAAAGTAATGACTGTTTCTAACTAAAGTTTTCAATCGACACACTCTTGCAGACAATTCATCTTTGAAATACTTCAAAATTCCTATGTAAATTTGAATAAAAGCCAACAGAGGATGCTTCCACAGACTCCAGGGAGCCAAGTAACATATGCTGTCAAAGTTTGCAACAGCATGATTATATATTATGCTAGTCACCATTCGTAACATCACTATGATATTCTTTCATCTCTAATGCTCATTATTTGATTTCAAATACAGACAGAGCTGCAGTATCCTTAGTAGTTCACAAATAGCTATTGGGCCAGATTAGAAATATTCAGCTGTATATGTATACTATTGGCACGGAAAATATGTTTAAGCAAACGTCTAGGCCCAACACTGCATTTTTTATTGTCCCTAAGAAAAAACGTCAGTTGATAGGATGATGCTATGTTTTGCATGACAATGCTACAGTTTACACAGTCTCCTAAGCCACATTCCCACGTTTGTTTGTTTGAGCTCAATTCGTTTCAAATGCCATATGTTAAGCGACAAGAAGGAGTGCCATGCTTCGCAGCAAGCCTGCTGTTTCCCAAGCCATGGCTCATTCACTACAAACAATAACAAATAAAACTTTTGCTCCATTCCGGTTTCTTCCATTTCCTAAGGCATTCTGTGAGCGAAAGACATTTTCCTGACTTCATGCATCTATGAGCTGTCTTATAACACCTGACAGACAGTGAAAGCACATGTGCAACCCTGTGCAAGCCCTTGCAATCAGATATCAAGTTTTAACCAGCACACATCATCAGTTATGCAATGACTGCACATCCCTCTGGTGGATCCATATCCTTATTCATGTTGTTCGGAGTCGTTTTGGGAAGTGCAGGAATACAGTATCCAAAGTACTATTGTTTTAGGCACCTTTCAAAACCTGGCTGCTTTCCCCATCCACCTATTAGTTTCCCCTCCACTTTTGCCCTAAAAAGATAATACAAAGCCATATGGTGGAATATTACTTACAGTGATCTGAGTGAGGAGATACACAGGAATCTGTGTAACAGGCCAATCTATTTAGGTCAAGTTTCACTCTGTGCTCCCTTGTCCAAGCCATGGGTTTTTTCTTGTTCTTTTTTTTTTTTTGCATTATTCCTTAGTGTGTTTCTATTTTTATTTTTTTTTACTAGCCTGTCTATTTTTTCATGTCTCTATTAAGTGACATATTTCTGGAGGAATAGCTTGCTCAGCCTGTCTGCTGATTTCTTTTAAACCAAGCTTAAGAAAGCCATCACACACCTTACTCTCACTGCAAAGAGACAACAGATAAAAATAGACAGCACCAGCAGCGGTTAATGCCTGTCGCCCTAGACACAGACATTTGCATATCTTTTATGTTCTTTCCTCTCTGTCTCCTTTTTTCCCCTTTTCTTCAGGTTCTCTTACTCTTTCTTGTGCAAAGGGTCTCCTCCTGAGGCTTGAAGGGTTTTCTTTTTTTTTTTTTTTTTTCTTTCTCTTCAGAAGGCAGGCCTGTTCAGAAAGGAGCATTGAAAAGCAGCGGCAGACAGTCGGGTAATTAAAGATTTGAGAAGGCGAGGCTTTTCTTCCTGTATTTTCTTTCAGACCCTTTTGGAGAGAGTAACGGTCTGCTTGCTCTATCAGAGGGAAGGTATTGAGTGTAGGGATACAGGACAGCCATCTGGCCCTGAACCACTACTTCAGTCTTGTGAAAATAGGGAGAGTTGCCAAAAAAAAAAAAAAAAAGTGGCTCTGTGACTTTTCAGCTTTCCCATACCACAACATTGTCTCTGTAGTGGACAGAAAGTTTAGTGTCATGTCCATAGTGATCAATGTTGACAAACCATCAATCTAACAACTTGTGTACATGTGATCTGTTTTCTTTTTGAGCTTTATATTCTAGTTAATGTCTAATTACTCTATGTTTTGTGACACATTTATCTTCGCTCTGGTTGTTTGGGCACTATCATATAATATAATAACAACTTGTAGGTATATAAGTAAAATCCAATGAAAATGCTTCTGTGTTCAAGTTCTTTTCATAGTTACTCGTTCCACAGTGCAACAACTAAGAGAAGACATTCTCACAAATAACAAAATAGAACATAGTATTAAGAAAATAGTAATAAACATATACTGAAATATAGTAAGTCAATGGCAAATAGGGAAATGTGTAGGCTCTGTTAAGTGTCCTCATTCTATAGACAGATAGCTTGAGGATTGTAACTCCCTGTAGGTCTTTAGTATCCAGTAGCACTTTCCTGATAAAAGCATTGAGAAGTATTTAACCTGTTAAGAAACTGAATAATAATTAAAGGAAAGCTCTTCTTTTAAATACATTGAAGGTTTGGCGATATACAGTTTCTTTGTACTCCATTGCTAGAACTGAGCTACATACATTCTGTGCATGCTCTTTTAGAAGGCAAGGTCCAATGAAAAAAATATCTTTAGTGGAATACCATTATGGCATATCATTCGATTTCATAAAAAATGTTCTCATCTGTATTCCCCTTTGTAGGCTTTAATATAGGTTGTTGTGATTCCCAAAAATTTGTCTTTAGTATAATGTATATAGGAGACTTGTGGGATCATCAACATATTGTACAACAGACTTGAGAATTTGTAACAGCAGTTAGTTTAAATATATTTCAGGACTGGTATAATCGTTTTCCCCAATATTCCTGAAAAATATGTTTATTATGTTAAGCACAGAGGGGACTCTCCAATTTTGATATAAAAAGCAAGATATAGCATAAGTTTATGGGTTTACTGCAATCCTGGTGGAAGACTTCATCCAGTGGTTGCAATGCCAAAACACAAGTATTTAGACTGCATAGCCCTGTCTAATTCAACTAGTTAAATTAAGAGTGTGTGATAAAGCCATTTGTACCCACTCTTGCCCAATGTTCAGAAGCTTAACTAAGTAAAGAGCTTGAAAACCAAACCTCAAGTTCCCCAAGGCTTAGGAGTGAAATTCCCATTCCTCCCGAATAAACACTTTCTTGGTGACCAATGGATTGCATGATTAAGGAATGCACTTGGCGATCATTAAACATATATAGAATTATTGGTCTCAAACTCTTTACTTTGTCTTCTAAAATTAAAGTGTCAACCCTTTCATATCTGCACCATATACATAAGGGAGCTGCTTAATAACATCTGCTATCTTTATAATTAAAAAGTAAGAGTTTACCAGTGGATAGAAATTTTTTATTAAACACAATCACTTCTCTTTTGAATTAGGAATACAATATATAGGTTTATACTTTGTTGTCAGTACAAAATAAAACATTTTGGATTTCTATACTTTTTAATTGAAAAATTCAGTGTTTCAAAAAAAGTTTAAAAGTCCGATTGCATAACAGATTACTTTATTGGCTGTCAAGGTTTACCTGCAAATACAAAAGAAAGTGTGACAAAATCTGTAGAAGAACTCTAGTGGATTCTCAAAGGTGCTTTGAAAAACGTACCACACAATTTCCATGTGAAACTCATCTTACAACATGTACCTGAGTTGACTTTTGCATTAAAAAATAAAAAACAGGTTATTAGAATTTACCACTTACATTGTTGCATGGAATGTTCAAATTTATCATGTTTTATGGCATCTTTGCCATAAATGTAATGTTTACAAGACTTTTCATATTATTATATGTCTCTAGGGCCTCCCACATAGCTGCAAACTGAGGTCAATTGTTCTTTAAAGAAATCAGATAAATGATTGGAGTTTTTGCCTGTCTCCACCTTCTCCATTGAAAAGTTTGGGAAAGAATGGCTAAAACAACATCAAATTTTCCTCTGAACTGGAAATTAAGGTCCCATAACGCTAAAGATATCTAATGTAATCCAATCTAATCTAAAGTTTGTGTCTTCGTAATTTGGTGCTTTAATATTTCTACTGTATGTATTATCTTTAGTACAATGTTGGTCTGAAGTTGCATGTGGGTATGTTTTGCTAACCAGTTTTGGTTATTCCAGTTCATCACTGAGGAAACGTTAATGATGTTTGAAACAGGCTTTAACAAATGTAATATGTAATTTAGGCTCTTTGTTTTCCAACTATTTGTCAATGAATATGCACAAAGTGTTTTTGCTAATTTTGCTTAAAGATTGCTTTAGCATAAAAGATTTAGCATAAATATGACTTCAAATTCAAATTTGATTTAGCAGAATAATCATATTATAAAATTCTAAATTCCTGAAAATACAGTTATAAAATAGTTAACATTATAATATACAGTAACACCTTGTTCAAATCTGTTTTTATTTATTAATACTATTCTTCTGTGTTCTTCTGTAAATTTAGAAAATTGTCTAACATGAAACATAACATGTGAATTAGTTAGAGCTTTGTTTTCTCTTTTATTATGTAATAAACTATTGTACAAACAACAGGGAAAAAAGATTTATTAGACATTTCTATGAGAATGTAACACAAAACGATCACGTTGTTACCATCACCGGTGATTATCCTGTATGGAAAAAGCATTCAAATACTTCAGTATTGACTAGGTAGATAAAACCTGCTGGACTTCTCTGAATATTTTCCCCCTCAAACATACTCATTCTGCAATGTGGTCTATATTGTCTCATAAACAGGATTAGCTGTTTTCAAACATTAATTTGTCTTTGCCTTTTATCTGCACTAGTCATTTTTCCATTGTCCAATTTGAAAAGTTAAAGTAAGATCTAGAATACTGGTAATCTTTATGTTTTACAGTTTTATTAATTGGTTAATAGGTATTTTTCTTATAAAAAGTCGATAGCCAAATATGCATTTATGATAAAAATCTAAATGAAGGTACTCGACAACCTGTGAAAAGTTGCGCATACATTATTGCTATTGTTTAGAAATCTAGTAATACATCAAACAATGTACATTTCTAACAGCCTTTTCTTTAGGTTGATTTCCATGTACAGCTAGCAGACATTGTATTCATAACTAATGAAAACAAACAACTCAACTGTAGCTACTTGACTCCAATTCACAGTAAAAGCATTTACGTATAGTATTTTAGTCACAAGTGCCTTTCAGACTGTTTTAACCAGCATTTAAATCATCATCAGCTGTAAAATGTGCATCCATATGAACTGTTTCTTTGTGTCCTTATATTGATGTCAACAAAACAATGTATGTACATAACAGTCAATAATATCAACAGCATCTTCATTTACAATTTGCACTTCACCCACGGACAGATGGTTTCTACTATTTTTATCTTTTTGATAAGATGTTCTTTCGAAATTATAAATATATGTTGTGATTTTTTTCTCTTGGATTTTGTGTGCTACCGTTGTGATTTTACTATCACACACACACATATATATATATATATATATATATATATATATATATAGAGAGAGAGAGAGAGAGAGAGAGAGAGAGAGAGAGAGAGAGAGAGAGAGAGAGAGAGAGAGAGAAAGATTCAATATATAATTGAATATGTCTAAATGTCATTGAAAAAGCTTCACTGCACTGCATAGCACAAGCTTATTTTTTTGCAGGGGAAGTTGATTTGATTGGATATCGTACACCAAACAGCCACAACATACAAATTACCTGTCTAATATTGTGTAACTCCCCTTGTGCCACCAAAACAGCCCAGGCATTGACTCTACAATATTTCTAAAGGTGTGCTATGTATCCTAGCACTAAATCATTAGTAAGTTGTAAGCTAGCCCCAATATATACTGTATAGCAAGCTGCAATGCACTGTGTGTTTTGCCACTTTACTATCATAGCCACCACTGTCTTTTTCAGCAAAATGTGCTACATTAACCCTTCTGTGAGATTCTGTGGGATCCTTCACACCCCACAGATATCTAAAAACCTGGTCACCAATTGTCCTTCTTTGGACCACTCAATACCCAATGCATGCCAGGAATACCTCAGAAGACCTAACATTTGGAAGATGCTGTGTCCCAGTCACCTAGTCCTAACAATTTCTCACTAATCAATCTTGCTGAGATCCTTATTCTTGGCCATTTTTCCTGCTTTCAAAATATCTACTTTGAGAACTGTTTACTTGCAACCTAATATATCCCTTCTGTTGACACATCCCATTGTAACAAGATGTTATGTCAGTTTTATTTACTTCACCTATCACTGGTTTTAATGTTATGGCTGATTAGTCTATTTTTTTAAATTGTGATAAATCTATAACGTTATTTTGACATCGCTTTGTACTGTAGGTTACAAATATACTTTTTAGTAACATTGTAACATATTATAACATTGTCATAATCACGTTGTGCTTAAGCCAGTTGTGTGGCCTTGTTCTATAAACAATATTCGTGAAAATAGAAACCTTATTCTAGTTGTAAGAAACTATATGTTATTTTCTCTTACTTTATTTACAGCTTTCACTGTGCCATTCACTGTTTAAGCCCTGCACCAAAGAATTGCTCAGGTTAATAAAATCTACATTAGCTGACTAAATTGAATCAAGACACATACAACAAAATGTTGTTTTGTCTGTAGGTCTGCAGGCTGTCATACATACCTGCTGTGATCTTTTATTTGTATCTGATTATTGGCCCAATGTGTTTTTATGTCATTAATAGGTCACTAGCTTGTACTGATATTATTGTTGGTGTTTATATTGCACTGTTGATATCGCACAATGCCATGGAAAAACTGTGGCAGCCTGCAACCATTAGTGACTGGCGTGGAACAATTTGTAGGATGTGCAACATTAAGCTGCTATTAATTTGAAAAATTGCAAAATTGTGATATAAATTCAGAATACAGAAATACATACCAGCATAAAAGCACATGAACTGTCAAAACCTTGAGTGATCAAACATGTCTCCATTTCTTGTAGCAAAGAAAGCCAAAAAATGCTCTTCAGACGGATTTTATTGTGCGATCTCTGTACTTTCGGGAGGGAGCCTTGCAGGTGTCAGCACAATGAGATCTCTCCTACTTCCCTCTCTCTATGTATTAATACATAAAACTATTTGGATGGCTAGAGGAAGATATAGAGATGGAAAGAAAGAGCAGGGCATTTGAGTTCATGCCTATATGTGTACATCGTGTAACAAAGTACCTGGGCTTTTGAACACGTCTTTTAAAAGCTAGTGTACATTCCCCTCGATGTAATCTGCCTGTGTATGAGGTCTGACTCTCACAGACTGTTCTCCATACACCAGCACAGGCGCAGGCACATCAATCATGGGAGATTATTACATTTGCTTATTTGTGAGTGTGAGAGAGATCAGGTCTACAATAGATCCACCAGGACGTGGCCCATTGTGTGTTCCTGGATATGTGTGTGTGTACTAGTGTGTGAATGCTGGTTTGAGAGGTACAAAGGCTCCTTACCTCACAGCATTGGCATTCCCTGAGAGAATGACTAGGGTACAGAGCAAAGGAGAGAGGGGCACACAGTGGGGGCATTCATGGGCCTTGTCCCCACGGGAAGGAACCAGGGTCGAGTATTAGCCCCTATTAATAAACAAAGCCAGCCCAGCAGGGGCCTGGCGAACAACACCGAGAGTGCACAGAAAGAGAAAGAGCAGTTTGGGGGGCTCGAAGTAGAGAACAGAGAGAAAGAGAGACAGCAAGCAGGGCATTTGAGTTTAAGCCTATATGTCATTGTCCCTTGGACCTGTTTCACCAGACTAGCACTTTGCAGCAGAGTAATGAGTTTTATTAATGCACCACTCCAGATGTTGCTTACCTGCTCATGGTGTCTGACTTTACAGCACTGTTTTGTAATAAGATAAAGAGTCTTGAACAGTCTGTTAATCCATTTTGTCCCTTAGCATTTCTTTGTTTCCTGTACAGCTTAATCTACAGTTTGCTGCACCATATTGTCTTTATCTCATCAAATCCATTAGTCACACTGGAGGAGATTATTTGTATAAACTGAGAGAGAGAGAGAGAGAGAGAGAGAGAGAGAGAGAGAGAGAGAGAGAGAGAGAGAGAGAGAGAGAGAGAGAAAAGAGAGACTCTTTTTTTAGTCTTTTTAGTTTAATTCCAAATGGTATTACCATTCCCTCCAGGCCCTAAGCGATAAATGGGAAACATGTGCTTATATGTAAGCTTAGCCAACATCTTCCCTGCAGCTCAGCTCACCATGGCAACAGTAATTGCCATGCATGTCTGTAATGATGCAGGGAAAACAGTGGTGAATCTGTGTATGCCTTACACCAAGTCGCTAGTTTATTAGATGCACCTGTATACTCTGTATGAATATACCTATGTAGCATGTGTAGTAGGTTATACTGTACAGACAAGAAGATCTCCCAAGCAGTAAGGAAAACTTAGTTTTGTACTCATGAACAAATGATTTTGTTGATCATTCATTCATTCAGTATTTCCTCAGTGGGTGTTAAAAGCCCTGATCAAGCTGGTGTGCATTAGGATCAGGATCCTGCAGAACCCAACAAGAAAGTTGCAGGGAGCCAGGTGGTGTATAGCCTCATGTGGGTGAGAGCAGGACAAAGAAAAGCTGCGTTCATTAACATGGAAGTGTATTGGACACAGCATGGTGCTCATGTGGTGCTGCCAAAGTGTTTACCACATAGGGTGTAAATTGGACATTATTCGTTCATTTATCTTTTGTAAATGCTTTATCCCAGTCTGGGTTATAGTGGTTAAAATTACTTATTTATTTGAATTTTAAAAAATCGAACCAACCGAGTTGTATAATAAGAAAATATTGCAGATGTTAGTGTCATAGCCAGGGGAGTGGAATATTTTCCAGTTCCAAATGGATAATTAACATAACGCACATATGGAGCACAACTCATTATATTTTTGATTATATAATTTTTTGAACATCATTACAACACAAAAATAACTTAATTAAAATCTCTGCATATCATATTTAGGCAGGAGTTGAGCTGTTGTGATTTTCATAGATGGTCAATGGACTCTTTACGTTTCCATATTTAGCCATTTTCGAACCTCAGATGAGCAAATGAACACGCCCTGGGGTTTGTGGAATCAGATTTTATTGGCTACCATTTGGTGGGAAACAAGATTACCCAATCAAAATCAAGCAGCAGTCCCATTTCAGGTTGAGAGGCAGCTCGCTTCACTCTGGGATGCTCAGGGATATCAAGTGACAGCATGCAATGAAGCACCACACATTTGTAGCAGAAGCAAACCTGTAGATTTGGTTTTAGACTTTCTCATTTTTGATATTTTGCAATTTTAATTAAACTTTAATAAAGGGTTTTATGGTAACTTTATTTATACTGTATATTAAGATTGGTTGATGGTATATAGTGCCTTAAATAGTTAAAATAAAATATTCGCTTTTTCACCACTCCTACTGCTAGAGTATTTGAGAGCCACCCAAAGTACAGAGCGTGTCACACATCAATATAATAGCACAGCTCTTGTGATTCAAAAACTGATGTTGTATTAGCTTAAAAGGCATGTGCTTTCACGCTTGGCTCGTGTACTACATTTAAGACATTGTGTTTTGTCTGTTGCTTGGCAGATTTGTGCCATCGCCCTACTGTATGATAGCATTGCTTTCTAGGAGATGGCGTGGCATGGAAAGTGTGGCTTACAAATAATAAAATAGTGACTCACGTTTTACTGACATTTCTGTTCGAATCACTTCCATGTTTAGTATTTCTGTTTAGAGATTCGAACATTGTAGCTTTGCTTTAGTTATTGTGCATTGCATATATCTTGTTATTGGGCTGTGAAATAGACATGTTTTTGGTCTTGTCATAGCAGGTGTGGACTTGTTGTATTCAAGTTTATTCATACAGAACTTTTAACAATAGACATTGTTAGAAAGCTTTACAGAACCCTGAGTTAGAAATGCCAAGGAAAAACTCCCTGGTATAACGATATAGGAAAGAAACCTTGAGATCTACCACAGGCATTGATCGCTTTCTGGGTGAAATTGAATTGTAGGATTCTAAATCATTAGAGTATAGAGCTATAAAGAGCAAACAAAATGAAGGCCAGCTTATGTTAAAAGGATGTTCTCATTTCCACATATATTATTTGTTTGTCTTCCTTCAAGTTGAGTCAGTGCCTTAAAAGAGACACTCATAGTACTCTGTAACCACAGGAAGGCTGACTGTACTCATTACACAGAATGTTTATGATGACCCTGAGTTTATGCAGTCACTGTAATAGCATAATGTTGTGATTTAATCATGTCCGGCAAGTAGTGCAATGGACAATAAGGCACCTGGAGTAATAAATGATGTCAGGACCCTAAAGATTCTGCCTTCCACAATACACCGGCTGGAGATGTGATTTGTACAGTATCTCTGATGCACATAGGAAATCAAGGCCAGTCTATCTAATCTAATCTAATCCCACAAAAGAGATACCATAGCACAAATGGCTGAATAATGCTGGAATTATAGTACGTTGAGTATGGGGCTGCAAAGTTGTAGACTGTTTAGAGTGTCCGTGCTGAACCCTGTCCACTACCGAAAGCTCCTCCAATGAGCATGCGACTGTGGAGCAATAGAAGAAGAAAGGCACATGTGGTAAATCACATTTTATTTTACATTATGTGGACGGCCGTATATTTTGTGTGTTTTGCTTACCTGGAGATAGATGGCACCAGAATGCACTATGAGAAAGGAGGCGAGAGGGTGGAGGGACTGTGAAGCTCTGAACAGTGTGATGCTCTGGACTGTTTGAAAACCATGTGATCATTGCTTTAAAATGTATCACCTATTGTTGCAGACCGAAGTACACTCTTAATGGCAATAGTATTTAGAGAACAAAGGGACTTCTTGAGGGAGATCACAAAGAGTTCAAGGTGGTCTTGGTCTTCCTTTCAGTTCTTTTGAGGCACCACCTGATAACTCTCAAGGATATGTTGCTAACAGGTCCCACACCTTGAAAGTCTTGTAGAGGTCGTGCCTCAATGGGGAAGAGCTGTTTTAGCCATGCAAGGGGGACATACACATTATTAGCTATATACTAATATTATATGGATAATATTACCAATAATACCATCCATCACATATAAAATAGAATAATACACAAATGAAATGGCACAAATAAAAAGGCTTAATAAAAAGGCTGCTGTCAGAACAATAATTAAGGATGCAAATGTCTTTTGAACCCACTTGCAGTCAGGGTAGGGTTTCAAGAGGTAACCATTTATCACAGTTGGAGATTAGTAAATTATGGTATCATTTCAGGGTCACCAAGCTTCTAAATCCACAATTAGACACCACCTACATGCCAAAAAAAATAGTTAAAGGCATGCCGGTAGAAAGCATTTTCTTTTATCAAAAAATGTAAGAACCTGGAAATTTTGAGATGCTCCTGAAACTTTGACTGGAACCAGATTCTATGGTCAGATGGAAAAGCATGAAATACAACAAAAGGTAGATTTGGCATGAAAAAATAATAAGGATGGCTCTACAGCAAAGAACCTAATGATTACGCTTAGGAATGGTGAAAGATCTGTAATGATGTAGTGCTGTTTTTCTGTTTTTCAAGTTCCTTGAAAACTTGTTAGGATACATAGCATTATGCATTTATGGAGTATTTCATATATAAATTGGACTGCAGCTGGGTTGTGTTTTGATTTGAATGGACAGGTAGTTCTGTCTCAAATTTCTGACTCTGTGTTTTATAAGATAAATAAAAAAATGTTATTTCTTATAAAAAATGTTTTAGAAACTTATTTCATAAAAAAAATATTTTACTTGACTGTTTGTGAGAATTATTTATTTCACAGATGTATATTTATTTTTTTGGATTAAGCTCATTTTTTTAAGCCATTACTAATATTAAAACCTCAAGAATCATTTTTGATATTGACACCCATCCAACATTTCTAAATAAATCTACTATATCTACTAAATCTAAGCTTTTATTTTATTAATTTATTGATTTTAAACCTAAAATACTTCACAGTTCCCCTCTCAGACAATTGTATTGTTTATTCATTGTAAATAAAATAAAGAATAAATATATAATACAAAATAAATTATAATAAAAGAAATCCTAACCAAATAGGGGAAATGCCAGGTATGTTTTATTGTAAATATTTCTAGTTCCAAAAGTACATTTGTTTTCTTAATCCAATGCCAATCATTTCCATTTGTTATAAGATCTGGTATCCAATGTTTCCTCTGCTATTCGATCCGCTGTTTTTTGCTGGTACTGGCCCGATTCTGGGTTTCACCTATGTGCCAGCTCTAAACTCGTTTTTAGTTTGCCAATACCTCTGGAGCCGGCCGCGCTAGCTTTTCCCACCCAATTGAAATCTAGTCCAATTTAAACAGTGATCGTAAAATAATAAATTCCATGCATAATCTAAAGACATTTCAGAACATGGATTATTTTCTTTTTTTTCCTTTTTTATTTTCTCTATGTAAAGCTGCCTCTTTCTGTGTGTTTTGAGCAGAGCCTGTGCTATAACAAGACCAAGTGGTTGCAAGTTGTATGTGCTTTGTAATTCTCCTGCTCTATAGACAGGCCTGGAGATGTCAGGTGCATGATGGGAAGTGGGCTGGCAGGGGACAGCAGCGTGGCGGTAGGCCAGAATCAATTGGCAGTGTAATGAGATGGCTGGGTGCCAGGTTACCATGGAGTTCCCTCTGCCCCGCCTTCTCTGAAGCCCTAGTAAATTAAACGGAGAGCCTAAGCTTCGGAGGGAGAAAGATGATGATGAGTGAGAAAGAGAGCCAGGGAGAGAGAGAGAGAGAGAGAGAGAGAGAAGAGAGAGAGAGAGAGAGAGAGAGAGAGAGAGAGAGAGAGAGAGAGAGAGAGAGAGAGAGAGAGAGAGAGAGAGAGAGAGAGAGAGTAAAAGAGCGAGAGAGAGCAAGAGAGAGAGTAGAGAGTGGGTGGTAGTTGGATAGCAAAGGCCACTACCAAAGGAGAAGGTATGGAGGGTGCTAGACAGATGCAGTGATTTGGATGAAAGAGAAGAAGAGAAGAGAAAAGAAAGTGAGGGTTGAAATGCCACAGCTCCAGAGGAAAACACAGTTCAGTTCATATGATGTGGAGCTATAATATGCTCTGAAGTCTTTTCCACGCAAGGCATTTAGAGTGAAGCGCTTCAGGGAAAATAAATGAGCGATATCTTTGTTTCTGTCCCTGTGCCAGCAATTAGACTTTTCAATTGTCACTCCTTAAGTTCACTATCAGATCGCCTGGTGATGGGACACTTTTCTCGACTATCGTCTATTATTTTCACTTTAAGAAAGAAAGGCCTTGCTCAAGATAGATTTTTTAAACCTAGAAAAGATGTTGTAGTACATAAAACAATCTGCAGATATAATAAACCTTTTTTTTTTCATTTAAAATTGCTTGTGGAGATTTGTGCTCATTCAGCCACAAGTGCATTGGTAATGTATGGTACTCATGTAGCATAAGGAGGTCTGGAGATCTGGAGAATTCCAATTCTTTAAAAAGTTTTTAATAGGGTTGAGTTCAGAGCTCGATACCAGGCATCTTGAAATCTTCCACTTCGACACATGTAGAACATATCTTCATAGAGCTGGATTTGTGCACATGGACATTGTCATGATAGAACAAATTGGGTCTTAAGTGAAAGGAAAATTTAATGCAAGAACCTCCAGATACATCCTAGACAATTTTGTGCCTCCAACTTTGTGGTAATAGTTTGAGCAGGAAGCACGTATGTAAAACCGAATGTAGAATTATTTGCAAATCTCATAAACTAATTTTATTTACCGTAGGAAATTGGATTCAGATCACAGGGTTAAGTGATGGCTGCAACACATCACAGGTGGGACGGGGCAACTAAAGGATAGAAAAGTAAATGTTGAAAGAAATAAAAGGAGCAATGTATTGCACCTAATTGGGTTAATTGGCAACATGTCAATAACATAAATGGCTATAAAAAAAAGTCTCTAAGAAGTAAAGATAGGAATAAATTTAAAATGACCAAATTCTTTTTACTTAAATGTTACATTTCCTTAGTTTAAACATTTGTTATGTTTTGTATGCCCTATTGTAAATATAATTCTATTTACATTTTACCCAGTGTCCTATTTTTTGGAATTGGGGTAATATGACATTGTGCTGTTGAAGAAATATTATTATGTGTAGAATTGTTTTATTCTTCTTATACTATCAGCTAGCACATTGTAGTAAATTACACAAAAATTCAGCTTATTATTCTGACAAGCAATCAGAAAGTACAAAAAATTATTGTAGACCTTTGCAGTGGTGCTGAATACACAGCTGAAAGACATCGCAACGTGCAACCATGATTTGATCATATCTATTGTATCATATCGATCGTATGATCATGTTTTGCTGCTATCGATTTAAATAAATCTGAAGACAAGGCTGAAGGCTCGCATCTCCCCACCGGTCCTGGCTCTTGTGTTACATCTTGTTACAGTTTGCACATAAGACCCAAGCTTATATGACCCGCCCAACCTAACTACACTGTTGTATTGGTAATACTGGAATTTGGGTGTGGCTACAACTGCTAGCAGTAGCTTTGGATACAATTTTGCAGCTGTGCTCACTGATATCACAGGCATTTATCTCACACATTTCTGATTCCAGGACCATATAATACTGAATTTCTAATGTGTTAATGTTCTATTTGTCAGTTTTGCTTCTGCTAGGAATGAAAAGAATGACAAAAATGACCATATTTACATATTGAAAGCAACAGTTGTCAGTTAACAATTACTTTGCTTAGATAAAAAAAAAATAATATATATATATTATTCAAATTAACTGATTTTTGAAAACTGTGTTTGGGATGTGTATGCTCGAGAGTGGGTGTTGTCAAAAGAAGCAGCTGGGCATGGTTTCGTGTGTGTGTGTGTGTGTGTGTGTGTGTGTGTGTGTGTGTGTGTGTGTGTGTGTGTGTGTGTGTGTGTGTGTGTGTGTGTGTGAGAGAGAGAAAAAACTGCAGGTCAGCTGAGGACACAAGCAGCTATGACCCCATGACAATGTGAGAAAAAGCACAGCAAACAGACCTACAGTAGAGAGTGCCCACCCCTTTAGCCATTTATTGCCAATCGCTGCTTTTTTATGGCGTCCAGGGTGCAGCCACAGCAGCTTCGGAAACAGAGTGGACAGTGTGCACCGCCATGAATTATGGGTAGTGGCAAGAAACAAAGGGTCTCTTCATCCTTTTTCTTGCTTCTTGCGCATCCTCTCACACAAAGCTCTCTGTGGTCCGATTAACTTATTGTCTTTCCCAGAAAATATAAACAACGATTCGGCCACTCTGGGGGTTTTTTATCACACATAAATGGCACACTATTTGGTCAACCAGTGTCTTTTATTTTCTCACTGAGTCTCTAAGGAGTTCTTAATTTTCTTCCAGATGGACTATAATTAAGTATTAGCTCAGCTGAGCAAAAGGTGTCACCTCACCTATAATAATTTAGTTGTTTTTTTTTTTTTTTTTTTGCATTCTTAGTTATGAGTCTAGATGTTAGACATTTTTTTATCTGGAAGAGACAGTTTAGTGCAGTTTTAAGAGTATATTAGTCTAATTTTATCACACTAATTTTATTGCTTTTATATATTTGATTAGAATTCAGGCTGTATTGGGCATTTTAAAATTATGCAATGTATACAGTATATATATATATATAAATTTGATTGAAAGTAATTGTATTACAATTGTATTGTAAACCATGTGGCATCGAAAAAGAAAGCTCGAGGGCAGCTGTGGGCAGTGCCGTCTCTGTGTCTGCATGCATAAAAATGATGTTTTGAATGCAGCGCGAGGCTGCTGCTAACTCCGTCTGGCAGGTTGGTGGAGAGGGAGAGTGCATGTGTTAGGGGAAACTGGTGGCCCATCTGGCTGAGGTGGGGGTTAAAGCGAGGGATTGGTGGAGGGCTGCCGCAGTTGTGCGTGAGCGGAATGTCGGAGCGCAAGAGGCGTGGAATTTATAGGGGTGAGACACAGTGCCATCTTAATGTACTGTAGTGTGAATGCGTATGTTGAGCGCGAACACAGCTGTACAGTGGAGAAAGACATCACAGCGCTCCAGGAGTTGCTCCCCCACTCCACAACCACCTCTCCTTCACTCAAAACATACACACACTCACACACATACGCCGGCGCGCCTTCCCTGCCAGTTTGCGAGTACTATAGGAATGCTGTGCTCTTTGTTTACAGGCAAGGACAAGGGAAAATGACTCAACGTGTCATATTCCCCTGGGGAGCCGTTGTCATTGGCCGCAGGGTGTCTGGGTGTCAGTCTCACTTTTCCCAGTAGAACAGGCAGCTGGGAATTAAAAAACGAGTGGAATCAAGGAGTTGATGTGTAATGCTTGTGAATCTGACCTCTAGTGACACACAGTAGTCGCAGCCCCCGACACTGACAGCATACACCAGACATAGCCGGCACTGGCTCGGGTCACCTCCGCGTTTTATTCACGTGTGTGTATATTTAGAGCGCTCGCTCTCTGTTTTTATGGCCGTCTGCGCTGCCACGTGCTAATCCCACTTGCTGCTGATCCTCAGAAAATGTGCGATAACAAGAGCGCGGGTCTCAGGCGCCGCTTGCGAGGATCCGGTCTGGCCGTTGTTCACCGTGTGCTCAGCGACCGGCGCAAAACTGTCAACGACCATTCGTGAAAACGTCCTGTTCCTTGCGCGTGCTTTCAGAAGCGTGTGCAAGTGTTATTTTTGCTGCAGTGACCAGATTGTCAGTGGTTGCCAAAATGCCTGCTTTGTAAAAAGAAAGAAAGAAGTATGCTGGCAGATAGATGATTCAATTGACTTTAGTTAGGTACTTGTTTAGGTATTTGTTTATTTATTTGTAAATTCGAAGTACTGTGGCTTTGTTCATTTACAAATGAACAACAAGTGACTCAATCCAATAAAAAATGTGTTTGTTTGTTTGTTTGGCAAGGGGTGTGTGCGCACATGTGTGTGTATGTATATGTGTGTCAGCAAAAGGTGGCAAAAGGCCAGAGGGCGCATTTTAAGAGGCAAATAGAACTGCAGATTAGTATTTATTTTTGGTGTAGGGAAGTCTTCCAAGAAGCGTGTATGTGTATGTGTGTGTATGTGTATGAGGGTGGGGGTTTGGTTGGGGCAGAGGATCTGGGAGAGGCTAGCAGAAGGATGGTAGAGAAGTTTTTACCTGGATTTCCTCTCGCTGCAGCAGCTGGAGAAGGGGAACAGGCAGCAGGGACAAGGTTAAGGGGTGACAGCACTATTGCACAACTCTTTCTTCCCCTCAGCCAGATTTCCAGTCTCTTTCTTTTCTCCTTCATTTTTATTCAGCAGTGAGAGTGAAAGCGAATGAGAGTGGGAGAGAAAGCGCAAATACAGAAAGAGAGAGCGAGAGAGAGCAAGAGAGAGAGAGAGAGAGAGAGAGAGAGAGGGAGAGAGTGAAAGAGAACCAAGCCAATTTTTTTTTTAAGACTCGATCTTGGCTTTCTTACAAACAGATGTTGCCTGTCATTTGGTCGTTAAGCAGGCACCCATTTCGTGGATTCAGAGGTTTTACAGGCATTAAAACCTCAAGGTGCATTTATGATTTTAGGAAAAATCGATCTCTTATTAATATCGAAAACTTTTTTTGTTTGTTTTGTTTTCCTAAAAATGTATTTAGCGTGTTTTTATGTTTTTTTCCAGCGTCTCAGAAACATATTGCGCACTGTTTTCTTTTGTCTTTGTTTTGCTCTTGCGTTCCGTTATCTGGATTTTTTTTTTCTCGACTTCTTTTTTTTCTTTCTGTAAAGTTGCATGTTTTGTGTTGCTCGTGGGCCACAGTGGACTGGACTCTTCAAACCTCCTGCCAAATGCTGCAGGCTCCGTGAGTATATAGAGAGGGAGACAGCGAGAGAGAGAGTGAAAGAGAGAGAGACAGAGAGTGAGAGAGAGAAAGATGGAAACAATAAAATCAGAGTCTTGGTAAGTCACTATTACCATGCTTCGGAGCTAGACTGTATTTTCAGCGACTGCATTCTGCACTTGTCTATTGTGTGTGTGTTTGTGTGTGTCCCATGTTTAATGCGTTTATATGAGGAGAAAGGCCTGACACATACCCTCCTAGTTCTTCCTGAACAGCAGATTGCAATTTTTATTTGATCGAATAGAAGAGGAATTGTTCGGTGTGTTGTTTTGCAGGGTTTTTAGTTGTGCATCCACAACTGTGGAGTGTGTGTGTGTGTGTGCGCGTGTATCTCTCTCTCTCTGTGTGTGTGTGTGTGTGTGTGTGTGTGTGTGTGTGTGTGTGTGTGTTTGCATGCCTGTGTGTACCTCTCCTGTCCTTTCACAGAGCTAGAGGCTTTACTCCTCTACTCCTAAAGGCAGGACAATCACTTGTTCCCCCCTCACCCCCACAACCACCAGCTCTTTCTGCCCTCTTATTGGAGGGATGTTTTAACTTCTTGGCATCACCTCAGTAACATAGTTAGAGGAACCTGGCACTCGCATCAAAGTCCAAATCCGGGCATTGAAATTCAAGTGCTGGGAAGCACCTTAAGTAAAACATCCATCGGCCTTTTAAGTGCGAGTACTTGGCTGTTTTGGATGAGTCCAAATTGACCATCAAATCATTTCACACCAAGCCACTTGGTAGTAAAAGCATATTGCACTTTGCAGGCCGGATTTCCTTTACATATCTCTATTAGCATCTCTTTTAAAAATAGAATTCGAGTGCCATATTCGAAGGTGCATAAATAATTATAAAATGTATTTTAATATATAGGTTTTTAACTACTGTAAGCTAAAAGCAGTGTTCATTTTTAAGCAGGCTTAGGACACAGAATTGACAGTAAGATGTCATTGTAATTTTTTTCTTTGACAAATAAATAGTTTACTAGTAGCTGTATACTGTAGCCTAGTGGTAACTTTATAATACCAGAGTTAATATTGTGCAAAATCATACTCATTAAATACAACTGGCACATCTGTTTTTTTAAGTGCCATGTTTTGACCTGATCAATGTTGATTCATAAAAAGCAAATTTTCATATTCATACATTTTGTTGTGAGCATAGAACTGTAATACTCGAATAAATATTCAATTAAATGTATATAATAATCTTTATACAGCAAACTGTAATGATAGATATTGTCATAAAGCAGCCTAGAATTAAATCCAAACAGAAATTACAGTACATATTCACTACACCATTGCAGGCCCACTGCGTGAAACAGTGAGCAGGTTTATTGGGAAGCGAACGAGTGCCTGCTGTGATTTTTACATCCCTGAGTTGGATATTTTTGTCTGCCCTTTCTTGCGATACCACGTGTGTTTCCTTCCTTTTAAACAGCACTAGTGAGCTGATTTGATATTTAAATGCTTAAATGCCACTGCATTTTTTTTTTGTTAAAGAAGAGCTCAATTTTGAAATTTTGTATTGCAAAATATATTTTACGTAAAGAAAACTTTTTCCAGGTTTCAGGGTCAATTTTTGATGTTGTGTTTAGTTCTAGCACTTGGTTATTATGGTTTGTGTTTATTTCTGTTGCAATTTTATGTGCATTTTTGCTAGTAAAATGAATTTCTTTTATTTAGAATTTGAAATTAATATTTCCAAAAATAACCGCAAAAAAGGGAAAAAAAAAAATGAAATAAATAGCAAAAATGCATATGTTAAAATTGATCATTTCTTTTCTGATAAAATTATATTTAGTAAAACTAAACGAGGATACAGTATTTTATCATATGCAGGTTCAGAATAATATTTTTTATGCAATGAAAGAGTGACATCTTGCTATTTGTCTTGCTATCTTGCAGTATTTATTATTATTTTATTATTAATGATTCTATTTGGTCCTATCATAGTTATTGTTGTGTGTTATAGAAAAGAATATAGACAAGATTTTTCATGAGGGAAAATAATACAAAATAATGAAGTACACATAATAACAATCCCTGGATTGTTAAATATGTGTACTTTATTATCATTTGTATTATTTTCCCTCATAAAAATCTTTTCTATATTATTTTATGGCAGGATTTGTTTTGCTGTTGTTGGTTTTTTTTTTTGGAAATGCTTGGGAGTCAGTTGTACGAGTAGATACTGCAGGGGAAATTCCAAACCCTTGCCAGCCTCGGCCAGGCCCAACCTTTAGCTTTACTCCTTATTTGCGAAATTCCAAACTGGTTTCACCCTCTGTTTTTTATTTTAATATGCTCTCTATGAGTTCTCTTGGCTAGATATCTGCTCTGTTCATGTTCTATGTTCATTTTTTCTTTCTTTCTGTAATACCATATCATCTTTTTTAGCTTCTACTTACACTTTGTACAAACTCATACTGTGAAATTAGGAACATAGCAAACTTTTTGAAAAATTTGCAAAAAGCTTGTATTGTAATATGAAAAAAGCTTACATAAAATGCTTAAAATGTTATTTGGGTTTAAACAGTGAGCAAATGCCTTGAATATCATATTGACATGCAAGCATCTAGGATACAATTCAGATATGTTTCATCCGATTCTGTCATCTCACCAATTTTCTCATAAAACAGTTATTCAAGTAGCAAGCACATGCAAGCGGCCTTCAGTCTGCATTCAGGGTAAAATAGATTCTCTGTACTTTTGAGTCTCATAAGTTTATGTTTATAAGATGTGAAAAACAAGTTCTTTAAAAGAGTCTTTTCAAAGAATTTGTGCTTGTCCTTACCAGTGAAACAAAGTTGATCATGGTTACTAACATAACCAAAATGAGCAGCATGGTTTAAACAAACGTGAACAAGAATATATTATTGGATATTTGAAACAGATTTTAAGAATGTGCAAGCAAATGTTAAAACATTTACGAAAGTTTGTTAATTTGATAATTGTTTTATCTTATAGTTAAAAAAAAAAAGCATCCACAAATCGTTATTTTAATTAAAAAAAAAAACCTGACAAACTAAAGTTTTGTTAAAAAGCAATAAAATGAGAGGACATGAAGATTACAGATGTAATGTAAAAGAGCTGAGGATACAAACAAGGAAACTCGACACAGCACCCGTCGTCTGACAGTGAAAGAGTTTTTTTCTATTTTTTCTTCTTCTTTTTTTTGTCTTTCCAACTTGAAACTATTAGACATCCAATTGAAAACATACCTAATAGATCACCCGTAAATGAGGGGGCTGAGGCTCTATGATTGTAAAGATTAAACAAGTGGGCTTTCCACATAGTGAAATCAGGTGGTTTGGCCCTCTGATATAAACTGTGACAGCTACAGCTGGACTGGAAATAAATCTATAGTCTGTTCACCACATGGAGTTAGCAAAGTAAAAAAGGTCCTGAGTGATGCTGTGTATGTGTAAAAAAAAAAATTAAAACCACAAGCACATTATTGTAGAAAATTAAAACCAAGTCTTCAGAAAAAGGTTCTAAAACTGCCATGTTGTGTACTTATTACTGTAAATGTATGTAATTGTGTAGCAAACTGAGAAAACCCTTAACATGGTCAAAATTGCACACTATCTACATCTATATATAGAATATATTTTATATATCTATCATTACATTGGTTTTAAAAAGACTGCAATGTTTTGTGCAATATTTTTTTAATCCTTTTTTATATTTAGTATTGACTGCAGTTCAATTTAAATTAATATAAGTAGAATAAATGTATAAGTCAAACTAGGAATATATCACTGGTGAAAGGAGTTTGTTCAAAAATGAAAAACTGAAGAATTTGTATGGTCAAATGAAAGACAAGGTTTCCTCCACTGTCATCATTCAGCGATTATATACAAATGTACAATGTGCAATGAAAGTTAGAAGTTTATTACATATTAAAATTGAAAACCATTATAGTCAATTGTAAATTATAATACTGAAAACAACTTTTTAATGGTCTTTGATAATTGTTGTCATCTTTATATTCTTTAGCATTGATATGGGCTTTGAAAAGCAAATACTACAACTTAACTATATAGATATCTGGCCATATGATTTGTGTCTGATTTCTTCTCACTCCTATTCACATTTATTCCACATTTGCTGTCATAATAACCTCCACTTTTCTGGGAAGATGTTTCACTAGATTTTGGAGTGTGCTTGTGGAGATTTGTGCTCTTTCAGCAGTAAGGGTATTACTAAAATCAGGTACTGATGTGGGGTGAGGAAGCTTAGTGTGCAGTCAATGTTCGAATTCATCATAAAAGTGTTTAGTAGAGTTGAGATTAGAGCTCTACAGCAGCCAATTAAAAGAGCTGGATTGGTGCACATGGGTATTGTCATGCTGGAACAGGTTTGGGTTCTTAGTTCAATTAAAGTGAACATGTAATGCTAAAAAGATTCAAATTCACAATTGTGTACCTCCAAGTTTGTGGAAACAGTTTAAGGTAGAACCACATATGGCTGGCAAAAGCAGGTGTCCCAATATCTTTGTTCATAAAGTGTACCTCTTAGACTTATGTGGATAATTAGTGATGGCTATGCTTTTTTTGGTTCTTTTTTTTTTTTTATTCTGGGAGAGACATGCCTGCAGACACAAACCCGTAGATCCGAACTTGTGCTGACATTCCACACAAGCTTGTATCTATAGGTATCTGTCTGTCGGCCTTCGCAACTGTCAATTCAGTCTTGTCTTTTCTTTATGGCAGCCTGGAAAGCAGAATTAAATCTATTTAGAAGTTTGGAGAACATCATGTTTAGCTTTTTTTCATAACTGATTATCTTAGCACTGTATCGGTTTTGCTGCTGCTATCTATTTTGCTGGTATGGCTGCACCAGATTTCAGTTTGACAGTCTGATTGTTTCTTTTGTTGGACCCATAAAACTTTTTTGTAGCTCCACCTCTCATCCTTTCTTCAATGCTCCCCAGGCTGAGGTAGTAGGTTGTATAGTTTAGAGTTATACCATGGGAGATGACTGTACAACCTCCTAGCTTTCCCTGAGACATGCATGCTACATCCTTAACTAAACATATGCATTAAACCATGAAATAACTACTGTTAGTGTGTATGCTGGGATGATAAAATGGTAGCAAAATAAGGACTTATAGTCAGAGAACTGTACAAAAAGTCTGTGTATTTATAGATGGGTTTTGCACTGGGGAAATACTTTGCAATGTATTTCACACCTTTTGTTTTGTTGGGGTTTTTTTTTTTTGCTTTGATTGTTTTAATGAGAGTCTAGACATTGCCTTAGAAAAACACAAGCATTTGCTTTTAAGCCTAAAACAACTCCATGATAGACATTGTAGACTGAAGAATCAGACAGCAGATTTTTTTCTCTTAGCTGTCAGGTAGATTACGATGCAACATAAAAGGAAGAAGCAATTGAAGTAAAAAAAAAATTATAATTAAATAATAATATGAGTGTGAAGTTGCCATGGGCTGAAATAAGCATCTAAATGCAGATCAGTATGTTGGTGCATGAACCGTTTTAGTAATAATAATGTATAATTATTACATTATCACTGAAAATTTGGTTTAAACAACTGAACTGGTAATAGCACTGGGATTAACATATATAGCTTTTTTATATTGTGTGCAGACAATAAATTGTGAGCAAAAACTATGTACTACAGTTTACTCAAGATCATGAACTTGTAAAAGCCAATGATTTTAATGTGCGCTCAAATAAAAAAAAAAGATTGCTTAAATGATTAGCTGACCAAAGAATTGTCTTAAATTATTCTCAGTACATAAAAAAAAATCATAATTTCTCCAGATTAGCTGTATTTCTATATAAGATGCTAAATTCTGACTGTCCTGCATATGAATGGCTTTTTTATGGGAAATGACAGGACTTAAATAAATAAATATTGTTACTTTTAAGTATTTTATTTATTATAGTATTTTTTACTTATACTAATTAGTATTTTTATTGACCTCAAATCGCATTCCAAAAAATATATATTGATTTTACAGCCCAATATGATGAAACAAATAAAAAGTAAAAAATTGAATTAACATTATGTAAAAGTAAATGGTAATATTAATGACTGTAAAATCAACCCTTTACATCGATGGAGGTTAAATAATTATTATTTAAACAATTATAATTATCATTATTATTATTTTTATTATTATAATTAATAATAATTAATAATGATGATAATGATCATCATCATCATCATCAAAAAGCTCTAGTCATATCTAGTCTAGTCAAGTCATATCCTTTACAACAACCGTCTTTTTTAAAAAAAAAAAAAAGTACTGACAAAGACAGCGAGACATTGAAGTACACCTACATTAAATCATGCAATAAATGTTCAGTATTTACATAGCTATAAAAATGATTGTTTATATAACACAACTACTGCATTTAAGTTTTTATAAATCTGTGTAATGAATTATGCTATTGAATAATAAATAAAATAATATTTCCTATATTTTATTCATGAATTACTTACTAAACTTTACTAAATACTTAGTAAATGATGCTCATCGGTCAATTAGACCTGTACAGAGATTCTTCTTTGATTCTAATTTATTTTAGATACAATTTGTTGGGGCTTAATATTTTGATTAAATTGAATATACCACCTTCCTAGTAGTTTATGTCCTCTGCAACATACAGGCTTGTTTAACCCCTGCATGGTTTGTAATTGAAGATGATTCAATTAGAGGCTTTAGATTTATTTTTACATTGGTTTTGCCACAGTTGCTCCAGCACAGGTTTCATCACAAGGGTACAAATGTATGTTTTTGTACATGTCTAAAAGTGAATTATTCATAAATGCATCTTAATACTATACATACGCTTTCTTATTGATAGTTTGTCGAAGCAGGCAAACATTTAAACTGGAAAAAAACGCAAAGCTGTGGTATTGGTGATGGTAAAATTTTAGAATGATTGAAATTCAGTAATGCTTTTAAATGTTTGCTAATTGTTTATTTTGTTCATGTCTTTCCTGCTAAATTTCTTAGCCATTACTATGAGTTTTCGCTTACAAATTTCTCAAAGTACTTCTAAATTGTTTCCACGCCCCGAGGACCATAAATAGGTCTGTTGATATCTTACATGTCTCTCTAATGTCCTGCATTGGTGTTCTTATTATACATATTTGATAAGTTTATTATTTTGTATGATTTATAAAAGAATCAAAAAAAAAAATATATATATATATATATATATATATATATATATATATATAAATACATTTGTTACACTGCTATTTAAATGCAAAAGATTCAGTGATTTTTTTGTGAAATGCATCCCATTCTACATTTCCTCCCCATTTACTGTTATAATATCCTTCACTCTTCTGGGAAGATGATCCACTAGATCTTGAAGTGTGCTTATGGAGATATTTGGAGATATTCGTGCTCATTCAGCCTCAAGGGCTTTTTTAAAGTCAGGTACTAATGTAGGGTGAGGAGGCCTGGGGTGCAGTCAGCATTCCAATTTATCCCAAAGGTGTTCAATAGGGTTGAGTTCAGAGCTCTATAGCAGACCAATTAAGATCCTCCACACCAACCCATGCACACCATATCTTTATGAAGCTCACTTTGTGCACAGTGGCATTACAATGCAGGAACAGGTTCGAATCTCCTAGTTCAAGTAAGGTGAAAATGTAATAGTAATGAAATACATCCAGAGGCATGTTATGAAATTGTATGCCTTCAACTTTGTGGGAACAGATTGGAGTCAGGTGTCCCAATACTTTTGGGACACTTCTTTCAACACATGCAGTATGTAATCCATCACTATTTAGCCTTAATATAATGTGCCACATCTGATCATAAAACTGGTCTCACAAGAGGGAGCTGGTGTACCTGCCTATACTAGCAGAAAGATGCACTGTTCTTGGCACAGGTGTACCATGTGAGGCTTGCTGTTAAGTGTTGCACATTTTCCCAGAGGTTTGGCTTAACTTCATGTCTACAAAATCACAAGAACAAACAAGATATCACATTTAAATATCATTAAAATATATTAAGGCTTCTGCATAGGCCAGGTGAAGGGAGGTCTTGAAATGTTACAGGAATGGGCTGTTAAAACATATGGGATCCTGATTCTATCTTACTGACTAATCTATCTTTTAGAATAGATTTTAGGATTTATATTCTCTGTTTAGTCTGCTTTCTTAACAATAAGCATACACAATATGCAATATGCGTTTGTAATTTTTCCAACAAAAAAATTCTAATTATTACATATAATCTAATAATTTATATAATATTAGTTATTATATTACTATTAACCCATTATATTAAATGGTTCCAATTTTGCCTGAACAATATATACATATAAACTGTATGTTTTGCGTGATCATTTAGCACAGATAGCGCTTACGTCATAGAAATGTTTTCAGATAAATACATTTGAAATTGACATTTTAATTCATAAAAAAGATTCCAACATCCACCAATGATTGAATAATTACGCAAGCCTCGCCAGTTCCAAAGAAGAGGAACTGTGTCTCCCTTTTAGGAGATTTTAAAAATGTTCACACTTTTGAGAAAATTTACTAGTTTCAACATAGAGTTGAAATTTTTTTATCTTTCCGCTTCAACGGGTTCAAAATTATTCTGGACGACATACTCTTGACTCGATTACTTCCAGGTGAGAATACCAGATTTGAATACTAGATTTTAGTATTTAATTTTTTGCAAGAATCTAGTGGGTGTTTGGAAAAAAGGTTCCAAACTACTGTCTTGGAGCAGTAAAACCAAAACGCTGGCATTCGTACAAATCCCATCATCGGTGTTTACATGCACACATATATCAAATTAAATTTGTGTGCTCTTTAACAGCTGGCATACAGCTGAAATTCATCACAAATGGCACTCATTATGGCCTTCAGATGTTTTTAACAACCGAAATCATATACTGGATGTTTTAAATCAAATTATAGAATTGACAGTGTTTCCCATTATTTTGTAGATTGAATAGATAACACTTTATAAATATTTCACTTGCTTCAAAGTGTCAAAAGATGTATTTTAACACTTTATTTTATATTTATTGTTTGGTGAAAACGCTATATGTACAAATGTTCCCAAAATTTTTCCAACAAAGTTAAAGACACACAATTATATAGAATGTCATTGAATGAGTTTATTTTTCCCATTACTCAAACTAAGAAACGCAAACCTGTGCATAAATTGAGCACGATTAAGATATGGTGTACAGGAGTTGAGTGGAAGATCTTGAATGGCTTGCTATAGAGCTCTGACCTCAACCGTATTGAACACCTTTTAGAATGAGTTGGAATGCTGACTGCACCCCAGACCTCCTCACCCTACATCAATACCTGACTTTACTAAAGTCCTTGTGGCTAAATTAAAACACATTTCCACAAGCCCACGCAGAAATACAGTGGAACATCATCCAAGAAGAGTGAAGGTTATAGTAACAGCAAATTGGGAGGAAATGTGGAATGGTATGTTCAGAAAGTAGATACAGTAAGAATTTTACAGTCAGGTGTCCACAAACATTTGCCTAAATTGTGTACGTCCCTTTCAGCCTTTGTTAGTTTACCTTATTAACTTAAGTGGTGACAGATGGAAACCATCTCATCTGGGTCACACCAAATATCCATTTCATTATAGTTATTCAGACATTTAACAATAAAACTTAACTATTTCACAATGTGTTGTTCTTTAAAAGATAAACATTGGAATATTTGTTTAAAAAAAGGTACAAGAAAAATTACAAAATATGTTGTAACAGTTACTCCAGCAATGTACCACCACTTTATCATAATTGTTTTTTTTGTTTTTTTTCTTTTTATTCCTTACATATTTGCAAATGGCCTACATTTTATTTGGAACAGTTATTTATTTGTTTGTTTAATAGTTTGTTTGATTTTATGTTCTCATTTACATACTACTTATGTAGATACTACAATACTCACATATTCCTCTGGGGGAAAACAACTTCGGTTCAATTAAATAAATATTTATTTAAAATCATAGAGGTTCAAAAACATAAAAAATATTTTTACATTATAAACAGGTCAGTATTATGGTAGGCATGATGCTGTAATATCCCTTTATGTTGGTTCAAAACAATCATGTACCATCTGCATTGGTGGCTCAGGATGATACCATTTTAGTATTAATATGCATTTGCATTAATATGCATATGCATTAATATGCAATTTATTGTGTGTGTATATATATATATATATATATATATATATATATATATATATATATATATATATATATATATATATATATATATATATATAAAAAGTAAAATAGAGTGGCTTACATGCCATTTTACTGCTACATGACATAACTCCTTTCCATGGGGGGATCCACTGGTATTTAAATTGTTTTGAATTCATTCTGCTATATATAACTATATATATAAATATCTATATTACAACATTTGAAAAATGGAGCACCAAGATAATGTCCATTTGTCGGCCCATTCTAGAAACTCTGAGAAAAGTAAGTTTCTTTGACATCTCTATCAGGGCTTGAACTTGTTCCATTGGGACTTAATTAGCTAAACTTCACACTGAAAACATGACAGAAACCGTCCCTTTTACCCAACAGAACTGTACTGAGTCTTCTATAAAGATTGATGCGATTATCGAATACACAGCGCACATCAATTCAAGTGAAACAATTTAGATAGCATGGTATATCATCCAAAGTAAATGCTTGGAAAGCTTTATGCATAAATAAGTATTGTTTAAATAGACTGTTTATTGTTTTATCTGTCCACTGACAATTCATGAGGAGATATTTGAGGTCCAGAGTAAGCTGAGGTTTATGACCTAAAATGGTGGCACCAGAAAAATCTCGGTTAGTCTGTCTTATTTCTGTTGTCTAGCAAGTCAGAACAGGTAGAGTTAATTCATCAGTGTAGGAGTAATTGTGTTTAAATAAAGGGATAGAAAAAAAAACTGGATCAAGCTGGAAGTTTGTAATGACTGTAAATAGGGTATGTCAAGCTTAAAGCTGAGGCACGAAAGCTTGTGGTTGATTGCTAATATAGTATAAACACGTGTTCAATTTCAGAAGAGAACCACAGACTGTGAGAACAAAGGCATAGCATGTGACGGTCAAATACTTTTTTGAAACTCCAAATAGTTGCCCCTGATTATTTATGACTCACTGTCCAAAGTAGTGCCAATAGAGAGAATCTGCTTAACATTGCACATTTAATAAGATCACAGATTTCTGTTTGGCAACATTGCATACATTTAATACAGTTTTTCAGTTACTCTACAATGGTTCTCTACTGTAATCTATTTGTGTTGCAGTTGACTTTTGTAGTTTTCAACTAGCCAGATTATTGTCCATAGAATGACCAGTGACTCTTCATCCTTTCACATCAATTACATTTACACTATATGGACAAATGCATTGGGACTCCTCATTTTTTTTACAGCTGGTTCTTCCCCAAAATGTTACTTTAATGTTGAAGGCACACAGTTGTGTAGGATGTCTTTGTATGAGGTTGCAAAACTTTTTCCTTTCACATGCACAAAGCAAACAAACACATTCCAAAATCTAGTGGAATATCTTCCAAAAATAGTGGAGGTGAATTTATAGAAGTATACCTTTTTTTTCTGCTTCTGTTTCTCTCTCTCTCTCTCTCTCTCTCTCTCTCTCTCTCTCTCTCTCTCTCTCTCTCTCTCTGTATATATTTAATATATGTATATTAAATTAGTTTACCTGAACATCATACATTTCCAAACTTGTCAAGGTCTTAATATTTTATTCAAGGTCTTAACATTACATAGTTTACAATTTTTTTAATTATTATTATTATTGCATGATCACTTAGGTACTGTATTTATCTTGCATATCAAGTAGTAATAACACTCACATTTTTTTCTCAGGAATAACAAAAAGGGCAGGATCTTAAACAAAGTCTTCAGTATTTTTCGAATGTAATTTTTTCTAAAAATGCAATACCAAACAAATATTACAGTAAAATCTACTACCACCCCACCATATGATAACCTTGAATAATATTTTTTTTTCAATAATACTTTTAATGCTGTCCAGTAAACCTGAATATATATATATATATATATATATATATATATATATATATATATATATATATATATATATATATATATATATATATATATATATATATGTATATATATATATATATATATATATATATATATATATATATATATATATATATATATATATATATATATATATATATAATTTACATATTTAAATATTATGCCCGATAAAAAGTGCAGGAGTGTAGAGACCAATTCACTGCAAATGGCATGGTGTGCAAATGTAAAGGTGCATTGTACATAGAAATTAGGTAATGTCCAGTGACCATCACTACTTTAATGTGCAAAGAAAGAAAAGATGCTACAAAAAAAATGCTAAGTACTGTTACAATTTCCCTGAATTAACTTTACTTCCTAGTAGAATTTAGTGAGTAATTATAGACTGGAAACGATTGTCACTGAGATCATGCTTGCTGGAACATAATTGTCCTTCTGACTCATTTAGAGAGCAATAGACTCTGCCCTCTAGTGATGTAACATTACAACATCATACTGCTGCCCAGCACATATGGCCAGTGACTACGCAATTTTTTGTCTTGGTTCTGCAATCTGATACCGTTATAGCGTTAATTTACTGCGAGAAAAGCTTTCAACTGACTTCGTTGTTGGCTGTCCGTGTGTAATTGTTTGTTCCCGGAGTGTACACGTTTACATGAGGTGTCTCCAAATGTATTGTGTGCTGTCTAACATCGACCACAAAGCACTAATCCAACTCAGACCTGACACAGTGGAGCAATATTCTCTCCGATCTCTTCTTCGTTCTTTGTTAAAAAAATAAAATAAAAAATAAATTAAAAAAAAGCGTAAAAACAAAACCTTGCTTCTTCTTCCTGCCAGCATCTACCAGTTCCCCCTGCCTGGAACATCTTCAGTCAGACGCAGTCATGTCATGTTAATGTCAGTCGTATGTCTCCGCAGACGGTAATTATGAGATTTGAGAAGATGGTGCTCTGTAAAATTTGTCTATAGGGCAACTGATGCTGACAAAATGATTACAAGCCTCTTCGAAGTCTCTGACTATCTCTCGACATCGCTGATTGAAATCTGCTCATTTTTATTTAATCGGTGTCATTACCATGAGTAATACTATAATTAATACTATGTAATAGAGCAGTAATTACTCAGACTGAGCAGTCTCAGAGGATGAGCACTGAGCAACTTTAAGACATCTTATATATATATATATATATATATATATATATATATATATATATATATATATATATATATATATATATATATATATATATATATACACAGTACATAATCAATTTTTACAACTTAAAATCTGAGAGATGTATGATTTATTGTAACAAACAGGTCGAACTAAAAGAAATTTGGAAAGTAGTCATCCAAAGATACAAGCCCTTAAATATTGTAGAGCTATACCTTTTCTGCTTTGCTCTTTTCATGAACAAGAGCAGAACCTCAGGTGGTCGTTAATGTATTCGTATGCGTATGTTTGACATGCCAGCCGTCAATCGTGACGTGCATGCTCGTTGTGTTCCCGACTCGAAACAAAAAGCAAGATGCTGATGTTTCCACTAAATCAAGCCCTTGCATGCTTCTTCAATGTTTTGTTTCAGTACAACGGATGGGATGGGATGGGATGGGATGTAGCGTCCTTGCAGGATTTTATTGCCGCTTTCATTTGTGAAGCTGCAGCGGCAGAAACATGTGTGTCTTGTGCATGTGTCCGTTTCGCAGAGGCGCGCGCGATGGCTGCCGGCACTGTCAAAGGCGGTCTAATATTAGCGTCTGCCTGATGGCTGGCTGTATCTGGACGAGGAGAGGGTGATAAATGAGGATAGCAGTGGCGAGAAAAGGGGGGCTGAGCTTGCAGCGAAAGGAGAAATTTTAAAAGGGAAACCGTCCGAGTCGTAAAAGATGGAGCGCGAGCGAGGATGTGCGCATCGTTCTCTAGCAACGAGAAGACAAAATGTCCACCGTCCTATGTCGTAAGTCACAAGGAACTTGAAATCAAAGCCAAGAGAGTGTAAGAAAAAATTTACAAATGTACAAAAAAAATTAAGACAAGAAGGAAGAAGGAAGGAATGTTGTAGGAATTTCTTCCAGTTTTTTTGTTTCTCCCTCACAGATATGTCACTGATTTGCTCCTGTGCGCTGTTGTATGTCGGCAATCCCCTTCCTCTTTGTCCCTCCTCCCCATCATCCCTGGCAGCTTTCTCCCCCGCCTCTCTCAGCCCAAGCCTGGGGGAACCAGGGGAGATTAAATGTAGCCTCTATAAGCCAAGCACATCATGTCGCTATGTTTATAGGACCAGCTCTCTCTGTCTCATTTTCTTTCTCTTTTTCTTTTATTCTCATTTTCAGAACATGCCATGCCTGCTTATGCGTGTGATGTAGATCAGACATCAGCAGGCCAAGTAACTCCAAATACATAAACTGAAATAAAAGAGCATGGCCATCTTAAAAAGAAAAGATTGATAGAATAGTAAATCAGAAGGCTGTTCCTGACCCCCTGCTTTTTTTCCCCATTATGTCTATCTCTTTCACGTTCTTTCTCTCTCTCTCTCTCTCTCTCTCTCTCTCTCTCTCTCTCTCTCTCTCTCTCATTCTCTCACTCTCTCTCTCTCTCTCTCTCTCTCTCTCTTTCTCTCTGTCTCTCTCTAGCTCTATCTGGCTCTGGGGTTGATATGGCATAGAGGTGGGCCTCTGACTTTAACTAATCACAGCTGTGAGAGCAAATATATGGATGATGCTACTTTTCTTCTTCTCAATTTCCCTAATTCCTTTTTTCCATCCTGCCACTCAACATAGATTTATAAATGCAAGACTGAGGTGGGTTTCGGGGGGGGGGGTGTTCATGCTTTTCCTCCTGCACCCCCCACCCCTTCAAATTTGAGATGGAATGAGAGGAAAAGTGAGTACACGGCGGGAGAGAGAGAGAATGTGTGTGTGTGTGTGTGTGTGTGTGTGTGTGTGTGTGTGTGTGTGTGTGTGTGAGAGAGAGAGAGAGAGAGAGAGAGAGCGAGAGAGCGAGAGAGCGAGGGAGGGAGAAATGTAAGACAGATACAGAGAATGAAAGAGAAGAAGGGGGTGTGGAGAGTGGAGAGCAGAAGCAGCACAGTGCACTGATGCCTGTGCCTCTTTTCAGTCGCCTCGTCCGCAGCTTTTTGCTCGTCGGGGAGGTTTTTACTTTCCTTTTCAATTTCTTTTTTTCTGCTGGCTCTGAAAACGGGAATATACGCCACCATGGAGCTGCCATAGCTAATCAACTATGCACCAGTGAGGTGAAGTGACCGATTGAAAGTGTGGTGTGTAGTGTGTGTGTGTGTGTGTGTGTGTGTGTGTGTGTGTGTGTGTGTGTGTGTGTGTGTGTGTGTGTGTGTGTGTATGTATGTGTGTGTGTGTGTGTGTGTGTGTGTGTGTGTGTGTGTGTGTGTGTGTGTGGCTGGCCGGCTGGCTGCATGCGCTCTCACCCCCTCCCAGCCCCCCCCTCCTCTTCTAAGATCCAGTAGACTGGTATAATTTGCTGGTGTTGTGGCCCTGGTTGTTGGCTGGCAGTCACAGTCCCTCTCCTCCTCCCCGCACACTTTTTTCCAGTCGCATGCTTCCGACAGTGCCGTGATCATCATCACCATTGTCCTCGGCCCACCTGTCTTTTCTCGTTGCCTTGGAGTGTAGGATGGGGGTCTGGCTTCAATCGCGCCACCAACCTGTTCCCATCGTCGGTGTCGGCTGCGCCATGCCTTCTCACTCCACGCTTCCTTTTCATCACCGCCCCATCAAGCATGCACATTCATCCGTGCTTTCAGCTCAGAAGAAATTTTCCATAAACTACGATGTCTATTTCTCGTTTTGTTTCTCCTCCTGTCTCATCTTACTCTCGTTTTTTTTTTCCCGCTTCCTCTCACTCCGTCTTTCTTTTGTCCAGCAGGCTGAGGGAGAAAAGCAGTCAGCTGTATCCTTATCCTTAACCAAACCTGGGTAAGTTCTTTAAAATATTTTCTCCCCCTTTCTTCCTCTGTTAGTTCATACCTTCCCTCTTCTTGATAGTACTGTAATTTACTTGATAAAAAAAAAAAAATCATTGTGCTGGCTTCATCTACTTTCATCTTTATCTAGTCAGGTAGCATCCATGCTCAGGAACTTATTGTATGCTTGATGTAACTAACCTCTTTTGTTTCGAACTGCGAACTACTTGAATATGTGTGTCCAATGCTTTAGCCAGTCGTTCAGAATAATTAATGGTAGAGCGGCGTATGGGAAGCAGGAGTATGACTTAGTGCCAGAGTTTCAGGGTTATTATGCCTGTAAGTGTGTGAGTGCTTGTGAGAGGAGCTTATTGATGGGACGACTAAGTTTACCTGAGAGGACATTTTTCAAAGTGGTATAGAATGGCATCGGGGGCCGGGGGGTAAATAAGAGTGAGCGAGAGAGGGAGGGAGGGAGGGAGGGAGGGAGGGAGAGCGAGAGAGAGAGAGAGACACACACAGCGCATGAGAGAGAGAGAGAGAGAGAGAGAGAGAGAGAGAGAGAGAGAGAGAGAGAGAGAGAAAGAGAGAGAGAGAGAGTTGGGGGAGGGGGGAGGTGTCAGTGTTGTGTCTGGCTGAAGGTTGCACTTGTTGTTTGTCACAGGAGGGGGTTGGGGGGAGGGGGTTGAATGCAATAATGCTATGAGAATTTTATTTGTATTTTTTTTTTATCATCTTGATTGCTGTTACTGTTGACATTTTAGATCAGAAACCTAATGAGATGGGGGGGGGGGGGGTCATTTTCAGTCATCCTGATGTCCAGCTCGACCCTCTGTATACGCTTGAAGGATGATGCTTTTGTTTTGATGTCGTTGCAGGTTCGCTGTGTGCCCAGAGCAGAGACAGATTTTGACCATGTGCCTCTCGCAATCCCTGAGACCCTAACTTGTGACGTTTTGCTGTTCTGTGCACGGGTTAGGCTCTTGGGAGCTGGGAGGGGTACTCCATCGTCTTAGCACTGTGGGAGACAAAGCCATTTTAAAGCCAAATCAAGAGTGAAATGATTCCACAGTGAAGGGGGAAAAAAGAGGATATAAGCTAGTCAGAGGTATAAAGAGAAGATGGGTTTTTTTTTCGAAGGGGGAGGGATAATGGAATGCTGGCATCAGGGGTCATGTGACACATTTGTGGTTCGAATCAGCTGAGGTTTCATTGTGAGAGGAGTTATGAGAGGAGGATTCCTTTCCTATGCACAAGCACGAGGAGCAAATGAGCAGTCATGTATGGTTTCTCTTCAGTGAGGCCATACTGTATGAGTGTCTTTGTCTTCTCCGAGCTGGCTTGTCCTTGCCTAATGATTTGAGAGCAGCACAAAGTACTGGTGAGAGCGTGACGCTAACAGCTCGGTACACTTGTGTTTGACCTCAGTGAGAGTCCTCAACCTTGTGCTCTGAAGACATGAACCCACTCTCTCTTCAGCCTGCTGACTGCATGTGTGTCTGAGTGTGTGTCTGAGTGTGTGTGTGTGTGTGTGGTGTGTGTGTGTGTGTGTGTGTGTGTGTGTGTGTGTGTGTGTGTGTGTGCGTGCGTGCGTGCGTGCGTGCGTGCGTGTGTGTGTGCGTGTGTGTGTGTGTGTGTGTGTGTGTGTGTGTGTGTGTGTGTCTGTGTGCACCTTTGCTGCATGGCATATCCTTCGTATGTAGGAATGCTGTGTACTCAGTCAATGCTAAATGTTGCCAATATTTTTTAGTTTGTGAAAAATCGGACGTGCTTTGGAGACGGATTAGAGCGGCGGTGGCTTCTCCTGAGCAGAACCACCAAACGATACATTATTATAACATAGTTGCAGCATAGTACCACCGAAGCGCTCCCAATATAACTTATGTATTGATAAGCAATCAGACACTGGAGGATTATTGATAGTGTATTTCTTAGTGCGGTATCTATCCAGCATCCATGTTACTCAGACACTGAATGTGCTTTCGTCTAGGTCCTAGCTGACTGGTTTTTAAATTGGCACCATGGACCTAATGGAATAGAGTGATGAGTAAAATTGTGTATCAAAATAAATAAAAAAAAGGTTGTGTGTATGTGTGGGTTTCGTGGGCAGAGGCGCATTGCGGTGTGGGCAGCAGCTTACATTTTAATATCTGACGAACATCGTGCCATCATATTCACCAGCCAGCCCTTTTTTGTTAACCACCACCGAACCAAAAGACATGGCCATGCTAACGCATCGGCTCGTGGTGCCATTTCACAGGGATGATGCTATCAGCGGCAAGCGACTCTGTCTGGACAATTGTCCAGGTAGCCATGCTTGTAAGAGGATTTGTCTGGAACACGCTGCTTAGATTGCTTTCTGGATTTTTTTTTTTTCTTTTATGAAAATGGCCAAACCTCTGTTGCTGGGATTTCAATTTCTGTGTGTGTGTGTGTGTGTGTGTGTGTGTGTGTGTGTGTGTGTGTGTGTGTGTGTGTGTGTGTGTGTGTGTGTGTGTGTGTGTGTGTGTGTTCCAGTATGGGCTTTGCCCCTGTCTCTGCAGTGCTTTGGTATCAGAGCTGCAGTTCTATTGTTTGCTCCTCACGCTGCACTCCTTTGGCACAGGGGCAGCCGCAGAGAGGCTCTGCTAGTTTTTAAGGTGGACCAGACATAGGGACAGGAGCTCGGCCCAAGTGTTTAAGGTGGAGCAGGGAAGTCAGGCATGGCCAGGTGCTTAGAACAAAGGCTGCTGCAGTGAAGGAAGCTGTGCAGGTGGAGTGACAGAGACAGTTCTACAGCGGGTAACGCCCATGGCTGCGAAGCGCCAAGTCGTCTCTTACATACAAACACACACATTCACAATGTAAACATGTAAACATGCGCATGCACATGTGCATATTCTCACAGCCCGCTCCGAAGCATTGATCCTTAAGGTTTCTGAAATTCGGGTTTGGACCCCAGCTCTGCTCTCACCTTCGTGCCGCTGGTGTTTTATAAGACCAAAACGACACGTTCGATAAAATATCCTGTTTCTCACAATGCAGAAATGTCTCGTGAGAAGTTTATTGGTTTTATTAGGATTGTTTTTCATTCTCTGCGATAAGAGATCGAGCCTGTTCAGATGCAAACCACCGTCTGGAGCCTTCTCGAAACTCCTCTGTAGGTAAATGAGACAAGATGGCGCTGAAGCACGTGGTGCTGCTCTGAACCCAAATCCTGCAGCGATTCTTTCACTCTAGACTCTTTCAGCCGGTGCAAAAGAAAAGGGCTGCGTGATATAATGACACGTATCTTTTGTTATTCAGTTGCTGCTAAATTGATGCTTTTTTTCATGTGGCAGCACTGACTTGCTGATTGACTACATGTTGTGATGCATATCAAAAACATTTCTCTAACTCTCTCGTTATGATCAATTTTGTCACAAACGCCTTCGCCGGTCTCAGATTACGGCGTTGAAAGTTAGGCGGAATAACATGGAAGCAGGCTTGACAATATTTTTGACAATATTTTTCTAGACTTGCCATTCTGGCACAAATAAATGCAGAAGGATCTTGACACTTGTCTTCCCCTGCTATTGAATGAAGTGTTGAAATGGGTAATTAGGTTTTACATTTGCGTTAATTAGAAACGACTGGTACTGCCTGTCCTTTATTTAAGACCAGGTACGTTTGGAGGCATCCCTATTCATATATAATAGACTGGAATTTACATCCACATATATTATAAAGAACTATTTCGATGGGGAATCTGCGAACATCTGCGAACAGTAAATTATATTTTGCTATCTTTGATAATGCTGGGTCAAATAAATAAGAAAAAGAAATCAAGAAACCTTAATTTTTTTGCTATCCAGCAAGGTTAGCCCTGCAAACGTGTTTACTTTGGCCAGGAATGTGTCACTAATATTCTTTCAGTAAATGAAAGACTGGAACACTCTTGTAACAACTGTGCTACAGATGTATGAAATAGAAGGAATGGTACATATCTGTGTTTAATAAAGAGACATGTATATGAAAACTCAATCACACACATGCACACACACGCACACACACACACACACACACACACATATTGACCCAACTGCCCTTTCACATAACAAGGCCTCTAAGATCTGAGGCTGGGTTTGAGGAGCTTAAACATGACTCCTACACACCAAACCCGATTAACCAGCGTGGGCCTAAACTAATTAGTTTAGGAGGGAAATGTCATCGGTGTACATCCAGCGCTTCTCTCTCAGCCATGGGTCCTGCCCAGCACTGGAATGCACATATCGGTCAGCTATGTCATCCTTTTCCCTCGGCCTGGCCTCCTCACGCAGCACAGTGTGCTTCTTTCAGAGTGCTCTGGGCCACGGTGCTTTATGGGAACGAGATTGTGAGTGAGCACTATACAACTCTTTGGCTCGTCATGCTGGCGCTGCTCGCCGATTGTGTGTTGCTTCCACACACGTCGTGCCTGCTTGCATGCGACACACGTGCTGTTTACTAACATTACATTAGCAAGCCATTAATTAAATACCTTATGGCTTGAGAGTGTGCGTGATGTTTGATCTGGTACAGAGCACCTATATCTGAAGCTGTTGTACTCTATGAATTCATTTTACAGCTGAAATGCTGTGTATAAGTGTTTTTTGGTAAGTGTAGCAGGGATTTTTTTTTATCTGGAAAATCAATTTGAGATATTATTGCATTGATTTAATTGTCATATGTTTCACTTGAAATGAAATGGGTTTAATCCAGACCTCGATATCTGAAAAAGAAGCAATTATACAAACAATATTAACTGCATTTTATTCCTGTGAATTAAATAAACATCTAATGGGACAAATAATTAGACAAAATAATATTATGCATATGAAATGATTGTCAATATTTGAATAATGATTCGGGAACAGTTTTTGAACCCCTTTGGGTATACAGTATGTAATTCTTATTTCATCATTTATTTTTTTTGCAGTGACATCAATACTATATTTGGCTTTGCATTGTAATGAAATTTCTTTTACAAGCTTCTCGTTAATGACACTAAAAAGTCAAAGTCTGCTTTTCAGTCTGTTCCTCGTTTCACATCTATCCTCCTTCGCAGATTTGTTTTAGCCTGATTAATTTGTCATTAATATGCAGACTGTCGGTGTTATCGCTGAAGACAGTCAGTCTGTAACTATAGTGATGCTGCTGTCAGTGCAGGCTGGGGGATTTGCATGACAGTGGCTGACGATCACTTCTCAGCGGCTCGCAGGAGCAGTTAGTGAAGCCAGGTCTCTAGATGGTGAGAAAAGGGTGTTGGCAGCTCTGTCTCTCACTCGACTCGGTGGCTGTGTGCGAGTTCGTCTGTGTGTGTGTGTTTCTGTGTATGGCACAAAGAAGCCCTGAAATTCTAATGTTTGCTCGTTTTTCAGCATATAATCGCCATGCAACACCTTTTAAAATGGTAGAGGTTCACTGGGCATAACTACATTAAATGTTTCATACATCAGGTTTTTGTATTGTGTCATTTCTGGGATGTGTTATAACTTTTTTTTTTTTTTTTAAAGCTGTTATTTAGCTTGTAATATGTGTTTAAGATTATGCACCAGTCCAAGATTATCTCTTGCTCATATCTGACTGACTGGTTTAAATAAACTGAGTTCATTCATGTTTTTCTGTATAAAAATGGCTGCAGAATTCTCTCTAAATATCATCTCTATATATCTGATCCTAATACTGTGTTTTTCCAAAAATCTACATAGAAAAAAGAATCGCATAGCTTTTGATTTTTATGTTTTGGCAAAATTCTCCACTTTGTTTGTCAAAGCCGTCAAACCACTATGCAGCACGTCGATCGAAGTGATTTTGCTCATTATAATGTGGAATGTGAATTAAATTTGGACTTTGAGTATCTCCCCCTCCCTTTTTTTTACCCTTTTTCACATGATTTTACAACTCTGACTGTGATTTTACAACTCTGACATATATATATATATATATATATATATATATATATATATATATATATATATATATATATATATATATATATATATATATATATATGTATGTATGTATGTATGATAATCCCAGATTTAAGTAGCGTTGAAGAAAATAGCGGAGCTCTTTTTTTAGTGGTTAAAGCTTTAGCTATGCTTGGCTTCTTTACTTTATGTTATACATTATACAATATTATTTTTTATATATATATATATATATATATATATATATATATATATATATATATATATATATATATATATATATATATATAGTAATCACAATAATATTATCTCTGGTTATAACAAAACATTATAGAGTACAATATACAATATAGTAAAGAATAAATAGAAAAAGGAAATGTTTCCAAATATTTATTTTGCCCTACAAAAAAAATATGAAAAATAAATAAATAAATTATATAATTATATTATATATATATATATATATATATATATATATATATATATATATATATATATATATATATATATATATATATATATATATATATATATATATATAACCAACCATAACTCTTATATATATATATATATATATATATATATATATATATATATATATATATATATATATATATATATATATGTGTGTGCTTATATTATATAATATAATTTCAATTCAATTATATCACTCAAACATTTATAAACATTTATTTAATCCATTTTTATTTAACTTCAATAATATCATCCTTTTTAGCAGTACCATGTCATTATAATCAACTGGAGCTACTAGCTTAGCTATTAACTATATTTTATATCACCAATATCCTTCCATTGTTATTATCCCCAAACCCTAAATATGTCAGCACTTCATGATTCATATTTGTCTTGTAAATGGAGTTCTTTTAAATCGATATTTCGGCTGGTTCCTTGTTCTGATTGCAGTTTCTGGCTGCTGTGTGGGATCGTGTTCTCTATTTCAGGTATGCTGCGAGGTTGTGTAAGCGTTCGAAAAGACGGCTCGGTGACTTAGCCTGGTCTTAGCCTGCCATCTCACTGAGCTGAGCTTCTACAGATTACCCTCTAGCTGACAGCACAGAAAATAGCATCAGGCCCATTTTCTTCTCTTTTTTTCGTATCAGTAGTCTTCCTTTCCTACTGTCTCACGTTCTCTCCCACTCAGATGGTGTATGCATGTCTCGCTCTCTTTTTTTCACATTTTATTCATTTTGTGCTCCCTCCGAATTCTGTCCTCACATGACTTTTGGCCTACTTACTGTAGTGCTGAGCTCTGATGTATAAGTATGTAGGGATATGTGTGTGTGTGTGTGTGTGTGTGTGTGTGTGTGTGTGTGTGTGTGTGTGTGTGTGTGTGTGAGAGAGAGAGAGAGAGAGAGAGAGAGAGAGAGAGAGAGAGAGAGAGAGAGAGAGAGAGAGACTGCCTGCCTTGCATGTTGTCTGCCTTTTTTTTTTTTGAGAGAGAGAGAGATGGGTTGCAAAATTCCAAATGCACTCTTGGCTTGGCGTATCTTGCTGAGCTACAGCGCCAATGTTTGTGCCGTCTAATGTTTTTAAGTGCCGCCAACAAATTTTACACACAAGAATACATGAAATTAAACTATGTTCATGCTGGCGACATGGCATCGTGTATCAATTTAGTGCTCGTTATGGACAATCCTTCACATCCTTCATACAACAGATGTAAATCATGAGAGAAAATCCGTCTTTTTTTTTTTTTTTTTTTTAAGATTGGTGAGGACTAAAGAAATAAATTGGATAGATCCAGGCCAGTCAATAATCAGACATAACAGTAATTGCGGTATGGTGAAATACCTTTCTGTTAGTGTCTGTTATGCGGTTGTGAGTGGTGGGGGGTGGGGTTTGGTCATAATGCAGATCATTTTCATTGATCTTAATACATGTTGATGTGCACTGACTCCATAAAACATTTTAATGCTATACCTAATAGGCGTGTAAATCTTCCGAATAGCTCTTACACTTTTAAAGTGTTTTGTGTTTAAACATTCCTGAAGGGTGATGTTAAGCAGCGGCTGGGTGGCAGTCTGAACGCCGAGGTAAAGCCTAGACAGTTCTGTAGCAGATGGGTGTTAGATTTGCAGGCCCTGCTACAGTAATAACTCCATAAGGCCACTTTATGTTTAAACCCAGTGACCCCGTGCAGGCATGGCATGCCGGTCTGCCTGTAATGAGCCCCTTCTAGGGGCTGTATATAGGGGCTCCACTTAAACTCTCTCTCTCTCTCTCTTTCATGTTTTCCTGTCCTCTCTCTCCTTACTTTCTCTTTCTCTCTCTCTTACTTTCTCTCGTTCGTTTGCTCCCTTTCGATTTCCCTTTTTTTACTCTCTCTCTCTCATTTTTTTGTTGCTTTCTTTTGTTCTTGTTTTCTCTCTCTTGCTCTCTCTCTCTCTCTCTCTCTATCTCTCTCTCTCTCTCTCTCTCTCTCTCTCTCTCTCTCTCTCTCTCTCGGAACACTTCCAGCTGCCAGATCCCCTCCCTGTGCTCTCTGGATGCGAGACCAGTGTCAGATCTCACCACTTTTTTCTTTAACCACTAACACACCAGCAAAGACAGATGGACAAAAGGAAAAGGAAAAAAAAAACTTTTGTTCTCTGTCTGTTTCTTTCTCTTTTGCCCAATGAGTAAATGAGTAGGCAGTGAGGTTCAGGTCAGGTTGGTAGCTTTGCGTGGCAGTGGTGGAGGTGGAGGTGGTGGTGGAGGAGGGGCTTTTTCCACCCCCCGCAAAAGAAAAGGTAATGCTATCCATTTGAAACTGAAACGGCCACTTCCTCCTCTATAATCATTTCCACCTTGGACGGTATTTAGAGGGCTTTTTTTTTTTTTTTGCACTGCTGCACATCTTCCGACCCATCTTTTAAGGCAAAACAGATTTTGTTTAGAAATTGAGGAAAAGGCTACTAGACTTAATAACATTAAGGAAACATGCATATACTGTACACATACATATGCATAGTTAGTTTCATTTATTATAGTATAGCCATTGAAGGTAAACATTATTCTTAAGGTTGCTTTTCTTTTTTTTTCTTCTGTTTCTTTTTTTTTTTTTTTTTTACAGAAACTGGAATTTGTCACCAGCTAGAATAACTTACTTGAATTAGATCCAGTTGTATAAACATACTTTGTGTCCCTTCATGTATGATTGTGTATATTCTCACATACAGCTTGGTTCATCAGATTACTCTGGATGGTTCCACTTAGGAACATGATGATGGCCGTGGACTGTAATCAGTATAAAAAAGTTCTGCTACAGTGGCTTAAGACCACCACAGCAACAAATAGATGTGCACTCAAGTGTCCATCAGTGAACGGTTAATAACTTCAACAATGATGAAATTAGAGTGATTGAATATTCTGTGTTACCAGGATGAGAATAGAATCCCTTTTGAGTTTCTGGTTCCTCTCAAGATTTCTTCCTCATATCATCTCAGGAATTTTTTTTTTTTTTTACCACAGTCTCTTTTATTAGGGATAAACTTATAGAGACTAATTTATGAATTGAAAAATGTATATGCTACTACAACAATAAATGTCCACAATAAAACAAAAGTGGTTATTCAAATAAAATTGAGTTGAAACTCATGCTATGATAATATATGGCTAATATACAATTGAATTTTTTTTCATTATAATTTTTTTTTTTACAGATTACTCAATTATCTTCACATTTAGCTATAGGTGTTAGTTTTTTGTTTGTTTGGTTGGTTTTTTTTACCTGTAAGAGTAAGAGGTTTATAGTTACTGCACAAGTGTCAAGAATATGCATTGACTATCAATATAAATAATAGTCACATTAGGCAAATATGTTCCAACAGATATTTTTTTTGTTGTTTTCTTTAATTCGGGTTAAATCTAAAAACCCAACTGGTTATACAATTTTAACAAAATAATCATTGTATATAATAATAACTGCAGTTTTCTTTTTTTCCGAACAGCAGTGAAATCTGACTTAAGCTTTAATTATAGCAGTGTTGAAATGCACACTGAACTCATTCAATTCAAGTGACTAATCAATTAGGTATATTAAAATAATAACGAAATGACTATAATTACTTTAACAGCTTTGATAGTGGTTCATCATGATCACCACCACTTGAATGTCATTTAACTTAAAAATAAAAAAGACCCCTTGATTATGCTTTGTGAACCCCATTTTAGGAAAGGTGTTTCCTTTCATATTGCTCATTATTTATTGGCAATTTCCTTTATAATTAATAGGGTTGTCATAGTAACATTGGGTTTTGTAGCTTTTTGTCAATTCTTAAGAATCAGTTCTGTTTGATGTTTGATGTTTATTTTCTCTTCATCTCTACTTTGTTTTTCTTTTACTTTAACCTTATTCTTTCTAGAATATTTCTAGAATTTTCCAGACTTTGTGCTACTGTAGCCTTAAACATTATTTAGTAAAAACTCTTTTCTTTCTTGTTTAGGATATAGTGCTGATCAAAGCAAGGATGAAATATTCATAGAGACTGTGACTGTCAGAAGGTTTAGGCTTATTGGGTTTAAAACTAAAATAGAAGTTTTAAGTGACTTCAGATTTAAATTTCATATTTAATCTGTCAGGATATATGATTCAACATTGGTGCTCTAGCCTGCCTCTTCTCACAGCCTCTTCTGGTTCAAACCGAGGCAACTTATCCTCACAGTTCATCTCCTCTTATGCAGCTGCACCTCCTTCTCTTTTTTTTTCATATTACAGTCACCATTTATTGATCAAATATGTACTGTGTCAGCCTCTCAATGTGTTTTAACATGCTTATTAATATTGCACAAAATATTTGAAGGAGTTTTTTTAGAATCGTTTTGAGACTATTATGAGAAATGTTCTAGCAATGCATTAACAATCAGAATCAAAATCAGAATGGGTTTTATTGACAGTTGTGCTGGAATTGTCTTGATGATAGATAGATAGATAGATAGATAGATAGATAGATAGATAGATAGATAGATAGATAGATAGATAGATAGATAGATAGATAGATAGATAGATAGATAGATAGATAGATAGATAGATAGATAGATCTTATAAACAGATATTTGCAAGTGGAAACTCTGGTTAACTATATGCAATGTAATAGAAATGTACATTTATTTTCTGACTACATTTTCTGAAAGATGCCATAAACTAAACGTATAATGCAGCTGAAACTAACCTGTACAGTATTTCAGAAGGATCTTATAGAACCAATGGATTGTTGAAATAGTATATATATATTAATCTATAAATGAAATTAAATAAATATTGGCTTTAAGATTTCTTTGAAAATTAGAAGCCTTCAGCTAGTTGAATTGATTCATTATATATACAGTACATAAACAAAATAATTGATGTGTTGCATTATTGGTTTTGTTTTTGGTCTGTGTCTGGTTGTGTCTTACTCCATTTTTTTTATTAATTCTGTTCACAAATGCTGCATCCCTGTTTAGAAATTCATTTAGAAGTATTCCAACCCGCCCTCCGGGGGGGAATTTTACAGGAAATATTATGATGAGTAAATGTGCAGTGTAATCTCCTGTATTGTAACAGCGTAATGCTGTTTCAGTTGAAGTCACGCTTGTTGGGTTACGTGCCGAATGTTTTGTGCAGTTGGTTGGAGACGGTGTCGTCACACTGCCAGGTGAAGTGAAGTGTAGCAACGTGATTTCATGCGTCTACGAGGAATCTGAATGTGTTTTCTAGCGGGAGGCTATAAATAGTGGGAAACGGCTCTTTTCCAAGCCAGAAATAGGTCCTGAATTGGGCTCGGAGCCTTGAGCACTTTCCACTTAGCAGCAAAAAGCCTCACACTTTTTGCACTAACCTGATCATTTCCATGAAAAATTGTTTTGTGGCTAGATTAGACATTGCTCCATGATCTGATTTAGAAATGTTGAGATTCTGATTTTCAGCCAAAATAAAGCATAATTTTGTTTTCAAAAATGGAATAACAAAATTACAACAACACAAGCCGACTGAAATTCAACTCTTTCTGCTGCATGTTACTGTTCTCATAGAGCAAACATACTTAACTAATCGTTTACTTATCTTTATCTTAGATAAGTACATATTGTCCAATTTCTATTAAAACAATACTGTTTAAAACTTTATTCTCACACATAGCTTGCATTCTTGCACAACAGATTTTTGTTCTATAAATAAAAATAAAACTAATAAAATATAGATTGCTAGAAACTGAGACTTTTAATCTTTCAAATGTTCAAGTTCTGGTTCTTATGAGTTCTGCAGTTTTATAGATTCAATTCCTAACCTTTTAATTATTCACATTGATTTGTAATTACAAATGAGTCCGATTTAATTTTACATTTCTGATTTAATTATAATGTTTGATTAAATATAAACCGTAGATATATTTTTTGGTTTGTTTTAATTAACTGTTTGTTTTGTTCTCAACTAAAATTATGTATCATGAAAGAGAATAAAATTAATTTCAATAGTATTAAAAAGTCAAATTTTAATGCACATTAATATTATTCTAAATAGTAAGTTAGTGATAAATGGTGTAAAAATATATATGTAGTAATTAAATATATATTCATATTCATTAATGTTGATATTTGTTGTTTGTACTGTTTTATACATCACTTTATGATTAATGTCAACTGATATAAGATTTGTCTGTTGTATATATATTTTATGAGCTGTTTATACTTTTTTATACAAATTAAATAAATTAACTATTTTGTTAAAGTTTTAATTTATGATTAAAATAATTTGATCTATATAAACATTATATTATCGTACAAACGATTGTAGGCAGTTGTTACAATTAAATTAATTTCTTGATCCTGCTCTTTGGCCTCCTTACCTGCAGACATGATCTCGATCTTTCTTTCTTTCTTTCTTTCTCTCTCTCTCTCTCTCTCTCTCTCTCTCTCTCTCTCTCTCTCTCTCTCTCTCTCTTTCTCTTATTTTACCAAAATGTCAGTTTTACTTGTAAGGACCAGCCAAATATCCCCACAAGGTCAAAACTGTCAGATAATCCTGTCCTGGTGGGGACATTAGGTCCCCGCTGTGATATAAAAACCTACTAACACACACACACACACACACACACACACACACACACACACACACACACACACACACACACACACACACACACACACACACACACACACACACACACACACATATTGAGTGTGAGTGCTGTGTGTGGTAGTGACTGAGCCCCTTTGATCTGTCCATTTCCCTTGTCCTTTGTCAGGAGCAGTCTGAGAGGGGGAGTTGTGTGTATTTGGGGGTTATACTGTAATATTAAAAGAGTTCACCACTCTTCCTTTTTTCTGCCTGTATTTCCCCACAACAAATATATTATCAGTTACCAGGCAGATGAGAAAAGGCTCTCTCGTTTTTTTTTATCCCCTGTGCAGGTCCCTACACACTACAAATAAGCCATGTGATGCAGCAAGGAAACTCCGCTGTCTGCTGGAAGCCAACATCTGGAAGGAATAAGACGTTGCTAACAGGAGCCTAACTTTTCATATTATGTGAATATGGCTGTTACTTTAAACCTTTAGAGCAAGCCATTCCTGGAGGACATAGAGCCTGTATTTCATTCAGACATACATAATTCCACAAAGTGAGTGAATGTGGTGACAAAAAAAAGTGAGTGTGGTGACACCAGGCGCTGCAGAAAATGGGGTTCCAGAGGAAATAGCAGATGGTATCAGTCAAGTTCATGTGCACTTTCTCCCCTCGCAAGCCCTACCCCCCTCCCTACCCTGTCTTTTCTCTTCACTTCCTGCCATTCTTTTGGCCCCCGGGCCACTGCACAAACGGCTATCGGCTAGGTATGCGACCATTCATTGTGCACCGCAGGGGGTCTCTCGCTTCAAACCCTGGCCTCTCTAAAAGGAGGTTGTGAAGTCCCATGGAGTCCCCTGAGCCATGAGCCAAGCAGACAGGCATGACCCGACCAGGGCACACATCAAAAGGGCTGCGCTCACACCCCTCTGCCCGGCCCACACCATGCCTGCCTTTCCAGATACCGCCTGCATTATGGTGGCACATTAGGGGTCACCATGCACTCTTAGTAAAATGCTGGATGTTGGACGTGCGCTTTCTGTGTGCACTAAGAAGGGCTAAAGAGGAACAAAAAAGTTATCTGATAGAGAGTTGGAAAACCCACTAGCAGGGAATGCCATCAGGTGAATAGAAGAGAGAGAGAGAGAGAGAGAGAGAGAGAGAGAGAGAGAGAGAGAGAGAGAGAGAGAGAGAGAGAGAGAGAGAGAGAGAGAAGGAGAAGCACTCTCATTTAGCCCTTTCCTGGTTTGCATGGCTTCTCAAGTGGTCAATGAAAGCCCATTACCTACTTGTGGGAGGGCTTAATTGAGACTAGCCCTGCAGGTGGACAATGGCAAACAGAAACCTGAGTCAATAGTAGCATGACTGAAGCACTTCACTGTGGCATTAATGGTGGCGTAAATGACAATAAACTACTTTGTCATACAAGGACGTACTACAAAGACAGAGGCATATATGTACGATTTGTTAGGGGAGCCAAACAAGCTTGAGGGCTAACGTTCATATCATTAACCTTTTTACTGTGGCTGTGCAGTATGTACCAAATCCCAATTTGTCTCTCTTTACTACTGGTTAAAAGGGGCATGAAATGGATGAATGGATGTGGGTTTTTTCTGCATTCACTTTGCAGCTGTCAAGAATGTCTTATGTGCAAAATGGGTGAATCCAGTTAAATTTTTATTTTATTCAACACGGCTTTACAGAAACTCAGACGTAGATATCGATGTATAATGAACAAACCATGAGCAGATATCGGCAAGGATAAATATTTAAGAAACAATCTAGCAGCTCATTTTGAGTGCTTTTAATTATACCTTTGTTCAACTGAATTCAGAATGGCAAATGCGTTTCTGTTATGTGCAGTGAGGCATATACGGGTCAAATATCTTTAACCATTGTTGTCAAGTTTCCAGCCCTTTTAAAAAACCCATAATGGATAATGGATAATAGACACACATTGCCTACATATGAACATTTATTACACACAAACCTGCAAACTTGGCAGAAATTTCCTCAATTTATGACCAGTCCTGTCCAGCGTTTCTCATCAAGTGAACACAGTAGGCTTGAGGGCAGAGTGATTCTCACCCCAATGGGCAGCTATTAGTACCTGTTGCAGTTCTCATATGTAACCACTAGGAACAATGACTCATTGAGTGATATAAAAAAAAAGGTTTTGAGACTAGTTTTGTAACACACCAACAGATTGCAGCACAAGGCTGCATGCACAGTCACAGGCAGCACCAAACTTTATAAGGCAGGGTGCCAAAAGACATGGTCCTGTGTACATCAGGAGCTGTGCATCTGGTGCTATTCTGACTATGTGCGTTACCATGTCTGCTATTCTAACCACGTGCACACTTTCAACAAGCTTTCTGCACACGAGTTAATCGCTGGAAAGAACACGCTCTCACTTCCGCACCCACCCTACTCGCCAGATCGGCTTCTGCGGACTTCGCCCTATTACCATAGTTTTGACACCATTGTGGAGATTGAAAAACTTTGAAAAGAAGACTTCCAGGACATATTCCAGAAGGGGTTGGAACGCTGGGATCACTGAATTACTGTGCAAAAAGACTATTTTAAAAGTAATGGTGTTTAAAAGTAGATCAATAAAGTACTTTCTTGTAAACATAGCTAGTCTTGAAACTTTGTGATACCACCTCATACACGGTTCAGTAAGCACACTTCTCCACGAGTACTCAACTTCTTGAGAACATAAGTGTATGTCTGTCAAATAGTGACTTTAAAAAATATGATTAGTACTACAATAAGATTTAAAATGTACGGAACTTATGAAGATTAACATTTGTTGAATGGCTGATGTCTCTGAAGCTGCTCTGCGCAAGCTTTCCCAATGGAACCGTCACTAGTATTTATGTACATAGACCATGTGCAAATATTTCTAGCACTCGTTTAAAAGCAACGTTCACATACTGTGCATTAGCAAACATGGATTATAATTTGTAAAGATTTGCGGTGGTTGTAAAAAAGAGGGCTCTCTTATTTAATTCACATAGCTTAACGTTTCAAGTGAAGGTATTTCACACTCTATATAAGCTGGTGTACGTGTGTGATTGCCGCCACTTGCATTCGCATAATTGCTCTGGCTTCTCGTATATGAAATTGTGTTATCATGCTGTGGCACTCATATTACAGGTTATTTAGATCAAATTGGATAGAACTGCTTAAACAATGACTTTGCCTACTGGGAATGAAGTCATTATCCTGGTCGTATGTGGCTCTTTTTCCCTTTTTCCCCCCATTCGTGTCGGGGATAAGTACGAGTGCAGCAGTCGTATCAGCCAGGCCTGTGCCCGCACACCACAGGCATGAAAACAGTGAAACCACAAGCACTGTGCGTAAACACAGACTGCTATAGAGGCACTACACTACACTACACTACACTACACACACCCTCGCACTACACTACACATTCCCTCAATCCCCATGGGAAAGAACACTGAGCTTGGATGGAGCGATGGATTCTGGCCATAAAATAATGTGTTAGCCAAAATATATTAGAGCAGCATTTATGTGTTGATCATTATTTTTTTGGTTATCTGCACATTGCAGATACAGTGCCACATTGGTGATAAAAAAAAGTGTCCACATAATGAGAGCAAAGACAGCTGGGAGGATTGGAGATCTGCTGAATTTGTAGAATTGCCACTTGCGTTCTACTTTAGGTAAACTGAGTTTAGTTTAATGATTACCCGAAACAAGATCTCAGAGGCGCACAGGTCCCAAAGGCGCATGGCTGAAATAAAGACGACTTCAATGCATCAAGGCAGTTATTTACAGAGCACAATTAGTGAAAACTAATCAGTGTACAGTTTGTACTGTACAGATTTTTTTTCTTCGTTTAGCTGCTTTTTTGTGCTCTTTTGTCTCAGCAAAAGTTCCCCTCCTCATATCCCAGCCCCCTGCTCCTGCTTCTCTCCTTCGACTGGCCCCTACTTTAAAGTCTTGCCCCTCTTCCTCGCCTCTTGCTCTCTCATCTTATCTTCCTCCTCTCGAATCTCACCTCCCCTTTTTTTCTAAACTCTCAAGCTCCTTTTTTTTTCTTGGAAGTGTCCTTCTTTTCTCAATCTGAACATTTCTTCCATTTATATAGTCTGGAATTTGAAAAATCTCCCAAAAGCAAACCTAATCTTACACATGCACAGTTGTGGCTACTCCTAATTCTACAATACAATACACAAATGATGAATGTAAGAAGTCTATAAAGCCCTGTTCATATTGTAACCAATATAAATTATTTCAGATGTTAACCACTGTTAATACAATACAACAACCAACAAAAACAAAAACTTTGCTTAAAATACAGCACTTAGTCAACAAATGTAATATATTGTTCATTCCACTTTTTTTTTCGATAGGATTCACACATGGACTGGGGCATTTAAATATGTTAAGCTTTTTCTCCTGAAGCCGTTTGTTTGTAACTTGGATTTGTGTTTTGAATGTTAGTCTTTCTTTCTTTCGGCTTCTCCTATTAGGGGTCGCCACAGCGGATCATCCGCATGCTTGATTTGGCACATGTTTTTACGCCGGATGCCCTTCCTAATACAACCCTCCCCATTTATCCAGGCTTGGGACCGGCACTAAGAGTGGCTGGGGTTGGTTCCCTGACCGGGGATCAAACCTGGGCCGCAGTGGTGAGAGCGCCGCATCCTAAACACTAGATGTCAGGGATCCACCAGCCACACCCTCGCCGAACCCTCCAATCACTCCAAGCAGCTCACCAACTTACTAATCATCCACACCTGGTCCAAATCAGTCACCACACTATAAAGACCCCGTTTATCCACATGCTCATCGTCCGTTCTACAGCTTAGGCTATTGAACATTCCGGACTACCCAAGCTACTCCATTTGGTTTTCACTTAGCGTGCAAGATTCTGTGTGTATTGTTTGTGCTCACTCTGCCACAGTTTCCTCCAGGTTTAGTTTACCCGTGTATGGTGCTGATTTCTCGTGCTTTCTGCATTGCCCTTTTGTTTTGCATTAAAAGGCCATCGTTGAATTCACTTTGGTTCCCGTACGTTCTTTGCGCCTGACACTAGACCACTGGGGGCCTGTGTTTTGCATGTTAGTGCGCTGTAGAATTAACAATTTATTTAGCTGTTTAACAAACGTTTGTGGATATCTGATACATATCTACAGTTAAACTTCCACTTTTCTTGGAGGATGTTCCACAAGATTTTGGCGTGTGCTTGTTGTGGTCGTTCATCCACAAGAGTGTTATTAAAGCCATGTGAAGCCAGCTGGCTATATAGATCATCCATCATACATTCATTCAAAATAAATTTTTAAGTAGAGCTCCAGTCCTGGCTGAAAAGAAGAGGCATCTCAATAGGTTTCAGGTCAGGACTTTGACTAGGCCACTCCAAAGTCTTCTTTTTGTTTTTCTTCAGCCATTCAGAGGTCGACTTTCTAGAGTGTTTTGGATCATTGCCCTGCTGCAGAACCCAAGTTCGCTTCTGCTTGAGGTCACAAAAAGATAGCCAGGATATTTTGGTGAAAAGCAGAATTCATGGTTTCTTCCTGAAGCAGCAAAACAGCCCCAGACCATCACACTACCACCAACATATTTTACTGTTGGTATGATGTTCTTTTTCTGAAATGCGGTGTTACTTTTACTCCTGACGTAATGGGACACACACCTTCCAAAAAGTTAAACTTTTGTCTCATCAGTCCACATAGTATTTTCCCAAAAGTCTTGGGGATCATCAAGATGTTTTCTAGCAAAACTGAGACAAGCCTTTATGTTCTTTTTGCTCAGCAGCAGTTTTCATCTTGGAACTCTGCATGCAGACCATTTTTGCCCAATCTCTGTCGTCCCAATCTTATGGTGAAGTCATCAACACTGACCTTAACTGGTGCAAGTGAGGCCTGCAGTTCTTTGGATGTTGTTGTAGGGGCGCTGTGCTCTTGGGGAAATTCTGGTCGGCCGGGAAGGTTCTTCTGGGAAGGTTCTCCACTGTTCCATGTTTTTGCCATTTGTGAATAATGGCTCTCACTGTGGTTCGCCGGAGTCCCAAAGCTTTAGAAATGACTTTATAACCTTTTCCAGACTAATAGATCTTAATTAATTTCTTTCTTGCAGGCAGGTCCTATTTAAGAGTTTTCTTGATTGTGAACAGGTGTGGCAGTAATCAGGCCTGGGTGTGGCGAGAGAAATTAAACTTAGGTGTGATAAACCACAGTTTTAACAGGGGGTTAAACAGGGGGTGCAACACTTTTTCAAACAGGGCCAAATCATATTTCCGGTACAAAGTGAGTAGACACAGTGACACTGCGCTAACTCTAGTTTATTTTTTATACCCCTGGCATTGTCGTGCATGTTTTTTTTTCTTTTAAACGTGCTATAAGTGCGAGGTGGAGACTAAACAAACTTGCGGTCCGGCACTTAATATGTTCGGACTTTATTTATGTTCCGCATGTAAAAAGGTTTGCATTCAGTAATGCATTTGTGTGTACTGAACTGAAAGCGATGTACCGAAAAATGTCTGTACAAATAAGTTTACCATTACACCACATATATATATTTATTATATAGTGCAACCTCAATACTCGTGAGAGTTATGTTCTATGACCCCTCGTGAGTAACAAAAAATCGCGAGGTTTTGACCTTTTTCAAAGAAGTACATGTACTGTATTAAAAACTTAACAAAAATTGTTTTTCAAACATTTTTATGTAATTTTTTAGTACAAACTCTGTTTGGAAATGTTACTCTGAATACGAGCCACTCTAAATGAAAGTCGCAAACTATTGAGGTTACGAGTGTCAAGGTCACGAGTATCGAGGTTCCACTGTATATGGTCTGGAACATTCAGGTTTATGTTACCACTACCTCAATGAGGAGAGACAGTTCTTATACAAGCAATTGTTGCTGACTATCCATCTGGGAAGGGTTATAAGACCATTTCCAAACAATTTAAAGTCCACCATTGTACAGTAAGGAACATGTATTACAAACAGGTAACTCAGGGAAAGAGAATGCCATTACTAAAGCAAGAAACCCAATGAACACAATTCAACAAGTCTCCTTTTACTGCTGCCACTGCTGCACCACCCGCATACATCTTGTCTAGCAGAGGTATCATTATTAACCTTATAAAAACGACCCCAGGTTTTCTGTGCATTTGTTCCACGCATTACGATTTTGGCTGAACTTTCTTGTCCAGCTTTTCTTGAAAAGTCCATCTTGTAAATGTTCTTGTAAGTAAATCTATGACGAAATAAATTTTTATCCTCTGTCAGTCATTATGGAATGAAAAATCAGCTATTAAATCTACACAAATATATTTGAGTTTGTGCAGTTTGCTATAGATGTGGTTTGCGAGCTTTGAGTAGTGCGCTGTCTGACCATCTAATCCAGGGGTGTCAAACTCAACTGCACAGGGGGCCAAAACTCAAAGTACAATTTAGTCCACGGGCCGAACAGGATAAACATTTATTGAACACACTAAAACTACCGTAATTTTCGGACTATTAAGCGCACCCAAATATAAGCCGCACCCACTGAATTTGACAAAGATTTTTATTTTATACATAAATAAGCCGCACCTGTCTATAAGCCGCAGGTGTCTACACTGAAACTAATGAACTTTACACACGCTTTAATAAAGACAGTGTCTGCTACATGGCTTGTATCTAAACAGTAGCCTACCAAGAAAGTCATTGTTCACGGTCTTCCTCCTTCCTTTCACAACTATTTCTCTCGGGAGTTTATCTTTTGGCATCGTCGTGTGTTTAAAAATCACCATCGGTGAAGCTTTTCTCCCGATGCCGTGCAGCTCAGAACACAGGTGAAGTGTGGTGCCTGGTTTTCATGCCTGGTTGTTTTCAGCATGACGAATGATTCACATTTCCTGTTGACAGTTCGAGTGAGCGGCAGGTTAAACGTCAGAGGAACATCATCCATATTTATGATGTGGTGCGGCCCGATTCAGTGGAAGCGCATCTGATTTATTATAAAGAGTTTCATTGGTTCACTTGAACCCGTTCGGCAATTTAATTGGTCTAATGTTATAGGGTTCAGTTTTTTGTCTTGAAGCTTGGGAAACCGGGAAAAATCCATAAATTTGATCTGGTGAAAAACGTCTGCTAAAATGTCAGATTCTTAACTCTTCTCCTTTCTGTATCTTTTGCTCTGCATTCAGGTTTTTCAGCTTCTTCTGATGTTTTGTCTCGCAGTGCCATCTTAGATTCAATTCCTTAATTACAGCTCCACAAATGAGACTCTTTGCCTTTGAGAGGGGCTAGCTTCATAATAACTGTACAATAGGGTTGTATGCATCAACAGAAGCTTGACTTGATTGACGCTGGAATGTTCCCAGGCTGAAGCACTGCATTATGGGATCTGTAGTTTGTGTGTTATTAGCGCTTCATATCGCCGGGTCATTAATAACAATAATAATAGATCTATATAAAATTATCTTGCGGGCCGGATATAATTGTACGAATCAATGGACGTGAAAATACAGACCCTACTGTACACCTGCTAGATGTCCTTGGAGTCAGTAACTTGCAATCTGATTGATTAAACCAATAGTTTAACAACATGGATTTTATGCTACAAAAGCCTATAGTGCTGATCTTCAAAGCAGAAAGATAATATTGACTTTGGCAACACATGATGTGATAACTGAAATCTGATTGGATAGAAAGTTTAACCTAAACTTACCCTCAGATGCACTGCTCCTAGAGAAAAGCAATGAAATGAAGAGAATCGACAATTTTGAATAATTGAATACATATTCATGGACAAAGATATATAAAAACGAGCGTCAGTGATTGTGATAAAGATTATTAGGCCTTGCTGGCCCTGGCGCCCCACCACTGGTGTTTTTGTCATTGTTCCCAATCCAGTTAATCGACTGAATAGATTCACAGGAACAACTACACAATTTTATTCACAGAGGTGTTCACCATGTGAGCTTTTTTTGTGATCTAATTGTGGCATGAATTCGTAGATAGTCCAAAGTAGAAGGAAATAGTATTTACTAATTATTATAGCTACAGAAGTGCCTGATCCTAACGAATGATGTCTGTGCAATGAAAGGTCGAACGCTTGCTGTCAAAGAGAAGTTCATCGGGGATGTGTGACACTGCTGTGTGCAGCGAGCCGATGGCATCCGAAAGGCAATTAGCATGGAGAGACTAGATTCCGGAACTATCCGGGCTAAAAAAATAAAAAGCTGTGTCCTCTAATGAGGCGTGACCAGACTCATGAGTTACCATAGAAACACTCACCAAGCTTCTGCAATGGCATCAAATCTCTGTAACATAATTTCCCTGTTATTTCTACACAGTCAAAGCATAAGGGCATCATTTTTTTCTGCAAGATCAAATGACTATGAATTTATAACGTTTCATTCGAATAGTTCTAATTGTTTCATTGTATAACTATTGAGACAGCAGTGATGGATAGATGAGTTTACATGTAAATGAGGTTATATGTTTATATGTAAAACATTTTTTTACTTCAGAATTTGAATGAACATATGTTCTGTAGAACATGGCTGATTATTGTTTATCTATGTCAACCTCAAAATTATTATCTCCCTTTAAAACAATGGTTTCATTTATTTTAGAAACCATTAAACAAAGATTTGCTAAAGAAATTCTGAAGGGGTTGTGGGTTCTATCAATAGCATGCCTGTTATTTTTATTCACTCATAATTTTGCCAGTGGCACTTTTACAATATTGCTTTTGATTAGTGTGTGTAAATTGGGTGCAAGTCGTCTGCAAAGTTCAGGTAATGCATATAGTACAGAAGCAATAAAAAAATATTATGAAGCACAATCAAGGTGATAATCAAATTTTCTTGTACAATGGCTATTTAAACCTGTATAAAATCAGTCGGCAGGAAAATTCAGCATATAATATAAGAAATATAAAGGAGATTGAAATGTTTTCTATGGTGGAGCATTTCAAGTGGCCTCAGTTCACCTGCCTAAAGATTTTAAAATATTTCTTAAAAAATGTACTACTATCGAAACTATTTAATGATTAAAATAAATATATTGTTATATAATAATAATAATAATAATAATAATAATAATAATAATAATAATAATAATAATAATAATAATAATGATAAAAATGTGTTATTATGAAAATTATTGTTATTATTATAATTATTATTATTATTATTATTATGCATTATCTGAGGCAACTTGATGTTCAAGTTGCCTCATTATTATTAATAATAATAATACTATGTATAATAGCAATAATAATTGTTAGTTGTCATATACCTATGTACTAAGTATAATAGAAAATTATTCTTTTTAAATACTAATTTTATTGTTTGATAAAAGGTCTAAATATACAGACTGGGAACACCCTACAATCGCTGCAGCTTTAGAGATGCTCTGACCAGTCATTTAGCCATTACAATTTGGCTCGTCAAATTCTTATGCTTGCCCATTTTACCAGCTTCTAACACACCGACTTGTTCACTTGCTGCCTAATATATCCGACCCAATAACAGGTGCCATGATGGAGATAGATAATCAGTGTTATTCACATTATCAGTCACACTCACAGGCTACTTCAATTGGTAACCTGCATTAGATATGACCAATCATGTAGCAGCAGCACAATGCATAAAATAATGCAAACTGAGAGATTCGATTAATGATCATATCAAAAAATATTTGCCATTGTTTTTGGTAAAAGTTGGATTTTCACAAACAGTAAAATAATGTTAAACTAAAGATTTATTGAGCAGTAATACAAAAGTAATACAAAAGATGCTGTTGGTAAGAAAGATCAGAAAAATATGGCTAGTTTAAGAGTTTTAGCTGGAAAACTCAAGCAGCCACTCTTTACGACCATTGTGAGCTGAAAAGCAGCTCAAAAAGCATAAATCTGAGGCCGATAGCATATACATTCCCACTCCTGCCAACCAGGCGACACTGGATGGTAGAAAATGTAACCAACATTGCCTAGTTTATTTTTAACTAAAATACTTTTAGCCAACATGACTTTTTATCTTCTGAATGTTGCATTGAATAATAGGAACATCTGTGCACTTGTTTAAAGTGGCCTTAAAGTGTATGCATGCATGTAAGTGTATGTACAAGGTAAAGGTAACCTTCTGCAAGGCCTTTTAAAGGTTACACAGGTTCATTTTTTAACATTATTTGGTCAATTTACTATAGGTAACATTTACTGAATTAGAAGAGGAAAACAAAATGGCGATCTACAGGTTGCACTTCCTGGACAGTGTATTCTGTCTGATCACTGCACTGGTTTTGTCCATTGGTGGCACATTCCTTCCTTTTGGCCAGTCTTGTGTTTATTTCCAAGGAGAAGTCTTTTTTTCCCCAGGTCTCTCTTGGCCTCGGTGAGAAGGGTTTTGGCTGAGATTCATGCAGCACAAAAGGGCCGGGCATTCCAGCTGTCTGCTACTAATCCCCTGTGTCAGCTCTCGTTAATGTTGCAGTGTGAAATCTGAAGGCACATAGTGGAATAGAATATAAAAAATAAATAAATAAATAAAAGTAATCAGAATTCATGTGGAAATTCAATCTGTGTGTTGGTGGCATTACTTAGGCATTACTGCCATCTTAGATGTAAGCGATCCCAGCCAAGCCAGCATGAGGGTGAGAAGCAGAAAAAATGGACATACTAATAAATAAAATCCTCACACCTAACAAAACAAAAAAAAAAGTTAATTCAACCCTTTTTCTCTGTTCTTGTTCAGTAGGATAATACACAATATTTGAATGATGCACTTTTACATATTTTCCCTGCGCTTCAAAGCCTTTCAGTTCACCCACTGTGTCACCTTCACAACCACACACAAATCCTTTCTTCTTATGACCCAACTATAACATAGCCCCTACCAAGATATTTGCAAATGAGGTACCCAGGAAGCACCTGCTGCCTTTTCTTGTGTTCGATCTCCCACTGCATGACTTACAATCATATGTGAAGACCAGCTTGTTGTGCTGCTGACTTGACATTTCGGGGACACTGTTTGCAGCGCTTTAATACGAAGCCCATGTAGGGAACTGGATGAAGGTAAAACCTGCTGGAAGGGTAGTGTGTGAGGGGGGGAGGTGGCCGAGAGCACCACTGAGACCCAGAGCCACTAATGAGACATCGACAGAATGCATGGTTTGCAGTGCTGTGCTCCATGAGAGCTGCAGCACCTCTGCCTGCTTCCTGATGGTGTGTCAGTTGGTCAAAGATGAGCTGTTTGTCTAGGCCACTGGGCTGGGCCTCATTATCACATCAGTGTCATCTTACTTCGTTTTCATGCAGCAGGCAGATCACACCCCTGTGAGATTAAAACCAGCCACACATAACCACACACACACACACACATATATGCACAACAAATTCACACAGAGGTCGGGTCAAAGTGTACAGGGCTGGGTGTGATTGTGTTCCTTGGTGTGGCTTCATTTGTTTCCTCTGTGGATGGTACAGATTTACGCATCAAGCTGGCTCACTAGGACACGGGGACAAAATATTTTTGAATTCACTTCTCAAAAGCGCTTTGATCAAGCAATAACATTGACATTCCCAAATTTGAAAATTGTTCACTGATTTTACGTGAATATTGGAAAACACGATTAAAAACAACCTTTTACAAAGGCAAGCCTGGCTTTTTTAGGTAGATGCAAGAGCTCTGATATGCATTCACAGCAGGTAAGTGTACACAGACAAATGATATCTGCTGGAGCGAGAATTCCCAAGATCTGGAGGGAGGGAGGGAGGGAGGGAGGGAGGAAGAGAGGGAGGAAGAGAGGGAGGATGGGAAGGAGGGGCGTTGATGGTTGGTCTATCCATGAGTGAGATGGTGCATTGCTTTATCATGTTTCTTACTGGCTCCGTGTCTTTGTGTGGATTGTTAAGAGGTAGTCTAGAATGCCAAACCATGTTCTCAACAACCAGCTATCTAACTTTCTCATCTGCACCCTAAATGCAAGCGCTATTGCTACCTGTGCTGAAACAAAAAAAAAAGTGTGTGTGAGGGGGGGGTTGGTGCATTGAGACAAAGCTGGGAGCGGAGCAGCAGAACACAGTGTCTGTTGTGTATGAGTGCAGGCTTGGCACAAACACTAGCTTTTCTGTAAAACTATCCGACTGCTCCCAACCCACTGCCTGGGCCCTCAATACTGCCTTTGTCCTTTCACATCACCAACGACATTGAGAAGCCAAATCTAGCAACACCTGGCCCCTTGCTGCCTTTTCCCCCATTACATGCAGTGCAGTGAGCAGCACCACTGAGCTGCGAGTTCATACTGGAGCACAAGTGTGAAGACACTCTGCTCAGTCTGTGTAGCGCACATACTCTATCTGTATTTTTTTTATTTGAGGTTCCAGCTCTACAAAGAACGCCATTGAGTTTGTATTAATTGAGGAAATGGTCTTACAGCAAACAGAGCTTCCTACAAAGAGTCTCGTCATTCATACCCACGGCACTACAGATAATAAGCGGATCAGCGTCTGATGCAGGACAGGCTTTTTATTCATAAACCATTGTGAATGACTCATAATGTGTTTGCAAAAGAAAGAAGAGTACAAATCTGGAGTAAACAATAAAAAAAAATAAATGACCAGAGACAAAGACATGTTAAATAAAGTTAATGTTGCCTATAGTCATTTTAATATATTAGACCTTGTTATTTCTTTAGGTCATAAACAATAAAGCTAATCAAGGGTGTATTCTTTCCTGTATACTGCAGCACCCATGTATTTCTGACACATACCAAATTCACACACACACTTTAACTCAGAAAGGCTGGAAAAATCAGGTGTGTTGGGAACAGGACAGGGGGCACTCCAGGACAACATTTTACACATCAGTCACCTGACCATGAGAGCAAATCAGAAATGGACAAATTATTATTACATTTTATTTTGATTTAAATAGCCAAAAGGAAATTGCTACAAGGCAGCTTAACAGTAATCTGGAGAGAAATGTACGATTACCCTCCAATAAGAAACCCTCCTAAGATAGCATTTCAAGGTTTCATAAAGGAAACCTGTTGTTTTCAATCTTTAAAATATCACCAAACTATACAAATAAAACCATTCACATCCTAGTGTATCCATGTGATGCCACACCATTGCCAAAATCGCCTCTTTATGCTGCTACCATCTTGGGATTATGTAATTCAACACAACCATTTAAGCAATTAAGTTGCATTTCTGTTTGAATCCAATATTGCAGAAAAAGCTATCTTTATATTGCATCAGCAGGAAATGTATTGTCATATGCACTGGGAATGAAATGGTAACCATGCCCTAGAAATAAATCCATAGAAATGACTGGCCATTTAACTGACCTTTTCCCAAAGAACCGTATTGATAAGAACTGGAACTAACTTGAAAGGGACTTTTATCCAAACATATTTATATGCAGTATCTTTGCTTTGCCTAAGCTACTTTCATAAATAGCTCTTCTCCAGACAGTTTATAAAACATCAGGCTAAAGATTGCTTTCTACAAACTAATGATAAGTAGGGACAAAGGAACAGGGAGGGGATTCAAGTGGGGTTTTTTTCACTTTGCAAGCCAATCCATTAAACAAGCAAGGGAAGAAAGATAAAAGGAAACAGAAGCTTTGTAAGAGTCTGTCTACAGAAAAAGCCTGCTACAGGAGGTGGGCCTTTATCAGGTGCACCGCCAGAGACCGAGCCAATCTTGAGGTTAGCGAGAAAGGGCACAATCCGCCTGAATAGGGCCAGGAGTCTCTCTGTTTACACTTCAGTATATATAGTGCTTTTCCACCTAGACTAATTGAATGTCCTGCACAGACTACTGCAAAGTGTTCTTTAAAAACTAGAACACTGATAATCATTCAACGGACTGGTGACACCTTACAGTCTATGAATGCACGCCATTATTTCCAGAATGACCTTTTGATTAAAATCTAAAACACTGAGTAGTATAGATATGTAGAGCATTTTATTTAACTTGTACAACATTTTTTAGAAATATTGTTTCTTTTGACAGAATGCATATTGCGGGAGAAGGTTTTGAAGCCGTGCACCCACGTTGTTGTTTCATGGCAACAAACGAGCGTGGAAAAAAACTGGAACCTGGTCGAAAATGTTAAAAACCTGTTGCCATGTTGCCTGTTCTAGTCCCAGAGGGAGAGTTTTTCCACCAGTGTTCTTTTTCAGCATTTTATAATTCCACATTTTTTATTATTGTAATGGCAAAATCAGTTGTGCATGCTTTTAGCTGGCCACATGCAGAAAAGTGACCTTTTGGCATTGTAAAAAATTACATTATGACGTGTTTTTGTCCCACTCTATGTTCATTCATGAAGGGACTCTGACTAGAAGACCATAAGACTGAAGAAACAAAATGACGTTTTATTTGGGATAAAATTGTACCTGGTACATATAAGCTGAATTTTGCTATAGGAGGGTAATTTTATAATTCCACTATTCATTGTCACTCACAATTCGCTCCTTTCGAGGAAGTTCCACTTCCTTTTTTCCATCTGTTTTCCTACTTGTGTCATCCCTGGCAGTTTGTCAGATCGGGCTCGTTCAATCCAAATCTACATCTGAATTTCAGTGAAGTTACTTTTAGACAATTGCAAACAGACAAAAACACCATCAGAATTGAAACCTATTTGAATTGAACGGCAGCCATGAAGAAAGACCCTACATGTTAATTTTCAATGAAGTGCTCATTTTATGGCAGTTATGGCATTTATTTTTGTGAGTCATTTTAGATCCAAGATGCAGAATAATCACCCAACCTTTTCAGCTGGACGCAACTGAGCTGATGGTGTTACTATAGATATTCTATTAGAAACTGTTAAGGCCAGAAGCTCAGACAAATCCTGTCATCATGGGTGGCTTTATATTAGTGCAGCTCTTTGGTATCAGAACTAGACCTTCTGCAGATGGTGAGATCCAGAGCTGAAATCTGGTTAGGTGAAGTCCGCATTTAACCCTCATCCCGTCTGCGATGGAGAGACAAGCCCAGCCCCCTCTGCACAACACGATCCTTATCAATCACGCCGCCGCTGTACACTGCTGCCATTGTCATGCACGCGGAGTTGCACCGCGGCGAGATGGAGTGCGTTTTTACCTCCTCCATTCGCCGTTCCTGCTCTGTGCTCTGTGAGTCTATGCTCTGTGCAATAGCCATCCCTTTGTGTGGCAGTTCTGATGGAATTTGAAAATAAGCAGATTTGTGATGGATATTAACAGTAGCTGTGGAACAATGGCGGTCCGTGCCGCAAGGGTCAAAACAAATGTGGCTTTTTTTGTGAACAGGGTGCTATGTGCTGCAGCGGGGGGGTGCTGGGGGGAGCGGGAGGGGGGTAGATTCATTCAGAAAGGAAACGACAATATCTGCACTGTCCCTGGCAGCAACAGCAGATCTGAGCCAGGCGCCACCACGACTCTGCATTGACAGACAGCATTAAGGCTCAGTGGAATTACAGTCACAGGGGCAGCAGGTATCCCGAACAAACAATGGCTGGTTTAACAGCCAAGATACACTAGCATTTGAATGCATTTTTATTATTATTTTTATTATTATCTATTTGACTGAAAATATATTTGTTATTTATGAACAATTGTAACACAAGCTGCTACATTTATAAATCGTATAAATATATAGCCAACAATTGTAAAAGACGCCACTAGGTTATAACACTATTATAGTTTATAAATACAAAGTTGTGTTAAAAATGTAGATAAATAATTATTCCATCAACTCAAACCATTTACATAGGTAACCATATGATAAGTAACAATAGGATTTTTATTATAACCTTTACTTTTATACAGTTTTATCAGGGTGCAGTTTTATCCAATCAGGTGGGAGCAGTGCAGTGCATATAATAATGCAGAAACAGGTCATTAGCATTAGTTAAAAACAGCCAGAATATGGAAAATGTGCTATTTCACTTTGTTGTTGGTTCCAGGCAGCTGTTTAATTCATTCAGAAACTGCTAGTTTTTACACACCACAGTCTCAGGTGTTACATCCAATGAGTGGGATATTTAGCTAAACTGACCACTGAAAGTAGTCTAACTATGAACGATGAAATGCAAGAATTTCCACTATAGGAAACTTTAGTATAGGAAACTTTAGCTGTTCTTGACTGACATTAGTGAAACTTCTTATAGTCTTCTTCCCCTGTAGCCCACACTCCTTGAACAACGTGTGTTATGAGACACATTTCTGTTCATGACGGGTGTAAAGAGTGATTTTATAAGTAACTGGAGCTTTCAAATAAACTTACGCCAGTTTGACCATTTTCCTCTGATTTCTCTCATCAAGAAACTTTTCACGTGCAGAACTACAGACCTGTTTTTTGTGTGTGTTGTTTTTCATCCCATTTTCATCTCAAACTCTAGAAACTGTTGTAAGACACTGAAAATTTCTAAAACACTCATTTCTATAACAACCAAAGCCATGCCATGGCGAGTACAACGTGGTACAACGTGGTTAAGGAATGGACTCTTCCTTCAGACCTCCATAGTGTCCACATACTGTATTTAAAGCTAAATATAAAATTCATTGCATGTGTTGTAATTTGTTTATATATTAACTTACAGTTCATGGAAATGAGCATGTCAATTCTGGAACTCTATATGAAAAAGTTATAAAATACAGGTGTTATATATATTTTATCAATGGGGAACATTTGACCATGCAAAAATCTAATGTAAGTCTGCTGAAGTATTTTTTTTTAAATGGGAGCTTAGAAGTATGTGGGGTATTTTGGCTCGGTACTACATCTAATCCCAGTGTGTTAAATAGGTGCAAACTACACTTATGTCTGCCAACACTACTCTGTAAATATTTACAATTAATAAAAATGATATATATTCCAACTAAATTCACATGAAGAAAGTGGCAGCTAAATAAGCTTTGACAGGTTTCTTGAAAAGCAGAAGGAACTGCATTTGTCTGGCTGGTTTGTCGAGGATATGTCCCCCTTTAAAATAAGGGGAACGAATAAGCTTACAATCCTCTTCCTTTGTTTAGCTGTTTGAGGCCTGAGATTGTGAAAAGCCAGTTTGTCTTTCTCACACATAATACCGCAGTGGTACAATGTTTGCCTTGCTCAGCACATTGAACCAAAAACCACACACAATTGTTGGGCTCTTTCATCTTAAAATCGGCCTAAATCCTATTTGTGAACATGTATGTACATCGTGCGCTCCTGGTGAGGAAGCTGTTTAGTGACAGCTGGACATGTTGACTTGTCTCGAGTTCGCGATATTCGAATCTTTGCTCTTCCGCAGGCATGGAATCTGATTATACCTGCTTTTAAATTCAAACCCCAGCAAAACAGTCTATGCGCCAGTATCCATCTGTTGCTTTCGGGTCTCAGTAACGAAGTTAGATTTTACAGGAGGACTTGAAAGCTTGGTAAAGCCTGTGGTAAGGACCATCCCTAGAGGGTTGGGATAGCTCCACTGCTTCTCAGCATCGGTCTTGTGCTTGCTCCAAGCATTGGGTGAAGGGGTTGGTAAGCCAGTTCAACTGCACATAGTGTTTGTGTTTGTGTGTGGCCATTTGGCTGGTGCTGACGGAGACACAGTGACACCTCTCTAAAGCTAAACATAGCAACCTGAGCAGGGCCATGTGTAACGAGAGACAGAAAGGCTTTGTGCTTGCTGGCAAAGCATGCCATATGTTTGAGGGGCCTGAAAACAATCCATTTCAATGAAAAAGTCTTTTTTTCTTAGTTATATAGTTTTTATTGCAGGTCATGCAACTGAGAACAAATATATTGTCAAAGATTCTAAAGATTTTTGTAATGTTTGAAACATGATCAGCCATCCATATTGACTGTAATGTTTTCTAGGCTGGGGAGTGGACCCTGGCATGCAGTCTGAAAAATCAATGAGAGTTATCGGGAGAGAAAAAGATGAGTGCAAGAGATGGATCGGAGGCTAAAGTGCCATCTCCCTTCTGGGGAACCGTTAATTTCCCTTACTTCATGACATAATATTTGGGGTATCAGCTCTCCGTATTGCAATGCTAAAGGGTCCTGTTGCTAGGAGAGCAACAGCACCATTCTCTTCCACTGGCTACAAGGACATGCATGTTTGGCCAATAAAAACGAGCTTGGCTTTAGGAAAGTGCTTTCTTTCCAGATAGCAGAATTTCATGGAATTCAGAGAACACATTTCAGGAAATACAGGAAAGCAGGGAAATACAGATGTCAGTTTGTTTATACATGTGATATGTGATTGACTGTAAAATGGTTGTAATGGAAAAAAAAGGTAGTTTAATTGATATATCTGCACAATCCATTTAAACAAGATGTTTACATTTGGACAGGATGTACACTTAACGTCCACTTTACCTGCAACATCTGTACACCTGTACATTAACACAATGATCAAATCAGCCATGCATGAATGTATAAAATCATGTAGTGCATGTCAAGAGCTTCGGTTAATGAGGAAAAAGTGTCATCTCAGTGACTTTAATTATATATACTTTGGCATAGTTGCTGGTGCCAAAAAGCCTATTTTCAGGAACTGTCCTCAGAAATCTTCTGAGATGTTTATGCACAACAGTGTGTAGAGTTTATACAGATGGTGTGGGGGGAAAACACCCAGTTCTGTTGAGGAAAATGCCTTGCTGATGAGAGAGGTCAAAGGAGAATGGCCAGACTTGTTACATTTGAAAGGAGGGCTATGGACACCCAATGAATCGATCTTTACATCCATGGTGAAAAGTACCCCAAAATACGCAAAATATCTAACCAATGAGACATTAGCAGGCACAGACTCGCAGAAACTAAACATGTAAAGATTGGCAAAACATTATATCGCTTTTTTCCAAACCAAATAGACTTCAAGCCGATTCAAGGTTCCTGCGTTTTTATCCACTCTGCTGTTAAAACATCTTCATTAACATTGGCTATTTGGGTTTACTGTTAGCAGACTAAAAAACATTGAATTTTCACTTCAAAGTAAATCAGCAGCCCTGATTTAGGAATGTATACAAACTGTCGCCACCTGCAAAAAAACAGTCATCTACATAATCAGAATCAAATGCTTGAAACGTTACAGTTAAACCCATGTTTTCTTCGAGTACACTGCCACTCTTGGTTTAAAGGCTCCCTCTTGGGCTGGCAAACTTGCCCTTGACCTCATGCGGTCACTAGCTAGTTGACCCCTGGCCTTGCAGTGTTTGGAGGGTCAGGAAGTACTTTATGTGGCTGAGTAATGTGGGCTGACCCTGCTTTTCTGCTGGCTGATTATACGACCACACACCCATCTCCGTGCCACACTTTCCTCAGTGTGTATGTTTTGTGTGGGTGGGTGAGGATTGGCTGTGACATTGCAGCTAAATGAATGGAATGAGATTTCCCATGTGCATTCTTTTGTTAAGATGTGACATTCTGCCTGATGTCCTATATATGTACTGTTCAAACAGCGGCTGTAAAGACAGACAGTGCAGTTATTTTTATCCCCCAAGTGATAGCAGAAAGTAGAAATCAGGAAAAGTGATAGCATATTATCTCACAGTTCTTCTATCATAATACCAGAAGTGGTAAATACATAGGTAAGTATTGAGTAGAGCAAGAAATTATGCTCAAGTATTATTTTGGGAGGCATTTACTTAGTTTACTTGAGTATTATTACAATGTAAAGACTTTACCTTTTTTATTCTCGAATACATATTCAGGAAAAAAAAATTATTTTTATTTAGACCATCAAATCATGAAGCCCTCATCTACTCTCAACTTGGATGACATACCCCCACCGATCAGGCATAACATTTTGACTAATGACAGGTGAAGTGAATAACATTATCTCTTCATCATGGCACCTGTTAGTGGGTGTGATATAAAGTATTAGGCAGCAAGTGAACATTTTGTCCTCAAAGTTGATGTGTTGGAAGCAGGAAAAATAGGCAAGCGTTTGACAAATTGTGACTTCTAGATGACGGGTTTAGAGCATCTCCAAAGCTGCAGCTCTTGTGGGATGTTCCTGGTCTGCAGTGGACAGAATCAAAAATGGTCCAAGGAAGGAACAAGTCTGGCCCATGTGGTCCGATCCAACAGACGAGCTCCTGTAACTCAGATTGCTAAAGAAGTTAATGCTGTTAATGCTCAATAAGTCAGGACTGTTGTGGCAGCAGAAGGGGGACCAACACAATATTAGGCAGGTGGTCATTATGTTATGACTGATCATTGTATATTAGTATAAAAGACTTTGTTAAGCATTGAGTCATTTCACCTTAGCATCTAATTATTTACATTTAACATCAAGTAGTAGTCCTTGTTGATTGTGTTAATGTAACACATATGAAGTAAACCCCACACTATTCATGTCATATGTGTTACATTAACACAATCAACAAGGACTACTATATTGCAAACCTGCGTCCTGGACTAATTAGAAAAAATGTATTCACCGCATTGCTTCACTTTACATACCCTGCGCAAACTGTATAGTTAATGTCTTTATCCTTATTTATTATTTTCATTATTTTATTTGTATTATAGTCTTATTATTTTATATTTATTATTTTTTACCTTTATCTTTTTTCATTTATTCATAGTTTTTTTATTTTTATAGAACAAAATCCGGATTCTGATTCCTTCCAAAAAATGAATATTCGGATCTGTGCGAGTTCATCACAGATTCTCAGACAATGTAGTTAACGTTATAGTTATGTATTGGTGTTTGAAGATCGATAAGCCATGCGACTGCAGACTTGAAGTCAAGGATGAGAATGCCTTTCCCTCTCTCAGTAAAATGTAAAAACAAAGGCATTACGCATCTAATAAAAAAAAGCGGTATGTCGAAATATTGTAAGTAAGTTAACCGGTCATATTTAACTTTAATGTCGCATGTTTTCTTTACTACTGCTAAATTAGAAGACTTGCATTAATTCCAGTAGCTAACATACAGATTTGTTTGCTTTTGATTAGTCCATAAGCAAACTATGCTGGTAACACAAATGCCACAAACCATGAATGATGGCATTGTTGCATGAAAGTCGAAACCCTACTAGATGCACTATATAGAAAAACGAGGACACCTGACTTGCCTAGTGGGATGTAGTTTTTTATTTATTTATTTATTTTTACCTAAATTGTTATCTCAAAGCTGAAGGCACAGAATGATGACAAACCATTTTGATTCAGTTTGATTAAATGTAAATGGGTTTCATGGGCTAGAGTAGAAGGTCTTGAGTGGCCTGCCATAGAGTTTGGACCTCAACCCTATTGATTATCCTTTGGATGAACGCTGATTGCATCCAATCCTCCTCGACCTACAACAGTACCTGACTTTATTAAAACCCTTGTGTTTGAATGAGCACAAGTCTCCACAAGCACACTCCAAAATCTAGTGGAAGATCTAACTGAAGTGGTCTGGCAAACGGACATTTCTGGTGTCGTTAACATTACAATATACTTGCTTCTAGTGAATGTCGTGTTTTGTCCGAATACAAAGTCCATAAGATGCAATTTCCTGTATAAGTGCCTTCTGCTATACTGTGCTGCTCAGTAAAGGCATGCAGACAGGTTTCAGCCAGGGTCAGCATGGTTTTGAGTAAAGAGCCTGAGGGCACATTAGCTGAGGTGGATTATTAACCAGATTTACACACTGAGAACATGCGGTTCTAATCACTTTTGTATAATATTCACATACAATCTATGTTTACTGTATGAAAATCGTTTACATCCTTTACTACTTATAAGTGCATCTTCGATTTAGCTGCTCACATTGAGGTTTTAAAATAATTAAAGAAAGAACTAAAAAAGAGAAATGGCCGTCTTTATCGAACATTAAAGAAACTACATACATACAAAATATTGTCTTTTTTTGTTCTTCCTGACACTCTGGGTTTATTGCACTTTACTTCTACAATCTACAATCTACAGAGTGAAATGCGTTTGGACGATAGATTTAGGTCTGTGAATGTTTATGGAGAGATGCTCCCTCTACTGGTAAATCAGTAAAGTTTACGCCAACACAAGTGCACGTTCACAGGTGAGTGTAAAATTGATCAACACTAACAGTTAAATATATAGAGAAATAGCCACTTTTTTTTTTCTTGTGTGTGTGTGTGTGTGTGTGTGTGTGTGTGTGTGTGTGTGTGTGTGTGTGTGTGTGTGTGTGTGTGTGTGTGTCCTTGAGGTACCGAATGAAAAAGACTGATGTACTCCTTCAAGCTTTTTGTAACTTCAATGTCCTTCTCTTTTACAAAATGTTTTGTGTTCTTATTGAAAACAATTAAAAACTGGCCACTTTCAAATTGTGAAAGTGGGACGGGAGAAGGACAGCACAGTTGCATAAAATATATGTATTATTACATAGAGTTTTACAGAGTCTTTGCAATAAAAATATCCACATATTCTAATACGCATTATCATTTTCTAATTGGAGTTTGACCCAGTAAAGCTGTGGTGCTATAAAATCGAACTGACCTGCTTTGACCTGCACTGCTCACATCCTTTACCTTATCTGATACTCAGAATGGGCAAAACTCATGATTACAGTGACCCTAATTCAGCCATGACACTAATGGATGGCCCAGTGGCATAAAATCACAGTAAAGTGTTGCAAACTGTTGAAGAGAAATGTCTAGCTTAGTGCCGCACACTAGGGCCATATTTAATGCAGATCCATTATGCTTTCAGAAAAGTGGCTGTGTAAATGTTTTAAATGACATACTACACATCCTAAAAGCAAATGCAAAATCCTACATTTAACATGCAGGGACATCATTTATTGAATTATTATATTATGTAAGAAAATATAAATATTTCAATTGTTCTGAACATTTGTTTAGTTGTAAATGAGTTAATTATGTCACTGAATATATGTGGCATTGTACACTAAGAGGTCAAAGCTTTAAGGCTCAATATTGCCAAGAATTTTCAAATTACAGTAGAATTTATAATTGTCATGATTAAATTGATGCGGTTGGATGCAACCACATGCTGTTTGTTTAAACAATCCGAATCGACCGGAACAAAACCTAGACATGCCAATGATCAATAGCCGAACACGGCAATGCAGCCAAGACACAAATCAGAGTAGTAAAAAAAACAATAGCTAAACAATACAAAGATTCAGAAGAAAGCAGGTTGTGATTGGGGATCTTAGTAGAATGGTTCTGAAGAAGTCCCTCTTGTTGCTTCTGTTATCCTGCATATTTAATTTATTAGATCCTGATTTTAAGGTCATGCCCAGGTTTTTTTTTCCGCTAAGATCTAAGGGTGAATTGCTTTTCACAATCTGTGTCTGTATCTTAAGGAAATCCATTAAGCCTAAAACAAGCATTGGCTGCACAATTTAAAAGGGTTGTTTAGGTGATATACTATTGCAATTATTTTTAGAATTTAGGTGATGCCCTTATCTAGATGAACTTACTTTAGAGCTTTGAAATCTCTGTCAAAAACATGCTAGGTCACTAGGTCAGGCACTTCGAGTATAATCACCAAAAAAAAAAAACCCTGTTGGGAAAGTTAGTGAAGTATAAAAAACCATAGTTAAGTTCTTGGTGATAGGGCAGGTCTATGGTCATTGTTTGAAGACAGCCAATGATTTAGACAAGTTTCATTCTAAATCCCCTCTAAGTGCCAGAACAACAATCCTGGTTTAAATGATGTTCTTCTTACACCCTGAAATGGTGGGTCTGCTCCAGCAATGCAGAGGGCTCAGGGATTGTGGTGCAGAGCCGTGCATGATAAATGCTTTATAGTTGGTGAGTGTTAGTCGATTTTTGGCTTTGTAGGTGAGCATCAGTGTTTTAAATCTAATGTGGGCAGCTACAGGAAGCCGGCAATGAGGTAATGTGGGAATACTTGGGGAGGTTGAAAGCAAGTTCAGCTGCATTTTGGATTAGTTGCAGAGGTCAGATGTTGCCTAAAGTTGCAGAACTTAAGTCTCAGAAAGACAAAGGATTAAACAGGCACCTGAATGTATAGAAATGATCAGAATCTTTCAATAGTCTAGAGAAGAGTTAAGCATGAGTGATGAGAGCCAAGTCAAGTTACTTGGTTGTCAGAGGTGAAAATAAGAGACCGGAGAGCTTTCCAGAGAGATCAAAAACTCTGGACATGGGGATGCATCAGCGATGTACATCAGTTCAATTTTGCTGGTATTACATTTCAGCTGCTGAGATCCATGGTAAATCTGTGATGCATGTCTGTCTGACATGCTGGGATCCACACAGATACATGAGGGTCTGGAGGAGTTTAGGAGAGGATGAGTTGTCATCAGAACAGCATTAATGTGGAAACCCATGTGAATATTTGACATCATGACAGGAGGAGAACCGAATAGGACAGCTCACAAAGCCATTGGAGAGTCTGCATGGAGCAGATGTAGATCTCCTTCATGTCACCCGATATGGAATGGAAAGAGTAAAATGCATTAGGCACTTGGACTGTATCTAGAGCTTCTGTGTGCCCATTTCATTAGATGATTTCATAACAGTAGAAGTGAAAAACTGATATTTTTGTGAAAGACTGCTTTGCTGTGCCTGACAAAAAAAAAAAATAGCTAGAATGCAAGATTCAGGAAGAACATGGTCAATCTTTTATTTGCAAGGTTCTCTTTGTACTGCAGATGCTCACCTTCCTTCCCTGACATATAAATGGTCAAAATAAACCAACAGAACAATGCCCACCTGCTTAGCTGTGATTCAAACCACTCCAATGTGCAGGCAGTAGATGTTGAGGACCACAAAAGGGTGAACAGCCAGGCTATAATTGAGTGGTGGTGGTGTAACCAGGGCAGGCCAGGAACTACTGATGATGGACTACTGATGGGAATGAATGGGGTCTTTTTGTGATATGTGTGGCCCCTACGACCACATAAAGGGGATCTGTGAATCAAGTGAAGGACCCCTCTCCAAAAGATCACCCATCTAGAGCATGAAACAAGATGGGCGAGTGTCTGCAGCCATGAATGCGGCTAAAAAAAAGAAAGTAAATGGCCATGAAATGGCAGTGGATTTTCATGGGTACGAGAATTTGTTGTTTGGAAAAGGCCAATAAAACAAGGCTTTAACACAGTCCATTAGGCTCACAGGACAGATTTCAAAGGCATTTTTCATTGAAATGGTTTGCCAATTCTCTGTTCATGTATCTGTACTCCTGGAAACAGCAAGGCTTGATCCTTTTATTTTGGGAAACATCTTTATGTCTAAGGATGTTTCTACACACTTCTCTTGACTTGGTTGCTGAGCTCATCCATTATGAGCTGGTTCATACTTGTATATCCTCTCAGTGGCCCTTAAAGAAATGGGTATACACTGCAAAGCTGCCTCATTCCATCAGCAAAACACTGTAATGATTTGGACACAAGGCATATTCACTGGCTAAATTGGTACCGTGTGTTAAGTCTCTTCCAATCCTGGTTTCCATGTGAAGAATAATCATGGAACTGCACCGAACAAGGAGATGAGGAGATTAATAAAGGTTTCTGAGCACAGACATTCCAAAACAAGGGCTCTTTGTAAAAAGCATATTTGCAATAGGATTTTCTTTTTATGTTTAAAAGTAATGGTTTGTGTAGATGAAGTATGAGGGCAGAGGACAGTGTATGCTGGAGTCCTATGGCAGAACCCAAGAGGGGAGAAATGCTTGCTTTGGGGGAGTTTCGATTTTGTTCTGTGCTGCACATCTGAGAAAGAAGGTGGATATAATTGCAAGATGTTTCTTTTAAAACAATTTAAAATGTCAGAGACGGTGATCTATGAACAGGCAGACAGGGCAAAGGCAGGTCATGATCAAAGGCAGGCCTAATCCATAAATAAATGACAGATAACGATGTTTAATAGGCAAAAGTGCAAGGAGTTTGTTTATATATATATATATATATATATATATATATATATATATATATATATATATATATATATATATATATATATATATATATATATATATACACACACACACACACACACACACACACACATGTTGAATCAGTTTGTTGTGGTTCTAATTGATACTGGAGTTGCAGTTGATACCAAGGGGACAGACTCGTTTGAATGTAAAGATATAATAGAAAATGTATTATATACATATATATACATATATACATATATATATATATATTTGTGTACATAAAGTTTAAACATTAACTTACAATGGGGGCTACAAACTTGTGTCCATATATTGTAGGTATGCTTTTTTTTTATGTTAACATGTTATAATAACCTCTACTCTTCTGGGAAGATGCTTCACTTGATTTTGGAGAGTGCCTGTGAATATTTGTGGTCTTTCCACAAGGGTATTAGTAAAGTCAAGTACTGAAAACTCAACAGAGTTGTAGACTGATTTATCTTAAGTTTGAAAATCTAGCGTACCAGTGTAGATTTATTTATTGCTAAAGACTCAAAAAAGGCCTTTTGCCGCTCTAGACAAGGGCGTGTCTGCTAAATGCCCCAAATGTAAATGTAAAGTACTGATGTATGGTGAGGAGGCCTGGGGTACAGGCAGAATTCCAAGTCATCCCAAAGGTGTTCAGGATGGTTAAGGTCAGAGCTTCAGAGCAGGCCTCTGAAGATCTTCCACTCCAACCCATATTAATCATATCCACATAGGGCTTGTATTGTGCATAGGGCATTACCATGCTAAAACAGATTTGGGTCTTCTGGTTGGTTAAATTAAAGGAAAATGGAATGCATCCTATACAACTGGGTGCAGATTGGGAACAAACCACATATGGCTGGGAAAGTCAGAGTTCCTATAGTGTCTAAGAATATTTTTTTCGATGTGTCAATTAAATTGTTATATATATATATATATATATATATATACACACTATATTGCCAAAAGTATTGGGTCACCTGATCTTTCCTGCGATATGTGGATCTTTTCCAAACTGTTACCACAAAGCTGGAGGCACTCAATTCTATGGAACGTTGGAAACTCAAACCTGTTCCAGCACAGCAACGCTCCTGTGAACAAAGTGAGCTCCTTAAAGATATGCTTTACATGCTTTGGAGAGGAAGATCTTGAGTGGCCTGCTATAGATCTCTGATCTCATCCCTACTGAACACCATAAGCGCACTCCAAAATCTAGTGGAACAGCTTCCCAAAAGAGTGGGGGGAAATACAAGAGCAAATTGGGACTAAATGTGGAATGCAATGCTCAAAAATCACAATACTTATGACCAGGTGACCCAATACTTTTGGCATTATAGTGTATCTTGATGCAAAATCCCTTGCACAATATGCTATGCTGTAATGATATTCGACTACAAATTCAAAGGACTTTGAAAACCCTAGTAACAATAAGTAGGCTAGAATGATTTGTTTTATTCCTATGAGCAGTGGGATCGTTGCTTGAAAGACCTTTCTAATGAATATTTTCACTGTGTGATGTTTTTGAGCTGCTTTTCCCACCTACAGCGAGGCAGGAGCAAGAGAAGGTGAACATGGAGGCACAGCCAAACTCATCAGAGACCTCTGCTGGTTTCTTTCGCTTTGGAGGTTTTAAACAGACGTAGATGTTTTGCATCTGAAAGGGACAGGCAGAATCAGGTTGTTTTTTTCCCCCCCTAATAGACAAACAGAAATCTTTCACAGTGAAAGCCTCAAGCCAAAATAAACGTTAATAGTCAACTATTTTGTGTCTTCTTTAAACTTTTTGGAATACTTACACAGTTTTTTTGGATAGCTGTTAGATTCGATCGTCGATTTACGTACAGAGTATATACGATAAATCAGTATATATCAGAATCGACCATTGACTGACACGTCTCCATCTCAGCTCAGTTATGGCGAAGTGACAACCATCGAGCGTCCTACTCCCTCAAATTGTACTAACATACTGCCACCATGTCTGGGCTGCGGGTGGGAGTGTGACATTTGAGAATAAATAAAGGCAGGCGAGTTTAAACAAACAGAGCTGGGAACAGGCTGTAGTAGAGGAGGAGGAGGCTGGCCCTCTGTAAACACGTCCAACTGCAGCCCAAAAGCACCACCACCTCATGAATAAACACAAGGAAACACGAGCTGAAACAAGTAACAGCTGCATTGCCTTTGATTTATTCCTATCTAGCACCACTTGGCCTATTTTTTTTTTTTCCTCTCCTAAATTTGCCCTTCACTATGAATGCTCTAAGACATCTTCCTTTTCCTCTTCAGACTCCGAGAGAACATACTGCAGGCAGGATCTCAAACCCGAACACGACTCTATAGGGATGAATAGCATATCAAAATAGTACACCACAGCATACTGTATTTTGTAGAGTAGTGTAGGATAGAGCAGGTTTGCATAGTAAGCATCCAAAAGCTTAGCAGGGAACTTGTGTTGGGATGGCGGGGGTTGTTGGGGGATCATTTCAACACGCAGAGCAAGAAGAGCCAGTTTCAACAGTTTTCGACGTGTTTATTTGAGCATAAGTGGTTCTTAAAACACCTCTGACGGTACCTCTTCACAAGATTCATGTCGGCAAAAATCCTCCACAGGCAAGCAGGATCGAATCAAAACATGGCTGTGCCGGATGTCATTACTGTGCAGAAGTAAACATCCTATTTTACCAAAAAACAGTGGGTTTCAACATTGCAGATTTCACACATAGCCACAAAGAGTTACTGAGTGATGATGACAAATATTGTTTGGGGAGCAAAAAAGGTGAGGGGGGGGTATCAATGGTTTAGAATTCAATCTGGTGCTTCAGTGAAACAAAATACAGACACTATGTTGGAGTCATTTTTGAATAACTCGGGGCGTTTTCTCTTTTTCCTTTATCAACCAGAAAAACCGTTTCGAATAAGGCACATGTGACCCGACTACAGAACTGAAAACACATCGGATATGCTATGATTCTGTAAGCGTATCTCGTGTCTGCGTGAAAAAAGCAAACCGAATGGAGTCAGGTCACACGTTTCACAACACACAGTGGAGGTTCGAAATAAAAAAGTGACATCACAGCGTAAATACAGGAGGCAGACGTGATGTAAGCGGATAAATCGTACCGGCTTTACCGGACCAGGTCTAAATTCAGAAAAAAAGTACTGAAGCGTTGTCCTGCGATTGTTTTCTACGTGACAAATCTTTTTCAAAAATTCACAAAAAAATACATTCATGACAAAGGCATGTGAACAGTACCTGATATCTCAATGAGATTCAACGTGTTTTGCTTTTTTTCCCGATTCTAACGTTCCTTTTACGTTAAGACAATTTTATATTTTTTCTGCTTCTCTTGTACATTTGGCACCAGATATGTTATGATGGAGTTAAGAGCCTTGAGCGATGTGTAAAGACAAGGATGCTGTGCTGCATGACTACATGCCTCAGAGAGAAATAAAAACACACCATAACCACATACACAGGCTGATAACATTGGTACCATGCCCAACACACACACACACACACACACACACACACACACACACACACACACACACACACACACACACACACACACACACACACACACACACACACACACACACACACACACACACACACACACACACTTACTTCCCTGAGTACACCCAAAAGACTAACTGGAGCATGGAAACAGTTTTACCGTATTGAAATAACTGAACAATAAAACAATAAAAAGAGAAAATCAGTGCAGTTTTTTTGTTGTTGTTTGGAAAAAAAATCCATGTCAAATTTTAGGAAAGCAGAGGGGGAACCTGGAAACCTAAAAACAATTCCTTATACTCTTTATAAAAAAAATAAAATAAAAAAAAATAAAATAAAAAAAATTACAAAATAAAAAATTCTTCAATGCCATACAGTGATTCAGCATTATAGCCCAGAAGAGGTGTAGGGGGAAAAAACCCACTAATATATAGTTATTATAAAACATGAGTTGAGTTCACATTTTCCACAAGCAGAAAAATACATCTATACAAGCTCTAAAGCGATATGTAGACAAAGTTTAAAAAAAATCCAAATAAAAAAAAAGAGAAGGAGATTTACACATCAAAATGTTAACTGCAGCCAAAAATACACGTCTACTGACAAGGTGACACGATAAAAGAATATATAACAATCCATTTCTGTGCAATTCACTGTCAACAGCCCAAGTCCCACTTTTCCTTTTTTTCTTTTTTTTTTTCTTTTTTTTTTTTTTATTGCCATTCATAGGCCCATTCTTTCATTTGGACATTTATATTTTTTTTTTTTGTCTTTTTTTAGTTTCTTCTGGATAGTTGATAGGTGCTTATTTCTCTTTTTTTTTATATATATTTTTAAGCGAAAGCAACGCTCCAGTGTGTTTGTGATTTGGTGGGACTGCAGGGTCTCTTTTCTTTCCACTAAGCCAAGCTGACAAACCTCTTCACAGCTTGCCTCAGTCTGCATTTTTTTCCCCTCCTCATGCCCAGGATGTCCATCACCCACAAACGATATATTATATATAAAAAAATAAGCTATTGCGCATCCGAAAAAGTGCATCATAGACATGTTTTTTTAAAAATATCTCTTTTGCTTTCTTTCTTTCTTTCCTTCTTTCTCTTTCTTTCTTTCTTTCTTTCTTTCTTTCTTTCTTTCTTTCTTTCTTTCTTTCTTTCTCTGAATCCTGAAATCCCAGTTTAGGGGGCGGAGTCAGTCAGCCAATTGGGAGTGAAGGTATAATGCAGGGAAACGTGTGGAAAAAGAAGGAGAGGCGAACGGAGATGGCGAGTCGGAGGCTAAAGGGCACAGTGGCTCGAACGCCACTACGCTATCACCATGGGAACGTCGTCCGCAAAGCCGCCGATCATGGGGTCGTCCTCATCGTCGTCGCCTTTTGGAGGAGAAGAAAAAAAGAAACAAGAACAACGTGTCATTTCTTGTGAGTGACTGCGAATGAAATGGAAAGTGAATTCTGAAAAGAATAAGTGTAATGAAGGAATTAAATGCTTTCTTTAAACCGGGAAAAAGACTGTGCGTGTGTGTGTGTGTGTGTGTGAGGGGGCTGTGTGTGCTGCTCTTACCGAGTTCGTCTCCCGAGGAGAAGATGGCCGAGCCGAGGCGAGAGTTGTAGTGGCTGTTGGCGAAGGCGGTGAAGCTGTGCTGCAGGCGGCGGTGGCGCACGTACAGAGCCACAAGACCGCCACACACACACAGCAGCAGCACGAACAGCACCGGCACCACCACAGCCGCTGTGTCACCTGAATGACCTGAATGAGCAGCTGAGTCCCTGGGACCTGCAACACACACACACACACACACACACACACACAGATTAGTAAGCTTTAGACTGTTATACTCTGTTGAATGGAATAAGTGTACATCTAACACACACACATTATTTTAACAATAAACCTATGGCATAATCAATGAACAAACAAATGACTAAACAAAATTGAATAACGCACTAGCTATATATGCTACATGACCAAAACTATTGGGACACCTGATATTACCACAAAGTTGGACTATATAAGATCTCAGCATCAAACTTTCCATTGCACTTGAACTAGAAGACCTGAACCTGCCCCAGCATGAAGATATGGTTTACATGGGTTGGAGTTGGCTGAATTTACACGTTGTAACCATGGAACACAAGTCCGGTTTAACCATCGTTTTATATTCATGTGCTGCCCTGTATTTCACTGTAACCTAGTCACATATAGAACCTAATTACCTTAATGGATTAAACAGATCATTTTGCGTGTCATTTAACTCATACGGTGACTATGAAAAAGGCACAAGCTATATTTGACTGAGAGGAGAGGACAATGCAAAAATAATCAAATATACAGTGATTCTGTAAGTATTCAGACCCTGGCAACAACCCCAAGCACACAGCCAAGACGACACAGGAGGGGCTTAGGGACAACTCTGTGAATGTTCTAGAGTGGCTCAGCCAAAGCTTTCTGGAGAGACCTGAAAGTGGCTGTCCATCGACGGTTCCCATCCAACCGGCCCCGGAATGGAGGATTTACAAAGAAAAATAGCAGGAAATCCCCGAATGCAGGTGTGCTCGTTCGTTGAGTCATAGCGAAAAAGACTCGAGGGCTGTAATTTCTGCCAAACTAAGTAGTGAGTAAAAGATCAGGCATAACATTATGACAACATGCCTAATATTGTCGAGCCTTAACAGCAATAACTACATCACCAATTTGAGATACAGGAGCTCATCTGCCGTGTGTTGGATCGGACCACACTTCGCTACCCACGTGCATCAATAAGCCTCGGCCGCCCACGACCCTGTCGCCGGTTCACTACTGTTCGTTCTATATTGCAGACCAGGAACATCCCACAAGAGCTGCAGTTTTGGAGATGCTTCAACCCAGTCGACTTCACAATTTGGCCCTTGCTCAAATCCTCACACGTACCCATTTTTCCTGTTTCTAACACGTCAACTTTAAGGACAAAATGTTCACTTGCTGCCTAATATAAGCCTCTCGCTAACAGGTGCCATGATGAAGAGCTAATCAGTGTTATTCACTTTACAGGTCAATGTTATAATGTCATAATGTTGTGCCTGATCTGTGTATAACTGGCACTCTCTCCCTCACACACACGACTAATAATTCGGGAGAAAGTGGTAGGCTGGAAATCAAATCAGCTAAAAGCTGGACAGTAATCACTAACCTGTAGAATATGTGTAACCTCCTACAATTTTCTTTCCTCTATCTAAACTGTAACACCAAAAGAACGTTGTCGTTCCTCAAAAGTACGATGTTTTCCATGGTCAGGAAATCAGTGCTTTGATTATCTTTACACACTTTCGCTAAATGTTAGTGCATTCATTTACAGAGAGCTTTCTGACCTGACAAGCGACCAAACTAACAAGCCTAATTGCTCTATTCGGTTGGATGTTTATGGTTCAACATTATTTGTTTTCGCTCCTGCATGTTTACAGAGCCCGGGCAAGAGATTGTAGTGGCTATTTGATGCAAGCTGTGGAACTGGGAGAACTTTGTTTTGTTCTCTTTTTTCGTTGTGTGTGGCAATCAATACAAAATCTACTTTTTCATGTTTTCATATGCATGGCTCCCTTTCAAAGTCCAGGCAATCAAACTCAATGTAAGCAACTCCTGACAAGTTTTAGGCCAGATATAAACCGAACCCTTAATCCTTAACCCTTGATAAACTCAGTTCAACCAGTTCACCCAAAAGTCTACATCACTGTGTTTAGGTGTGTGAGAGGATTTACCTGCTCCCGCGCTCCTCAGCTCATCGTAGAGCAACACCGCAGCTTCACCGCACAGCTGGCCGTTCACCAGGCAGCTAGCCCGCACTGAGAATGTGTAGTTGTGGCCCACTAGAAGATTACTGATCCTGAAGAAGGTCTCTGTGGTGTTTCCCAGTGATATGGTGGAGTTACTTACACTGTCATACACCGACACCTCATAGCCCTGTGGATTTCAGACACAGAAAGACTGTTAGCATTCCAGGAATTGAACGTCAGTAATCAGGTATGTAAGTGGAGGGTGAAGGCGGCAAGGGTTTGTACCCGACTCTCGTTGAAACTCCGCTCTTTGACGGCTAAACTCTTCCAAAACAGGAACACGTGGTCTTGCTCGGTAAGGATCTTGAGAGCCTCGGGGGCAGGTAGTGGAACTGTAGGAGATAATGACAGCCTATGTTACTTTTACGGTTGCTGTCACATGATTTCATTTCCACTTTGTTACCTGGCTGGTTTACACAATAATTATAACACAGGATGCACTTTTCTAGTAACCTGGAGGACATAATGCCACATACATCCAGACCCTTGCTCTTCTCACTCTCGGGTGTGAAGCTTTCGCAGATCGAGCGCAAAGAAATGAAATTAAACTCTCTCTCAGACGTCTCTCAGGCCATTTCAGGCTTTGCTCCGAAGAAAAAAACCCATGCAGTAATACCATATTGGTTCTGTCTGCCCTTTTCTTGCAGGTTTACGAGTCCTAGAGCTGACTGAATTGCATCACTAAGGCCTGCATGAAAACAAACGCACCACCCTATAACTCGGAGACGGACCGTGACACACAGACACCTCGTCTGAGGCATCGCTTTGCTATTCATTCGAAGAAGACGATGGATGAGAATCTTATGGCTACAGTTCTGCATTAATTCATGTTTCTCTGTCTTTCACTCTCTCTCTCGCTCTCTCTCACCCCCCCTTCCTCCTTTCTCTCTCTGTCTCAAACTACACATGCCGGTGAGATACCAGTAATCCAGTCCCCTTCTGCTCTTCAGACCTGCCTGATTCATCCTGATGCTCTACCTCTAGATGAAATTCTGCTGAGGATGGAAAGATCCATAAGGTTACAGTGGAGCATTAAACTCAAGAACCAAGACGATTGAATCGTTCTGTAATTAATATGCAGTATTGTGTCCATTGTACATTCGTTGCCACTGACTTGCTCATTAGAAATGAATGGCTCCATTTATGACACTTAGAATTGTATTTATAATCTATTAATTTCTGTAAAGCTGCTTTTGGACAATTTTCAGTGCTTAAAGTAGAATACAAATAAAACTAAACTGAATTTCTGATGTGTGTGTGTGTGTGTGTGTGTGTGTGTATAAATATTACTGAAATTTATTACAAAATTAAAAAAGCAGTACGGAATCATGAAAATGTGCTACAAGCAATAAATATTATATTAAGGAATAAATTGAATTATGTAATGAATACATTATAAATAATAAATTTAATATAGCGCTCTCCGTGCAGCAGTCTCACGTGTAAAGACAAACGGCACTTGGCGTCAGTGATTTGCATCCAGAGGGCGCTCTCGTAATGACAGCGTACCGGAAGCCGGAAAAACTATTGGTTGGGTTTTTTGGTGATAGCCAATGGTTACAGCAATCAATCGGTGCGTCGACATATATTAATAACTAAGGGAAATTTTTGTTTGAAAGGCACCTTTATTATCAAATACATATATAAAATGAGTAAAACATATATTTCAAATCTAATTTTCTAAATATGTATCTGGGATTGTACAGAGGGACGTTCCATGTGTGGTTTTGGGCTGTATTCTGCCCGTGGGCCATAGTTTGGGGACCCCTGGGTTGAGGCAATGGGCTTTGGATCCAAAGGTCGTGAGTTCAAATTCCAACCGCACCAAGCTGCAACTCCTGGGCCCCTGAGCAAGGCCCTAACCCCCATTGCTGCTCAGTTGTTCGAATTGGATAAATTTAAGTCGCTCTGGATAAAGGCATCTTCCAAAATGCTGCAAATGTAAAATCCAGATGTTTTGATTTCAATAACTCAGAGTTAAGACTGTGTACAATATTGTCATGTAATTTTAAGTGCGCTGTTTATACCAAACTACATAGAATCCTAAACCCTCAAACCCTTTTTTCTCTCTCAGTTTAGATTTGAACTATTATGACGTTCATTCTGTCATTCAAATCCAAAATGACTTCGAAAATGCTGAAGAAACATAATTTGGGAAAATATTTTCATGAGATTGGCTGTCTAATGAGACCGATTCTGTTTTTTTTTTTTCTGTTGAGACTGATTAATTAGAGTAGATTACAGTAAAGCACCGACACTCGCTGGTGCTTCTTGTATAAATAGACCCATTTCTTCTACAGTCAGGTGTCATAATAAGACGGCGCTAACACTGAGGTGTTATGGAGCGTCTGTGGTGGCAGTGTGTGACAGCTGGTGTGAAGTAAGATACTAATAGATTCGAAGACCTGGGTTGACTCAGTAACATTGGGATTTTAAATGTTCTTCGAGGCCTGTGTTGTACATGAGAATTACTTTGAAGAATAATAAATCTGGTGAACTATAATGTGCATTTAACAGCTGCAGTGGAATGTAATCGGTATTGAGAGCTGCCTTGTGGTATCTTGGCTATTAAAAGGCATTCTCCTGGGTTCCAGAAGGAACTAAGAGCTAAAGAAGGGTTATAATAGGTTCTAAGGGCTTCCCTGGGCTTTATTAGTCATTAACTGATATGTTAGACTGTGTCCGGAAATATGAACTTGTTAGATGTCTGAGAGACACGCTGGGTTTCCCTTTCAATACCTGTTAGATGGGTTCTAATGGACTGTGTGATGCATGTAGGGTTTAATTGGCATTATGAGGCACGTTGAGAGATATCCGAGTGCTGTTATAGTTAATAAGAGACATGCTGGGCTCATTTGGGTATTCAGAGGTACAGCGTTTTTAACTCTTCCAGGCGGTGAAAGGCATGCTGGGATCTTCCGGGCATTAAAGGGCATGTGGAGCAGCAAAAGTCACTGATATTCGACTGATACACTAAACTGTACCTGTGTTGAGCGTGTAGCTGGCTTCCTTGGTCATGTTGCGGAGGCGGACGGTGATACTGTAGCGTCCGCCAGGCTCCAGTCCTTTAAGGCTGTACTCGACCGTGTTGTTCTGCGTGGTGAATTTAAAGTCGCGCTCCGTCTTCCGAACCGCGTCCCTCACGTGCACGACGTACGTCTGCACGCACACCAGCACGCGTTAGATCGCTTTTTTCGAAATCGGAAAAAGGTAGACAGAGGATAAACGGCGTATTCTTACCAAAGGAGAGCCGGGCGAGTCGTACGGCGGCTGCCATTTCAGCGTGGCTCGCGTTTTATCCACTTGGACTTTATGCAGGTTGCGTGGAGGAAGTCGCTCGTTAGGGATCATCTTCACTACAGCCGATTCCGACGGAGGACCCAGATACGGCAAGATCACCCGTACCTGCAAAGCAAACACCGCTCAACACCCCTGTACGCACTATTTCAAGCGGGTCGGACTCCGAAGTGAGAGAAAGGGTACGGTCTTACAAGGAAGAGGTACTGCTCGTCGCTCTCCACGGTGACGGTTATGCTGGAGCTGGTGCTGTTCACTCTGTGCGGTCGGCGGTAAAGATCCAGGAAGGACGTGGCATAGAACACCCCGTACATCTACACAGACACAAAAACACATTTAGAAATATGCTTTTTTTTTTTATGATTTATGAATAGTTACCAAGAACGTTTGTGGAAATAGGATTCTAATATCCCATTCCACATTTTCTCCTCGTTTGTTGTTATAATCCCCACCCTTTTGGGACTAGATTTTGGAGTTTGCTTGTGGAGATTTGTGCTCATTCGTCCACAAGGGTATTAATAAAGTAAGCGTGTACTGATGTAAGCGAGGTGAGGAGGCATGGGGAGCAGTCAGGTTCCCAATTCACCCTAAAGGTGTTCGATAGGGTTGAGGACAGAGCACATAGTGGGAGGTGGTGGCTTAGTGGTGAAGCATTCAGGGTTCCTACACATTTTTCATTTCAAAATTCCAATGTTTTCCTAACTAAAATATGCAGACTTCCCTACAGATTGTTAAGATCATATTTAACATTGGAAAAAATAATTTTAAATTCCAACTTAAACGTGCATTACGTTTACAATCTCCGATGTATGTCGGAGTCAGAATCTCTGATGGTTTCCAAGTGTTTTCATTTTTGTATACGCATTTTTTGCCCCTGTTTTGGCCTTCCGTCCACACTGAGAAGGCGTTTTTTTTCCTGCGATGTTTCAAAAAGACGGAAAGTAACTAAGGGCTTATGTGCAGTCAGCGTTTTTTTTTAGACAATTCAGTGCGGATGAGCGACTTTCGGGTGAAACGACTGAAAGCGAAAAGGTGTGGACGCGGAGCTTTTTAGACGAAAACGCTGTTTTCAAATGTATCCAGATTAGTGTAGGCGTAGCCTTTGTTTTATTAATTAGAAATTAATAGAAATTAAGTAGAAAACCTAATTATAAAAATTAGGGCAATAGTATGGAAACTAAATAAAATAAAATAATAAAATAAAATAAAAAATATCCCTCAAATTAAATTCCATACGTTTAAAAAAATTAGAAGGAAACCTGAGCATTGGTCTTTTGATCTGAAGGTCTTGAGGTCAAATCCTAGTCACAGCAAGCTGCCACTCCTGGGCCCCTGTGCAAGGCCCTTATACCATATAGCTGCTCAGTTGTATGAATGAGTATAAAGTAAGTCGCTCTGAATAACGGTGTCTCCCATATGCCATAAATGCAAATGTAAGCTAAATAGCAGGAACATGTTTGGGTATCCTAATTAAAGTAATGGGAAAATGTAATACTACCGCATTCAAAAACCTATACAATTGATCCTATACATGTGTTTGCCTCCACCTTTGTGGTAACAGTTTGGGGAAGAATCACTTATGGAAGGGAAACCCAGGTGTCCCAATACTTTTATCCATATAGTACATACTGGATAAAACCCTCTTAATATAATGGGTTTTATAAGAGGGGTTTTTTTTGGACCGTTGCCAGAATCTGACAGGTTTTTCGTTTCGGTTGTCGTGGTAACTAACTTAAAATACAGTATGTTTCTGGCCTCAACAGAAAGAGAAGAGACACCTTTGGAAAGAAAATCTTAAGAAAACAAGTCTTCACTTCTTTTCAAACTCAAACGTCGGACACTGGTGCATTAGGTTTTTTTTAGAATAATTGCCACTCCGATAATGTACCTAATTATACTTCAGTGCCATCATGTGACCGACAGGAAATAACTCGACGTAATCTAATCTTGACGTACAGTTTTCACGTGGAAACGTGAAAAGAAAACCTACATACAGTATCAGCAACAAAGAGTGAGTTTATATAGCCGAGCGTGTAAACACTGCTTTTCCTACAGCCTCGATGCCGCTTCTTTCTGTTTTATTAAGCATGCAGGAGTCTGCCTGCCGAGATACGCTTGTACAGAGACGTGCAAAACCCATGAACTCTGGACAACCCCGCGGCTTCTCCGGTTTTTTTTTCTCTCGTTGCGGAGCTCAGTGCAATGAAAATCAGCATCTCGTAAAAGATAACGTTTCGAAACCCAAGGATTATGCGAAAGCTGCTTTACGTGAAATCACCTCTTTCTTTTGGCGAATATACGCCAAACTCGGAAAACAATCTCTATAAGCTCCATGTGACAGACGGAATTTGTGTTGCTTATGTTCTGATTTGACGCGTTGGGAGCAACATTTACCATGCTTTGTTTGAGCATGTGTGTGGGCATGTAAAATGTCCTCGCAAGAATAGGAATATCTGGCTGTTTAAATTTTTTGCCTTTTTTCGAGAAAAAAAAAAGGGGGGGTTGCTTTTTTTTTTTTTGCTACCAAGGTTAAGGTTAGATTTAAGCGTAGTACAGAGTCTATAATTATGTTAATGGAAGGTCCTCACAATGAAAATAATAGTGTGTGTGTATATACCTGTGCCTGGGGTCCAGTCCAGCTGCAGTCCACAGCGGTTTGATTGAGCGCCCGGGCTTTGAGCAGTGGTTGTGCTGGCTGTGTTCCAACTGTCTCTATGCGAGTCAGGGCAGTTGGACTGTCTCCATCAGTGGTATGTGCCCACACTGCCACCTCATACACCGTTCCCGCTGTCAGATTTGTAGCTGTTTGGCATAAAGGAACGCATTAATAAACACATCTATAGGAAATACTATGTAGGTAACGAGAGGTCCACCGATTGATCGTGTCGATGTTTGGCATTTTTTTTATTAATTTGCATCGACCGATTGTGCTGCAAATTATCCCGATTATTCGGCAGGCGCATCTGACCAGCAGGTGGCAGTAGTCTGTATTCTGCATCCAAACTTTAAAACCGGAAAAACGAATTTGTGTAGCTTTTTTTTTTTTCATTTAAGCAATTATCTGTATCACGTCTTATTCATTAAGAAGTTGATTTTATGCTATGAAAGGGAACAAAAAAAAGAAAAATCAATCAACCTCTACATTTAATTGTGTCATCCAAATTAAATATTTCCAAATTTGACAAATCGACACAGGGAACGCATCAGGCGCATCCTGTTTGCTGCATTCTTTGATTCGTTTCATTTCCAGTGGTCAGGTTTAAAGAGGATCTGAAACACTCGAGGTGGAAATACGTCCAAAAGTTTTGAACTGCATGGATTTACAAGACACACATTTGTAGCTTTTTATATTGTGGCTCCCACACACTAAAAGGTGTTTTCTTTTTTTTTATTTATTTTTTTTTATTGGAAGGAGGCAACACACATGGACACAAAACTCTATACAGGCAGCGCAGGACAGACCTGGGAATTTGAAATGTGATGCATTATGCACTATGTGAACAAGAGTATTGGGACAGCTGACTTTTCCAGCGATATCTCGTTCTTCCCCAAACAGTAACTACAAAATTGGAGACACAATTACAGTAGATTACATATTACAATTACAGTCTTTGGGTGTCAGTAGCATCATTTTCCCTTCACTGAAACTAGGAGACCCAATCTTGTTCCAGTCAGACAATGGCTCTGTGCACAAAGCCAGATCCATTAAGATTGATTTTACCGTATTTTCCCGACTATAAGCCGCTACTTTTTCCGCACGCTTTGAACCCCGCGGCTTAAACAAGAAAGCGGCTATTTTAATGGATTTTTCCAGGTTTTTTCCAGGTTTCACAAGCTTCAAGACAAAACACTGAGTCTGATGATGCCAAAAGAAAAACTGTTGTGAAAGGAAGGAGGAAGACAGTGAACAATGACTTTCTTGGTAGGCTACTGTTTAAAAACAAGCCGTGTAACAGTCAATGTCTTTCATTAAAGCCTGTGTAAAGTTCAATAGTTTCAATGTAGACACCTGCGGCTTATAGACAGGTGCGGCTTATTTATGTTCAAAATAAAAATCTTTGTTAAATTCAGTGCGTGCGGCTCAGTGGGTGCGCTTTATAGTCCGGAAATTATAGTAAATAAATGATATATTCTTGATTTTGACAATTTATGACAACATATAATACATTTTTTTCTTCTCTAGATTTCAATTAAGATTTCAATTATTTCTCAAACCTCAACCCTGTTAGAACACTTTTGGGATGAAGTGGACTGCTGAAAGTTTCACCCACACCAAACATACTTTATGTAAAGTTTAATTATTTAAGTATATAGTTTAAGTATGAGAGACAGTAGGACCACTACTCTACGTACAGTGCATTACAGTCGTTAGCCATTTCAGTAGGCCATTAAATACTAATATTTGTTGCATTTTTTATTTTTGTAAAGAAAAGCTCAAGAAACACTCAATCGTCTTCAGTAATCATTTGGATCCGGACCCCATACTATAAATACTAGACAAGTGGGAATAAGGCCTGAAAATCCAAGAAGTAATTTATACCCCATACAATACGCCTAGCAGAGTCACTATTAGTATTAAGCCAAGAAGGTACCTGTAAGAGTATCTGAGATGGTGTAGTTCCTGTTTTCTTTCACATGCTTGTCAAAAACCCAAGACAGCACCACTACATAGTGTTTAGCCTTTAAACCAGAAGAGACAAAAGGGCCATAAGGGTCAAACAGGAAACAGACAATAAAGAAAAAGTACAGTTACAGAGTTAATGAACTTGCAGGCAATTCACTCATTATTTTTTTTGTCTGCTCACCTTGTAGTCGGAGCTGATGGCTAGCGTCACCGTGTCTTCCGTGATTCTCGTGATCTTTGTAAGTGGCGGAGACAAAGCTAAAATACAACAGAAAAGACAAACAAACAATAGAAGCAGCCAAACAACATGTCCTTTTGTCTGCTTTAGCCATTTTTAAACATGTCAACCAAAATAAGGAGCAAATGAATTGAAGCTGGAAACAAAATGCGGAATAGTTGAATATTTTCTACTCTAATGATTGTTACAGGCCTAGAAACAAGAACAGGAGCAGATTACCTTTCTGAGGGTTGATGGATTTGATCTCTGTCCAGTTGCCCACCCCTCTGCTGGTGACTGCAGCAACCTGAGAGACAGAAAGAGAGAGTGACAGTAAGAGAGATAGAGAGAAAAAGATTATGCAGCTACACATATTTTAGGTAGTTTTAATGTATTAATGCTGTGTTCGAGGTGCCAGGTAAGCCATCATTTGTAATAAAGTTGCGATAACGTAATTTCTGACCTCAACACATTGGATGTGTGAAATGAATAAATGTTAAGCTGATGTAAAGCTATTTTAAGCAATAATTTAATTTCATTTTAAGAACACTTACCGTTACAGGCCTGAATAGGTATAGGTAGAGAACGCGCTTAAGAAACAGATTGGCGAGAAGAAATTAATCTACATATAAAATATGGGTTACAGATTACTGGTCACTTTCTAAATAATAAAAAGATTTATTAGCATCTACTTATAATTCTATGTAAATAAATGCCAACGATGCCAATTTATACCCGACACACTTTTAAGTTTTATGCCGATTCACCGACACGAATTGATGAATCTAACCATACCTACCAATACCCAATGACTGCTTTGAAAGTCAGAGCCATGTTGATTTGGCACCATTTCATAAACTGGGAAGGAACAGTTCCATCCTAATTTGTCAAATTAAACGACCACCCCATGCTGATGAGTTGAAATTTATGCTGAGCAGGGCTTTTTCTGTGGCTTACAAGTTGCAACTTCACCTTGAACAAAGCATCATTTTACATCTTTAGCACTGAGTTGAGTCTCACCCTGAACCTGTAGAGGGCGCTGGGCTGCAGGTTCTTGACCTCGGTACTGGTGCTAGAACTTGTCTGGGAAAACCACTCTGAGCTGCCTTTCTCGCTGTATTCAACCTGGTGATCGCACGTGCACACACACAAGAATGAATCAAATGCACTCCTGAGAGCTCCTGTGCCCCATTTGCTCAATTAAATTTGCTGCAGGGAAACACTAAAAACAGGGAAATTTCACTTCTTTAGTCTTCTTGAACACAACGGTAAAATCAAATGATTAAAACATTTGATGTAAAATTCAGCATACAAAAAACCCCAAAAAAAAACACTACTAACATGTCTGTGTGTACAACATTTTCTGGGATTTTTTTGTCACGTCTGTTGCACCTCATGCGGCCTACGAAGGGCCTGATGATAAGCTCATGAATGGAACCAAGACTGGTAAAGCATGGAGAGATCTATAACAGTTTGTTTAATAATATTATGCCATTTTGGGCTCAGCCACATGCAAAAATAAAAAACGGATAAACACGTCGATAAACTATGCGAAACGCATTCTTATTGACCACGAATACATTTCTTAGTGAAAGGTATTTGATAATGAAGCTTGAAAGATGCATCATTCACTCTTACAGGTGTCGAGAATGAACTGATTTTAACTAAAAGTTCACCGATAGTGGATTTTACCGATACTGATAGCTATGTTGGATCGTCCTTGCTGATACACGACTAATCAATCGATAGTTTTTAATATGAAAAAAAAAAAAAACACCATGTAAAATAGAACAAAACTTTATTCTAAAATTAATAAAGTACTGACTCAAGAAATAAATATGAATTAATTAATAGTATTAATAAATATACATGAAATACATGATCAATAATAAATAGATTTAATGCTCTCCGTGCAGCGTGCAGTCTCGTGTGTAAAAAGAAACAGCACGTTGTGTCAGTGATTCGCCTCTAGAGGCCGCTCACATAATGACAGCAAACCTTCTCAGCCGCTGCAAGAACGGACGCTACCCAGAAAAAAATATTAGTATGGATTTTTGGCAATAGCTGATTGTTCCAGCGATCATCAATCAGTGCAAAAATTATAAATCGGTAGACCAATTTTAACACAGAAAACAGAAATTGAGAATTCATTTCGTTTTTTTGATTTACAGATAAGAGTGAGAAAAAATAAACTAATGGGAAAAAAACCAATAATAATCCAGTACAAATATTCTAGTTATAATTATGCAAAAAAATATAAAAAATTTTCATAAACAGATACAATTAAAGAAACTATTATTTAAAATAATTTTCAATTTTTATTTATTTTAAACTTAAGATTATAAAGGAATTGTCGATTCAATGCGTTTTTATCTCAATAAAAAAAAAATTATTAAAAAAAGTATTTGTGTATTTTCTACCTCTATGTACAGCTCGACCTGATTACATTTCCTCAGAGTAAAAGACAGCAATAAACTATATAAGACATAAACTCACAATGTACTCTCTGATGAAGCCGTGAGCATTAGCTGGAGGACTCCAGGAGCACAGCACCGTGCCGTCTTCTGCGTTATCACAACTGAGCTGCAAAGCCTGAGGAGGATCGGGCACTGAAACACACACAAAACTCAAGTCGTACTTCATTCTGCCTTCTTGCATGTGCGATGATGAAGCGTGTTTCACGAGAGTCACTTACAGCCCTCGGGGGTCCTCAGCGTAAGCATCTCGTTGGTCTTGTGCTGCTTGCTGAGGCACTGTGTCACCACTTTCACCTGGTAGGTGGTGTCTGGCCTCAGCACGCTCAGTGTATAGCTGCTTTTGCTGCTGTGTGTGTCCATGGTGGTCCACTGCTGAGTCCCTACCAGCCTGGGGGCAGGAAAAAAGTTTAATACAGACCTTTGGCATATTATATCATATTTAAACTAAAGAAGTGCTGCCAAGCAAGATACAACAATCATCTACTAATTGTTTTTGTTGTTGTTTTGTGAAATAGACAATCCTCCCAGCAATAACACTTAAGACACAAGAAAGGGAACGAAATGGGTTGAAGTGTACATATTTTTCTTTTATGAAATTGTCAAAAATGATCCAACTTACATATTCCCATTACAATAAAACAGACTCCGACTAATTAAATATAAATATATAACACATCGCAGGCTTGTGGTTCATCAGCTGGTGAGTTTACACTTTATCCATGCTCTCCGTTTTTTCTCACACTTCTCCATCACAATGATTTGATCGCATTTCGAACATTTAGAAACACCTAGTCTTACCTTTTTTGAGGCACGTCTGTGTTCCTTTTGTTTATACCCAATAAAACTAGTTTAAAGGCAAAAACAAGAGACGTGCACACAAAAACTGGACAATGTGGACAGAGGAGTCCGAATTAGACAGATGAACTTATGTAAGACGGAGAACAGAAGAGAAAATGTTAGCAGACTGTCTCACACCCACAGTCAAACATAGAGGTCGAAGCCTAATAGTTTGGCTTCCACCATGTAATGCAGCTAATAGGAACCGACTTCACCGTACAACAAGACAATGACCTGAAGCACATGCTCACGCTCTGTAAGCATTATTTCGAGAGCAGACAGTCAAATGGAGTGTTCGCAATCATTAAATGACCTGCCCAGTCACCGCATCTAAATCCTATTGGACTACTCTGGGATGAATTGGATCACAAGGAAAATTCTGGTGAAGAAATCCTGAAGTTTTACAAGGCAATGCATTCGGCAATGTAGTTCAACTGAATGTTTGGATTAAACTGTCTGGTTATCAAAAGTGTGCAAAGCTAAGGGAGGATTTATTCATGCTAAGGGAGGATTTTTAACTGAAAATAAGGTTTAACATCGAGTTTGATGAAGATCACAAAAGGAACATGCGTGTCATCAAAAGTGATTAAAGACTACTTTCATGTGGCCGTATGTGTCTTGGCGTACTGACTCGAAAATTATTAATTTACAATAAGCGACTTTTAGCTGGTGTAATGAAAACGTATTTGCTGGATGACGCAGCAAAATGGCACTTTGTGATGTCTGGGTTTTGTTGTTTTTGTTTTTAATGCAGCTGCGGCACCAGCAGATGGCACCAAAGTATGTCACAAATATCCCTTCTTTTTTTTTTCAAGCCTGAGAACATTACAATTAATTTCCTAATTTTTTTTCAGTACATCTTTACGAACGTAATCCAATTGTTCATTATTACTTGAGCATTTGTTCATGCGCATCTCAGCAAAAAGCATATTTTAAAGAGCCAAGGTTAATTTCTTTGTCTTTCTGCAAAATCATTCACATACAATAGAAGTGGTTAATAATAAGTGTTAAATATGAAAAACATCTCAAATATTCATTTCACATCAGACTCTTCAGCTGGAGGACCACACCCCCGGACCCCCGCCCAGAATCAAACTGTCTGCCGTTATGGAATGCAAGCAGGAGAACATACGACAACCTTACAGGGGGAACATGGCGCACTGTGGAATATAAATGTAAGGTTTCAGATGAAGGCAGAATACCTGTAGTAGATGAGGAAGGAGCAGGAGGAGGGCGGCATGTTTTTGGGCCTGGACCAGGTGAGTGTGACAGTGCCGGAAAAGTCTGCGTGCCACTGGAGGTTCTGGACTTTATACACCAGCTGGTCGGCTGACGAGCAGAAAGACAACACTGGATTGAGCAAGCAGGAACTAGAGCAAGATTACCCTTGTGAAATTGTTTTCTAGGGACCAGGTAAGAGTGATGTAGTGTAGTGTCTCTCACCGGTGCAGTTATCCTCATCACTGTGGTCTGAGCAGTCTAAGAAGCCATCACACCTCTCACTCTCCAATACACAGGCCTCCCGGTCAGCACACAAACTCCCGTTCACACACACCAGAGGCTCACGGGTGGCTACACAGAGAGCGGAGAAATACACACAAGGAGAACTCATTTATATACACGTTATTTCCAAAAGTATTGGGTCACCAAATCATAAATATAATATGTGATTGCATTCCACATCGCAATTTGCTCTTATATTATGAAAGGCAGGTACTGATGTAAGTGAGGAGACCTGGGGTGCAGTCAGTATTCCAATTCATCCCAAAGGTGTAGAAAAAGGGATGAGATCAGAACTCTAAAGCAGGCCACTGACAATCTTCCTCTCCGAAGCATGTAAACCAGATCTTCAAAAAGGTCACTTTGTGCAGAAGCATTGCCATGCTGGAACAGGTTTGGGTTTCCAAGTTCAAGTGAATGCAAAATTTTATTACAGTGCATCTAAAGACGTCCTGGAGAATCGAGAGCCTCCAGCTTTGTGGTAACAGTTATATACATAGAACAGGAAAGGTCAGGTGACCCAATACTTTTGGCAATATGGTATATATATATATACACAGTACAGACCAAAAGTTTGGACACACCTTCTCATTCAAAGAGTTTTCTTTATTTTCATGACTATGAAAATTGTAGAGTCACACTGAAGGCATCAAGGGCTATTTGACCAAGAAGGAGAGTGATGGGGTGCTGCGCCAGATGACCTGGCCTCCACAGTCACCGGACCTGAACCCAATCGAGATGGTTTAGGGGTGAGCTGGACCGCAGAGTGAAGGCAAAAGGGCCAACAAGTGCCAAGCATCTCTCGGGGAACTCCTTCAAGACTGTTGGAAGACCATTTCAGGTGACTACCTCTTGAAGCTCATCAAGAGAATGCCAAGAGTGTGCAAAGCAGTAATCAAAGCAAAAGGTGGCTACATTGAAGAACCTACAATATGACATTTTTCAGTTGTTTCACACTTTTTTGTTATGTATATAATTCCACATATAATTCCACATGTGTTAATTCATAGTTTTGATGCCTTCAGTGTGAATCTACAATTTTCATAATCATGAAAATAAAGAAAACTCTTTGAATGAGAAGGTGTGTCCAAACTTTTGGTAAATTTTTCTTTATATATATATAAAGAAAAATTTAAATCGCTTAAGATGCTTCTGAGTAGTAATTTCAGTAATCAAATTCACAAGTGTACAGGAGTCTAAGAAATGCAAACTTGGCCATGTTCTCAGAAAGGAAGGAGAAGATCAAGCATGCAAACATGAACAGATAGTGCTCTTCTCAAAGTGTGTAACGCTGACCATGGACTCTGCATCACTACCAGGTGGGAAAGATCCAGTCAGCTGGCTTCATCTATTTACTTTTTGTTTCTTCTTCTTCTTTTTTTTTTCAAAGAAAAATAAAGAAATAAGCCAAAAAATATATATAAAAAATTAATAAAATGTATGACAGTTTTGTATGCAAACTTGAATGATAGATGTGTGCTGTATAAAAACAAGAACAAAAATATATTTTACAATTTATTTACAAAAAAAATAAAATTCTAACTCTGAAACTAATACAGTTTGAAGACTGTAAACTTGTATTATTTAGACTGTATATAAATATATACATTTTATAAAAGCTCTACTACATTCGACTTTGATCAATTCAATGTAATGTAATATGAGTGTGTGAACCTGGGGACATGTAAGGAACTGGTGAACCATCAAGGTTGGATTTTCTCATGTTTAAATGTTCCTGGGAAATTAACGCGAGTATTATAAAAATAAATGAATAAAATAAAAAAAGGAACGAAAAGTGCCGGTGATGTCGGACTGAGGCGATGGAATTTTACATGTGAGTTTTTTTCTCTCTTATAGAATTGTTTCTTCTAATCTTACAGTATATTTGAATAGGGAATGAAAGATTGAAAATCTTTAACAGCCAATAAAAGTGAATAGATAAATAAATACGGAGAAATTTTTCGTTTACAGCATCATGTCAGCGAAACCAAAAGCTGTCAAAGATTTCCAGAGTAATATATTTCCCACACAGCTGGCCATCATGTGAGATTTAGAAAGCTATCGTTACGAGGATACGCAAGTAAACGTAGAACAGCATGGGTGAGGGGGGGAAAAAACCCTGATCTATCACAGTTCTACAGTGGCAGTGGATTTCATCATGGATTTATTGTTAATGTTACTGGAAAAAGAAATGGAAATCATTTGAAACAGCCAGTGGGTGTGAAAGTGTCACAGGTTTCCTTATTTGAGACCGTTTTCTGTCCACCAGCTGATTTTAATTATTCATTTATTTACTATTCTTTTCTAATAGCCAGATTGAAAAGTTTTCATGTGTGTGGTCCCTGAAAAACAATTCCCTCAATAAAACAGCAATAATAGCTTTTTTTTTTTTTTTTTTTTTTTTTTTTTTTTTTTTTAAATACACAGAGGTTTTTCAACACCAAAATAGATTTCCAGGATGTAAATACATGTACAGTGCAGTTTTTAAATGATGATTTCATTTATTAAGGGAAAAATACTGTCCAAACCTGCCTGGCACTATGGGAAAAAAGTACCAGACAATAATCCGAAGCACACCAGCATGTCCACCCCTGAATGGCTTAAAAAAAAAAACCCAGGGTTTTGGAGTCAAAATTTGGACTTTTTTTATTGTGATGCTATAGCGTGACCTTAAACAGGCCATTTGTACTCGAAAATGCCCCAATGTGGCTGTATTGGCAATTCTTCCAAAAAAAAGTAGGCTAAAATGTATCCACAGCGATCGTTTATTACAATACGCTTATTACGCTTCTATACGCTTGATTGTAGCTGTTACCACCGCAATGCATTTGTTGAAACCAGTTATAATGTTTAGGGGCAATTACTTTTCACACAGGGACTAAAATCAAATCAAATCAAGACTAGAAGATTGGGACACATTTTTACCCTTAACATATAAAATCATTAATTAAAAACTGCATTTGGGGTGTCCTAGGATTATCTTTGTGTAATGTTGAAAGTTGCTTGATGATCTGAATTATTTGTAAATAATCAATTGAAACAAATATTTACAAAATGTTTTTTTTTTTGTTCCAAATATCAGAAGGGTGCTAAAACATTTTCACAGCACTGTACTTTTTATCCTTGCACTGTTACACTGTATGGACTTGTAATTGTAAAAATTCCTATGGAAAGATGTTCCAAGATCTTGAATCAAGTTATGTAGCGAATACACCACGCAAATCTCCGTGCAAGTTGTTACTATGGAAACAATAACATGGATGTGAAGGTGGACACTTACGGCAGTCGGACTCGTCTGAGTTGTCCTGACAGTTGGGGTGGCCATCGCAGCGCTGCCATTCCGGGATGCATGAGGGCGGCTTACGGCACAGAAACTGCCCTCTGGAGCAACGGCCAGACTGGTCAGGGGCATGAGTGGGCACAGGCATCTGAGTCACCGAGCTATTAGAGGCTAACACACAAACACACATACACAGAGTAAGACACAGAAAAAGAACTACCAAATAAGTTTAGTTGGTAGTGTGTAATGTCACACTTCTACCTGTAGGGCAGCCCACTTCATCACTGCCATCGGGGCAATCAGCATATCCATCACACACCCAGTTATTCACTATACACGCTCCAGAGCCGCAGTGGAAGCGGTTAGGCGCACACGTTGCAAGGCCCGGCGCAGGCGTATGGGGATAAAGTCCATCTAAAAGAGGCCATACGTACATTATAAACACAGGGCTTTAAATAATTTCGTGCTTGTACTCCTTCTTATTACAAAGCGGATCACAGCGACATAATAGTGTGTCTCCATTTCACTGTTAAAGTGCATGCATGTAGAATTACTAGGGTAATATTAAAGTGTAGTTATGCGAAAGGAGAAGACAGAGAGAGGGAAAGGGACAGACGGACAATTGGACGGCGCACCTGTGCATTGCGCCTCATCCGACCAGTCTCCGCAGTCATTCTCACCATCACATTTCCACCACGTAGGCACACAGCGGCCGTTCTTGCACTCGAACTGGAAGTAATGCGTGCAGCCGGGCTCCTCTGTGGGAGAACCCGCTGAAAGAAAACGGAGAATTAAGAGGTGCAAAACCACACATGCAGACACGTATGAGCAGCATTCGGGGGCGGTTAACAATAAGGGTTGACCAATTTTGCAGATAAATTGGCACCGACAACTGTTCCATACTGATAGTTTTTCCGGATTGTGCCCTTTGCTAGAACGGCTTAGAATGTCCGCTGTTATTACGAGAGCGGCCTCAAGGGGGTGAATCCCTAGCATTTTTACTAACATGCGAGACCACGTGCTGCACGGAGAGCGCTCTTTTATATTTATTACTTTGAATTTGTGATTAGAATTTATTAAGAATTTATTATTATTTAGTACATTTCTAAATAAATATAATTCTGTTTAGCACTGTTTTTGGAACAAAGTTCAGTACTATTTTACACATTATTATGTTTGTTTTATTATCCAGTATACATAATAACCTCTAGTTAACAACACGGCGCTTACCGCAGTTTGCTTCGTCCGAGTAGTCGCCACAATCGTCCATGCCATCACACTTCCAGTCCAGACTTACGCACATGCCGTTGGTGCACTGGAAGTTGTAGGTGTCGCACTTCTTCTCGAATTCGGGATGGGTAGCTGGCGGAGGCACGTATACAGGAAGTTGTAATTAATCCATTATTTCCTTATTTGTTTAATGAATGCAATTAGAATGCAAAATGAACCTAATGTGCACAAAAAAAAAACGTCGGACTCACAGCAGCCGGCGTAAGCGGCGTCCTCATCCGAGCCGTCGGAGCAATGCTTTGTTCCATCACACACCAGCGACTGGAAAAGGCACTGAGCTCGGTTCCGACACACAAACTCCATGTAGCGTGTGCACAAAGGATCTGCCACAACAAACACACAGTGTTTGAGATTTTTAACACTATTTAGAATTGGCCCTGTAGCTCCTGCTCGCACTTAAATACTAACCGCAGTGCTGCTCGTCGGCGCCCCCTGGGCATTCCTCCACGCCGTTACAGTGCGAACTGGCAGGCAAGCACGTGCCATTGGAACACAGGAAGCCGTTACAGCGATCTCCTTCTGGAGGTGTTGAAAAAGAAAAAAGCACTTTAAAAGGGTAAGTACGTACAGACTCAACATTTTTTTCAAATAAAGGGAGAGAAAAAATATTCCGGGTTATTGGGTTTTCCTTGTGTCCCAAGTGGAACAAATTCTTAAATGAAAAATGCTTAATTTTCCTGATTTTCACGTTTTACGAACACACACTGTGCTTTGAATATGCCCTTCGGATGTAACCTTCATTTCATCTTTTTTTTGTTGTTGTTGAAATGATTTGAATTTCTTGTCACGGTGCAGATATTTTGGACTCGTCGTTATCACTGGCCGTTTGATTAAGCAGCTCATTTGCTGTGACGCCTCATTGATTAAGGGCATCTTTAATTAGCCCTTTTTATCAGTGTTTTTATTAAAGACACGGCTAAATATCATGAATCCAAAAGCCAGTCGGGGAGGAGGGGGGTTGGGGGAAGACCCGCTAATCAAAGTGCCGCTTTTCTTCTGCAGAGTGTAATAACAATACAGTCGCTTTTACGGTCATCGCTGCCGTTGTGTGAAGTTGGTGGGAAATTAATTGGAACCACAAAGTCTGCTTGCCTTGTCTTTTAATGTACAGTGGTGGGTGAGGTGAGGGGGGGGGGAGGACACGTGGTCGGGTTTAGTTTCTTATATTCTATAGTGCACTACGAAGGGAGCTTAAGGCCTTTGTTTAAGCACTCGATAGCTTACTTTATAGAGCTCAAGCATCAGTCCCTTTTTGTCTTCTTCACCTGATGTGTCAATCTGTATGTGGGTGCTATAGACCACTGACCACAGTGACTGGGCTCCTCGTCAGAGCCGTCCTGACAGTCATCATCGCCGTCACAAACCCAGCGCTGAGGAATGCAGTGACCTGTGTTACACTGGAAACTGCTGCTCTCGCATGTATGGTGACCCACTGAGTAAGAGAGAGATCGGAGAAGGGTTTATCATTAAGCAGATGTTATTACAATGTCCCTTCACTCAATCAGGTGGCAGTCAGTGTGTGTGCGCCCTCACCAGTGCAGTTGGCTTCGTCAGACCAGTCCCGGCAGTCGTTATCACCGTCACAGCGCCAGGCGTCACGAATACACACTCCTCGCGCGCACATGAACTCCGCAGGACCGCACTGATGCGAGTCTGCAACAAGATTTACGCAGTGACCGTCAATACCACAATCGCACGCCATAGAGACGCACACAACACAAATTCGAGTCAGCGATTCCTATTCAAAATTTTCAGATGCATAATTTCACATTGATTATATATATATATATATATATATATATATATATATATATATATATACACAGTGAGGAAAATAAGTATTTGAACACCCTGCTATTTTGCAAGTTCTCCCACTTAGAAATCATGGAGGGGTCTGAAATTGTCATCGTAGGTGCATGTCCACTGTGAGAGACATAATCTAAAAAAAAAAATCCAGAAATCACAATATATGATTTTTAAACTATTTATTTGTACGATACAGCTGCAAATAAGTATTTGAACACCTGAGAAAGTCAATGTTAATATTTGGTACAGTAGCCTTTGTTTGCAATTACAGAGGTCAAACGTTTCCTGTAGTTTTTCACCAGGTTTGCACACACTGCAGGAGGGATTTTGGCCCACTCCTCCACACAGATCTTCTCTAGATCAGTCAGGTTTCTGGACTGTCGCTGAGAAACACGGAGTTTGAGCTCCCTCCAAAGATTCTCTATTGGGTTTAGGTCTGGAGACTGGCTAGGCCACGCCAGAACCTTGATATGCTTCTTACAGAGCCACTCCTTGGTTATCCTGGCTGTATGCTTCGGGTCATTGTCATGTTGGAAGACCCAGCCTCGACCCATCTTCAATGCTCTAACTGAGGGAAGGAGGTTGTTCCCCAAAATCTCGCAATACATGGCCCCGGTTATCCTCTCCTTAATACAGTGCAGTCGCCCTGTCCCATGTGCAGAAAAACACCCCCAAAGCATGATGCTACCACCCCCATGCTTCACAGTAGGGATGGTGTTCTTGGGATGGTACTCAGCATTCTTCTTCCTCCAAACACGTTTAGTGGAATTATGACCCAAAAGTTCTATTTTGGTCTCATCTGACCACATGACTTTCTCCCATGACTCCTCTGGATCATCCAAATGGTCATTGGCAAACTTAAGACGTGCATGGACATGTGCTGGTTTAAGCAGGGGAACCTTCTGATTTAAAACCATGACGTCTTAGTGTATTACCAACAGTAACCTTGGAAACGGTGGTCCCAGCTCTTTTCAGGTCATTGACCAGCTCCTCCCGTGTAGTTCTGGGCTGATTTCTCACCTTCCTTAGGATCACTGAGACCCCACGAGGTGAGATCTTGTCATACAAATAAATAGTTTAAAAATCATATATTGTGATTTCTGGATTTTTTTTTTTAGATTATGTCTCTCACAGTGGACATGCACCTACGATAACAATTTCAGACCCCTCCATGATTTCTAAGTGGGAGAACTTGCAAAATAGCAGGGTGTTCAAATACTTATTTTCCTCACTGTATATATATATATACACACATACACATACACACACACACACACACCTGTTTATTAATATATGCTACAACACACACAGTTTGTAAAGTATCGCACAAAATTTTAGCAACCATTTCATATCTTCTCAAGGGACAATACTAAAGAGATGACACTTGGATATATTTTAGAGTAGTTAATGTGCGTCTTGTACAGCGGTACAGATTTACTGCAAATAACTCGACATGCAGCCATTATTGTAAAAATAGCAACAAAATGCGCATGGTGTGTACGTGTGTAGGTGTGCAGGTGCCATTCTGAGTTTCCAGTTCAGGCCTTCTCTGCACTAAATAAAGCCGCGTCCACCTCCTGTAGATGACGTCACCAGGAGGTGACCTATAAAGTCGGGTCGGAAGCTGGGATCAGGGGTTCGCTTGGTTCTTTTTGTTATTCTGCTTCGTGTCTTGTGACTTCTGTGACTGACCTACACCCATCCTGATTTCGAGTTTGCTCTGTCCCGTTTGACTGTAAATACACTGTATTATACCAGTGGTAATACATTTACATATGTGTTTTGTCGTGTCACGTCTTTCATTTGAGTTGTACAGATCTAGTAAAAGTTTTTGTAGTTTATCCCGGTGCAGTACGATACATATTTTATTATGCCTCCTGTTATTAGATACACCAGCGTTTCAGTTCCATTCTTTATCCCCAATTCAACCAAATCCACCCTGTTAGTTTAATCACTCTATCCGGCCCTACCCTAGACTGGGGCGTAACAGCTGTTAGTGCTCAATTGGTCACGACTGTTTTGGCAGCAAAAGGGGGACCAACACAATATTGGGCAGGTGGTCATAATGTTATGCCTGATCTTTTTTTTTTTTTTTTTTTTGCCTAAATAGAACGTGAAATAAATATTAAATAATGACATAAATGAAATTTGTTTTATTCACACACTGTACACAGGATCTTCAATATTAGTTGTTTTGAAAATATTCTTTATATATTCTTTAATATAGGCAAATATCATCAAATATTAATGGTTATCGAATCATTTTTAAACAAACGACTTCTAGATGGCAATATTGATTTCGAGCTTAAAAGTTTTTTTATGGGCAGATAATTGTATTTATTTTTACTTGTTTTTCTAGAAAAATAAACTCGTCAAGAGCCTCAGGCCATTTTTCTAAATTGTCATATTCTCGATATCGGTTAAATGGCACACAAACTTCATCGATTTTTCTCAGTAAGGATATTTAGGAAATGTATATTGTAGCTTACTTTGTATGCAACTGTAATTGTTTGGTTATAATTAACTGCTTATAAGGAAGCACATAGAGAACAAAGATCAATAGATCAAAGATCAAACAATAGAACAATGATTAAACTGACTAGAACTACCCATCCAGCCAATCAGAATTGAGTATACAGAGTGTATACATGTATAATAATAATAACCATATCACAATATTTTAAAATAAATACCATGTATCATTTCGGAGAAAATATTTATTACAGCACAATATCAGTAGAATGATAATGTAGCTCAGACACACACGCACGCACGCACGCTTACCGCAATGCTCCTCGTCACTGTTGTCACCACAATCGTCCTCGTGATCACACTTGAAAGCCAAAGGGATGCATGAGCCAGAAGCTACGCAGCGGAACTGCACAGACGGATCACAAGAGGTGGTGGCTGCGGATGGAACGAGGGAGAGAGAGAGAGATTGAAGGAGAGAGATAACAGTGAATCTCAGGAAACAGAGAAGGAGACGGACAGCTCTATCTGAACAGTAGGTGGGCAGAGCCAAGGCTGCTGTCACTCACGGCACTCCTGCTCGTCACTCATATCTCCACAGTCGTTGTCGCTGTCGCACTTCCAGATGCTGCTGATGCACTTGCCGTTCGAGCATCGGTACTGGTTCGGCAAACAAGTGTGTTCTATTGAGCAGAGAGGAAAAGAGACCGGTTGAAGATATGGTTGTGTGGCCTGCTATAGATCTGCACCACAGGCCTCTTCATCCTACATCAGTACCTGCCTTTACTGACACTCTTGTAGCTGAACGAGCACAAATCTCCACAACCACACTCGGAAACCTAGTGAAACGTCTTGAGTGGAGGTTATTATAACAGAGAATGGAGACTATAAAATGCGATGTTCGAAAAGTTCCGAGAAAACTTTCGAACGTTTGTCCATATACACAAAACCATATTTCCAATTCTTTTTCCCGCTACGACGTCTCTCAAAGCCTCTAAACGCAAATCAGCACCCGTAGGTTTGTAGATCAAAAGCCAATTTCCTACAGAGGAGACACTCCACCAGTGGACCATCACAATAACTCTGCAGCCCTTTTCATTTTACACGCCTGCTGCTCTCGCATGGAGAATTCCTTTCAGTTTTCATTCACTGGTTCAATAAATGTCTGTACTGAGACTATTTATTTTAAACACTGCACTGCTGCTATGGAGCTTATTAATCCTGCATCCTCGGACTTTCAGCTAGTTCGACATCTGGTCCTTTTACTCTGCGTTTAATATTTCTGTTCTCTATTTTACTGTCGAACACAGACAGGAAATAAGTGGATTAAAAGGAAGTCATTTGTCCTCTTTTTCTAGCAGTTACATTCATTACATTGGAATGATATTACACTAGAAACCAATCAATCAAAGATCTACAACCTCCTCCTCGTATCCTTGTGGAAATGTGATGCGTGTGTATTAGGGATGGTAAAATTCACCAATTCGCATCGGTGCATCAGAATAAAAGTTAACAATGTGATGCATCGAAAAAAAAAAAAAAGAAAAGTTGTATATCAGATTCAATTTGCATTTTGGATCACGATGCATCCTTTTTACATATTATCCTCCGATTAACTAAAGCATACACACAACAATGGGGTATAAAAAACAAATTGAAAAAACACTACAGTTAGCGCAGTGTCACTGTGGCTACTCACTCCGTACAGGAATCAATAGCGTTAGCGCTGTGGATTCAAGATTCTTTATTTGTCACATACAGTGAGGAAAATAAGTATTTGAACACCCTGCTATTTTGCAAGTTCTCCCACTTAGAAATCATGGAGGGGTCTAAAATTGTCATCGTAGGTGCATGTCCACTGTGAGAGACATAATCTAAAAAAAAAAATCCAGAAATCACAATATATGATTTTTAAACTATTTATTTGTACGATACAGCTGCAAATAAGTATTTGAACACCTGAGAAAGTCAATGTTAATATTTGGTACAGGAGCCTTTGTTTGCAATTACAGAGGTCAAACGTTTCCTGTAGTTTTTCACCAGGTTTGCACACACTGCAGGAGGGATTTTGGTCCACTCCTCCACACAGATCTTCTCTAGATCAGTCAGGTTTCTGGCCTGTCGCTGAAAAACACGGAGTTTGAGCTCCCTTCAAAGATTCTCTATTGGGTTTAGGTCTGGAGACTGGCTAGGCCACGCCAGAACCGTGATATGCTTCTTACAGAGCCACTCCTTGGTTATCCTGGCTGTGTGCTTCGGGTCATTGTCATGTTGGAAGACCCAGCCTCGACCCATCTTCAATGCTCTAACTGAGGGAAGGAGGTTGTTCCCCAAAATCTCGCAATACATGGCCCCGGTCATCCTCTCCTAAATACATTGCAGTCGCCCTGTCCCATGTGCAGAAAAACACCCCCAAAGCATGATTCTACCACCCCCATGCTTCACAGTAGGGATGGTGTTCTTGGGATGGTACTCAGCATTCTTCTTCCTCCAAACACGTTTAGTGGAATTATGACCCAAAAGTTCTATTTTGGTCTCATCTGACCACATGACTTTCTCCCATGACTCCTCTGGATCATCCAAATGGTCATTGGCAAACTTAAGACATGCCTGGACATGTGCTGGTTTAAGCAGGGGAACCTTCCGTGCCATGCATGATTTCAAACCATGACGTCTTAGTGTATTACCAACAGTAACCCCGGAAACGGTGGTCCCAGCTCTTTTCAGGTCATTGACCAGCTCCTCCCGTGTAGTTCTGGGCTGATTTCTCACCTTCCTTAGGATCATTGAGACCCCACGAGGTGAGATCTTGCATGGAGCCCCAGTCCGAGGGAGATTGACAGTCATGTTTAGCTTCTTCCATTTTCTAATGATTGCTCCAACAGTGGACCTTTTTTCACCAAGGCTGCTTGGCAATTTCCCCGTAGCCCTTTCCAGCCTTGTGGAGGTGTACAATTTTGTCTCTAGTGTCTTTGGACAGCTCTTTGGTCTTGGCCATGTTAGTAGTTGGATTCTTACTGATTGTATGGGGTGGACAGGTGTCTTTATGCAGCTAACGACCTTAAACAGGTGCATCTAATTTAGGATAATAAATGTAGTGGAGGTGGACATTTTAAAGGCAGACTAACAGGTCTTTGAGGGTCAGAATTCTAGCCGATAGACAGGTGTTCAAATACTTATTTGCAGCTTTATCATACAAATAAATAGTTTAAAAATCATATATTGTGATTTCTGGATTTTTTTCTCTCGCAGTGGACATGTACCTACGATGACAATTTCAGACCCCTCCATGATTTCTAAGTGGGAGAACTTGCAGAATATCAGGGTGTTCAAATACTTATTTTCCTCACTGTAGTTATATGCAGGGTACAATTTGCAGTGTAATGAAAAGTTGAAAAGAAAAAAAAAAAAACTAAAAATTCTTCAATCCATAACGCTAGACACTTCCTGGTTAGCCACTAATGCTAGCGATAACAATTGTTTAGCTTGTTATGTTCAGCTTTAGAAGACATTTGTTAAAGTATGCTATAAACAAGTAGAACAGTTAAGTAGATCATATCTTTGGAGAATAACATTTTATATGTAACACACACACACACACATATACACCTGTATTGCCCAATTAGGATCTAACAAATGTAATCCAATAAATTTTTTCCTTTCATTTAATTGATTTCATTCATTCATTCATTCATTTTCTCCCGCTTATCCGCAGGCCCCCGCCTTCGACTGCTGCCCAATCCTCACAGCACCGTCCCTTACGGTCCCTCCTGCAGGTGGTGAGCCCACGGGAAGGCGGCCCCACGTCACTCCGACGTCACGGACCTTGATATTTCCCTCGTAAGGGACCCCCGGAGCATAGAGGGTTAAGGGCCTTGCTCAAGGGCCCAAGATTGGCAGCTTGGCGATACCGGGGCTTGAACCCCAGACCTTCCGATCGGCAGCCCAGCGCCTTAACCGCTGAAGCCACCACTCCTTAATTGATTTCATTTGTGCCAATTTTATTTATTCTATTTTATTTGTATAAAATATAAAATATTTTATTTACAAAGCATTTTATTTCTAATTGAATGAACCATGACAAATAATATGTTTACACGCTACACTGTTTCTCAAGCGCAGTTATGGAGATGCACATCCCTAGTGTGTACGTTTCTCACCTGTCTTCACACACGTGTTGTTGTGGAGCTGGTAGCCACTGGGACACTGACACTGGAGTTGTCCTGAGGGCAGTTTGGTGGTGGCTACTCCGTCTGGACACACACAGCTATGTTTGTGGCCCGGCTGGGGCAAACAGAGCAGTGTACACGGCTGATCGGCGCACGCGTTATGGCCTGCAGTGTGCACACACACACACACACACACACACACACACACACACACACACACACACACACACACACACACACACACACACACACACTTAGATGACACGAACAGAACAAGAGCTTCTAAAATATGTAGTGAATAAGTATGGCTTTGACATGGAAAGTGAAGCAGTGCTGATCTAGAAGCTGACCTCTGGCCTTGCCCTTGTAGAAGATTTTAAGGTCCATGACGCCGGTCAGCCTTCCGATGAGGAGCTCGCCGTTCGATGAACCTGATTTAGGTGCCTTGAAGATGCCCATTCTTGACCAGTCATCCCAATAGAGGTCATTCTGAAAAGTAAAAGGAAATCTTACTAGCTGCATTCACAAGAACTGCTTTTATCCTAATCATCTTTTTTATAATCATCATCATGTTGATTTTTTTAATAGAAAACTCTTTCATGCGCATTCATTACACCAACATTAACAGGTTCCTTGTTCATATGTGTAACCAAATAACAACTCGTCCATTCGTCAGGCAAAACGTTATCACATTATAACATTATGACAGGTGAAGTGAATAACACTGATTAAATCTTCATCATGGCACCTTGTTGATGAGTGCGATATATTTGGCAGCAAGTGAACATTTTGTCCTCAAAGTTGACGTGTTGGAAGCAGGAAAAATGGGCAAGCGTTAGGATTTGAGTGAGTTTGACAAGAGCCAAATTGACTAGTCGACTGGGTCTGAGCATCTCCAAAAACGGCAGCTCTTGTGGGGTGTTTCCCGTTCTGCAGTGGTCCAAAGAACGAAGGTTGGCCTGTGTGGTCCAACAGACTGTAGCCCGAATAGCTAAAAAAGTTAATGCGGTTAGTGATTGAAGGGTCAGGACTGCTTTGGAGAAAAAGGGGGACCAAGACAATATTAGGCAGGTGGTCATAATCTCATGCCTGGTCTTTACCTTAAATACAGCTATAGCGTAGGGATGCGGCAGGCCCTCCATGAGCACCGTGCGCTGCCCACCGGTGAAGTTGGCTCTCTCAATGCGGTCTCCGTATGCTTCGGTCCAGTAAAGCCAGTGCTCGTCCGCCGTGATACCATTGGGCCAGCGCACACCGTCCGACACGATGCGGGACACGTTGGAGCCGTCCATCCAGCTGCGGTACACTCCAGCCGCTCTGTCCCCCCAATCCGTCCAGAACATGAGGCTGACAGACACGTATTAAGAGTATTAAAACACCGAACACTGTGAAAACTTTTAAAAACCATTAAAAGCCAGATTCGGTCAAATTCTTACCAGAAGAAACTATAGCCACTATGTATTTAGTCCTACATGCTACATTCTTTGAATGCCACAAGAAAAACTCCAACCCGAATGTCCCCCAAACATTTTGGATTGATGTATCTGTCATCTTCAATGGCGTCCAGGATTTATTTTGTAACACAATAAGAAAACTGGATTATTTCATTTGTTTAACGGGTCACTATTCGAATTACGTACCAGACCCCTAAATTACCCATGATGCAGTTTGACTACCTGCTTATAGTGGCACCAGTGGAAATTCGTCTCGATCCAAAAATACTCTCCCGTTTTTACTTTCTACACTATATGGGCAAAAGTATTGGGACACCAGTCTTCTCCATCCATATGTTGTTCTTTACCGAACCGTTTCCACGATGTCAGGAGGTACGCAAAAGTATTGGATGAATTGGGACGCTGACTGCACCTCGGGCCTCCTCACAATACATCAGTCCCTGATTTTACTAGCATCCTTGTAGCTGAATGAGCACTAATCCAAAATCTAGAGGAAAATCTCGCCAGAGGTAAAACAGCAAATTGGGACTGAATGTGGAATGGGATGTTCAAAAAGCACATACAAATCTTATGGTCAGGTGTCCACAAACATTTTGCCCATATAGTGAACGTCGGATTTCTCATTCATATGACCTCAAAAACAAGATGAGCTGAAAAACAGCGTGTTCAAGAAGCTACATAGAAAAGAATAACAGCAGAATACCATTCTAAAAGCGACAAAATGGAGAAGTCTAGAAATTGCCATACCTCTCTCCAGGAATCAGGGCCAGTGCTCGAGGATGCTCCAATATGGAGGAGTTGACGAGGGTGTGTCTTAGATCCCCGTCAGGGTTCGAGACCTAAACAAGACAAACCAGTGAGTGATTCACTATTGCACCCCTTATATCAAAAAAATTTTTTTTACCTCTATCTTCTGAGACCCTGCATCCACCCAGTAGAGAAGACGACTGACAGGTTCAAATGTCAGCGCCTCAACGTTCTGCAGGCCTTTCCGAATGACCACTTCCTGGCCAGAACTGCCATTCAAACACAGCCGCTACAAATTCACAGGGAGACGAAGTGTCAAGTCAAGTTTATTTCCATAGCGCTTTTCACAACAGACACAGCAGCTTTAGAGAATTTAACAGTTAAGGTGAACAGTGTGTATTTATCCCTGATGAGCAGCCATGGTGACTGTGGCAAGGAAAAACTCCCTTAGATGTTATGAGGAAGAAACCTTGAGAGGAACCGGACTCAAAACGGGAACCCATCCTCATTTGGGTGACATCAAAATTCTGATGTGGCTGACAAATCTCTACCCTCCATTCCGTTCATGCGCATGCGTGCAAAATGAAATGAACCTTGTGATTCTATACAGCCACTAGAAGCGAATATTTCCATTCGAAAGAAATGGGAATTAATACAAAAATTGTTTTTAATAAAATGTTTTAATAAAAACTTGAAAGTTCCGCAAAGATCCACAAGGGACATTTGTGAAAATGCAGGCACCAATCAGCCATGACATGGTGAATTAAACTGATTATCTTAATAAAAATAGCCCCTGTCAAGATATTGTGCTCCCCAAGTTGATGTGCTGAATGACAATGTGAAATATGTGCATTTGGAAAAACAAAATACATAAATTCTTATGAACAGTTCCTGAGGACATTCGCTTTTAATCGCAGTACAATACAGAACTGCTACAAGTGCTAGTACCTGTATGGTGTCAAGTGAAATGTCAGCCCAGTAGAGGCAGTTCCTCTCGTAGTCGAAGTCCAGAGCCACAGCCTCACGGAGGCCAGAAAGTGGCAGGGGCTGGTCCACGCCTGTAGCCAGGTCGTAGCGGTGGATAGAGTTTCTCACGGCGTACAGGATGAATTCGTTACTCTCTACACACAAAAACACATCAGGAAGAATCAGTGAAAACGGTTAATAGATAATCAAAGATTTAAGTGCATTTTGTCAGCCATGTGATTTTCCACAGACCTTTACCAAAATTCGCAGATTTTGGACGCACTCCAGCAGCCCCATGGTACCTTAGAGAATTAATCTAGACATTATGTCTCTTTAATACAATAATTTGTTTAGCCAATGATCCGATACACTTAAAGACATACAGTATCTCACAAAAGTGAGTACACCCCTTACATTTGAAAGGTGTACTCACTTTTGTCAGATACTGTAAAGCAGCTACCGATGCGATGCGATATGATTCACCCCTATTACGATGCAGTGCGATCCGATTTCGATTGGATTCAACACGAAGCGAATCTAAGCAATACTATGCAACAGAAAAAATATGACGCTCTGCAATTCAATATGGTACAAAAAGTACTTTTTTTTCTTCAGTTCAGACAGACAGCAAATCATAAATTTACTTAAGTGCCTTCTGACTTCTAACATATGGCCCTTTCACAAACACGCCTTTGTAGTTTTCTTCTTCTTTTTTCGGCTTCTCCCATTAGGGGTCGCCACATCCAATCATTATTCTTCATACTACTCTGTCCTCTACATCTGCTTCTTTCAAACCAACTACCTGCATGTCTTCCCTCACCACATCCATAAACCTCTTCCTTAGTCTTCCTTTTTTTCCTCCTTTCTAGCGTTTCCATCCTCAGCAGTCTCCTACTGATATACCCCATGTCCCTCCTCTGCACATGTCCAAACCATCTCAATCGCACCTCTCTCACTTTGTCCCCAAAACGTCCTGCATGTGCTGTCCCTCTAATTAACTCATTTTTAATCCTGTCTATCCTCGTCACTCCCAACAAAAACAACATCTTCAGCTCTGCTACCTCCAGCTCCACCTCCTGTCTTTTACTCAATGCCACTGTCTCTAATCCATACAACATCGCAGGTCTCACCACAGTCCTATAAACTTTCCCTTTCACTCTCGCAGTTTCTCTTCTATCACAAATCACTTCTGCCACTCTTCTCCACCCACTCCACCCTGCCTGCACTCTTTTCTTCACTTCTCTAACACACTCTTCATTACTTTGCACTGTTGACCCCAGGTACCTGAACTCCTGCACCTTCTCCACCTCTTCTCCCTGCAACCACACCACTCCACTGCCCTCCCTCTCATTCACGCACATGTACTCTGTCTTACTTCTACTGACTTTTATCCCCCTTCTCTCCAGTGCATACCTCCACCTCACCATGCTCTTCTCACCCTGCTCCCTACTCTCACCACAAATAACAATATCATCTGCAAGCATTATAGCCAACGGAGACTCCTGTCTGACCTCGTCCGTCAACCTGTCCATCACCACTGCATATAGGAAAGGGCTCAGAGCTGATCCTTGATGTAGTCCAACCTTCACCTTGAACCAGTCTGTCGTTCCTACTGCACACTTCACTGCTGTCACATTGTCCATGCAAAAAAGTTTGTTTATGCTGATGCACTGATGTGAATCGGTGAATCTCATCATCCCTACAATCCAAACATACAACAATCAGACAAAGGTTGTTGATGCCTGACCATAAGATTCATGTGTGCTTTTTTGAAAAACCCATTCCACATTTAGTTCCCATTTGCTGGTATTATTACCTCCACTCAGCTAGGAAGATGTTTCACTAGATTTTGGAATGTGCTTATGGAGAGTTGTGCTCATTCAGCAACAAGGGCTTTAGTTAAGTCAGGTACTGTTGTAGGATGAGGAGGCCTGGGGTTCAATCAGCCTTTACAACTCATCCCAAAGGTATTCAACAGACCACTCAAGCTTCTCCACTCCAAAATATGCAAACCATATCTTCATGAGGCTCACAGGGGCATCTTCATGCTGGAGCAGGTCTGGGTCTCATAGTTCAAAAGACATACTTGAAGCACACATGGCTGGTGTCTGAATACTTTTGTGGATACATTCGAGGTCAGGAGTTTCTATATGCCGTGCAGAATGTTGTCAACAATTTCAATCAAATAAAAGAGACTGGGGGGGGGGGAAATAACTTTTTTCACATAGCTTGAATCAGCTATTTCACACAGTGGAACATTATGAGGGTTTCCAGCTTGAACTGCATATTTCACCGATTTCAATCAGTCTGTCTGAGATTGCAAACATTCCCCGATGCTCAAAAAGGTGACACGACAAATTAAGACCCATTGCGGGGGGAGTATTTTTCACAAGCCGATCAGCGTACACTTTGCCCTACATTGCCCTTCAGAAGCCACATCAAATATCTAGACGTGTTCAAGAGGGATACAGTTTACGCCGATTATACTGTTCAAAAGTTTATAGCCCCCCCATAGAATTGACCGCTTTCCGAAAAACAAGGCTCATGAACAAGTCTCACAAAAAGATGGTGTTAAAAATCCAGTGTATGCAAATAAAAAAAAAATCTAAAAATCCTTTTTTTTTTCTTCACAATCCATCCAATTATTTTTTCTTATCTAATTATTTATTCTTGTGTAAACCCTTCACCTCAGCTGTAGCACTGTTTTTGACAAAAAAAAAGCTTCAAATGCAGCAACCTTAAAAGCCAAACCATTATCAGAATGTTCTCAAAAACTATGAGCAGGGCTTTAGTTCTGAAGAAAAAGCATTAATTATGATCAAATTCCAGAAGTGGACCGACCACAAAAAAAAGGGAACGACTAACCAAACAAGCGAGGTAGATTAATTACTGTATACCAGCGACACATGATATTTTGAGAATCAGAACCAGTATGAGGAAACACCATGAACGTTTTCGAACCATACGAGGTGGTTTCGAAAAAAGATTTGAGACTAGTTTTGTAACACGCCAACAGAGGGAAGCACGAGACCGCACGCACAGTCACAGGAAGCACCGACCTTCATAAGTCACTAAACCAAAAGATAGGTCCTGTGTACATCGAGAGCCATGCAACTGGTGCTATTTGGACCACGTGCGCCTCTTCATGAAGATGAAAATCCAGCTCTAAGGTCGCACCAATCGCAGAAGGAGCTTGACATGCTTCGAAAAGAAGATTTCCAGGACACATTCCAAAAGTGGCAGGAATGCTGGGATGTTACCTCGTATGCCACTATCCAGAACCTTATTGGTTGACTTAAAGATCTTGCTCAAGAGAGACTGAAGGGGCTGCTTGGCAGGGTTGGTGTTTGAAATTATAATTTGAAATCATGGGTGATTTGAACAAGTTTGTTAGATGAAAATAAAAAAAATAATACAAATCAACCAATTTGTTTCTGAACAAATGAATGTCACATATACAGTAATAAATCGGAATTCGTTCCATAACTCGTGACGGTTTCTGAAACGGAGTACTGAAAAAGTATTTATTCAGTACTGTGCTGTATAAGGAATTGAGAAAATGCATAAACAAGGCACTCTACGGCACTGTTCACGAGCTAACATGAGACTCTTCGTGCATCTGCTTGACGGCGAGAGTGAAGCTCTCACGAGTCGTGTCGAGTTCTGTAGCTGAAACATTTTTGCTGTTGCCATAACGTGACAAGTACCGAATATAACGAGTTCCTGGAGCAGACAAATACCGATGTAATACTGTATTAACTAGCTAATAAGCTCACGGTACAATCATGAAAAATGGCTGAAAGACTGAGAGACTTCCTCTAATCTTAGAGCCCAGTGTAGCTTCCTGAACCTGAATGACAGGAATGGACCCCATTGGGATCTTCTGCTGTTGCAGGATATTCATCTCAATGCTTGAGTTGTGAGATGCTTTTCAGCTTGGCATGTTTGTAAAAAGTGGTTCTTTGAGTTACTGTGGTATTCCTGTCAGCTCAAATCGTGACCTGCATCTGCACGGCTTTAAAAATTGTACCACTGCTGCAAGATTAAAAAACTGCAAGAATGAGCTGGTGAACATGTAAATAGTAGTGGCTGCTGAATGTATGCATTGTCCACTCCTGAAAACAATACAGTAGTACAGCAGTAATACAGCAGTATGTCTGATTCTCCTGAATGTTGCCATAAACAAGGCAATAACTCTGGGAGTAACTCTTATCTAAAAGTAATAACAGTTGCAGGCAGTATGTTTTGACCTCCAACAGGACACGGGAGCATCTCTCCATCCAGCCGAGCCTCGACATCCCCACCGGTGCAGCTATCACCAGGCACTTTTCTATACCTGTACCAAACAAAAACAACACAAAAACACATTTTTTACTAGGTTGTGCACTAGGTGGTGCTACTGCTACAAGTCCATAAACTCGTATTATTGCTCATAACATCCTTATCTCACCCTTTGCTGCGGCGGTACGTCGTGCCAACCGGGCAGGGCACAGGAGGGGCGTACAAGTTGCCTGAAAACTCCGGATCGGGAACACACACTTGCAGAGAGAGGTCCTCGCTGAGCTTGAATCCGTAATCACTGCGAGAGAACAAGAACGGACTTAGGCGAGCAAGTCCTGTCGTTTATCATGGCGGCTAATCTTTGAGGCAATTTGGAAGAATTCATCTGGCGTTCCTCAGGCAATGAAACCGCACAGGCTGAGATTTAGTGACCGTGTGACACGGTGATTTAGTGAACATGGAACGAAGGCCAACGGGAGAGGTGTTTGTGCCAAACCTATAACCCGCACCGCTCGCTCACGCTGCGGTGTTTAAGGTTAAGAATGACTTTCAATTCTGCATTTTCACTGAAGCGTTCTATTCTTTTTTAATCTTATGCAAAAGGAAATCTGGATGTCTTCTAGTGACCTCAAAAACCATTTGCCCCCCTTCTGGCTCTTGCAGATTTTTACCACTTCTCACAAACAACAAGCACGAGCATGCACACAATACTGTTTTGCTTTTTTTAACGATCAATTAATTAATGACAAATAGTTTAAACTAAACACAGCAACCATAAACAAAAAAATGAAGACAAAGACTGTGGATAGCAACTAAAACCACGGGACAACAAATGTGACACAGAGTGTAGTGAAAGATGAGATTATATCCACAATGCTAATTGACTATAAACATGAATCCACTGTGGACAGTCATGTGAGTGATTGGACCAGTGATGCACAGTGGCTGATATGTTCCGTGTTTCAGGGCCATAATTAAGACAAAAAGTCTCTCCATTCACTATATTGCCAAAAGTATTGGGCCACCAGACCTTTCCAGCTATGTGTGGTTCTTTTCCAAACTGTTACCACAAAGCTGGAGGCTCTCGATTCTTCAGGACGTCTTTAGATGTGCTTTAATAAAACTTTGCATTCACTTGAACTTGGAAACTCAAACCTGTTCCAGCATGGCAATGCCCCTGAGCACAAAGTGATCTTCTTGAAGATCTGGTTTACATGTTTTGGAGAGGAAGATCTTGAGTGGTCTGCTATAGAGCTCTGATCTCATCCCTACTGAACACCTTTGGGAGGATTTGGAATGCTGACAGCACCCCAGGTCTCCTCATCTACATCAGTATCTGCCTTTTGTAATACCCTTTTGGCTGATAAACACAAATATCTATAAGCGCACTCAATCTAGTGGACCATCTTCCCAGAAGAGTGGAGGGATATATAGTGATTATATATATATATATATACATACCATATTTATGAGCAGGTGACCCAATACCTTTGGCAATACAGTGTAGCTCATACTAGATACTCGAATATTGGCTGTTTGTACTAGTCAGTCTAAAAGAAAAGCTTTAAAATACAATAGAAAAGCATGTTTTAATGCTTCAGTGGCTGTGGGACTTGTCATAAATTGACAGAAGCACACATTTTGCTCTCTACCAAAAAAAAAAATGCCAAATAAAAACTTCTGGTCAACTGAAAAGTAAATGGATTTTATGGATCAAAACAATAATCCCAAGCAGAAGAGCTTTAAAAGGCTCAAAAGAAACAATCAGTGTTTTTAATAAAAAGGCCTAAGTCCTGACTTAAACTCCAATGATGCTGTGGCTGTGACCTTAATAGGCAGTTCATGCCCGAAAGCCTTCCAATGTCCCAAATGAAAGCAATTCTGTATAGAAGAGTGAACCACAATTCCTCCAATTCAATGTGAAAGACCTTTGGGTCAATGTGACCTTTGGTTGCAGTAGTTGCTTCGAGTTTATTGAGCAATGACTTATATAAGCTATATACACTATATATTGCTAAAAGTTTGCAGACACCTGTTATGTGCTTTTTTGAGCATTGCATTCCAAATTCAGTCCCAATATCCTTTTATAATTCCCTCCACTCTTCTGGGAAGATGTTCCTTTCGATTTTGGAGTGTGCTTGTGGAGGTTTGTGCTCATTCAGCCACAAGGGTGTTAGTAAATTTAGAAACTGATGTAGGTGAGGTGAAGAGGCCTGGGGTGCAGTCGGTGTTCACATTTATCCCAAAGGTGTTCATTAGGGTTGAGGTCAGAGCTCTATAGCAGAAGATCTTCTATTTCAACCGATATCTTCACAGAGCTGGCTTTGTGCATAGGGGCATTGTCATGCTGGAACAAGTTTTGGGGGATCCAATGGAGGATCCAGTAGAGGATCCAGTAGAGGATCCAATGGCAGATCCAGTGATGGATTCAATGGAGGATCCAGTGAAGGATCCAGTGGGGGATCAAATGGAGGATCAAATGGAAGATCCATGGAATATCCAATGGATCCAGTGAAATATCCAATAGATCCAGTAGAATATCCAATAGACCCATTAAAGGATTGGGGAATGGGGAATGTGGGACATGGAATGTTTAGAAGCGGAGGACGAGCTCTTGGATGTCAAATTAATATCTCATTTCTGAAGAGATTATTTCCAAAACATTCCATTTGCCGAAACATATCTGTCCAAGGCTGCTTTTAGCTCCCTGATAAAATTCAAAACAAAGACACGCAACAAACTGGAAGTGCACAATGACTTTCGTCTGGCTGTCATAAAGATCATGCCTAAGAGTTCACAATAAAGAGCCTTCAACAATTAAATAAGGGCTTAAATAAATGAGGAATACAAGAAAAAGCTTAAGAATAATAATAAAACAATACATTCATTCCCTGATTAACCAATATTCACATTAATAGATTTTCACTTGCTCCTGTTGTTTGTTCGTCAGGTTTAATGCAGAGCCTGAAAGGAAAGTCTGTCCTTGTGAACCCTGGCATGTTGTTACACGATTTTAAGGTAATAAGTGAAATGGACAGATCTGTTTGGTATTTACATTAACAGATTGAAATGTGCCGCTGTTTATTTGTTCATCAGGTTTATAAAAACAAGCGGGGAAAAATCCTTATGAACAGTTTCAAGGCGCAGCTAAATGTTTGCATTCTGCTGTTTTTCCATATATTAAAAACGTATACCACTGACCATCACATTAAATGAAAAATACAAATGTGTGCCTTCAACTTTGCAATTTCCAAACAGTTTTGGGAAAGAACGGCGGTGGACAGTAAAGAAGTGCATGCCATTTGTAACTGTACTCGAGTAGTTTTATTCACATAGCTGTACTTTACTCAAGTATTTCCATTAGGGGAAACTTTTACTTTCACCTCACTACATTTCAAAGTCATATATCTTATTTTTACACAACTGCATTCCACAAAATAGTTCCTTTTTTATTTGAGTGAATAAAAACTTGTTCAATCGCGCAGCAAGCCACCAGTCAGGGTAGAGCACGTGATCTGTTTTGATTGCTGTTTCGGGACACGAAAAAAAATAAATAAAGCATTATCATGTCATGGTCAATGAACCTGGTCAAGGCTCAAAAGGTGTGCACCCACTGCCCCATTCAGAAAAAAGAGATGGGGTTATGGGTGACATGATGACAGTAATTAGAGCTGAATCCAAATTCAAATTGTGGATTAAACAAATATAAAACATATAAAATAAAAAAAAAGGTCTAAACCATCAAGAACCCAATTCGGTGGGCTTAGAATAACATTAGAGTCTTTAATTAAGCAAAGAATCTTGTGATAACAATAATAGAAACATTATAGCCATAATATATCATAGTACTTTGGATACTTAAGTACATTTGAAGACAAATACTTTTGCACTTTTATTCAAGTAAAATACTTTTACAAGCGTATTAATTTACTTTAACTCAAGCACATGCTTTGTGTACCTCATCCACCGCTGGGAAAGAAGCACATATGGCTTATTTTCCAACAAATCAAATGTGTTTCTTTGCCTTATATAACATTTTATATGAGGATATGAACCTGTTAATGTAACAAATAGAAAAACATAGTGGGGTAACGCGTGTATTAACGCTTATAAAGCACATTACCATTCGTAGTCCTGACGCGTGCAGGAGCAGTTGGACAGACTGACAGGACGATCAAAGTCCTCGCCGTTGAAGCAGGTTGCGTGTGGCGAACGCCGCTTGAAGAGCAATTCGCGGCCCAGAACACAGCCATTTCCTCTCTCATCAGAAGGAGACCAGGGCTTATAGTCGCCCTCAGAGCACGGAACTCCTTTATATAAAACAAACATTTTATTTAACCACAAAATGATGTACTGTAAAAAGAATACACTGGAGAAAATAGTATTAATAATATGAGCTAGGGGTGTACTTACTTCCTATCTATCTATCTGTGTATATATGTGTGTGTGTGTGTGTGTGTGTGTGTGTGTGTGTGTGTGTGTGTGTGTGTGTGTGTGTGTAAAAGTATTTATAAAAAGGTATAAAATAGCCATAAAAGGTAAAACTCAATTGAAACTTATTGGGAAATAAAATCTCTGACACTGCTGTGAACCACACAGAATATGAAGAATATCAAATATTTTAGAAATCAGCTGTCCCGTTTAGTCCTTAAGGTACCAGCACAATAACACACTCAGCAAAATATCATTTAATTATCGTTATAGATAAAATCCAAAAATAAATATTGGCTATTTTTGGTCATCATCGCACACTCCCATCACAAACATATAAAACGTTTTCATTTGGATTTAATTCCCCCACTCCAACTTGAGCATATTACACAGTTCTTGAAATGCAATTACACTAAGTATTTGTCACACAGGAGATGAAACGTTTCATCCTCACCGAGCACGTCGCTCACGTTGACCTGCAGAATGAGCCAGCTGTGGGTCTGATCGGCGTACGAGCCGAAGATAGTGAAGATGGTGCTCTTTTCTCCTGGCTCAGTCAGCAGCTGATACACATAGACTTCCTGCTGGGAGAACTGGAACTCACTCCACGTCTCGCCCTCGTTGGTGCTAAACCTGCGACACAAACGATGACACGTGAGTATTCCCTGCTCGAACACGTCTGAATGACAGATCATTAGTGGAGATGCAGAAGGCTGTGCTGCAATGTATTTACATTTATACATTTTAGTAATTTGTTCAGTACTCTGTAATAATGCAAAATGCTTAATAACATGCGGCAGCTTGCTGCAAGGGTCTTAAAGGAAGACTCGTGCTACATCACAAGACAGGACAACACACTCGGAAGAAAAAGCTATCTGCCCTCTTCCACATATATGTCACTCCGACTAACATGAGAGACACTAACACCTTCACTAACACGCTTCAATGGCTAACACTCACACTAGCAATGGCTAACACTCACACTACCAAGCTTCAATGGCTAACACTCACACTAGCAATGGCTAACACTCACACTAGCAAGCTTCAATGGCTAACACTCACACTAGCACGCTTCAATGGCTAACACACACACTACCAAGCTTCAATGGCTAACACTTACTTACACTAGCAATGGCTAACATTTACACTACCAAGCTTCAATGGCTAACACTCACACTACCATGCTTCAATGGCTAACACTCACACTAGCAAGCTTCAATGGCTAACACTCACACTAGCAAGCTTCAATGGCTAACATTTACACTAGCAAGCTTCAATGGCTAACACTCACACTAGCAAGCTTCAATGGCTAACACTCACACTAGCAAGCTTCAATGGCTAACACTCACACTAGCACGCTTCAATGGCTAACACTCACACTAGCACGCTTCAATGGCTAACACTCACACTAGCACGCTTCAATGGCTAACACTCACACTAGCACGCTTCAATGGCTAACACTCACACTAGCACGCTTCAATGGCTAACACTCACACTAGCACGCTTCAATGGCTAACACTCACACTAGCAAGCTTCAATGGCTAACACTCTCACTAGCAAGCTTCAATGGCTAACACTCACTAGCAAGCTTCAATGGCTAACACTCACTAGCAAGCTTTAATGGCTAACACTCACTAGCAAGCTTCAATGGCTAACATTTACACTACCAAGCTTTAATGGCTAACATTTACACTAGCAATAGCTAACATTTACACTACCAAGCTTCAATGGCTAACACTCACACTACCAAGCTTCAATGGCTAACACTCACACTACCAAGCTTCAATGGCTAACATTTACACTAGCACGCTTCAATTGCTAACACTCACTAGCAAGAAACATAGTTTAAGTATTGTTTGTAGTTTTTCTCTTCTTTTGATAATAAAAATGTAGGGTTAGGGTTAAAAGCAGACTAGCAGTGCAAGCTAACAGGATGTACACTTTATTCACCAGCTTTGTTTCAAGCTACATTTTTCCTCGCAATGTCTCTATGCAGTACACATACGTTTAATTAAAGGCCGTATCTGACTGAATAAATGTAACCAAGTGAACAGAAAAATAAACAAACATTCAGACACAAGTTCCTCTTAGTTTCAGTAATTCAAATGTGTTGCCATGTTTGGATACATAATTTGCTTAAAGATTTCAAGCACAATCTCACTTTTGGTGCTGTCGCTGATGTCATGCCTTCATGTCCTTCACCCGCATAGTGAAAATGAATGACCGTGTGCTACTTCGACGCTCAGTAGTGAACAAAAAAATATAAAACACATTAAATATATATAAACATTAACTCACTTTAGTGTTTTGGTGGAGCCCCCCTGTGAAATCGCCATCAGGATGCCTCCATGGTCCCCCCAGGTGTAGAAGTGAGGACCAGCCAGAGCCTGAAGCAATGTTAGCATTAGAGTGAGTTACAGGTTTAATATTAAGAAGCACATGTTTATAATGAATTTGGAAAGACAGTAATCGGATGTGAATAAGTGTGCATCGGTGTACCTCTCTCCACCTGGCCCCAGCACTGCTCGAGACGTAGACGTTGGGCTTATTGGCCAGGTTCTTCCCCACGGATCCTGACAGAGCGAGGTGACCATGAGAAGGCAAAAAAAAAAAAAAAAGGGTTAAGTGTTTGGAAACACTTTTTTGTTTTCTTGTTCCTTTTATTTATATGCAAAAACTAGGTATTTACTTTGACCAAACAAATATAGAAATGTACATATGTGAAACTTTATTTTCATTGAAAAATCCTCCCTCCGCATGAATAACAGCTTAGCACACACTTGGCATCCGGACAGTTAGTTGCTCCAAACACTCAGGTCAAATACTTTGCCATGCCTCTTGTAAAACATGCCAAAGACGTATTTCACTGGTTCGAGATTTCTTTCTGATGATCCAGTTCATCCCAGAGCAGTTTAATAGGATTTAGGTGTGGTGACTGGGCAGGCCATTCCATGATAAATAACATTTTAATAGCCGCAGTGCAGATGGATTTGCATGCCGTTAAAATGTGGAACTGTAGCCATGTAGCTATGTACTATGTTCACCTGGAGTAAGTCTTTAACCTTCCATGCCCTAAAACAACCCCAAACCATCAGGCTTCCACCTCCATGTTTGACCATGTTCAAAAAATGTCTAATTTAGACTTATCTGTCCACAGAATTTTTGTCATGTGCCCAATTCTTGTTGGTTTTTTTTACTTTTACTTAGTTTGTTGCCTATAAACACAAGTAACATGCACGAGTCTCAAAAACCATAAAAGGCTAGGTGTTTCCAAACTTTTGACAGGTGCTCTACTTCCTAAACCACACAAACTGATGGGATCATGGCATTTCAAATTAGGAGGCTATAATCATTTTAGGTACAGGTACAATCAAACTAATAATAAAGTTCCCAGGGCAATGCTATAATATTACTATACTGCCCAGTCCTCCGATCTGATCGGATAAAAGATGTTGATTCATTTAAATAATAAATCGCAGTTATATTTGTGCATTTACTCATAATATGTATTAGTTCCTATGCATAGTAAACACTTACACAGGGGCTTGTATAGCAAATGTGCTACATATTCCATTTAAAACCATTATATATTCATTGATATGGTTCATTTTGGTGATTTAAGTTACAGCCGAGGTTAAGTGTCACCCAAATGAGGATAGGTTCCCCTTTTCAGTCTGGTTCTTCTAAATAACATCTAAATAAGTTTTTCCTTGCCACTGTCACCATGGTTGCTCATCAGGGATAAATACACATCGTTCACCTTAACTGTTGATTTGTGTAAAGCTGCTTTGAGACAATGTCTGTTGTGAAAAGCGCTATAGAAATAAACTTGACTTGACTTTCTAGATGGAAAATTACTGCTTTGGTATCGGAATAAAACACTAATACTGGAAAATACAAAGGTGGCAACATCACACCGCTCTGTTGTTAATTATTTTTCCTATAACCCCACACCCATTCCGTGTTTTATTCATTGTTCGAGATCCTGAAACGCTTCGTCGGAATCATGCATCAGTTATGCATACACTACATGCTCTCATGTTTCATTTCCGAAATAAAAAGGTGTATAGAAAGTGGGATGCTTAAAAGAAAGAAAGAAAGAAAGAAAGAAAGAAAGAAAGAAAGAAAGAAAGAAAGAAAGAAAGAAAGAAAGAAAGAAAGAAAGAAAGAAAGAAAGAAAGAAAGAAAGAAAGAAAGAAAGAAAGAAAGAAAGAAAGAAAGAAAGAAAGAAAGAAAGAAAGGTTGACGGTGAGCAACAACCCCATGGCAGCCATTAAAGAAAGCAGATGGTTAAATGTGAAAACAACAGTTTTTTCCTTCACATACAACTGGCCATTAGTTAGTTTTTTTTTTTACAAAGTCATTTAACTACAAGTAAACTAATGTAACTGATATAAAAAAAATTTAAATAAACAGTGGCTTGATCTTAAACAAAATGGTAAACTGCGACAGGAATTAGCAGCCAAACAACAGTATTTGGACGGATTGGTTTGATTGGTGTGTGACAGACGCTTAATGCCGAGCTATTCAAACAGGTGATCGAATATTTCTCTACTATACTATCGACCCAAAATTAGCAAGTTGCAAGTCATCGATTAACTAAAAAGATCACTAACCCGGCAATATTTCTATAATAGTTTTCTGAACATGTGACTCTTGAACATCTCCTTCCACATTGAATCCTCATTTGCTGTTATTATAACCTCCAGTCTTCTGAAAAGTCTGGTATCGGTGTATGATGAGGAGGCCTGGAGTTCAATCAGCCTTACAACTCATCCCAAAGGTGTTCAATAGGATTGAGGTTAGAGCTAAAGAGCAGACCACACAAGCTCCTCCACTCCAACATACAGTACGTAAACCATAGCTCCACGAGGCTCAGCTTGTGCACGGGGGCATTGTACGGGGAGCAGTTCTGGGTCTTGTAGTTTGAGGTCGAATAAATGTTTTCATTCGCTTATTCAAAGACATGCTTGAAGCACACTTTTGGTGCTATGGTGTTCAATAGGGTTGAGAACTCTAGAGCAGGGCCAATTAAGATCTTCAACTCCAACCCATATAAACCATATCTACATGGAGCTGTCTTTGTACACAGGGGCATTGTCCTGCTGGAAGAGGTTCGAGTCTCCTAGTTTAAGTGAAGGGGAAATTTAGTGCCTCATCCAAAGACAATTGTGTGCCTCCAAATGAGTGGTAACAGTTTGGAAATAACCGTAAATGGCTGGAAAAGGCAGGTTTCCATACAGTGTTTATATACACAGTATACTTGATTATAACTACATGGATATTTAAAAATACTGAATTACTTACATTAGCTAGTAAATCTTATTAGTCGAAGTGACATGTAAATAACCATTTACATTTATAGCATTTTGCAGATGCCCTTATCCAGAGGGAGTAACAAAAAATGCTCAATCAATAAATACCTCCTGATATTGTCTCATTAAGACACTGACTAAGCAAACTATTCATCTATAGACTCAGTTTGGACAGAGTATAATTAGAACAGCATTTTTTTACATTAGCTAATTTAAACACTGCTGGATTATTCGTTTAAATACTGGTAGTGTTTCAGCTGTTCGAAGTTCGTTCCTCCTCCTAGGTGCCAGTAGAGTCTTGAAACCTGTCTTACTTGTACTCAGAGATGGGCAGTGGTTAAGTATCGAAGGGTATGTAGCGCAGTGATGCAACAAATAGCTTTATTGAACAAATGTTTGTATCCAAATGTAGTAACTAGTAAGTTAAGTAAGGCTGTCTTCCTATGTAGCAGCCGTTCCTGATTAAAACTGCTGCTCAAGGCGTTTTTTCATATCAATGTAAGAACACTGTTCCGAAACATAGCAAAATAAGTTTAAGGCTTTTTCTGAAAATACACTTCGCTCCACAGGATTATTATGTTAAGCATGTCTTAAGCCCTCTGAAACCTTAGGGAAGCCCTGATCAGTAGGACAAAAGCAAACATTTAGACCAAGTCCTGAATACTAATGAGTTGTCAATTAACGCTTTATTGCCCCCCACAGTGGATATTACTGTTTTAAGAGTATGTTCATCTTCAGCACTGACGTATTTTACAGCAATATTAAATGAATAAAATGAATGAGTTCTTACGTCCATTTTAGAGAACTTTAAGAGAACTCAACATACAAACGAAACACTGCATCGATTATCTTCAACATGCACACAGATGCCTTTTACTCAGTGCTTTTTGAGATAAAAGTATTGGGAAAAGTTTCCAGCCATATGTGGTTCTTCTCCAAAGTTCTCCCACAAAGCTGGAGGCACACATTTAGTATAAAATGCCTTTGGAGGAAGTAGAATTAGATTTAAACCTTATTTAAACTAGGACACCCAAACCTGTTCCAGCATAACCAAGCCCATGTCCACCAAGTGAGCTCCATAAAGATATGGTGTACATGGGTTGGAGTTGCCTGAGAGATCCCGTGTGGCCGGCTATAAAGTTTGGACCTCAACCCTAATGAACACCTTTGAGATGATTTGTAATGCTGACTCCACTCCCAGGCCTCCTTCGCCTACATCAGTAGCTGACTTTACTGACCCCCTTGTGGCTGAATGAGCACAAATCTCCACAAGTGCACTCTTAAGTGAAACATCTTCCCAGAAGAGTCAAGTTTTATTTCTATAGCGCTTTTCACAACGGACATCGTCTCAAAGCAGCTTTACAGAATTTAAGAGTTAAGGTGAATGGTGTGTATTTATCCCTGATGAGCAGCCATGGCGACTGTGGAAAGGAAAAAACTCCCTTAGATGTTAAGAAACCTTGAAAGGATCCAGACTCAAAAGGGGAACCCATTCTCATTTTAGTGATATCAAAAATATGATTACAAATCTTAAACCAATACAAAATCGAAATATAAGATTATGAGTAATGTCCTTTCTACAGTCTTATACAGTCAGTTGACGTTATGGAACCAGGAGCTACTGAGCAACTCATCATAGATCCAACACCAGCTTCTCCATGCCAGAGCCTTTAAACAGTGGAGAGTGGAGGTTATGATAAGAATAAGTCGGGACATTAATGTAAAGTAGGGTGTTCAAAAACACATGAAAATCTTATGGTGTCCAGACGGTTCATAAGAACCAGGAGGATCGGGATAAAGAGTTTAGAGAACAAACTTGGGGACTAAATTATGCCGAAAGAAGGGCAGGAAAGAAAACAACCGAAATATCGCAGATAAGGGTTTGCACCAGACTGCAATTAAACTTCATTTCCACTGCGCCTGCCTGCACGAGTTCAGCCCACAAGGCAGCACAGGAAACCGAGACAGGAAGCAAGAACTCTGAGATCCATGATATGCATTCGCCGTAAACACTGCTACTCGATGCCTGCCTGTGATCTTTCTTGCACGAGGACGACTGTTCCCGACACACACACACACACACACACTCTCTCTCTACTTCAATGGCACAAGTGTAGCCTGGGAGATAAAATCGATCGTCCGTTTCTTATACAACACCTCAAGCGCTAGATGGCTGACTCGCACACAAACCGAGGTTTTACACAATATCCTGTTTACACGCTACCTGAATCTGAATTACAGCTGCGTCAAGGTGTTTTTCCCCCCTGTAACTCATAAGCAAACAAAGAGATCGGATCAGTGGAAGCTACTTAACGGAGTTAATAAATACAGGTTTGGAATAAAACGCTGATGTTTTCTGGATTCTGGGTGATGCCATGAGGCGTGTGAACCCCCAAACACAGCGGTGTGTGTGTGTGTGTGTGCGCATGCATACGTGTGTGTTAATTAGTCTGTGGCTAAAACGGCAATAATTAGCGCGTCTGTGCTCAAGCGATAGTGCCCAAAGTGGGCCGACATCTTCGCAAAAACCTGTTTCTCCGCTCGCTCCATGCTGCACATTATCTAATAATCATTTAATTAAAGAGCCGGCTGCTGAGAGACAAAACCAAAAAGGGGGGCGGGGGGGGGGGGGGTTTATATGTGTGTGTGTGTGTGCCCTTGAGACAAGCAGAGAGGAACATCAATGCCTTCCAGCAGGCGTAAACACAAGAAAGCATGCTCCGGAGCAAAACCAGCACTTGTCCCCTATCATTACAGGGTGTTTATTATAGCTTTAGTAAAAGCGTGTGTTTGCTTGGAAGGCGCGCACGCACACTCCTACGGAATCAGCGCGAACTTCAAACGGACCAAAATGTCAAGACCGTAAGAAAGCACGGTGCAGGAAAACGGTGCGAGCGGTGCTGGTCACATGACCCACCAGTTGCCATGATGAGGCCGGGCGCTGACTCTTTGCTCAGGATGGGCATCCGACGAAGCTGAATGTTCATCAGCTGACTCCAGCGCTGAGCCAAGTGCAGGGAGCAGCCTTTAGAAATCTGCAGAGTGGATAGATAAGATAGATAAGAAAGATAGATAGATAAGAAAGATAGACAGACAGACAGACAGACAGACAGACAGACAGACAGACAGACAGACAGACAGACAGACAGACAGACAGACAGACACAAAGATTAATAAGACAGACAGACAGACAGACAGACAGACAGACAGACAGACAGACAGACAGACATAAATAAGACAGACAGACAGACAGACAGACAGACAGACAGACAGACAGACAGACAGACAAGATAAATAACACAGACAGACAAGATAAATAACACAGACAGACAAGATAAATAAGACAAACAGACAGACAGACGGTATCACACAGAAGGTAAAAATGGCCATTAAAATTATTTATTTCCTTATGGGACAGACAAAAGTATTAGGACACCTGACTGTGATTCTTCCACAAACATTTACCACCAACTTGGAGGCACACAATTGTTGACTTTGCCTTTGGATGCAGTGGCATTACATTTTCCCTTTATTGGAACTAGGAGACCCAAACCTCTTCCAAGATATGGTTTACTTATATTGAAGTGGGGGGCTCTTTAGTGGTCTGCTACAGAGCTCAACCCTATTTAAAACCTTTGGCATGAATTGGAACGCTGACTGCACCCCAGGCCTCCATATCCTACATCAGCATCTGATTTTACTAACACCAATGTGGCTGAATAAATTTTACACGTTTCGACAAGCACACTTCAAAATCTGATGGAACATCTTCCAGAAGAGTGGAGGTTTATATAACTGCAAATTGAGACTAAATATGGAATAAGCTGTTAAAAAAAGCACACAGAATCTTATTGTCAGATGTCCACAAACTTTTGTCCATATATTTTGTCGGTACCTTTAATCCTTTAAACCTTTAAGGAAAAAGCAACATTACTGTGATATGGCAGAGTAAAGTTTCACGACCTGAGGTAAAAGTAATGTGCAGTATTTAAATCGACCTCATTCTCATCATCATATTCATCAAATTAGCTGGGTCCATTCTGTTCTCATTACGGAACATCTTCAAATCGGTCCATTCGAGCCTTTATAATACGTTTTGATTATGATGTGACAACCTTGTACATTTTTAGCATTTGGCAGATGCCCTCATCCAGAAAAACTCATTTAAACAACTGAGCAGTTGAGCATTGAGGGCCTTTCTCAAGGGCCCAGAAGTGGCGGCTTGGTGGTGCTGAAATTTGAACTCGTGACCTTCCAATCAAGTCCGCCATCTGGGCAACTAGAATAATACCAGCCCTTTTTGACAGCTGTTTTTTTTTTTTGTTTGTTTGTTTGTTTTTTTCCTTTTTTTAAATACAAACATTTCCATGTTGTCTATGGAAAATAAGTGCTTTTTTTTATCTGATCTGTCTTTTTTTCTTAGCTCAGATTTTCTCAGGTGTCCTTTACTTCCACATCAGGAGAACAGATGGCAGCCAGTCTTCTGCAAACTCCATTTTAATTGCTTTCTCTAATAAGAAAAGCTTGATGGACTTTATAGCCTTGTCATAAAAGTAAGCCTGTTGTTGTGTTCAGAGAATCATCCAATAAGCAAAACACCCTCACCGCTTCCTCCTATCATAATCAAACCTACGCTCACACTCCGAAACCATACACTGATACATCAAGTAGCTCTTAGATGCTTGGGTGGTGTTTGATGTTTGTGCTACCTGGCAATCGATGGAGCCGCCGAGGCTGTCAGAGGTCGGCGGCCGCAGCAGCTCCCAGGTGCCTCCCTTGTCGAAGGTGATCACCGAGCGCATGTTGTCTTCGCTGAGTGAGCCGTTGATGAGCGTGGCTACAAACACACCACGCAGTCCCTCCACGCGGTGCAGGTCTGCAAATGGCTCATTGGCAAAGTACCTACACACACACACACACACACACACACACACACACACACACACACACACACACACACACACACACACACACACACACACACGTTCTGATGAACAAGGTGACTTTTGAAAAGGTCAGCACCGTTAGCCAAGTCATGGCAGCTCATTTGCATTTCCTTTGTGTGCTGCACTGCTGCAAGGTAGAAGTTTCGCCAAGTAACACTCTGCTAAATGAGAAATGAATGAGGCTGAATCCAAGATGCCTCCCTAAACCACCTCGGAGCTACAGCGTGACAGGAAAAGGCAATATTCAAGAACAAAGAGATAAACAGTGCAAGCCCTTAAACAAATTATAGTGTCTATTTTTTATGAAATGTTTCCTATTATCTTGAAAAACAAAAAGGATTTTCATAATAAATAAAAATTGTCTACTTGCACACAGATGAAAATAGCAATGATGTTTCCTTTTGAGTCTGGTTCCTCTCGGTGCTATACAAATAAAAATGAATTAAAACTGAATTGAATATCTTGATGCATGTCTTTTTTTTTTTTTTATTCAGGATGGTGGCACTTGGCAGTTTTTACTATTGTGACAGTGACAATATTATATATATATATATATATATATATATATATATATATATATATATATATATATATATATATATATATATATATATATATATATATATATATACACACACACACACACACACACACACACACACACACACACACACACACAGTGAGGAAAATAAGTATTTGAACACCCTGCTATTTTGCAAGTTCTCCCACTTAGAAATCATGGAGGGGTCTGAAATTTTCATCGTAGGTGCATGTCCACTGCGAGAGACATAATCTACAAAAGAAAATCCAGAAATCACAATATATGATTTTTAAACTATTTATTTGTATGATACAGCTGCAAATAAGTATTTGAACACCTGTCTATCAGCTAGAATTCTGACCCTCAAAGACCTGTTAGTCTGCCTTTAAAATGTCCACCTGCACTACATTTATTATCCTAAATTAGATGCACCTGTTTAAGGTCGTTAGCTGCATAAAGACACCTGCTCACCCCATACAATCAGTAAGAATCCAACTACTAACATGGCCAAGACCAAAGAGCTGTCCAAAGACACTAGAGACAAAATTGTACACCTCCACAAGGCTGGAAAGGGCTACGGGGAAATTGCCAAGCAGCTTGGTGAAAAAAGGTCCACTGTTGGAGCAATCATTAGAAAATGGAAGAAGCTAAAAATGACTGTCAATCTCCCTCGGACTGGGGCTCCATGCAAGATCTCACCTCGTGGGGTCTCAATGATCCTAAGGAAGGTGAGAAATCAGCCCAGAACTACACGGGAGGAGCTGGTCAATGACCTGAAAAGAGCTGGGACCACCGTTTCCAAGGTTACTGTTGGTAATACACTAAGACGTCATGGTTTGAAATCATGCATAATCCAGAGGAGTCATGGGAGAAAGTCATGTGGTCAGATGTGACCAAAATAGAACTTTTTGGTCATAATTCCACTAAACGTGTTTGGAGGAAGAAGAATGATGAATACCATCCCAAGAACACCATCCCTACTGTGAAGCATGGGGGTGGTAGCATCATGCTTTGGGGGTGTTTTTCTGCACATGGGACAGGGCGACTGCACTGTATTAAGGAGAGGATGACCGGGGCCATGTATTGCGAGATTTTGGGGAACAACCTCCTTCCCTCAGTTAGAGCATTGAAGATGGGTCGAGGCTGGGTCTTCCAACATGACAATGACCCGAAGCACACAGCCAGGATAACCAAGGAGTGGCTCTGTAAGAAGCATATCAAGGTTCTGGCGTGGCCTAGCCAGTCTCCAGACCTAAACCCAATAGAGAATCTTTGGAGGGAGCTCAAACTCCGTGTTTCTCAGCGACAGACCAGAAACCTGACTGATCTAGAGAAGATCTGTGTGGAGGAGTGGACCAAAATCCCTCCTGCAGTGTGTGCAAACCTGGTGAAAAACTACAGGAAACGTTTGACCTCTGTAATTGCAAACAAAGGCTACTGTACCAAATATTAACATTGACTTTCTCAGGTGTTCAAATACTTATTTGCAGCTGTATCGTACAAATAAATAGTTTAAAAATCATACATTGTGATTTCTGGATTTTTTTTTTAGATTCTGTCTCTCACAGTGGACATGCACCTACGATGACAATTTCAGACCCCTCCATGATTTCTAAGTGGGAGAACTTGCAAAATAGCAGGGTGTTCAAATACTTATTTTCCTCACTGTATGTGTGTGTATATATATATATATATATATATATATATATATATATATATATATATATATATATATATATATATATATATATATATATATACACATATATACACACACACACACACACATATATATACATATATACATATATATATATATATATATATATATATACATACACACACATACATACATACATACACACACACACACACACACACACACACACACACACACACACACACAAATATATATTATTATTATTTATTTATTTTTACTATTATTACTATTACATTTTTTCATGTATTTTATTTTATTTAATTTGTGCCTATTTATTTCATTAACCAATTTAATCAACATATTTTGATTTATTTTATTCTATTTTAATATATTAGATTTGTTTTATTTCAACCAAGCGGGCGTTTTATTTTAAATTGTTTAAAAAAAAAATGTAAACCACTGATGTTTACAAATGTTAATAATAATAAATGACATTATAAAAAATAGAAGCAATTTTATGCTTTGCATTTCTTCCCCCCAACTGTACCAAAATTTAACTGAACTGTGACTTAAAAACCAGAGGTACGTAGCGAACCGAGAATTTTTTTTATCGCTGTATATATACGCGCACATACATACACACACACACACACGCACGCACACACACACCTACGTGTTTGTATTGCTTTCATGTGACTTGCGAGCAGCCGTTACAAAAATATGAACACTTGCTTTTTATTGTTTCCCTACTACAGTCAAAAATTAAATGCTCCCCCAAACAAATCCTTTGTCACCATTACATTTCTTTTCTCACTGAAGTCAATTTTTTTTTTTTTTCATATTCAGTCTGACCCAGAGCTATAGGACTCAATTTAAATAAATTCCTCTGTTACTCATCTTGGAGAACTGAACCCACCAAGGTGCTGAGGAAATATTGCAAGCAAAAAAAAAAAAAAAAAAGCAAGCATGAACAGGTGTCTCAGTTTTAGAAAGAGGGTATGGTTTTTGGTCAGTCACATGTCACAGCACTACCTGATGAGTGTGTTGCTTCCTGAACCCTCGGGGCTGTAATACAGCACGTTCTCCAGAGAGAGAGAGAAGGCGAGTCCCTGCGTGTCCGAGATGTACAGGTGCGTGACATTGTTGTTATGGTTGACGCATACAAACACCTGATCCTCTGAGGCATCTGCTATGTAATATTCCTTAAATAAAAAAGATAAAAAAAGGGAGATGTCACATAGCAGGGCATGTCAATCATCGTGGCAGATCAAACAGATGAGCTTGTTTCTCTTTATTTATTCGTTTAAATTGATTTAAATGGTTCTTGAGGACCACAAAATTCAGAAACACCAGGATAATAAAGTACTCACAGTGATGGGGTGGCGAGTGTTAAACTGGGCCGCTCTCATTGGCTGACGGTTGTAGGACACCCACAGCTGGACTGACTGCGGCTCATGGCTCCCGAGCAGCGTCTGAATAACAACACAGGGCATCACCACCAAGACACACATTCAATTTACTCCCCAGAAACACAGAAAAATAAAAGATAAATAGAAGAATCTACAAACATGACCACTCCAACTCCTTCATGCACTACCCTCTTTACACATTTATGGCATTTGGCCGATGCCCTTCAAAGACCCCACAGTGGCAGGTTTAGTGGTGCTGGGATTTAAACTCACAACCTTTCAACCCATGAACTACCACTTCCCCCTTCAAAATCAAACCTGATTTAAAGCTCACTCTGACTCGGAAACCAAAACTTAAACATCTCTTACTGAGATTCAGACAGTTGTTGAAATAACGCCAAGGTTCAACCCAAGGTGAAGCGGAGTTACTGTTACCACACCACCACAGATTAGATTATTTGCCAGTAAGAGCACATTGGTAGAATTCCTCTTATATACTACAGCAATTTAAAAATAATTACATTATACTTAAAGTTGTTGAACATCCATCAAAAAACAAGTTAGGTCTTGTTACCACTTGCGTTACAGCTTCTATAAACAGTCATTCTTTCAGCACCCTTTCTTTCTTTTCTCCGATGGGAGAAGCCTATCTACAGTATTACTATGAAACCACAAGGCATTCCACCTTGAAGATGTTATGGTGTCAGAAATGTCAGAAGTATTATCTAAAATAGCTATGAAGCGTCGAGACTGGAGACTTCTTCCGAAATAAATAAATACATTTACCTCACAGAAAACTTGTGTTAATGTAAACCTTCCTGTCAAAATAGCACCAGGAAGCCAATTACGATTTTAGTGTATTGCATTGTGCATAGAGGTTCTTCTCCAATAGATCAGCTGAAGAAAAGAAGGAAGGAAAAAAGAAAGAGAAAGAAAGAAAGAAAGAAAATATTGAAAGTTAAAAGAAAGAAAGAAAGAAAGAAAGAAAGAAAGAAAGAAAGAAAGAAAGAAAGAAAGAAAGAAAGAAAGAAAGAAAGAAAGAAAGAAAGAAAGAAAGAAAATATTGAAAGTTAAAAGAAAGAAAGAAAGAAAGAAAATATTGAAAGTTAAAAGAAAGAAAGAAAGAAAGAAAATATTGAAAGTTAAAAGAAAGAAAGAAAGAAAGAAAGAAAGAAAGAAAATATTGAAAGTTAAAAGAAAGAAAGAAAGAAAGAAAATATTGAAAGTTAAAAGAAAGAAAGAAAGAAAGAAAGAAAGAAAGAAAGAAAGAAAGAAAGAAAGAAAGAAAGAAAGAAAGAAAGAAAGAAAAAAGGAAAGAAAGAAAAAAGGAAAGAAAGAAAAAAGGAAAGAAAGAAAAAAGGAAAGAAAGAAAGAAAGAAAAAAAAAAGGAAAGAAAGAAAGAAAAAGAAAAAAGGAAAGAAAAAAGGAAAAAGAAAAAAAGGAAAGAAAAAAGGAAAGAAAGAAAAAGAAAGAAAAAGAAAGAAAGAAAGAAAGAAAGAAAGAAAGAAAGAAAGAAAGAAAGAAAGAAAGAAAGAAAGAAAGAAAGAAAGAAAGAAAGAAAGAAAGAAAGAAAGAAAGAAAGAAAGAAAGAAAGAAAGAAAGAAAGAAAGAAAGAAAGAAAGAGGTGCTCTATACTCGTCACATGTATTTAACAGCACAGTGAAATTCTTCGTGTAAATCTCAGTGGTGTTGGGAAGAGCGGTGGGTCGGCCATGTTACCTTTCGATCAGTAACTCCAGAGTCAGAATCAAAAGCTATAATTAAAAAAACGAAATCTACATTCGTAGACTCATGTTGATGGAATCACAACATCAGTTGTCAAGTCTACACCGGGTTTTACGACATCATCCCGGATTAGCAGCCCTCAGCTTTCAATCCGCACAAGATGGTAGTGAAAGCCTGAGCCAAGACAACACAAGAGAGATTTTCTCTCCCAAGTGCTGGGCATAGAGAACGCCATGAGCTGGACAGCCTGTGAACTAATCTGCCCGGCATTAATGAATTTCCCCTGATGAGGCGGAAAAGCACTTCTTGTTCTCTGGGGTAAAACAAAGCATGCAGTGTCGTGTCTCTCTCTCTCTCTCTCTTTCTCTCTCTCTCTCTCTCTCTCTCTCTCTCTCTCGAAGACCCTCCCGTCACGGCCCAAGCATCTATCAGCCTGATTTATCTGCCTGTTAATGGCCATCTCCGGGAACAGACTGCAGTGGTGTCACAGGCAGCCAATGCACAATCTGGCTTTAGAGAGCTGGAAAGGACTAGAGTAAAAAAAAAAAGGTTTTGGAAAGGGCCGGTGGTTGCTGAGGGAGCATGGAGAGAAAGAGTCCGGCAGCGTGGTAACAACAGCTTTATGTGACAAAAGAGGACAAGCTGGAATTGAACCTGCAAAACTGACACGACTGTACAGAGCCCTGGGACTGGAGCAAAACCAGATACGTTGTTCCATTAGCTGTCTGGTTTTGGGGGTTTTTTTTTCTGTCCGGTTCACGAATCATATTCTAATAATGGTCCAAATAGGGACTCATGGACAAGGTCCATTATCGTTCACTTGACAAAATGCTGTTTAGACCCTTTCTTGGTGGTGAGCCGGCCCCCGGAGAAGTTCCTTAACTCTAATACCTCGACAGGGCCATGTAACATATGCGGGTGTGGTCCAAGAAGTCTGAGAATTGATCTCTACAAGCATAATTTCGCTTCGGGATTCCAACCCGTCTGCCAGAATGAATGGAGCTGATTCTTGCGGACTTGCGGCATTTCTGGCTCCTAGAGGCACTTTTCCTTTGTTGTGCGAGGGGCTTTTATGTCGGAAAACAAGAGCCTTACTGTGCTGGCAAGCACTGTGGACTGGATAGACCTGACTCACGAGCAGGAGTTTAGGCCTGGAGATCTCTGCAGCTTGATTAGGTTGTGTGAAAGTTTAAGTGTGTGTGGTGTGTGTGGTGTGACCCACCCCCCCCAGCTCAATTAACAATCTGGTGTCCCAATGTAGCTGCCCTGGTAACAATCGAGAATAATAGCGTGGTACATAAAATACATTCGGTAGTGCAAAATGAATACTTCAAATCAGGTTTTTTTTTTCTTTCTTGGATAAAAGGAAAAAGTGGGGCATTAAGGAACTAAAGAAAAAAATATTTTTGTGAAGAAAGGGCGAAGGTTTTCGTATCGTTTTTAATGAATCCTTTATGCTCCTTAGTGCCGAAAGGACCTTGTGATATTCATTATGGTAATCCTATTAGGAGGCCTAGGACTACTGAGAGTGTGAGACATGGATAGTCTCTTTTTTTGTGTGCATGTGTGTGTTTCTCTTTCTATATTGCTCACTCTGACTGGTTAGTGACCCCCAGACATGACTGACTAATCCTGACTCTAAAGACGGACATTCTCTCAGCGTTCGTCTGAATACAATCTTCCAGACAACGTGCGCCGGGCTGCTTTTGTGTTCGTCTGCAAGTCCAAATAATCGTGTTTAAACACTGACACAGAGCAATGATCAATTTTGGCAAATCCATCAGGGTACTGAGGAAAATAAATCGAAAACTATGGACAGATTACGAATCTTCTTATGAGATCGCTGTAACGTGTTCATAGGTGATATTTAGCAGTGGTATGCTAATTAGTTAATTACCTTACAGAGAAGCCCATCTTTTCTTCCTTCTTTGAGACCTACAACGCAGTCCTACGAATCAATGGCTACGAATAGAACCAAGGCTTCCAAAGCATTGCACAACAGGCTCTGGTTATGAAACCTCCCATTTGTGTATACTTTATGTGCGTAGTAACTTCTTGGCACAATCGCTACCTAGTGTAGCGCTGACAACATGACCATATGGTCGCACGGGTTAGTGGAACACGGGTAAGTGGTGCATGAGCGGTTAAAGATGCCCCGGGGAGAGCGGACCGCACGTTCGGTTCTGCCGGGCTGAATAATCAACACCTTGTCCGCGACATGCCGTTAGTTACGGTGGTTCAGTTACAGCCTGTAATATCAGAGACCACAATAAGTCACCTAGTAATGCTAATCTCTGCTCGATCCGATCCACCGGCGGTGTCGCGTCCGACAGACGAGCGTCAAGGTTTATTTTAACAGGCCAAACATTTACTGTGGACCACACTTGGTTAAGAGCCAGTGTACACACAGGCATGAGCAATCACTAAAATTTGGGGGAATAAACAAAACCCTTACAGGCTGGAATCCAGCAAAGGATAATAAACCCACTCGTTTTTTTTCCTCTTGTTTTTTTCTTCCCTTTTTCATTTTAAAAGTTCGAAACACAACAATGAGCAATTGTTTAATTCCCAAGTGCTCTGCAGCAGTTTTCTTGGATAGATGTCAGTTTCACTTTTACAAAAAGCTGCAATGGAAAGAGGCAGCCAAGAAAATGTTCGGAAAAAGCCTTTCGCGATGGGCAAAGTGCATTTTTCACAGAACGTGGCCTTCTCAGAAGAGGCGCTCAACACAAGACGCTCCATTTAGCTGCATGCAACTGCTGAATCTAACCATAGAATCACTGCGAAAGTGCAAAAGCTGGTCATGGTTTCTCAGATTTGCCGCTGCCGGTCTTTATTTTTACAACGTGCTATCCACCAAATCAAGTGGAGAACAATTTCACAGCCCTTCTCAAAAAGTATTGCAATAGCAATGTTGATGATTATAATCAAGTCAAGAAGGTTTTTAGTCATTACCCCCATATATAGCTGACGCAGTACACAGTGAAGGAAGACAACGTTCCTCCAGAACCCTGGTGCTACAATAACATAGAGCTACATACCCCAGAACCCAGAGTTAAGGTCTAAAGTGCATTGTGTGAGACACTGCAAAACAGCGTAGGGCAGGTACGCCAAACAAAATAGGGCCGAGCAGTAAACCTCTTTTATAACATGTTATACAGTAATGTGCAAAAGAAAACTGTATACAAGAGTGTACTTGTACACATAAACACAATGTTGTGCAAAAACAACAAGCGCAGCAGTCGAGAGGTGCAAAACAGCATGTAAACAGTATAATATGATCAAATATAAATATAATATGGGTGGTGGAATGGATTGAGATGAGTGTGTTGATTTCAGGTTGTACAGTTCAGTGATACACAGTTGAGTGAGTGTGTGCATGTGTGTGTGTTTGTACAGTTTAGTTCTGTGTGTTGTGGAGCCTGATGGCTTGATGGAAAAAAACAGCTGGATATGAGGCCCGAATGCTTCGGAACCTCTTTCCTGATGGTAATAAATGTGATATTCGGTTACATTTCCTTATAATTGCTCAACTTCGCTTGGCAACTTTTAACTGTTGCTCATTGCCCAGGTGTGATGCGTTAGATTGTCTGAAGTTCGGCTCTAGGTCTAAACTAAAAGGTTTATTTTGTTAAAAAAAAAAGACCAGAGAGGACCAGAGAGCTCTCTGTGAAATAAGAGCCATTTCGATGCTGAGAAAAGAGAAAATTGAACAGAACATCTAACAGGTCAGCCAAAAAAAAAACAACACCAGCTGATGACAGAAACATTGTGAGAGCAGCAAAGACCCATGACATTCACATACCATAAAATACAGCCTGTACTCTATTCGGTCTATTCACATAGACCTGCAGATAAACAGTCAACTCTCCAACTACCGCCTTTCTTCACTGTTTTATTGGTACAATCGATTCATTCCCATTTGTATGTCCATAAGCATTTCTTCTGTACAATTTAATAATACAAAAACAGATGAACGGACTGTAATCTCTCTCTAATCAACAACCATGGTCTATACATCAGAGAGGATCTCATGTGGGCTCTTAAAATTGTCTTTCCAGCCAAAAAAGCCCAGAAGTGTCTCTACATTCTCCTCAGAATAAATCTTCAGTTCATTCTACAATACCATAGACTACAATAAAGCACATCGCTTGTGTTGACAACCCACACTAGCTATGAAAATGAATAAACAAGTCTATTATATTTCTTAGGGTATAAAAAAAAAAAAACCCACACATGTTGACTTTGAAATTTTATATTTTTTTACTAGCTGCTTTAATTAGCATGCACAGAAGACAGACAATCATTTTACAGTCAATAACTCACTAATATGTAGAAACACTGAGGCGAAATAAAGACAAGCACAAACCTGCCATTTGCTCGCCTGCTATAAATAAATAAAGACTCGAGTGCAATTATCTCCAACGTGTCATGCTGGGATATAACACCACATCGCACATCAGCCAACTAAGTGACGCAAACGCAAAGTCTTAGTTTAGAAACTTTTTACAATTACATAACAGTCGTACGTTTGTTCAACTCTCTTCAATGCTGCGTCCAATTTACCTCAGAAGAGGTACTATTGCGTGGAATAACATCGACCTACAATACATAGAAAAGAAAGTTTGTGGGCACCTGATCCTAAAAATCAATGTGATTTTCGAACATCTCATTCCGCATTATTCCTCATTTGCTGTTATAATCATTTCCAATCTTCTGGGAAAATGTTCCGCTCGATTTTGGAGTGTGTTTGTGGAGATTTGTCTTCATCGAGCAACAAGGGTGTTAGCAAAAGTCAGGTAACTGATGTAGCGTGAGGAGACCTGGGGCGAGTCAGCGTTCCAATTCATCCCAATTGTTTTCAGATCTATATAAAAGCTATATTAAGGAAACTGAAGAACCTCCACTCCAACCCAAGTGAACTATAGCTTCATAGAGTTTGCATTGTGTACAGAGGCATTATAATTCTGGGACAAGTTTTGATCTTCTACCTTGAGTAAAGGGAATATTTAATGCTACCGCATCCAGGACAAGTTTGTGGAAGAATCACATATGACTAAAAAGTCAGGTATCACAATACTTTTGTGTAAATAGTGCGTGTATGTTTGAGGTACAAAGTGAGATGAAAAATGGCAAGCCCTGTGTTGTTCTTCTGTTAGCAACACACTAGCCAGTGAACTATAATCTTATGATGACCTTTTTGATTTGTTTAGTATATGTGACGTCCTGGACTTGAAGGAACTTTTAACTGAAAACATTACTCAGAGTTTCTGACAGAAATGTAGAAGGAGTTTCTTCCTGGACAGCAGCTACAAGATGCAACTCCCTTTCAAACACCGAATTTCTATATACTTGTACATGTTACTGGCTAACTAGCTAATAATATGTTAGCTACCGCTTATAACACGTGAGCTTTGATTAGCTGGCTAGCTAATCAATTTATAGCTAATCTTTTTTCCACCCTATAACATTTTTTCCACAAGACAGTCAAGCTCTTCAATACTTAAGCGGATTAGCCTACACCGCCCGAGTATTATATACAAAACAGATTCCCCAGGTGTACTACTACGTGCCCCCGTCATTGTCTTTTGAAGTGTACTGTTCCTCAACATACAGCTGATACAAGTGGGACATCAGAGAGGTTATGTAGAGAAAATATTGATGTTTAGCTTATCTCAAGCACAAAATGCCACCCAAATCATTTTCCAGAAGCTACTATACAATCCAGTGCTCAAGCCAGTCGATTTAATCTGAAGCACATTTCTTTCCATCACAACAGCATGAGCTGCCACGCTTCACCATGCAGATCTTACCCTGGTCGTCGTCGCAAACATGTACTTGTCTCGGAGCTGAAAGCTGTCCACCCTTTCTAGAATGATGTGTCGGTTTTCTTCGCTCTGAAAGAAGTCAGTGCTGCTGAGAATGCTGGAGACACCCTGGGGTTCATGCCTCTGGACCAGCACCGTGGTCGGGCTGTCATGCGACTCGACTCCCCTGAGGGAACACGATTGGCAAATTAAAACAGCTGAACAATCAACAACAACAACAAACCCTGAAATATAAAAAAAAAGCAAAAGATTCTTTCAGCATGTCCACGCTCTAGCTGTAAGAAATGTTTACGCGCTCTTAGCACTTATCTTATTATGTGCATGAATGGCTCCTAAAAGGACTTGTTCAACAAACGCGGCATGCAAAATAGCGTCTTATCTTTATTAGACGAACGGAACGAACAATAAACTCTAGCGAAAAAGCTTTGGAGTCGAGTGCCGCTGCAGTTTGAGGCGGTTCAAATATAATTTTACCAAGCAGTGCTTAGAGACCGCGGGGGGGGAAACTACGCTTATCACACGTGTGTCTAGTTTTTCTGGAGCAATTCTCAAACCTCATATATATATATATAGATATATAGATAGATAGATAGAGATATATATATATATATATATATATATATATATATATATATATATATATATATATATATATATATATATTCCAAATATATGGAATTGATTATCTCTTCATCATGGCACCTGTTAGTGTATAACACATCCCGTATTAGGCAGCATTTTATCCTCAAAGTTGACGTGTTAGAAGCAGGAAAAATGGGCAAGCGTAAAAATTTGCGCGGGTTTGACAAGTACAAATTGTGACGGCTAGACGACTGGGTCAGAGCATCTCCAAAACTGGTGGGCTGTTCCCACTCTGCAGTGGTCAGTGTCTAGTGTTTGCACCCCAGGCCTCCTCACCCTACATCAGAACCTGACTTTACTAACACCATTGTTGCTGAATGAGCAGAAATCTCTACAAGCACACTCCAAAATCTCATGAAACATCTTCCCAGAAGAGTGGAGGGTATTAAAACAGCAAATGGGACTAAAATGGGAAGTTCAAAAAGCATATATGAATATTATGTTGTCCACACCTTTGTCCGTATAGCATATGTGATAATTCCCACGCATCGAATTCTACAGCAAAAAAGCATGAAATAATGTTTACCATCAAACCTCTTAAACACTTTAATGGCTCAGCAGCTACTGAAAACTAGTTTTCACTAGTTATTATAAATAATGTTTGCCATATGTATTTTCCAGTAATTACCTTGAACAAAAGTAAATAATTTGTTTAACAGAGATAAGGGAATACGATTAGGACTATTTTGGAATGCTCCCCTGATTTCGCACCACATTTCTCTTCAGGCAGAGGCAAGTTAAGAGCCATGAATCTCCCTGTGTATAAATGATTCAGCACAGTAGGCTCAGGATTTAAAGCATGGCTTCAGAGACCCTGGAGCCCTGAGATTTACTCTTGAGCTCCCTGGCACAATAGCCTGCCTCGCTGCTTTCCTAAACACACCGGCTTGTTTGTCAAGACTGCTTCTTGATACTTCTAACAAATGGATGAAAGGATTAGACTGAAGAAGACGAGTACACAGACTACCGTGCCGCCTGTGCTCCACCCATTTCATGCACGTACAGAAGCTGGGTGTGTGGCGCTGACATAAAACGGCATCTTTTTAGCGCTCTTAATCAGTGAGACTAAACTAAACTTCTCAGGGGGATGAGGATTAAACCCCGAATACAAAAGGACAGTTATGGAATAAAACATGATGGGGCAGGTTGTATATAAGAAAATAATGGCATGAAAATAATGGACTCGGTTACCACTATGTAGTTGGTAGGCGCTTCAAGAGAAGCAGTGGCTCAATGGTTAAAACTCTGGGTTACTGAAAGTGAGGTTGGGAATTGGACCCTCGTCCCCACCAAGCTGCCACTGCTGCCAAGCTGCCACTGCTGCCGAGTTGCCACTGCCACTCCAACCCCAGTTAGCAGAATTTTTATCCCTGCTAATCAAAACACAACGTCTTTAATAAATTTAACAGCACTGATGCACTATGCATGTATACCTGCTACCACAATTGATGAGTAGTTCTACATAAAACCTTCTATTGTGGCTCTCCTGAGCAAGACATGAGCTTTCTCAGTGTACTGGGAAGATACTCAATTTGCCACACTTCCTTTTCCTGAGGTGCCTCACAGAGCAGACACTACTCCAGAGGACGAAGTTGACCAAATCCAGCCGAACCCAAGGGCCATTAATAGGAGATTAATCAAATAAGCAGCAGGCTGATGGCCACCAGTAAAACACACACACAAAGCTACCGGCAGCTCGTCTGAAACGCTGAGCACGTAACCATCGACTCCCTCAGTGGATATTACACTGCGGATCAGTTTCTCTCCCTGCCGAATAGGCCAGATGGAAATAGCAGCCATGGTTATAAAACAGTATGCGCTTCCCAATCATCTGCTGTGCTAAATAGTGCATAATGGAGTTTAGGATACTGGAAATAGAAAACAGGGGGCTGATATATATTTTTTGTTTTTTTTTGTATTATAAAAGTATAGAACAATTCCAGCAGTATATATAAAAAAATGTAAAAAAAAAGTTTTCTACATCATTATCTAGGTCACAGATTTATCGAAGCGCGATTATGACCAGAATATCATAAGATATTTCTATGATGCAAAATATGTAACAATATACAACAAAAAAATCCCGCTAATTATTTTAATATAAATAGAAATAATTATATGAAATTAGTTTAGCTGCCCTGAAAAACACTATGTATAAAAGTTTGTTTACACCTAACCTTAAGATTCATATGTGCTTTTTGAACATCTCATTCCACATTTAGTTCCACACCCTCCACTCTTCTTGGAAGATGTTCCACTAGATTTTGGTGTGTGTGTGTGTGTGTGTGTGTGTGTGTGTGTGTGTGTGTGTGTGTGTGTGTGTGTGTGTGTGTGTGTGTGAAAATCTAGCCACAAGAGTGTTAATAAAGTCAGGTACTGATATAGGGTGAGGAGGCCTGGGGTGCAGTCATTGTTCCAATTCATCCCAAAGGTGTTCAGTCGGGTTAAGTTCAGAGTTCTGTCACAGGCTGTTCAAAATCTACCACTCCAACCCATGTACATTATATTTTCATGTACTTTGTGCAGGTTTGGGTCTCGTTCGTCAAGAGAAACGGAAATGTAATCCAAAATTAAGATTAATGGCTTAATTAAAGTTTGTGGTAAATGTTTGCTTACTTTCAATACTTAATTTCAGCCAAATGACTAATCAGTTACCTCTGTGTGTGTGTGTGTGTGTGTGTGTGTGTGTGTGTGTGTGTGTGTGTGTGTGAGAGAGAGAGAGAGAGAGAGAGAGAGAGAGAGAGAAAGAGAGTAAGTGTGTGTGTAGCTGTAGCCTACACCTCCCTGATAGTTGAACTTGGTGTTTCGAAGATCAAACAGCATGAAGCTTATTTGCATACTTCTTTCTAACTCTGCTTTGCATGTGATCACATTCACACAGCTATCCTTCAGAAAAAGCTCACAGCATCTTTGTAAAAGGGGGTCCTTTGTGGGGTACACCAGCTTATTTAAAGGCACAAATTTTAAATCTCACTACAATATTTATAAATGTTTCCTTTTCTTTTGCGAGCACATGATGAGCACGTTCTTCATCCGGTTTGGAGGTTTTCACCCTTTTAGGTCTGGTATAATGGTGGAATGTTAGGCGGCAGATTGTTATTCGAGATTCGGAAAAATGCTTCTTCTTAGAATTCAATGCTGAATTTCACATCAGATCCAACTTTAGCACAATACACACAGGAGATCTTTAAAATATACACTATATGGACAAACCTGGCTTTTCCAGCCATTATGTGGTTCTTGGGTGGCAAGTTGGCACACAATTGTATAGGATGTCTTTGTAGAATTTACATTTTCCTTCACTTAAACTTGGAGACTCAAACCTATTACAGAATCACAATACTCCGGTGGGCTATGGTGTGTTGCCTGAGTGCCTATGAACATTTGAAGAAGAGCCTTTATTTGTCCTATATACATTACAGTACAGTGATATTCCATTATTTGCTTATCCCAATGATTTTCTTCATTGGGGTCAGAGCACAGGGTCAGCAATGATACAGCGCCCCTGGAGCACAGAGGGTTAAGGGACTTGCTGGTGAAAGTGCCAAAGAGCGGCAGCTTGGTGATACCGGGGCTTGAACCCCCGACCTTCCGTTAAGTAACCCATATCGCTTTATCTGTGTGAAGCTGCTTAAAAACAATGTCCATTGCAAAAATTGTGCTATACAAATAAAATCAAATTAAATTGTATATAATACGGGTTTAACGGTACAAAAAATTCAGTTCGGTGCGTACCTCGATTTTTAGGTCACGGGTCGGTCAATTTCGGTACAATAATGGGTGAAGAAATGCAAAACATAAAATTGCTTGCCGTTTTTTATTAACATGGTTTATTATTATTATTATTATTATTATTATTATTATTATCATTATTATTGACATTTGTGATTTGTGAACAGTTCACATTTTTAAAAATTTTTTCAATAAAATGCCTGCTTGATTAAATATATAAAATAATATTTTATATATAAAAAAAAAAAATCTGAATCAAATGAATGCAATATACTTTTAATTATATTGATTAAATTGAGTAATCAATCAAATTGGCATAAATTAAATAAATTAAATACAATTAAATAAATGGAAAAGATTTAATTAGTTTGCATTTGTTAGACCCATTTGGGTAATACAGATGTGCATGTTTGTTTTACATTTAATATTTAATTTTCTAAAAAAATATGATCAACTGTTTTATTTAGTTTAGCATACTTTAACAAATGTCCTTCCATTCGTCATTCATTTACTTCCTCCGAAGTATGCGGAATGATCAGAATTCTCATTTTAAAAGAAATTCTTAAAGATGGAGAACTCTAGTTAATTTTTTATACCCCTGGCATTGTTGTGTCTGTTTATAAGTTTAATAATAATAATAATAATAAAAAAATGGACGAAATGTACGAGGCGGAGACTAAACAAACTTGCGGTCCACCACTTAATACGTTCCTGATCGAAGATTTTCAGTACGAATACGTGTACCGTTACATCCCTAACATATACAGTATTTCACAAAAGTGAGTACACCCCTTACATTTAGCAACTATTTTAGTATACATTCTCAAGGGACAATACTATAGAAATGAAACTTGGATATATTTTACAGTAGTCAATGTGCAGATTGTATAGCAGTACATATTTACTGTCCTCTAAAAATGTCCTCTGTAAATGTCTCAACTTAGACATCATTGTCTAAATAGCTGGCAACAAAAGTGAGTACACCCTAAGTGAACATGTCAAAACTGTGTCCAAAGTGTCAATATTTTGTGTGAGCACCACTGTTCACCACCTCCTGCGCATGGAATTAACAGAGCTGCACAGATTGCTGCTGAGATCCTCTTCGAAACATCACGGAGCTGTTGGATGTTAGACACATGGCACTTCTCCACCTTCCATTTAAAGATGCCCCACAGGTGCTCAATAGGGTTCAGGTTGAGAGATATACTTTGTCACTCCATCACCTTCAGCTTCCTTAGCAAGGCAGTTGTAATCTTGGTGGTGTGTTATAAGTTGTTTTCATGTTGGAAAACTGCCGTTCGGCCCAGTTCCTGAAGGGAGGGCATCATGTTTTGCTTCAGAATGTCTCTGTGCATGTTTTTATCCATGTTTTTCTATCAATGAACCGCAGCTCCCTAGGACCAGCAGCACCCACGCAGCCCCAGACCATGATGCTACCACCACCATGCTTGTCTGCAGGAAAACACAATTTTGCTGGAGACCATCTGAGCCAAACAAGGTTATCTTAGTTTAATCAGACCACATGACATAGTTCCACAGTAATCCATGCATTTGCACAGGTTGTCTTCAGCAAACAGTTTGCAGGCTTTCTTGTGAAACAGTTTCAGAAGAGGCTTCCTTCTGGGACAACAGTCACGCAACCCGACTTGTTGCAGGTGTGCGGCAAACGGTCTGAGCACTGACAAGTGGAACTTCCGTTTCTGTTTTTTGAAGCAGCTTCTGCACCTGACGCACGCATGGCATGAGGTGCCATGCTTAACATCCAGTGGTCATTATGAGAGAATTGTACTCAAAGCACCACATTTTAACTGCTCCTATACAAGATACACAAATTTAAATGGTCCTGTCAAGCAAACAAAAACATGAACATGATGAATAGGACATGTGGCTTTGCATGGTTACACGTTGTACAGCTGTTATCACTTAGGGTGTTTGTCTCCAGCTATTTAGACAATAATGGCTGTATGTTAAGTTATTTTCAGAGGACAGTAAATCTGTATACTATACAAGCTGCATGTTGACTACTCATATATTCAAGTTTCATCTCTATAGTATTGTCACTTGAGAAGATCTACTAAAATTGTTGTGATCAGACAGACAGGCAGGCAGGCAGGCAGGCAGGCAGGCAGGCAGGCAGGCAGACAGGCAGGCAGACAGACAGACAGACAGATTTAATAAATTCTATTTATTATCTTACCAGAAGTAGGACTTGACATGTTCTTGAATCAGCACCCACGTTTCTCCAAAGTCGTCTGACTTCCACAGCTTCATAAAAAAAAAAGAAAGAAAGAAAGAAAAAAAAGAAAGAAGCAAGGAAAAGGAAGTAGGTAAAAGTTTATGAGAATTCAGACACAGCTAATGACTATTTTTATTCAAAGACAAATTCAGACGAAACCTTTTTTCCTACAGGCTTTAAATCTGATGAATCACCACACATATTGGACAAGAGCCACTGGCCCAAGAGTTGCAATATAACATATCTAATGCAAAGTTAATTCCCTCCTGAGTCAGAACACTAAAATAACCATCTTGCATGTTAACAGCTATTTCATATAAAAAAAATAAATAAAAAATAAATAAAAAAGCCCTGCTTTTATATCTAAAAATAAATCAAAGCTGACAAGGAATATGCAATGACATTTCACTCCAGCATGTCTCAAGGACTGTTTCGGACAAACCTGCTTATTAGGGTGAGAACTGTCATAACCCAGGACGAGGTCCGGTCGCTTGTTGTGTAGGAGCAGGTCTGTGGGTTTGAATGGGATGGAGAATCCCTGGATGCTCTTGCAGAAGTCAAATGTGTTCCAAATGTAACTGTTTTTGGTGTCGGCAAAAAGGTACTGAGGAGAACAAGACAGAAGAGAAATGCAAAGCTGATAAATCTTTTTTTTTTTCCCCTTTTCTTTTTTAATGCATTCATCAATAATGTTTTATCCTAGTCAGGGTGTATCCAGAGTTTATTCTGGAAACAGTGGTAACATTGAATCTGAAATTCCCGTCCATCGCAGGTCAACGTGTACACATTTGTGTTGTAAACATAAACTATACGGCAAAAGTATTGGGACGCCCGGATCGGCCACATGTGGTTCTTCTGCAAAGTTGGTATAGGATGCCTTTAATTAAATGCTCCCTTCTCCTTATCTAGGAGACTCAAACTTGTTCTAGCATGACAGTGGTTTACATGGGTTAGAGTGGAAGACCTTCTGCTACAGCACTTTGACCTCAACCCTACTGAACATCTTTGAAATGAATTGGAGCGCTGACGGCACCCTAGGCCTCCTCACTCTACAGGAGTACCTGACTTTACTAACACCCTTATGGTTAAATGAGCACAAATCTCAACCACACTCCAAACTCGCGGAGACGGAAAGAGACGTTCAAAAAGATCAGGTCGACTACTGAAATAGTTTTTATGCCAAGATTGGAAAGCTGTTGCAAAACTGCAGTGGACTACGGAGGTAAACACAGCAATACATTCTAAACGATGGGAAAGCGTTGTGGACCGACCGAGAATTCGCTGACAAAGACACAATCGGCATAATGTACAGAGACTTTTGGGACACTCTGTAGAATAGAATGCAGTTGAAGACACTTCGAAACTGTTTATTCATCTATGGACACTATACTGGTTTCTACTATTGATTTGATGCTGCTCTTGAATCATGCAGCTGCCCTTAACTAGCAGACATCTGGCATACACGTACACGTATTCGTTTACGAATGAGCCTCTTTCACACCTATTGGCAATTTTATGCAGCTTAATCCACCTTCTGGGAGGTGGAATGAAACCTTCAAGCAAATTGGACATGATTGATTGGTTGATCATTCAAGAGATCTCATTTTGTAATATTGTTTTCAAACTGCAGATTCTTCGCTGAAGTACTGAAATATTAAGGGCATTATTTGAATGTGTAATTGGAAATAAGAGCTTGTTATACCGGAACTTTCCACTGACAGAACACATAGAATAGAATAGAATAGAATAGAGAATAGAATTGCCTTTATTTGTCGAAAAAACATTGCAGCACAGTAAAATTCCTTCTTCGCATATCCCAGCTTGCTCGGAAGCTGGGGTCAGAGAGCGCAGGGTCGGCCTCAATACGGCGCCCATGGAGCACAAAGGGTTAAGGGCCTTGCTCAAGGGCCCAAAAGTGGCAGCTTGGCGATGTGTGAGAATTAGAAAAAAATAAATGCTCTAAAACCCCACCATAAAAACATCATAATTAATATAACAATTTATAACTAACTCTGATAGACTTGAATTAAAAAAGAAAAATGTGAAACAAAGATTGTGGCATTTTTGTTTTTGTAATTATGCAACTTTAATCCTCCATCTGTGTCACATCCATGCTTTCGCTGTAACCTCTCTGTTGTTATTAGCAGATCAGCTTCTACACTGGTATGACGGCCAATGTGACGAGAGCGCAGAGGACGTACCAGGTCAGAGAATGAAAAGAATGACGGGAATGAGGAAGAGAAAAGGAGCGAAAGGAGCGTTGCTAACAGATGAACGCGCTGTGATGTAAAACACAGTCTTCCACAGGGAGGAGAGAGCGAAGAGAACGAGCTGCTATAAAAAGACGTGCTCATGAGCAGTCATGCCTTTTGTCTTTGGGGAAATTTTTATCTTCGATTTGCATGGACCGTGCTTGGATATTTTATATTATATATATATATATATATATATATAAAAAAAGAAAAAAATTAAAAAAAGAAAACTTGCTTATTTTTTATGAGGATTATTATTATCAAGAGAAATGCATCTATTTCATAAAATAAATGAACAGTTGTACTAATGCCATGCTACTACGTTATATCCTTCTCCCTTTGTCCTGATATGGCTCATGATTGTGACTTGAGAAACTGCAGTGCAAATCACGGTGCAGAGAACAACTTTAATTCCCAGGTGTCTTGGCAAAAGCGTAAAACTCCTCCCTGAAGCAGGCAATTATGTTGGGTGCCAAGGGCGACGGCTACAGGCAAGGCCAGGTCTATTAGTCACGCTGTCGCACTGGGTCTCGTGAGAACTGCTCCCACGCGCAATCCAGCTTCTCCACACAAACACACACCTTAAGAGAACAAAAGGCCAGAGGAGCACACTGCCTCTACATCAAAACAACCTGAACTGACCCTCTCTTTAGTGCTTTGAGGTTAATGCTTGAGATTCGAGGCATAGATACTTACACGCCGGTTATCAGCAGGGCTGTGGTAGAACTGCGAGATCACCTGCTTGCTGGTCTCCTTCCCACTAGGCAGGTTAAACTTATCTGATATATGGATGAAGGTGGTCCCATAGTCGTACGACACATAAACCTGTGGGAAAAGCGTAAAAACAGCAGTTAAATATAGCACTGAATGTTATAGGCTTTAACAAATACAGTATGTGGACAAAATATTGGGGCTCCTGCCTTTTCCAAACATATGTATAAATCCCCAAACCTTTTTTATTTTATTTTTTTATAAAATGGAAAAGTTTATTGGACTTTGATGAGACCTGCTATAGGATTTAGAGACCATGGCGTTGAGTAAAAGACAAAGGTGGAGCTGGAGGTAGCAGAGCTAAAGATGTTGAGATTTTCATTGGGAGTGATGAGGATGGACAGGATTAGAAATGAGCTTATTAAAGGGCCAGTGGATGTAGGACGTTTTGGGGACAAAGTAAGTGGCCCGATTGAGATGGTTTGGACATGTGCAGAGGAGGGACATCAGTAGGAGAATGCTGAGGATGGAGCTGCCAGGAGTAAGGAAAAGAGGAAAACCAAGTAGAAGGTTTATGGATGTGTTGAGGGAAGACATGCAGGTAGTTGGGTTGAAAGAGGGAGATGTAGAGGACAGGGGGGGGTATGGAGACGGATGATCCGCTGTGGTAACCGATAATGGGAGCAGCCGAAAGAAGAAGAAGAAGACAGTTGTATAAAATGTCTTTGGAGATGGTAGAATTATATTTTTTCTTCACTTGAACTAGAAGACTCAAACCGGTTCCAGCATGGCAATGCCCCTGTACACAAAGCCCTCTAATGTCCCAAACAGCTCTATGAAGATATGGTTTTAGTAGCGACCTACCGTTTTTGCTGATTAATCGGCAAAGATTGTTGATTTTTAAAACTATCTGCAAAAATCCCTATTGATAGTTTTTCCGGGTCGCGTCCATGGCTGGAGTGGCTAAGAAGGTAACTTTTAGAAGCAAACTACTGAAACCACTTGCTGTTTGTATTAATTAATACTATAATTCATTCAAAATGTATTTTATTTAGCACATTTTCATGATTGAGTACGGTTTTATGTTTGGAATAAAGTTCTGTATTATTTTACACTGAATGTTTGACTAATTGGTTGATTAATCGTTTATCGGCAAGTGTGACCCAACCTAGCTCTCAGTATCGTTAAATCCACTACCGGCCGACCTCTATTTTACATAGATTCACATACACTATATGTAAGAAGAAAAAAAAAAAAGGATTATGATACCTGACTCTTCCAGCCATATGTTCTTCAAACTGTTTCTACAAATGCAATTGTTCAAGATGTTTTTGGATAAAAACGCATTAAAATCTCCTTTTATTTGAAATTCGATAAGGACGTTGTTTACATGGGTTGAATCCTAAGTGCCCCGCTACAAAACTCTGATCTCAACACTAGTAAATATTTTTGGGTTAAATTGGAAGGCTGATTGCACCCAAAGCCTCCTTACCCTACATAAGTACCTGATTTTACTAACAACCTTTTGGCTGAATGAGCACAAATCTCCACAATCAAACATTAAAATTAGTGCAACATCATCCCAAAAGAGTGACTTTTTTTTTTTTCTTCTTCATAACAGCACTTTTCAATAAAGGCTAAATGTGGAATGGAATGTTCAAAAACACACCAATCATATGGACAGGTGTTCATCATTTCAGGTTTGAAGAAGTTAAACATTTCAAAGTGTACAGTAACTCTTATCAAGTCATGGCACACTACCATCATGTTGATTATTCCTGCAACAAGGTCCTGTTGTATTTCATTCCTTGCAGTAGTAAGCAATTACTGTAATCACTGTCATGATGGCACATAAACAAGCGAAATACCAGCATTAATCGGCAGGCTTGTGGCACTATCACAAGACCAGTCACAAGACAGTATTCATAAAGGCAAACTGGATTTTGGAAACAGTTATTGAAATTATGGAAACAGTCGAGTTCAAGGTCATTTTAACATTCAATTTACATTAGATTCTGTTGTATGTTCTTCGTATTTATATACATGATGTAGATACTAACAATTTGGTATTAGATCTGAGGTAATAAGTAGTACAATGGTGACAATTTGTGACATTACAAAATGGTGACAACTGAATATGGCACTAGACATAGCTCTAGCCTATATTTGTTGGTTACACTATGAGTGTAAGTAGATGAGTAAAGAAATGAAAAGTGTAGGAAAATAATTAGCAAATCCAAATTTGTACCATTGAGTACAATTTCTTTTTTTAACATAAAAACTATCTATTTGTGGTTATATTTAGTATTGTGCAACAATAAAAAAAAAGTCGTTTTCCTAAATTTTTTATTGCAATTGATATCTTGAAACTCAATAGTTCTCTTGAATAAGACAGAAATCTTACGTTTTTCACATGACCAAAAAATCTGACCTATCAGATAGAGGGACACAATAGTAGTATTGTATAAATGATACCTGAAACATACCCCCCAATGTGTTAACCAAATAGATACTAAAGTACTCATTTATTTACAATTATAAACGTATAATACTCATATAAAAGAGTATAAAATAAATAAAATCTTATATAAACTTAAATAAAATACAATTACGAATATACAGCAATATGTCAACTTCTGCTAGTGAAGCGGCATGCCGAATATAATAAAAGATAAACAAAACTAATGCTCCTCTGTCATTACAAGCTTTCTATTCACGCTGCAATCAGTTCTCACTTTCTAGGTCCTGATTTTGTGTGAAGACAATGCAAAAGTCAAGTCACCGTTCTCAAGTTCCCCTTCCTGCCTTTAGCATTTGTTTTAAACCAGAGAATATCTGGTTCGGCAAATACAAATGCTAAAGTCACTTGAGAACTTGAAAACTACCTCCCATTTTATCCAAACCCCCTTCGGGACTTATTTTTTTTATGTCTGAATGATCAGTCATTCGAAAACAAATCCTGGGCAAAGGTTCACCTTTTTAAATTCTCAAAGCTTTTGTATGTGGGCCATCACATTCTTTCTGAAAAATGTAGGCACCGGATTGATGCCAATGCCGTACTGGGTATCAGAGATCTTAAAAAAGATAAATAAATAAATCAATCTTTTCCTCAGGGTTTTGATTTTCCACCAAAGAACGCTAAATCATAAGTTTAACACTGGAACTAACATTTGTACAGTTTTACTGTTTCATGAGTAGCTGGGCAGTATTATTCAAAACTGGACTAGATGCAGTAATGTAATTATTACTGGTATATGTTTTTGATGGTAATTCAGAAAGTTCAAAACGCACTTTATTAGATAAACTAATAATTCACACTCTCTCTGCCTCCCCAGAATATAAATGCCACTTCTGTATACATGTTGCAAAAAGGAAAGTCTAATTTGTATTAAATATGGAATGAACAAAGATGGACGCCAACTGTTTATTTCAAGTTATTCCAGACAAACTGCCAATTTTTTAAAACCCATTTGAATTGTAAATTATATTTTACTGCACATACAGTATATGCGATAGTACTATACTTTTTAGTAAATTTGATTCCTTTATTCTATTTTATTCTGTCCATTTTTCTATTCCATCACATACCGAGGACTAGGCATTAAAATATTTCACTGCATGCCATTCTGTATTTTACCGTAATTCTTACAACAACAGGAAGTTACTGTAAAAGTCTAATTTTTGTATTGTGCATGTAGTGTGAAGGGAATATTTTGCATGACAAGCATGCACACATCGTGCAGACACTCCCATCTGTGTGATTTATCTATCCAATGAGCATAGATCACTGAATACTTTATAAGCAATGCTGACTTCACAAAAACAACCCTTAATGGGACTTGGTATATTTACATTTATTTCACTCAAAGACCCTGTTAACAAAATTCCACAATAAATGCATATGCAAATTTTCACAACTTCTCAACCTTTGTGTTTGTGTTTTCTTCTAATAAAGTCCTACCATGATAAACCCTATCCAAAACATAACACTTCTTGTGGTCAAGATGGAAAACAGAACATTGTAGTGATTGTCTGACAGGATTCGAATTATATAATAAAAGGCAGATTCACATGCAGAGGCTTTGAAAAACAGATGGAGCTTTTTAATCTGACGGCCTCCAATAAAGGCAAAATATGTTGTCATGAGCACGGGCCTCTACAGCTCAGCAGCGCTGCAATTTCCTGATGTGTGACTCAGAATCTATTATGCAAAGTAAATGCAGAGTTTCTGCAGATGGAGAGATAAAAAGAAAAAGAAAAAAAAAACAAGGAGTATTTAAGAAAGGAGGACATCAAGACGTCAAGACTTTTAGGGTTGCAGAAGTGAAGGGACTCCAGAATATAATATGCTTTATTCTCTTGTTTAAATTTATATCTACGATGACTCACCTTAAATTAACATATAATCATTTAACTGTCATTTCAATGGAAACTGGGTGAAATTAATTTGTCAAATATATATATATAAAAAAGGAATCTAAAAAAAAATAGACATGAAAAAAAATAATAAAAATAAAGAAACAGCGCTACAGTGGCTCAGCTGCATTACTGGATTTACTCAGGAGAACTCCTGTATATTCATGATTTTGTCGCCTTCACCTCTCTGTGAGCATTGTTTGTTTTTAATAAAGCATTGTGTCAGTCACCAAATGTAAACATGCGTTGGAACTTGTGCACGATTACGAGCATCAAAATGCTCAAATGTGTATGAAGACAATTAGTGTATTAAAGTTTTTGTAAATCTGTCTGGGATTTTTAAGTCAGAAAAATTGCACACACTTAAAAACTTAAAAATTAACAATGAGGCCCAAAGTAAAGAATGTACAATATACTCTCTGTTATAATCCGATAAGTGTTCATAACATTGTGCAAATCTGGTGCACCTTTAGCCTTAAAAAAAAATAATAATAATTGCCAACTTAGCATGTTGCATTTTTCAAGTAATGTCTAAACCTGTTAAACAGCAGCATTTGTCATCATGGCCTCTGCTGATTCTCAGCTACGCCGGCCAACCTGGCTTTTTGTCAAATTCATCAAAAAGAGATGCCACATAGTCTAGATAAATTGTGGCTTCTACAGGACAGCGAGAGACCTGCGAGACCTTCACAATCAAAAATGAATAGATAAAAACCCCAGTTCACTCACGAAGCCACTGTCGCGCCATTATTGACGTGAATAAGTCATAACCTGGGTAGCAGACCTGCAACCGTGAGGCTTTCACTCCACTCAAGTGTACTCACAGGAAATGTCAGGACACTCAGAGAGAGAGAGAGAGAAAGAGATAGAAAAAGATAGAAGGAGAGAGAGAGAGAGAGAGAGAGAGAGAGAGAGAGAGAGAGAGAGAGAGAGAGAGAGAGAGAGAGAGAGAGAAAGTGGCAACATGTCAGCTTTGAACACAGTGATACACTCACCGAACTGCTCTTGGGGTCGGTTGCTCCGACGCTGTCTCTTGCCAAAGCTACGATGACGTTACTCTTCTCTCCAGCCCAGTGCACAACCATCTGGTTATGAGAGTCATTCAGGTTGGCCTGTAAACAACAATCTGTCAGTATACAAAGCTATACAAATAACATATTAAAGTCAAACAGTTTATTAAAAAAAAAAAAAAAAACAACAACAACAACATAAGAAAAAGAATAAAATTGTGTGTGTGTGTGTGTGTGTGTGTATATATATATATATATATATATATATATATATATATATATATATATATATATATATATATATATATATATATATATATATATATATATACACAAACATTTCATCTTATGAGGGCTTTATTCTCAACAAGCATGGGTAATAAAGGTGTATAGGTCAATATTTTTATTGTTCTTACTGAAATATCTAGGGAGAATAATAAAGCACAGTTGCTGAAACAACATTATAAAAACCTGTGTATCACAGAGCTGAGAAAAAGTGCCTAAAAAGGACAGTATACAACTCTGAGTCACATTTTTGACTGTTCAGAAATACAAACATAGTGACATTCAGTGCTACACAATAAGATATTTGAGAAACAAACGAAGCACAGAGAGAGAGAGAGAGAGAGAGAGAGAGAGAGAGAGAGAGAGAGAGAGCGAGAGAGAGAGAGAGAGAGAGCGAGAGGAAAAAATAGGAAGCAAAAAAGAGCAGATTGTTGTTCTTAAATTAAGCTATAAAGTAAATATGTTATGCTAATATAACTAACTATCTTTGTATTTGTTATTGCTGAATTCACACCTAAATGAAAAGATATACAGAGGGTAAAAAAAACACACCAGGGCTTGATTGAGCGGAGAAAATGTGACACACTGTATACATATTTGTAGTATTTTTTGGTAGCTAGCTGGTGTATGGAGCCAATGCAATGGACAGTGTTTCTCACTTTTGTGTCCAGTGGGCCAAGTACATGGTGCTATGCCCCTGATAAAGCACCAAGTAAGAAAATCAAGAAAAAGATGAAGAAACATGCTAATCATGAAATCAATAACGCTAGAAGATGAACGATTTCTTGACGTAACTCAAGAATCTTCAAGAATCTTGAAGCCTACAATCTGATTGGCTCTCTACCATTCAATCTGTTTGTTTTTCTGAAAGAAAATGTCTGTCAAATTCCTTTTTTTCTTTGAAAGCATAACGTTTTCAGTCATGTTTATCGAAGAAATGTAATTGTATTCTGTAAATAAATGTAAAAAAATAAAAAATAAAACTACCAGATGTAAAGTTTGACTATTGATCAGTGATGGATAATAAATATGTACGGTATCTATCGTGCCAGTAATTCGTGTTTGAAGCTGGCTTTGTCAAAACTAGCAGAATAGTGTTCAATATTGCTTGCATGCTAATCAGTCAGATTTGCTAATTAGATATGTCCTGGTAGCATGAAATAAGCTAGAATACTCTCAGCTTGTTCTTTTCCTTCTCACATCAAAAAATCATTAAGTATTTATAGCGTGTGGGTTGTTTTTTTTGTTGGCAAATCTTGGCAAGTAGAATGAAATGAGTTGAAGTTAAAGTTAGCTCCTGAACTAGCCACACTGTGGATTCCAGGAGGCAGGGTTTCATGTACAAGCGCAAACAAATGATGCTAATGCTTGTTTTTTTTAAACCACATAACTGCTAAAGCTGCTCAGAAATTCTTAGAAATTCTGTCTCTATTCTATCCCGGAACTACAACCGAGGAACACTATTATAAATGCTAAATCGAAAAAAAAATAAAAACACAAATCTTCTGCCAGCGGTTCTCCTCGTCACCTGCTGTGGCTGCTCCTGTTGCTGCAAAGCAGGTGTGTATTTGATACATCAGACCCAAATCCATCCTTTCAGGCAACTTACTATAAGCGCTCACATTTCATACAGCACAAACAGGCCTTGGCCTAGACAAAACACACACGAGAAGGCACAACAAAACCCAAGTGGCATGGGAAAGACAGAAAAAGGGGAGAGAGAGTAAAAATGTGTCAGCTTTTCAATTTGGAATTCTGAGCCGTGAAGCCTTTCTCATCTTTAATTCAGGACCATGATGGGATGTGGGCTTTTCAGATGATGGCTCTTCTGATGCTCTATTAAAGTGAAATATTACAAACCACAGCATTTCCCTTTGAAGAGCACAAGCTTACTTTCATATATATATTTATATCCTATTTTCAATGCAAATTAAAAAAAAATATCAAGGTTATTATTAAAGCCTTTTAAATATTCATTTGCATCAAGGAAGCAAACATATTTTAGAAGATATCTAGGAAAGGAGTCAGGTGATGACGAATCACATGACCCCACAGCGTTTCCTGTAACATTTAAACAGTGGCTCTGAATTGCTTTACATTATGAATGAAGTGCGTTTAGTGAGACGTAGAGCCGAAGTTACATTCATAAATCCGAACAATCCATATATCTATTTAGACAGACATACTCTATGGAGATGCATCTTGATTGATTTCGAGCCTGTAAAACAACTCGACTTTACACATCATCCCTTAACACAACAAGGAAAACGAGCATCGAGACTTTTCTCTGTACTCACACTCAATGTAATTGAAGACCCTTCTTTTCAACTAAGCACTTTCATGCCCATTAGATCATTTGTAAAGTAGAAACCAAAATGAAGTTTGCACTCTTTTGTTCCTATGTAGCAATTTTATTCCACTGCATACAATTCAATGAACCAAAAAGTAAAAGGACTGACTGAAGGGTACATAGGAATGAAAACGCACTCAAACCTTCAATCGTTGTTCAGAAATATGATGCTGGGGAGAGGGAAAAAAAATTTTTTGGCAAAGATTGTAATGATACACTATACATGTGTAGTGAAATTAGGTCATAATTCACAACACGGGCTTCGCAATTGAATTCACAGACTTCCAAGAATGTTCATGTTTTATGACTGAAAAGCCTCCCGTACAAATACAATGCTATATGATGTCCTTCTGCTGTTTGTCTAAAATCTATTCATGTAAAAATTGCAAGGAAAAGGAAAAAAATGCAATCTATTAGAGAGTTGCCATATCTATGATAAATAAATACATTTAGAAAAAAAACTAAGATTATTAAATAAACACTGTACCCTGAGGAAAATAAACCACAGAAACATACTGAGCTCTCTAGCAGTGGTCTAAGGAATTATACATTAAAATATCTAATATATAACATATAATATTAACATGGTTCTGGTTAATAAGAGCTGGTTAATTAGGTTATAGTGCAGTTTGTGGAGGCACATCCACCAATCAGCCATAACATTAAAACATATAACATGGGTCACTCGTGTGCCATCACAACAGCTCTGACCCAGTCACAAGACCTCTGAAGGTGTGCTCCATTATCTAGCACCAAGACGTTACCAGCAGATTCTTTAAGTTCTACAAGTTGCAAACTGGAGCCTCCATGGATTGGACTTGTTTGTCTAGCACATCCCATAGATGCTCAATCAGATTGGGACCTGAGGAATTGGGAGGTCAAGTGTACATAATTCCGCTGAGGGCATTGCACTGATGGTGTGTACTTGTGTTTTTCTTGCTTCTAACACAACGTCAAGAATCTGCTGCCTAACAAATTTCCACCTGGAGGTTGTTTTAATGTTGTGGTTGATCCGTGTATGTATTACCAAAAATCTTTTTTTCGTCACTGTAATCGTGTCAAAGATGCAGATGATTCGCAATAATGGCACCGCAGGAGAAACGATAACGTAACCGGCATGCTTTCGTCGTTTAAAAATTAAAGTACATGCTCTTCGAAATCTCTCTCATCATTCCAGATCTTGTGAGCTGATCAGATCCAACTTTGCGAACGTGCTGCCATGTTTTTTGTTTTGTTTTGAAAGAGAAGACAGTGTCTAGTGGCAAACCTTCAAAACAAATCATATTTTCTAAGCTTGTAGCGTCTGTGATGTAACTTTGGTTTTTTTTTTGCAATTTCCTCAGAGCATTGTACAGTCTGACCTTGGGGTGAATTTGCTCAGGCTTCCACTACCAGGAAGGTTAGAATAAAGAACTTAAATAGGGTGTACTTTCATTTTCATATGATTGTATTTAAACCATGGGAGGCACAGATCCTCTGAGACCTCTGACATTCAAACACAAAATCTGCATTCATGCTTAATTAATACGAGGCCGATTTTCCACAGAATCTTTGTATTGGCGATGAACCATGTCACAATGCATCGTTATATCCTTCGAAAATTACATAATTATCTAGCTTCAGTTTTTTCAATTTCATCCACTATGCATTCACTATTCATCATATTTTTTTGCTTATTGCCCCAAATATCCAGAAAACTCATTTTTACATTAGCATTTTTTTGAGAAGGATTGCATTTTATTTTTATTTTTTTTACAACTTTATCCTTTCGCTTAGGTTGCATCTCGTAAGTCAAGTTCAGCAGCACTACAAAAATAAATAAATAAATGTATAAATAAATATAAAATGACACCCACATCCCGAAATACGTGGCGTGTTTGGTTAATCGCTCCAGAATGTGATCGCTGCTTTCTCACCTGAACGAAAGAACAGCACCGAGGAAGAGACACGCAAGGACTTGATTGAGAAAATGTAGCGCACTGTATAAATGAATCTTATACGAGCGTTAAAAAAACATTTATAATAATAATCCTTAGCTCAATAGTATTCTAAAACTCTAACCTCTTTGTACAAGTGTAAGGAGTCTTTTTTATAATGGAGATTACGCAGCATAATGCAAAAGTACCATTGCCAAATGCTGCAAATGTAAACACATCTATGTAACCCTACATTATTGCTTCATCAAATACTTTTCCCATCAAAGTCAAACTCAATTAATTTAATAATTCATCCGGAACTGCCTCTCCGCTTTTGAGCAAATGCAATCCTTTATCATGGCTCACCACTACTCAGCTATTCACACATTTCACACAAGGGCTTTAATTACCATAATTGAACACCAGTTGGCTTTCTCTACCGCCTCGTCCCCGCCATCTAGAAGCTGGAACATTCTTGCTGCTGAATAAGGGTACTTGTGCTCCAAGATGCGTAAATCACCGCTTTCTTCCTTCGCCATGGCCCACTGACGCTCGGGGAGGGAAAAGCCGCTTGTTGGCTGTAGTTCATGCGCTCTCAGACTCAACATTGCAGCGTGCAAGACAAATATTGTAGAGGTTTGCAATCATCTCTTGGTGACGATATAATCCACGGATATGACCGAAAGATATTATTATTACTATGGACAGTCCGCTGAGGTCTTTTTTTTATATGCAAATCTAGTACTATAGAAGTGTAAACACAGCTATGTGACCTTTTGCAATGTCGGAAGAAAAAAAAAAAAAAAAAAAAAGGAAATGCATATGGAGGTTTACAATCTGTCATTTTGTAATATATTACTACAAGAGTGTGTGTGTGTGTGTGTGTGTGTGTGTGTGTGTGTGTGTGTGTGTGTGTGTGTGTGTGTGTGTAGGGGGTGGGGGGTATCAGGAGGGACAGAATGAGTGCTGCTACAGCCAGTGCTGCAAGCATTAAGCCGATGGAGATGACATCATCTCTGCAGCACTGATACCATGGCCAGCAGTTCAATTTGCATGCAATCAACCATATACGTTAGTGAAGACGCCCTATTAATAGCGTTCAACAATAACCCTAGAAAAATATGAACTGCTGGGACACTGAGGGTTTTTTTTTTTTTTTATTAGATGTTGTTAAAACACATCACACGTGGCTTTATTGGTGCTGTCATGGCCAGGAAATGTCCTGTGCCTCAGAGCTACAAGGCTCATGATTTTGCTCTAGTGGTGACTCACTGACTTTCCTACTTTCTTTTTTTTTTTCTTTATGTGACAAACTTGAAGTGAAAGCTGGTTGGTCAGTCATGTGTAAAGACTGCATACTGTTCAGACCGGTTCGTTTCATATGCATTGTGTTTTTAACATGAATGCAATCTAATCTTTTTCATGTTTTTATTACAGGCCTTCACCCACTCACCATTCTGGGCAAATAAAACCTCATTTCCATCCACAATCTATACAAAGAGTCGAACGCAGCTTCTATTTATGGTTACGATCCTTATCCAGCCCTGTCACAGTTCCTGGAATAAGCAAAGCCCCTCAAGTGTTGGAGTGTACAAGCAATGTTTATAATAAAGACGAGTATGAAAGACAAACTGTCTGAAATGTTTTCCGAAATACACAATATGGTCCTTTATTCTACACCGTTGACTGGTTCCCGTCCCAAACCGCTCATTTTGCCGTTTTTTTTTCTCTCTCTCTCCAAGAAGACACTGTCACATTAGTATTCATGACCCTTGCTGTGAATCTATTCTGCAGCCAAAATCAATACTATTTCCTTTATAAAGAGAGAGAGAAAGAGAGAGAAGAGAGAGAGAGAGAGAGAGAGAGAGAGAGAGAGAGAGAGAGAGAGAGAGAGAGAGAGAGAGAAAGAGATAGATGCATGGAAATTATGGGCCAAGGTGCCCCCCCCAGAGAAATCTGGAATCTTCATTGGGCCTTCCAGGGGTTAAAAGTCTAAAAATGTAGCAAATGAGAAAAAAAACAAACAGTGCAATTACCAAATGGGATTCCACTGAATTGCACTGGAAGATTTCTGCAATAGGTCTTTAACACAAGTGCCTGAATTAAAAGCGTTCTTCTTTATGTCTTAATTCGCCTGAACGTTTCCCTCAGAAACATTCTGGTCTTTTATTTATCAGGCGACTCGGCAGAAAAGATCGAAGATAAGTTGCGAAAAAGTTGAACCGCAAAGGGGATGTTCGGGTTTAGCTGCTTCTGCGAGAGTTAAAACAACGCTCTGGTGTTTACGCGTCATCTCTGATCGCAGGGATGCTTCGGAAATAAAACCACAAAACAGAAAGTGGGTTCTGAGCAACATATTTTTTTTTTTTTTTTTTTTGCCAAATCAGATCCTTAATTAATCTTTTCTGTCTAGTTGACTTTTTTTACATTGAAAAAAGCTGCATCTGTATCTATATGAGAAGGTACAGACTTTTTCCTACAAAGATGATAAAGGGAATAGAAAACGTTCTGGAAAATCTCAAGAAAAAAAAAAAAAAAACAGCGAATAATATGAGCTCCATGCAGATCTCTGTGAGCACTTAATAAAGGATTTCCGTTGCGCAGCAGTGAGAGTCTGTCAGCTGTTCTTTATGTTTACTGTTGCTAAAGCTGTTCTTCCTGTTTTACTGAAGGAAACACACAGGTTTGGGTATGAGTTTACAGATGATTTGCTTCCTATTTTTTCCTCTCGCTCTCGCTCTCTCTTTCTCTGTACATCAAAACATTTTGCAATGCCAATCATGTGTCCAATTTTCCAACTTAGATACACAAATACATTATACAGAGATCTTGTCTACCAAAATCTCCCACACATCGCTTGTTTATGAGTGAAAAACTTTTTCAAAATGGAAATCAAGAACCAAATGAATTTTTTTTTACATTGAAACGTTTTAATATCTGTTGTTTGGAGCTGCATTTGCGGCATTCCTGAAAAATGTACACTTTACATTTAAGCCATTGTGGAAGACGCCCCTAAATCCAGAGAGACTTACATCAATCTTATTCATACAACTGAGCAGCTTTGGAGTTAAGGGTCCTGCTCAGAGTAGCAGCTTGGTGTCCCTGGGATTTGAACTGATGACGTTCGGATACAAGGTGGAACGCTTTAACCACTAAGTTACCACCTCCCCTTCAGGGAATTCAGACTTCTGAAGAAACAGAAAAAGAGACACAGCTTCCTCTTTTGGCTGTCACAAGTTGGCTGCGAAATGACAAGGACAATGGAATCGACTGTGATACTAGTATCAACAATTTGAAAGCTGATCTCTTACGTTCAAGCCTCGCAGCCTCGTTTTTAACGAGACCTTTCGACTCTCGCCAACGTGGGCATCTATTTAGTTGTGAAAAAAAAAAAAAGTTAATATGGCGACTAGAGTCATGCGGCATTGTGTGGAAACCAGAGTGAAAATAGAATTGCTGATGAAAAGAAGTGTAAACCTGAAACATTAAGAATTCATTCAGGAGCGAAGGCTTTTGCCCTGCTAAAGCTGCAAGTCATTTCCAGTAAGAATTTCAAGAGAATTTCCAATTTACATGCGTTTATTTCTTTTATCCTGCATCATATAAAATTGTTATATAGCAGTGCACTACTATGGGAATTTTCTCCAAATGCATCTACGTATTCCTTTTGTTTATATTTTTGAATTACTATCAATGGATGGTTTTCATGAGGTAGGTGTGTGTGTGTGTGTGTGTGTGTGTGTGTGTGTGTGTGTGTGTGTGTGTGTGTGGTGTTTTTACATCACAAGACAATCAGAAGCAATACTGAAAGAATTTTAAGACCTTGCAGCTGAACCACATTATTACCAGTGTAACCGGTTTGACTGGCTGTTTGTCCATTCAAGTCATCTTCAACTCTAAAAGTTTAAGACTAAAAGTTTAAGACCATTTCACTAAACTAGATTTACTATAGCTGTACTGTGGATCACATTGGTTTATACTGAGCGGTATGGGTATTTTCTGTCAAAGAATCGCATCGTTATGTTATTAAAAGCTAAATACATGAGTGAAATACAGATTTTTGGTTTATAACAAACCTTAGTAGGTTTGCTCCGGAAAACCACCTCGTCCTATGATGAAGCCTGTTTTCTACGCTCACCAATACCAATTACTGTGTTATGACTGTAAGTGTATGTTTTAATGGCTGCTTGGATGTGACTTGTGGGCTGCGGGAGCTTTTATGGTCGACCGTGCGGAAAGCGAGGTGTAAAAAGCCTGGGATCGGCTTCATGGGAACGATAATCCTCTCGCATATATTCTTGCAATACGTCTCGGACTTTTTTCTATACGGCTTGGAAGACATGACTGCGCCGGCTCAGACACACCACCCTTCCATTAAGCCCTTAGACTCGTCCAGACTTACATTCCTCGTTTTTATACTCTATACATATCTATTCGTTTTTACTATAGCGACTGAATATTTCAAATACGTGGTTTAATCATTTTTTAAAGCTCAAAACTGAAGAACTAAACGAATAGGATGACAAAGAGGAAGAAGAAAAAGAAACTTGCAGTTCCTCTGATTCTGGCACTTACTTCAAACTACTGAATACTGACTACAACTGAAATGTTTTTGTTTAAATATCAATAGTTCTTGAACAATACTATTTTCCCCTACACTTTTTTGTCTGTGTAAATTCAGACTACATTTCCAATCGGTTCCACTTCAATTCCAACACAACTAAACATGAAAACCATCAAGGAACGTGAAAACACAGAAACTAGGGTTTGAACTTGAGCCTTCTATGCAATTGTGACAAGATTTGCAGGTTTTTTCCCCCAATTGTTTGCACAATCAAATTGGAACTGGAGACACAATCACTGAAACCTAACACTCATCCGAACGAATCCATGACTCGTGCCTGCAATGTTCTAAGCACAATGTATTCGTTACCTCCTTCAGTTCTCTATATAAGATACAACATTCAAAGATCGAGCTTTGGTCTCTTTAAAAAAAAAAAAAAAAAAGCAACAACGGTCCCAATGGCAACACTTGTGTACATCTTTCCACAAGTGTAAACAATTGTTGTGGAAATGTCCATTAAAAAAAATAGAGCTTTTGCACTAAGGGCCACAGGCATGCTCTTCTATTTAAAAGAAAAATCGAGGTACAGTAAATTGTGAAGAAAGAGCTTAAGATGAAGGAGTTAGAGTAAGAGGAGAACAGGGAAGAAATAGGACAGTTGGCTGAGATGAGTTTAGGCCTACACTGGTTGATGAGAGAGACTGGGCAGAAAGTTCAGTCTGACCCGAGTGGCTACGCGATTGCATCTATTATCCGTACATTAGGAAAAGAGAATCAGTCAGTTCCTACTATCTACACTATGTTCACAACAAAACCATGGTGCGATTCGAGTGAAACTCCTAGATAGTAAAAGAACAGTGTTGTGACTATGTGCAGATAAGTAGAATTCTGTGGATTTATTTTCATATCAGTACTGTACTTTTTTATAAATACCACACCATATTAGCTGCTCTTAATTTAGTTTACAATATCATGTCCATTGCTGATGACCGGTAGCTTAAGGGCCAAAGGAATGGGACAATTAAAAAACGTTAGACCAACATGCCATTGTAAATGTCCCTCTACAACATGGAAGACGTTTCACCATGTGTGCAGTCATTAGTCATCACGATGCTAACTTTGGTTCCTTAAACCCTGCCCTTCTTATCACATTCCTGGACACAAGTCCTCCAGAGGGGTGGACCAAAAGGGCAGCCCAGGTACATTATCATCTGGGACAATATGAGATTCCATAAGTCAACAACAGGTAAATCAAACCTTGCATATTTTTTTGTTCTATACCCCTCTTCATATTACATATTCCTAAAGCCCACTGAGAAGCTTTTTGTGCATAGTGATGAAAGCACCTCCAGACCCTTGCACACACGCTTTTACTTCAGGCAATCGAGGACACATGCCGTTACAAAGTGTGGGCTTTCGGTGGCTGAAATCATCCGTCCTGGACATTCTTTTTTAACTGATTAGTCGTGTGAGGTAGATTAAATGCTAATGTCCAGACCACAGCATCGAATCTTGTTTTTTTTTTTGTTTATGTCCACTTTATTTTGCTGAGTCCTGTAAATACTCTGCAGCAAAATGCAGCATTCTTTATAATTACATTGCATTTGTGTCTCTTTATTTATGTATGTCTGATTAGGTATACATTACTGTAACAATAATTTACAACCTGCAACAGTATGTGTGTGTGTGTGTGTGTGTGTGTGTGTGTGTGTGTATATATATATATATATATATAGCAGGTTTGAAATGTGTACATCAGTGTGTTGTTGGCTGGTCGACAGATTTACAGTATATAGATGCAGAAAAAGAAAAAAAAAAGATGCAGATTTTGCTATTGACAGAGTTTTGCTTTTCCAGTCTTGGGACAACGGGCCAAAGATTCAGCAAGTGTTTGTAAACAATTTTGCCTTGTGTGTAATAATTTCCCAGCCTGGTTTTAAAACCTTACACCCAATACCAGTGCTGCAGTGTTGGTAAAACTGCCCAGGTGTGCAATAAAAGCAAAAACAAATAATTAATTAAAAAGGGAAAAAAAAAAAAGAAAAAGAAACACAAACACTCACACACACACACACACACACACACACACACACACGGCTCACTCCGTTCCACAGAATAGCAACAGGTTAATAATAAAAGCATGAGCGATCACTCGAGCTACATCACTTTAATGAATCCCACTAATGATCTACTGTAGCCTGATGTAGTGGTTTACCACTGGGTGCAAAACAAACTCCTCATGGTGCAGTGGCTCTGACCTTAAAATCTACTTACATATTATTATACCATCATATATATATATATATATATATATATATATATATATATATATATATATATATATATATATAGAGAGAGAGAGAGAGAGAGAGAGAGAGAGAGAGAGAGAGAGAGAGAGAGAGAGAGAGATTATTATACTTGATCAGTTACATTTTTATTTCTCTACATTGCAGGTGACATGATTTTCTTTTCCATAGCTGATAAAAATCAATCCTTAGTGGATTCTATTAATCTGATCTTCAGAATAAGTGATTAGATCTGACAGGGTGAGTGTCTGATGGAAAGCCACTGGAGAGGAACACAAACAGGTCCCAGTAGACCCCATGCAGGAGAAAGGTGAACTCAGGTTGGAAAAGGTACATCTTCCAGACGCAGCCAGTGATTGATTATTGATGCAGGAGCTCCAGATCTCTGGTTCTCGCCCCCCCTGTTCCCGGATCGTGCACGGATGAAAAAGGGAAACTTGTCTTACCCGTCCGTAAACGTTTGGCACGGCGGTGTCGGCGCTACTCCTCCGAGCGCGGTGTCGGTGTTGGCTGGCGCTGTGCTGCTCCGCGCCTCGCTCCCGGAGCTCATCGGGCGCACTGATCAGGGAAAAGCCTCGGTCCTGCGGCAGCATGAATCGGTTGTCCTGGTGAAGCCGGAGCGTGGAGCAAAACGAGCCGGGGACGAGCCATAACATCACAAACACGGCGCAACGACCCACAGCGAGCATCTTACCCGTCTGCCTGGCCGCCATGTTTGTTTGTGTGTGCGCTCAAGCCGCCGCGAAAGTGTGTGTGTGTGTGTGTGTGTGTGCTTGTGTATGCGTGTGTCGCGCGAGTGTGTGTGTGTGCGCGTGCGTGCGTGTGAGAGAGAGCGCCTCGAGCGGCAGGTCCCCACTGATAACACACAACACCTTTGTGTGGGGCATTTTGTCTCCAGACAGACATACATATAGACAGATTAACACATAGATACATATACACAGACAAATCAGCATATAGACACATATAGTCACTGACAGACACATATAGATATATACACAGACAGATCAACATATAGACACAGACAGCTAGTCAGCGACAGACACAGAGACATATAGATATATACATATAGTCACTGACAGACAGACACATATAGATATATATACACAGACAGATCAACATATAGACACAGACAGCTAGTCAGCGACAGACACAGAGACATATAGATATATACATATAGTCACTGACAGACAGACACATATAGATATATATACACAGACAGATCAGCATATAGACACAGACAGCTAGTCAGCGACAGACACAAAGACATATAGATATATACATATAGTCACTGACAGACAGACACATATAGATATATATACACAGACAGATCAGCATATAGACACAGACAGCTAGTCAGCGACAGACACAGAGACATATAGATATATACATATAGTCACTGACAGACAGACACATATAGATATATATACACAGACAGATCAGCATATAGACACAGACAGCTGGTCAGCGACAGACACAGAGACATATAGATATATACATATAGTCACTGACAGACAGACACATATAGATATATATACACAGACAGATCAACATATAGACACAGACAGCTAGTCAGCAACAGACACAGAGACATATAGATATATACATATAGTCACTGACAGACAGACACATATAGATATATATACACAGACAGATCAGCATATAGACACAGACAGCTAGTCAGCGACAGACACAAAGACATATAGATATATACATATAGTCACTGACAGACAGACACATATAGATATATATACACAGACAGATCAACATATAGACACAGACAGCTAGTCAGCGACAGACACAGAGACATATAGATATATACATATAGTCACTGACAGACAGACACATATAGATATATATACACAGACAGATCAGCATATAGACACAGACAGCTAGTCAGCGACAGACACAGAGACATATAGATATATACATATAGTCACTGACAGACAGACACATATAGATATATATACACAGACAGATCAACATATAGACACAGACAGCTAGTCAGCGACAGACACAGAGACATATAGATATATACATATAGTCACTGACAGACAGACACATATAGATATATATACACAGACAGATCAGCATATAGACACAGACAGCTAGTCAGCGACAGACACAAAGACATATAGATATATACATATAGTCACTGACAGACAGACACATATAGATATATATACACAGACAGATCAACATATAGACACAGACAGCTAGTCAGCGACAGACACAGAGACATATAGATATATACATATAGTCACTGACAGACAGACACATATAGATATATATACACAGATAGATCAGCATATAGACACAGACAGCTAGTCAGCGACAGACACAGAGACATATAGATATATACATATAGTCACTGACAGACAGACACATATAGATATATATACACAGACAGATCAGCATATAGACACATACAGTCACTGACAGACATAGTTATAGAGTCACAGACAGACACATATAGAGATATACACAGACAGATCAGCATATAGACACAGGCAGATAGTCACAGACAGACACATATAGATATAAGTACACTTCAAGGCTCTTCTCTGTTCTGGCACCAAGGTGGTGGAATGAACTTCCCATAGATATTCCCAAATAGTCACTGACAGACATAGCCAGACAGGCAGACACATAGATAGTCAAAGACAGACAAACACATTCACACATAAACAGACTGGCACATACAGACAAATAAACAAACACAGACTGTGACAGACACATAGACAGATAGACATATTGAGATATATGCATACACATATATAGATATATAGACAGACAGTCACAAATGGACAGACACATTCAAACAAACATATTGGCACATAGACACAGTCACAGGCATATAGACAGACAGACACGTAGACAGATAGTCACAGACAGACAGATAAATAGGCAGACAAACACATTCATACATCAACAGATTGGCACATAGACACACACATAGACAAACAAACAAACAGACTGAGAGACATAGACAGATAGACACATACATACAAACAGACAGGCACAGACAGGCAGACATAGATAGATAGTCACAGACAGACAGATACATAAGCAGATAGACAGACTGATATCCACATAGACACAGACTTCAATAGATTTCAAAAGATTTCAGCAGTTTACAGGTCTATTGGTCAAGCCTTTAACTGGATATCTTGAAATATACTGGATTAACATCAGAGGATTTCACACAGACAGAAACAAAAAATTAAGTATTTTTGACTTTTTTTTTTGTTCTTTTTTTTTGTCTAAAAAAAACAACAAAAAATCAAAGTAATAAAATTAATGTTTGACCTGAGAAAAGAATCAATGAGAAAATAAACATCAGGTGTCAGGTATCAGATACTAGTCTGGTATCAGTGTCGATTCCAACACACAAAAAATTTACTATAAGTAAAAAAAAAACATTAGCTAATTAAAATTTGCTTTGATTTATGATGTAGCAACACTGTAAATAAATAATAATTTTTAATTTGCATTTAAATATTATATCCATTTTTTCATCTTCGCTAAGGTCAGGGTCATTGTGGATTTGAAAGCTATCACAGGAACAATGCCTGTAAGGAACACAAATTCATATCTGAGGCATTTTACTGTAGGCTATCCACCTACTCTATAGTTATTAAGAGGTAGGAGGAAACCAGAGAACCCAGCGGAACCCCAAATAATAAATTGAGGAGCTCAAATCAACCATTTTTTCTACATTCCTTCCTTAACATTTCTTTAATCACCATAAAGCAGGATGGTTTATTTTTTTTTTTTTTGTAGTCTAGTTTTATCATTTCAATCTGCTTTTGTCAACATTGCTGAGCTCCTCATTACCGCAAAATGTCAGTTCCACCAAATGACCCCCCCCCCCCAAAAAAAAAAAAAAAGAGGTGACCAATGAGCAGAGATCATTAGCATACAAAATTACCACCCATCCAAAAGCTTAATTAAGGGTGAATTTTATTGCACTCTTCACAGATGTCTTTTAAAGAGCACGGGGAACTGTGTTAAATTATGCAAGATAATGTCTCCTTTGAAAACCATTTCAGCATAAGGCAGGAAAAGCACGAGCAGACTCACTACTCATCTTCGGAGAAAAACCACGGTTGGAAAAAAGCAAATGTAATAAAAATAAATAAAAGCTCACAAATAGTATGAAACAGAGCAATCTATGATGAAGCAGATATGATGCAAATAATTGCTATATTAAGGCAATGAAAAGAACACAATTTTCTGAATGCATTAGATGTGACAATGACGTGGTCATGTTCTGCTTTGTGTGGCGTTATATTGACATGGTTGTGACCTCTTTTATACAGAAACGTTTCATCATAAGATTAAAAAAAAAAGTAAAGAAAGCGGATACGTGGACACCATGCACTAATCTAGATCTGAATGACTTGGCTCTAATGAACTCCTTAGTCAAGTCAAGTCAAGTCAAGTCAAGTCAAGTCAAGTCAAGTCAAGTCAAGAAGCTTTCATTGTCATGTCTACCATATATAACTGACGCAGTACACAGTGAAACGAGACAACGTTCCTCCAGAACCCTGGTGCTACATTCAACAACATAGAGCTACAACACAGAACATAAAGCTACATAACAGAACACAGAGCTAAGGACTAAAGTAAGTGTCCTTGCCACATAAAGTGCATCGTGTGCAAACTAGTGCAAACAGTGCAGACAAAAAAACCCCAAAAAAATAAACAGTGCAGACAGACAACACAAGACAGTGTGGGACAGAGAGACAAAACAAAAATTAGCGCCGACCAGTAAACCTACTGTATAGTATTGTATATTATTATCTATTCAGGTGGCTTAGTGCCATCACATCTCCATGGTCAACAATTCAATCCTGAGTTTCTTGTTTGTGTAGAATTGATTATTTCCCCTCTCAGTTTCCATGTGAGTTTCCTTTTACTTACCACAAACATGTGAAAAGTATATGTGTGTGTGTGTGTGTGTGTGTGTGTGTGTGTGTGTGTGTGTGTGTGTGTGTGTGTGTGTGTGTGTGTGAAGTGCATGTTGTGTGAATGGTGTCCTGTTATGGGCTAGTGTTCCATCTGGAGTGTATCCCTATCAGTGTTCTTCATTGTTTTAGATCCACCTCAAGCATTTTACCAAAATAAGTGCTTGCATGTGTATATATGAACTTTCTTTGTGATGACCTCACTGTCAATAATCCAGCTGTGTAATACATACTATACAGTTAACACTGTTTTACACTGTGTTTAATCATGTCCTGATATTGCACCACAGAACAGTTTGTATAAAGATTAATATCAGTACAATATATGTAGAAAAATGCGTACACACCTAACCATAAGACTCCAAGTCATCCTAAAGGTGTTCAATAGGGTTAAGGCCAGAGGTCTAAAGCAGGCCACTGAAGATCTTCAACTCCAACCCAACTAAAACGTCTTAAGTATCTAAATGTTTAGGTTCTAAGATGTTGACAGGCATAAAGGAACAGCTTGGGCCATTTGAGCATTTCAGTAGTGAGGCCCTGAACAGCAATTGTCTTTTTCAGTTAGATTTTTCGTGACATGCTACTGCTACTTACTGCTATAACAAATGTCTAAACCACAATCTAAGAACAATCTAATAATCTTGTCTGGTTGAATGTGGCACAAAGGTTTAATTAAAATTGAAATGCTTATGAGGTAATGGGATGAAAAATCACTGAGACTTTCTTAAGTTGGTGTGAAATAGTATTGTGGTAATTTTCAGCTAAGCTATTATTCCTCTCACTGCTGTTACTGTATTATGTTTGATCGAATGTTTTAGGATATTTTCTACTTGTCTGCAATCTGCTGTCATTACAGCATCAATTAAGTTATTACTTTATTAAATAAAATCTAATATAGATGATTTATATGATTTATATAAAAAAAAAGGCAGCACTGCTGTTATTTGCACAATGCTAAATACTAGCATTATGTTTCAAAAGATAGCATGATTTGCTCATATAGTGTTAAGCAGGTATATGTTTTTAAGAAAATATGTAACTGTTTGAAACGATCTGAAGAGCTGTAAATTAATTTTGAAAGTCAAAAGCATAATGATTTTTATAAGTATTTTGGGGACTGGTGGCTAAGGCCAATAAAACTATGGTTAACAGCGCCCCCAAACGACCATTATAGTACAGTACGTGGAAATTAAAGCACTCGTAAGATGTTTATTAACATTGTTCTCGTCCACAAGACGGAAGACGTTAATCCATTTGTCATTTTTGTACAAAGAAATTGTGTAAACATTTTTTTACACAATTAATAGACTCAGCAAACCGATCTATTAATAGAATTATCATTGGGATTGCTAAATCCGACATTACGTAAATATACGTAAATTACGTAAATATATATATATGTCAAATGCAATGCAACGTAATGTTATGTAAAAATCGTTAAAACATTTTTAAATTAAAATCGTTTAAATAAAACGGCAGTTAATTTTTTGGAAACCAAAAGAGTCGGTTCTTTTTGGTGAATGATTCGACTCACTGAAAAGGGCTGGACACCTGCTCTGTTATCTCACTGCTCTTCTGCAAAAACTTTCCTTTATTAGATTATAGAGATTTACGGTATAGTTAACAAGTTAAAGACTCTCAATTCCGTGTTATTGTCAGCATTTATTAGTTTACTCTAAATATATTACATTTTGAGGTAAAGTTCGTATAGAGCTATCTACATTTCAGTATACAGTGTTGAGAACAAGAGTTAGCCAGTTAGCATAAAAAGTGTCCTTCAATTGATTAGCAACATAAAGTGTATTTATGTCTTTTATTTCTTAATTTTCCACTGAAAGAACTATAGATTGTTAACTATTCATTCTGCATTATTTTCCATAGTTATTTCTTATTTATTTTCAGAAGAAATTTGCCAACCCTGTTGATTTAAAGAAGGTTTTTTTTTATATATATTTATAATTATCAATATATATTTGGTAAACACTGATTACCATTATAATTCATATTACATCAGAGAATTCAAAATCTGTTCAGAGAAAACAAAAGACAGAGGCCATCGTAATGCATTCTAGTATATCAGAATCCCTTTTAGAATTAGGGCATTTTTTTGTGATATGTAAGAAAGATTATACTTTATTCCTAAATCGCTTTGGAAATAAATCTAAGCCAAATATTGATACGTTTGTGTTTTTTTCCCCTCGAACAGGACAATGGATGGTAAAGGATCTACTGCTAGTTGTTCCAGTGGCAACAATAAAGTGAGGATTCATTTACAAGCCAGCATTTCCACATTACCATCTACAGATCGTGGCATTTTTTCCAGAGCAAACGATGCCACGTGTTTGTAAATCATAAAATACAAAACTGACACTTTAAATGATGTATTGAAAATCTGACTGATGTGCTACAAAATGAATGTGTATTTAATAAATCACTATGATACTTCAATCATTAACTGAAAAATCATCACCTGTTTCAAATTGGAGAAAAAACGCCCATAATCTATCAACAAGGTCCGAGGAGTAATTTGAGACATTATTTTTGAAAGAAATAATATACAATTAAATGTAATCGATTATTCAAATAGATTGTTAACAATCTATTTGAATGCGTAAAGATCTACAATAAATAACTCATAACTACATTCTACTGTATAAGTGTAATCAAAAATGTATGAATTCATTATTCAAAATAGATTTTTAATACAACGTTTGTATACATAAATATCTACAATAAATACTTATTTATTTATAAACTAATTTGACTACATTCAACTATGCAAGTGTACTGTGTTTGATGAAAAATACGCTGTATTATATGTAAAAGTCTTTCCACAAATACAAGAGCGACACAATTCTTTTCTGTACCATTGGATTCTCTTCACTAAAACTAATGAGCCCAAACATGTTCCTATTTATAGCACAATCTCAATTAAGACGCATTAAGAAAAATAGGTTTTCAAGGTTGGAGTTGAAGAACTTATATGGACTGGGTTATGACCTCGCCCCGTCTGAGATCATTTAGGATGAAATGCTGGTTAAGCCCAGACCTTCTTATCCTTACCTCGGTGCCTGACCTCAATAATGCACATTAGTCCATATATATATATATATATATATATATATATATATATATATATATATATATATATATATATATATATATATATATATATATATATATAGGCAAAATAGTTTGAGTTACTGTTTGAGTTTATAGTTTATACTGTTTGAGTTACTGTTTGAGATGGACTGGTGGATGTTAATGACTCCCATTGTTCAAGGAATACACTTCAGATTGACCATATCCAGGAATTATCAGGATAAAGACGTTCCTAAAGATGAATGAACTAATAAAAACAAGAACAAACATTAACATAGTAATTATAAGCAATTAGCTAAGACCCCCTACTCCAAACATTCAGCTGAAATACTTTGCCATGCTTCTTGTGAAAACTTGCCAGAGATGTTCTTCTCTAGTTCTATATTTCTTTACGACCTCGTGATCCAGTTCATCCCAGAGCAGTTCAATAGGATTTAGGTGCGGTGACTGGGCAGGTCACCGCAAGTCATAGTCTTGTACGGTGAACGTTGAGGTCTGGAATGGTATCCTTGTTGGTTCAGTATTTTATTCATGAGGGGAATGACATACCTACATGTATTTCATCCGTGTTTAAAAAAAAAAAAAAAGCTGTTATTCCAAACTGTTGACCGGCACTGTGTAATGTGATGTTTTTATTTAGGCCGAACACACAGGTGAATTTTGTGATGATTCTCCACCAAAGAAGATGAAGGCGTCTGGTGCTATCTCAGCCCCGGAGGATGGGGCTGGCGGGTTTAAAGCAGCATCAGCAGGTACGGTCAGTATCAGCGTTCCCTTCTTTCTGTTTTAATAGGAAGTATTTGCTACATTCTGAATATCTGAAACATTCAGCCATGAATAGAACACCGGCTCGAATGTATTACACTTCCACAATCTATGAACGTTTATTTGCATGTGCCTGTTTCTCCAGATGCTGTCAGAGACATCAATCTCCTGTTCACAAAATACTCAGAGGTTCTGCGGTAGGTGCACAGACACGATCGGATTCTCCGTCCTTGCTAGTAAAACGAATCTATCATTTATAATTCAGTTATATTCATTTATAATAAAATATATAACAGCGGTTTGACCAGCAGTGGCCTGGGATTTGCACATTAATCACAACAGCTTTAGACTAAATTACATTGAGAGGCTTTTCACACATACAGTATGTATATATGTAATGAATAATACACAGTCTGGAGTGTGTTATTCCATGCGGATTCACTGTTTATTACTGAACGACGTCAATCCATTCGAATGGATTATAACCGGATTTAATATTGTTTGACATCCGAGAGAAGTTATTTCCTGTTCTCATGTACTTATTTCCAGATAAACAATCATTCCTCAACAGCCTGTCTGTCTCACACACACATTTTACAGAGAAATGGGGGGAAATGAAAGTGCTTATAACTAAGAATCCTCCAATAAATGTGAAATAAATCTCTACTAATATTAAACTTCAATTTATTTCCTTTGTTGAAAACGTTTTTAAATCATCGCCATAGTCTTTGTGCATATGAGCTGTTACTATAGAAACAATAGCACGTTACTTCCAGTGCTGCTTTATAAAAAGAAAAAAAAATGCACCTCTTTGACCAATCAGAAGCAGGCACTCGAGCTTATTGCAATATAATTATAATTAGCTGGTGATTTATCTACTGAGCAGCAACCCATGTAAAAGCCAAACGAGAGTTTACAAAACATATTCCCCATTCAGTGTGCGTTTATTTATTTATTTTCTCCTGCCTTTTACATGGGAAACAAGGTCACTGTGGTACACACGCATAATCGTTTTCTGCAGTATAACCTCGCAGTTGCGACACCGTTTATCCCCACTGATGGTTTCTGTTGGTATTTAAACGTGTCTGCAGAGAGCGAGCAGCATTGGACGCTTCGCAGATTCAGGAGCTGACGAATATTCTGAACGAGGCCATGAGCTTGGAATCCGAACTTAGGGAGAAGAAGGAACAGCTGAGACAGGCGTTGGCTATGATTTCAGATAAACTACAGGGGTAGCCAACTGACAGATGTGTTATATGAAGGTATTGGAGCAATAATGGATGTTGCATTTGTTATTTGTTGTTATGGTGAATTTCTTTTGTAATTGATATGTTATGATATTTGTGTTAGGCTCCCTGTATTATATACTGGGAAAACATTTATTCCAGATGTTAAAAGGATGAATTTCTACAGTATAGACACATTTTGTTCAGCATGATACAACAGGTTGCGATAGCAGCAGTTTTAAGTTGATCGGAAATTCAGAATTGCTGATTTATATGATGATGGTTTGGAGTTAATCGTTGTAACAAACTCTTTCTTTGCTCAATACTTTCTGGACATGGAGTGCTGTTTGTAAATCTTTGTAGATGCAATACACAATGTTGTGCAGCAACCCGGGACTGTACTTTCAGTAGCTGAAGCGTGAGGATGGTTTTCACTGCACTTGACCAACTGAAGCCTTTGTGGTTCAAAGAACCTGGTTTGCAACATCATTTTTAACTCGCTGAATATAATAATATTATTATTGACAATTCATAGCTAATTATTTTGTTATGAGGGTCCACTTTATAAAGGATCTTCGATGGATAGCGGTGCGATCTGTCCTTGTTTATATATCAAACAGTGTTGCGTAGATTTGGAACTTAAAGAAGAAAATGCACAATAATAATAATAATAATAATAATCTACTGGCATTATATACTGACATCATAATAGACATTAATTACACCACACTTTAATTCTTCTTTTGTATTAGCTAGAAAATAGAATTAGAAACATGACAATTATAATTTGGAAGTCACGCTCTGATATCCTGATAGAGCCTTCACACAGCTTCGTTAATTTAACAGACAATGCATTGATTCAGTCTTTAAAAACGGCTTTATTTTAGTGAGGAGAAATGACAAATGACTTTATTTAATGTTAACTTGAGCATTCAGATATGATCGAGCCAAATAATAACACTGAGACAGACTGGCATCATTCGTGTTCATCTCATAGCTTGCACACACACATTTACACCTGTACACAACAGCAGGTGGCGCCGATGATTTGCAGACAATATCGCATTACAAATGACAAGATATCAAAATATCATCAACCAAGTTAAGGCGAAGTAAAACAAATATTACAGGAAGTGCTGAATTCGAAACAGAATTAAGGCCATGAGAGGAAAAAGAAAATACTGACATTTAAGGTCGATTTTAAAGTCAATAGATCAAACAATTACTGTCAGTGAATCGTAGTTCTCCAAAAAAAACTAAACAAAAAAAGCTGACATCACATTTTTTAATTGATTATTTACTGCTCATCAGAAAACAGAAGGGATTTCCTCAAGAAAACAGGACATGAAGCAGAACCAGGACTCGCTCTCCTGTGTGTGTTTTCAATGTAAAAAATCAAGAAATCATTAGAAGAAATGAAAAACACCTTATGTGGCTGTGGCGAAAAAAAACTAAAAGCTGTTTTTCCCCCTCTTGGGATTCCTATGATAGTAATCCATATGAAATGAAGTGTGTAAATGTGAGCTCTGAAACACTCAAAAACAGTCAGTCCAACCCTCTGCCCCTTCCCCTTATACAGAAAAGAATATTCACTGTAGTCAATAGCAATAATAAAGACCCTTCAAACAATGTAATATCTTGCCAAAATGAAATATTTATGGAATTTACATTGAATCCCACAAATACAAGTATACAATCAACATGAGGGGGGGGGGGGTTAGGGGGGGGCTTCAGGACCATTTATCCTTCTGTGACAGTCCAACTATTTACTCCAGAGGAGAGCTACAGCTTTACAAATCCCTACGTCGTGGTAATTAAAGTAGCTTAGACCTGCAAACGTAACAGTGGACAGGATAAAGAGGCCGGCTCTGGCCAACTTCACTTTCGACTCTCCGTGAACGTAGTCAGTCACAACCTGGCCCAGTCCCCTGAAACAGAAATGCCACACAGTCAGTTCAGATGATTCCCATAAAAACAATGTACAACTGTACATTGTGAAACTAATTCTTGTGGATACCTGATCACAATAGACATACATTATTGGGTCACCTGCTCATAAGTACAGTATGTGATTTTTCAGCATCGTATTCCACATTTAGTCTCAATTTGCTCTTATTATTCCCGCCACTCTTCTGGGAAGATGCTCCACTAGATTTTGGAGTGTGCTAATGGATATTTGTGTTCATCAGCCACAAGGGTATTAAGAAAGGCAGGTACTGATGTAAGTAAGGAGGCCTGGGGTGCAGTCAGCATTCCAATTTATCCCAAAGGTGTTCAGTAGGGATGAGATCAGAGCTCTATACAGACCACTCAAGATCTTCCTCTCCAAAACATGTAAACTTTTTAACTGCTGCAAAACAATGTAAATCTTCAAGGAGCTCACTTTGTGCACAGGAGCATTGCCATGCTGAAACAGGTTTGGGTTTCCAAGTTCAAGTTAATGCAAAAATGTTATCACAGTGCATCTAGACGTCCTGTAGAATTGTGTGCCTCCAGCTTTGTGGTAACAGTTTGGAATAAAAACACATATAGCGAGAAAGGGCCGGTGACCCAATACCTTTGGAGATATAGTGTATCTGTTAATCCCAGAACGGTTTCCACAAAACAATCAATTGTATAAAAACGGCTTTGTACAGCTGCAGCATTACAATTTCTAGTCACTGTTCTTATGAGGTCTCACTAATAGGGCCACTAAGGATGAGCTGGAATGATGACCTGCACCTGGCCCAAAAATGGTGTTCCATACGGTTGAGGTCAGGCCACTCAAGATCCTCCACACCAAGCTTGTTTTGGAACAGGTTTGGATCTTCTAGGTAGCCTCCAACTTTGTGCTAACAGTTTCAGGTGTCTCAATACGTCTGTCCATATTGGCATGAGGTTAAAAACTTTATACGATACCCTTATTGTTGTATGTGCTCCAGGAATAAAGAAATAACAGTTTAATTAAAGGACAAATGGAAATAAGCTTACTCCAGTAAAGCTTTCCTCGACTGCACACCAGTTTCATTCGAGATTCTCATTCGCCAAACTTATTTTTGCAGACCAAGGCAATATTCTGACTTTTAAACAGTACTAGAAGTAAACACATCCACTCCTCAGTGTGCTGTAAAATGTACTATGCCCTGTGTCCTAATAGGGATCATTATCACATTATTGAGATTATATAGCCTAATGGATTATTTACAGATATTATTAGTTGGTGTCTGTAAAAAAAAAAAAAAAAAAAAAATTTAAAAAAAAAAAAATTAAAAATTCTTTTATTTTTTTTTTAATAAATAAATTCAATAAAAAAAAAAAAAAAAATACAGATTTCCTTACCAGTGTCCATGAAGTGTGAGTGCTGCAGCGAGGGAGCAGTCCATGACAGGGCCGGGGTAGAAATAGGCGAGAGGACCCATGCTGAGAAGAACTGCACTGAGGACACGCTCTGCTGTCCAGTGCAGCGAGGCAGATTTAGACCCAGAGCCAGCTGTGAAGAATGAGCAACAGTTTAATGGCATGCTAATATGTGCAAAAAGTGAACACAGACCTCTATAAAAAGCCCAAGGTGTAGCAGTTTGCTGGTCAGGATTATTCAGGTGTGGGTTAACACAATGCCAGGGATGAAAAACATAAGCAATCATTTTTAAAGAAGCCATTTTTGCTGCCCATCGGTTATAAGGCCATTTTCAAACAATTTCAAGTCTATTACTCTACACTGAGGAAGATTATTCGCAAGTGGAAAACATTTAAGATAGTTGCCCATCTTCACAGGAATGGACGTCCCAGCTAATTCAGGTGAGACATGTTAAACTTCATGACCGTACCGTTATAAAAAGAATGAGCAAGTATGGTTTGTTTTGAAGGATTTCCAGAAGAAAGTCTGAAGTTGCATCTGAACTAGGCTGCAACAACTAATTAGTTAGTTAGGCTGCTCATGTTACGGGTTTGCGTGACGGAAAGATAACAGCCGCTTGCGAAATGGAGTACAGGGTCAACCAGCAGCAGGGAAAAGTGTGCGTCCAAAGTCGTCCAAGGCATGGGAGCGTTTTATATGAAACACAAGGCAATGGAGCATTTTATATTAAACACAACAAAGAAAACTGAATCTACAAGTTATGCAACGCTGAGCTTGTGCGACATTGAAGTACCACAGTGATGAAAAGAAAACAATGGTATCACAGATGAAGCGAAACATCTGCACGGTGAGTAAAAACTCTGTATCCTTATCATGTGGTACAGTTTAATTAAGTGTTATTGTGTAAACTGTTGGTTTGCTAACTTCAGGACAGTCTCACTGGATCTGTTCTGTCGTGAATCGCGAGCATCAGGTTACGCAATCAGTTCACTCGTGACATAACGATTCAATAAAACAACGGTGCGAACAAACTAAATCTGAAAGCAGCAGTAAACGATTTAATTCTTAGTCACTGTTGTAGTTTTCAGCAAACGATTAGGCATTTGTATACCAATGCGCAGATGATGATATTTTTTTATCAAGCCTGTTAGTTTGCTGCGTTTCTCCATTCCATTCTCTTTCTATAGCACTTGTCTAGTGCTATAAAAATGTATTAATAAAACAAAAAATCTGTTTTCAAACGTGATTTACTGCAGCTTTACTACTTTCCGATGCTTGTTTTCAATGTTTGCATATTTAGTTTATGCACATATTTAATTATTATACAAAATATATTATATATTCTAGATGCTTATATCTTCACAACTGAACAAATGTCTATGTTTTTTATACAGAAATTGTCAAAACAATGTATTATATTTTATAAAGGTTTTTGAAGCATAGTTGTCAATTGCCATCTGCAAAATACAATACAAATGTTGATTTACACAAATTGCTTCACCTTTTATACTCAAATGCTTTTTCTTTTCTTTTTTTACAGAAAGAAAAAAAACAGCATGAGTGAATTTGTTTAAAGGTGAAATCCCCATGCACTCCTTAACAAGCAGCCACTATAAGCTTTAAAATATAAAAATATAAATATAGTGGCTTTTGCCTTGTCATGTCTGTGTAACTAGAATGAAACTTCAGAAGCATACAGGTCCCTCAAGAGACAAAAAATGAGAAAGCTTTTGCAGAAAACAAACGTGTGTGTTTGGAGTTACAGTTCTCTTGTTCCTCAAGATAAGTTATTCATACAAAGTGTGATGTGAAGCAGAAATATGCAACTGGAAATAGAAAAACCTTAATTCCAAACAAAGTAATGGCTTGCGAATCTCATAAACTCATTTTATTCACAATAGAACTTAGAAAACATCAAACTGAGGAAATTACCTTGTTTTTTCACTAGAAATGGTATATTTTTTATTTGATTGCTGCAACACAAAAGTTGAAACAGGACCGTTTACCACTGTATAGCATCAAAAAAATCTGGGAACAGTTCATCTATGCTGGTGCCTTTCCAGATGTTTAAATTGCCTATTCCGCTGCTGTGTTCTCTGGGCCAAAGCTTATTTAAAATGGACTGAGGAATGGGGAAATAGTTTTGTGGTCAGATAAATCGAAATTCTTTTATTCTTTACGGAAACCATGGGTGTCATGTGTTCTGGACTAAAGAGCAGAGGGACGAGTTGGCTTGTTATTAGCGCTCAGTTTAAAAGCTTGCATATCTGATGGGTATGGAGGTGCATATGGCTGCTTATTTCCATGATAGAGCGTTAACCTGCATGCAGAGGACACACTGAACTGTGTTCACACACAATGTATCCTGGGGGGCTTTCAGAATGATTTCCATCATGAAATCATACCTGTTTTTGATAAAGTGCTGCCTGAGGGCGAAAAGATTACAGCATTTAATGTTGAGATTTCCCTAAATTCTCAGACTCATTAAAATGATATATATACATATATATACAGTGGGTACGGAAAGTATTCAGACCCCCTTAAATTTTTCACTCTTTGTTATATTGCAGCCATTTGCTAAAATCATTTAAGTTCATTCTTCTTCCTCATGAATGTACACACAGCTCCCCATACTGACAGAAAAACACAGAATTGTTGACATTGTTGCAGATTTATTAAAAAAGAGAAACTGAAATATCACATGGTCCTAAGTATTCAGACCCTTTGCTGTGACACTCATATATTTAACTCAGGTGCTTTCCATTTCTTCTGATCATCCTTGAGATGGTTCTACACCTTCATTTGAGTCCAGCTGTGTTTGATTATACTGATTGGACTTGATTAGGAAAGCCACACACCTGTCTATATAAGACCTTCCAGATCACAATGCATGTCAGAGCAAATAAGAATCATGAGATCAAAGGAACTGCCTGAAGAGCTCAGAGACAGAATTGTGGCAAGGCACAGATCTGGCCAAGGTTACAAAAAGATTTCTGGTGCACTTAAGGTTCCTAAGAGCACAGTGGCCTCCATAATCCTCAAATGGAAGACGTTTGGGACGACCAGAACCATTCCTAGAGCTGGCCGTCCGGCCAAACTGAGCTATCAGGGGAGAAGAGCCTTGGTGAGAGAGGTAAAGAAGAACCCAAAGATCACTGTGGCTGAGCTCCAGAGGTGCAGTCAGGAGATGGGAGAAAGTTGTAGAAAGTCAACCATCACTGCAGCCCTCCACCAGTCGGGGCTTTATGGCAGAGTGGCCCGACGGAAGCCTCTCCTCAGTGTAAGACACATGAAAGCCCGCATGGAGTTTGCTAAAAAACACCTGAAGGACTCCAAGATGGCGAGAAATAAGATTCTCTGGTCTGATGAGACCTAAATAGAACTTTTTGGCCTTAATTCTAAGCGGTATGTGTGGAGAAAACCAGGCACTGCTCATCACCTGTCCAATACAGTCCCAACAGTGAAGCATGGTGGTGGCAGCATCATGCTGTGGGGGTGTTTTTCAGCTTCAGGGACAGGACGACTGGTTGCAATCGAGGGAAAGATGAATGCGGCCAAGCACAGGGATATCCTGGACGAAAACCTTCTCCAGAGTGCTCTGGACCTCAGACTGGGCCGAAGGTTTACCTTCCAACAAGACAATGACCCTAAGCACAAAGCTAAAATAATGAAGGAGTGGCTTCACAACAACTCCGTGACTGTTCTTGAATGGCCCAGCCAGAGCCCTGACTTAAACCCAATTGAGCATCTCTGGAGAGACCTAAAAATGTCTGTCCACCAACATTTACCATCCAACCTGACAGAACTGGAGAGGATCTGCAAGGAGGAATGGCAGAGGATCCCCAAATCCAGGTGTGAAAGACTTGTTGCATCTTTCCCAAAAAGACTCCTGGCTGTATTAGATCAAAAGGGGGCTTCTACTAAATACTGAGCAAAGGGTCTGAATACTTAGGACCATGTGATATTTCAGTTTTTCTTTTTTAATAAATCTGCAACAATGTCAACAATTCTGTGTTTTTCTGTCAGTATGGGGTGCTATGTGTACATTCATGAGGAAGAAGAATGAACCTAAATGATTTTAGCAAATGGCTGCAATATAACAAAGAGTGAAATATTTAAGGGGGTCTGAATACTTTCCGTGTGTGTGTGTGTGTGATATATATATATATATATATATATATATATATATATATATATATATATATATATATATATATATATATATAAAAATATACATGCACAACTTTTTAAACCCAGTCATTTTACTGATGTGCTGCCAAACAATCCAATGCTTTTTTTTTTTTTTTTTGCCTTATGGAGACATGTTGCTGATACAAATTCAAAATTCACTCATTTGTTTCTCCCTAAAATGGTACATTTCCTCAGTTTAAACATTTTCTGTGTTTTATTGTGAAGTAGTCTTTATGAGCTTTCTCTCTTCATAAGATTTGCATTTACAGTGAGATTTGTTTTTACACAGCGTCCAAACCTTTTGGGGATTTGGGGTTGTACAACCTCCACACTAAAATGCCGTTGGAATACAAATACCTCAAGCAAGACCTCCAATGAGATCTCTGGGGTACTCTGATTTCTATAAAACCGTACCCACCTGGTAAGAAGCGGATGTGTAATGAATTTCGCTTACCATAGTGCGCAGGTGTTGCGTGTATTTTGGCTGCGAGGGGGTACAGGTGGTCCTGGTCCCTGTGACATGCTGCCAAAGGTCTGATGAGAGAAGCACTGCGGAATAACAGAGCTGAAGAAGAAAACAAAGGGGAAAAACCAGGCTGTTACATGACATGCCCAAGAAGTTAATACACAGCATTCACTTTTAAAGAAAATCCACTGTATGAAATAAAGTTGATCTGATTTGTATGCACCTTTTAAACATCCCCTTCCACATGTAGTCCCCATTTAGTCTTATAATTACCTCCAGTCTTTTTTTTTAATGATGATGCAGAAGATCTGATATATAATTTTTCACCTCTGATTTTCTCACAAGACAGAAAATATTTTACTCGAAAAAAAAAAATCACTGCTTGTTTACCTCTTATAACAACAACAACAAACAATGCAAACTTCCTACATGCATTTAGAGCAGACCCAACGAACGTATTACCTTTATTTTATAATATAGTAAATATTTATTTCTAAATATGAGATGTCGGATTGAGTTATATGACTTGATGTTCATGTCCGTGTTTGACATTCACAGTAACGCAGTAACTGTAGGCTCAGTGCCAAATCATATCCGCTCTGCGCTTCAGCCGGAAATGAGCCTTATTTATAATTAAACGCATAATAAGTTAATTCAGAGGTTTAAAAAATAAGAATGATTATAAACAGCTTTAAAGGACAATACTTACGGCTAACGCCCCGGTTACAGACTGAACTAAGCCTCACCAGCGCCGCCATAACGATCAAAAGCAGCCAAGGTCACCGTGCTTCACCCGGAAGTAGTACCTGCTATCCGTATGCGCGTTGTCGTAAAATGAAAGACCACGCCACGCTGTTAAATCTCAGTAGTCCACTCACAGTCTCTGTGTGACGTTTAGTGTCGTTTTGCACTCAAATTATACAGAGATAACTATGTAATTTAATGCATTATTGATCATGGGAGTTTAGATTTATATTTGGGAAGGCGGATGCGGGAAGAGCAGCGCCATATTGGATAGGTCACTCCGGCACCTTTCAGCTGATTTTGAATGAAAATCTTATTGGAAACCATTTTCTTCGAAAGTCCTAAGAGGCCATGCATTATTATATATTTTTTTGTTTGTTTTCTCGAGATCACAACTTAATTACAGGGACAAACTTACACTCATAAAGAACAATAGTATTCATTATCTGTGTAAAGCTGCTTTGAGACAATAAATATTGTTAAAAGCGCAATACAAATAAATTGAATTTTCTGGTGATCTCGAACAATAACAAAAGTTGTTTTCTCGTTATTGTAACCCACCCATTAGGGAGGCACAAGCCAGTGCACTCTTAGTGCCGGTCCCAAACCTGGATAAATGGGGAGGGTTGCATTAGGAAGAGCATCCAGCGTAAAACATGTCAAATCAAATATGCAGCTCTACAGAGATCTTTCTACAGAGATGGCAGGAAAAAGAGAAGTGTAGTAGAGTGGAGGTTCGGGTTGGTACTTTAAATGTTGGTACTATGACGTGTAAAGGGAGAGAGGTAGCTGATATGATGGAGAGGAGAAAGGTAGATATGCTGTGTGTTCAGGAGACCAAGTGGAAAGGGAGTAAGGCCAGGAACATTGGAGGTGGGTTTAAACTGTTTTATCATGGTGTGGATGGAAAGAGAAATGGTGTAGGGGTGATTCTGAAGGAAGAGTACAGTAAGAGTGTAGTGGAGGTGAAGAGAGTTTCTGATAGGGTGATGATCGTGAAGGTGGAAGTTGAAGGGGTGATGATAAATGTCATTAGTGCCTATGCTCCACAAGTGGGTTTTAAGATGGAGGAAAAATTCTGGAGTGAGTTAGATGAAGTGGTAAAAGGTGTACCTAGAAATGAACGATTGGTGATTGGGGCAGACTTTAATGGGCACGTATGTGAAGGGAACAGGGGTGATGGGTAGGTGTGGTCTTAAAGAGAGACATGTGGAAGGGCAGATGGTGGTAGATTTTGCTAAAAGGGTGGAAATGGCAGTAGTAAATACTTATTTTTAGAAGAATGAGGATCATAGGGTGACGTATAGGAGTGGAGGAAGGTAAACACAGGGGGTATGGAGACGGATGATCTGCTGTGGCGACCCCTAATGGGAGAAGCTGAAAGAAAAAGATTCAACCTGATTTCAGTGCACTTGTTTAAGCCCTAAACAGGCTACATTTCACGCACTGAACACTAAAAAAACAGAGATAAACCATACAAAAAACACTGGGTGCAATTTTTATTATTATTATTTTTTTTTGGCATTAATGAATTTGATGTTGGTCTTTAAAAACTAGTTAATAAAGGTATGATGCTATTTTTTAAATGCTAAAAAAAAAAAGAAGTCAATTTTCTAAATGTTTATATTTATAAATGTTTCTTAAATAGTGCAATAATTCTGAGCACCACACATTTGGTTCACTGTTCTTTATCAATGTGGGTTGATGCTGCTATTTCACGTAAAATTATATTGCTGTTTTTAACCATTGAAAAAGTAGAAATTTTCTAAGCTGTTTTTGTCATTGTAAATGTAATTACAGTGGTACCCCGCTTATCGACTTTAATCCGTTCCTAAAAACCGGTCGAAATGCGAAAAGGTCGAAGAGCGAATGTAATTATCCCATTAGAAATAATGGAAAACCAATTAATCCGTTCCCGACCTCCACCGATACCCATTTATTAACATTTTTTGCCCTGTTTTTAGCAGTATTAATACAGGTACATAAATAATACTGTATATAATTGTTATGCAGCGTAATGAGCGGAGGCAAAGCCGGAGCACAGTTCGCTTTGGTTTAACGAAAACACGGAGACACACACACACAGTCCATAGAATCCCGACAAACGAGAGAGAGATAACCGTGGTACGCCCTGGAGGGGCGAGGTCCCGGGCGAACGCACGGGAGGAAAAAGGTAATCCCGGGTGCCGTGGAGAGCGCGTGGAGGAAAGGAAACTTTTCCGCTAAGCGGAAAAGTCGATGTCCGAGCCGGTCGATAAGCGGGGTACCACTGCATATACATCATATATATATATATAAATGCCAGCCCATAATAATATTTTAAAATGTAACAAATGGAGCAGGTTAACATCATCATATAAGATACATATACAGTCATTCAAAGGGTTTCAGGAACTTATTTTATAAAAATGAGATGAGATTTGTAAATAATAAAGATTTAATGAAAATAATTCAGATTTCTTAATAATGATTAAGAATTTTGAAATGTCAATTGATCTGACATTTGATTTGATTAAAAAAACAAAACAATTAATAAAAGAAATCAACAAAAGAAAAACATTTTTTTTGAGATACCCTGTGTTTAATGAAACCCGCAAATCAGTCAACTCCACTTTACTTATAATATAACCAACAAAATATCTATAAAAATACACTTTATTATTCATATTATTTCATATTGTTTTTGCATTAGTGGGGAAAACATCTTTTCCTGTGATTCAGTCATGAAAAAAGTGAGATTGCTTGTAGTTCTGTAAACTGAACACCAGCTCGGAACCTTCAGAAAATCCCACAGGTCATGATGTTCAAGAGGAAGTTTGCATCATCTGAATTTCCAGAAGAAGAAATTAGAAAGAAAAGTTCCATTCTCTTTTGTTTTCCCATGTTATTTGCAATATAAAGAAACTGACTGAAAATAATTAGACCTGAATATAATTAATTCTTTTAAATTATATTAATAGAAAGTTCTCCATATTCTCAAGTTCATTAAACTGAGTTTGTCTTCTTGGAAATCCAAGTTCTTTTTTTTCTTAAGTCTTTTTTTACTAATAACTATCTCTCCATTAAATTGTGTGTCTCTCTGCTTCCATCTGACTTGGTATCTCTCACATTTGCCATCTTTCATACTAAAGGTCTGACTGCATTCTTTCTTTCTTTCTATCTTGTAAAGTTCACAGATATAAAATAGTCACACACTTTCAGATATCAAGGTTTGTTGTGATGGATTTTACCTCACGGTTACATTTTGTAAATGTCTTCCATTTGGTTAAATTCTTTCTGTCCAGTTGTACATTTAATATCACACTGTATGTAGATTTCTTGATTGCTTTAGTGGCATGATAATGAATGACGTGAGGTAAAAAGTCAGAGCATTGTGTATTTTTAAGATTGAATCGCACACAATGAGATAAATTAGTTTATTAAATATATATAGTTTTAAAAAATACACTACAATACTGTTAGTAAACTGTTTAATTATCAGTAGCTGTTGGCTGAATTTCCTTTCATTTTGAGCCTGTTTTTTATTTCTGCTTAACTTTGAATCCCTGACTAATTTTATAAAGTGCTATTGCTTGTAGATATAGTGAATTCACAATGAATGCTTATTTAATGGCATACTGATTAAAAAATAATAATAATTAAAAAAAGAAGGAAGCAAGAAAACAAGGATTCAGCAGCACCTGCACAAATTGGAGTCATTCTGGATGTATATGTTGATTCGTTTTTTTTTTTTTTTTAAATAAAAGTGTATAAGTCTACACTTTCACCACATTTCTTTCTATTTATACATATAAAAAAATATATACATTAAATATATACAGATATGCTGCTCCTCGCCCTTCAACGCCCTTCAGCTGCTCATTTGTTTAAGTATTATTTCCTACTATTTACAATTATTTATGTCTCTAGCTGCTCTAAGAGCAGATTTCATAGAAGTCTCAATCCAACCATGAGGCATTGCTGTATGTTCCCCAGCAAAATAAATCCTACTCTCATTCATGGCCAGAGCGTCAGCATACTGAGTTTGCTGGTAGGGCGTGAAAATAGCAAAGGCTCCAAGGCTGTATGGATCCAACCCCCATTTCTTAACAATGCCTCCAGTGTAGAGGTCCTGAATGTAATCTCCGTGGATCTTCATCAAGTCGTCTAACACCACTGACTTCAGTTCATCGTCAGACATTCCTTGGAAGAGGGTGGATTCGTCTGAGAAGGTGTACGAAGCCAGGAGGGCTCCTCCATTCCCAGGGAAGCTATGGCTGGGGTAGTAGATAAACCGAGAGGGCAAATCCGTAATGCTTCTGCCACCCCAAATGCTTTCCTCCTCCCAGAACCTGCAATTGAAGCTCAGCACAACTTTGGTGGAGCTAGAGTAGTGCACTGACCGCAGAGCCTCTAACTTCCAAGGAGAAAGGGGAGGCTGGAACTTGATGAACAGTGTGGCTTTGGCCGTAGCTGTCACCAAGGCGTAGTCGAACGTTTGACGGGTCAGGATGTTGTGCCGCTCTTCATAAAACACCGTCACGTTACGGTCGGTCTGACTGATGCCCCTGACTTTTTTGTTGGGGAGGATTGTGGCGTTGAGGATTTCATAAAAGTTATTGGGTAGCTTATCAAAGCCACCCGAGATCTCAAAATATCTGGAAAAGAACAGAATATTAAGAAATCGGATTGGTCACGAGGAACCTGGTACTCATACCAGTTGACACCATCACGTGTTTTTTTTTTTTTTTTGTTATAAATAATATTACAAACCATCAACTATTAAAAAAATACAAAATAGATTTCATGACATCGGGTGTTTGCATACATCAGTCAATCATTATCAAACAAAAAAAAACCCCGAAAAATATCTAAAATCTGTATTCTTAATGATGTCCCAAAGGCCCTTACTGATGTCCACAGGTGATCATGTGATCTTTCCAAAGGTGTTCTATTGTTACTAACATGCCAATAGAAAGTAGCCAATTATGAGTAGAGACCCACAGGGACCATTAGATTTCCACACTGCACTCTTCATCAAAATCTACTTACGACGTGTCATCGTTCACATCAGACTGCAAGTAGAGACTCTCCATGAGAGCGATGTAATAGAAGCTGTTCTCGTTCAGGATGTCTCCGATCATGCGCAAAGCTCCGTCGCTCATGTTCACTTCGTTCTTTAAATAGTCCTATGTGAGGAAACGCACGTCTTTGCATAAACATACAAATGAGACTGAGTTCAGTTAGAGGAGGAGTAGAATCAGTTAGAAATCCGTTACCTTAAGTGAGTAGGCATCGTACTTCCTTATCATGGCTTCGCAGCCATAAGACCTCACATACTCTCTTATCTAGAAAACACGATTGAAATCATTTCCAATCATGTTAATGAACCATACAAAAGTAGAACAATAATTCAATTGTCTGCTCTCTCTCTCTTACTGACCTTCTCCAATGAATCGCTGAACAGTTTACTGGCTGATTTTCCTTTCTCTTCTTCTCTTAAGGGGTAGTTTAGGATATTAGGATTGTGCTTCACTGCGAAGGTTTTTTGACGGACGCCGTTGATGTAATAGTACGTGTTTATGTCTTCTTCGGAAAATTTGTTCAGTTTCAAGCCCAGCTTTGATGTAAAATTAGTGAGAATCCTGAAAAACCGGGAAAAGTTAGAGAAATGTTATTAGCTGTCAAGCAGAAACGTTACAAATTTAATTGAATTATAAAGCAATTAATTGACCATCAGTATCACAATATATTTATTGACAAAGACTTCAAAGCGGTTCTGTAAGTGATTTTTGACAAGGGCATTTGCCAATTAATTAATGTAAACATAAGCTAATTCTGTATGCTTACGCTATGTGTACCGTTATATATGTATAACGGTAGTCACTGTATTGGGATCCTCTAAGCCAGACAACAAATAACCACAGGGCTTGTAAATACGGAACGTTAACTCACCAGTGAAAGTTTGGGATCCTCATGGCACCGAATTCCGCATACCAGTTATCTTGTCTGAATGTCTGAATTCTTCCACCCAGTTTTCCACTTGCTTCTATGATTGTAACCTAATGAACCGTTAAATAATTATTCACTCAACATTGATGTGAAAACTGACAGTTGGTTTAGATTACGTGGTTAAACATTTTGATTTGTAAAATGGGTGAGAAAACCTGCTCATGCTTACTAAACAAACAAACTACAGCCTGTCAGTCAAGTACAGTAGTAACTATTTTAAAATGCACACAGTGTAACAAGTTGTGGAAATTGTAGCTGCAGTCGATAATTCTTCCATCTCTATACACAATAGTACACTTTTCTAAGCATGGATTTAAATTCAGCTAGTGTAAAAGCAGTTTTAATACTTAATGGTAGGTTGTTCCACAGCTTAGGGCCACTGCATAAGTTTGATCACCCCTCCATTGTAGGCAAGATCATGGGACAGACAAGAGATGTTGATCTCTTGATCTGGATGGATTATGAGGAATTATTAGGTCAGAGAGGTATTTGGGGGCTTGATTGAAAACAATACGGTAACAGACGCAGCAATGCAACGAACATAAAATCGGAGTGATGTGATCACGTTTGAAGCCACCCGTGAGCAGAGAGGCATTCGAATTTTAAACTATCTAAAGACGAGTATTTGAGGAGAGAGGTAGCCCGAACTGAATATAAACCCAATCTGCTGTACGTATTTAGTATTTTATAAAAGAATACATAATTGTGGATTGTGGACTAATGCATTTACCTTATGTCCAGCATCCTCAAGGAACTTAGCTGCAGTAAGTCCAGCAATGCCCCCACCAATAATAGCCACACGGCGAGGGGTCTTTGATGGAGGAAGGCCTTCTTTGACTACCTCAAGAAGTTCGTCATAGTCATCGTCTTGAAAACATTTTGTAATGGGATCGTCTTTATTTCCGCCAACACTCAAGACGAGGGACAGTACTATCACAACAGATACTGAAAAAAAATTCAATATACAGTGTTTGTTTGGACAGTAAGGTTATGTACAATTAATCTTTGGTTACTATCGCTGAATGTAGCCACATGTGACTACAAGACTTTGTAAAAATGTTTACTATGAAACACTGTGACACAGTCGACTTTGTGACTGTGTCACTGTCTACTGTGTGACTATGAGTCATTGTCAACTGTGTAACTAAGCAACACTGCTGAAATGGTGAAAACATTGAAGCTAATAAGTCTGATTGCAACATTGTGCTTATTAAAGCTCAGTGACAAGGAAGGAACCAGACACAAAAGAAAACCCATCCTCATCTGGGTGACACTAAACGTCCATTCATTATAGTTTTATCATGGTGAGGTTAAGTTCTTATAGCATTGTTCTTAAGTTTAACATTCCTCTGTAACGTCATGGATCTTTATTTTGTTCATGTGGACCCATCCTCAGCAGCAGAGAATGGTTTCCATTTAAACAGATCTTTATCTACAAGAAGGATAAGGGTGTCTTTCAAATGCCTTCAACTCTACTCAGTCAGTCTATGGTACATCCGGACCCCCTCGGTACCTCTATGCCCACCTCTGATTTTATCGAATCCATTTCCAACATATGGTGTATATATTTTTATTTAAAAAATAAATATTTTTTATATTTTTATTTAAAAAATATATGCACAGGATTCCAAAATTAGAAACAAATGTAGAAACGGTAAGAATGAGTCATATCCTTTTTTTTTATCCTAAGAAAATGAAAGTAAATGATGGAGCTCTAATGAAACTTACTAGACCACAGTGACTATTACAAGAGGTCAGATTAAACATTAACATAAAATAAAGATTATTGTCTTTGTGTTTGTGTAAGGTTTTATTGCACGAGGCAATCACAACATAGGCAGAGCACAAATCTAGTCATGTTACAGTACCCCTGAAGCACAGATTGTTAAGGGCCTTTCTTAAGGGCCCCAAGAGTGGCATGTTGGTGCCGGTAATACGAAAGTTACAGAGAGGTCAATACTTGGTTAATGCAAGATACTGCTTCTATTGATCCTTTTTTTCCCCCAAGAAGAAATACTCACATGTAAAAAAATCAAAACAATAAAAGAATTAGAAAAAGACAGTAAGTACTTACAAGAGCAAAAGATGAAACAGTCCTGAGCCATGGTGCTTTAACTAAATCTCAGGAAACAGAAACCTAGAGAAAGAAATAAGACTCATCACTTCTGAGACAAAGTGAAACTTAGTGGACAGGAAGACCAGCTCAGACTGGGATTTTTTTTCTCCCCAAAATCCCCATAATAGGAATGTGCATTTAGACTGAAAGGAAATGGAAAGTGAAAGAGTGTCTCAAGTAATCATAAACAAAATAGGTCATTCGGCTGCCAGCTAGATCATGTGATCAGTTCTTCAGAAATGCAAGTTTACTGCTTAGTGCATGATTACAAATATATCCAGAGATCTGTATGATGAACAATGTACACGATAAGAGTGAACTCCAACCCTGATTTTAAAGCCTTAAAGACATTCTTCTTTATTATGAAGTTGCACAAGGAAAACTAATATTTAGTGTGCATGATGATGATGATGAGGATGATGATAATGCCCTCAAGGTGATTATTGAAGCGATGGAAAGTGTGTAAGGGACATTTTCCCACACAGTCTCCAAATTCAGCCATACTGAACTAATTAGATTAGCGACTTTTTCTTTTTCTTTTTCTTCTTTTTTTTTATTTTTTATTTTATTTGGTTTTTTTGGGGGATAATGAACATACCTGCGCTTATTTCCAACACTGTAAGCGACCACTTTTTTTTTTTTTTTTTACTCATTTTTGCTATTTTTTTTTTTTTATCATTTTTTTTGGATGATTTTGTAAAAAATTTTTTATTAAAAGTCGGACAATTAAACTATAGGCGCGTTTGTGATTTCATGGTTTTATACTTTTGTAATTACAAAATATTTCTTTTGTTTTTTTCACGGAACTTCAACGAATGAATAAAGAAATAAATAAAATAAAAATACAAATAATACAAACCTTAAATCCCAAACTAAAGTGCATGGGAAAAAAAAAAAAAAACAAGAGAAGAGAAGAAGGGGAAAAAAACAATATATAAAAAAAGGAAAAACTATAAGTTTATAGAGAACCATCCAAGGGTCAAACATATTTACTAAGAATAAATCATTAAAAAAGAATAAATATTATTTTTCTTTATAATAAAGTCTCGTATGTTGCATTAGTTTACTCCGTGAAAATGCCTCATTATGATATCATGCTTTTGGGTTTCTGCAACAAAAATCCGATTGTTTTTTTCACATCAATAACAACTAAATTATAACAATTTCTAAAATAAACCAGTGTTGTAATCCTGCACCTACCTGCCGTGTTGCTGTAGTCTGGAGAGAAAGAAGGAGGTATAAATGAGTCCCAAACGCTCCGCTTTTATTCTCATCTCAAACCGAAAGCATGACTGCTGCTGTGCGGTTTCTCACGTCTCTCCAAACTTTACAGGAATGAAGCAGACAGATGCATGCACAGGTTTTGCGGGTGTGGTTTCGAAAAAGAGAAAAAGAAAAGGTCAGCAGTTTTGAGAAAGTGTGATGCATCATTGATAATGCAGGGTTAAACAGCAGTCTTCTTTTACATGCTTTTTTTTTTTATTGTCCATCCAAAAAAGTACTCATACTGTATGAGTAGTTGGAAGTTTTATAGATTTAATAAGCTTTGTACAATAACGGATTGCACCAAAAACACATATAATCTGCAAAACCGACAAATTCAGAACTCAGCCAGTCCCTTTTGTGTGCAAAAATGTGCCAATGCATGCAGGTGCCATATAAGTGCCAGTGTGGAGACTTAGGCCTTATGCACTTGCTGCATCTTGCAGGTTTGTGCATCCTTTAAAGTGCAGAGCCAAGGTCAAAATAAGTTTGTCTGTGTGTGTGTGTGTGTGTGTGTGTGTGTGTGTGTGTGTGTGTGTGTGTGTGTGTGTGTGTGTGTGTGTGTGTGTGTGTTTAAGACAACCCTAAAGTGAGAGAGAAAGAGAGAGAAAACAACAAAACAATTCAGCAACAACAGTTTTGATTCATCTTATGCGTTAAAGCACTATAAGCTCTAGTTCAATAAAAAAAAGTTTAACTAAAAAAAGTTTAATTAATAATAGGGTGTATTTGTTTGTTTGTTTATTTATTTCACACAAAATTGGCCACATTCGAATAGAACACAACAAAATATTTGAACTTTATTTTCACCTTTTTTTTTTTGGTAATACTGAATGTAGAAGGCAACAACCAAGTCTTATTATTGAGTCGAATGCAACACTGGGCTTTAGGAGGGGTATAGAATTACTAATTTGCATTGGTGAATCGGCAGAAAAGTTAACTTGATGCATCGATTTTAAAAAGTGCGGACTGGGTACAATTTGGCATTTGGGTCGAGATGCCTTCGTTTTAAACATTTTTCGATTCGGTATTATGTGACCAATATTTTAAATGTAGATTTATTTCTCCTTGTTAAACTGTTTCTCAAGGCGTGTCCCGAGAGTCACATAGAATAGAGATCAACATGGCAGAGGTAGAGCTGCAACTTCCTAGAGACAGAAGAGTAAAAGAAAAGCTTGTTTTATTCAATCTTTTTTCTTTAATTTGCACTACAAAGGACTGCGTTAGAAGTCGGAAGGCAGTTAAGTAAATTAATGTCTGAACTATCTGGACCATACTGAATTGCATATCATCACATTTTTTCCGTTGCATTGTGTTGAAATCGAAATCGGATCGCACTGCATCATTATAGGGATGGATCATATCGTATCGCATAGCTGCTTCATATGTATCTTTGATGTATTGTATTGTTGGTTATGCATCAAGATGCCAATTGCGTCTGCCTCAGCATTAAGCAAGACAACATTCCCCCAAATAAGATACTACTACTTCTTAATACACATGCGCATTCACTGACTAATTTACACATAGAGGCAATTTAGTGTAGCCCAATTTAGTCTAACTTAATCTCCCTACTGGCATGTTTTGGAGAAACAACACAAGAATAACATTCACAGTCAGTAACAGCATTCGCATTGAGACTGCAGTACTTACACTGTAAAATGCTACAGTATTTATAGTAGTTTACTATAAAATATGCTATTATATTTACTTGATTTGAACCAATTTGCTGAGTTTACTACACATTTTGAATTGTTGATACACTGTAAAAAAAAAACACAGAAAAAAACGAGCAAATGCATGGCAGCACAGGGTGCCAAACGTTTGCCATTAATGAAAATAACGGTAAAACCCCATGAACTGAAGTAACATGTTTACACGGCAACATGAAGAAAAGAACATTTACTATAAAGTACTATAAAATGTTTAAACCGTAATATGAAATAACATATTTTGTCTGTATAATTGCAAATACATGCATAGACGATTAAATGTAATGGCATTATTTGACTGTAAGTTCACGTAACATGTTTAAACCCTTATTTAATAAACATGTTTTAACTGTAAATGTAAAAACATGGTGTAGCAGTTGTTTAACTAAACATGATTTGAATGTAGATATAAATGACATATGTAGATATATATATGTTGACACCATTACTTCATAAAGCATGTTTTGACTGTAAACTGAAATCATGTTTTAATCATTATTTAACAGAGTTTGACTGTAAATTGAAATGACATGTGTTGACCGTTATTTGAAAAAATGAACTGTGATAGAGCATCATTTTGAAAGGCATGTGCTGTACAGCATTTTGATTTTGATTATGACTTACAGATAATTTTATATGTAGTTCATGAAACGTATGTTATATGTCACACAAAAATTCATTAGAGAAAATCATTTGTATTTTTCCCTCTTTATTTTCTTCTGTCACAGTAGTTTCCATTGTAAATCACAACTGTTGCTTTTTGCACTTAGTGCATAGTCACTGCCTAATTCAACTGGAAAATGTAGGCTATATTTGGTGTAAATGTATGCACTTTTAGTGGAATTTCACCGTTCTGATGAAAATGTGATATGACTGTGAAATTCTACTGGTTTTCTCTGTAAAACTAAATTTTTTTCAACTCTGACCAAAAAATATACAGGAATGTTTTTTTAAGGACATGTCAGGATAACAATAGACAACAATTACTGTTATTTAAAGGAAAATTTTATTTTTTTGCAGTAACAAATTTAAATAGTTAAAAAACAGGGAAAATGTACATTAGATGTCAAAGTTAGCATTTTTATGGAATTTCACAGTTATGATCAAAATGTGATAATACTGTTAAATTCTACCGTTTTTTTTCTGTAAAAATACATTTATTTTTTACAGTGTACAATTTTGGTACAAATAATTGACATGACTATTTAATACTATTTAATTGAACAAAAATGGCCGTCATTTTATTACACAGGCAACTCGAGCACAATTTTCCATCTTTCACTCTTCAATGAATAAGTGGATGGAGGATTCTGCTCCAGAAATATAAATTTTCAAGCGAGATTTCTTTAAAAATTTCAAGGTCAACTCTTAATCCATGTACCATTTTATGATTTTATTGTTTGCTAGTCTCAATTATTGTTGCATTTGTTTTGTAGAGCCCGTAGTAGTCCATGTTAGCAACTTACGTTTTGACACAAAAAATGTTTCAACTGCTGTTTTGGCCGATTAATAAAAGCAACAAATTCAATAACAAAGTTAAAATGGCAAGCAAAAGAAACAAACTAAGTTCAGGCTGTGGGGTTGTGGTTTCAAAGAGCAAGAACTGCTGTTCAGCAGTAACAAAGAAAGTTCAATGGAAACACCCACAAACACAGCTAATGCACTTTCATATCACTTTAAGTACACGCAAACTTTATATCCCCTCCTCTGCAACCTGTATAACACCCATCATTTTATTTACTAGCTATGACCTCATCTGCCACCAATATCTTCAAATTCCTAGGTTCTTTCCAATTTGAAAGGAATAATAATAATAACAGTGGCAGAACCCATACATCACAATTTTTTTATACAAACGTGATTTCCATATGGTCCAGCCCTCCAGTCTGTTCTTAACCTTTTAACACCTAAACCAACTCAAATCCTGCCCAATTACAACTCTTGAAAAATCACCCCTTCAGATATGCTGATTCTAATTGAACATTAATCACATGTTTTGATTATACTGATACATAATAGCCAAAAAAATGCAAAAGAGTAAAAGGGAAAAAACACCATATTCAATTATTATATATTCAATAACTGATGATTTGTAAATTAGTTAGTACACTCATTTCAGTCTGCACTATATCTGCTTAATAATTATTAATTTCTCTAGACATTTCTATTATTTTTTTAAACCAGGGATAGGCATGATTAAACCCGATAACTTTTAACTCGATCGTGTCTGGCCATGATTGCCTTTAATGTATTCAGTATTCAGTATTCAGTAACAACTCTCCAAAAAACTGTCAAAAAGGTTTTATGATTTTTGGGGAATTAGTGTAATTGTTTGAGAGGAATCTTCTATAGTATTTAAGAAACTGTTGAAGTGAACAAAAAGGTCAATTCGATTCAATTCTTGGTTATTTATATTGAGCTTTTCAGTGGACATTGTTCCAAAGCAGCTTTCCAGAAATAGATTACAAATATAAATGGAAAAATGTTTTCCCTAATCACTTAGCCAGTGGTGGAAGAGGCAAAGAAAAACTCACTGAGATTGTATGAGATTTAAAAAGAACCCATCCTCATCTGGGTCACATCGAATATCCATTCATTATACAGTAGTTCAATCACTGTTGAGGTTATCAACTTTTCACTGAAAGAGACTCGAGTGTAAAACTCTTCAGGCTAATTGTATTTCTAAGTCACTGTAGCAAACTGTTTATATGAACTATAGTCTATATTTACCTTCATGCATCTTGAATTTAACCATCCACACTCAACGTATGGATCTTTATACTTTAAATAGATATATTTAACTCGACACACTGCAGTACAAACATGGCGAAAAATGCTGAACTCCACTCAAGACATTTGCAATGAAAATAGTGTGCACACTTACAGTATTAAGGTAATCTGCAGACCAAAAAAAACACTACGGTACATCCTGGTATTCGGTTCACCACAGTCTACAGTAGTCTAATAATATATAATATTATTAGACTGCAGTCTACAGTAGTCTAATAATATTATATATGTTATTATATTCACCGATCAGGTATAACTTTATGACCACTGACAGGTGAAGTGACAAGAGAGTCTTTATCATGGCTACTTTTAGTGGGTGGGATGTGTTCGGCAACAAGTGAACATTTTGTCCTCAAGATTGATGTGTTAGAAGCAGGAAAAATGGGCAAACGTAAAGATTTAAGTGAGTTTAAAAGCTTTCTTTCGGCTTCTCCCGTTAGGGTTCGCCACAGCGAACCATCCGCATGTTTGATTTGGCACATGTTTTTACGCAGGATGCCCTTCCTAACGCAACCCTCCCTATTTATCCGGGCTTGGGACCGGCACTAAGGCTTGTGCAACCCTAATGGCTGGGGTTGGTTCCCTGACCGGGGATCGAACCCTAGCCGCAGCGTTGAGAGCGCCGCATCCTAACCACCAGACCACCAGGGAACCTTTTGAGTGAGTTTGACAAGTACAAATTGTAATAGTTAGATGACTGTGTTAGAGCATCTCCAAAACTGCAGCTCTTTTGGGGTGATCCTGGTCTGCAGTGGTGAGTGTCTATCAGACGTGGTCCAGGGAAGGAACAGTGGTAAACCTGGCGGCTAAGGCTCATTGATGCACGTGGGGATTGACGGCTGATCCGTGTGGTCCGATCCAACAGACGAGCTACTGTAGCTCAAATTGCTGAAGTAGTTAATGCTGTTAATGCTCAATGGAGTTCAGGACTGCTTTGGCAGCAAAAGGGGACCAACACAATATTAGGTAGGTGTTCATATTGTTATTGGTGTACAATATAGTGTTTTTCTAGACCAAGGTATAAATTGTCAAATCATATATGGGTCTGAAAACATTAACACTGGTCTGTTCATCAGATTTTCTTGTTTGTTAAATAAATGAGTAAACTTTTCTTTTTTGTCTCTTTTTATTTTTAACAGATTATCGGTTGAGCTGCCATTCAGTGGAAATGTAAGTTAATACAAAAGTACTTTCAAATTAAGCAATAAAGCATGTATGATCCTTTTAACCAATAGTAATAAATGTGTCAAGAAGAACAGATAGCCAAGAGTTGAAATGGTGGCCAGTATAGAGGCTCATGAAACGGCCATACATGAATTACATGCTACTTTTTAGAAAATAATGATGAATGTGGGCATTACACATATGGCTGAAGAGTTTAAGACTGTGTGGACTGTGTGGATTTTGTGTATTTCCATGGAACTGCCTGGCTTTATTTCAGCAGAATAATGTCTTCTTTGGCAACACGACCCTCAACTTCTTTTACTGCTTTACGTGGTATTTTAACGTTGTTGTCGGATTTGTTGCTATTGCTACTAAATCTCAAACTGTTCCAATAGTATGCCTTCATTCAAAGTGTCCATGCACAAAAATCCATTCCTAAGAAATAACTGGGGGATCAAGCAGGTCTGGTTGTGTTGTAGTATGCTACAAATGTCATGTTTGCAACTTAATTGAGACTTTCATTGATTCTTTTGCTCATTTGCGTTCAGTGAAGTTCAGGTTGAGGTCAGAGCTCTGTAGCAGGCCACTATGTGCACAGGGTCATTGTAACAGATTTTGGTCTTCTAGTTCAAATGAGAGGGAAAACTAAATTCTAATAAACGTGTGTTGAGTGCATTTTGTATTACGATTAAAACCACATTCAGTTTACTTAAAGAAAATGGGGAAACCGTTTGCATGGTTTTTTGTCTCCATATCTTAAAATTGAAGATTAAACCCGTGTTAAGATTAGTTGCATTTCGCTTGTTTGTGGTACAAATTTAGCTTTGAATTGAAATACAGTGGAACCCGGTTATCTCGCCCTCGGTTATCTCGACAACCCTATTAAGTCGACGTTTTTGAAGTGGAACCACCAAATTCTCGCTTTGTCTAAGCATTTTTTTATCGGTTATGTCGACTTTTTTATGTCGCCGAACCCCGATATCTCACAATATACACACAAGAGCACAAGGGGGGAAAATTTGCCATTTAACGTCGGTTATCTCGGTGCAGCCGCAGAAGAACTCGCGGAAGTGGCGGAAAAATCAAGAAAAGAGCAGCCGTTGAGAGAGTGCCGGTGGGAAGACACGTACCGGGATAACGGGATATCACGTATGTGCGATAACAACGACCGCCGTGAACCAACATATACCAACAATAACGGACGGTGAGAGTGTGGAAGTTTAAATAGGAGCTGGTGATGATGATAAACGAGCACCATATGTGCGCGATTGAAGCCGGGAGCTTCAGAGAAAGCGGCCGAGAAAAACACCTGCCACGCTGAAGGGGGCCGAAGGCCTATTAAATTTGCAATTAAAATAGTGTGCACACTTACAGTATTATGCATGCTTCCACAGTAACATAATGAAGACTTCTTTTATATATTAGTTTGAATTTACTACATTGCGTAATATGTGCAACAGGTATTACTATGCATAGAATAGCATGTTACATATGACTTGATTGTTGACTGTACCAGATAACTTGTCTGACTCTGATACACAGTATTTAAAAAATAATCTTTTTTTTTTAAACAATTTTATTAGACAATTGTATAATACAGTGTACTAATAGCTGTCTGGGTAATGGTAAAATAGCCAAAAATATAAAATAAATAGCCAGGGTAATCCAAAAGCAGCTTAATGCTTATTTCAGTACAAATAAATTGAAATGATAAATATATACAATATAATTGTTAACAAAAGATTTGTATTTATTTTCGATGGACAGTTTTCAGTTTAGAATGGTGGACATGAAGTTCTAGATGATTATGGGATGTTTTTTAAAAAGTTGGTCTGGATTTCTGATGTATTCAGGAGAAGAGCTGTGTCTCAAACCAGTATAAAGCATTTAGATTGCTGTTAGATTGCACGATATTTGCTCTTTAAACCATGGACAACCTTAAACTTTTGAGACAGATGTATAGTATATCTTTTAATTGTATGATAGACAACTTAATACAAAGATAGCGGCAACAGGTGAAAGAGAAACATTTTCAATGTCCATTGTCACTAAATGTTAAAGAAAGCTTCTTCTTTATGTGTCCATGTCATAGTCATGATTTTGAAACAGTTAATTGTTCTTCAGTTGTCACTTCATTTTCAATCAAAACTATTAAAGCTTCAAAGCTTGTTTCCCTTTCAGAAAAACCTCAAAGTTCTTTTTTTCAACAATGAACCAAGACCGCAAAAATGCCATGTCCCAGGCTTTTATGTTTCTGTACCACACACGCTAAAATCAACTCAGCCTATCATATGATGAACAAAGCTGCAGATGCAGGTTTTGCACCGGTTGCACAACTGAAGCAAAGCAATATATTTACATGAATATATCAGGTAGCTCAGTGGTTAAGACATTAATATGTTGGAGTTTTAACCCGAAGGTCACGAGTTAAAATCTCAGCATGCTCAGCTGAGGACCTTGAGCAAAACCCTTAACCGTCTACTGTATAGTTGTATAAATGAGATAGTTGTAAGTCTCTCTGGATAAGGGCATTGGCCATATGGCATAAATATGTGAAAAAAAAAACAATAATTCAAATATTTGAAATATATTATGTTTAATGTTAAATGTAAGAAAATTGCTAGGAACATCATTTTACTGACTCTTGCGACAACCTGTGTTGTGTTTGCACTAGTGACCCATTTTGTTTCAGGTTCTCGATTCAAGTCAGGCACATTGTTTCCTGTTTGTAAATGGACACAACAAGTTGTGTTTTATGACCTAAATTTCTGCAATACTATTTGAAATTGTGTGCTCTAAACTGAATTTCCTGCATTTTCTTTAAATTGTAATTTCCAACCCTGGCTTTGCAAGAGGAAAAATACAGAGACAATTTAAAACATATAACAAGTGTTGCTCTTTTTTTGGAACTTGGTTACGTGACATGGTTCATGTTCTTCAAAGGCTCGTCATAATTATGGGTGGTGTTGAAAAAAGCACATGAAAAGTCACTGGACAAAAAGATCACAAAAAGATTTAGGGGAGTAGCAAGAGGAAACAGGAACAACCAAGCTCACTGACCAAACTGCAGGGTTTGTGACTCCTGGATCAGCTGATTGAAACCAGATTTCAGTTTCAAAGCTTGTGGGGAAAATCCTGAGAAAAGCGAATTGTGTTAAATGTCAAATTATGGGAAACCAGAGTCCAGAATGAATTGGTTTGTGTATCTGGTAGCTTCTGGTAAATTTTCATCACAAACCAAAGGAAAAAAAACAAAAAAAACTGGCAGACTGTATATCACATATAATTTTTGTTTTTCATTTTTTATTTGTTTTGACTCAATAGCACTCAAAAACACAGAGCATGATGTAACTGTAGTCATACAAAGCATTTAGAAATTACTCAGTATTACATATACATACATTACATACTATACAGTGGGTCAAATAAGTATTTGATACACTGCCGATTTTTCAAGTTTTCCCATTACAAAGAACGGAGAGATCTGTAATTTTCATCGTAGGTACACCTCAACTGTGAGAGACAGAATCTAAAAAAATAATCCAGAAAATCACAGTGTATGATTTTCTATTCAATCATTCCTATTTTATTGCATGAAATAAGTTTTTGATACAATAGAAAAATAGAACTTAATATTTGGTACAGAAACCTGTTTTTTACAATTACAGAGGTCAGACGTTTCACGTAGTTCTTGACCAGGTTTGCACACACTGCAGCAGGGATTTTGGCACACTCCTCCATACAGGTCTTCTCCAGATCTTTCAGGTTTTTGGGCTGTCGCCGGGGAACACAAAGTTTCAGCTCCATCCATAGATTATCTATTGGGTTCAGGTCTGGAGACTGGCTAGGCTACTCCAGGACCTCAAATTGCTTCTTATAGAGCCACTCCTTACTTGCCCTGGCTGTGTGTTTGGAGTTATTGTCATGCTGGAAGACCCAGCCTTTCTCAGGATCATTGATACTCCAGGAGGCGAGATTTTGCATGGAGCCCCAGTCCGAGGGAGATTAACAGTCATCTTGAATTTCTTCCATTTTCTAATAATTGTTGCCTTCTCACCAAGCTGTTTGCCTATTGTCCTGTAGCCAATACCAGCCTTGTGCAGGTCTACAATTTTGTCCCTAGTGTCCTTAGACAGCTCTTTGGTTTTGCCTATTGTGGAGAGGTTGGCGTCTGATTGATTGAGTGTGTAGACAGGTGTCTTTTAAACAGGTAACAAGTTCAAACAGGTGCAATTAATACAGGTACTGACTGGTGGACAGGAGGGCTTCTTAAAGACAAAGTAACAGGTCTGTGAAAGACAGAATTCTGTCTGGTTGGTAGGTAAACAAATACTTATTTCATGCAATAAAATGAAAATTAATGATTTAAAATCATACAATGTGATTTTCTGTGTTTTTTATTTTAGATTCTGTCTCTCACATTTGAGCTGTATCTACAATAAAAATTACAGATCTCTCTAATCTTTGTAAGTGGGAAAACTTGAAAAATCTGCAGTGTATCAAATACTTATTTGCCCCACTGTATACTATACATTATTAAAGATGGGTGATGGGTAGGTATGGTTTAAGGAGAGGAATGTGGAAGGGCAAATGGTGGTAGATTTTGCTAAAAGGATGGAAATGGCAGTGGTGAACACTTATTTTAAGAAGAAGGAGGATCATAGGGTGACGTATAAGAGTGGAGGAAGGTGCACACAGGTGGACGATGTGCTATGCAGGAGATGCAACCTGAAGGAGATTGGAGACTGTAAGGTGTTGGCAGGGGACAGTGTAGCTAGACAGCATTGGATGGTGGTCTGTAGGAAGGTTTTGGAGGCGAAGAAGAAGAGGAGGAGAGTGAGGACTGAAAGAAGAATAAGATGGTGGAAACTTAAGGAGGAAGAGTGTAGTGTAAGGTTCAGGGAAGAGGTCAGACAGAGGCTCGGTGGTGTTGAAGAGGTGCTGGATGATTGGGCAACTACTGCAGGAGTGATGAGAGAGGCAGCTAGAAAAGTACTTGGTGTGACATCTGGAAATAGAAAGCAAGACAAGGAGACATGGTGGTGGAATGAGGAAGTGCAGGAGAGCATAAGGAGAAAGAGGTTGGCAAAACAGAAGTGGGATAGACAGAGTGATGAGAAAAGTAGGCAGGAGTACAAGAAGATGCGGCAGCAGGTAAACAGGGATGTGGCGAAAGCCAAGGATAAGGCATATGAGAAGCTGTATGAGAGGTTGGACACTAAGGAAGGAGAAAAGGATCTATACCGATTGGCCAGGCAGAGGGACCGAGCTGGGAAGGATGTACTGCAAGTTAGAGCAATAAAGGATGGAAAAGGAAATGTGTTGACTAGTGAGGAGAGTGTGTTGAGAAGGTGGAGGGAGTATTTTGAGCAGCTGATGAATGAGGAAAATCAGAGAGAGAGAAGGTTGGACGATGTGGAGTTGGTGAAGCAGGATGTAGATAGGATTAGTAAGGAGGAAGTGAGAGCAGCGATTAAGAGGATAAAGAGTGGAAAGTCGGTTGGACCAGATGACATACCGGTAAAAGCGTGGAGATGTTTAGGAGAGATGGCAGTGGAGTTTTTGACCAGGTTGTTTAACAGGATTTTGGAAGGTGAGAAGATGCCTGAGGAATGGAGAAGAAGTGTGCTGGTACCGATCTTTAAACATAAGGGAGATGTGCAGTCTTGCAGTAACTACAGGGGAATTAAGTTGATCAGTCACACCATGAAGTTATGGGAAAGAGTAGTGGAAGCCAGGCTGAGAGAAGAGGTGACCATCTGTGAGCAACAGTATGGTTTCATGCCGAGGAAGAGCACCACAGATGCCTTATTTGCTTTGAGGATGTTGATGGAGAAGTATAGAGAAGGACAGAAGGAATTGCATTGTGTATTTGTGGATTTAGAGAAAGCGTACGACAGAGTGCCAAGAGAGGAGTTATGGTATTGTATGAGGAAGTCAGGTGTGTCAGAGAAGTATGTGAGGGTGGTGCAGGACATGTATGAGGACAGTGTGACGGCAGTGAAGTGTGCAGTAGGTACGACAGATTGGTTCAGGGTGAAGGTTGGACTGCATCAAGGATCGGCCCTGAGCCCTTTCCTGTTTGCAGTGGTGATGGACAGGTTGACGGACGAGGTCAGACAGGAGTCTCCCTGGACTATGATGTTTGCGGATGATATTGTGATTTGTGGTGAGAGTAGGGAGCAGGTTGAGAAGAGCCTGGAGAGGTGGAGATATGCGTTGGAGGGAAGGGGAATGAAAGTCAGTAGGAGTAAGACAGAGTACATGTGTGTGAATGAGAGGGAGGGCAGTGGAGTGGTGCGGTTGCAGGGAGAAGAGCTGGAAAAGGTGGAGGAGTTCAGGTACCTGGGGTCAACAGTGCAAAGTAATGGAGAGTGTGTTAGAGAAGTAAAGAAAAGAGTGCAGGCAGGGTGGAGTGGGTGGAGAAGAGTGACAGGAGTGATTTGTGATAGTAGGGTATCTGCAAAAATGAAAGGGAAAGGTTATAGGACTGTGGTGAGACCTGCAATGTTGTATGGATTAGAGACAGTGGCAATGAGTAAAAGACAGGAGATGGAGCTGGAGGTAGCAGAGCTGAAGATGTTAAGGTTTTCGTTGGGAGTGACGAGGATGGACAAGATTAGAAATTAGTTTATTAGGGGGACAGCACATGTAGGATGTTTTGGTGACAAGGTGAGGGAGGTGAGATTGAGATGGTTTGGACATGTGCAGAGGAGGGACATGAATTATATTGGTAGGAGAATGCTGAGGATGGAGCCACCAGGTAGGAGGAAAAGAGGAAGGCCAAGGAGGAGGTTCATGGATGTGGTGAGGGAAGACATGCAGGTAGTTGGTGTGAAGGAGGCAGATGTAGAGGACAGGGGGGGATGGAGACGGATGATCCACTGTGGCGACCCCTAATGGGAGCAGCCGAAAGAAGAAGAAGAAGAGAATTAAAGAGTCTAAATAATAAGACTTGATTTTTAACGCATGGGCTGCTAAGGGAGAATTTGCCCTTTTTATGTTTAGCTTATTATTATGATTATTATTATCATCTTTATTATTATTATTATTATTATTATTATTATTATTATTAAACGAAAAAGGTAATTGTGCATTTTATATGAGCTGGCAATCACATGCAATCACACTCAGGCACTCAACAGATCTGCTTTTGAGCGTGTACCCAGCTTTAAGTTCCTTGGAATCCACATCGCACCTTGTCTCTAAAATATTCTATCCTGTTCAGGAAGGCACAACAGCACCTGTTTTTTTCTGAGGAGACTTAAAAAGTACAGTCTATGCTACAGGATATTGGAGAACTTTTACATTTCAGTGTGGTACAGCAGCTGCACTGCTTCGTAAAGCCCTTCAGAGGGTGGTGAAAACTGCCCAATGAATTATCGGCACTCAGCTACCCATCTTAGAGGACATTTACAACAAATGCAGTCTGCAAAGGACGAGGGGCATCATCAAAGATACCTCTCAACCCAACCATTCACCCTTCTTCCATCGGATTTTTCATCATACAATGTTAATTAAAATGCTATTTTATGTATACAGTACTGTACTGTATTAACGTTTTACTTTATTCTATAATTAATAATTATAATTGTATTAATACATTTAATTATTTCAACATGAAACTCCATAAAAACAATTCCCTATAATTTTTTTGGTCTATCGTGCTATCCGCGAGACCAAACAAGCCAAATCAGCCAAACAAATTGGTTATGTGGTGTAGTATCTGAAATATGTAATATCTGAAAATATGTAGTACCTTTATTCGACTTTATTCTGTATTGCGGGAATGCAGGCCAGATCTTTTCCCTACAGACGATGTTGAAAGACCATAATGTTTATAGCAGAGTCTGGGCCAAATGTTTATGTTGAAGGGTGTACGTGCAGCTTCTGAAATCCCCCACGAGCCGACTGTACAACGAGACATGCTCGCGTGTCCATATGTGGGGATGTTCCGTATGCTAAACATTCTGGAGAAATGAGCTCACTTACATCTTGAATGTTTTGAGATGTGGTCAATAGCAACGGCTCAGATATATATAGATGAGACAGGACGTTAGATCGGGAGGACGGTTTGTTTGGCTCTGAACCCCTCCGAGCAAATCCTGGATGCTCGTATCAAGATGCTGTACCTTCTGTGAATAAACCTGGTTTGCAAGAAAGACGGTGTCGACAGAGATTTCTTCCAAGCAACAGCTACACTCCTGCACAACCCAAAATATACATTAGTGGCAAATGCAATTCCGTGATAAACCATTTCAAGTCCTCGCATGTTCTTGTGTGACTTTTCTTCAAGTCTCCTATCCAAATTGCATTCCTGGCCTGCATCCAGTGTTAGTTGAATAATCCCAATTCCCTGCATAAATAACGATCTTAGAAAACTTTTAAATACTACAAACTTGTTTCTATTCTCTTTATAGTGGAAGCCCTGATCCACTGTGACCCTGTTCAGGATAAAGCAGATGCGGAAGATAAATGATGGAATATGTTTGCCAATAAAGTTTCTCTTTCAGTGCATAGAGAAAATGAAAGTGAAAGCACATTAGGTATTAGAAGTCAGAAGTCAGCATTAGACAGTGGCATACCTCAGAAGAGGTAATGCGAAGGTGGACAAAATGCAACAAAACTATACTTACCTCTAATAATGATAATAATAATATTAATAAAACTGTATGTAGAATCTCCAGGAACCAAACATTCAGTCTGGTTGAGTCACATATTTACAGCTGGCCTGTGCAGAAATCATCTGTCGCCTAAGCAATCACAGAAAAGCAGAACTGGAAAAAATCATTCAAAAGTTATTTGTAGTTAAAATTTTAAGAAAATTATTCTATTATATAAGCTCTCAATAAAGAGTGCATACAAAACAAGTGCATTTACTGCTTTAGAAAACATGATGCATAATAAAGTACATGAAATAGCATATAGCTTATACCATAAGGAACAAATGGGGTTAAGTCACTTGACTCAAAAGGGGATTTAAATACAACAAACTGTTTATTTAGGATGTTTGAGGTACAAATTATTAGACTATTATCGCTAATAAACTATATCATCTTCTTCTTTTTCTTCTTTCAGCTTCTCCATTCAGGGGTCCCCACAGCGGACCATCCGTCTCCATAACCCACTGTCCTCTACATCTGCCACTTTTAACCCAACCATCTGCACCTGTTTCCCTCACCACAACCTCCTCTTTAGCCTTCCTTTTTACCTCATCCCTAACACACTCTCCATTACTTTGCACTGTTGACCCCAGGTACCTAAACTCCTCCATCTTCGCCACCTCTTCTCTGTGCAACCGCACCACTCCACTGCCCTCCCTCTTATTCACACACATGTACTCTGTCTTACTCCTACTGACATTCGTTTCCCTTCTCTCCAGCGCAAACCTCCACCTCTCCAGGCTCTTCTCAACCTGCTCCCTACTCTCACCACAAATCACAATATCATCTGCAAACATCATAGTCCATTGAGACACCTTTCTGACCCTGTCTGTGAACCTGCAAACTGCAAACAGGAAAGGGCTCAGAGCCGATCCATGATGCAGTTTAACCTCCACCTTGAACCAGCCTGTCATTCCTACTGAACACTTCACTGCTGTCACACTGTCCTCATACATGTCCTGCACCACCCACACATACTTTTCTGACACACCTGACTTCCTCATACAGTACCACAACTCCTCTCTCGGCACCCTGTTGTATGCTTTCTCTAAATCTACAAACACACAATGGAACTCCTTCCGACCTTCTCTATACTTCTCTATTAACATTCTCAAAGCAAATAAGGCATCTGTGGTGCTCTTTCTCGGCATGAAACCATACTGTTGCTCACAGATGGTCACCTCTTCTCTCAGCCTGGCTTCCACTACTCTTTCCCATAACTTCATGGTGTGACTAATCAACTTAATTTCCCTGTAGTTACTGCAGGTCTGCACATCTCCCTTATTCTTAAAGATCGGTCACTCCTTCTCCATTCCCCAGACATCCTCTCACCTTCCAGAATCTTGTTAAACAATCTTGTTAAAAGCTCCACTGCCATCTCTCCTAAACATCTCCATGCTTCTACTGGTATGTCATCGGGTCCAACCGACTTTCCACTCTTCATCCTCTTAATCGCTGCTCTTACTTCCTCCTTACTAATTCTACTCTAAATACTCCCTCTATCTTCTCAACACACACTCCTCACTAGTCAACACATTTCCATCTCCTTCCTTTATTGCTCTAACTTGCAACACATCCTTCCCAGCTCGGTCTCTCTGCCTGGCCAATTGGTATAAATCCTTTTCTCCTTCCTTTGTGTCCAACTTCTCATACAGCTTCTCTTATGCCTTTTCCTTGGCTTTTGACACATTCCTCCTCACCTACTGCTGTACTCCTACCTACTTTTCTCATCACTCTGCTGATCCCACTTCTGTTTTGCAAACCACTTTCTCCTTATGCTTTCCTGCACTTCCTCATTCCACCACCATGTCTCTTTGTCTTACTTTCTGTTTCCAGATGTCACCAAGTATCTTTCTAGCTGCCTCCCTTATCACTTCTGCATTATTTGCCCAATCATTCAGCACCTCTTCAACACCACCCTGCCTCTGTCTGACCTCTTCCCTGAATCTCACACTACAGTCTTCCTCCTTCAGTTTCCACCATCTTATTCTTTTTTCAGTCCTCACTCTCCTCCTCTTGTTCTTCACCTCCAAAACCATCCTACAGACCACCATCCAATGCTGTCTAGCTACACTGTCCCCTGCCATCACCTTAGAGTCTCCAATGTCCTTCAGGTTGCATCTCCTGCATCCTCTAGAACATAGTCCACCTATGATCCTCCCTCTTCTTAAAAAAAGTGTTCAACACTGCCATTTCCATCCTTTTAGCAAAATCTACCACCATCTGCCCTTCTACATTTCTCTTCTTAAGACCACACCTACCCATCACCTCTGTTCCCTTCACCTACATGCCTATTTAAAGTCTGCCCCAATCACCAATATTTTATTCCTAGGTACACCCTCTACCACTCCATCTAACTTACTCCAGAATGTTTCCTTCTCCTTCATCTCACAGCAGACTTGTGGAGCATAGGCACTGATGACATTTATCATCAACCCTTCAACTTCCAGCTTCATGTCATCACCCTATCAGAAACTCTCTTCACCTCCACTACACTCTTACTGTACTCTTCCTTCAGGATCTACCCTACACCATTTCTCTTTCCATCCACACCATGAAAGAATAGTTTAAACCCACCTTTAATGCCCCTGGTCTTTCTCCCTTTCCACTTGGTCTCCTAAATACACAACATATCTACCTTTCTCCCCTCCATCATATCAGCTATCTCTCAAAAATATTGAGTTTGGCCCGTGACTTTGTCCCAGTTTTTAATTTTGGCCCACTGTGAATTTGAGTTTGACACCCCTGCTGTAGGCTAACGATACCTGTGGCGGTCGTTGGTAACCCAGGCCTCGACTGTCCGGTATGAAATCCTGATTCATGATCCGCATATCATGATCCGCATACAGAGGGGGAGTGGTAGCTCCAGCGGTTAAGGTGCTGGGCTACTGATCGGAAGGTTGGGGTTCAAGCCCCGGTATCACCAAGTTGCCACTCTTGGGCCCTTGAGCAAGGCCCTTAACCCTCTGTGCTCCAGGGGCGCCGTATCATGGCCGACCCTGCGCTCTGACCCCAGCTTCTAAGCAAGCTGGGATATGCGAAGAACAAATTTCACTGTGCTGTAATGTATATGTGACAAATAAAGGCTATTCAATTCTTCTATATTTGATTGGCACATGTTTTATGCTGGATGCCCTTCCTAACACAACCCTTCCCATTTATCTGGGCTTGGGACCGGCACTAAGAGTGCAGTGTATATCAACAGTGAAGTGTGTAAGAGAGAACTGAGTACAGGAGTGTACTTATAATTAAACAAATTGTTCTGTTGCACAGATCAGTAACAGTTTCAGTTCAGTTCTGTGTGTTGAGGAAACTGATGGCTTAAGGGAAAAAACTGTTGCACAGTCTGGATGTGGCGGCCTGAATGCTTCAAAACCACTTCACTGATGGTAGAAGAGTAAAAAGTGTGTGTGAGGGGTGTGGGGGGGTCGTCCGCAATGCTGTTGGCTTTGCCGATGCAGTGTGTGGTGTAAATGTCTGTGATAGAGGCGAGAGAGACTCCGATGATCTTCTCAGCTGTCCTCACTATCCTCTGTACTGTCTTGCAATCCGAGACAGTACAGTTTCCAAACCAGTCAGTGATGCAGCTGCTCAGGATGTTTTAAATGGTCCCTCTGCAGAACATATCAGGATTGGGGAAGCGAAACTCATAAAGTGGAGATGCTGCTGGGATTTCTTAATAATGGAGCTGGTGTTGAGTGACCAAATGAAGTTCTCCACCAGATGAACACCAAGGAATTTGGTGCTCTTGATGATCTCCGTGGAGGATCCATCAATGATCAGTGGAGAATGGCCGCTCTGTGCTCTCCTGAAGTCAACAACCATCTCTTTATTTTTGTTAACGTTCAGAGACAGGTTGTTGGCTTCACACCAGGCTGTTAACTGTTTCACCTCCTTTCTGTATGCTGATTCATCATTCTTGCTGATGAGACCCCCATGTTCATGTTATAGGCGAACTTGATGATGTGATTTGAGCTGTGGATTGCTACACAGTCGTAAGTCAGTAGAGTGAACAGCAGTGGACTCAGCACACAACCCTGAGGGGGCCCAGTGCTCAGTGTGGTGGTGCAGGAGATGATGTTCCCGATCCGGACTGACTGAGGTCTCCCAGTCAGAAAGTCCAGAATCCAGTTACAGAGGGAGGTGTTCAGGCCCAGTAGGCTCAGCTTCTCAATCAGGTGCTGAGGGATGATTGTGTTGAATGCTGAGCTGAAGTCTAATGTTTTATCACAGACAGGTCAGGTCCATGAAATAAGGACATTATCATGGAAAACTTTGGACATTCATGGTTAAATCCTTAGTGAGCTTTTGGTTTGCTGTTAGATGTACAGTAACACCTTTCTTCTGAATGAGAAGACAGTGAATGGGTGTTGTGCCAGCAGTGAGTGTGTGGCCGCCGGCGGATGTCAAGATAGAAAGGCGTCCCAAACCGTGATTGTAAAAAAGGAATGTAAAGAAAGAAAGCTCTGCTTGGTGAACTATTGCCTGTGTCTCTTTCCTCCAGCACAGAACCAGTGGGATTTGTTACAGTGGTGCTGAAACCCGTGCTGGAAGTCAAGTCAAGTCAAGTCAAGTTTATTTGTATAGCGCTTTTCACAACAGACATTGTCGCAAAGCAGCTTTACAGAAAACAACAGTGAAGGTGAATGGTGTGCGTTTGTCCCTGATGAGCAAGCCGTGGCGACAGTGGCAAGGAAAAACTCCCTTAGATGATATGAGGAAGAAACCTTGAGAGGAACCAGACTCAAAGGGGAACCCATCCTCATATGGGTGACATCAAGAGTTTAATCATAAATCTTTCAACAATACAGAACACTGGAGAGAGAGAACTAACATGAGTACTGGAGTATAAGATTATAAGTGAATGTTCTTTCTACAGTCTTTGGTATAAAAAGCTCAACATTTGTGATCATCATAGATCCAGCATCAGCTTCTCCATGCCAGGGCCTTTAAACACTCGGCATCTACTTCTCCATGATCATCCATAGGCTGGAAGAGGGGTATGATGCCAGGGAGACTTTGCTGCGAAGGGAACGGGACCAGGCCAAGAAGGATGCTGCAGCCGAGGCTGGTGTCAACTCAGGCCAGACGGTTCCCTGGTCTGAGTCGGTGTTGGGGGTATGTGCCAGCGGAAGGCGGAGCCGGACGGAATGAGTGGTAATAAACAGCTGCAGCTGAGACTAATTAGTGCGTGCTGTTTCAATTCAAGTGGGGCCCCAGAAAGGAAAAGGCCCAGGGTGAAAATGAAAGAAAAAAAGAAAGCTCTGCTTGGTGAACAAGAGACATTTTGCCTGTCTTTCTTTTTCTCAGTGCGGAACTAGTGTTTCGTACAGGTATGTTACCAACTGAGTCAGGTTTTTCTTTATTGGAAATTGCCAATATAACATTCTTTACAACTATGTCAAACAGAAAAGCATCTCAGAATGCACAATATTCTTTTGTCCATTGTTCTATGTCAACACAGTTGTGTTTTAATCCTGTCAGCAAAGAAGAGCAAAACTAGACAGTTGGAAAATTATAATACTGGGAAAAACCAAGTCTATTTACAGTTTCAAAACAGTACAATTTGCCTTATCCGCTTATCCTAATTGAATTCTATTGCAGAAAAGTTTCTGTTTACCAAGGCAGATAAAAAAAAATGTATTGTCCAAAGTATTTGTGAAGTTGTTGCAAGGGAACATGGTGAAGGTTCCTTTGGGGGAAAATGCGGCTTCCTAATGACATCCAGATCACAGACACCCACAACAAGGCTCATCATCAACTCCAGTCCTTTATTCCTTCTTTGTTGTTGTTTTCATTACTGTATGTACAAGAAAATATAATATTGAAATAAAACAGTCTATTCCCAAAACCAAACCTGTATAGTTTGCCTTAAACTCTTATCCTATCCAAATTCTATTACAAAAAGAGAACCTTAAGTTTTCAAAACTTGCCAGATACATCGCATTCCATTATCTTGTTTCAAGCTGCCCCAAAGATTATAACGTTTCTATATGACAAACATTGGAAAATTTATTTTCAAGTCCTCACATGTTCTTGCGTGTGTTTTCTTTACATGCACTATCCAAAGTGGATTTCTGGCCTGCATCCAGTGTTAAGTAAATAGTCCCAATTCCCTGCATGAATAACTATAAATTATATAAAAAAAAAAAACTCTTTTAAATACTACAAAATTGCTTCTATTCTCTTTTTAAATGGAAGCCCTGATCCAATGTGACCCTGTCAAGGATAAAGCTGAAGATGAGTAATGATGTTTGCTGAAGTTTCTTTCATTGCATAGAGAAAATGAAAGTGAAAGAACATTAGGAGTCTTAGGAGTCAGTGTTCCATACCTCAGTGGAGATGAAGCAAAGATGCACGAAATGCAACAAAACTATTCTTTCCTGAACACAATTACAGCAACAACAACAACAACAACAACAACAACAATAATAATAATAATAATAATAATAATGAATAATAATAATTATTATTAATAATAATAATAATAATAATAATAATAATATTAAATTAATTAATAATAAATAATGAAAACTGCACATTTTTCAGGGACCAAGTGCCCAAATTCAAGTAAAAAAATGTACAGATGTGCAGTGCCTAAATCATCTGTTATGTAAGCATTTACAGAAAAGCAGAAATATTAACTGTATGAAAAACAATTTAAAAGTGTTTTGTATTTTAAGGTTTTGGAAAATGATTGAAAGCTGTCACAAGAGAGTGCTGACAAAACAAGTGCAGACAAAATTAAACGAGTATGTATGCATGTCATACATTTACCTAAATATGAACAGCTTATGTATATTATGTATATTATGTATACACGTGGCTCTCCAGCTGTCTCCCTTCACTACCATTTTATAGTTAAAAACGCGGACTGATGTTTCACAGCGAATCAAAATGAAAGAAAAGTCCTATTTACAATAAAATGACGTTGTTCCAATCAATGCGCGTGTGCGGCGCTGTGTTTAAGCTTCACGACTCCAATAAACGGCAAACCATTTACGTTTCTATGGTAACCATGCGCGCTTCTATGGTAACCATTCCACGCTTTACCACTAGAGGGAGATTTACAGTTTACCACTCATGCTAAGTTTCCTCTGTGACGTCACAGTGTATTGTTCTCCACCAAGAGCTTCAAAAGTCAGAACACTGAGCAGCAGCCGTCGGAACCAGACCACTTATTAATCAGACTATAAAGCTAATAGCAAGACTATAGAAAGACAGAAATCGCACTAATAGTGAGTATCCTGAATATAGGTTTGATGAAAGCCTGTAAGTAGTTTAAAAGCAATTAAATTTTTTTTTTGTTCTTTCATCTTCACACGCACTTAGATATATATATATTTTTTTATTTTGAGTTGTTTTTGGGGCTATATAAAATTATTATTCACATTTAATTTTCTCAATAATAGTAAAATACTATTTCCCCAATTGCTCTTTAAAACATGTAATAGCCAAAATGAAGTGCTTTGTTCTTCACTCATGCACAACACATTTACTCAACATGTTACTTCATACTTTATTTTGAGTTAATGTATTTTTTTATAATAGTAAAACTAGTTTCTTTTAAATCGCTTTTTTGAGAACGTGTCAAACTCTCCCCAAATTGAGCTCTACAATCTGGCCAAGGGACTCTTTCTATGGCATAATAATAATAATAATAATAATAATAATAATAATAATAATAATAATAATAATAATAATAATAATCTCTACATAAACAATAGGTTTTCTGCACTACGTTCTTAAACCCGTCAAAACAAAACAATTCAAATAAAGAAATAAAGATCTACTCCAGGACAGCAGATGGCGGTATATCACCACAAGCGTCGTTTATTACTCGACATTAAAAAGACGGAAGTTTGTATCGAAACGTAAAAGCTCGGTGGTTTGCAACTTGTCCAGGTAAATACACACACAGCTGGATATATTTGTGTGTCTTTAATAAATTATGTATTATACAAACATTTGATATTGTGTATTGTGGAGTTCAGTTAGACATAAAGGCATATGAAAGGCTTGTTAGCATGTGGAGAAATGAGCAGAACAGCAGCTAGTGTTAGTGCTGAGCTCTGTATTTTCCTGTTCCTTCACCCTTTATAGTGAGCAGCAGTCATTTAGGATTCAGCCTCAAATATCTCCACGTTACATGAGCTTCAAAACTCTAGCTTTCTCCCTCCTGGTTACTTAGAAACCTTTCTTTTCGAATGCAAAACCAAGGCAGATGTTGGAAAAGTGTTGAAAATGTTCTGTGTATATGAAATAGCTGACAATCAAAACATCCCAGTGACGTGTCCTTGAGTTTGTCATTGAAAACTGACCCAGTGAATGTGTGCTTGTTTGTTGTGTTGTTGTAGGTGAACATGGCGAAGGTTCCTTTGGGAAAAGTGCTGCTTCGTAATGTCATCCGGCACACAGACGCCCACAACAAGGTTCGTCATGAACCCTTAATTCCTGATTTAAAATATAGATTTATCAATCCCATTTTTCAAATATTGTATAACTGTATAATTGCAGATCCAGGAAGAGTCGGAGATGTGGAAGCTGAGGGACATGCAACTACATACTCCGTCTCCTCATGAGTCAAAGCACAGCTGGAGCACAAGGTTCAAGTTCTTCTTGTTTCTCACTACACACTGTAATTTTCAGCTCATACCTGACACTCACCTTTTTTTCTTTTCTCGATTGAAGCATGCACTGTGACCGATATTTGAAAGAGTCGGGAGGATCTGCGCATGGCAAAAGCGCGTGTCTGTCTGAGGGGGAAGAACGAGAGGCTCGTTACTGGACACGGAAACTTTATGAATTTAATGCCAATGATCCGGACCGGTCAGTGTTTTTAACAATCAGTTTAATAATTGTTGGAATTCTAGAATTAAAATGTAAATTACTCATTTTGTTTTGATTTTACAGATGGGGTCATAGTGGGTTTAAGGAGCTTTACCCAGATGAGTTTCAGTCAGACAGGCAAGTCATTTAAATTCAATTATCTAATAAACATTTTCTTTCTTTTTTTTTTTCTTGCACACGCACACGCACACACACGCACACACATACATGCACATATATATATATGAGAGAGAGAGAGAGAGATCTATCTATCTATCTATCTATCTATCTATCTATCTATCTATCTATCTATCTATCTATCTATCTATCTATCTTTATCTCTCATATATATGAGAGAGAGAGAGAGAGAGAGAGAGAGAGAGAGAGAGAGAGAAAGATAGCGCTCTCTCTCTTGGACGGACGGACGGACGGACGGACTATATGGACAACCATTAGGACATCTAGCTCATTGTTCTTGATCAAAAAAGGATTGCAGGAGTGTTTCTTTAGTATGTTTATTTATAATGATGAATCTGGGGCAGAATATTTTTGCATACAAAATTGATGTTTAGCTCCTGCAAGACAATTTTTTGCAAAAATTAAAATAAAAAATTACAATAAAATAAAAAACTGTATAAAAAATATTATGATATATATTTAACAAAACTTTTACAAAAAAATCTCTATATATATTGTTTTTTAATTTGTTAAAAAAAAATGTAATATAATTTGTCAAATTATAATGTTTGATTTGAATACAGGTCTCCAAGTTACGTTGGTTTGACTTTGGCGATACGGACAAATTGTAAAAATAAAGAAATAAATTGCACTTTTTCGCACAGCGTATAATTTTTTTTGTACGATACGTCGGGACGCTGCTAGGATGTACGCATCTCTCGCCTTGTTAGATGCCTTACTCTCACCAGCGGTCGACAGAGTTCAGTTGCGAGTGCGTATTTTTATTTTATTTTTTTTTGTGCAAAAGCGCAATTTTAGCTCTTCTCTACTTTTTATTTATTAAAAAGTACTAAAAAAAAACTTTATTAAAAAACTTTTTATTTATTACACGTCTTAAACCTGTGCTTTCCTCTTAATCCAGGGAATCACGCGAAGCTAAACACAAAGATGCTCAGAAACAAAAGAAGAATAAGAAATCCTCTAAGCGAAAGAAAAAGAAAAAGAAAAAGAAGCAGAGGACCGAAGGGTCGGACTCGGAGTCCGAGAGCTGCGCGAGCGACGGCGCCAAAAGTAAGAGGAAATGCGGCAAAAGCAAACACCGCAGGAAAAAGGCCCACAAACGCAAAGCGACCGATGAGGACAGCAGCACAGAGGACATCGAATTGGACAAAGGGCGAGAAAAGACAAAGAGGAAAAGACACAGACCCGTAACAGACACGCAAACAGAGCCGGGAAGGAAGAAAAGGAAGAACTGGAAAGCGGCGAATGAAGAGAAATCGGAGGAGAGCTCTGAGGAATGACTCGCTCCACCATGATCATTTTATCAGATGCCCTTCATTAGTGTGCAGTCTGATCTTCATACCTCAATACTTGATGGAACTTATTGTTATTTTTACTCATGCTGTAAACTTGGTTTTATATCGTTTTACTGAATCAGACACGTCACCGTTTAACGTTTTTATATACATTTTTGCTGGAACAATTTCTTTAAACCAAAAACTCAGGTATTTTATGATATTATGGTATATAACAATATTGAAGATGGATGATAAAGAAACTCCCGAGTACATTGGGACAATGAACCGGTGTGTTGTGTGCTTTTTATTGTGTATTTTATAGCTTCAAGGATCCTGGGTTCGATCTTGAGCTTGTGTCTGATACTCCTCTGTGTGTGTGTAGCCTACAATAAACTGGCATCCAATCATGAGAGGAATACATGCTAATTTGGCCTATAAAAGATATCCAGAAGGGGGCGCTGTTGCATTGTGTATACAGTGATAAGACTGTGATTTAGTGTGTGCATGAGGTTTTTGTTAAATGTACTTTTTATGACAATTGTTTATTTATTTTTGCTTATTTCCTTATTGCTATGGCTTTTTGAACAGAAATGTTCATTAGAGTATTTTTTCGTAGCATATTTCCCGTTTTAGTTTTTGGGATCTCGCGTCAACAGAATGTCGTACATGCCATGGCTACGTGTGGTCTCAGGTTCATTATCCGGATCACTGGTCACCGCTTTCACGTGTAAACACGCTGCATCTAGGCTAGAGAACATTGTGTGTCCATGGTAAGGAACACTGGCCATTTCTCCAGTGTCTGGCAGAGAAAAGTCATCAAGTTATCACATGATCCGAAGATGGAAACAAATCAGTTGAAACACAGCCAGCTTTAATGGAGTGTGATCATTATGTTCTTTGTGTTTTTTGTGTATTTTTTTGCAAAATGCACTTAACAGGCATCGCTGCTCTGTGGGAGGAGCCGGGCTCTTTGATTGGTTCTATCCATCTGTCTGATAATTTATTTTCTTAGTTTTCATTTCTTGTTCACTTCTTGAATTTGTTACTGCAAATATATATTTTTTTAAACCACCAATCAGTAGCAACAGCTTTTAGTGAAGGTGTAAAGAAACTGTAAAATGACAGGAGTTTCTTTCATTGAAACAGTTCAGCCTTTGAGCTCACGTAAGGGCCAATGAGTCATATTTTGGGTGCATTAGTGCGAGCTGTTTTTTGGGATGTAGAGATGTACTGTTCTGGTGCACTGAATTGGAAAATGGACATCGGATGCTGAGTAATGATGGTGAGCCAATGTTAGGAAGTGTGACACATCCTGACAGCAGGCCTACAAGTGAAACACTTCTGCTGTTGGTCAGAGCCTGAGTACAACAACCTTTATTCTTATTTTTATAGTAGTAGTAAGCACGAGTTAAACATGCTCCTGAGGTACCAGTGTTCAGTGTTCCTGCCCGTCTCCTCTCCTCGGATCTGCCCGTTTCATCCCAGCCCACCTCCGGATGAGGTTCTTTTCGATTGGCGTACACTTTTTTCAGCTGGGGATCCATGAAATTAAGGAGCAACTTAGGAGCTTTGAGGATGGATTTGGACTGTACTTAATGTCAGCACTCTGCTAAAATGACCCTAGATTAAGACGGGTTCCCTCAAGGTTTCTTCCCTATGCCACCTCAGGGAGTCACTAGCTTATTGGGACAAACTTGCAATTATAAAGAACAATCTTATTCATTCTTTATTAGGGCATAATCTGTGTAAAACTGAATAGTACTACCCTGAGTAAAGTGAAATAGTAAAAGTAATTGAAATCACATGTTCTTATGGAAGGGGAAATGGTCCTAAATGGATACAGTGAGAGAAAAGAGGCAAAAGCACTGGATGTATACCTAATCATAAACAACAACGGGCTTAATAGTGAAACTTGTGTGGAAAACGTATTTGGAAACAACATATTTTGTGCAAATATCATTATAAAGGTATTTGGTACCGGAAAATGATACAACGCCATAGTCAAAAGATCGTAAATGCTTTTTTGAAATGCTTGTTTATTTATTTATTTATTTATTTATTCATTTATTCATTTTGTTTCCTGTGCTTTCCAGGGATGCACAAGGTTTCCCAGATCCCAGGGCTGTAAAGCCCAAATTAATGATGTGTTGTAATAATGCTTGATCTTTTGCAAGTTTCTCCCATTTACACACATCATTTCTAGAGCTTATCCAGAGTGATCACCAAGTTCTTGATCACCTCTCTTACCAAGATCCTTCTCCCCCGATTGCTTAGTTTGGCCATGCTGCCAGCTCCAGGAAGAGTTCTTGTTGTTCCAAAGTTCTTCCATTTCAGTTATAGAGGCCACTGTGCTCTTATAAACCTTCAAAGCAACATTATTTATTTTTTCTTATCCTGTCCCTGATGTGTGCTACAACAATTCTGTCTTTGAGCTTTGCAGGCAGACCCCATGGGTTGGGTTTTGCTCTTTCCTGCATTTCCAATTCACGTCCAGTCAGTGAACTCCAATGAAAGTGTAGAAATCCAGACAGGTGTAATAGCAAATGGTATGAATATTTTATTTTATTAGTTTATTTTAGTTTATATATATATATATATATATATATATATATATATATATATATATATATATATATACTGTATATACACATACACACACACACACACACACACATCTGCAACCACATTTGTCATTAAGTGGTATGGATTATATATTGTTGTAGCAAGGCAGAAAAATAACAAAATATAAAAGAAATTGTTAAAATTTTAAATCTTTATGTAAACATTGTGTAATCATTATGTAAATGTTATGGAATTTACCCAAATATAGCACATCAGAGCAAGTTTAAAATGGCCCGAAGGCAACAGTTTATGTGTGCTGTTTTAATTTCAGGCCAATTGTGAATGTTTGGCAACCCAGATACAAACGATATCATTGACACCATTCCACAGTGTAGTTTTTTTTCCCCACCAGATGAAGTGGCAAATGTAAACAAAGGATCAGTGTTCATTTCCTATAGGGCATGTGGGGGGAAATTTACATATATTGGGAAATCTTCTGAACTTCCTCTTTGTAAACTTTTTATAATCAAAATTCCCCAAACATGTACCATATTTTACAGAAGCATGTTTTTCTATTATGCTAATACTTACTGAAAATCATTTCAAATGTAAAGATTAATAAATGTAGGTTCTTATAAACACACATTCAGTCATTAGTAAATCAAATGTCAATCTAATGGTTTGGCATAAAAATGATACATTATAATGAAATATCTGTTATAATGATATACTTTTTGTACTCTTTTTCTCTTATTGTCATCTTTGTTTGTCCCATTGAGTTTGTTTGAAATTGCAATAACTATATGATTAGTTAGGGGATGGATAATATTAAGACAAGAGTAGATCAGATTGATGCTGTTGTGTTTAATTTGATTGGAAATCCTTTGCCTTACCCCTGTTTCCAACTGACCAAACAATTTCCTGCTTATTTTATCTTGTGCCTGGAGCAATTTGCACAAATTAAAATTCTATTCTCAATATACAATCACTCGATACTGATTTGTATATACGTCTGATTGCTCTGCTCATTTATTCTTTGATAAACCCCATTTCTGCACCTGGTAAACGATCAAAGATGCTTTTCCCTTAATGAACCATCAAAGCGAAGTCCAGCTGGTTACCATGGGAACACGGGGTGACACAAGCTTAGACGTCAGTGGTTTCACAGCCTGGTGATTTGCACATGATGCGGTGCACACAGTGCTCAGTGTTAATGGATTGGGGGGGAATCTTTTTAAGATGTAGTGGAATTAAAGGGAAAGGGCACAGAAAGTTTGTTCTCACATAAGGGACCGAGGTTCAGCACACGTGAAAGAGAAGTACATGATGAACAGGCCGACAAAGGTAGCAGATAAAGGTTTTGATTAATGATTCGGGAAAGAACTGCTATTGAAAATGGTGTATTCAGAGGAGGCTTTTGTAACGCCACAGCACTGACCTTTGGGTAGGACAAACTGTTATGCTGTTTCATAAGGGATAAAGACTATCATGAAGGAAGGCTTGCATAAGAAAATAAGCTTCTTGTGTTCTTGAGAAATGTGTGCACACCATAGATTTTGGAGAGGCAGTACGACATTAATTATGGAATAGCTTTGATTATGTCAAGAGGCTAAAGGTTAGTATTTTGTCTTTGTGTGAGTGTGAGTGTTGTGTGTTTTCTAATCCTAGTATTATAAACGCATACACTACTGGGCCAAATCTTTCTAGACACCTGATCAAAAGATCCGATTCCACATCTAGTCTCTATTTGCGGTTCTAATAATCTCCACTCTTCTGGGAAGATGTTCCACTAGATTTTGGAGTAAGAACAGGAGCTTTGAGGATGAAGCTACACTGACTCAGAAAATACAGTTTGCATCTGATCACCATCACTGCACCCCGCAACATCGTTAATTTGTAATAAATGGACGTTCGGTGCAACCCAGATGAGGATGTGTTCCCTCTTGAGTCCGGTTTCCTTATGCCATCTCATGGAGTTTTTCCTTGCCACAGTCTCCACCGGCTTGCTCATCAGGGACAAACTCACACTTATAAAGACCATCTTATTCATTTTTAGCACCACATCTGTGTAAAGCTGCTTTGAGACAATGTACATTGTTAAAAGCACTATACAAATAAACATGAATTGAATTGAATTGAATTGAATCCTATAACAGGCATCCAGCCAATAATCTAACAGCTCATTTCATGTGGTTTTAGACAGCTTCTTTCAGATGTGTTCAAAATAGAAGGTGTGTTTCCTGTCATTAGCAGACAATTCAATTCAATTCAATTCATGTTTATTTGTATAGAAGGATATGGATTATTATGTGTCTTTATTGTTGTATGAAAGTTAAGGACACTGTGCAGTTGGGGACCCCGACAATACTCCCTATGACAGCATAACTAAAAGGGAGAACCAAAAGGTAACACAGACATGAGGGATCTCTGGGATAAGAGACGACCCACCACACCACCGTCAACAAACCTGAGTGAATGTGTGAGAATGAGGGGCAGACAGCATACAAATACCCCAGTTCACCTCTTCTTTTTCTTCTTCTTTCGGCTTCTTCTATTAGGGGTCGCCACAGCGGATCATCCGTCTCCACAACCCCCTGCCTTCTACATCTGCCTCTTTTACACCAACTACCTGCATGTCTTCCCTCACCACATCCATGAACCTCCTCCTTGGCCTTCCTCTTTTTCTCCTACCTGGTGGCTCCATCCTCAGCATTCTCCTACCGATATAACTTATGTCCCTCCTCTGCACATGTCCAAACCATCTCAATCTCACCTCCCTCACCTTGTCTCCAAAACGTCCTAAATGCTCTGTCCCTCTAATAAACTAATTTCTAATCTTGTCGTTCCTCGTCACTCATAACGAAAATCTTAACATCTTCAGCTCTGCTACCTCCAGCTCCACCTCCTGTCTTTTACTCAATGCCACTGTCTCTAAACCATACAACATTGCAGGTCTCACCACAGTCCTATAAACTTTCCCTTTCACACTTACAGATATCCTTCTATCACAAATCACTCCTGCCAATCTTCTCCACCCACTCCACCCTGCCTGCACTCTTTTCTTCACTTCTCTAACACACTCTCCATTACTCTTCACTGTTGACCCCAGGTACATAAACTCCACCACCTTCTCCACCTTTTCTCCCTGCAACCGCACCACTCCACTGCCCTCCCTCTCATTCACACACATTTACTCTCTCTTACTCCTATTGACTTTCATTACCCTTCTCTCCAGCACATACCTCCACCTCTCCAGGTTCTTCTCAACCTGCTTCCTACTCTCACCACAAATAACAATATCATCCGCAAACATCATAGTCCATGGAGACTCCTATCTGACCTCGTCCGTCAACAACAAATATTCCAGTTCACCGAACACTCTATATCTATGATCCCTCCAGATCTGTTTCTTTACCTAAGAAAAATCTACTGATAAAAGACTTGACTAAATAAATATGTTTCACAGCCATGACTTGAACACTGAAACTGTGTCTGAGTCCCGAAAACTGATTGGAAGGCTGTTGAATAACTGTGGGGCTTTATAAGGGAAAGTTCTGCCCCCCTGCTGTAGTCTTCATTATTTGAGGTGCCAACAAATAGCCTGCACCTTTTGATCTAAGTGTGGAATGGAGGATCATATTGGTACAAAAGTTCACTCAGATACTGTGGTGCGAGACCATTAAGTGATTTATACGTCAGTAGTAGTATTTTATAATCAATGCGAAATTTAATTGGGAGCCAGTGTAGACTGATTAAAACAGGAGTGATGTGGTCATATTTTCTAGATCTAGTGAGGACACTTGCTGCTGCATTCTGAACTAACTGAAGCTTATTTATGCACTTATTTGAACACCCAGACAGTAAAGCATTAAAGTAGTCTAATCTAGATGCAACAGAAGCATGAGCTAGTTTTTTTGCATCCTGTAACGAAATCATATTTCTGAGGTGAAAGAAGGCAATCCTGGTAATATTATTCACGTGTGCCCCAAAGGAAAGACTAGCGTCAATAATCCCACCAAGGTCTTTGACTGCTGTACCCACTGAGATAGAAACACCATCCAGAGATGCTACGTAATCGGAAAGTTTACTTCTAGCTACATGTGGTCCTAGTAAAAATACTTCCGTCTATTCTGAGTTGAGCAGAAGGAAGTTATCAAGCATCCACTGTCTAATGTCCTTTACACACTCCAACTTTTTAAGCTGATCTCTCTCATCTGGCTTTGCTGAAATATACAGCTGTGTATCATTAGCATAGCAATGGAAGTGAATACCATGTTTATGTATAATTTCACCCAAAGGCAGAATATATAAAGAGAAAAGCAGTGGGCCTAAGACAGATCCTTGCAGAACACCAAACTTTACCTCAGAGAGTGTGGAGAACTCACCGTTTACATCAATAAATCAGTCAAATAAGACCTAAACCAGGAGAGAGCTGTTCCCAAGAGCTAATCTCATAAAAAAACAGACATGAACCTTATTCCAGCAATCAGGCATTGCAGGACAGATCTTGCATTTCTCTCTGCCTTGCTTCCATGTGGAAAAGTAGGTCATTGTGGTGCACACGTATTTCTCATGTGTGGACATTATCCTTCGCATAATCCACCTTAAACCAGAAATGGTCTTGCATTATAGACACACTGTCTGCACTTTCAGTTTGCTGATTTATTTACTATTACTTGTATACTTAATTTTAACTGAGGTGTTAACCCTGTCACAAGATGCCACTTTAGCAAGCCCTTAACCCTCTGTGCTCCAGGGGTGTGTAACATGGCTGACCCTGCGCTCTGACCTTAGCTCTCTACATTGTTGGGATATCTGAAGAAATATCATTTTCATTGTGGGATCAATAAAGTATCGTGAAATGAATACAATAAATGACTGATCCTGTCTACTACTCCTTTACCTAGCATGAGGCAGCATGTTTCATGTGCTGCTGACATTTTAAACGCACATATTGTAGTTTCTCTGTCTGACTGCAATAATAATTCAGTGGATCTAAATTTTGCAGTGAACCTGTGTTCTAATGAGTGCACACCTGGAACTACAAGCAAATAACCAGAACTGCAGGTTATTCAAAAGGTAAGTAGTATTTCAACAGTATCTAATATGTATGAAATTGAGGGTGTAACACACCTCGTGCCCCGAGTTCCTGTGGATTGGCTCTAGGCTCCATGACCCAGTGTAGAATAAGCATCATAGAAAATAGATGGCTAGACAGATGGAGTTGTTTATGGGGAATCTAATAACATTTTAAAATGTATTTAATGGCTGATGAAGATTGTAACCTGCTGGAAATAAGGTAGTTGTAAATATCTTGCCCACCTGCCCCCTAAGGGACAAGCAACCATGGGTGAGTAATATGGTAAAAAAAAAAAACATAGTGATGCCACATTTAAACAACTGTAAGTTTAACCAGATTCATTTAACCAAACTGTTATGGTGGTGACACAAAGTTGTAGCCATGTAGATTCAGGATTCAGGCCCTTAAGTGTTCTATGTAATCTGGGTTAAAAGACCAAACATACGATGCTGGAGGTTGTTTATAGGTGGTAACAGGTGGCTGTCTCAGGATGCTAGGTTACGTGCAAATCTGTGGTGGCTTTTCAGTTTCTCATATATTGCGAGATGATAAAGGACAAGCAAATAAAAGCAAATTCACTCCAATTGTACAGCTATTGGTGAGAAAAAGTAAAAGAACAGTACTACTCTGTTGTGAGGAACGTTCTTGAAATCTTGAGCCATTAAGAGAATATGAATTTGATCTGCCAAAGATGTTCACATATTTCACATTTGTGACTATGGATAATGAAACTTCAGGGTTCCTCTGAAAGTGTTCTACTTGAAATCCTTTGTTGCTCTGTTGCAGGACTGATGGTGCAATGGAATCAGTAGGAGTTCTGTCATTTGATCAGCTCAATAATTTAAAGTTCTGCATGTTCTTCAGGTTTTTTACCTCTGCACCTTGTTTGTTGTTTGACTGTAGGCAGCAAAAGTTAGCTGAAGCTAGCCATTTTTGAAACTAGTAACTAATGCTTGTTAATCTTGAGCAGCCACAAAATGGGGCAATTAAATTGACAGCTATCTGAATTCTAGAGAAGTTTTTTCAATGATCAGTCTTGTCTGTCATGGCATGATCTCAAAGCCAGATTATTTAATAAAATAAAATTATTATATAAAATATAATAATATATTTACATTATTACACACACACACACACACACACACACACACACACACACACCACCGCCACCTCGACTACTTGTTTGTAGTATTCCAAGTGCTACATCGCATTTGCAAAAGTAAAAGTCACTTGATTATGCTGAGAAAATGACATTGTAAAATTGGACAAAATTGCTCTTCAGGGGCTTTTCATATTTTTTGAGTCAGTGCACAGGGGGAGGGAGAGACAACAAACAGACTAATATGGAGAGCAAATGTTCTTTTCTAGTTAATGAGGCATGCAGAGTAGGGGAGGCAGGATTCATCTACTTGGACATTATGAAGTAATCATTGTAACTCTTTATTGCTGGAACATTGAAGAACATTGACACAGAAGAGTGTGGCCACAGGAGCAAAGAACAGTGCTGTAATAACAATAACAGACAGACAGACAGACCGACCGACCGACCGATAGAAAGATGTACTGTTATATACTACTGGTGTACTGGGAAGGTGGCCATGCTGCGAGCTTTTGCTTGGGCATGTCATGGAAGGAGGCCAAGCTGTTGGCCCCTGGCATAGGCAGGTCATAGAACCAGACCACACCATTGACCCCTGGTGTGAACAGAACTTGCTGTCACCCTCTGGTATTAGCACATTGAGAAGCCCCCTCATGACTCCCTTACAGGAACATGGTTGCAGAGGCCACCCTGTTGATCTCTGGCAGGGACTGAATTGCCCCATCATTTACTTCTGACTTGAGCATGGCTTAAGCGGGTCACCTCGGTGTGGACTAGACTTTGGAGGTCCGGTAGACAGCCTTGTGCTTGGGTGGCTGGCAAATCAGCCCCATCAGTAAACTAAGCATTTGAGGTCGCCAGGTTGATCTCAGGTTGGTCATCTTAGTAGTCATGTCAAAGAGCTTGGCTGCTGAGGTCATTCATTACATATATGAAAATAAGCACAGTGGCTATGAAAAAAGAGAATGAAAAGTATAAGCGTGCTAGCACCGCAAGCTAGCTTGTTTTCCGTAATGCTGGGTGTAAGGGGGATAATCTCTAACAGACAGATCTGTAAAAATCCACAATCTTATAAAAGTCAATAAATCAAAAAATAAAGACACTAATGAAACGAAATCTCTTATCTAATGGCATTGTAATGCTTGATCTATTTAACACATTATAATTAACCAAATGGAATAGAATTTCCTCTTTTCATTTTACAGTCATTACTGTATTTTAACTGCACATTAGATATTTTTAACCATTAAATCTGACATGTGATACAGTAAAATTTGCAAGCCAAGTGCAAAGCCTTAACCCTTCAAACATTTTTGGAGACCTTTCCAGCTGCTTTATTTTGATCCCCAGAAGGGAAGAGAAGATAAAAGAACTAGCTGGACATTACACAAACACAAGGGTGTGGTGGCCTTAGTACACCTTGACCTCGGGGAGGACGAGTGTAACGGAATTGCACACTGACATTAATAAGCTCCGGATGGAAAGTATGAGGGAGGCATGTGAAGAGAAATGCATGGTTCATTGGTGGCGCGGGCGGATCAGAGGGAGCGTGTTGTGAGACGGGAATGCTTGACGTCACTCACACTGGCCTCCAGCTCCTTGATTATTTACAGCTGACAGCCCCCCTCCTCCTCTTCTCAGCATGTCCCCTTCTAGTCTCCTTGCAAAACATTCATTCCATGAAGTGCAGAGGCAAAGCAGTTGAAGAGAGCAAATTATAGCATACCAGCATAACCGAAAACATTTAACATGGATTAGAGAATGGGCTTCTTTAATATGGTCATGGGAATGATTAATCACACATAGTAATGAGATTAAATCCTGATTCATTTAGTTCATAGATCATTTGGTCCACTCCTCAGTGCAGAGCATTTCATGATGCTTTGTATTCTTAGTTTGTGTTTGTGGAATTTATTTTTTAAGGTCAGATTTGCATTTGCATTTGCATTTGTTGTTGTTGTAGTAATTTGATTTGTGTAGCACTTTTAACAATGAATTTTGTGGCAATGCAGCTTTCGAGAAATACACAAATATTGGATATAAATATAAAATATATACGTTTATCACTTATGAGTAAGCCTGATGTAACAGTGATGAGGTAAAATAAAAAACTGAAACCACAGGAGAAAGAAACTTTAGATGGAACCAGACTGAAAAATTAACCTATACTAAGCCAGGTTACTTCTAAGAGGTACTATCTATGGTATTTTAGTCAGGATTCTCTACAGTATGTTCTTCAGGGTAATAAATGGGGCCAGCCTCAGCACAGCGAGTGGTTTTCAAGTGACGAAATATTAAACTTCAAGAAAACTAGGACATCAGGAAGGATCAGGCAAGCATAGAAGGGGTCAAAAATATAAAAAGAGAGACAGAGACAGTGAGAGAGAGAATTGCTTGGTGGTTATTAACTTCTTAAAAGATCATTGATGCACAAAGCTCAGTTTTTGGTCCAAACATATACTTAATAAATTAGGTCAGTCAGTCAGTAGCAGCTCCTGTCAGCTCCAGAATGCTCATTAGAATGTGCTACCAACCAAATAAATAGTTCCAGTTGTGGTAGTGCATCCTGACAGCCTTAAAATACTTATCAGAAGGTACCTTAATACATCGGGTCAAATTAGGGGTAGCACATCCTGTCAGTTTTAAAAACCCTATCAGAATGTACTTCCACAATCCATCAAATCAGCCTCATTAATGTGTTTTTGTTTAGTCACGCTGTCTCTTGCATTACATCAAATAAATCATGCAAGAATTTTTCCATCCCTGGATATTACTGCCAATTATCTAATGTGTGTATTGTACTCTTTCACTGTTAAATCCAGGACCAAGGTGCTACCTAACACAACATAAATTAACAAAAAGTAACACAAAACAGAGAACTACACAAACCTAACTGGGGCATAACATAAAGAGCACATGTGGGACATTGAGTGCAACAAAACATCACAAGACAATGCGATAGTAAACACAGAGACACTGCAGCTCTGATCAGTAAAGTAGATTAGTGATAGTGCACATTATTTGTCCATAAAATAGTAAATACTGTACATGTTAACACTGCAAAACAGCATGTGTGTGTGTGTGTGTGTGTGTGTGTGTGTGTGTGTGTGTGTGTGTGTGTGTGTGTGTGTGTGTGTGTGTGTGTGAATCCTGTCACTTTGTATTGAGAAGTCGATTGGCTTAAAGAAATAAACTGTTACACAGTATGAACTTGAAGGCCTGGAAGCTCTGGTGCAAATTCCCAGACAGCAAAAAGAGTGAAGAGTGTGTGTGAGAATTGTTGTGATATGCCACAATGCTGGTTTCTTTGTGGTTGCAGCTCGTTCTGTAAAGTCCATGAAGAAAAATAGAGAGAGACCCCAATGATCTTCTCAGCCATTCTCACTGCTTACTGTATGGTCTTGCGGTCCAAAACACTGCATTTCCCAAACCAAGCAATGATGCAGCTGCTCAGGATGCATATTATAGTCCCTCTGTAAAATGTTCTCCTTTATTTTATCCACATTCAGAGACAGGTTGTTGACTTTGCACCAGTCTGTTAACCTCTGCACTTCATCTCTGTATGCTGACTCCTCATTGTAGCTGATGAGACCCACTAGTGTTGTGTCAACTGCGAACTCAGTTGTGAGTCAGCTGTGTGAACAACAGGGGACTGAGCACGCAGCCCAGTGCTCAGTGTGATGGTGCTGGTGGTGCATTTTCTGGTCCAGACAGCCGGAGCTCTCTCAGTCAAAAAGTTCAGAATCCAGTTGCAGAGGGAGGTTTTCAGGCCCAACAGCCTTATTTATCACACATTTCAAATGCTGGCATGCAGACATCTGCCTTACTTTCACGAATATCCACATACCTGGAAACATACTACAAATGCCTACATGAGGGTGGCAGATGAGGTGGGCAAGTCAGGGCTGGCTGGGCATCTGCTGTGCCAGACTTCCTGCCCTTCTTAATCTGGCCTATCACACAATCCAATGCTGGTGTACACACACACCTGGCTTTTCTACACAAATAATTCCAAACTCAACACAAAGTTGGAAGACCTGGAACTCCTCTTGGACCTTGGACCTGTATCTGTGACAGCTGACCCTTAACCAGTAAGGGTTTTCAGACACATCTCATCCTTCCTTACCATCAGCAATGGAACCCCCCAGGAATGTGTATTGAGTCACCTGTTGTACGAGAGGGCTCCTTGGACAAGATTAAAAGCCACACTGTTGAGCTCTGAAGATCAACAGTACCCTATTGAAGAGAGTGGACAGTACCTTGGTGTTAACAAGGTCATATCACGTGAACACTCTGTTGACGAAGCCCTGTCAAGAGGGTTCACCCGGTTTGTGTACAACACCAAGCAGGACCACCAGTGGGTGGCACCATGAGCATTTCAAACAAAAAACTGCTTTGTTGCAGCTAAAAAAAGGTTTTTACTTCCTTAAGGCCAAAATAGAGATAACAAAGGCGCTTCCTTCTGCAGGCAATTTTATCAATTTATCCAGGAAGTTGTGAAAAGCATTTTACTGCATATTGTTTAATAACCAGACAGAGTACCCTTTTAATTTTTTAAATATCCACTTAGCTGAACACCAAGTTTTCTGATTGGTCAGAAGGTGATAATTAATATTCTATAACAGAAGCTTTTACTATAGTGTCAGATGGAATGTTTATATCAATGCACTTCTTCTAACAAATGACTGTTTCTATAGTAACACCCGATTCGAAGGAACGTGAATGTAAGGGTTTCTGTATGATCTAATAAGACTAATAAATAAATTAATTAATTAAACATTATTTAGGAAAGTAAAAGCATGTAATTTGTTGATATGGTGAAAGTAAAGAAACTTGATTTAATATTAATGGATGGAGTCTCCTGTATCATAGCATAACAGTTTCCTGAAATCTGAGTGTTCTGGATGGAGGAGTTTTTAAGATTTTCCATTTCCTGAGAAACATGATAAGATTTTTTTTTGTCATATCTTGTCTTCTAAAGGCTGGTTAGATTCTACAAGCTAACAGGAACTAACTGATTCTGACAAAGTTCTACAAAAAAAATATGGTGGTGTTGTTTAATAGAATTCATAGTGATATATTTTCTTTTTTTCAAGCCCTATATTGTTTTTGGTCTTATCTGATGACAACACACAACTCATTGCAAATGATGAATTCCTGTCACTGCACTTTGTGGTTCCTTCAAGTAACAACTAGGATTTATGGCAAACTGGATTTAATCAAGAAAAACGATTGAATTTTGAATTTTCAAAGGTGTCCGTGGTAAGTTTATACACATTCAGAGAGATTTCAGGGTTAAACCACACAAGTATTTGCTCAACACTGATGATGTAATTATATTGTTTGCAGTTTCTTTTTTCTAGGAAAGTGGCAGTTCACTGGTTAAGGCCCTCAACTGTCTTTATCATGGATGAACCTGACAGGTGAGGAAAAATACTGTTTGTTTATTTATTATTTGTGCATTTGAATTGAATTGTGTTGTATACTGATGTTAGGTATGTTGCTAACTATTTGTATTTTATCAGTGGCAAGGCCTTTTCTGCTGCCCTTAACTCTATCAGAATCACTGACTTTTCACTGTTATTATATTTTTTTGCCTATGAATATGTATTAAATTATTCTCTAGGTTTGGTTGGATTTTCTTCCTTTTTGAGTACCCTTTGGAGTCAAAGGGAATTGCCATAAGGCCTTGAGAGTGAGCACTGCAGATGTACTTTAGCATACAATCCATGAAGCTGTTGCTTTAACCGATCAGATTGCCACACCCTCTAGAAAACGTCTGATCATGTTGACATTTTTGCGTCATTTGATTGGATGATCAGAGCTCGCAAACCTCATTGTTAGCAAACTGCACAAGCTTGTGGATTGAATAGCTGTTTTTCATTTCACAGTGGCTAACAGAGGAGAAGAAATTGATTTGGACACTTTTACAAGATGGACTTTTAAAGAAAAGCTGGCCATTAGATTAGACTTTATTTTCATTGTGCAAGGTACATGTATAGAGGCAATGAAATGCAATAGTTTTCACATATCCCCACTTGTCAGGAAGCTAGGGTCAGCAATGGTACAGCACATGTGGAGCAGATAGGGTTTAAGTGCCATGCTCAAGGGCACTTGGCTTGGCAGTGCTGGGGCTTGAACCCCCCAATCTTATGATCAGTAACCCAGAGCCTGCAGAGGCCAGCAGAGAAGGCTTTGCTCGCCCTGACCGCCCGCACTGATGTATGGGATCATGAGCAATTAATGAATTGTTCTGGGAAAGAAATAACTATATTGACATGTATAGAAACAAATGATTAATATGTTTTTTAATACTGTATAATGATATAGTGATGAGTCCTCTCTGCAGCGCTGTCAAACTCTTTTAATTTGGCGGGATTTTTCACTCAGACCACTGCTATACAGGGTTAAAGTTGCGCATGCGCAGTAGACGCGGAACCAAGCCTAAAATCCAAAATGGCCGGAGCCGAAGGAGACGATTCTCTGTATCCTATTGCTGTTTTAATCGACGAATTAAGGAATGAAGATGTCCAGGTATATCAGAAACACATATGTAAACTTGTTTAATAACTCAAAGGACCAAATGTGCTTCGGAAAGTTGTATTTTAAGTTGATATAACGACTACTAATATTTGCTAGCTAACGCTGCTAATGCTAGTTGGGTAGCATCCAAAAGACCGGCGTCTGTCTGATAGTTTATTTCGAATAATATCCATAGCGCTATGGTTATAAAACCTGGACCGTATTGGGAATTTCTATTTTTTATGTTAACACTTTAATTTGGAGTTTGTAATATTCCAACTTTCCGTTTTTGGGTCAAAATGATTAGCCATTTAGCTAGTCCGCTTATGTTTCCGTGTGAGAGCTTTGCTAGTATGCTAGCAACACATTTCACCAGTTATACAGCCAATTGGCTTCCCGAGCTAGTCAGAGGTTGGATCTAATCTGAATAAACAGTACCATAAAAATAATGTATGTGGTTTCAGATAGGATACTTTAATTCCTCATACTTCCTTTTGCCCGTTCCTATGGAGATTAGGATTACGAAATATGATTTAGCACTAACAAGTACCAGCACCACCCTTCAACACAGACCATCATTCATTCATACACACATGTACCTTAGGGCACAGGTTAACCACTTGAATATATACACATTAATTGATGTAAATATAACTTACATTAATTAAATAAGAAGGGAAAACACAAACAATGGACAGTTTGTGCTCTTGGATTATGGTTGGGATGCTGTAATACGCACTTCATTCATTCTTTCTCACGTTCGACCGTTCATGATTCCTGGAACGCGATGAAGTGTCGTCACAACTTGCACACATCTTGAGGTCTTGATAACGCTGAGTTGGAATCATAAAAAGGTGATCTTTTTGTTTGTGCAGTGAAATTTAGTTTTCTTTGTACATCAGAGGACAGAGTCGTCTGCAGCACCACTGGGGCTTAAACCCCCTGACCTTCCAATCAGTAACCACCAGCCTCAACCATTGAGCTGCCCTTTTGCTATCATGACTTTAGTCACTTGGGGTAATTTATTTTAGCCAGGTGGGAGACACCCTGCACAGACTGGATTTGGAATCGTATAAGGGGGACCCACTTTACCACACTGCCGCTCTGTTTGTCCTAACACTAAGGTCTATGTAGGAAAGTCTCAACAGTATTTATTAAATTTTTTTTCCTTCTTTGTCTCTCTTGAATTGTCTGTTATTAAGATTCAGATTATATGCTAAAGTCAGTCCAAGTTTCACCTACAAATAATTAAGACGAGACTCTACATGCAACAGTTGTCATGTTAGATTGCCTTGTCAGCAATTATTTTTTTTCTATGTATGTTGCATAGGTGAATACCAAGTGTGTGTTCATACCGGACAATGTAATCAGATCAAAAAGTCATCTCGGCTGCTGTTTGATTGCACAGGTTTCCCCGAGTCAGAGTTCCCCTCAGCCGCACATGTCTGTTTTTCTCTGATCTTACACGCCCACTTCAGTTTAGAATAGCTTGTGTATTAGCTAAGTAGTTGAATCAGGTGGGTTGGAAACGGGCAAGTACACAACCACAGAATCTGTTCTGGAGTGTTTCAGATCAGCTGTAAAAGGTGGGGGAATCCTGGATAAACGTGATCAAAATCCCAGAAATGTTCAGTTCACCTACATTGACTGAAAGTCCAGAGATTATATAAAACACACACACCTGTTTGCACATGGCTTGAAGCCCTGCTTCACATCCTTTTGCATTGTCACTATACCTGTAGCACACAGTTCATCTCAATCACTACCACATTCTATATCCATCTCAGTTTGCTTGTAGCGCACATTCTCGCCATATTCTTTTTCTAACCCTTGAATTATTTGCCATCTATCTGTCTACCAGTCACCCTTGATTTATTTTAAATTTTTCAACGTCAAACACTCGCACTGACAAGGCAATGTCACACTTTGTTCAATCTTTTTTCTTTTATTTATAGAACAGTATTTGGACAAAAGGATGTCTATATTTGTTGTTTTGAAAGTTTGTATGGAGTCTTGTGATTTACATTTCCATGTTTTTTGCAGTTGCGTTTGAACAGCATCAAAAAGCTGTCGACTATTGCCTTGGCCCTGGGCGTCGAAAGGACACGCACAGAGCTCCTACCATTCCTTACTGGTAATCTATTTCGGTTTTATCATTACTTGCATACAGTATGAACTAAAAACTTAAATAAAAACATAACTAATTAAATATGCTAATATGATCCTTCAAAAACTCAATAGTACTTAGTTCCCTGGCAATCTAGAACTTTCTTCTGTTCTCATGCAGACACTATTTATGATGAGGACGAGGTACTTCTTGCCCTGGCTGAGCAGCTGGGGAACTTCACCATGCTGGTCGGAGGGCCAGAATATGTGCACTGCCTCCTGGTAAGACTTTTAATTAGTAGAAGGCAAAAGAATAATTTAGTAAAATGATTCAACTGTATAATAATTAATGGTCTGGCATTCGATCTTTAACTTCTAGAGTTTTTCTAACAGTTTGTCAAAAATGAGTAAACAAGAAATCTTGCACTGCTTGAATTTCCTCAGCCACCGCTGGAAAGCCTGGCCACTGTGGAGGAGACGGTGGTTCGAGACAAAGCTGTAGAGTCACTGCGCAAGATCTCTCAGGAGCACTCGCCTGTAGACCTAGAGGTGCACTTTGAGCCACTGGTGAAACGACTGGCCAGCGGCGACTGGTTCACCTCCCGCACCTCCGCATGCGGCCTGTTCAGTGTCTGCTACCCACGTGTCTCCAGCACCGTCAAGGCCGAGATTCGCCAGTGAGCACAGCACATTTTCTGTCATTGCATTAATCAATTACAAAGTCATTGCTTTATTACAACAGTTTTCATTTTTCAGTACAATTGAAGGTCATAAAATATATTTTTAGGTACTTCCGCACCCTTTGCTCTGATGATACGCCCATGGTGAGACGTGCTGCTGCTTCCAAACTGGGAGAGTTTGCCAAGGTGTTGGAACTGGACTATGTAAAGAATGACATCATCCCACTTTTTACAGCGCTGGCGTCTGATGAGCAGGTAAACGCGCATGCTCGAACGCTTTTTTTGAATGGGCAGATGGGCATAAACGTCAAATTCTCAGCAATACCTGAAGCAATCCTTTTGTTTTTGTCATCATGCACAATGCATCATGTTATATGATACAAACGTTGCTATTTTTTAATAACATTTTTGTTTAATCAAAGTTCTGATATCTCCAGTGTCTTACAAAAGCACTGTGTAACTTATGTCTCAGGATCATTAATATAATTTACGGTCATAAGATGTGTTTATAAGTGTTGCCTCTTCTGCTATGCTTTAGGACTCTGTGCGGCTCCTAGCAGTTGAAGCTTGCGTTAGCATCGCCACACTGCTGCCCCAGGAAGACTTGGAGGGTCTTGTGATGCCCACCCTGCGCCAGGCTGCCGAGGATAAGTCATGGAGGGTGCGCTACATGGTAGCAGATAAGTTCTCTGAGGTAGGTTCTTAAAACTTTGCATGTAATTTGTCTTGTTGTTACTGTAAGTAACTAATGGTTATTACAAGTGGTTCCAACAGACTTTACCCCAGACTTTTTTTTTATTTTTATTATTTTTTTGGGGCTGTTGCATGCAATTGACTGCTTTCATGTGATCAGTCAGCATGCTGCTGAAAAATCTGTCAGGATCTGAGTGGAGGAAATTGTAATGGCTTATTTCTTTGTCTTAAAATATTTTAGAGGATCCTGCATTGTCTTCTGTATGAAGGCATCAGTTGGTTTCTCATAATTTAATATTGTCTTTTAGTATGTGGATTATCATTTTTAGACATTATTTATTTAAAATATTTAGGTGGGTGGCAAGTATGGTTAGTTTATTTAGGTTATACTTTTCAGATGCCTTTCAGATGGATGACTGACTACTGAGAATTGAGTCTTTTAGTTACGTAAAATTGTGGAAATGTTTATTTTGCAGTTATATAAATTAGAAACTGCATACATTTATAATATGGATTCAAATACATGTTTGTGATGTGGTTATCCAGGTTTGTGCTGCCTTACCAATATTATTTATTGTTAGCAAAGTTTTTTTTTTTTTTTCCCCCTCTGATGCAAAAAAAAGTTGCAAAAAGCAGTGGGTCCAGAAATCACCAAGAACGACCTCGTCCCAGCATTTCAGAGTTTACTGAAAGATTGTGAGGCAGAGGTGCGGGCAGCAGCTGCTAATAAGGTGAAAGGTAAGTGAGCCCCTTTACTTTAACAAAAAGCAAAAGTAATAAGGCATATAGCATGTCTGAGTTTATTTATTTATTTTTCCTCCTCCCTCCCGCACAGAATTCTGTGAAAATTTGCCAGAAGACAGCCGGGAGAATATAATCATGAATCATGTCCTGCCTTGTGTGAAGGTAAGCTGCTCTCTGTGCCTTCTTTTTAATGTAATAGTGCCAGATGGGCTGCATGATGTAACTGATTTAACCATCAAAGCCTACAAAATGTCGCTGTATGTCACTGCATGAAAAAAAACCTATATGTGTGGTGAAATCCCTGATTTATGTTCCTGTTTTTTGTACTTTGATGGTTACTCTTCCTTTTAGAATTAGTTTGCTACACTTTTACTATTTTCCATATCTGCCCAGTTAGAGATGAGCTAGTTATGTGGCTAAGTTTTCAGGTTCTCTTGAGTTCATGGGCAGCAGGGGTCACTGTTGATACTGCATCTGATACCAGTGAGAATCTTTGGCTAGGCAAGCTATAGGAGATCGTTGATTCATATTGTGACTGCTATAGAAAATACAAGATGATGAGTTTTTGCCATGTTAGAGCATCATTTTTTTTACAACACAGATATTATATAAAATAAAATCAGCTTAAAAAACTTGCCTGGCGTGTGATGTCGGTGCTTAGTTTTTTTTTTCTCAAATATTTTACATTTATCTGGTTAGCACCCATTTTTGCACCATGTTATACAAGTAATACTCTGAAGCTGCCCATGAAGACAATTTCAGCAAGTAAAAATCCTAGTAAAAACACCCTAATATGAGGTGAAATGCTTTTATTTAAATGCACAATTACAGCATGTCCTTTCACAACAAGCCCTTGTTGGAAGGATTTCTCTAACTGCCTTTAAAGACTAAAAAGCTTCAGGGCTTATGATGGTGTTTCATTCGACTGCCTTAATGCAGTGTCCACTGCCGCATGACATAAAAATTAAATGCGCTTTTCCACAATGTCGTGTGAATCGCAAAGTTTAAATTTTGCGAAATTTAAGGCGCCTTTAGACACTAGTCATGTTATATTAGTTGATTCATGATTCCCCCTCAGATGTTTATTCATCATAAATTGTGTAACTGATAGAAACAGTGTTTGACCTGCATGCCTCCAATGAGAGAGAGATATAAATAAATAAAAATGTAAAGAAATATTATTGAATGTATTTATTATCGACATTTAAGCTAGTTGTGTTCTAGTACTGCTCCTCTTTCCAGCATTGTGTTTTGTTGAAGATATAGAATGTGTCCCATATCTCCAGCCTAAGTCAGTACACCCAAGATCAGCCTGAGATGAGGCTCAGCTGCCTGATCTTTATCTATTAGTTTGCTTATGTAACAGTTGGTCTTTCCTGTTCTAAACAGTTTGCAGCGTGGCTTATCAACAAATCCGATATGCAGTCAACAATAAACCCCTCTGTGGCTTGGTGAAATATGACCAGCAGGCCAGGTTCTGTGGTCTAAACCCCTGATTGTTTTTTCTCTTTTCAGCACTAGGTTAATGGAGATTGATTTTCCTTCTGTGTGCAATTCTGCTCTTGCATGTTTTCCAAGTAATGTTGTGATTTATAATGAAAGGTTGTTGAGTGTTTTGTCAGGATGTGCTCTTCAGCTGCTAGGTAATCACCATGTCTCCTGATTAGAGCCACTTGAGAATGAATTGGCTAATTTGTTTTCTCCTCATCTCGCTTTTTATGCTTGTCCAACAGGAGCTGGTGTCAGACACAAATCAGCATGTGAAGTCTGCCCTGGCCTCTGTCATCATGGGCCTCTCTACTATCCTGGGCAAGGACAACACCGTTGAGCATCTGCTCCCTCTTTTTTTGGCCCAGCTGAAGGACGAGGTAGTACACTGGGCCCTCTGCCCGCACTCTGTCTCCCTCCACATGCATTACGAGCACACGCAGGCTGTTTACCCTCTATAAGCCTCGGTATCTAGTAATTTAACAGTAATTAAAATGAAGCCTGTGCAATGAAGTTCTCAGATGATTAAGGTGGCAAATTTTCAGTAAAGGAACTGTTTTTTTGTGACAGTTTATTCATGTGACAAGTGGACAGTTTGACATTTCTCACATTATGATTGATTAGTTATTATAGAATTGCATGATCTGTAAAACGGGGAAAGACAAAAAAAAATTGAATAAAAAGCGCAGTATGGAGCCCATTTGTAAAAGACACCAGCAGACTCAGAAAGCGGTATAAATGTAAAAAATGTCTTTCAGTGGTTTTATCTCATGCCTACTGCTCCCAATTCATGTAACCATAATTGTTTATAGGCTACTGTGAAAACCATCATACATTAATTAATAAGAACCGGCTAAAAAAACATTTTGCACACAAGACACAGTGAGATTATCCCCCCCCCCTTCCTTTTGACACCGTGACCTTTGACCCTGTTAAGAAGTTGGTTAATTGCCAAAATCCAAACATTTATTTGAGCTTGTTTTCAAAAGCCAGCCTCCCGTGTTTGTGTTCTCCTCTGTTTTATTGGCTTACTCTTGAATGTCAAACATTTGCTCTAAAAATGTTTAGACCTAGAGTCCACAACATTTTCTTCTGCATGTTTCCATTGGCTGCTCGTGTCCAACCTCATGTTTGGCAAACCGGAATGATGTCTGGGCTTGAGTCACTCATCGCAATATCACGTTTGGTAGCAAGTCATCCGAGGTCTGGCAAATACGTTCAAGCGCTGCAGCAAAATTGGGAGTCGAGTCCTCGAAACAGCCTTTTAAGGAAATATTTAAGCCTTTTTTGTTTTTCTTTGACACCGCATGCATTTTGTCATTTTGGCTTAAAAGTGGGGTATTTAATAAATTGGTACCCATATGTTTAGTTGTACTTTGACCAGCAATAGCTCAAGATCTGTATATAGTCGTGCCTGCATACAGGATCTTTGTTAGGATACCAAGCTGTTTCAAATGATGTAAAATTTTTGTGTGCACACCTTGCAGTGTCCTGAAGTGCGTCTGAATATCATCTCCAACCTGGACTGTGTGAACGAGGTGATAGGCATTCGCCAGCTTTCTCAGTCCCTTCTGCCTGCTATTGTGGAATTAGCGGAAGATGCCAAATGGAGGGTCCGTCTGGCCATCATCGAATACATGCCGCTGCTGGCAGGCCAGCTGGTGAGTTCACCCAATGTTTCACACCTGTGCTGCAGTTGTTGATCAAGAGCCAAAATGTAGTTTTTATTTCAGGTTGTTTCACACCGAATTCCTGAATTGGAGAACCGATTTGGTTTATATCTATTCCTCTTATGTGCCGGTAAAGCGGTAGTTTATGTAGATCATGAACTCGATATTGCTAAGGACACTGACAGATTTTCTTCGTAATGTTTAGTTTGTCGATCTGTACTTCCTCAAAAAATTCATGGCAGTAAAACTTTTTTTTTTTCTTCTCCACAAAAGCAGCTTTCCTTTGAACTTTGTAATATCTATAGCATGTTCGATATTGATTGGTGTCCGTTTTATTATAATGTTAGCGTAACTTAAATGGCAAGTTGTGTAATTTTTTCTACCCCCTCTTCTATATTCACATAGGGAGTGGAGTTCTTTGATGAGAAGCTGAATTCTCTGTGCATGGCATGGCTGGTAGACCATGGTAAGTATGTTTGCATTGTACTTTGGTAAAAGTCTGTGCTAGGTGAAGGCGCATTGTATGAGTAGGGGAAACTTTCTACTGTGTGGAACGGTGCAGACTGGAACTTCCTGCTTCTAATGGCTCTTTTAACCACTTCCTGCCCAAAGTGTCTTGTCACCAATGACGGTATTTAAAATAAAGATTGCAATGTCATTTCTGGATTTTTTTTTTTCCCCACAGTCAGGTGCTGGATGTGCTTTGATGGCTTATAATTGTAATATATTTATCAATTTTAAGTAGTCCAGTAAAAAATGCCTCGTCTTGCTCACTTATTTTGTAGAAAGAGTGAATTAAAACCACAGCCCCATAGTAGACACATTTCTCACACACTAGCATACTTGGCACATTACTTATTGAATTACTAAAGAGAGCTGTTTTTGCTTCTGCCTGGCTCCTCCTCCTTCCAAAAGAGGAGAAAGAGGGAGACGTGCATTTTGGCAGCTCTCGCTCTACTCACTGTGCGAGACTGATAAGAATCCTGTAGCACCCAGGAAATGACAGATCTGGCTGTATTGCTCTCTTGTTAATTTTCTCATCCTGTTTTGCTTTCCCTTTTTGTTTTTTTTTTGTTTTTTTTTATTTCCCTCTTCTGGTTTCCCCCTTTCCGTCTCTGACACTGCACCATACCCCTTCCCCTTACCGCTTTCCTGGCTGCTGTGTGATCAGCCCACAGGAAAAGTCACTGCTCAGTATGTAGGTCAGCCCACTGGCCCAGCTAGGCTTGTCTGCTATAGTGGCTTTGAAGAGCTGCATTGGCTCCATCGCAGGCACTTTTACAGCATAGATGGGAATCAAGGCCAAATTAAGATTAGATTAGATTTCACTTTGTCATTGTGTAAGGTACGTGTGCGGAGCCAATGAAATGCAGTTAGCATCTAACCAGACGTGCATAAGTGGCCTATTTACAATAAATAAATAAGGGTATGGGGTCCATATGTACAGGGGTGTGGGTGAACAGAAGGTGCAGTAGGTAGTGTGTGTGTGTGTGCGCATGTGTGTGTGTGTGTGTGTATGTATAGTAATATACAATGTACCTTGCAAAGATTGTGCATAGATGTCAGAAGATGACATGCTCTAATGACATTGTTATGAATGTTGTATGATACAGTATATACAGAATAAAAATGGGTGGAATATACAGCAGTGCAGTGATGGGTTATGGATGGTGTATAAGCAGTGGAAAACAAACCCCTAGAAATTGACAATGGTGTTGGTATGTGACAGTTATTTCTGTTCAGAGTTGTTTGAGTCACCAAACAGAGACTAATGTTTGCTGTCTTGTTTCAAACTTTTGTTTAAGGTCATGTTAATGGATCGATTCTCATACTCCATTATTATTGTGCACATTGCTTTCCTTCGTGTATAATTCAGTGGTCTGGTTACCATTTCACAGATTTATGTTGCTTGTATCTGAAAAACAACCCGTTTTCTGTGGGTATCCACATAGAACCAGATGGGTTACATCACAGGAATGTTTGTCTGTCGGGCGCAGCAGGCCAGACCTCTTGCATAAGCACAGAAGACTGGGCCACAATTTGTTTTTGCTTGCCTTATACCACAGTTAAAAGCACACTCTCTCATGTCCGTGTGTTTCTGGTTTAACACTCTGCAGTTTACGCAATCCGGGAGGCGGCCACCTGTAACCTGATGAAGCTGGTGGAGAAGTTTGGAGCAGAATGGGCTCAGAACACCATCGTGCCCAAAGTGCTCGGCATGGCTAATGACCCCAACTACCTGCACAGGATGACCACTCTCTTTTGCATTAACGTGAGTTGATGTTTCTTCAGGACCGGGGCGTATCCAAAGGAGTTCTGATTATGAATTTCCTTTCTCTCCTTAACTAAAAGCAAAATAAGAAATTTATTTTTAATTACTTGATAAATGATATAGGTTTGTAGACACCTGACCATCATGCCAATCAATTAAATATTTTTATTAAAACATCATATACTGTTTAATTAGTTCCACCTTGCTGTTAGTATAATCTTTCCTTTTCTGGAAAGGTTTCTCTTCATTTTGGCACGTGACTGTGGGTATTTTTCATTCAGCCACAAGATTATTATTGAGGTCTAGCAATAATGTTGGGTAGAGGAGCCCTAAGGGGCTTTTGTCAATTTAGTTCGTGCCAAAGGTGTTTTGTGGGGTTGAGGTCAGAACGCCGCAGGACAGTCTAGTTCTTTCAGTCTAACTGTGGGCCTCTTGATTCAAGTGAAGAGAAATGTGCTACCGCATTCATGGGCATTTTAGAACAGCCGTGTGCTTTCAAATCCGCTGCAGCATTATGGGTGAAGAACCACACATTGGTTTGACGGTCAGGTTTCTACAACCTTTGTCATACATTGTACATAATGGATTTTACAGTTTTTAAATGTTTTATGATGGACACCAAAAGGAAAATTGAATCCAAATCGACATCAGTCATTACTTTCATGTCTGTCATGTCTTGTGCCTTCTTACCGGTCAGCTCCGTGCAGAGTTGTTTTTTTTTTTTTTTTCCCCCAGAGGTCATGTATGTGGAACAGTTTGAGACCTGAAATGAGTGATGCAAAGGCTGTAATTCAATGGTGTCGAGTCTAATGCTGCTGCTATCTGCTATTTAGTACTTTGAGTATTTTACTGATTTATTCCATCGAGTAATCTGATAAATACTTTTTCTTTATTAAAGACCAATACTAAATAAGAGAGAGAAAACAAGATGGGTCTCTTTAAGCGAACAAGTAATTTTTGTTTTTATAAAAATGTTAGTTTTTATTGCTGAAATCGCCTACCAGACTATCGGTGAAAACCCATTTAGTGCATTTAATTAGCATGTTGCATCAAAATACAAATACTTTTCTTTCACAACAATTTCTCTTTCGAGTTTATCTTTTGGCATCATCGTGCGTTTAAAAATCGCCATCGGTGAAGCTTTTCTCCCGATGCCGTGAAGCGTGTTTTTTCATGCCCGGTTGTTTTCAGCGTGACGAATGACGATTGATCGTCCGAGTGAGCGGCAGGTCAAACGTCAGAGGAACCTCATCCGTATTTATGATGTGGTGCGGCCCGATTCAGTGGGCGCGCATGTGATTTTTAATATAAAGAGTGTCATTGGTACACCTGAACCGGTTTGGCAATTTCATTAGTATAATGTTTTGGTGCTCAGTTTTTTGGCTCGAAGCTTGTGAAACCGGGAAAAACCCAGAAAAAATACAGAAATTAGCCGCCTCATTGTTTAAGCTGCGGGGGTTCAAAGTGTGTGTGTGTGTGGGGGGGGGTAGCAGCTTATAGTCCGGAAAATACAGTACTTTATAAACGGTAAACACACGGTACGGTGCTTTGTTTATTGTAGTTTGAAATGATCCCAAACTTTGGAAACTTTCTGCCGTTTGCTTTGGCCTGAAACTTCCCCTTGCTCTTCTCCACTTTTTTTTAAATCATGCCACTGCGCTCTGTCCAGAGCGTTCCAGGAAACGCAGTGCTCCGTGTTTTGTTTAACGGACTAAACAAATTGCTCAAGTTAGTAGAGGAAGCCCCAGTCAAACCTTTTCCACAAAAGGGCTGATGTGGGCACAGGTTTTCATTCTACCAAAGCCACACCAGTGTTTTAGATCTGCATTTTCAATGGACTATCAGGTGTGGCCATTGTTTGGTTGGATTGAAAACCTGCACCCACACTGGCCCTTTTGTGGAAAATTATTGCAAACATCAGCTGTAATGTTTATGCAGGTTGAAAGCATTTCAATACAAATAAGTGTTTGTGCAGCAAGTCATTTTTTTTAAGTAAACATTGTTTTATCTCCTTTGTGTCTGCTAGGCCCTTTCTGAGGCATGTGGGCAGGAGATCACCACCAAGCACATGCTGCCAATTGTCTTAAAAATGTCCAACGACCAGGTTGCCAACGTGCGCTTCAACGTAGCCAAATGCCTACAGAAAATCGGACCAGTTGTAGACAGCAAGTAAGTTGATTGTGACTTCCCACCCCCCCACCCAAAAAAAAAAAGGGAGGTAAAGTGGTAGGTGCATTAACACTGATTGTGTTGCTGTGTTCCTCTCAGCTCCCTGCAGACAGAAGTGAAGCCAGTTTTAGAGAAGCTTGCCACGGACCAGGATATGGATGTGAAGTACTTTGCTCAGGAAGCTTTAAGTGGTATGTTTTCTGTATTATAGTATTAAAGCTAAACTATTCCCACCACTACTTTCCCCCCTGTAAACTCACTTCTTTCTGCTTTTCTCCCCAGTTCTTGCCCTGGCCTGATGATCTCTCCTCGGTTTCACCGTAACAACCACGACGAAGCAAAACTTGTCGCATTCTATTTATTGGTGATTTTTTTTGAATGGTTGTGTATTAACGTCTGTGTAGCTCGTATTTACTCTCGAAGATGTTGAATGATCAAAGGGTGCACCCATGTTCGTGCTGTAAATCTCTGCTTCCACCACAGTGACACTGGATTTAGGTAATGCATGATGGATAGCGTGTTCTGGATTACAACTGCACCACATGTTTGCGTTCTCCTCGCCTCTCGTAAAAAAAAAAAAAGAAAGTTCTAAGTGGGCGTGGCTGCAGCGAGGAGAACTCAAAAATGTGCAGAGCAGAACGATTTAAGGACCAGGATTAGATAAAGCATTTAGCACAGGAACACACTCATGCATTTTCAGTAACGTGGTCAGTAATCTGATTAAAAAACAAAAAAAAAAAACCTACTGGCCATTTTAGTAATTTAGTCTCGCATGTTCTGTAGTAAATTAATTCTCTGTGAGTAAAATCCTCCCAGCTACCTCTGTCCTCTTTTAAGAGCCGTTTCTTAGCTAAAATCCAGGACACGTCCACTTTGAAGCCACGCTTTCTCCTTGATGTGGAATTCCAGCTGGTTTGTCTTTTTCTCTCTGCGCATGGTGCTCCACGTTTCAACTTGGGACCATTGCATTGTGTGATTTCTTCTGGGACAGACTTCCTCCTCATCAGTTTCGCTAGTTAAATTCGTGTTTTTGTTTCGGTGCTCTTTCTTTCAGCCGTCTGATTCTTACGTGACAGTGATGCCTAGGAATGTATGTAGTTTTTAGTTTTGTTTAGGTTTAAAATGTTCTTTTCCTTCGGTGGAAATGACCGTTGGGTTTCAGTGTAATGTGAAATGTACCTCCCGTATCGCAGTAAGCAGACGAGAAAGCTTTCTCCCTTGTGCCCGCACTGAGTACCAACGATCTTCAGAATGCGAGGCGAAAATCCCTGTCCAACATCAGCACTCTGATTAAACAGCGGGTCATAAAAATAGCTTAAGCGCAACCTCTGGAAGGCTGTTAAGTTCTTTTAAAGGGGACAGTGGGAAACAGATGTGCTATTTTACCAGTTTAAACGACCGTCGCATCAGATCCTGAGTAAACTTTTTTTTTTTTTTTTCTCAATAAGTATCATGAGGAGCCCCTTTTTAAACTATTTACTGTACTTTTGGAACCAAATAAAAATCAATAAACATGGATCCTCTTCAATTCGAGTCTTTGCATTCGTACACACTTGAATGATCTCTTGCCAACATTCACGTCGCTGATTTGATATTCAATATTCTTGTTAAAGATCGATTGACGGTTATGCGCTTGTTATCCTGATACTGTTACAGTGAAGGATTTTAACGTCAGTGAATTTCGTCACGGCCTGCACCGATCGGATTTCTAACTTTCTTTTACGAAAGCTGACATTTTCAGTTACTAGAAATTGTATGTTGTAACATCTGTGCACTGGTGAAGCCTAAGTGCAAGTTGTGTAGGAGTGTGGAAAGAGTTCCTGTGTTTTTAAACGACTCGCCATTTCAAAAGCAGCAGTGTGGCCTTCTGCTTCCTGTCTGCATTTTTTTTCTTTTCAGATGTTTCTGTATACTGCAGCATTACGCACTGATTACGAGTGCTAGATGTACATCTATATCTGCTAGCAAAGAGGTGAAAGTGATCTTCGGTGTGCATCGTCACATATATAGGGTGTCACTGTTTATACACAAAGCTATTACAATCATAGCTACCCAAAAAAGTACAGCATTTTCCAACCTCTTCCTTTTTTCTGATCAAAATATTTCGAGGAGAGAACTTCACCTTGCTGCATTATCATACCGTGGACTTTACTGAAATCAAGTGAGATTTTTATTCATTCATTTGAATTTAAAAAGAATTTAGAAACTTTCCGAGCAATGATCAGCAAAGCCGCCTTGAAAAGTAGTCAATTGTACTCGCTGGTTAAATTACTGTGGTATAAGAGGAATAATAATTATAAAAAAAATTTTGTTAGTCATGGATCAAAGGTCTTATGGAAACAGTTCCATAAGCATCCTAGCTACGCTGACTGGCAATTTAAATTTCCATGACACCAGTATGGCTTGCAAAAGTCTGGGCTCATGCAGGTATTTACAGGACATATGATCTATTTAACAAACGTCTGATGACGTTTGATAAACTACAGGTTAAGTATAAATTTCCTCAGACTTTTTTAAGCAGTTGAAGATAAGTTTTGACGCCTTTTTTTTTTTTAATGTTTCGCAAAATTTTCATTTGAGCTCATTCAGATTGTCTTCCTCGGTAAAAGATAATTAACATTTTTGAGTGACGTAACCGATTTTGTGAATATGGTGATTTTTTTTTTTTTTTATATAAATAGGCCAAAGCACAAGATTAAAATTTTTTTTTTTTGAGCAGTAAAAAATTTATATATTTTATATATAAAAAATAATATATAAATTACTGAAGACTGATGTATGTGTATACACAATAAATATAAAGAACAACCGCTTTATTTAGTTGAGACACATCTTTCTCTCTCTCCTTTTAAAATATTTTTCTAATATTTTTTTTTAGAACTCGGATTTTATTCTACGATATATCAACATTAAGCAAATGATCTGATCTTTTGCGAAGCGGATGGAGCAGGAACGTGAAATATGACCATGACAAAATTTCTGGGAGGAATGTTATTAGACTGCCATTAAACATATCAAGATGTGACACATAGTCAGAAATGCAGTTTGCTATTGTATACTGACTTCATACCAGATCACCAAATAAATAGAGAAAGATTAACAGCTCTCTCTCCCTCTCTCCCCCAGTGTTCCGAATACCATACAAGTACCGGCCCTTTTTCTTGCTGTGCTTTTGGGAATACTCATTTATTGCACTGTGTTTTGGTATAATGTTTGTGAGAAATGATCTATTATATGCAAGGAGAAGGTCACTGCCTCCCCACTAACGTGTCTACTGGGAATGTTCAGCCAGTCACTATTTTCAGACGTTTAAAACCTTGCTGATGTTGGATAGAAAAGCAATGCAGATCCAGTTGGTTCCTGTTGAATAACCTTACAATAAGAATGAATTGGTTTTGGTGAAAAGAAAAAAGAAAAACTAGGATATGTCCTGTATTAAAGGGTAAATATGTCCAAGTATTTTGGGCAAGAAGGTCTTGGTGTCGACTGCAAGCGTATTGGGATTAGGTGCCTCTGAATAATATTGTGCTTGCTGAAGTGTGACACGGTCGCAATAGTTGTGGCAAAACTTTGATTTATAATGCTTTCTTTCTTATACCATGGTCTGCATGAATGCTCAATTCTGATTGGCTGAACGGTGTGTTTAACCCGCTGAACAAGGTCAGTTTAATCACTGTTATATATTAATAATTAATAATCATAATGAGCAACTGTAATTATAGTAACATGAAGATGCAGTCGCATGAGATAAACGATTGTGTCGTGGCACTGATTATGGTGATTGTGGTAAATGTCCCAGGGCTGAAGAGGAATTTGAATAACTGGAGAAAAGATTAAATGTTAACACAAGATTTGAACATAAACAGCCTTATTATTTAGTAGATTCTAGTTCGAGATTCGAATCTTACACAAACACACGATGTATTTGAATGAGTTTTAACAAATAGCATAGCCTACGATACGAGTCACCCCCTATTACAGTGCAGTGTGATCCGTTTTTTTTTGTGATCCAATGCAATAGGATACAACGGAATAAATTTTAGATTTAGAATAGATTTAATATGGTACAGAAAGTTCGCTTTTATTTTCTTCGGTTCAGACAGACAGCAAATCGTAGATTTACTTAAGCGCCTTCTGACTTCTAACGCATGGCCCTTCCACAAACACACCCCCAAAAAAAGATTGTCTTTTCCTGTTCTGTCTCCAGGAAGATGCAGCTCTACCTCTGCCATGTTAATCTCTATTCTATGAACTCTCCATAGTGTTGACGCGTCATACTCACAACAGTGATTCACAGTGGTGCTGAGAGAACACGCTCGAGAAACAATTGAATGAAGAGAAATCATATAAGAATTGCACATATACTATTTATATATCCATCAGCTTTACTGATGCAAATATGTAAACGATGCATTGCTATACAAATGCCAACTTGTGTTCAATGCACACTTTTTAATCGATGAATCGCATTAACTTTTATGCCCTAATATGCAAAATAACCTACAAAATGAACCTTTGTTTTTTTTTTTATCCATCCATGGAAATAATCATGATTGAAGCACTTGATCGATGGTTAACTCAGCATTATACCAGTTTAATGCACTTGGAAGAGCAGCGACGCTCCACTTTGTGTCACACGGTTATTCACCCTTTCCGCATTGTGCTAGTTGTGGACTGTGTCGTGATAAAATCTTATGTTTTGATGTTAAATCTTCATGAACGCTGAAGGATGCGTCTAAGGATTGATTGGACAACCATTTATTGTGCCAGAATGTTAACTCTCTTTGGAATTGTCTCTCTTTGCTGCTCACAGTATGATAAATGACAGGACAATGTATTTATCCAGGTTTCTCCCTCCTTCCTGTCATTAATCTGATGCAATAAAGACAGTTCTGTCTACACATTCCAACGTTTCCCAGCTTCCCCCTGTCCCAAGCGTCTTGTAACATGGACATGCCACCTCCCATCACTTATTCCTTTCTGAAACTCTCATTCAATTGGCTTTTACATAGAGTTCATCCCGGTGATGTCATATCCTTTCCTATTTCTTTGAGGTTGACATTAAGGTTTGGAGCTCATCTCGTCGTACAGCTGGCACGATCCGGCTGACAGGCTTCTTTCGTGCCATGGTAAAAGTGTGCCAGCTGGTTTGGTTACATGCTGGCCTGTTGCCATGGTGAGACAGCTGATGTAAGATTAATTACCGGTGTGGCTGGAGAATGGCGTGTGGAGGTCGATGAGGGACAGAGAGAGAAAGACAGAGAGATAAAGCTTCTTGCAGCTTAAGCATGTAAACCAGCAAATGGAATCGTGCTTGTGTTAAATACTTCGTATAGTGAAATGCTGCTTTGGACATGGTGCAGTTGGGACTCAGTGGGACGTTAAATCAGAGTAGTGTTAATGAACGGCACCAAAATTTCTATAAGGCTCTTCGGATTCAAGATCATTTGCTTGTTTAATTAGAATATACCACTGGGTGCCACTGGAGTAGCCAGGAATAGCTTGGGCCTGGGGGGTGGAGGCTATTCATTGGGCTGCAAGTGATTTGTTTTGGGAACAACGGTTGTAGTTATTGAACCCCCGCAGTGCTGATCGCTGAGCACATCAAGCAAGATGAAAGCTCAAGGGAGATCACAACTTCACTGTTACCTACAGAACAGTGGCTGAGGTTTCAAATAAACAATTCTGCCAGGCTTTTTCTTCCCCCCGAATACATACAGCTGGGGCAATGTTGGGCCACTATTCAGTCCAGCTTTGAATAATGGACATTGTCTCAATGCAGCTTTACACAGATAATTCTGTAATAAAGAAACTTGTTCTTTATAGTTGTAAGATTGTCTCTAATGAGCGAGCCACTAAAATTCCAGCCGCCTTTAAATCCACTTACCGCCCAATGCCAATCGTTTAGTCGGTAAAGATTGGTGTGAATGTGGGCCCAGATTTCATTGGCAGGGTCGTTACGGGGTTCTTCGTTCAGGACCCTCGTTATTCGTCCTGATGCTCTGCCTCTGGGAGGATCTTCAATTCAAGATCATTAGAATGATTGCACATGAACAGCCTGAAGATCGATGAGGAGGTTACTCAAGAACTACGACAATGGATTTTGACTGTATTTATTTTGAACACACTGCTACAATGGCTTAGGATTACAATTACCATAAAATTACCATACACCTACATACATAATAATGGAACTGTAACGAATGGACATTTGGTTTCACCCAGATTTGGATGGGAAAGGTTTCTTTCTTGTACAAATTCAGGGAGTTTTTGTATGCCCTTGTCACCACCAGCTTGATCCTCAGGGATAAAGTGATAGGGACTAGTTTTTGACTCTGTATATTCGTAATTTCTATTTATTTCTGTAAAACTGCTTTGGGTCTATGTCTATTGTTAATCGGATTGCAAAAAGTGCTTCTTGCCAAACGTATGTAGAGTAAATCGACCTGGCCACGCATGTTAATTAGAATATATTTTAGACTATTTTAATATTTTCATGCCGTATAGTATATAAATATTTATAATATTTAAATAAGAACGTCGGCGGGAACTATATCTTCTTCCGCTGAACCAAAATATATATAAAGCTGGTACTTTATACCATACAGGTTGTTTCAGATATGAAGATATTACAGTATTACATGTGGGACAGAATATTACACTGCATTAGAGTATAAATATTTCAACTGGACTTAAAAAAAAAAAAAAAATTCTTAAAATGTTTTATACATATTTCATAGAAGTATCGATATCGGCAATAATAAAAAAAAGATTGGTATCGCATATCCCTAGTGCTTCTTTGCCAGTGTTGGTCCAGTGTTGTATGCACCCAAAATAAACCCTGGACTCACCTTAATTCAGTCCAGTTATTCCGCCGTAACCATGCCAGTGATAAACCTTATTATAGATGAACATTTGAATGAATCATCGTTGGAGCTTTGCATTACCAAGGCGTAATGTGCTTTTCTTTGTCATGTGTTTGTGTATGTGGAATGACCATAGGCAGCAATTTCCATGTTTTATTCCAAATGAACTCTCCCATAACTGTTCAGTGGGTCGAGATCTGGCAACCGGGCTATAAAGGACATTGTCTATTTCAATCAGTTTCAACTTTCATTCAGCAAGTCCTAGAAGAGCCCATGCCCATCCAGATCGAAATGTTTCCTCATATATAAGAGGTGATTAATTCATGAATCTTTTCATTGGAAAACTAGTCCCTCTCTTCCAAGAGTCAAATCTTGAGTAAACAAACACCTTTAAAACGTTGATCGGTGCCTCAATAACCGCGCTGAGACCTCAGTACTCCAGGAGTAAACAGTTACAGTTCTATGGCAGAATTATATTTCTTTCTCGTTTTCTCGTGATCACGACTTGATTTTCCTGCGATCTTGACAAACATTGTTTCCTCGTGATCGGTGCTTAAATTTTTGGGTGTGGGCGACATAAGAGCAAGTTCTTAACTACTGATCACGAGGAACGTTCTAGACGCAGAAACATCGACAGGCGCGTGGAGAAAACGAAATCGGGAAAACATCTTTCTAATGTCGAGATCACAAGAAAATTAGGTTGCAATAATGAGAAAACAAAGAAAGAAAAAAACAAACTTGGAATCCATGACCTCTTAGGACTTTCGCACAGTTCTGCTCACAGGCAGGACAACATATCAAACCGTTCTCACGAGGACTCGCGAAGACACGCAGTACAAACATGAGCTCAAAAATCTCGATGTATTCGCCGGTACAGAAGCACTCGCTTCAGCGCTACTGAACATCGATTTGACCTCAGAGTGCAAGATGTTCAAAATAAAGGCAATAAAAAGACAACGAATAACATGTTTCTCATCTTCGGTTTGTGTTTTCTTTCTTTTTTTTTTTGGGGGGGGGGGGGGGGGGCTCATCTGGAACACAGCCCAGAGATGTGACTTTTGCCTCACTGCTCACTGACTATCTCAGTAATGCACTAAAACCTTTGCCATCATTTCTGAACGTCCCGATGAATTCATGCTGGATTGATGTTGTGATTTGTGAAATAGATCAGGGACCCTGTGGAATAGAAACAAGAGCTGCAGGAGTGGCTTGGTTTTTATTTTTTTATTTTTTTTTACACTAGCAGTCAAGAGTTGCTGAGGGAAACACCCCCCCCCCCCCAAAAAAAAACAAAACAAAACAAAACAAAGAAAGATGTTCATTAACATGGGAGTGTACCGGCTTTTTAGCAAGATTTATTCAATCGTAGTCGGGGTCAGAGTGGTTAGTTTATCATTTGTGAATTACAACCAACTAAATGTTAAACAAATAGAGCAGGATGGTTCAAACTAAATATATCAGACTGTGTAAGTGAGCAGGGACCAGCCACAATGTGAAAAATCGCCCTGTTGTGTGGAGATTTAAAACCCTAACATTGGTGGTCTGCTTGAACTTGAGCGCCAACAGTTTGTTTCAGTTGCTATGGAGCATTTCTCTGATCATCCTTAACATTTCCCCCCGCTTTACCGCGGTTCGAATCTGGCGCCCCCCGGTTTATCGCGGAATTGCGTTTTCCACATAACTTCTTAGTTTGGTTATGGCGGAAGCACGGTAGACCAAGTAACTTACAGAGAAGCGTTTTTATGGAGTTTTATGTTGAAATAATGACGTTTATTAATACAGGTATAATTATGAATTATAAAATGAAGTAAATTAATACAGTCAAGAAAGTAAACTAACTTGGCCGCTTTTTTTGACGTCATACACACGTCAACTTATAAACAAGCAGAGAATCTACGCATAGGCTACTGCAACTGTATACTGTACAGTATATCTATCTATCTATCTATCTATCTATCTATCTATCTATCTATCTATCTATCTATCTATCTATCTATCTATCTATCTATCTATCTATCCACATACATACATACATATACTTTTTTTTACACAATATTTTTACACAACATTCATCTCGCTATATTCTTGCAAAAGTTTTCTATGTGTTTAAAGTGTGTGGGGGGATGATTTACAGCTTAAACAATAAAAAAAAAAAAAAGCATTTTTGGGGTGGCATTCCGGTTTTGGAAGTAACCGCCGCGTTAAACGGGGGATTATTGCATTTCTGAAGCAAAACCCGTACTTTCCTCAAAATCCTCAGTTCATCTCTCGAAAGTTATTTTTTTCGACAACAAACAAATTGACGGCATCGGAATGACGTGTCCTCCTGTTATTGTGTAAAAACAAGATGGTCAGAATGTTTCGTCACGTCGTAGGTATGACCGCGCGCTTCCGGTATTTTCTGATGGAAACTACAGTTTGGATTTCGTCGACTGAAAATCTAATTTTGAACAGCGCAAATGTACACATTACTCTTTGTGGAATGTTGGTTTGCAAGAAACCATACAGGAGTCGCACCTTTCCTCTACTGCGCTGGTGTTCATTCGTTCGTTTCCTGGTTGTTCATCCATTTTCAGACACTGTAATTGGGCGTTTTGTTCAGGTCGTATGTACTCGTCGATTGAAGGTTCACAAGATTCGCCTTTTACCCGTATTAGAGAACTAGTTGATCAGCGGTCGATCCGACTCCGTACACTCGCCCTTCGTTTGTGAAATCTGCACGATTCATCGATTCAAGACACATTTACAAAAAAGTTTAAACTCGACAGATTATTAAAAACTGGTTTAACCATTCAACAGCTTATGCACTAAATGAATGCCTGGATGTTTTAGGGGTTAAGAATATTCAGGTGAGAACCAGTATAATATCTTTCCATCAACATGACAAGACATTTAATAATGTAGGAAACAGCAGACAATCGTACACAATCGAGTCGTTTGAGAATTTCATATCTGATCTGAGAAACGCTCCAAAGCAACTGAGAAAAACTATAACATGGGAGTGTACTGGATTGTTTTTTTTTGTTTTAGCATTGCATTTACTAGATTCATTCAATCGTGCTTACGGTAACAGTGGCTTAAACAGTAGTTTGTTTATTATCCGGGAATTAGTAGTAACTAAAGGTTAGACAAAGACAATATGGTTTAACCTAAAATATAAAACAAATTGGGTATAGGGAAAAAAAAAAAACCTGTCCTATTGTGAGGGGATTTAAACCCTCACACTGGTGGCCCACTCATCTACCACTTCAATATAACTGCAGACTCCCTTTACAGTTCTAACTGAGCCCAAGTACTTGCTTTTGACTGAAGTATTAAAAGTTCAACTACCTGCATGTCTTCCCTCATCACATCCATAAACCTCCTCTCCTTGGACTTCCTCTTCCTCATGACCCAACCATCTCAATCGCTCCTCTCTCACCTCGTCTCCAAAACGTACTGCCCGCATGGTCCTTCAAATAAAATCATTTCGAAAAGATGCATTAAAGAAGCATCAATGAAGCTAAATAATGGAGATCTAATTCCTTTGCCTGACGAATGAGCGAATTTAAAAATCGTTCCCAGACTCATCTTTGGATCGTCGGATCGCGCTTTAATATTTAAACACACACAACACTTGTTCACAAACTTTTTTCTTTTTAATCTCAGCCGCAAGTTAGCTTATGTGTGGTCACAACGATGTAGAGCTGGATCTCTAAAGAATGGTATATGGTACTTGGAAAAATGTGATTAAGATACTGTAACACATTTATATTTCTTTAATAATTATTCATAACAAATATTGCTCTTTAATTCTGCCCCCCCCAATGTGTATACTAAACTAAACTTTCTTTTCGGCTTCTCCCGTTAGGGGTCGCCACAGCGGATCCTCCGCACGTTTGATTTGGCACATGTTTTACGCTGGATGCCCTTCCTAACGCAACCCTCCCCAATTTATCCGGGCTTGGGACCGGCACTAAGAGTGGCTGGGGATGGTTCCCTGACCGGGGATGGTTCCCTGACCGGGAATCGAACCCGGGTCGCAGCGCTGGGAGTGCTGCATCTTAACCACTAGACCACCAGGGGACCGCCCCCAATGTGTATACTGATTGACAAATAAAATCACTGTCTAATAACAAAAAAAGCGCCAAAACTTTCACAGGGTGGCCTTGTAGAGGGAAACTTAGGGGACTTTGTATTTTTATTATAAATTTTTTTTTATTGAATTTTTTTTTGTACCTTTAAAAAAAAAAAAAAAAAAAATGGTTCTATTTAAATCCTTTTATTTCTACCAGACCTGCAAAAAAAAAATTTAAATTCTCAATTTTATAATAATAAAGAAATAGGCACACCGAACACTAAAGCGCTAAAAAGGAATCCTTATTGTCATGAAAGCTCTTCAACGGCGCCATTGCCTCTAATTCATACACAAAGCGTACAACGAAGCACTGAGTGAAGCGTCAGATTCCTGGCTAGAGCGGGATTGGAAGTCTATTGCGTTTTGGTTGACAGGACTAAACGAGCAGGTTGGACTGCTACATCCACATTCGCTACATTTCCTTTTGCTTCCTTGGGAGGGAACCCCCCCCCACAAAAATCACAAAAAAAGTGCTTCATGATCATGATGGAAAGAACAGTTCTTCTTCTTTTTCCTATATAACAGATTGCGGTAATTACGTATCCTATTCAAGTAGATTTGCTGAGTGCTGAAAAAACAGAATGAATGATCTGTTGGCCACAATCCAGTGTTAAATGACTACAATTTTCCACTGAAACCTTTTCTACAAACACCGTCCTTCTGATCTCCGTGTAGTGTCGATCGCAAATGGAGGAGTTCAATGGAAAACACTGCGCTCATAGCCAGAAGGTAACGTCCTGCGGCTCCTCCCTGTTAATCGACAGCATAAGAAGGATATCTTGTGATTCATCTGCTGTTGCATCTTTGCTGTAATGAAACAGTGGCGAGTTCATTTTTGCGCCGTTGCTACCAGCAAGTAATGATACTACAGGATACATAGAACGTCTACTGACGGATCGCAGGATGAAACCAAAAGCGTGCTGCGACACCGGGCGAGTCGTTTAACTTGCCGACCCAATGTCTGAACTGCACCCTTGTTCCCCCGAAGTATGGCTTTGTTCGATCCAGCATGATTCTATTGCTTCGGTATTGCTGTAGGAGTTCTAACACTGCACTTTTCAAGCGTGCGTATCGGGTTTCGTCCTCTTAGACGGTCCACAAAACTAAAAAGGTGACGAGAGCGAAACGGTTCTATGTCAATACCAAACATGGCTGGAGTTCTCGCCCGGGCTTCACTCGGTGTATCTCTGCCGGGTATCGCTACATAAAACCTCCCACGTGGCCGTCCGTCAGTCCAGGATAACGAGAGAGCCTTCACAGTTCCACCAGCTTCCAGCTCCCATCACTTTTTTCTTGGGTGGACGCCGCGGAGTTCTGGAAGGATTCAGGTTGGAAAAAAAACGAAAGAATAACGACCGGAAAAGTTCAATTTTTTTACTTGGTCACCTTGATCCTTTTTTCTCCATTCTCCAAAATCATCAGGTAATACTGTGTACCGCTCGCAATCGATTGGGTCTACTTGACCAGCACGAAGCCATGCTGCGAGTCCACCGTCTCCATCATCTCACTGTCTGCAAAAGCGTCCGCCACCTTGAGGCCTTCGTATCCCGGTACTGGATTTGGCACCCCTGCTTCTGCGCATAGAGGAGGAGGCTGACCGGGTTCTAGCGGGGGTTCGTGGGGTTTCTGATACAGAACCTCACCCAGCTGGCAAAGGCCTGGCTCATGCGATTGGAAGCTGTAGGGCTGCTGACTCTGCAGCTGGGTGGGTATACCAGGGGCAAGAGCGGAGTGCTGCAGGTGGGGGTAATGACACAGGTAGGGATCATATGTCAGGGCGTCGCTGCCAGGCTCCATCATGGGATTATAAGGCTGTGTATTTAGCTGCTGGTGTGATATCGAGCTCTGAGCCTGAGAGTCCTGGTGGCTTATTGGTGTGCAAGATGCATACGACCCGTCCACTATGTGCATCTGGTTAAAATATGCCTGCATTTGAGACTGCTTCTGAAGATACAGTCTCTTCTGCTGCAACCTGGGGGGACACAGACTATTAGACTTTATTATACACTCACTCACCAGTCTGTTAGCAACATGTGTACACCTGATCATTCATGCAATTCGAAGTAAAAAAAAAAATAGAGGGTCATAGAGAATGTCCAGCCTGGAAGGCTTTAGTAGATCAAAACAACCACTCTTTACATCTGTGATGATCTCACGATGGCCATCGACACTTAATCTGTTGCTACACTCGACTCGAAACTGAAAAAAAGCCTGGTGATCTGGTTTTTGTGCACAATTTTATTCATTCGGCTGCTGCCTCACGATTCGGTTGAACACCAATTAATTGCATGAATGTTCCAGAGAAAGTGGTCTAACGCACCAAATGCATGATTGAAGTGGAAAAGTGTGCATACCTGTGCTCGGCCAGCTGCTGTTCCAGGCTGCGAGGCGTCTCTTTACAGAACATATGGCAGCTCCCGGGGCTTGCCATCAGGTTCGCTTTCTGTTGAGGAGCGAGAAGCTTTAGAGGAACCATTTTTATTATTATTTTTATTTTTTATATATCAAATTAATATGTAATGTATAAATAAGTATTTAGACTGTGTTGAGAAAAGAACAAAAAAAAGCCTATTTGTACAAAACAGTTTTTGAAGCATTAATTACAGGTTTACTGCATTACATTGGCTCGGTTCTGAACACAGCTTACTCTCCATGTGGAGTATTGCATGATCTCAGGGTTCTTCTCTGGGTCTCTGGTTTCCCACCTTATTGAAACATGTGTGTAGGCTTATAAGCTCTTTTAAACTGCCAATGGATGCAACTGAACGTGTGAGGACGAGTGTATAAAAACGTGTGTTTCGATAGACTACGCAATAGACCAGTCACAATGATTTATCGTGACCCTATAAAAAGAAAATTGCTTACTTTTTTACTGAGGAAAACCTGATATATGAACATCTGTGGTAAGATCTGCATTACATAGCCATGTATATTAGTTCAAGAAATGCCTTTAAGCTTTTATTACACACTAATAAAGACAAAACAAAACAGGTTTTCGGTTTGTCTCGAACAGGAAATTACTTTGGGGGGAGAAAAAAACAAAACAAACAAAAAAAACCCACAATAAAAAATTGTCCATATGGTGGTAAAATATTGCAGCATTACCGGTATCCTGTGTGAGGGATATTGTGGCTCCAGACTCTGTCTCCTAGACATTGAAGGGCCACCTGAGTACAACGCCATGTCATGCTGATGACATCCACCTCCCTGCATCCATACACACAAAACACACACACACACACACACACACACATTTAATTCAGTTCAGTTCTATTTGCATACCTCAGCATATGTGACACAGCGGATTCACAGGAATTGGGATGTAAAATTACACGCAAACCTTCCTGAGACGACAGGAGAAAGAAACCTTGAACTCAAAAGGGATCCTCATCAGGATGCCACTGATTATATTATTATAACAACTCGTACTTGAGTAAAAGTAGAGATACAGAAGGTAAAAGTGCTCCCTTTAAACTTTCACATGAGTCTGTCTGTCTGTCTGTCTGTCTGTCTAGGTAGGTAGGTAGGTAGGTAGGTAGGTATAGAGAGAGAAAGAGAGAGAGAGAGAGAGAGAGAGAGAGACAGAGAGAGAGAGAGAGAGAGAGAGAGAGAGAGAGAGAGAGAGAGAGAGAGAGAGAGAGAGAGATAGATAGATAGATAGATAGATAGATAGATAGATAGATAGATAGATAGATAGATAGATAGATATCGAGGGGTGCTGCACTTAGAACCGCAGTAAATCTTCGATGACTTAAAACGCTGTATCAAATTCACACGTGTACCGAATGCAATAGTAGTTTTAGGTGCGGAACATGGTTCAAATACGAGTTCCCTTATAAACATATGAACTGCCGGACCGAAAGGTTGTTTAGTCTCACCCTCGCACTTTGAGTGCAGTGTCACTGTAGCTACTCGATCCGTACCGGAAACAACTCTATCGCACATTTTTATCTGTTCCATCAGTTTATCTGTACATTAAATTAATACTTTTCAGGTTTTTGATACTCTAATCAACATGGGCATGGACAAAAATGGATGCTTTATGCAAATGTTTGTTTATTATTAGTAGTGAAACCAGACTCAACATAGAGCATGAAGACAAAATGTACTTGTAAATGTTTTAAAGTAATGATGGTGTTTTAAATGACGTAAATCATCAGGACACCAATCGGAACTTTCGCTACGTTTCCACACGGACGGTTTTAATTGCCGGATTTTGGTGCTTGATTTGAGACTTGGCGCAGCAGTAAAACAAAGTTTAGTGATAAAAAAAAAAGATTTTTCAGGGGAGTTTATTCGAATAATTTTTTTTTTTATATCTGAGTAAAGAAAGGACGTCATGAATAAACGTGTGTTGCGTTGAAGGTTTTAATTTCGCCTCGTATTTATTTTTTTCTATTTTTAATTAAAATGGTCAAACAGAGACGCATGCTGCATTATTTACACATTAACATTTTATAAAAAAAAAAAACGTAATGCAATAACGCTTTATTAAAGCGTCGATTTTGACAGCGTTAAATTTGATCGGTGCCTATTTAATCGATTGCTCAATTAAAAAAAATTATAGATTTTTTCTTTATAATGGTTTAAAAAAATGTAAACTGTTGATGTTCACAAATGGTAATAACAATAAACGATGTAAAAAAAAAAAAGTAAATAATGAAAAAAAATCGACAAACAGTTTTATACTTTAAATTCTTTTGAAATTTAACCAAACCGTGGCTTAAAAACCGAGGTACGTCCCAAACCATGAATTTGTATACCGTTACACCCCTAATAACTGATATTTGGGGGCAGCATGACAGTCCTTATAATTACACAGCAGTGCTTATGGCACAATCAACATGCAAAAAAAAAGCAAAACTAAAATAAATTGTGCATCATGGTGGATAGCCAACATTATCTCATTGTGATCTTGTGCAACCTTTTGTACGATTCAGCATATTAAAAGAAATCAGCATAAAAAAAAAAAAAAAAAACCTCTGACTGAAGGATTCCTGGATTTGACGCTTTCTTTCCTTCCTCCCTTGGGAAAGCGTTGCGGCACGCACGTGTAGACTTTCCCCCAGTCGGATTAGTAAACACGTTTGCTTGTTATTTTTATTTCCTACAAAATCTCAAACCAACAACCCCTGTGTGGAGTGAATAGCTTTAGGAGCAGTGGGCACTGGCCTCCAGTATGAAGCCTCTTACACCAACAATGACGGCATTCACCGGGCGCTCGGGACGGACAGTAAACAACCGGCAGTTGGCTGCTTCTACTTTGGCTCTTACGTAAGTGTGTGTGAGGAGAGCGAGAAAGTGAGAGAGCTGGAAAACGGTGAGAAAGACTCGAGCCATACCAGCGGCTTATTATCCTTCACCACTGACGTCCGAGTCCTTAAACCTTTCAATGCAAGTGTAAAAGAGTGAGTGCTGACCTGCAGTAAGGGATCCAGAGGGTTGTGTGGGTGTGTCTGAGGGCTGAACGGTCCTAGTGAGGGATTCTCCCCGGAGCCCATCTGCTCATAAACCTTGTTGAGCTCCAGGATGCCTTTTGCGCGAGCCAGGTTTTGTAGATGCTGCCGAAATGCCACCATACCTAAAGGCGGAGGGAACGAAACAGGGAGAGAGGAAGGCAAGATGAGACAAAACGAGCATCGCGGATCACATGAGTCACTATCTTTATTTTTGATTTACAAGGTGGGGCTGGAAAAGAGAACAGAAGGTCAGGATTTCATGTACAGATCACGAGCCTATGCCAACTTGTCAGTGCTCGATCATGTGACCCGAGTCGCAGTGGTAACCGGGTTATTTCAGGATGTCCTGCGTTCACGCGGCGCCTCCGCTCCGGAGTGTGTTCACTGCTCCACGGTTTTAAAACGAAGCAGCACGCGCACTCGATAATATATTCTCCGGTTATTTTTGCCCGGCAAAGTGATCGAGGATAATTATACAGGCGGTCTTAATGGGACAACACGGGACCAGGCTTGAGCACTGCCTCTGATTCACTCAATGAATCATCAACCCATCTAGGAGAATGGAGGGGGAGGGTGTGGCGGGGCAAGGAGAGGAAGCAGGAGAATATAAGTGCTACTAAACACCTTTATTTAGATAAGGATCAGAATGGGCTTCGGGGGGTGTGGGGGGCTGAGTCGGACAAATCATGTGTTGAAAAGTGCCTTCTGTACGACGGCGCTCCAGTTCAGACCTGCTCCCAGCGTTCATGACGAACGCAATATTTACTCTCTACAAAGTGCTGGATTGCCTTTTAACAGCGCACCGGTCCTTGAGGCAAGTCGTAAAAGATCCACACGCGATTGCACATGAGGTTTAGCCGTCACTCCTACATGCGCTCATTCAAATATTTTCATTTGAACGGCGTACGGTAAAAGATCCCGAATATCTTCTTATTCATTATTCACTACTCTTGTTGAAGGGTGCAGATAACAGAGAAACACTGATATTCAGCGTGCCTGATGTTAGCTGGTTGTATTGTTTGTTTATTGAGATTTAACGCCATGTTAGCATAAGGGCTATAAACACGACGGACATGCGTCATCATCAAATCTATTACATTTTAATGACTGTACAGTCGTCCCTCGATTTATCCCGGTTTTCAATTTGCCGCACGAATATTTTGCTTCGCGAATGATCCCGATTTATCGTGAAAAAAATCTAAACTTCTAGGGCATTGTTGTTATTGAGTTTTATGTCGAAATAAGGTCATTTATTAATAAAAAAATATAAAAAATTGTAAAATCAAGTAAAAGTGTACCTAAAATACCCTACAGCGCATCGTATATTTACCCGAGACAAAGAACACGTCGTGTTGTTTTTACGAAAGCGTGGCAAAAATCTACGTAGTGAATTGTTTGCTATTGAGTTTTATGTTGAAATAGGGTAATTTTTTAAAAAAAAATTAATTATTCATTGTAAAATGAAGTAAAAGTGAACCTAAAATACCGTACGGTGTGCGCATCATACATTTACACGAGACTAAGAACGCGTTGGGTTGTGTACGAAATCACGGTTTATGCCACGTAACGACTGCAATAAACGGGGGACTAATACCGTAATTTCTGGACTATTAAGCGCACCCATATATAAGCTGCACCCACTGAATTTGACGAAGATTTATATTTTTAACATAAATAAGCCGTCTACACTGAAACCAATAAACTTTACACAGGCTTTAACGAAAGACAGAGTCTGTTACACGGCTTGTATCTAAACAGTAGCCTTCCAAGAAAGTCATTGTTCACGGTCTTCCTCCTTCCTTTCACAACAATTTCTCTCGGGAGTTTTTCTTTTGGCATCGTCGTGTGTTTAAAAATCACCATCGGTGAAGTTTTTCTCCCGATGCCGTGCAGCTCAGAACACAGGCGAAGTGTGTTTTTTCATGCCCGGTTGTTTTCAGCATGACGAATGATTCGCATTTCCTGTTGACAGTCCGAGTGAGCGGCAGGTTAAACGTCAGAGGAACATCATCCATATTTATGATGTGGTGCGGCCCGATTCAGTGGAAGCGCATCTGATTTAATATAAAGAGTTTCATTGGTTCACCTGAACCCGTTCCGCAATTTCATTGGTCTAATGTTACGGGGCTCAGTTTTTTGTCTTGAAGTTTGTGAAACCGGGAAAAACCCCGTAAAAATCCATAAATTAGCCGCTTCATTGTTTAAGCCGCGGGGTTCAAAGAGTGGGAAAAAAGTAGCAGCTTATAGTCCGGAAAATACGGTATATAAGAAATTTGAGCTTCACAGAAGACAATACATTTTCAGGTGATACATTATGAAAGATTCCTTGTAAACATGTTTTAAGTAAAATCGTTTCCTAGCAGAATTGTAAAAGTTACTGTCCAACAAGATGTGTTTAATAGTCAAAGGAACTTGACATGAGAGACATAAAGGGGGAGGAGTTTCACCCATCAGCAGACACCCATGAGTAAGTCTTAAATGGTCAAGTCGGCCAACTATAAGAGAAACTATAAGAGACACGTTAGCGGGTTGTATTTATATTCTTAAAATACATTGCGTGCACAAACATTTGTGGGCCATAAGATTCGTATGTGCATTTTCAACATCCTATTCCATTTAATCCCCATGTGATGTTATTTGGTTGGGAAGGTTTGTGCTCATTTAGCCAAAAGGGTGTTAGTAATGTCAGGTACTGATGTAGGTGAGGAGAAGAGGCCTGGGGTGCAGTCAGCATTTCAATTCATCCAGAAGGTGTTCAGAAGTGTTAAGTGCTCTATAGCAGGCCATTTAAGATCTTCCACTTCCACTTATGTAAACTAAATCTTTATAAAGCTGGCGTTCTCAGCATTCTCATGTCGCAACAGGTTCGGGTCTGCATCCTAAGACATTCTATACAATCGGGTGCCTCCAACTTTGTGGTGTCAGTTTGGGGAAGAACCACATCTGGCTGGAATGTATGCAGGAAATGATGTCGTTTCCTGCATCAGGTGTGAATCTAGAAAACGTATAAATCAAGGGGGTTGCTTTACAATATATGACATGTGAGTAGTATTAGAGGTCCTGAAGGCAGGATATTTTCCCCCGTGGTGTACAGAAGTAAAAACAAGTGAAAGAGGGAACAAAGGTAGGAATGGCAACCTTGTGTGAGTGAGGTATCGGACGCTCGACGTCCCTCGCGGAAGCTGACGGGTGAGCGGTTGTGAGTTTCTCTCCTCTGTGAGCTCAGCATGTGCATGGCCGGGTTGGGCAGTGTCACGCGGCTGATGAAGGGGGGATTCACGCGGCTGATGGAAGCATTGGCTAGAACCGCTTTGTTATTGGGGGACGCGTCATCCAGCAGGCTCAGGTCACTGTGCATCGAGCCCGTGTCGTACTCGGAGTCCATGCTGCCCAATGAGAACAGCTTCCCTAGAAAACATTCACAATATACAATATAAAGCCATGCTTCAACATCTGGTGGATTTACAGAGTAAATATAAATAAAACACTTTTGGCCCATTTCCAATTACACAACATATCACATTATCCCATTATTTAAAAAAAAAAATATATATAATATATATAATATAAATATTCATTCATTCATTCATTCATTTTCTCCCGCTTATCCGTAATTCGGGTCGCGGGGGCAGCAGTCTAAGCAGACCCCCGCCTTCGACTGCTGCCCAATCCTCACAGCACCGTCCCTTACGGTCCCTCCTGCAGGTGGTGAGCCCAGGGGAAGAATAATATAAATATAAAATATATATTCCGCCATTAGTGTGGGGGATTTTTTGTTTTTTGTATTAAAATTAGTTTTTTTTTTATTTTATTTTGAAGCATGCTCTTAATGAACATTCCAGTCCACATTTAGTTCCCATTTACTGTTATAATTTAATGCTACCACATCCAAAAACATTCGATACAGTTGTGTGACTTCCACTTTGGGGTAACAGTTCAGACAAGAATCAAATAACATTCGGGTGTCCCAATACTTATATCTATGGTTACATGTAAACTACCAAAAGTAAATTCTTTCCTATTCCATTATCTGCTGTATACATTTTTGGTCATATTGTAAAAAAAATAAAAAAGTCAAGTATTCTGGCTAAACAGAAGACACTTCAGAGCCACATTTGAATCATGTTATACAGAACATCAGCTGACCTGCGCTGCTCAGCGCTCCGGGTTGGTTGGTGACCTCGGACAGCGTGTGTCTGCGCTGGCCAAAGCGGGCCGTCTGGTAAGCGTTGAAAGCGTGCGCGGCTTCTTCTTCGGCGTCTGGGTCCTCCGTCTCGATGCCTTCATCTATAGACGTCTCCATCATGTTACTAGGGGATGACGTGCTGGATTTCCGCACAACCACCGGAGGCAGAGGGTCCAGCATGCAGCCGTCCACCTGAAGGCAACGAGATTAAAACGTGAACAAGTGTCTGGTGATGGGATTTGCGACATGGATTTGGCTTGAAACGCGATATGACAGAAAGCATAAAGGCTGCAGTTTGCATTTATAGAACATGTATCTAATTAGCCATGAACATTGATTTTTTTTTGTAAGTTTACCTTTCATTGTTTTTAACAATGTAAATCGTCTCAAAGCAGCTTTAGAGATAAAGTTCATAAAATAGTATCAATGCATTTATACGTTTAGTGCCTATACGTTTGTTCCTAATGAGGGAGCCGGTGGCGACTGTGGCAAAGAAAAACTCCCTGAGATGGCATAAGGAAGAAACCTTCAGAGGAACCAGACTCAAAATGGAACCCATTCTGATCTGGGTGGCACCGAATGTCCATTTATTGCAGTTCCATCATTGTTAAGGTGTGCAATGATGGGCGCTTAAATGCAAAACTGTTCATTGAGTTGCTCAGTATTTTGATGGATCACATCACCAAATACTACACGTTACTACTACCGCCTTATCCTACTTGACTCAGCTTCAATTTCAGCAAAGCAAAACAAACTTTTCATGCATCCGAAAACATTTCTTAGTATCTACAGGCAATATTTTATATTGTATTGCATCATATATATGTTTTAAAGAATTATACCCATTTTCTTCAGCTGTAGCTTTTGAAAACCCGGAAGTTGTGATGTTTCACCCACATCGCTGTAAAAATGTCTAGTTTAAAACGTACTCATTATAACCATTAGTCCTTGTCCATCACACACACACACACACCCACCCACCCACCCACCCACCGGCCAATCACATATCACGATTTATGTGGATTTATGAGTTTAGAGCTGACAGCCGAAGATTTGGGAAGACATGAGCTAATGCATTGTTGTGGGGTTGAGTAAGGAAACAAATGTCTGGAAGCCCTTCTTCCTTTCTCGCTCTCCCTCTCCCTCTCTCTCTCCCTCTCCCTCTCCCTCTCTCTCTCCCTCTCTCTCTCTCTCCATTTATTTGAATGTGGGAGTGGGGGTGGGGTGGAAGTCTGGAATGCAGGGACAGGAAGTGTGTTTTGGCTGAAAGGCCAGTCAGAAGTCTATTCAGGCCAGAATCAACCAAGACATGCAATCTTTTGCTTGCGTGCACACACACACACACACACACACACACACACACACACACACACACACACACACACACACACACACACACACACACACACACACACACACACACACACACACACACACACACACACACACACACACACACACACGTAACTGCCATGGATCATCTGGCTGTGTTGCCAAGGAAACCAAAGCCCTGAAGCTGGTTAAGAGAGAGAGTGAGAGAGAGAGAGAGAGAGAGAGAGAGAGAGCGCGAAAGCAGCTTTGTAGGATTCCTGATCACAGTTTCCTGCAGCATACTGGGTCAGGAATGCTGTTACCCAACACATGAATGAGGAAAACGAGTACAGGGCGAGTCACTGACCCTCCCTCTCGCCCTCCACGAATGCATCATGAGGTATCCGTGATCAGTCATCATTATCGTTGTCATGGGACAAATTATGCAATTCTTTGCCATTAGGGACTCATTGTTAGGTCTGAGGAGTTATTTAGTGCTTTCAATATTTATTACAAATAATCTGAAGATTAAAAACAAAAAAATTAAACCACTTTAACGAGCGTGTAGTGTGATTCGGTTTATACTGTACTATAACAAAATGCCCTGAAGATATTTGATTCCTCTTGTACGGTACCACAGCCAACAAACCATTCTTTTTTTTTTTTATAATTTATAGTTGCAGTTTGTATTGTGGAATGTCCACAAACACACACCTCCTGTGTCCGAAAACTCTACAGAACAGCTTCACTTTCTGAGGGATACAAAACTTCTTCTGAAAATGGCAATAAAAGTCTCCACACAGGATCACAAGCATCTGTGAAGCATCCGGCATACAGGGCCATGTGTCTGCTGCTACAATACAGAGAACGCGTTAAAATAAGTGAATCAATCTAAATCTAGACAAGTTTGTGGACACCTGACTATAAGATTAATTGAACACCTAATTCCATTTAACCCCCATTTGCTGTTATAACAACCTCCACTCCTCTGGGAAGATGCTCCACTAGATTATAGTGTGTGCTTGTGGAGGTTTGTGCTCATATAGCCACCAGGGTGTCAGTAAAAGCAGGTACTGATGTAGATGAGGTGAAGAGGCCTGGGGTGCAGCCAGTGTTCCCAATAGGGTTGAGGGCAGAGCTCTATAGCAGGTCATTCAAGACCTTCCACTCCAACCCATGTGAAGCATATCTGCATGAAGATGGCTTTGTGTTCAAGGGCATTGAAATGCTGAAACAGGTTTGGGTCTCCTAGAAAACGGAATGCTACCAACTTCGTGGTAACAGTTTGGGGAAGAACCGAATATGATTAAAAAAAGTCAGGTGTTCCAATACTTTTGCCTGTATAGTGCATTACTATCAGAGCTGTACTGGTGGGGGAAAAAACATTTAGATTGGTCATACTTGACAATGCCCTTGAACACAAAGCCATCTCCATAAAGATATGCTTCACATGGGTTCGAGTGGAAGGTCTTGAATGCATTTTAGCAGGACTGTGGTATAAGCCTGAGAAAATAAATAAAAACACAAAAAAAGGTGCAAAAAAACTACAAACTATATTTCATACCTGTATTTATATTCACTGAGGACGCATTATTTCTTCAATACGAATAACGTTTCCTCGGCACGGACATCGAATCGCAGCTTGAAATCACACGATCGCGCCTCCTTACACATAAAAGCTTTAACACAACAGCAGTAATCAACAACACCGGCCACCTTCTGTGTGTCTGTCTGTTTGTATCCACTGCTGAGTGAGACAGAGTCTCTTTGTGTGGTAAGTCGCATGGACACGCTGAGTATTTGTGTGTGTGTGTGTGTGTGTGTGTGTGTGTGTGTGTAAATTGGAAGACAGGGGAGGATGCCTGGGCTGGGACGAATGGTCAGCTGTCACGTCCGACGTGTGACGAAGCCAGCAATGTGTCTCTTGTGCGAGTCTGGCAGCTGTGTGTGGATTGAAGGCCGGTTTGGGAATTGTAACGTCTCTATATCTCTCACCCTGCTTCTAGCCTCAAGTGGCGAGAAAAAGGGAAGAGTTGGGAAAGAGAGAGAGAGAGAGAGAGAGAGAGAGAGAGAGAGAGAGAGAGAGACAGACAGATGAAAGCAGTGGACATCAAACAGCCTTCAAAAGACCCACCAAAGACAAAAAGGCTTCTGGAGCACATTTTTGGCAAAACTGGTAGTTGCTACATGGCCGGACCAAAACTGAGTCTGGGTGATGCCTGTGCCACACACACACACACACACACACACACTGATGGCGTCTCAGTTTCTGCCTCCAACAAGCTGCAATGACTCGGGTGAACTATGAGCACTGAGCAGCGCCATGTTGTGTTTTGCAACATATGATAAAAGAGCCCTTAAGGAGGAAGGAAAAAAATTAAAATAAAAGCCTAGACAAAAGTGTTGAAAGTTTCTGTCCCGCAGTGCGATGAAGAGATAAAACAGCCCGCACTCACTTTGGGAGTTCCCACCTCCTCCTCCATGAGGCTGTGATCAGGCGCACAGGAGGATTGTGGGTAGGCGTAGGAGTCAGCGCCGGCCTGAGGCACAGCCAGCGAGCGCAGCAGATGCACATTCTGGGGCATCAGGCTCACCTGGGGAGCGCCGCTGCCCGACTGGAATCACAGAGAGACGGAACATGAGCTTATAAAATAAAACGCCCAAAAAAAATACAACAACTTCAAATACGAGTGGTGAAGAGAGGCTTACCTTCACCATGGTCTGATCGGCGATGGTGCTGGGTCTGCGCTGGCGAGCGTCCAGACGGGGCTCCACGGGGAAACTGGATCGGTGTGCTCGTAGTCTCTCCACCAGCAGGTAGTAAATTGCAGCAAAGTGGTTATAGCTTTTGTTCTGGAGAGACTGCAAAACATAGCAAGAAATCTCACGTCCTTGTATTTGTTTAGTGCAAATTCTGTGCTTAAATCAGGTGCCAGTTGGAGATTTCACTTCCACAACACTCCCACTGAAGAGTTTTTGCAGGAAAATAACCAAACTGAGCTGAAATCCGGCCCTCGAATACAGAACTTTGACCCCGGCACTAGCCGAAGCGTTCAGCCTATTGTTGGGAGTGTTGTGTTTGGATCGGACAATGCCACTGGGCGCGAGTCCAAGACGGTATAACTGGCCCTGATCTCTAAATGGGAAATGTGCCCTTCCTCTTTCCCTCGTCAAACGCCAGCCAATTCCCGACTTCGCCAGCTCATGCTAATAGAAACGGACCTCTCCAAGTTACCATCCAAGCTCATTCAGCCACACTGTAACGTATCAGTAAAACTAGCAATGAAATATTGGCACTGGGTAAATGTGCAATTGAGTTTAGAGTGAATTTTTTTGGAATTGTAGTTCAACTGTTTTAGCAAGACTGTCAAAACCTAGCAGGAAAAAATACATTCTAAACTTTTACAGACTAACAAAATATTTAGAGTACAGAAATGATCATTATTGGTCAAGCTCCATCTATATAAGGAATGTAACACGTAAAAAAAAGAAAATAAGTTATAAGAAATAAAAAAAATAATAAAAAATTATCAGTCAACCGAACACATAGCAAAGTTCCTTTTCTTATACCACCACCACACTCATCTGATAAACTAGCAAAAAAACTACCGTAATTTCCGGACTACTATCTATAAGCCGCAGGTGTCTACATTGAAACTAATTAACTTTACACAGGCTTTAACGAAAGACACTAAATGCAATATGTTGCGCTTCCTTTAGGAACATTCCACTATTACTGCGTGTGTGTAAGACCGAGGAATATGTCCTTATTATTTTCTGATGCTCATTTCTAAGTTTCTTTGACTAACCCACAACGCTGTTGTCAAGAAAAATAAAAAAGCAGGAGTTTTGTAAACCTGTCTGTGCTTATATGAATTCTGTTGCAACTGGAGTTAGCGAGCTCTCCCTTCACCCAGACTCAACGCGTTACAACGGCCTTATTTCTAAACAGTAGCCTACCAAGAAAGTCATTGTTCACTGTCTTCCTCCTTCCTTTCACAACTATTTCTCTCGGGAGTTTATCTTTTGGTATTGTTGTGCGTTTAAAAATCACCCGATGGAAGTTTTTCTCCCGATGCCGTGCAGCTCAGAACACAGGTGAGGTGCGTTTTTTCGTTTCCGTTGGGAAATTTCATTGGGCTAATGTTATTAGGTTCAGTTTTTTGGCTTGAAGTTTGTGAAACCCAGGAAAAATGCATAAATTAGCCGCTTCGTTGTTTAAAAAAAAAAACTTACTTATATACACACACACTCACACACCCACAAAACTGGGACTTTAGAGGTTATAAAATAAAGGAACAATTTTCAGGGTTAAATCTGCATTTTGTTTTACAAAAAATACATAGATCTACTGACCAACACGTGACCCTGAGAGAGAATCTGAGCAATGAAACATGACAAACACGTGCATGGTTATGGATGGTCAGCAACAGAAAAGCAAATCTGGCCTCTAAATCACCTCTACAGTCTTGTGCTGGTCGATGCCGAGGCTGTGCATGAGCCTCAGCACCTGCTCGCTGTACACTCCCAGTCCGGCGTAGTCCTCGTTCGAGCTGGACTGCTGGTAGAGGAGGGGTCTTTGTATGGGAACCTCAAGCACCATCCACTTGTGCTCCTTAATCTGAGCCACCGAAAGACGCTTGGATGGGTCCAACACCAGCATCCTTCGGATCAGATGCTCACAGTCTAAAAAGGAGGTGGGAAAAGATAAGTTCATTTTAGATCACGGGCAGCAGAGAAACTGCTGTACTGAAGTAATAATAATTATTCATGTTTTCTTTTTGTAAAACAATTTCAGGAATTCTACATGAGCAACTGATTAATAAACCAGTACGAGACGAGCGGATTTATAATACAAACTAATTAGCAATCAAAAATGACTTTTACTTCCAAATTGTTGACTATTCCAAACTATTTAAATCCAGTTACAAGTTGCAACAGTTACAGAAAAAAAGTAGTTCCCTCACCGGTCTTTCTTCCTCCTCTCTTTGAATTAAAGTGAATAAAGAATAAAAAGAATTGAATTAAATAAATCAATCAATGAATCCAAATAAAATTCGGAGAACCTTTGATCTGGTCACTGGATGATGTTTTTCCTATCTGCTATACTTTAAAGTTGTGGCGTGTTTGTCGTGCAAATCCTTGTTACTATAGAACTGACTGCATATAGTCATAGAAGATGTACAATAATATAAAGGGGAAATTTAAAGTCACAGATTGAATTTTTGTTGAAAAGTGAAATCAACACATGGCAATCAACATCCACAAATCTGACAAATGGCAGAATTCGGTAGCATTGGGGTATAAAATCGGTACAATTTCCGCTCACAGGTTACTAATAGGCTGTAGATGTGTGGATTATGCGGAAAAGTTTTGATATAACCAATAATATTCATGTCTTCTCCTTATACCTTTACTAACATGTTTAAAAAAAAAAAAAAAAAAAAAAAAAAAAAAAAAAAACTTTATTGACTACCCATGGAATAAACCGATTATTCATTTCTCAGTAGGGGGGAATTCTTTGTGAAAATTCAAAATGACTGTCAGTAGTAAATCACACATCCACTATACAGAAAACTGAGAGAGTCATAAGAGCTGTCCGGCATCAATAACAGTTTTATGTCCTGACTTCTGGGGCTTATAAAAAAAACAAAAAAAAAACAAAAACCTTGAATTAATCCACACTGCTGACTTTATTAGCGCAATAAAAAGAGACACCAGTGACTGATGCTCTTCCTTCTCCTTCCATTTGACTGATAGAAATGAAAAAAAAAAAAAAAAAAAAGAACACAAAGTATCTTATAGGACAGTGAGCAAAAGGGCACAGTCAGAAGCATGGAGTAAGCAGTGTAGCCGTTATGTACACTGAGGAAGCACACAGAAGCAGTGACGGCACGTACCGTCTCTGGAATATGCGGTAGATGTGAAAAGCAGCTGTGTGTGTGTGTGTGTGTGTGTGTGTGTGGGTTGGGTGTATGTTGTACATTATCTCATTCGTGAATGTTACAGAGACATAGTGTGTCGTCGGACTTCACATGACTCATGAACCTGACGTTAATGCGGGAAAATGTGCTGCTCTTTCTCGAGTATGTCTCCCCTTCTCTTCGCGAGTTCCTAAACATCTATACTTTATTCCACCTCCTTTATTTTAACGATGAATGAGGAGTGCCAAAAAAAACTCGCATCAGCACCTTTGAAACGTTGAAAAGGCAATGAATTAAAAAAAAAAAAAAAAAAAGAAAATGTGCTTATACTTGTCAAAATGTACATTACAGCAGAGTTTAATTCTTTCTTCTAAGATTCCAACGATGTTCGGAAATTGGGTTCAGAGCGCAGGGATACATGATGGATTCCTCCTGGAGCACAGAGGGTTAAAGGTTCTCACTGAGAGGCCCAAGAGTGGCAGATCGGCGATACTCGGGTTTGAACCGCCGACCTTCCGGTCAGTAACCAAGAGCCTTAACCACTGTCCTACCACCTTGGAAACTGGTACGAGGTCTGACTGTCTCACGTCTCACACACACTAAACACATCTACAGCAGAAAGCATCGGTCATCATAAATCCATCAGTTTAACTTCGTTTCCAAGTTTTAGTGAAGCCCTTTTTAAAAATAAACTTTGAGAGCAGGGAATTTCTTTACAGACCGATCAAATGCATGCAAAACAGTTAAACTAGTCTTGTTGATTTTTTTGAATGGGCTTTATAGCACAGCTGTCTTGAAACCGGTATTCGATAATACGTTGTTTCATTGGCGACATTTTTTTTTGGAAATCTGGACAAAAGTATTGAGACACCTGACGTGACCCGACATTGTATATGATGCCTATTGATTACATTTTCCCTTTACTTGAACTAGGAGACCCAAAACTGTTCCAAGATGACAATGTCCCTTTGCACAAATCCAGCTCCTTGAAGATATGGCTTACATGGGGTTGGAGTGGAAGATCTTGAGTGGCGTGCTTTAGAGCTCTGGCCTTAACCCAATTGAATACCTTTGGGATGAATTGGAACACTGATTGCACCACAGGCCTCCTCACGTATCCTACATCACTACCCGACTTTGCTAACACCGTTGTGGTTAAAGGAGTAGAAATCTCCATAAGCACACTCCAAAATCTAGTGGAACATCATTCCGAAAGACTGGGGGTTAACAGGAAAAGGGGAATACATGTAGTATGTGGTTTAAAAAGCATGTATGAATCTGATATTTAGGTGTCCACAAGTGTATAAGTTGTTCTTATAGTGTAAGTTCACATTTGGATTTATTATAGCTGGAACGACTGTCCGAGCCGTCCTGACCAATCAGATTTGAGAATTCTACCCATTATTATTATTTCCCTCAACAATGTGTGCTTAATTCTCTGCTTAATTGCGCTTCAGTTTGATCGAGCTGCTTTATTCCTTTGAGTCATCACAGTGGAGCGATTTCTATGGTTCCCCATGTTTAAAGACTTACCAGCTAAGTCCATTTTAAAATTAAGGTGTCCACTTTGGTTTAAATCATAACAGGAGACGAGACGTTGGAAAAGAGTCGTAGGAGCGTTGTGCTTTAATCAAGCGCTTAGGAGAGTTCAAAAGCCGCAAATGATGTTTTCCATTAGACAGTGCGACTCTGTATAATCTCTCTCATATGAAGCCGGGAATAAAAACATCGACATATTCGTCTCGGTCAAACTGCTGACATTCTCTCTTATTGAACGCACTTATTAAAAAAAAGAAGGAAAAAAATAAAGTTTTCTTTGCCGTATCACCCCCGTCTCCTTGATTGACGGACCGATTGTCCTCTTAATGTTCTCAAAAAATGTGAAAGGCTTACGGCCTTCCAAAGTTCATACTCATGAAGTCTGACAGAAGCCCCTTTAAGGACAGAAGCCTGGATGGAGATTAAAGGAAAACAAACACCAGTGCTGTTTTCAAGCTAATTTTCCAAACCTGTAGCATGTGTCTGATTATCACGGATCAACACATTACTTTCTTTTACGCATAACAATAAAATAAATATACGTTTACTTATAACTAGCTTTTCTTGGAAGGCAAGTGCAGCTGTTGGAGCAGTCCATAATCTAATAGGGAGATTTTGCTGGTACAATATCCTCCACTCTTCTGGGAAGAAGTTCCACTAGATTAGATTGGGCACAAGGGTTTTAGTAAAGGCAGGTAACTGATGTAGAATAAGGAAGCCTGGGGCTGCAGTCAGTTCTCAAATTCATCTCAAAGGTGTTTAATAGGGTTTAGGGTCAGATCTTCACTCCAACCCATGTAAACCATATCTTTATGAAGCTGGCTTTGGGCAGAGGGGCATCATGGTGCTGGAACAGGTCTAAGTCTCCTAGTTAAAGTGAAGGGGAAATTAATTTCTACCACGTTGAAAGACATCCTATAGAATTGCGTGTGTCCGACTTTGTGGTAGCAGTTTGGGGAAGAAGCTCACATGGCTGGAAACATCAGGTGTCCCAATACCCCCCCCCAATATAGTTCACCACTGTATGTGGAAATGTTTAAATTCCAGTCCTATAGATGCTATAGAGGAGATTAAGTTGAAAATTTGAGCTAAAAAGTACATAGAATTTTATATTTTTTTTAGGTTCATGAGGAAAATATTTGTGTTATAATGTAGGTAATAACAGGAATTAACTTGTTTCGCATTAATATGACGTGCATGTCGACTGTTGTGGTATAAGAGGAATAAAGCACTCCAGGATATGCTGTTATTGCAAAAGAGTCAACTATGGAAGAGTAGCGTTAGTGTAGGGGCTCCAAATGTGTTTCATGCAAACGTTTCTTATTTAGAATCGAGGGTATTTCTGGTCCTAAAAGATCTTGCCGAGGTTGAAAGTTTTCAAGTTATTATTATTTTTTTTTTTTACATTTTCTTGTACACACTTATGAGCTGTAAAGGGGGGAAAAAACTGGAAAGGATTCTCTGGGTATGTTGCGTGAGCAGTAGTGAAGCCTGCACTAGAGGAGCAGTGTGTAGATGTGTGGACGTGTGAGTGAGTGAGAGAGAGTGATGGAATGTGCTTGCTCTGTGGGGATGCAGTCCTGTGCGATGAGGACATGCAGCAGGGAGGAAATGTAAAGTAAAAAGCACACAATGTTCTTCCCTTCGCGTTCAGAGGAACGGCTCGAATTGCTCGACTAGTAGGCGGTGTGAGGGCTGGAGCTCCACCCATATACACGAGAACCCATCCAGGAAGCAGCTGGTGTGTAGGTTTTTGCAGTAGGAACACTGTGGAACACTCTTGAATGGGATTAGGTTTCAGGGAAAGCATTCGTGGAATTCGGAAACTAAACTCGATTCAATTTCAAGTCAAGTGTCGTTTTTGTTTCTTGGCCTTTCAATAACACACTCCGCACGCCCCTTTGTTCCCGTCACGGAGATTCTACAGATGCGTGTATGAATGCCAAGTTTTTATTGTTTCCTTCGTCTCGTCCTCAGTGAGGAAAAATAAATTTGAAGTTGCTCACCTTCAGTCATGAAGTATGGGATTCGGAAGCGGCCTTCTAACACGCGCTGCCTTAACACAGGCAGGGAGGGACCATCAAAAGGCAGGGCGCCACACACCAGCACGTAAAGGACCACCCCTAAACTCTGCAACACACACACACACACACACACACACACACAACACAATCATTAACAGTGCATAACTAGATAACGCAGCAGATACACACTACGCATTAGGTGTCAAAGTACAGGTGCTCTCACATGACTATCTCTCATGTGCTGTAGACCTTGTTCGGTTTACACGCTGACATCAGATGAGCACAAGAGGTCATGCAAACAGCCTGTCGCATGACTAATTAGCTGCTCGGGTGTCATCTAAATACATACTTTAGAGGAAAGGCAGTGGTGACACATCCAAAAATGGATAAAAACTCAATTCTCAAACCTCGATAAGAAACACAGATCATGACAAGTATGTTAGTTAGTAGTTTGTTAGTAGGTATGTTTGAATATTTGTGTGATTTAAAGGCCATTATAAGATGAACATGACATTCAGATACACAAACTTGAAGGCACACAAATGTATAGACTGACTTTGGAATACATTTTCCCTTCACGTGAACTAGGAGACCCAAACCTGTTCCAGCTGGCAATGCCAGCTCTATGGAAATACGAGTACAATTCTTTCATACTGACCACTGAATGTTCAACATGGCACCTCATGGCAAAAACTCTCTGAGGATTTGAGAATTAGAATTGTTGCTCTCCACAAAGAAGGCCTAGGCTGTAAAATCAGTAACACCCTGAAACCAAGTTACAGTACAGTGGCCAGTGTCATACAGAGGTTTTCCAAGACGGGTTCCACTCAACGCAGCCCTCGCAAGGGTCCATCAAAGAAGTTGAGTCATCGTGCTGTGCGTCAGGTGCAGAAGCTGCTTCGAAAAACAGACGCATGAATACTGCAATATTGCTTTAGAGCTTGCAGAAACAGAAGGTTTGCTTGTCGGTGCTCAGACCATACGCAACATACTGCAACGAGTCCCTTTGAATGGCTGTCTTCCCAGAAGGATGCTTCTTCTGAAGCTGGTTAACAAGAAAGCCCGCAAACTGTTTGCTGAAGAAAACCTGTCCAAAGCACGAATTACTTGGAACCATGTCATGAGGTCTGATGAGACTAAATAAACTTGTTTGGTTTAGATTGTATCCAGGATGTTTGGCAACTCCCTGGTGAAGAGCACCAAGAAAAATGTATCTTGCCTACAGTCACGCATGGTGGTGGTAGCGTCACGGTCTGGGGCTGCATATGTGCTCCTTGTACTGGGGAACTGCAGTTTAATAAGAGAAACATGGATGTACTGTGATATTCTGAAGCAGAACATGTTGCCCTCTATTTAGAAATTGGGCCGAACGGCAGTTCTCCAAACTAATAACGACCCCAAACACACCGCCAAGATGACAAGGGCTTTGCTGAGGAAGCTGAAGGTGATAAAGTGGCCAAGTATGTCCCCAGACCTGAACCCTATTGAGCATCTGGGGGGCATCTTCAAGCAGAATGTGGAGAAGCACCATGCATCTGCCATCCAGCAGCTCCGTAAATGTCATTATAGAGGAGTGAAAGAGAATCCCAGCAACAACCTGTGCTATGGTGAATTCTAGAGCTAGAGAACAATGGTGCTCACACAAAATATTCACACTTGACACTTTTTTTTTTTTTTTTTAGGGTTTTTCAGTTTTATTTCTATATTATTGTAGAAGATATACTAAGAAGATATACTAAAATGGTTGCTAAAGTGTGAGAGGTTGGTCAGAGGGAACCTGTTACAGCCAAATATATATATATATATATATATATATATATATATATATATATATATATATATATATATATATATATATATATATATATTTGGTGTGTGTCACAAAATGGCTTCCTATTCCTATTATCTATGCTCAATACATAAGGGATAAATTACACTATTAAAAAATGCTTACAAATGAACATAGATCATTTAAAATTCAGATTTCAAACATGAATATTTATAGTCTGAACGGTAAAGTGAGTAAGTATTGACACCCCCGTGATTACTACTGTCTTCATTTTGCCATTATAGAAGGACAACATATCCACAGTGGCTCATCCTCTATACAGGCACCAGAACAATTGTTTTAACATTTTAAGCAGTTTTTTTCCTCACATAAAGCCATTCTTTTTCAATTGTACTTTTTTACAAAGCTGTAGGGGAATTTACTGAGGTAAGATGTGACGTGATTTCATCACTGGGGCATTTCCTGTTGAATCGGTCAAAAAAAAAAAAAAAACCCTCATGCACAAAAGACTTACCCAGATGTCTAGCTGTGGTCCTTCATACTGCTGTCCTTCAAACACTTCAGGGGCAGCATATGGGGGGCTGCCACACCATGTGGCCAAAGGCTTTCCTGGCTGGAAGAAGTTTGCAAAGCCAAAATCTGTAGTAAAGACAGACAGATGAGAGAGAGAGAGAGAGAGAGAGAGAGAGAGAGAGAGAGAGAGAGAAAGAGAGAGAGAGAGAGAGAGAGCGAGAGAGAGAGAGAGAGAAAGAAGGAAAAGCAAGATGTGAATTTAAGGGTGGATGATGAGCATGACAGATTGCGCTGTTTTGGATGAGGGGGTGGACAGGAGGAAAGGAGATGAGTGAAAAGAGCGAGATCATTCTCTCCTGCAGTGGCACACAAATCAGAGGGGGATTAGAAGCCTGGCTCATGGGAGGCATGTGGTGACTGACAGCAGCCTGAATTACAGCAGCGTTTGTGTGAATCAGGTCATGAGGAGGTGGGAGAGATAATGACGGCGAGACATATGCTCATTAACCCTCAGGCGAGACAGTGTACTTGGCTTTGGACACCAAGTGCATGGAGAAGGTCCTGCTCCAGTACCGAGCTATTTTCAATCAGAGCTACAGAGAATAATAAATGATCTCTGATGTCATTACGGTTCTCTTGTCTCCACGATCAGAGCTCGTGACCCATCGTGATTGAGTGTAAATCTCCATTTTTGTCATTAACCCAGTCATTAACATCCTGGGCTAGGTTATGACCTGTAATACAAACACTAATTGAGGGCATTACGAAGTATTATGTGGAAACCCAAGCAGCAAGAAGCTTTGGCCTTTCATACAGCATTGACTTGAAGCAAAAACTGACAACCTGCTACAAAAAAAAGGCCTCGTTGCATAAAGCCACTTCATCTGGATGCTTTACTCTGTGATATGTATGTATCGCACCACGCCGGTATATCAGCATCTCGATAACACTCTAAACTGCATAACAAGCCTGAATGTTCGAGACTAGACACTGGTACAGTAAAGGCACAGAAAAGCAGCCAAGTTTTATTTTTTTATTTTTTTCCGCTTTGTATATGTCAGACATGCTGGGCAAAGTGCTTACAGATTAGATAGAGAGTCTGTTCGTGGCAAAACAATGGTGCAAGGTCGCCAAATATGGCATGCAAACAGAGCAAAGGCTAATCTAATTCCCGCCCCTGCGCAAAGGGAAAATTCCCATAGTGTCACCACAGGACAATGGATCGACCTAAAAGGGGAATAGAATAACAGCACAACAAATCCATGGCCACATGTGTAGAACACGCGCACGCTGTTAATTAAATGCAAACGCTGCATCCAGACGTAAAATGACACAGAAGGTTAACTGGAGCAGATGTTGTGTGGTGCCAAGCCTAATACATAAGACTTCATAGGCATCATCTATAAAGTCTATAAAGACCATGCAATTCTAAAAAAACCTAAATGAGCACTGGAGAACCGTAACCGGATTAGTGTTGTGTTTGAAATGATGACCTTTTGTTGCTTTGACTTATGTCTATAAAATGAAAAACACAATCTAAAAAAAAAAAAAACATAACCTTGGGTTACCCATGTGGCACAAGCAAAATCACAACTATCTACTGTGGGGTTCGGGAAGGAAGGATGCAAGAATCTAGGAATTGGTCACATAATCTGCTAATTATTTGGAGTGATCCAAAAACTGTCCATAATGACATTCCAATCACAAGCAGACTGAATTAAACCAGAATAATCTAAAACACAAGCAAGCCAGGTCACAACCATTAAGCTTGGAATATAGCAACAACGGTTTACTGTACATAAAAGGTCAGGGGTTTAAGCTCCAACACCACCAAGCTGCCAAGCTGCTAGGCCCCTGAGCAAGGCCCTTAATCCTCTTGGCTTCAGGAGCCTGTGCTTTGACGCAAACTAACACACGGAGATATGTGAGGGAAAGAATCTCACTGTTCTGTAATGTATATGTGACAAAAATAAGGCTTCTTCCAAAAAAGCATAAAATGCATTAATAAATGCAAGTTCCCAGCATGATGTCTGAAGTAATTCTTGTTTTTGGAAAAACGAAATTCATGACGAGCCGTTTTGTGCTGAAAGGGGGAATTTGAGATAAGCTACCAAACTAATGTTCGTACTGTACATCGATTCGAGTGTGCAGTTATCGCGATTAGAATTTTGGAAAATGTCCCTAAAACATATCTCTGGATGCAGTGGCATTACATTTTCCATTCGTTTAAACGAGAAGACTCAAACCTGTTCCTGTTCCAGGCCCAATACCCCTGTTTACAATGCAAGCTCCATGAAAATATGTTTGGAGTGGAAGATCTTGAGTGGCCTGCTATAGAGCACTCAACTCATTCCTATTCAGGTCCTTTCGGGTGAATTTGTAACGATGACTGCGCCACAGGCCTTTGCGGCTGAATGAGCACAAATCTCCACAAACACACTCCAAGATCTAGTGGAACATCTTCCCAAAAATGTGGAAGTTATTATACCAGGAAATGGGGACTAAATGTGGAATGGGATGTTTAAAAAGCACATACATCGAAATTATAAATTAGGTGTCCACAAACTTTTTGTCCGTATAGTGCATTTACTTCAAACTGCCATAATGGAGGTTTTCCAAGTTGCTCAGCAGACATTTAAAACATACAAACTCTTATATGAACAGTAACGCTTTTAAAACGAGACCGACAGGAAGAGATGCCAATGTCCAGAAGCTTCTCCTCACAATGAACAAAACTAGGCCCAGCTTACAAAGACAGAAATTAAGTATTTCATTTAGAAATGCATTCGCCCCTTTAAGAATTTAAATAAGTGGTACAAATATACTTTTATTTACTGGCTGGCACAAAAAGCCTAATCAAGCCTATAAAATCCAGAGATGGGAAGTAATGAAGTACAAATTACGTTACTGTACTAATGTAGATTTTTCTGGTATTTGACTATTTGATTTGTATCTATTATTCATTCGTTACATTATTTTTTTTTACACAAATATCTGTACTTTCTACTTCTTACATTTTCAACCAGCTCGTTACTTTAGTTTTAATCTATTCGGTGACTATCCATATTTTTTCCTTCTCAGTGCGCAGTTTTCAGCCCATCAACTTATTTCTTGTTATTGTGTGCCTTTTTTCAACCTACCACTGGTGTATCATTTCCTGGCTCTCACACGGCGCAAGGCGTAGGCTAGTTTATGAAGCTAACAACGAGCAAGGAAAAAAGCAACAAGAAGTATGGGGTTAACGTGGATGAGACAGAGGGAGTCAGTGATGCAAACATGACAGGACGTTCCTGGTGATCAACTGATCATCATCCTTTCTCTGCTTGTGTTCTCTATGGCGGTTGTTCAGCCTGGATACAGTCATTATTTAACAAAATTTGAAATTATTTTGTATTAATATATTAATATGATGTGAGGTCAAGTTACTTATGACACTTAAACATGGTAGCAAAGGCTACTTTTCACTTACACTTTCACGTACATGTCAGAGCCCAAACTTCTTTACTTTAACTTGAGTGAAAAAAAATGTAATCAGTACTTCAACTTTTACCAGAGTCTTTTAATAACATGAGTATCTGCACTTCTACTTGAGTGAGGGATGTGTGCACTTTTGCCATCTCTAATAAAATCTTACCTGACAAACCACTGACTGCTCCAGTACTCTAATGATTTCCTAATCTGTGCCCTTTACTTTCTCGTGCTGCAGAGTCGTTCTGCGGCGAGACCGATTTGGGCTGTTACAATTTGTTCCGGGATAAAAAATTTAACGTGCCGTCTTCTTTACCTTTACGGAGGCACTTTTTGAAATACCTATTACAAGTGCAAACAGAAGGAGCTCCTCTGACTAGTGCAGGATGCGTGATTTATAAAGGTAGATTTAATCAGAGGAGGGTCAAAAGATGAATGGTGTGTGTCAGTACTGCAATTTTGTCTCAATTCCTGTGAGCAATGGGGAGAGAGAGAGAGAAGAGAGAGAGAGAGAGAGAGAGAGACTGAAGCCAGGAGACAAAATGATGAAGGGATTAATATGAAGGGAAGTTGAGAGGTACAGAGAGGAGGTGGAAGAAAAAACATCTGAAATGTGCGAGGCAATGACGGTAAAGACTCCTGAGAAGAGCTGACCCACTTTACAAGCAGAATGCCGAGCGCTAGAGATTGACGTCAATGCTGCCCCGGCTGAAATTGCAGAGGTGAGTCCCTCGGTGCTCCATACTGCAATCGCTCGTTCTTATCCAGCCGCTTGGCCTGCAGCTGTTATTGAAGCGGGAACACGTAACAGCTTGGTTTCAGTGGTGTAAAAAAAAAAAAAAAAAAAAAAAAAAAAAGGCTTGTACAGAGGTCAGTGAGCTCTTTCATAACGGAACCCTCCGGTGGACCCGAAGGATCACGACAACTCTCATAGCGTGAGCACAGTGGCCTTGCGCAAGTCTCCGGGGACTCGGTTGTGACATGCCGTTTCACAACTGGCCCATGTCCGTGACGAGTCGTCCACTCCTACCCGTTTGCTTAAGAAGATCATAAACTGACGTAAAAAGTCAATTCGATCATAGGACACATGAGGTAAACCGGGGCACATCTGATTCACGCTACTTTTCAAGGTCCAAACGTACGAGCCTGACCGATTTGAGCGTCCGGCGCTAGGCATGAACTTCAATTAAGCTCGGACATGTTGCTTTTTCGAGCTGCAGATAAAAGACTACCTTAATGCTGTGACCTTTCTCTGAGAGCCTGCAGATGTGGGTGGCTTCTGAAGGTTTGCCAAAGCAGTAAACAGAGAGCCGACAAGAGCGCTAGAATGACCGATATAGTATTAATCTTCACCTCTGATGCTCTTTTCATATGCCTATTATGAGTTTTGTACACTTAGCTGGACATGAGCTTCAAAAATCCTTTAAGGTTGCAATCCGATTGGCTATTCACGGATATGATGAGCTTTTCGAAACAGTTAATCACTGGGTTAAAGAATAAAATGAGACTTGTAAGACAATACTAATAATGCTGTAGAGAGAAAAAAAAAAAAAGCTAATTGCTTTTTATTTAATGTAATGTATTGAGCAAGTTCACAACAAGTAGTGTTTGTGTGCGTGTATAGTTGTAGCTTCGTGCTATCGTGCACAAGTCTTTCCGTCTCTCAGTCCGTCTCTCAGGCTTTCTTTTCCACTTGGCTGGATAGTTCATATAGCGGTCATCTTGGGAACAGTACCCAATCTAGACTGCTGGCCTTTAATACCGTGTAGCCCACAGTAAATACCGTTTTGCGGACGGCTGCGTGTATCCGTCTGGTCGGCATAGGATGTGCCCGTTCCAGCTTGCCGACTCCATTACCTCCAGAATATCAGATCCATTTTCTCAGAGCTCCACTTCCTAGTCAAAGCACAGCTACACATCAGGGTTCATCTCACAGGGGACGTATCTCACTAATGTCGCTTCACTCAAATCTGGCTCTTGTTCAAGACCATGAACCAGACACGTCTGGCCTGCGTGTGTGTTTAAGTCCCCCCCCCCGCCGTGTCATTATCCCTCTCCATAAATATCATTTTGCATGCACCGTATTAATAACAGCGGGATGTGTTTACTAAATGCGAATGTTCTTGGAGGAACCCGAAGATCTGAGCCAGAAATCCTGGAGATTGGTTGAAGTCACAGGATACACTGCCTTGGAAGAAAGTCAGCGGAAAAATTATAACCAGGGAAGGGCTCAGATTACAGTACTCATGCACGTACATCATGGACGAAGCAGGATGAAATGACCGTGACTATGGGATATGGTACATGTGGGTGTGGAGCGCTTTACACTTTCATTAGGTCAGGTTTATAGTTTAATGTTTTTTTTTTTTTTTTACAATAAATTTTAGTCATAAAAAAAAAAAAAAAAGTTTTATTTAACACAGTGCTGTTAAATACTTTTGGTCATGAATCAAATCCCAGGTTTATATTAATGGGCTGGTTCTAAGAGATTGTTTCCATGGTAACATTCAATTCACAGGGGCTTGTATAGTCATAGCACCACATATTTTGCATATTAATGTATATATAAGTGAATGTAAAAAGAAAGTAAATAATGCTAACAAATGAATTCAATCTGCACAAACATAAACTAGGGAAGCACTGATTGAATATGTATGGAAGGAATCTCTAGTTTTAGGTCAAATTATGTGTTTTTTTTTTGTTTTTTTTTATTGTTAAAATTATTTTAAAAATTTAAAAATTTAGAAACCGACTGCTGTAAAATAAAATAAATAAACCGCACAAGGCAATGTGCTTTTATTTAAAAAAAAAATTTAATAATAAAAATAAAATTAAAATAAAATTCAACTTTGGGTTGGTCACAGTATGTCATCAGTTCACCAATCATTATATCATTATATTCCTATTATAGCAAACCTAATACTATTGTATTTATTAATAATAATAAAAAAAGATTTTACCTTACATAAGTTGTGTACAATTAGTTCAATATTACAATAAAGAATCGCACTCGATTTCTCATTTGTCTGCTTCTAAAACACAGACGGTCCTGTTTTTACCTGCGATCTTGATGTTCATGTGTCCGTCTAGCAGCAGGTTCTCAGCTTTCAGGTCCCGGTGTACAACGTTGCCGTTGTGGCAATATTCCACTGCAGACAGGATCTGCCAGAACTTGCGACGAGCTTCAGGCTCACTCAGCCGTCCGTGCTTGGCCAGGTAGTCTGAAAGATAAAAGCGAGGATTAAACTTAGTCGTATCTAAAACGCGTGATGTACACACCCTGCCAAAAGTATCGGAACAGCGAGGTCGGGATCGTGCGATGAATTTGCGAGAACAGGTCCGCATTTCAGCTTTAATTTCCTGATATTTGCAATCTAGGTGCATCATACAGCTTAGTACATAACAGCCCTAAAGCATTAGTGAGATTTCGTCAAGTCTAATATCGGGTATCGTGTTTGTGGGTCATTTATTTGTTGGCGAAAATGCTGATGACGTGCATGGGAGGAAATAAAAACAAAAACAAAAAATCAGACTCGGGTCTCATCCAACCAGAACCGATGATCAAAAAACGGTTGGAGAAAAAAATGTAATGATTCCAAGCAGCCTGTTGTTAAACAGCAAGATTTTGAAACTCAAGATTCAGCTAAACTGAGCTCTTATTTCCCTTCAGGCTCTTATTTCCCTGTGTGGGTGAACAGTGCACTAATGGGTCTGATTTCTGGGAAATTTCGAACCGTTTCTTGCATATTGAAACTTTTTTCTTAATGACCCTAATTGGAGCTCATCTATTGCTTTTATATCCATTACCTGATTCGTGCTTTTTAGTTTGTAGTCCATAACATAATAACTGATGCCAAAAAAGTTGTGTGTCTGCAACCTTAACCTCAACTCCAAGGAGACGAGACATGGTTAACAATAAATAAGGGCATAGTCTGTCTAAGAGAAAATACATACAGGTGTGTGTGTGTGTGTGTGTGTGTGTGTTTAAAAATAAATACAAAAATAAAATATAATAATTCACAGAAGATTTTTTTATAAATTCAAGACAAACAGACAGGCTTCAACTACAAATCAAGTTCTATTAATTTTTAATTTAACGACACATACTTGAAAAAGCACAAGCTTAAAAAAAAACGATAAGGATCGACCCTGATCATTCTCTCATTACTAGAAAAAAAATAGTAACCTAGCACTGCAAAAGACAAGAGCCGGCTAGGCTAGCATTGTCGTGAGCCGCTGTTTTACATGTGCTTTACTCGTGTGAAAATGGGGCATGAGCTCGATGCAAATCAGCCACAGCGGACGCAGATCAGGCAGCAAGTTGTTCGGCTTGAATGGTGTCTTGCGATAGGACAAAAAAATTTGATGTGGCCCTTGAGCTTGAGTTTGACTAGCCTTTTAATAACAAAACAATGCGACGGAGAGACAGACAGTGTTTGAAAAGCCATAACACTAATTTCTTAGGTTTTTTAAGACCGGCTCAAGAATATTTCCAGTAAAACTGAGAAAAATTATTTGTCACATATTATGTGCTTCGAGACAGAAGTTCAGTTTCAGTGTGCATTATGTGTGTGTGTGTGTGTTTGTCCTTATGCCTGATTGTGTGTTTTTCCAGCTCACTGTGGTGTGTTTACCAGCTTTACACAATAGCTGACTCTTATTGGTTACGGTGCTGGAGTTTCTGTTTGGCCTCAAGTCACCTGAGTTTTTCCTTTCGTTTGGCAGGCTGCTGTTTACACTAGTTTCAGAGATTGTGTCTAATTTATAGCTCACACAAACACACACACACGCGTAAATACTACTGCCCTATTTATTATTTACTACAGAACAATACTAACCAGGTCGAAAATTCCAAACCTTTCAAAAAGGAAAGCAATTGTGACTTGAAAAGAATGTTGATGAAATTAGCAAAGCAATTAGCAATTGATGTCCACAGCTTGCCTGTAAAATTCCCTGAAGTTACATCCATGAGACTTTTAGATTTTCTAATCATTTCCGCTATATAAACGCTGTAACAGTCAATCAGTCCTTTCCTCTCGAAGTCCACAGCTTACCTCACTACGTTCTGCTCTAACTTACATGGAAATGAATGGTCGGGGAAGTGGGATGATCATAGATTCTCGTAAACACTTTCTTTTGTAAAAAAACATGAAAAACTATTTAATAGTCCAGAACAAATTGCTTGAAAAGAGAAATATTTTAGCATTGCCTTTTGACAAACTGGCATATACCTCGATGCTCGTGACCTTGACACACGCGACCTCAATAGTTTGCGACTTTTCATTTGGAACCGGACTGAGAGTAACTCGTGAAAAATCTGATTCGCGAGAAGCCGCGAGAGTGGCTCGAAAGTTCGGATTAACATTTCAAAATTTCAAAAGTTTGTACTAATAGATGACATAAAAATGTTTGAAAAACTATTTTATTATTGTATTATTCATTTAAAGTAATAAATAAAACATTTTTGACAAGTAATTCGCAATTTTTGTTGAGTTTACAGTAAAGTACATGTACAATTCCCCTGGAAAAAGGAACCATCAAAAGAAGGGAGTCAAAACCCTCGCCATTTTTTGTTATTCGCGAGGGGTCATAGAACGTAACCCCTGTGAGTATCGAGGTTGCGATATAGAGATATAGAACATTTATTTATCATTATTGAATCATTTTAGATTAATATACATTTTAAATATACATTTTTGATTCATATTAAATATATCTAACTTCTGTTACCTATATACTTGTCAAATGTAAGCAAAAGTGTACTTACTGTATAGTTTTGGTTTTAATTTACATTAGTTAACTAATTAGAAAGGGAGTCCACATGATCGAGAACTCCAAGGCCATGATAATTAATACTGAAGAATGTATAATGCCTGCACAAATCATTGGCTAAGTGGCTCATCTCCCACACTTATTGGTTAAAAAAAACCCCAAAAAACTGCTTTTAGCATACTGTTGAGTGTTAACTTCTACTCAAAATATAAAATGCATATAAATGAGCACTTCAGCTGCATATCATGGCAGTGTAATATTGTGCAGTGATGGTTACATTGCATTAGCTTAGTAGTCAAAGAAATTACACAAAACTGAGGTAATTAGTAAGTACACAATGTGATGTTTTTTTCTGTATGACTATCTGGTTCAGCCAATGTGGCCAGACTGGAAGCCCAGATCTTATCCAATTAATAAAAGTCCCATTTAAATCCTTATTTCTGCCCATAAGGTCTGCAATGAACTACCAGCTCTAGTCAATTGTTCAGCTCAGGGGAAGATCTCAAGAACATTGAACAAGCTGAAAATGTCAGTGATGCTCAATGATAAGAGCGGTGTCATTTTAACCACACCGTTTAAGGTCAGCTAAGCCCGCCCTCCCCTATCAAGCCACAATCACTGGCAAGGTGAAGGCAAACATTCGCTTCTTCCGAGACACATGAAGTTGACCTTCACAGCTTTTCAAACTGAGCTGCAAAATACAGTATCTGTGTTTTTAGTGATGTTATCTACCCTCCACATACATGAACTCACAGTTTGGCAAGTGTCCCTGAAAGTGATGGTGGGGAAACAGTATTTCTCCCAAATCCTTTATTATTCTCTCTGACCAATGGCTACAAACAGATGTAGCATTGTTGCCATTCAAATTATATTTCAAATTTTCTTTTTATTTTTTATGTTCCTAAAAAAGATTCCAAGCATGTCAACAATACAATAAATTCATGTAAAAAGTTCTATAATAAAGAATTTCACCAATGTAAGACTCAAAACATAAAATATTGTGCATGCACTGAAGTAATATCCAGTTAGATCCTCTAATCATCATACAATTTTCATTTTATATTCTCCCTTTGAAGACATCATGAAAACATACTGTTACAAAGCCGTCATTGGAGACTCAATGGCACAACCACACTGTGCTCACGTTCAGGAGTGCTAGGCGAGGCTAAAACCCGCAGCACTCAAACATTCCAGCTCTGAGTCAGCCCTGGCAGCACCGGGCACCATTCTCCATGCGAACTGTTTCACAAACAATACTTATGGTGGGCACAATAAGTGTGGCGCAGGCCTGCATCGCCTGACTTCGCTCATAATATTTACCCTCTGTGAGCTGTAAATCCCACCTTAGCCTGAGTGGAAGTGGGTAAGGATGAAGACAGAGCGTGTTTACAGTGCGTGTGGCTCGGCGGTATGCGCACCACACCACCTGCTCGCAACATGTCACGGCCTTTTCCTGCCACAAGACAACAGGGCAAAGATGACAAAGCAGAAAACAATCCTCATCTACATCTCATGATCTATAAAGTGCTTACAGTGCTAAGGAGTCAGTTATTCTGGCAAAACAGCTCTACAGATACAGCCTACAGCTATTTGTACATTAAACACGCACAACAAGAGCTATATTTAATAAGAAACTCAAACTTGATCGTGTGACATCGCTAGAATTTTTGTTTTTTTCCCACTTTGTTGGCTTAGAGTTTTCTCCAGCTTAAATAAAAGCTCAATTTCTTCATTCATCTTCCAAAAAATGTTTTTAGCACGGTTACGGTTACAAAAGTTTTTTTTTTTTTTTTTTTTTTGGAGAAATGGTTTTTGCGTATCAAACCCCCACACTGGAGATCAGAGACATGGTTTGGGGATCGGCATGTTTTTGCAATGCTGTTGGAAACCTGGACAACTAACAAAAAACTTAAACGTTCATCAACAAGCTAAGCCAACTAAGCTAGCAGAACTGTGGAAATGTCAGCTAGCTTACATGTAGCTAATGATCCCCAAACTGTTACCACAAAGTTGGAGGCACACAGTTGCCTGTGGAAGCATTACATTGTCCTTTCATTTGAACTAGAAAACGCAAAGCAGCTACAGTATGACAACGCCCTTGTGCACAAAGCAAGCTTGATCAAGATATGGTTTAAATGGGTTAAAGGATAAACTGGAAGGCTGACTGCACCCCAGGTCCTCACCCTACGTCAGTATCTGACCTTTCTAACACCAATGTAGCTGAACGAGCAAAATCACCACTACCACAATCCAAAATCTAGTGCAGGATCTTCCCAGAGTGGAGATTTTTAACATACAGATATGTCTGCATGTTAAATCTATGACAATGACTAATCAAGTTGCTGTTTTGAGTGAACACTTATTATTCATCACAGTAAGTTGACTAGCTTGTTCTGGGGGGGGGGGGGAGCATGGAGGTATCCATGTTATTCTTCACTTCATTTGTGAGGTAAATCATATTCAACCTTATTATCTGGCTAGGTTGCCTAGAAAGCTAGCCAATATTATGCTACTGTTTGTGCAGATAAAAAAAATAAAATAAATAAAAACAGTAGCCAAGTTTGCTATCAAACAGCTAATAACCTTTGATTAATAATTACAAAAATTTTCTATTATATACTATTACGGACAACAGACCAGAATTTCCCTTTACCATCCATACTGGTTCTAAAAGTGGGTTGTATGATATGGTTTATAATAAGTGGTACAAATCATAATCCACCATTATAAGCGCTCATAAAATTGTATTGCATGATTATAGTTATCATCAAACTTGATAAGCCACTTGATTTCAACCTGATGTCAACCGGTTTCAGCAAATATAAAGCCCAAAGGCTAAGAAGGGAAATTCCATGGAATTCTAACTAACATGAGACTGATTAGAAAGAGGGTGCAACATTCTGCCAAGTGTCTCTACCGAAAGGATCACGATAATCAAAAAACACACAGGTCCCAGGAATGTTTCGTTCTCCTCTGAACTGGCAAGCAGAGCCTTTTTAAAAAGTACTACACTCAACCCTCAGGGTTCCTTCTCTCCCTTTCTCTTTCAAAAAGCGCTACTCGCTACCGATTTAGCAAACGCTCTGCCCTTTGGCCGGCAGTGCCGAATATCAGTTTCACATTAGTGTCTAGGGTGTACGGGCTTGTGTAAAGCTGCACTGCTTCTTAATCTTAAGTGTATTTACTCTCAGGGATTAAGTGAACTCCATGGGTAAACGCAAGGGATCTCTTAGTCAAAGTTACCACATTCACGTCATTAAGTTGACCTAAAAAAAAAAAAAAATAAATGTTCCACCGCTGCACTGCAGCACCGTCTCGCTGTCACCAAGGGCGAGAGAAATGTCCACCGCCAGCAGACTTTCCAGATGGCGTTTAAATTCATTTTGAAATAAAGTCCAACGTATCCTCTGTGTAACTCAACGGTGTATATAAAAGGTTTAACACGATCTGTAACTCTGCTCCAGCTGCATTTGTAATTAGATTCCATATCAGATGGGGTGTGACCCAAACTGGAAAATTTTTTTTGCAAGATTTACTTGAACAATAAAGCTGGTAGATCACCTAAGTGCTGGTTGGAAAGGAAACAATCCTAAAACATGGCTACTAGCTCAAGGATTATTATTAGAAGAAAAAAACACAACACATCAGCATGTATTAATCAATTTAGTCCATATATTATGGAAAGCAACTTGGAAAATAACTGCCTGCCTGCTTGCCCTGTCAGGATTTTACGCATGTGAGTGAAAAAACTAGAGTGGAAGCGCAAAACAATAGCAGTGTGACACGCAGGCTACAGATTTGCACAGCTCTAATGCTCATCTGCTATATTGGCTATAGACTGAATTCCTGGCGGAGAACAGAGGAGATGTTTTTCCAAACATAACGGCACGTTTGGTGCTGAAAGGCTTTATCAGCTCTAACAATGCTAGCGAACATCTTTTTTGTGAACACTCTTTCCGCCACATTTCTATTACTGATGATAGAGGTCGTTGTTGCTGGCGAGGTGTTATCAGGTATGCTAGTTCTAGCTAGCTACTCTCCATAGTAAAGGTTTTTAGTCACCTAACCATAAGATGTGCTTATTGAACATCCCATTCCACATTTAAATGTTATGTTAAATATGACAGAGTGACTGAGTGTTTTTTAAAGCATGTTACAGTGCCACTTAAACCCTATGTGTTATGCATATATAGTGAATAGGAAGCAATTTTGTGACGCACACACACATATTTATGTAATGGTACACGTATTTGTACCAAAACATTTTGGTACAGAGCTTTTTCTTTTCTTTCTTTTTTTTTTACATGCGGAACATAGTTCAAATCTGAGTTCCCTCAGGAACATATTAAGTCTCGGACCGTAAGTTTGTTTAGTTTCCGCCTCGTTCTTTAAATGCATTTTTTAAAAATTACTTAAAAACATGCACAACAATGTCAGGGGTATAAAAAAAGAAACTAGAGTGTCTACTCACTCCGTACCAGAAATAAGATTTGTTTTGCGTTAAAGAATCCATATAGCTAGCTTTAGCCGCTAGCCACTTCCTGGTTTTATGTCAAACTTCAAGAATTTCTCTTAAAAGGAGAAAATACTGACAATTCTGAATATACAGTAGAAGGAGTGATCGCATGAAGAATGGAAAAAGTATGTTGAAATCTGATCTGTATTGTTTGACCAAATGGGGTCAAACAAATGTAAACTATTTTTCAATTTAATCAAGATAATAAAGTGTTAATTTGTATAAAATATAAAAAAATATTTTACCAAGTAGGCTTTTTTTTTTATTTTTTTTTTTTAACAGTAATCACTCAATAACAGTATCTCACAAAAGTAAGTACACCCCTTGCATTTCAGCAACCATTTTATTCCTAAAGTAGAGTAGACAACGTGCAGCTTGTACAGCAGTACAGATTAACAGTCCTCTAAAAATAACTTGACATGTAGCCATTATTGTCTAAATAACTGGCAACAAAAGTGTATACACCCTTATAGAACATGTCAAAAATGTGCCCAAAGTGTCAATACTTTGTGTGAACACCACAGTTATAAAGCACTGCCTTAATTCTCCTGGGCAGTGGAATTCACCAGAGCTGCACAGATTGTTGCTGGGATCCTCATCCATGCCTCCATAATAACATCACAGAGCTGTTGGATGTTAAAAACATGGTGCTTCTCCACCTTCTGCTTGAGGATGACCAACAGGTGATTAATAGGGTTCAGGCTTGGAGACATAATGGCCACTCCATTAACTTCACCTTCCTCAGCAAGGCAGCTGTCAGCTTGGCAGTGTGTTTGGTGTTGTTTTTATTTTGGAAAACTGCCGTTCGGCCCAATTTCTGAAGGGAGGGCATCATGTTCTGCTTCAGAATGTAACAGTACATGTTGGAATCCATGTTTCCCCTCAAAGAACTGCTGTTCTCCAGTACCAGCAGCACTCATGCAGCCCCAGACCATAATGCTACCACCACCATGCTTGACTGCAGGCAAAACACAATCTTTTCTTGGCACTCCTTACCAGGGCATCACTACACATCTTAGTCTTACCAGACCAAAGGACATGGTTCCAGTAATTCATGTTCTTTGACAGGCTGTCTGAAGACAGGCTGTTTAAAGACTTTCTGGTGAGCAAGCCTTAGAAGTCTCTTCCTTCTGGGACGATGGCCATGCAAACTGACTTGTTGCAGTGTGTTGCTTATGGTTTGACCACTGACAAGCAGACCTTCCGCTTCTACATCCTCTAAAGCAATGCTGCAGCACTCATGCGTCTACTTTTTTTTTTTCTGCATCCTTTAAAGTTTCTTCACCACACACTCCTGACACACACCAACTTCTTTGATGGTTCCTTGCGAAGTCTGTTCCAAGTGGAACCATCTTGGAAAACCTCTGTATGACCCTGGCCACTGTACAGTAACTTAGTTTCAGATTGTTACATATCTTCTGATAGCTGAAGGCCAGATTTGTGTAGAGCAACAATTCTAATTCCCAAATCTTCAGAAAGTTCTTTGCCATGAGGTGCCATGTTGAACCTCCAGTTCAACTATTACGAGAGAATTGTACTCAAAGCACCAAATTTAACTGCTCTAATACAAGATTTGTATGGTTCGAGGACAAAAACATAAACATGATGAATAGGACATGTGGCTTTGCATGGTTACACGACATACAGCTATTATCACTTAGGGTGTACTTACTTTTGTTGCCAGTTATTTTGACAATAATCGGTTGAGTCAAGTGAAGTTTATTTCTATAGCGCTTTTCACAACAGACATCTCAAAGCAGCTTTACAGAATTTAACAGTTAAGGTGAACGATGTGTATTTATCCCTGATGAGCAGCCATGGTGACTGTGGCAGGGAAAAACTCCCTTAGATGTTATGAGAAAGAAACCTTGAGAGGAACCAGACTCAAAAGGACTCATTTATAATAAAAAAATAAAAAAAACAAAAAACAAACAAAAAACCCAACAACAACTGGTTGCTATTATTATTATTATTATTATTATTATTAATAACAAAAAATGTATTTAATTTCCCAGCCCAGTCCCAGCATTCAGCTACAGCGTGAACTTCTGGCTTAATTAGAAACTAGAACGGGATGGTGAGATGGAGGGCGGAGGAGATTAGCTGCAGGCATGACGCGAATGTCGTGATTGATCTGTTTCAGATGACATGCACTTCCTTATGCTGAGCTCCAGGATTCTGCATTTCTAAAATATGCATGGCCTACATTCCAGTCTTGATTTCAGCTTCAAACCTTCACCATGTATTTGAGCTCTCACTCTCTCTCTCCCTCTCTCTGTCTCTTGGCACAACTCATTATTCGAGGCTTGACCCAATTTCCAGGTTTCCTCTTCTGCAGCAGCTCAGCTGGTTTTGTAGCAGCTCGGTCTGACAAAGCTTTCCTGGCACACTTTTCTTTCACAGTCGGGTTTTACACGATCTTGCACACCTGACCTCACCTTCCACATAGAAATAGGACCCTTTCTTCATATCTTACCTGGGAGTCAAGATTATCTGCTTCAGTCTGAACATATTTACAGCAGATAAAAACTGTGTCCACATCGAATAGACAGTCATTAGTAGTTTTCCATTGCCTCCCGATGATGGCGCACTTGCTGGCGTTCAATTTAAAAACCAATTGAAGCTTCTTTTTCTCCATTTTTTGTTTTATTATTATCGCTTCATATCTGAAAACCGGGGGAGTGGTGGCTCCAGCGGTTAAGGCGCTGGGTTGCCGATCGGAAGGTCTGGGGTTCAAGCCCCGGTATCGCCAACCCAGCGGTTAAGGCGCTGGGTTGCCGATCGGAAGGTCTGGGGTTCAAGCCCCGGTATCGCCAAGCTGCCACTCTTGGGCCCTTGAGCAAGGCCCTTAACCCTCTATGCTCCGGGGGTCCCTTACGAGGGAAATATCAAGGTCCGTGACGTCGGAGTGACGTGGGGCCGCCTTCCCGTGGGCTCACCACCTGCAGGAGGGACCGTAAGGGACGGTGCTGTGAGGATTGGCCAGCAGTCGAAGGCGGGGGCCTGCTTAGACTGCTGCCCCCGCGACCCGAATTACGGATAAGCGGGAGAAAATGAATGAATGAATGAATCTGAAAACCACGCAATACAAAAACATGATGGAAAGTTAAACACGATTTTTAAGGTTATGCAACAAAAAGCTGAAAATTCCAAATTGATCAAGTTTATGACCTTTAAAACATAGTTTGCTCTTAAACTAATTGTACAAAGTCTCCAGTAAGCATTGGGTAATGGTAAAGTTTTGCCACATTTCTGACCCTTTCTGCTATCCATGTCAAAACATAAAAAATAAAATAAAATAAAAAAATTTTAATTGATAGTCATTCACTTATTTACTGCATTTTTTACTCTATGGTAAACGTTTATCTTAGCCAGGTTTGTTGAGGTCTAGCCCATAAACAAACCTGTTCTATGGGCCATTTTCCAGACTGGAATGTTTTAGGGAAATGGGCAAAAACTGGAAAACCTGGAAAGGAACCCACTCAGAAACCTCCAAGACATAAATTAAACATAAACCAAAAGGCAAATAAAATAAGCCCTCATAACACATTTCTATTTAAAATCTCTCAAAGCAAAATGAGCCCAAAATATAAATATATTATACGATACTATTAAATATTCTCCCAACACCATCTTTTAGTCTAAATATAATATCTTGCATATAATACTTTTGCTTTTATTCCTCAGAGCCTCAGTCATTAATGCACAAATCTTGAGCTACTATCTACTATAAAAGCTATCCACCTCTTTATATGTAAGGCAGCCATGATCCACCCATGATCCAATTCTTCTTGTATTTGCAATCATATCGCAATTTCTACACTTTTATAATCTGGATCGTGTTTTTTTTTTATTCCTTCAGTTGAACCTCTCGCTGCTTTGATCGCAACTCAAACGCATGATGGCTTGATGTATTTCCATAAGTTGGAAAAATTTATTTCAGTCTTTGAATACTATATAATAAGATTTCCATATTTGAAGAGAGGAAAATCCACATTCAAATGCTCAGGATATCATGTGCTACTTCCAGTCACTGATCGAGAAGCTCCACTGAAAAGCTTCCAGCCATGTAACCCTTAGCATGTAAGAAAATGGCCCTAAATCATTACGGTGCATAATATTTATTCCCTTGATCTTTATTTTCGGACTTAATATTCCAGTGTAAAGGTGTAAAGAAAACAGTCGTTCTGTTTCTCTCTCTGTTGACTCTTATAAAATCACGTAGATGTTATAAACCTGAGTATATACAATAATTATAAAACTTTTCGCATGTTACAAAAGTGAAAGTTTCTAGGCGACTTCATCACATCGGGGGTCTACTGAATGTCGGTTTCAATCATAATCCACACATACAGTGAGAAAAATAAGTATTTGAACACCCTGCTATTTTGCAAGTTCTCCCACTTAAAAATCATGGAGGGGTCTGAAATTTTCATCGTAGGTGCATGTCCACTGCAAGAGACATAATCTAAAAAAAAAATCCAGAAATCACAATATATGATTGTTAAACTATTTATTTGTATGATACAGCTGCAAATAAGTATTTGAACACCTGTCTATCAGCTAGAATTCTGACCCTCAAAGACCTGTTAGTCTGCCTTTAAAATGTCCACCTCCACTACATTTATTATCCTAAATTAGATGCACCTGTTTGAGGTCGTTAGCTGCATAAAGACACCTGTCCACCCCATACAATCAGTAAGAATCCAACTACTAACATGGCCAAGACCAAAGAGCTGTCCAAAGACACTAGAGACAAAATTGTACACCTCCACAAGGCTGGAAAGGGCTACGGGGAAATTGCCAAGCAGCCTTGGTGAAAAAAGGTCCACTGTTGGAGCAATCATTAGAAAATGGAAGAAGCTAAACATGACTGTCAATCTCCCTCGGACTGGGGCTCCATGCAAGATCTCACCTCGTGGGGTCTCAATGATCCTAAGGAAGGTGAGAAATCAGCCCAGAACTACACGGGAGAAGCTGTTCAATGACCTAAAAGGAGCTGGGACCACCGTTTCCAAGGTTACTGTTGGTAATACACTAAGACGTCATGGTTTGAAATCATGCATGGCACGGAAGGTTCCCCTGCTTAAACCAGCACATGTCCATGCACGTCTTAAGTTTGCCAATGACCATTTGGATGATCCAGAGGAGTCATGAGAGAAAGTCATGTGGTCAGATGAGACCAAAATAGAACTTTTGGGTCATAATTCCACTAAACATGTTTGGAGGAAGAAGAACGATGAGTAACATCCCAAGAACACCATCCCTACAGTGAAGCATGGGGGTGGTAGCATTATGCTTTGGGGGTGTTTTTCTGCACATGGGACAGGGCGACTGCACTGTATTTAGGAGAGGATGACCGGGGCCATGTATTGCGAGATTTTGGGGAACAACCTCCTTTCCTCAGTTAGAGCATTGATGATGGGTCGAGGCTGGGTCTTCCAACATGACAATGACCCAAAGCACACAGCCAGGAAAACCAAGGAGTGGCTCTGTAAGAAGCATATCAAGGTTCTGGCATGGCCTAGCCAGTCTCCAGACCTAAACCCAATAGAGAATCTTTAGAGGGAGCTCAAACTCCGTGTTTCTCAGTGACAGGCCAGAAACCTGACTGATCTCGAGAAGATCTGTGTGGAGCAGTGGGCCAAAATCCCTCCTGCAGTGTGTGCAAACCTGGTGAGAAACTACAGGAAACGTTTGACCTCTGTAATTGCAAACAAAGGCTACTGTACCAAATATTAACATTGACTTTCTCAGGTGTTTAAATATTTTGCAGCTGTATCATACAAATAAATAGTTAAAAAATCATATAGTGATTTCTGGATTTTTTTTTTTAGATTATGTCTCTCACAGTGGACATCCTACGATGACAAATTCAGACCCCTCCATGATTTCTAAGTGGGAGAACTTGCAAAATAGCAGGGTGTTCAAATACTTATTTTCCTCACTGTACAAGCGAAGCAAACAATCAGTCAGTGCAACCCCTGACACTGTTCTTTATCCTGCTCTATGAAAACAAGGGCTGCTGCCAAAATTTCCAGTCCAAGTGTCAAACTTTTCTTTACCTCAGTGTTACAAGGTTCTGGCTGGGTTTTAGAATCTTGAATTTGTTTATCATAAGCAATTTTCGGAGACATCTTCGAAGTGCTTAACTGTGTTCTAGTAGAGTCAATGATGCCATTGATATGCTTCAATATGCTTTGTAGTTTAAAACACGAAAACATGGTGGAATTCCACATTTTAAACATCAATGGCTTCTCCACCTGGGATTTCAACCCCTTCTAGACATCTGACTGCACTGTATTGATTTTATGTTTAGCTTGCTTGTACCTGAATTTTAACTTGACCCCTATGAGGTCCTCACACCCCTGTGTTTTATAAAAGCATTAATGCTGCAATCAACCTGAAGTTGTAAAGAGCATCTTATTTGTGCTCATTCTGCTACGAGGGTGTTAGTCAAGTCAGATACTGATGTCAAGTCAAGTTTATTTCTATAGCGCTTTTCACAACAGATATTGTCTCAAAACAGCTTTACAGAATTTTAACAGTTAAGGTGAACGACGTGTATTTATCCCTGATGAGCAGCCAGGGTGACTGTGGCAGGGAAAAACTCTCTTAGAAAAAACCTTGAGAGGAACCAGACTCAAAAGGGGAACCCATCCTCATTTGGGTGACATCAAAGAGTGTGATTATAGTCTTTAAACAATACAGAACACTGGAGAGAGAACCAACATGAGCACTGGAATGTAAGATTATGAGTAATGTTCTTTCTTACAGTCCAATTCATCCAAAAGGCATTCAATAGGGTTGAGTCAGCGCTCTATTGCAGAAGCTCTTCCACTCCAATATAACAGTTTGAGAAAGAACCACAAATGGCTGGGAAAGTGAGGTGTCCCAATACTTTTGTCCAGACAGACAGATAGATAGATAGAATAGATGAGATAGATTCTTCTGATGTAATACCTGGCTGATGTACTGCTAATAGTGAATGATAAATTGGTACATGCTCCCCCCCATTACATGAAAGCTGACTTCCATTTTTTCCTCTGACTGTCAGCGAGTGAAATCTCTGGTTGTTGTGAATACAACCCCTATCAGAAAAATCCAACAACCAAAAAAAAAATATAAATAAATAAATAACAAGGGATTCCGCTATGCCACATTGCTTCACTGCGAATAAAGTGCTGCACAGCCACTGAAGATCGCGCACGACGAACACGAAAACAACATTACGTAAGGAGATCTATGCTGACAGCAAGTTTTAACTGGAAGAGGTCGAACACTGCAGCATGCGCACTTTGAGCAGTTATTGCAGCCTGAATTGATTCATAATCACTCCAGATACAAGGAAGACATACATCTAGACCCTTTCCTAATACGGGTACTCGGGACGTGAAGAGATCAGTGCGGAATGAGAGGATGAGCTGCGTCAAGTGCGTTTTCCGATTCTACTCGTTCCAGAGTGGAAACTGTATCGTTTCAACCGAACCACTAAATAAAATACAAACTCAACACTATAGGACTCATTCATGTGCGACACCTCACCATTTCATCCAAACGCGGTTCTTCTCCATACTGTACCACAAAGTTGGAAGCACAATCATCTAGAATATCTTGATGGGTTACTAGAATCTGAATATGCTTTCAGTGGAACTCAGATCAAACCTGTTCCAGCATGCCAATGCTCCTGTGTACAAACTGAGCTCCAGTGAGTCATGCTGTTGTGGAAGAACTCAAAAGTCTTGACCTTAAGCCCACTGGGATGACCTAAAAAGCTGACTGTGCCACAGGCCTTCTCATCGGCCATCGGTGCCTGACCTTAGAAATGTTCTTGCCACTGAATAAACACAAATCCCCACAGACACGCTCCAAAATCGTGCAAAAAAAAAAAAAAAAAAAAAAAAAAAAACCCTTCACAGTGGAAAAACAACCAACTCCATATGTTTGGTTTTTTTTGGAACTGGATGCCACATTTCTGGGTGTGATAATCAGGTCTTCCATGCTCTTTTGCCAATATCATCATCTTACACTTTCGCAGAGACCCTTATCCAAAGCGACTTATTTATATACAGCTGAGCATACGAGGGTTGAGAGCCAAAGCAGTGGCAGCTTTGTGATTGCGGTATTTGAACTATCAACCATCGGATCAGCAGCACCAATGCACTACCAATTTCATTATTAGTCTTTGCATTAATACATTTGATGACAAAAAACAAAACAAAAACAAAACTGTATTTCCTTCTTTAGTGCGTATTTTCATTTGCTTTTTTTTTTCTTCCAGGTTTAAATGCTAGTGCTTGGGTTTAAAGTCAATAGACTGAAAGAAAAAAAGCCTCTTCAGTAGAAACCTCTGATGTTTCTACTGAAGGAAATCTGGCAAACTCCGAGTCGTGAAATAAACGTGTATTTGCATATTCAGAATGGTTCACCCAGAAAATCTTTGCTTTCTTAAATTCCCCATGGTCAATACCATACTGACGCAAGTATTGAAATGAGCAGGAAAAAAAAAAAAAAAAAAAAAAAAAAAAAACGACCCATACTTTAGCTGTTGTACGAACTCATTTCACTGGTCCTATTCCTAAACCCTGACTTATCCGTACTAGACTGAGACTCCAGTGTAAGAATTCTTTTGCATAACGACATCTGCGTAACGCTGGAAATGTAAAGCGTTCGTTCGATCCTGCGGGAGAACACGGTCCGTGTCTTTTTTTTCAAGAGGTTGCGTAACGTAATTGTATTCAGTCTGTCACGAAAGCCATGAGTAATGAGCGCACATGGAGCAGACACGAAGCTGATTGCTTGTTTGGCCGTGACGGCTGTTCGCACTCTCCGTGTTTAGTCTCGACGCTTTTCGCGTTTGCTCCGTTCTGACCTCGGACATTATCGTCTACGAGAAACGCGCTGCCACGTGAAAAGATGACACGTGCTGGAGCCATGCTTGGGCTCGAGTCTGTCGAGATTGACGGGATTTTTTTTCTTGCTTTTTCGGGAACCTAGCACAAGTGCTTTCTTTTGACAGAAACTGAACATTTAGTTTTGCATCTAGTTTTATCCGTCTGCACTACTTTCACTTTCCCCTTTACAAACAAGGGGAGTTTTTAGACAAAAAAAAACAAAAAATACAAATCTTACTGCTATTTTGAGATGAGAAAAAAAAAATACTTCTGGATTTGGAAATCTTTAATAAAGGAAATGTTGCATAATTTATAACAATCAAGCGAAAGAGCTACTTACCAAAAATTTCCCCATTTTTGGCATACTCTGTCACCAAGTAGAGCATATTCTTGGTCTCCATGACCTGTGAAACAATAAATAACACTTAATATTCCGACTCTTCGTCACTCTATACTTATGCCACTAGCAGGACTGGTTGAATAAGAAAAAAAAAAAGAAAAGACAAACAAATTTAATGCAACAAATGGGCAGTTTAGGGCCTGTTGTTCTCTCTATAGCAGGATTCGGGCGTCTCTCCGTTAGCTATACGCTGAGGCATGAATCAGACTGGCTGCTCGATACTCTGCTCCATATCGTGAGCTTCATTCACATCGGCGTGACCGTGACCGAGACGTGTGGGAGGACTCCGAAGTTAGCTGCAGAACACGAGAGATGAATGCAGGGCTAAAAATATAGGAGGCGAGAAACGTGGGCTATCATCAATATGATGAGCAAAGATGATCAGACACACTGCTGATGCGCATCCGTTTGAACTGTCAGGGATTTCTGTACAACTTTCTGTTCGGCATTAAAAGTATTTTTTAAAACATAGAAAAGTCTTAGGAATGAAGGGGTTTCTGACATGACGAGCTCTGATGGTGAGATAACGTATATGCACCGATCAGGCATAACATTATGACCACCTGCCTAATATTGTGTTAGTCCCCCTTTTGCTCCTCGCACGTCGATCATTAACAGCATTAACTTCTTAAGCTAGAAGGTTGCTCTTCTGTTGGATCGGACCACACGGACCAGCCTTCGTTCCCAACGTGCATTGTTGAACCTCGTCCGCCTACGACCCTGTCGCCGGTTCACCACTGTTCCTTCTTTGGAGCACTTTTGATAGACACTGACCACTGCAGACCAGGAACACCACACAAGAGCTGCAGTTTTGGAGATGCTCTTATTCAGTCGTCTAGACATCTCGAATCCTTACACATGCCCATTTTCCTGCTTTTAACACATCAACTTTGAGGACAAAATGTTCACTTGCTGTCTAATAATATCCCGCCCACTAACAGGTGCCACGATGTAGAGATACTCAGTGTTATTCACTTCACCTGTCATAATGTTATAATGTGATAACGTTATGCCTGGTAGGTGTACCTGGTTTAATGCGAGTGATGACTGGAACGATACACACGCCACATGAGCCAATACCCATATAACCCTAGAAGTATTATGTGTACAATTTCTTTTTTTTAATGACAAAATGATATGAATAAATAAACCGTTCACAATGCGCCATCCTTGGAAAACAGTCAACTCACATTTACAGCATTTGGCAGATGCCCTTATCCAGAGAAACTTATAATTGGGCAGATGAGGCTTAAGGGCCTTGCTCAGGGGCCCCATTAGTGCATCTTGCACTGTGTGCGTTCAGCACACACAAGTTTTCCTTTGAACATCCAACACATGCATCATTCTCTTCTGCTGCCCTTTCTTGCCTAGTTGTGTTTCTGAGATATTCATAACATGCTGACCACAAAGTACTTCTGATCCAAGTCAGCTGCCAAATATGCAAATCCCTGGTAACCACTTGAATAATCTCAGGAAAATTAGATTACACAATTGTCCTGCTGGTGTTTTACGTGACAAACCACTAAAGTCAATGTTTAGGCAAATCAGTGAAAATTTAAAAAGGCATAACAATTATAAATGTGGCCTCATTACATCACCATTACATCACAGATCAACAGAAAACAGAACAGACTGTCTAAATAAAAGCTGGCTAGATAACTACAGTGTATATATATATATATATATATATATGAACGCACTTCCTGGTATGTATGTGTGTGTGTGTGTGTGTGTGTGTGTGTGTGTGTGGATCCTGGTTTCAGGGCTGTGGGAAGCTAGGGGTTTAAGATGACACAGAGCGGGCCTGCCGAGCTGCCCTCTGTTTATGTGGCCCGAGAGGAAATGACTAATTGACCCATGCAGCCTGAATGGAAGAGCTGTTGGAAATAATGATACACAGCGATTACGTGGCCACATTTGGACAGGTTGTACAAAAACGAAACGCATTTCTGACGACTCACGCGACCGCGATCTTAAATAAGGGGGCTGTGAGGTCATGCCGAGTGAAGGATTAGCCGTTAACTCCGTGCTGGGACGTTAAACATCAGCCGTGTCGTGTATAATAAATAAATAAAAGTACGGAAAAAAAATGTTAAAATAAATACCAATTACCTGATACAGCTTGATGATATGTGGGTGGTCCAGCATTTTCATGATCTTCACCTCGCGGTAGATCTTCTCCAGGTTTACCGAGTCCAGCTGGGTCTTGTCTATGATCTTTATGGCCACCTATTAAAAAACACAGCAGTACCCTATAGTTAGTAAACAGTCTAACGCCCAGGGTTGAGGTCTGAGTGTGTGTGTGTGTGTGTGTGTGTGTGTGTGTGTGAGTACGAGTGGCTTTTGAACTGTCCGTAAAAAAGGTTCAGATCCAGTCCACACATGCCCTCGTGAAGCTCAAAGTCAGATCACATGACAAAGAGGCGATGACAGACACCTCTCTCTGCCATGCCTAATGAAATAGCTTTGATGTTTGGAATCATTTCCTCAGGCTAAACGCTGCAGATTAAATAAAAGACATGGCTCCATAAACACACTCTTTTGCAATGCTCTGAGGTTGATTAATGAGCGATTAATTCATCACAGAAAAAGGAAAAGAAGGAGCTTGTGACCTCATTATAGCAAAAAAAAATTGGTCACCTGACCTAATCACATTTCACCAAATCTCTCAGCATGTTGATGTCGTCATCACCGGTGCCACGTTAGGTGACTTGTACAACTGACCACCGAGTGACCTCGGGGGTTCATGGACAAAGCTGACGCCTTGCACGGAGCGACAGACTGAACCATGAACAGGCGTTCACGTAACATCGCAGAAATACGCAGATTGCGTACAACAGTTCGCTACGTGTCCATGACAAACTGCTTTTTCTTTCTTTCCTTCTTTACATCTCTCTTTCTCTACAGCTGCCGTGATTGATGTAGAAAAGATTTCGAACGGATATCAAGAGCGCTTTGCTCTTATCAAATAAATGGAGATCTAAAAAAAAGCTAGCAGTAAGAGTTTGTTTATGAATGTAGATGTAAATGACAGCTTTATCTCCAAATCACACTTACGCAACAGTCGCCCAATTAACCAACAATAAATTGCAGAGGTGAGAAGCTTTTCGACTCTTTAGTTGAATACGTTCCCCCCCCCCACAAGTCAACCGATCGACCGAGATCATACTCGGGATCACTCACAGGGATCACACGCTCAGGAACATTCTCAAGATCACACTCAGGAACATACTCTAGATCGCACGCTCAGTATCACAGGCCGTGCGACGTTCATTTAATCTTCCAGCAAAAGCTCGGAAAGGGTCAAGTCTCCTTTTAAGAGCAGAATCCGGTCAAGCGGTTGACAGGGATTATGGGAAAAGCCCCCAAATTCATAAACAATAAATAGCAGGTTTGTAGATTTGACACTTTTCGAGTGGATTGAACCCATTTTTCAGGTAAATCAATTGCAATTGACTGCTGATACTCGGAATCACACTCAAGAACAAACACAAAAACACATTCCAGAAACACACCACTCAGGATCAAGTTCAGGAACACAGACCAGTAAAAGCTTGCAAAGGGTCGGTCCATTCACTGACTGGATTCGGAGAGCAGATCAGGGACCAGATCTTTTTCAGGGATTATGCTGGATTTCACAGAAACTGTTGACTGGGCAGTATGTATGTAAGGTTGAGTATATTTCAGATAGAAGAAGCGTGCAGGAAATATGGTGAGTGTGAGGGTTTTTCTCACTGCTGTTCACTTGATGAGTGTGTTTTGGAGAAGTTGCAATGGAGGGAAAAAAAAGAGAAGCCCAGAACAAGCGCGTGCATGCGAGAGTTCCCCCCTCACAAAAACCCTGCACTGTGATGCTCTGGATGATGTTATTACAGGACACGTAGGTTAGATGAGGTGACATTGACCGAGTGGTGTAGAAAAAAAGGAGTAATGCATGAAGTTTTGCACAGGTATAAACAGGTGTTTTCGGGTGCTGCAGCTGTTGCAGCGGAGTCGCCGCGCGCGCTCGAGCTCGTGCACTCACCTCACTTTTGGTGATCCGGTGCCTGGCCAGTTTGACCACGGCGAAGTTTCCCTTGCCGAGCGTACGCTCGATGTCGTAGAAACCCACACGCACCGGCCCGCGGAGCGCCGCTTTCGGCTCGCTGTCAGCCATGACCATGCTTTCTTTCCGGAGGGACGCCACGGACTTTCAGCCACGAGTCGGAACGCCGGCGAGGACGCAACGCACCGAGCCGCCAGCCGTGAAACCCAGACGCATGCCTTTAGGAGCAGGATCAAGTCGCGAGCGCACTTTTGACCGCGGTCAGCCGCCGTAGCCGAACTAAAGCGCGAGAGAAATTGTTTGGGGGTAAAAAAAAAACAATTGTTTTTTACAATTGTTTACAACCTTACAAACAATTGTTTTTTTTTTTAGGGGGGAAAAGTGCGACGTGTCAGGCCAAAAAAAAACGTCTAACACGCACACACCTTCTGCAAGTCTCTTTCTCCCCCCCACACACACACACACACCGATACAATAGCGCTATAATATTGCAGCTCTCATGAGCGCCAGTGCGCGAGCTGACTCGCAGGAGGCATCGTGTTGTCTCTGCTGACGTGCATTGACGTCAGAGCCGAAGGGGGGGTATTTGTAGTGGAGAGGGGCGGGGTTTTAAAGCGCTTCCACACTTCAGTGCCAAAATGGTCTCCTTGGCGACCAGAGCCACCGCTGACGTCAAAGGGCAGCAAAAAAAAAAAATTAAAATGTTTGCTTTCGAGTTGGAAAGCGGTGTCGTCCATAACCTTCTATTCATTTCCATTTCTCCAGCATGATCCCAGATGGTTTGGTCTCAGTTTCTTAGTTAGAACTGCAGGAACTCAGGTTTGCATCTGCAAAATGTATCACTGAACCACAATCACCGTGCACTCAAACACACTTCCCAGAACCCCCTGTCTTACATCATAGTAATGCAGCCTCAACAATAGGCCTCAGTGCATGCAATCTCCGAATGAAAACCTGCTTGGTGGCCTCAAGCAAAAAAAAACAACAAAAAAACAAATCCACCCCAAACACCCACATTGCAACTTGTCAACCTCGTCTCATGTGCACGCTCTGCAAATCGAGCTACGTCTGCGATACCTTTAATACCTTGGATACCATTTACACCACCATCGTCTCGTGGCTGAGCCGTGTTTCTGTGTCTGCTGGAACAAAGTCCAGCTCTTGCCATTACTTCTCTGCTTTCGAATAACATTTAACGCTGCTATAAAAAAGACAGTGGAGAAACCAGGACCATTTGCATTTTAACTGCATAAGCAGCAACACATCAGTGTGGCGTGCGATCGACAACCCAGAATATAGATATAAGCACTGTTTTGGGATGGACCTTTCCTTTAAATACAAGACATTCTCAGTGCTAAATTTGTCATTCCTCCACAGTTGCTTCCAACAAATACTTTTCACTTTAGTTCAATTGTGCAATATAATAGCACAATCAGGTCTGAAGATGCATGATACCACACTGAATAGCAGACAGAATAATAACTGAGAAGCTAATTCTAGAAAATTTTGTGTTAAGTATTGTGAGGTTGGCATGCACCTGCAGGAGAGGCTTCATCTAATACAACAAAAGTCATGACCTACTCAATAGACACAACCTACAAACTGACATGATTAAACAGGGACATCTGCTGGAAATGGTCGGTATTACATTCCTACCAAGGAACCTGTTAGTTCAAATGTTTTTTCTTTATTGTTTTTTTTTTCTTCAGTATTTTTAAACAGTATTTTACAAAAAAAAAATACATTATTAGTATGTTTGACAAGACAGAACTACTAAAAACTAAAATCACAAAGAACTTCATTATTAGTGCCAGTCAAAAGTTTGAAAACACGTCTTTTATGGTTTTGTGACATCAATTTTCCTTTTGTTTACAACAAATGAAATCAAAGGCAAAAACACAAGAAATGGAGGGTAAATGACTGGAAGAATGTTTGTGGATTTTAGGGTCTAACAGCCAGATAACAGGAAAGAGTTGTTTTAAAGCAGGGAAGGTTGAAGACTTATTGAAGGCTATTTATTAAGACTTATTGAAGGCTACAATTCCATACTGTAACTCAACACCATGCAATTCTGTTTGGACTGCAGCTAACTGCACCATGGAGTGTTCTCTATCATGAAATGGCCTGCCCGATAAACACACCTAAATCCCACTGAACTGTTCTGGGATGAACTGGATTGCAGAAAGAAATATCTAACCACTGAAGAACATCTCTGGCATGTTTAACAAGAGGAATGGCAATGAATTTCGGCTAAATGTTTGGAGAAACGAACTATCTGAATGCCAAGAGTGTGTAACGCTGCTATTCATGCTGAGGGAGGATAAAATGTAATTTGTACAATTATATATTTTTTTTGTCAAAGTAAATCTGCATACCATTAAATTACATAGTTTTAAGCATATAAACAAAAGGAACATGCATGTGTATCTCAAAAAACATCAAAGACTAGGTGTTTGATAAAATGCCTTTTGCCAGGCACTATATACACACACATACAGTGCATTCAGAAAGTATTTAGACCCCCCTCAATTTTAGGTTGCATCCTGATATTATAATTATTCAAATAATTTTTTTTTCTTATTAATCTACATTCAGTACCTCATAATGACAAACTGAAATTTCTTTAAATAAAAAAAGAAATATAACATTACTATTCAGACCGTTGGCACTTTAAAATGAGCTCAGGCGCCTCCCAGTTCTCTTGATTGGTTTTTAGATGTTTCTACACCTTGACAGGAGTCTACCTGTGAAAAAGTTTATTGATTGAACATGATTTGGAATAGCACACACCTCTCTTTAAAAGGTCTCACAGCTCACAATGCAGATCAGAGCAAAAACATAAGGTCAAAGGAACTAGCAGAGCTCAGAGACAGGATTGCTGCAAGACACAGAAAAAAATAAAAACGATTGCTGCTGCACTACAGATTCAAATAGCACAATGGCTTCCGTAATTCTCAGATGGAAGAAATGTGGCACAACCGAAACTCATCCAAGAGCTGGTCATGTGGGTAAACTGAGAAATTGGATTAGAAGGGCCTAAGGGCCTAAGAGAGGTGGCCAAGAACCCGATGGTCACGCTGACTGAGAACAAGAGATCCTGTGTGGAGATGGGACAACGTTGTGAAAGGACAACCATCTAGCAAAACCCACGGTAGCCTGTTTGGAGTGTGCCAGCAGGCAAATGAAGGCTGTGTGGAACAAGATTCTCTGGTCTGGTGAAACCAAGACTGTTTGGCCTCAATTCTAAACGTTATGTCTGGAGGAAATCAGGTACTGAAAACATGAAGGAGGTCTGAAGACTTTCTGAATGCACTATATATATATATATATATATATATATATATATATATATATATATATATATATATATATATATATATATATATATATATATATATATATATATACAGTATGTATGTGTAATAGTGCATCATTAAAAGTTTGCCACAAGTCTTTCTCTTAAAAAGATGATACTTGTAAACACTGTTCATGATGAAGATGCCTGACTTGTTAGATTTTTAAAAGGTAAACACTGATCATGGTGTAGAAGTTATTAAAAATAATCAATGGTATATATGTCCACATACTATTTGCAGAAGTCCTGAAAATCCTTATCTTATTTGTGATAAAAAAAACGAGTTGACAGAATTATTGACGATATTTCTTTCAATATCATTTCGAACACAACAGGAAAAGAATAAAACATTGACAGTTTTACGCTTTTTGCATGCTTTTTTTTAGCACTTTAAAATATCCAGGCTAAGCAAAACTGCTGCTCTTGTGCCTTTGAACTGGTATGCCAAGGCAGAATCAATAGAAGAGACAGGACAAGATAATGTTCGGATGAGCAGAAAGGTCAGGGAGATTGTGAAAGTTTCCGTGTGCACTGTCTTCTATGCGGACACCAGCGTGCACAAAGGGAAATGGCTATGAAGTGATGACACCTTTGTGTTTCTTTGTACTGCCCATTTCAGAGAAGTGTGCTTACTGTCCGCCATAAGTATGAAAATTCACAGGACCCCCAGGACCCCATGTCCTTTCACAACGGGTTACTATAGATAACATAAAAGTCTAAGCACAGACACGGTTGTGATAAACTCGAACCCTGTGGGTTAAAATTAATTCATATTTGATCCCAGTACTGGACAGGATCAGTATCCATAAATGTCGTTATCCACCCATCCTGCCTCTGCGGCAGCTGGAGTGCGGCAGGTCTCATAGATGTCGTTGGTGACAAATCCAGCTGCATTAGTGGGAATGTTCTCGTAGTCCGTTGAACTGAATGTTCTGTTGATTTCTGAGCTCATGTATTCTAGCTGGGCCCCATTCCGGCACTTGGGGGCCGGACTTCGGCTGTTTTTCAGGGCACCGGTAGACACCCACTGACCAGGCACAGCGTAGATTTCATTTTGTTCCTTTCTCCTGGAAAGATATAGTTATTAATCTCACATTTAAAACTCTGTGAAAGATTTTCAGGGAAACTACGTCTACTTCTTCTAGGGCAGAGTGACTGGACATATGGTACAGTATCGGCTCACCACTCAGCCATGATATTTCATTTAAGCATTAAGGTCTGCAAGCACATAAATGCAAACTCAAATATTCTATATTCACGTATTTAAACTCACCAAACAGAATAATCAAAGTGACATATCATTCAGTGCTTATAATAAAAACCACAGCCATCTTTCATCATATCTTTAAACAATACAAGCAGCTATTATCCTAAGGAACACTACAGAACTCCAGCTTCAAGTTGGCCTTCAGCTCTGAATACTAGCCTCACTAGCTATCACATACTAAAAACTTTCTTTCGGCTTCTCCCATTAGGGGTCGCCACAGCGGATCCTCCGCACGTTTGATTTGGCACATGTTTTACGCTGGATGCCCTTCCTAACGCAACCCTCCCCAATTTATCCGGGCTTGGGACCGGCACTGAGAGTGGCTGGGGATGGTTCCCTGACCGGGGATCGAACCCGGGTCGCAGCGGTGGGAGCGCTGCATCTTAACCACTAGACCACCAGGGGACCATACTAGCTATCACATACTAATCAATATATATTACTGTAGGAACTTGTGCTGGTGTGTCAATATTACCTCACTCCACGTTGTAAGCAGCATTTGCATTTCATCCTCCCTAGTGAGTCGGTTTCCTCCCTCAGCATTATCTCCTCTGAGTATTCTATACCTGCTGCTATCTAGATGTCTAGCAGGCCTATGTCGCTAGAGTACTTAAGTGATTTTCCCTCTCCACACCACAGCGGAGGCTGTTAGGTCAGCTGTATTACTGTATTTTACACACTGCTTTGGGGCTAAAGATGGCCTTCTCTTACACCCAACGACTCTTGATTTCTCTAATTTGTTTATGTAACACAAAGGAAAGGCCCAGAAAACATGCCGCTTTAGGTCTCTTGTGGGACCACTGAGGACAGCACACTGTAGGCCCTGTTATGGGTGTGAAATGGCCACATTATAGCGCCCAGATGGGGCCCTAGTATGCTATCTTAAAGTATGGGCTGAGTGTGGGGTTCAGATTAAGTAGTGTGAGCCCCCAGTGAGCCCCACTTTGGGTCCCCAACATGCCCAATCAATTTCATGCTGGTAACATGGCCCTAGTGGGCTACGTAAAGTGTGGGCTTCCAATTCTTTTCAGAGACTTCAGCACTTATCCAGAGCGACTTATAAATATTTACGGTTAAGTCCCATGCTAAAGGGCACAGCAGTGGCAGTTGGGGTACTGGGATTCGAACTGAAGAACTTCTGATCAGAAATTACCACCTCAACCATTGAGCTTCCTTTACACACAACATTTACATTTATATTTATGGCATTTGGCGGACACTCTTATCCAGCATGACTTACAGAAGTGCTATGAAGTGGGAATCATTAGAACACCGACTATCAGTTGGAATAGAAAAATTTTCGATGGGTTTTTTAAAAAGATGAGTGCGTATTTAGGTACTGCAGAAAGAAGTAGAAATCTTTTGAAGACTATAGAAATGTCCATCTGAAGATTTCTTCAGTCGACTTGGCTTACAGCCAGTACTCACTCAGTAAACTAAAAGTCACACAAATTGTATTGAAGTTTTCACTCACTTCCTAGTCATGACTCTATAACAGAGGATCCCAGAGACCACTAGTATAATTACAAGGAGCAGTGGTACAGTAGCCAGGAGGATGTAGGAAACATTGATTGTTTCATCTGGAAGAGACAACGGCAAAGAATTGCATCAGCAATACTATCTAGTACTCATTCAGGCAATACAGAAAAAAATACAATAAATAAATAAATAAATAAAAACAATGTTAAAATCAACTAAATCACCTGATTCAGAAAATCCTGTCTTTATCGTTTCATCACTCAGTGTGATAGGATGTTGCTTGAGAGTTACTGCTGGAAATGAAGAAAATGAAGAAACAATTACACGCAGATATTTGTGCATTTTAGATCCCATTCATTTAGATTTTGTGAAATGTTGTTATATACAGTTGTGTTAAATATGCACATTGAACACTAGGAACATCTGCACATTTATGCAGTTCAACCAATCATGTGGCAGCAGCGCAATGCAAAAACCAATGAGAATATAGGTCAAGGACTTTAGATAATGTTCACAGAGAACATTAGAATAAAGAAAGATCTGGTGGTCTTTTATTTTAGCTGTGGTATAAATGTAGGTATCAGGCTGGCTTGAATATTTAAGAAAGGGATGATCTCCTGAGACTTTCACACACACACACACACACACACACACACACACACACACACACACACACACACACACACACACACACACACACACACACACACACACACACACCAGTTTCTACAGAGAATTTGACAAAAACAAAAACACAGAGTTGTCAATACTAAATGAGAGGTTGGATTAAAATTGTCAGGGATTCACCCTGCCACGCCCCCCTCTGTAGCTGTCAGGGATTCACCCTGCCACGCCCCCATCTGTAGCTGTCAGAGATCCACCCTGCCACGCCCCCCTCGATAGCAGTCACGCTGCTTCCCAAGATTACCGACAGCTGTGGCTCATGAAAGATCAGACTACATAAACTCACGTTCTTGAGTCACAGGCTGTCGGTCGTTATATTGTCAAGCTGGACAATCGCGTGGCTGCTCGACCGCCGGCTGTATATGCGAATTCCACTTCCGACTTGGATTACTCATTGCCGAAGGCTTTATGGATTATGCTTGGGACATTCAAACTCATAGCGGGCAACGCATATCGAGCGGATGTCTTTGTTTGTTGTTTTCAACGGCTTATGAGTGTTTTTGTGTTGTACGGTTTTTTGAAATAAAAGGACAATAAAAGTTTCTTTCGGCTTCTCCCGTTAGGGGTCGCCACAGCGGATCCTCCGCACGTTTGATTTGGCATATGTTTTACGCTGGATGCCCTTCCTAACGCAACCCTCCCCAATTTATCCGGGCTTGGGACCGGCACTGAGAGTGGCTGGGGATGGTTCCCTGACCGGGAATCGAACCCGGGTCGCAGCGGTGAGAGCGCTGCATCTTAACCACTAGACCACCAGGGGACCTGAAATAAAAGGACAATGATCGGATTATATCGGCTTCCGCGTCTGCAGCCTGACAAAAATAGCCAGATTTCCAATCTCGTTTTTAACAGGAAAAAGCATAAACCTGTGCTTATAATAAACTTGTTCTTGAATGATATGAATGGAACCTGATGTATTTTGCTTTTACAAGCATTTTATTGCAGGCTCAATGTTTTGTGAAAGCTGAGATGCTTCTATATTTACCACGATTTAAAGAGTGCCTATTTGAGTTACTATAAAATACCTGCCAGCTCAGACATGACAGGTCATTCTCCTCTGATGTCTTTCATCAACAAGCTGTTTCAGCATGCACACTGTGCAAAACTCAAATCGAACTCAAGCACAAAAACAACCATGCCATGCCCACAGAGCCACAGAGATGTGTTTTTTGTTTCAAATTCTTATGCTTGATAAGAACATTAAATGAAGCTCTTTGACCTGTATCTGCATGATATATGCACAGCACAGTTGCCACGAGATCTGATTAGAACGAATGATGTAGGTGTGGACGGCGAGTGTAAATTCTATTAATTGTAACATTAACATGCACTGTATATAAATCAATCAGTAATCCATCAAAAGAGTACGTTGGTATAAATTGTATAAAATCTTAATGGTGCTAATTGTATATGAACCATTTCCAAATGGTGTTCTCACTCTACCGGCAAAATGTTTTCCACGTGAATGTTTAAGCCATTGGTTAAACAGCTGTGCTCTGTGTGACAAATGCATTAGTAAATAGATAAGCTCGAACCTGCGAAAACAAACATGCTTTGGGTACAACAACAGAAGCGATGATTGAGGAGGTTTTTTATTCTTATCGAATGTTTGCAAGCAATTTTACTTATTGATAATGGGTCACAAAATCTTCCCGACTGCAACACCTATTTCCCCGAAGGTTCTATTTTCCGTTCGATTTTATTGATTGTTAATTTGTCCCTGCCCACACATGGTGCATTTTTGTACCTTGTTTGTCCAGGGTTGAAATAGAAGTAAAATATGAAACGATAGCTAGTGTTTTAAACAAATTGAAAAGTGGACCGTAAACAAAGTTGCTCGTTTTAAATGCACTAAAATATCAAAAGTCGATGTCAATTTTACTACTTTTTATTACTCGCTGCTTTAAAACTATTTGGTGGTTTTCATTTTAAAAGGAAACTAAACCGTTCTGAAAGCAGCATTAAGTCTCCGCTAGTTTTGATAAACTATGCACAATTTGAATTCAAATTTTAACAATTTTAATCAACCATTATTCAGAAGTAGAATCACTCATAAATAAGCAATACCTACCTATATTTGTGAGATTTTGACTTGCTACCAAAGGATACAAAATAATACTTAAGTACAGTGTTTGTCAAAGGTTTTGGAAACACCTAGGCTTATTGTTTTTGAGACAATACGTTTTTTTCGTTTCTATGCAACAAACTTGGTAAAAGGCAAAAAGAATTGGACAGAGAATGACACCTAATGAACCTAATTTTAGAACAGAAAAATAACTGCATTGAACCTTGGTTTGGGTAGGGAGCAGCGGCGCAGTGTTGATTCAGTGCAGTCCTATTTTCTTTTATTCTAAACAATTTGGAAACCACGGGAATATACAAAAGGGTCTATATTTTAAAGATGGGATGATTAGATTTTGTGATTAACTGACTCCAATTGCAGAAATTAATAGAAAAACAACAACAATAGACCATTCATATTGAGTTCTGACTATTGTTTTTTTTTTTTTTTTTTTTACCTGAATGAGCAGTGGAATTTCCAGCAGGAGTAGAAACCAGATATATTTCTAAAAGATAAACAGACAGGGACAATGGATCTTTTTGACATAAGTTCATAGAATATCTTAACAGTCCTGCATTAAAAAACAAATCATACAAACCTTTTTTGCACCATGGACCAGTTTTACGCAAGACATTTTTTGCATATTGTATTACTATTATACAAATGTAATTTTTACTTATATAATGATAATGTAACCCAACTCACCATAATACAAAATTGGTGGGAGCTTCATTTACAAATGCATTAAAAAAATAAAATAAAATCACTGAAACAAGTGCAAGAAATTGGCATAGGTGGAAGTGGTAATTTCTCAATATATGCGATAAAGTGGAAATAAAATAAAAAATAAAAAAGTTGTATTGTTTTTGCGCGGCTCTTGACTGGTGCTCGAGGACCCCCTGATATAAATAATATCTGTGTAACATGTAACACACCTTCTGCATATTTGCATATGAAGTTATTTTTGATGTTGCATCCGATATCACTCCATTTTAACATATGGCGGTCTTTCGGAGAAGTAGAAGCATCGGGTCTGTAGTACAGGGCCACACACTGTTCAAAACCGCATGAAGGCTCATTCAACATCCAGTTTCTGCAATAGACAACACAGTGAATAACTGCTGCTATTGTAAGCTCCTAGAAGATAATTACACCAACCATCGTGTCTTAAAATGAAGTTTCCTTTGTGTTCAACACCCAATTCTCCAAAACACATTGGGATTTATGGTTTGTGGGCGAGCATTGATTTAAGTCTGAAACTTTTATCTGAAGTCCCTAAAGTTACTGTGGTTTCTAGTATAAGTAGACCAAGCCGACAAAGTCACATCTGTTTATTTTATTGTTACAAATCACATATACAGCCCCCTTCAAAAGTGATGGAACATCAAGAATGATTCTTTTGCTTTCTAGTCATATTTAGTTCTTTCCCTAACAGAAACACAAACTTTTATCCATATAGTATACTTATATAAAACCGACTCACAATCTTACCATGAAAAAAGTTTTAGTTGACTTCTATTTTTGCACTTTCTTACACCAGCAGTTGGAAAAGAGCTGCTCAGCTCTTCCCAGTATACTTCCTAACAAATCAGAGGGTACATATAGTCTCAGCAGAGAAGTTGGCAATAGTTTGGAAAAAGTGAAGTCTTGTGGATTTATCCATTGTAAATGCAGTTCACCTTACAGCCAGCAGAGGGCTTAATAATTGTATACTACTCCTTTAAGGGACATTTGCAGTATCTCACAAAAATGAGTACAACTCTCACATTTCAGCAACCATTATAGTATAATTTATTAATTAATAATAATCAAGGGACAATACTATAAAAATATCCGCTGTAAATACTTTCCGGAGGCACGTTAAATTTACCCTCTATTAAAAATAACTCCACATAGAAACATCCAGTGGTCAGTAAAAGTAGACAAAAACATGAACATGATGAATAGGACATGTGGCTTTGCATGGTTACATGACATACAGCTGTTATCACTTAGGGTGCACTCACTTCTGTTGCCAGCTATTTTAACAATAATGGCTGTATGTTGAGTTATTTTCAGAGGACAGTGAATCTGTACTGCTATACAAGCTGCACATTGATAAAAATATGTCCAAGTTTCATTTCTTTAGTATATATATTTTGCGATATACTGTACATTTGGCAGCTGCACTTATGCAGAGTGATATACATTTATCTCATGCATACAACTGAGCAGCTGTGGGGTTAAAGGCCATGCTCAGGGCCCAAGGAGCTTGGTGTGGCTGGGACTTGAACTTATGACCTTCAGATACAAAGTCCATACAACTCCTACGTCTCCTACCGCCATGCTACACCAGGGGTGTCAAACTCGTTTTGGTTTAATGTGCTACATTACACATTACATGTCATTTGTAACGTTACAGGTTACTAAATAATTTTTGATTTTTTAAGTGAATGAAAGATTTCAAAATTTTAGCACAAACTTTTCGTGGAGCTTATGGTGTATGTCAGGTATCTACATAAAACAGAATATAATATTGGCCATCATATTGAAGTGATTAGAATCAAAATGAGTTCTTTGGATAAAAGACGTCAACATTGGCAAATGGTACTAGAAAATAAAAAATAAATAAACATTTAATTATAAATCATTCATGCATTATGTCAGTATCTGAGCTGATGGTCCTGACTGCATTGCTTTATTCTGCCCTTAGTGGGAAACCAGAGACCTTAATCTTTCAATTCCATCATATTTCACAAAACAATTTTTTATTTGTACCATGGGATTTCATTACAACCTTTAACTACACCCTGGGCCACACACTGGGGTCCAAAAGGATAAAAGTACTAGTGACAATGTTATTTAAAAATTGTATTACAATTTAAATTATCAGCCACTGCTCATCCATGTTATTATTAGTCATAAGCTTCACTTATCACCCAAACCATGTTCCTTAAACATTAGTGTCGCTAGATTCTGTGTTCCTCATTGTCCTGCTTTTGTCTCTCCATCATTGAAATTTATAGTTCAGGTTATGCTTTTATTGTTATATTTCATGGAAATTAGTGTTTTGAAAGAATTACATTATCTGCACTTGCATCTGGTTTTGCTTTTTCACGTGACAAATATCACAAAGTTGCTTATATTTAGGCCGGGACATCTTGATCAATAAATGCTCAAGATACTGAACATTTACTTGAGTTATTTAAAATATTTTCTGTTTATTTAAAATTATTTTGAATAATAATCCCAGATGTACTCAGACTATGAAGCTGAGAGCTCTAGACTTAAAAAGTAAGGCATGCAGCTTAATGCATACCTGTAGGTGGCCTTTCTGTGATCTAGCCAGTAATACTGTGATGAGCACTCTGCAGACTCTTTGTTGCCTTGATTCCTTCGCATTCCGATCCAGAAGTCACCTCTAGCATCCGGAGCGCCTCGGACGAACATCTCCATTAGCCTCTGCTCGCTTTCTGTTTCGATACTCAGCAGCTCGCCGTCATCGTCCCTGCACGCCCGCCTGGCTTCCTCAAAGTTCACCCTGTACCTGCTGTCCTGGTGGTACGCAATCTTATAGCACGGCTTCTCAGTACCCCGACGGCATATCCGCTGACCTAAACAGCACAATTTTCACAAAGAAATATCCACAGTGTTTTATAATTGCAGGACATACACTATATTGCCAAAAGTATTGGGTCACCTGACCTTTACTGCTATATGTGGTGCTTTTCCAAACAGTTACAATACAATTTTGCGTTGACTTGAACTTGGAAACTCAAACCTGTTCCAGCATGGCAATGCTCCTGTGCACAAAGTGAGCTCCTTGAAGATCTGGTTTACATGCTTTTAAAAGGAAGATCTTGAGTGGTCTGCTATAGAGCTCTGATCTCATCCCTACTGAACACCTTTGGGATGAATTGGAACACTGACTGCACCCCAGGTCTCCTCACCTACATCAGTACCTGCCATTTTTTAATACCCTTGTGGCTGATGAACACAAATATCCATAAGCACACTCCAAAATTTTGTGGAACATCTTCCCAGAGGAGTGGAGGGAATAATAAGAGCAAATTGAGACTAAATGTGGAATGCAATGCTCAAAAATCACATACTGTACTTATGAGCAGGTGACCCAATACTTTTGGCAATATAGTGTATATACAGTTTGACTGTTGTCAAAATTGTAGTGAAAAGGCAGACAAAAATGTAAATATCAGCTGTTTTCGATTGTTTGTTGAAAATCTTTTCCCATGACTTATACACATAACATCTGTTGCACAAAGGAAAGTAATATTAAAATGACTCACATCTGCCAACATCTTTAAACACTCACATGAGCTGGTCCTGCAATTCCTTTTACTTTGTTTGAGTCATCTTAAAGTGAATTGTTTAGTAACTACTATGAATTATTCATTCAGAGAATAATACACTTTATGGTGACTTAACCAAGATTTACTCAAATATTTTGTGTACAGTTCCTCCTGAGATGCTGCTATTTCAGTAGCGCGAGATCTCATTGACTATTTATAGGGCCATTCATCTATTTTCTTTTTTTTTTTCCAGACGATTGCATAACAAAAAAATGTCTAAACGTCCAGGTTTTCCAGGTTGTGTGGAGAACCCTAATCATGCATTCACTGAAGCCCATAGTATACACCAGAATCATAGAACAATACAATGCATATACATAGATTCAATACAAACTCACTGCCAAATCCCTTGCAAACTAAAAGCATTCCTGGAAAAATCAGAAATCAAGTAAAATTATATATATAATTGGTTTCTTTAGAGATTAGATCATTAGATTTCTCAACTCCCATCTCCTAAAAAGATCTGCCTAGAAAGCAATTTACAGATCGGTTCAGGAAATTAAATCGAATTCAAAATTACTTTCTATGCAAATATGATCAGGAATTGGGAGTTACTTCCTGTATACATTGGATCAACAAACTAGATCAGACTTCTGTAAAGAATGTAGCTAAATAGTAAGATCAGATTCAGGACTGATTCCTGTACATAATGGACCAGGAACTTAAATAGGATACAAAAGCGTTTTCTGTATCAATTTAGGAAATCAACCAGGTAGCTCAATCAATTCCTTTACAAATATCAATTCCAGAACTGCTCGGAAATCAGATCAAATTGGGGAGCACATTTCTGTACCGAATGGATTCAGAATCAATTCTAGAGAAAATCGATCATTAAATCAGATTGATCCCTGTGCAATTCAGATTGGATTCAGAATTAACCCCGGTACAGAAATCGAAATTAGATCGGATTCAGTATCATCGGTCATTATTATATGAAGAGGTGTGTCCAAAAACATGTGCATTAATTATGGACTTGATCTTCCCAATTGTATGTTTTTATTTCATGTAATAGATTATTTATACCCTAACCCTGATGTGTGACGTGAACTTTTCTACACAAAGAAAGCTGTAGCTGTAGTTAATAGGGTACACATGAGCACTTGGCAGGAGCTTTATTTTGGGGTTGAGTATAGACCTCAGGATTTATTTTGCCTATTTGGAAACAGTTCATAAAATACCAACTGAATTATAGGAGAACCCTAAAGGAAAGTTTATTCCCATTTGTTACAAACACACATCTACTCCACAACTACTTATAGTAGGGAAGACTTTGACTTATAATATAGCACATCTTCCAGAAAAACCTTTTTCCCGGTAATTTTTTTAACTGTGTGAAAAATATCCTCGCCCCCCTTACATGAAAGTACAGGAAATGAAATCGGATTCAAATTCTCATCTTATGCAGATCAGATCAGAAAATGGGAGCAGGGTCAGTTCAGATTGGATCAACAAACTAGATCCAATTCAGAATGGCCTCCTTGAAGAAATTGTGTAGCGATTGTGTCAAAATAGTCACGTCAGATTCGGATCTGGTTCCTTAACAGACCAGGAACTTAGATAGGATTCAGAAGAGTTTGCTAGTTCTGACTGAATTCAGAATCAATCCATGTAGAGATGAGTTTAGGAAATTACCCCAGTGTCTCAATCAATTACTTTACAGATCAGATTCAAAAATCAATCTAATGGCTGATCTGTTTAGGAAATCAGATCGGATTCGGAATCACGTTTCTGTACTGAATGGATTCAGAATCAACCCTATAGGTAATCACTCAGTAAATCAGATCGATGTACAATTCGGATTATTAAATCAAAGTGGATTCAAAATCAATCCTTTCCCAGAACATCTGGCATCATTATGTGATGTCCAAAAGCCTGTGCATTTTTTCCCACACCACAATTCTACACAAAGGAAGCTGTAGCTGTAGTTATTAATGTACACATGAGCACATGGAAGGAGATACACATTTTAGGGGTTAGTATAGACCTCAAGATTGATTAAATACAAATCCAATCTTGAGCAAACCGTAAAGGAAACTTCACTCCCACACATTGTAAACACAACTTCTACTCCACGACTACGTGAAGTTACTTTGGAGGACTTTTAGTTACAATGTAGCCCAGCACAAACTTTTTTCCCTGATCATTTAATTTTTCCTTTAACTGTGTGAAAAACATCCGGGCACTCTCACATGACAGTCGTGATGTGTGAACAGGCCTATTAAGCGTAGTTCTTTTTCCACGCGCGCGCGCACGCACGCACGCGCGCACAAACACACACGGTCTACAACACATCCGCTTACTTACTGGTGAAGCCTTTGAGTGCGCAGCCTGGATGACAACAAACAGCCAAAACGGTTCCGATCAGCTTCATGAACTCCATGTCCACATATTTCTTGACATCAGACTGCAGTTCGGCGCTCTGCTTTTGTCCAAACACACCTTCACGCTGTCCAACAAGAAGAAAGAGTGAAGAGTGTGACGGTGCAGAAAAGTCCTGCAGACCTCCTCATTTCCCGCACTGCATACTAGAATACTAAGTAGTGTAGCGTGTGGGAGAAGTATGCCAACTTCAGCACACCAGCAGGAGAATACACTCCTTCCTCTGTTTTACCTTTCAAATGTAGTCCTTATGACGATATGGTCTTCTTAAATACACAGTATTTTGTACATATTTCTTTGAATTTTCCCAAAATTCCTGGATACTAGAATAATATGGACTAACGGCTGAAACCAAATTCCTTGTGTGTTAACACACTTGGCCAATAAACCTGATTCTGATTCTGATATGAAAGTAAAAAAAAAAAAGGCCTAGAAATTGTGTGGTTGAAGGAACACTTGCAGGATTGAAGCCTTTTTTTAATCTTCAGATGGGAATGCTGGGAGAAAATTCCTCTTGGTGCCACAAATGAATGTACAATATATGGATTACAGGATTATTGTCCCTTTCAGATTCCCACTGAACAAAATGTTTTTCAGTACAAACTATCAGCCATTAAAGCTATCACCAAGCGGTTTTCATTAGTGTTTGTGTATATCATTAAATGATCAAACTATTATAGAAACTTGGATTCTGGATACTTAGCGATGTCCTAATGTATTAATCCATTAAATAACCAACATGTGATCAACAGTAAATTTATATTACAGATGTTCTAAACCTTTGCAATTTGGCTTCTGAGGGCTACAAATCAAAGGTTGTTGGATCGTCAATTTGTAATTGCACGTTCTCTTAAATTGCTCCTAAATTATAGAATAATCTCCACCTTCATATTTACTTCATCTCATCAATAGAGATTTTTAACTTTTAGATGAAAGTGCATATTTATATTTTGACATTTGAATGCAGCTGTTGTTGGAGTTGCTATGTTTTATATATGCAGCATATATATATATAGATGTTGGTGTTGGTGTCATTGAACTAATTTTCTAATTTAAGGAACATTTAAAATTACATGAAAAACTAGATAGCCAATCATGCATTTGTAATATAACAGATATAGTCTGGTAAAATAACGACACATAGCTTTGACATCCAGAAAAGTCAATTGACTCTGATAAAATATGATACATTGGGGGGGGGGGGGGGGGGTTATTTTGCCCTGCTTGACCTGTAGTCCTGACTGTGAAAAAACATACCATATGTGTACTTTATTGTTAGAATTCTAACATAATGTGCTTATAGAGACAGTAATAGTGTGAAATGTCCTTTAATTTATTGGTTGTTGAATGATGAGCTGCATCATACCAACAGTTTGGAAATTAAAGAATCGTGAAAACAAACAAATGAAATAAACCGATAAAAATTTTTTGAATCACCTAATGGCCAATTATTAAGAATCAAAGCAGTAAAGTGAATCATAAATGTCTTGTGACTTGTGCTCATAGTGAACAGAGCCAGATGAGCAAAGGAAATTGGAGAGGAAGGAAAAAGGTTTGAAAAAAATAAAAATAAAGTCTGTATCCTTTTTACTTTTAATGTTTATTTTAGTCCTGTTCATTCTCAGCCTAAAGCTGACAAAGCAAATAAACAGAGTTTTGAAGCCATTGCTGCTGGGGAAAATACCATTGTTCAAAAAAAAGAAAAAAAAAAAAAGGATAATTAACATTTAAATGTATATTTAAAAATCAGTATAACCTCTTATCATGTTTTTCAAATAAAATATTCATTCATGTTTTATTTGTTCCACCAAGTCGACATCAATTATTCATGAATCTAAATATTACAAAATGAGTCAACCGAGTGAACCTGGTAAGCTATTCCTCAGACTATTGTCTGGTTATGATGTGCATCTGTCTGTTTTTTATAAAAATTTAAAGGTGAGATTTGCATATGCAAACCTAAATTCTGGCTTACTTAAATATATTTTAAATGCTGCGCGCAGCTAACGTGTCTCATTTACTATCACTCCAATGCAACCCGTTATGACCAAAAGCAGGGGTCCCCAAACTACGGTCCGCAGGCTAAATAAGGCCCGCCCCCACATTTGGAACAACCCACTGAACACTACCAGGGTAACTGTTCATGGAATCTTCTGTTACAAACCAACCTGGACCCCAATAAAGAAAGGAATAATTATGTGGCCTTCACAGAAAACAGTTTGGGGACCCCTGGCATAAAATATGTTGGCACCTAACAATCACACCCATGTGTGTTCCCTCTAAAAAATTGTTTTTACAAAGTCATTTGAGCTTGATCTCATGCAATACTCTCTCTCTCTCTCTCTCTCTCTCTCTCTCTCTCTCTCTCTCTCTCTCTCTCTCTCTCTCTCTCTTTTCTCTCTCTCTCTCTCTCTCTCTCTCTCTCTCTCTCTCTCTCTCTCTCTCTCTCTCTCTCTCTTTCTGCTTTTTAAAAGTACACTATTAAAATTTTAAACAAATGTTTGTGGACACCTAAGTATCACACTAATATGCACTTGTTAAACATCCAATTCCATCCAATTCCAGACTGGAATTCCAGAACTCCAGACCCCCTCCACTCTTCTAGAAAGGCATTCATACAAGTTTTTCTAGCATAATTGTATGGTCTGTGTCATTCAACCACATGACAAAATTATTTAATAGTTTGCAAATAATATTTTTTTTATTTATGTAATTAAATGATTAACATGATCCAAACAGTGTCTGATTAGAATACTTTGAGATAATTTTATAAAATATTCACATTACTGTTACTGTCTTAGCACATCCTAATTGAACTCGCTCTTGTTACGCTGCACCAATGGGCTGAGCATCAGTTTTCTGGGCAAACTTCAGCATGGCTAAACACAGCAGACTGCAGAAAGCCCATGTGTATCATGAAGACCCCTCTACACTTTCTTTGGAAAGTTGGGGCCAGTAGGCATTTTAACGGGAAAAATGTGGTCATAACTTTGTGTAATAACATGACACAACTTGTCACCATTGTCACAAGTTGTCACCATCTGCAGTAATCTATAGTCTGGGCTTGAACGAAATCAGTCTGCCCACTTACCACTAGTTTCCTCTTTCTCTATACTGTCTGCCCAGAGAAATGTTAAAGTATGGTACAGCATTTTGCTACCTCTTATGTGTCCATCCATTTTGCATAAATAACTAAGTCTACCTGATTTATCCCCCTAGGATCATTTTTCTTCAAAGGATTGGACTGGATTGGATTAGAGTTTACTAACATTTCCTTTCTGTTGTCTCTCAAAGCATATTCAGTGGTACAGATATTTGATCAGTTTAGGGCTTATGTCAGAATTGTCATACAAACATATCTGCTTATCTAATAAACGGTACCTAGGAATGCTTGATCAGAGAGATCACTGACTAAAAATGTGAGTCCAAAGATTTAAAACAGCCCAATTGATTATCAGTCCATCATTCACTGGATCATTGCAGTGCAAAATTGGAAAGGTTTTCTAAGGATGCCATGAAGCCCTGCATAAGGTCTCGTAAGTGTCCATCATCACATCTTTAAGAAGTACAGGCACTTACAGTCAGTGTGCCTCTTTTTCTGTTATTTCCAACAACCTTTCGCTGGATCACTCATGTTATAATACTAATAAGTCATTACAATGATAAAAACCTCTGTACTTTGACACCAGTCCAGTTTTTCTTCCCTTACCCTTTATTCGCAAGAGCTCAGTTTTAATAAGTATAGGTATAGGTTTTGAACCGTGTCACTGCTTAATAAACAGCCTATGTTCTCTACTGTTCAGTTTCTGCCTTTGAAACTGTATTCTCCATGTTGGTATCTGCAGTTTGCCTTCTCTACCACTGCTTATACACACTCTTTATGTTATTCATGAGGTATTTTTTGCCATCATAGTTTACGACAGTGGACAGAAAAAAAAATATTCTTTCAAAAATATCATATATATGTGGGAAGGACCTTAGATCACCCTCTGCACTTTGATCTGCCCTGTGATCTGCGCTTTGTCCTGGAGAGTGGCCTAGTTTGGCCTCCTGTGTGCTGACCACTTCTGTGGAAACAGATGGACCAGTCTACTGATTGTTAGATTGACATCTGATGTACCTCAGTGCATCAAAGGACAAAGACAAAACAATCAATTTCACTTCAGTTGCTGTATTCTTTAAAAATACATTCACATACAGGAACATTCAAATAACCAACCCACTCATCTACTTCATCAAAATGCCCTAATCGGAATCTTCAACAAAACGACCCAAATATTTATGTCATTCTATTGCATTAGTTGCCGGAATCAGATGCACAAATGGCCAGAAATCTAAACAAACAAATCCATGGAAGTTATCCACTAGATGGAAGCATTGCTTTTAGCTTACCAGTGGTTTACACTCGCTTGTAAGTTTGAAATGTGTCATGTTTCCAGCAAGCTCTGAAAAAAGAAGCAAACAACCAGACAGCTGTGTAAAATCTGGAAGTACAGTGTTGTGATACTGTGCACAGATGTGGGTATTAATTAGGAAAATAATATAAAAGTTGATCACCTGTAATTAATATTTGATAGTTAATTTTCTATATTATAACCACCATTACTATTATACAGAGGTCCCCAAAACCTTTTCCTGTGAGTACCACATAATATTTTCTTTCTTTATGCCTTCTAATGGAAGATTAATTAATTATATTGTTATGCACCATACAGACAAATGAGCTTTACTTTTTAAGATATATATATATATATATATATATATATATATATATATATATATATATATATATATATATATATATATATATATATATATATATATAGCCTATTTAAGAAGCATTATTACTATCATAATGAAATTTTTTTATATATTCACTGCTATTAAAATCAAAACATTTACTTACTTATGCATATGCATATGGTTGACGTGTGAATCAAACAAATAATAAGATTATGTTAATAACTACAGGTCGACCAATAGCGGATTTTACAGATAAAAATAATTAGGTTGGTACTTGCCGATAACTAATTAATCATCCTTTTTTTTTTTATGGAAACAAATGAACATACCACTTCATGTAAAATATTACTGAACTTTATTACAAATTAAAGAAACAGTACTGATTTATGAAAATGTGCTGAAGAAAATAAATGTAAATCTATTCATTATTAAATTTAATTAATTTGCATCTAGAGGATGATTTGGTAATGACACCGGATCGGAGGCCCGAAAAAACTATTGGTATGGATTTTACCAATAACCAATAGTTCCAGCAATCAACTATTGGTCCCTTGACCTCTCTGAATAACTAAGGAAATTTTTTTTTCGAAAGCCAACCTTTATTTTTAAATACAGATATGGTATGAGTAAAACATTTAAAATTGCATTTTCCATATATCTCTCTGGCATTGTTCAGAGGGCCGTTTTTAAATATGGGGTTTTATACAACCATTAATTTTGTATACCACTCATCTTACATGGAGTTCCCTGGACATGACAACTACCCATCACAAAGCACATATCACACATCCATTAACACACTATAGAAAATTTGGAAATGAAAATCAGCATACAAAGCATGTCTTTGAACTGGGGAAAAAACTCCCCCAACGCCCCTGAATCATGGGGAGAATATGGTAGAGGCATTATTTTAAACCCCAAGATTCAACGGTGTGAAGCAAACATTACTATTATTAATTATATATTATTATAATTATATATTATCGATTATAATATTTATATATTTATATCAAATTCATTTGAGAGGAAAACAGTGTCTCAAAAACCCTTTTTTACAGTTTTTGAAACAATATTTTAAAAATGTCCCCCCCTGGAAAAATGTACAAAATGTTATTTGGTATTTTAGGCCACATTGCTGAACAGCCTCAATGTGCAGTTATTTCAAATAAAAAAGCAGTCTTCTAAATCAAATTGTTAAAGATATTGTATATAAAAGAAATGAATTAGTAGATGATGTTTTATTATAAGATACCACTCTTATTTCACCAGTATGTAGAAAAAGTTATGCAAAATTACAACTGTTCTACTTTGTTGGTTTTTTTTTCCCAGACCACCAGATTAGTTTCCTTCAGAGATTGTGTTCCTGTTTGCTCATTTCCTTGCAAAGCATAAATATCTGCTCTGACTGTAACCTTGACCTCAGAGTTTTGGGCCTCTTCCCCCTTGCTTGTTCTGTCAGGAAAGTGGATACAAGGTGCTTGTTAATTCTGCATTAATGCATAAGTTGGTAGAACCAGGGTGAAGATAGATTAAAATGGATTGATATTTTTTAATACATTTTGCACCTTCTATCTATCCCTTCTCCATTAACCTGATTCAGTTGATTAAGTAAACAATGTTTAATAGAAACAGCTTTTCTCTGGCAAAGACATTCAATAAATCTGATATATGCAACCAGTTAACAGATCAAATATTCACATACACATCCCTGTGATCTCCCAGATGAAGATTAGTTTTAAAGTAACCAACAGTTTAATGTTTAACAGTTTTTGAATGACATGATTGTATCCTAATTCAGACGAAGGGCTACCAAACACCATCAGCAATACTGACTCAATGACAACTGATGGCACCTGTATTCATAGCAAATTGTTTCTAAATAATTCATTATTTGATTGCTCATCATAAATATAATAATATGTGTCAGGCAGTCATTCATTCAATGGTATGCAAAATCATGATCCTACTAAACAGCTACTTTTATTAGGGTACAATATTCATCAAATATTTATTTATCAATTATTGGACACCTACTGTATATGAAAGTTGGCAGCCTGCACATTTCTTGACCACCTTCTTCCATTTGTATATGAAAGTTGGCAGCCTGCACATTTCTTGACCACCTTCTTCCATATGGATTAAATTTCTGTTCTGATCTCAACAGAAAAAGAAAATATCTGTTTTTATTACAGTTTTAAAATGAATAAACTACAAATTATATTCTACATCCCCCCTCTGGAAGGTCTGGATTAAACAAAAAAACAATTAGTTTGACTTTCCTGGTAAGTTAATTCGACTTTATTAATTAGATCAATTTGGGTCAGCTTTATTTATAAAGCACATTAAAAGACAAAAAGTGTCAGCTATTGAGACACAGTGGCACCTGTTTCTGCTTCACAGCTTCAGGGTCCATCATTTGATCCTAAACTCAGGCTACTGTTGTAGAACGTGTGTAGTTTTCCCCATGTCCCTGTGAGTTTCATTTGGTTTCCTCCGACCCATAACCATACCCATGTCATGACTGCCAAATTTACATTGTCCCTATATATGAATTAATATGCAAATGCTTTTTTTGTGTGAGATGCCCTGGTGTATCTCTGCATCAAACTCTGTGTTCCCAGAAGAGTCTGTTACAAATTTGACAATAAAGCACTTAGTGAATAGGAATTCTGAATAAATCAAGTTGACATTAGTTAAAGTAACATAAGATTCAACTCCTTTCTCCAAAACTTGAATAATACAGTGCAAGACACATAAATGCTCACTTAAAATAAGAGTTTAAGAAGAGAAAAGCCCAGATCAGTGGAGTTTTGCAATGCTATTTGATATTCTGCAAGTTTCTTGTCTCTCCACACCTGATTTCTGGAGCTCAACCAAAGTAAGCACTAGCTTTGTAATCATTTCTTTTACCAAGGCCCTTCTATCCGAATGCTCAGTTGGAACAGGTGTTAAGCTGTGGGAATAATTCTGTCTGTTTCAAAATTTTTACATTTATGGCATTTGGCAGATGCCCTTATCCAGAGCAATTTATAACTGAGCAGTGGAGGGTTAAGAGCCTTGCTCAAGGGCTTAGCAGTGGCAGCTCGGTGGTGCTGGGATTAGAACTCATGACCAGAGTCCAATACCTTAACCACTGGCTAAATTCTTCTGTTTAAAAATTCAGGAGGCCACTTTGCTCTTATGTTCTTTAAATGCAGCAGTAATATTTTATAGCCTTCTCCAGATCTGGTCTCTGAGTTCTGCAACCAGTTCCTTTGACCTCATGACAAGGTTTTTACTCCATTCCTTTATTTTCCAGCTGTTAGACATTATATAGACTGGTGTATGCCTCTTATACATGTTCAGTCATTGGAATTTACCACTGGTGAACTCCAATGAAAGTGCTAAAGCATCTCAAAATGAGAAATAGAATGCATCTGAGTTCTCTCTCTCTCTCTCTCTCTCTCTCTCTCTCTCTCTCTCTCTCTCTCTCTCTCTCTCTCTCTCTATATATATATATATATATATATATATATATATATATATATATATATATATATATATATATATATATATATATAAGTGCCGTCTTAAATGGTCTGAATACTTATGTCAATGTGATATTTCGTTTTGTTTAATTAAATTTGCTTTGTTTTGTTAATTTGTTATAAGTTTGTTTTTTGCTTTATCATTATGGGGTATGGAGTGTAAATTAATAGAAGAAAAGCAATGCAGAATTTTAGTATATGACTGCATCATTAAAAATGTGAAAAAAAACTGATCTGAATACTTTTTTAATTAATTTTTCATGTAAAAGATAATACTTTTTACATTTTGTAAACTGGCTATTATGTTGCATAAGGGATCAGTTGATTAATTATAACTATTGTGTTGTCTCCAAATTAAACCATTTCTTGATGTCACTTTTTGTTGAGAGAGCAAAACTTAAAACACAGCCTGCAGATTTCCACAATTTAAACACTGCCTGCAGATTTCCATTTTGCTTCTAACTGTGTCTTTTAAAAAATATGATAATTACTTCGATATTTTGCCTTTCAAAGCTTTCTTTGACGTTTTTTGCTGGTGCCTGAGTCTAAAACAAAGTGTAAGCTTCAAACGGCAGTTGACTGACAGTAAATTAGGACACCAAATTCTCTGTCCATGCCTGAATTCTCTTTCAGAGCCATGTAGTCACAGAATCATTGACTTCTTTAATGGCATAGCATCAGACTGAAGTCTCAGTGGATTGTCTATCTAGTTTTACATTTCCCTCTCTGGTTTAACAATTCCCAGGGCTTAGCGGTTTCTCTTTACACTGTTAGACTGGTATCATACATAAGTTTGATGGCCACAGGTCCTTCAAGAAATGTGATCATGCAATTGTTGGTGCATATGAATAACATTTTGAACAAGTTGTTCTCTCTCTTTCATAATCCTGTCTGTATAAAGAGTATGTTTTGGGTTTAAAATTCCCCTAACTGATCGTAGACTGGATGAATCATGTATTTTCTGACTTTTATTATAATCTTTTAACTGTTTTAATTATGGGGCAGATAAAAAAAAACATACAATTCTTAAATATACACAAGTGGCTTTATATCTACATGGTGGTTACTAATGAAATATGTGACTACAATAGAAGTCATAGTATGAAATCTAGCAGGTTTTTATGTGCAGATTTAAGCTACTATAAAAACTAAACTGAGATCATTACATGGGCTTTGATGTGTTTTCAATGTAAATACTGTTTTTAAGAAGCTTTAGTAAATTTATTTGTTAAAATGGAATAACAAAAATGTAGGATGTGATTAACCTGCATAGAAACCATTACAAAGCTTTGACAGTACCATAAACAGTATATACCTGTGGACAGTATTGTTGGTACCCTTCATTAACGAAATAAAACCCCACAATGGTCACTAAAATAATAACAAACAAATAACAAAAGTATTAATAAATAAAAATTTACTGAAGATTAACTAAGGAAATTAGATTTTGCTGTTGAATTGTGGTTCAACAGAAGCATTTAACAACTAATGAATTTGGCCTGCACAAAAATGATGGTATGCTTAGAAAAGATTGAGAATAATAATTTGACCATAGGGACATGTTAAAGTGTGCCCTGTAATTAGCATCAAAGGTGTCCTCAAACATTTAATCAGTCAGTCTGCCTATTTAAAGGCTGAAAAGTAATCACTGTGCTGTGAACATGTGCACCACTGTGCACCACATTGAACATGGACCACAGAAAGCTAAGTAGAGATTTGTCTCAGGAAATTAGAAAGAAAATTATTGACAAGCATGTTAAAGGTAGAGGCTATAAGACCATCTCCAAGCAGCTTGATGTTCCTGTCATTACAGTTGCACATATTATTCAGGAGATTAAGATCCTCAAGGCTGTAGCCAACCTCCCTGGATGTGGCCACAAGAGCCCAAAACAACGTGCAAAGATATTAGAGGTGAACTCCAATGTCAGAGTACATCACTGTTAGATCACACCATCTGTTGCTGTTTAAGCCGAAGTGGACTTTAACGGAGGACTCCACTGTTAATCCTCGGAGGGCTGTAACAGATGAATAATTGTTCTGACTTTCTCCAGGGACTTGTCCTGCAGACCTAGCAGTCCAGTGCTTGGTTTAGCTTCTCCTGGTCTGGGGTCTGAAATGGAGAAGAATTGAATGTGGGACAACTTAGGGCACCTTGGGGACGTAACTTGCTCTAGGGTGCAGGAAAGCACTGGCCATGCCTGGAGTAAACTTTAGAAAGGAGGGCCTGTAGATCACCTACTCTTCTCAGCAGATAGCCAGTCTTATTAACAAGTGCTTCCATGAAGCCTCGGCCAAAGGCTTGAAAGGGGGCTCAGACAGAGCCTCCAGCACAACGGCCAGGTCCCACCCAGACACTCTTGGTCGCGCCGGAGGCCTCAGCCACCAGGAGCGGGTCTCTGCCCAGTGATGACTTTATGGGTGGACAGAGCCAACCCTTTTGCGAACTGTTCCTGCAGGAGCTCCAGCACTGAACCAACCGGACAGTGGACTGGGCCAAATTAATGCTGAGCGCACCATACAGTAAACAGATGCCATCTCTTGGCATACAACCTCCTCATCGAGGGAGCTCTGGACTGGAGAATGGTCTCTACCACCTTGAACCTCGGAGAGGCCTCCATAGCTCTGGTCGGGGGTGAACTATTGTGCCACCTGATCTCCCACGGAAGCTTCTCGAGGAGGGCCACTAGGTCTGTGAGCCATGGTCGGCCCGGCCACCATGGGGCTACCAGGAGGAGATGGACTCCGTCCCGGCGAACTCTCTCCAGAACTCCCGGAAGCAGCGCCGGGAAAGGCGTACAGGCATGGCTCCTGAGGTGTGTGAGGAAATGCTTCAGTGCTAGAAGCACGGTCAGCATCTCTAGGCAATTGATGTGCCAGCGTAGATGGGGCTCTTCCCACAGACCTTGGGCGGAGAGATCACTCATCATCGCTCCTCAACCCGTGAGAAATGCATCCGTCGTTAGCGTTAATTGATGACCGGGGACTCCCAGCATGGGGCCTAGAGATAGGAACCGGGGATCTCACCAAACATCTAAGGCACGTAGGCATTGCCTTTGATGGTGCAAAGGGGATGCCCCTCTGTGAGAACCCACGGGTCCTGAGCCACCACTAAAGAGAAGGCTGCCCTTCTCTGACCTACCTGACAGCTGTAAGGATGACCACAATGCGGGCAGGGGAAAGCTGCAAGCGCAAAGTAGTTAAATTCCATAAGACACTGAGATAGGTGGTTCTCTGTAATGGAGAAGCACACTCTTCCCGGTGTTCAGACAAAACTCCAACGCCTTCGTGTGGGCGAGAACGACATCTCGATGCCGGACCGCCAACTGATCTAATTAACCAATTGTCGATGTAGTTGAGGATGCCCTGATACCTCAGGGGAACCAAAGCCACATCCACACATTTTGTGAAGGTACAGGGTGAAAATCAAGGCCAAACGAAAGAACCCGGTATTGGTAAGCTTCGGCCCCAAAAGCAAACCTCAGGAACTTCCTGTGAGGAGGTTGGATGGATACATGAAAGTACGCATCCTTTAGATCTACCATGATAAACCAGTCCTCGGATCTGATTTGAAGCACAACCTGCTTGAGGGGCAGCATCCTGAACCTAAGTCTCACACGTGAGCGGTTCAGCTGACGTAGATCCAAAATAAGATGCAACAACGTCCTTTCTGGGAACTATGAAGTACGGGCTGTAGAACCTTAACTCAAAATGCGTTTTATACTTCCTGGTCGTGACATCACCTCGCCGGTGACGGCCAGCGTCCAATTTTTGACTGATTACACACATTATTTCAGAACATGAACACTCCCAAATGCGTGTTCCCAAAGCATTTCGACGCAGTTTGAGTTCCTGAAAGGAACATTTAAAGTGGCCTTCTTTGGGCCCTGATTGAAATCCTATTGTACATTTGTGGTAAGAGCTGAAACCTGCAGTCTGGAAAAGGCACCCTTCAAACCAGAGACAGCTGGAGCAGTTTGCTCCAGAGAAATGGGACAAAATACCGTTCAACGGGTGCAGAAGTCTCACTGAGAGTTACAGAAATTGCTTGATTGCAGTGATTACCTCAAAAGGTTGTGCAATTAAATATTAAGAATACCAACATTTTTGTCCAGGCTAGTTTCATTAGCTTTTTTTTTTTTTTTTTTAAGCAACATCTGATTTTCATCAGTTAATTTTCAGTAAATCTTTATTATTATTTTTGTCAGTTTCAAGTTATTTCAGTGACCATTGTGGGTTTTTCTTTCTTTAATGGAGAGGTATTCACAGTTTTATCTACGTCTATATATAAATATATGGGTTACTTTCTTGAAGTATATCTATTTGAGGAGACTTTTTCTTTAACTTCATTACATTTTTACATTTTGTGAAATCAGTCGTTTCGCTTTTTTTGTTTTTACAAGTGTATAAAGACTTGTAAAAGTCTTGTGAAACTGGTCAAGCACACAGCAAGCCACCAATTAGGGCAGAGCTCGTGCTTTTTTATGGACTTTTTTTGATTGCCGCTTAGTGGTATCTATTTGGCACAATCATACAGTTCATCATCAGTTAAACAGCAAGCAGAACATTTGGAGAAGAATAAATGATGTAAGAATCTCCTGACTCTAACTTGTCACAACACCTGCGCACAATTTATTTAAGTAGTTGAGAATAAGGTTTTGGGTTCATTATAATTTTATTAGATATCAATCAGTGTTTTACTAATAAATATCATTCTATTAATAGATTGGTGCACTAAGAGCAACATTCAAGTCTTTTCACATAAATTAAGTTGATTAAACAAGAGTCTTGTGACAAAATTAATAATAGGAAATTATAGCCATAATAAGCCATAGTACTTTGGATACTTAAGTACATTTAAAGGCAAGTATTTTGGCTTAAAAAAAAAGTTTAAAAGGAGCACTTTTACTTTTACTGAAGTAATATTTTACCCATTGTATCTCTACTGAAACATTCATATGAGCAAAATTATTTAATTTAATTTAATATCTTTAACTATGATTTAGTTTTTTTAATATGGTTATTTAATTGTATAACACACAAAGAAACCTAAGCTCCTATCCCTATCCTCTGACGGCTGTGAATAAACAATATTTGTCTTAATACTATCAGCTCCAAAGAACTTGTAAAAGTTAAAACGATTCCTTTACACTCAGGAAGGATTAATGAAATCTGAGCAAAAGATATCTGAGTTTAATATTGTATTGGCTTCACCAAGAAGTGCATCTTAAAAAAAAGTACACCAGAGATGTGCTAGGAGTGGTAAAACGTTATGTTACTTCTTTGTATGTTTGTGTTAGACAACACCTCTCAGTCTTTTAGCCTGTGGGGTTTTCTCATGTCACTCAGGTCCCAGAACATAATCTGCATTAAACCCAGGTGTAGTTGATTATTTATGGCACTGGATTGTATTTTGTATATGTATGATATCATATTTCCTCTATTCATACCTGTACATCCTCAGGGGATGATACCTCATTTAGCTTATCATGTAGCTTGTCTTGTGTATTATATGATTTATTGATTTATGAAATCCGAAACCTTTCAGATTTTTCAATGTATTTGAAGGAGAATAAAATTATAGTAGTAAACAATACTGAACAAAATTATAAACGCAACACTTTTGTTTTTGCCCCCATTTCTCATGAGCTGAACTCAAAGATCCAAGACTTTTTCTATGTACACAAAAGGCCTATTTCTCTCAAATATTGTTCACAAATCTGTCTAAATCTAAAAAGGAGCACTTCTCCTTTGCAGAGATAATCCATCCACCTCACAGGTGTGGCATATCAAAGTGCTGATTAGACAGCATGATTATTGCACGGTGTGCCCTAGGCTGGCCAGAATAAAAGGGCACTCTAAAATGTGCAGTTTTACTGTATTTGGGATCTGGGGTTGGTCTATAAAACAGTCAGTATCTGGTGTGACCACCATTTGCCTCACATATTTTGCCCTGTACAGTGAAAACCGGGATTCATCCGTAAAGAGAACACCTCTCCAAAGTGCCAGATGCCAGCGAATGTGCGCATTTGCCTACTCAAGTCGGTTACGACGACGAACTGCTGTCAGGTCGAGATCCCATTCAGATGAGCTTCCCTGAGACAGTTTCTGACAGTTTGAGCAGAAATTCTTTGGTTATGCAAACCACTTGTTGCAGCAGCTGTCTGGGTGGCTGGTTTTAGACAATCTTGGAGGTGAAGATGTTGGATGTGGAGGTCCTGGGCTGGTGTTGCTAAATCATAATTTATATGCATTCCTCATTTTGGGTAATTCACGTATTCCTCAAAATCACCAAAGTTATTAATAAGAAAATTAAGAGAGCTTTTAAAAGCTTTTGTTTAGTTTAAAGAAGCTATAGTAATTGGCATGCTGGACAATTGGGTTTGTTTGAAACAAAAGAATATCAATCAAGTTTGAGTGAATTTATATGCCTACTGAATAAACCATGGTGGTACAGTGGTTAGCATTTCCTTGAGGTTCCTTCCCATTGTAAAATATTGATGCTGCTCTATATTGCCTGTAGAATGAGTATGCAAACATGTATGTGTAGGCTACTTGATCTGATAATCCCATCATGGGAATTCTACTGAAACAGGCTTTAGATCAAATACAGCCATGACCAGGATAAGCGGTTACTAAAGAAAGAAAGAGCCTGTGGTCTCAAACATACTGTCTATACTGTAGATTAGGTACACATATGGCTGACGGAATGACTGGATCAATTCTGAAAAGTACTTTACAAAGCATCTCAACTGCTCAGATTCATCTAAATGCTAGTAGTTCAAAGGATAGCATTGAGCATGGAAGATGGACAATATTAACCAAACTATAAAACAATTAAACGTCTATGGAATTTTCTATGGTGAAAAATTCTGATTAGGTAGTAAGCAGGCAATCTAAATTCCACTGGAGATATATATATATATATATATATATATATATATATATATATATATATATATATATATATATATATATATATATATATATACATACAGTATACAAACACATTATAACACTTACTGAAGACAAGGTATGTGGTCCAAGAAGCAAAATCAAAAAGAATTAATTATGAAATACATACATATTAATTACAATTGGTCATTTAAAATCAATAAGATGTCACAGAACCAAACTAATGCCATTCATATTACTTATAAATTACTAAGACAGTTTGCTCTATGTCAAAACCGCAGAGTACTATAGTTCTTTGATTGCTAGCAATTTACAGTAGGTTCTTGGAGCATTATTTCTTTGCTAATAGTCACTTTATCTTAGAATTTCTGTAGCTCTGTACTTTATGTCAGGAATACTGAATATGAGGCATAAGTACACCCTAAATGTCCCAGGACACTATGTACACACATTCACACCTACCCAATACACCTACCGTCATGTTTTTGGGAGGTGAGCGGAAAGCGGATAACCTGGAGGAAACCCAGGTGGACACAGGATGGAAAACTGAGCTCAGGATCAATCCAGAGACCCTGTAGCTAAAAGGCAGGAACATTACCCACCCTCCTTGTAGTTTAGTTGTGAAGAAAACATGAGCCATACTGTATGGTATACAGCATTGGTGGGTGGGGTGATATGTGTGTTTGTTTGTGTGTGTGTGTATTGGGGGATTTCTTTAGAATTATACACCCCCCTGTTCATACTTATCTAGACTTTTGATACTATATAAAGGGTTGCTTCATGCATAGTTTTCTCAGGACTAAACAAGGTATGGTATACTGCCTTTTTGAACTGAATTTATTGGAATGCCATAATCAATTTATTTATTTAGTCAAACATCCTTAATACTAATAATTGATTTTTTTCAACATTGCAACATTGTAACATTTTCATGCTAAGTAACTGTATATTGGGAGAACTTTGTATTCTATGATTTAGAAGAAACTGTGTTTATTTGCAAATACTTGACAATAAAATTGCATCATTTTTTTACATAGTCATTTCTTCAGGATCATCAGTAAGGATGCTTTGCTTGCTGTGCGTCACAGTGCTGACCCTGGTCCTGCAACCAGTACTTTCCCTCTTTAACTGCACCTCTATTTATGAGAGGGTGCCAAGTGAGTCTGTAACTTATAAATTCTGATATTATTTGTCATGTCTTGCATGTTACCAGAAAGTAATTGTCTGTCTGTAAACTTAGATAATGATGACTTAAGGGTGCACTGTGGGGTGAACTCTATCAACCTGGAGGTTAACCTTTGCACAGCACAGTGGGCTGGCTTTGACCCCATGGGCCTGGCCCTGAATGGCATGCACAATAATACCCAGTGCAAAGGTACTATAGACACAAGTGTGGACCCTCCTGTCATCCGGTACCAATTAGCTGTCAATGACAGTCAGGGCAACTTGTGTCGGCAGTCACTTCAGGTAAGCAGTGTACATTTAAAATTGTATTTTATTTTACAAATTAAATAATAAAATGGTCTGGGATTCTTTGTGTTTCCTGGTGCTCAGATTGTAAACGAGGTTCCCAGTGCCTCTGGACCTTTCAGCCAGTTCTCCACCATCCAGTCAGTCATCATCACCAGCTACATTGATACCCCAACCTCCTCATCAGGGGTTGTCAGCTACTCCACTGACCTCTTTTATCATTTCACTTGCCGTTACCCTCTGGAATACCTCATTAACAACACCGAGATAGTGGCGTAAGTCTCAAACCCAATTATTTTCTTGTTGCTTGTTTCACTAGTCTCCGTAAAGGACAAAAGTACAGTAAACAAAAGATATTACACACTTGCCCTCAATCTAAAAATGAGCGACGTGACTGAAAATGCCATTCTTTTTTATTTCCAGGTCATCGGTCTCAGTGGCCACGAATGACAAAAATGGAAGCTTTATTGATACTCTCAGCATGAGCGTATACAATGTGAAACATCTTACAAGTTTCATTTTAAAGTCTTTAAAATATGTTTGAAATTTTGACACGATAATCCAATCTTTTCTTAGGATACTACATTTTCCTACCAATTGGTGGTTCCACCTAGTGGGCTACAACTGCGCACAAAGGTCTACGTAGAGGCTAAAGCAGTTAATCTTTCTGGGAAGTAAGAGCACCTCGCTATAAGTGTAAACTATAAAAACTTTACAGATTTGTTCATTTATTTTGGAGAAAATTATTCATTTTTTTATTTGTGTTTTATTTCTCATAGCTTTAATCTTCTCATGGACCACTGCTTTGCAACTCCATCACCTTACACCACCAACAACAGCGAGCAATTTGACTTTTTCACTGTGTGAGAAATACAGCTTCTGTCTGTAACTCGTGATTGAGTTAATCGATTTACTGCTTATTACATCCTGCCTGTTCCTCCATAGATGTAACTCTGACTCCCGGACATCTATCCTGAGCAACGGAGTCTCCAAAATCGGCAGGTTCTCCTTCGAGGCGTTTCGTTTCGTGGAGCATCGCAACCAAGACAAGTCCAGCATCTTCATTCATTGCATTTTGAGACTCTGTGAGCCTGATAAATGCCTGAACATTATCAATGTAAGCGTATAGTTTACCTTGGTTAATTAACATTTTAGATCATATAGATGCGGTGTGCAAGTTACATTAGATTGTGTACTTATACAGGCTTGCAACGGCAGAAAAAAGCGAGCTGTAGAAGCGGTGCCTGGACAAGCCACCACGACTACAGTGTCAATGGGGCCACTTTATACAGCTGCCCTAAGTAAGTTTGCAAGCTCCACAATTATATTTCGGCAAAGAATATTTATTTAGTTTATAATAATAGCTAAGAATGTCCATTTTGATTTTTCAGCTGCAGAGCCAACTGCTTCTGCATATGGTAAGATGTTTTAGGTTTATACTGAGAATTTGCTCTCATATATTGATCTAATATTCTTTTATTATGTGGTGTTCCAACGCTATAAAACTTTGCTATTACAACAAGTAGGGAAATAAATAAATATTTTTTTCCCATATATCAGTCCCAGTACCAATGCATTTATCCACTTTAAATGTACACACATAACACAATGCATGCCTTTCGACACTGTACTTACAAATACAAACCAAAAAATGTAGGCATTTATAAAAGTAAAAAAACTTTTCGGAATATTAGATTAATTTATCCCCTAATATGTGTTCAATTCATTAATGTTTCTAATACCCAGAAAAGCAGCTTCTATATCATGATACTCCCATCACCCTGCTTCACTGTGGGTATGGTGTTCTTGGGATCAAATATCATGATGAGCGGATGTATTTCAAAATAATTGTATTTTTGTTTCAATTTACACAAAGAATATTATTCAAAAAGAGTCTAATTTGTCTAATTTTTCATGTGGACATTTTAGACACATATCACAGTACTTTCTTTTTAGAAAATTAGGTTTGTGTGACGTGTAGGAACAGACTTGATTGTGGTGCAGTTCATTGTTCTCTCTGTAACTGATGCTTCTGCTTCTTTCTGGTCATCCTACAAGTGTGACTGCCAGTATTTCTTTTACCTTCCATATCATTAGACAGAGAGCACATTGAGAGATCTTACATGGAAAATACTTTTAAACATAGATAGATAGATAGATAGATAGATAGATTGATAGATAGATAGATAGATAGATAGATAGATAGATAGATAGATAGATAGATAGATAGATAGATAGAAAGATAGATAGATAGATAGATTGATAGATTGATAGATATGGATACAATCTAATATACATTTTCCTTAACAATAACATTTATCTGCCTTTCTCTGGACAGTTTGAATGTTTTTTAAAACCTACAAATGTTTCACACACCCCTTTTTACTTTAATGCAAATACTTTTAATTATTTATTAACCCCCTTCATGTTCTTAATTTATAAATGGTTCATAATTTAAATAAATTTGGTTCATAATGTGCTATTTAAATCAATTTGACTTGACTTTTTCATTCAGCAGGAGACAACGGACAGTCCAATAAAAGTCAGAATAACATGGCTGGGATGGTGGTCGGGGCGATATTTGCCTCTGCTGGTGCACTGCTGCTCGTTCTCGCTGGATGGTTTGTGCTGAAGAAGGTTTGGTAGGATGGTGACGTACTTTACGTTTTCAAATGAAGGTGCCAACAGCCGGTCATCTGCTCTGCGCATAATCAGTCAAATCCGATTCACATGATAAGCTTAGTATATCATAGCACTTTAATGAAGCACAAAATGTGCTCGTGTATGTTAAAAAATCCACACAATTAAATATTTTTATAAATGCATGAAGGAACTCCAAGATCTTTAACGATATTTTTTATCTTGTGCTTAAGATGTTTTTCTTTTTTTAAAACATTTTCAAATAATTCTTGTTTGTAAATACACCATTTTGTGCTTTAGATATCTTTAAGATATTTCATTCATTCATTTTCTCCCGCTTATCCGTAATTCGGGTCGTGAGGGCAGCAGTCTAAGCAGGCCCCCGCCTTCGACTGCTGCCCAATCCTCACAGCACCGTCCCTTACGGTCCCTCCTGCAGGTGGTGAGCCCACGGGAAGTTTAAGATATTTAGATAATGATATATATTAAAAAAAGGTTTTATTATTGCACTTGGAGATATAGTCAGATATGAATCTATATTTAAATAATTTTATTTACTTGTATGTCTATTATGGGTTTAAATACAATTGTACATGATTTTTATCCTAAAATGAATTGATTTCATATTATGCAAATGTTGTTGTTTTTTTTATTCAAGAACACAATGAACAATGGATGATATATACTCTTTAATCGTTCAATGTATGTGCATTTATTTGAAAAATAGAACATTTTAGATATTGATTACACAAAGCTAAATAAACCTGCATCTAAAAAAAGGTCCATTGGTGTTTATTTGAAAAACTAAATGCAATTTCTCCTTTTCTGTATAAAAAGTTGTCTTCTACAAAAAAAGACAATAATTCACACTGTACAGTCTCACTACTATTTACATAAAAGAGGTCAATCATAATAAGGATGGAGAGGGAAAGGTGTGTCTCTAGTTGATAGTGTGGACAATGTCCTGGAGTAATGCGTTTAGTCTGGTGGAGAAGTCATCTTGTACAGAGTCTATGTTTACATGACTTAATGGCTCACCTTTACTCTGCTTTTCCTCAAACATGGATATTTGCTGCACTATATCAGCAATAAATTTATGGCTCTGTCTTGAAGAACCTTCACAGAACTGGTCCACTTTGGAAACCATTTCAGCTCCTGGGGGTGCTGTTGAGATGAGGAGTGTTACTAATGAGACTTTCAGTGCTGCCATTTTGCCCTGTACTTCCAAACTGAATGAGAGGATCTCTTGGCCCAGCCTGGCTGTGACTTCCTCCCAAAGGTCCTTCCTACTGCTGTCTTTGTCCTCCTCAACTGCCTCAAATGCCTTTGTTTTAAAGTCCTCAAAAGCAGAGGTCCTTCTTTTATGACTCGCATCCATAGCTTGACTGATTTTCTCAATTTTGTCTTGGTAGAGCAAAGGTCCTTCGGATTGAACCTCTTGGATGTTCATCATGAGATCACTGCAGAGTTGATGAGTGTTGGATTCGAGAGCCATCTCGAGGTTCTTGGTAAAGGGGGACAGGAGCTCCTGGACGTTAGTCGGGGTGGCCTGGGGGTGGTTGGGGTAAGGAGAAAACCTTTGACGAAGATCCAGAAGTTCCTGTCTCAAGCGAGCCCGTAGACGGACTGACTCCTGGCTAAGTTTGTGCCTGAGCTCTGCTGCCATGGGGTTCAGTGAGTCCAGGGAATAAAGGTCACTGCTTACCACGTGACTCTTCCACATTCCACTGCAACAAAATTGATTTGTTGTTTTTAGACCCAGCCTTCTATTTACCATGATATAAAAAAATCTGAAATATATTAGCAAAGAACTCACTCATATTGCTTGGCAGCACCTTTTTTATCAATGGCCAGGTTTGTGTTTTCATCCTGAATACTCCAAAATCCTTCACGAATGCCAGGATCTTGATAAACAGGAAATGCTACATGGTAGACAAAGTGCAAAAGGATGAGTTTGATCGTTAGAGTAATATATTGAATTAATAAAACGGTACATTATAGATTATAAAAGATACAAACCTATACAAGCCCCAAGTGTTACAGCAACTATCATGTATAGAAGCATGTTTTTTTTTTCTTTTTTTTTTTCTTTAAAGAAAAAAGTTTGTATTCACTTTGTAATAAAGGAGAGACAAAGTGAATTATTGATGATCAGAATCTTCGAGACGTAACAGCTCAAGTCAGGATATCGTGAATGCGATTGTGTCCGGTTCTTCCCTTATAGTAAGGGTCTGTAAAGTACACTTCGCAATTCCGTCTTTTAAAGCAATCTCTTATCAGAGACCTTCCTGCACTCTGCCTGTGTCAACAGATACCACGTGGAGGGTCAGTATGATAGCAGAGTTCTGCGAGCTGTGGCAGGGGTCCCTTTGATTGGCTGTCTCAAAGCTGAAATGTTCTGGATAAATCTTCTTCAAAATAATCTTTCATCTCGTCATGAGCAAGGTCAGGAATGACGCACAGTCAGGTGTCAGGTGAGGTCAATGCTACTTTTTATGGTTTACATAGTGATGATTTAACTAAATATTGATGTCAAGATTGCCCATAAACCAAAATACCTGGCAGGAGATAAATTGACAAAATATTAGCAGAACTCTTAATAAGGCAAAAGAATGTCGCATGACTGCAGTATTTGATATGTAGATAACAAATGCTTGATTTGTTTGTATCCTGCTTAGAAAGGTGCTGTTTTTTTATTTGTCCTCTGGAAAGTATCTACCAAAATAAAAGTAGGGGGTCAAAGTAGATGGAAGTTTTGACAGCCAAACAAACAAGCTTCCATCTTTACAGGTGCAGCCCATAGAAGGTTACACTGACAAAACATCGACAATTATTAAATAAATCTGTATTTACTAAAGAACACAATTCCAGTAAGAGTGGGTGGAACTGGTCTCGGTCTGGTCATCGATTATTTTCTTTTGGCAAACAATTTGAACATGTTTAATGTTTTTATTCTGTCCCTGTTTGGCCTTGAAGTCCTTAAAGCAACAAGTCCATTCACGCAACAAAGAGTGCACACGGTACATTAAATGGTACACAAATAAAGTTGGACTTTCTAGAAAATACCTAACGAATAAAAAACACAATCATTTTAGACATAAAAACTGATGACTCTCTTATTCAACCTTGTACTTATTCACTCCAACAGTGTCACTTCAAATATTATGCAATATTGATTTTCTTTATTGATTATTATTTTTTTTTATCAAGAAGATAAAAGAAAATGAATGATTATGGTCATGGTACACACACACAATGCACATCATCAGGACATATAGAAATGAATGAATAAATGTCATAAATAAATGTAATATAGGAAATAAAAAAAAAAGATTTAATAGAATGCTGAACACACTGTAAACAAACAATTATATCACATAAACTATCAAATCAGTATTATTATACCGATGATGAATGGATGTATTACCCCCGATGCAAATAGGATTAACTTAATTAAACCGAAATGTCAGTCGGGGGGGTTTGTATAGAGCTTTTATGCAGTACGGGAAATTTCAACTAGCAACAATTTAATACATTAATACTATTTCTTATTATTGTTTAAAGCAAAGTTAAATTGCCTGTGAAAATATATTTGAGTTTTGTATCCTATTAATAACACAAATTACCAACAAGGCAAGTAAGCATAAGCCTCTTCAAAACTCCTTTGAAAGTCAAGTCAAGTCAAAAAGTTTTGTCATTTCTAACATATATATCTGACGCAGTACACAGTGAAATGAGACAACGTTCCTTCAGGACCTTGGTGTTACATCACACAACATAGAGCTACATAACAGAACACAGAGTTAAGGACTAAAGTAAGTGTCCTCGGTGCATCGTGTGCAACCGAGTGCAAACAGTGTAGACAAAAAACAGCACAGACAGACAAAACAAGAGAGTGTGGGACAGATACACCAAACACAAAAAATAGTTTGCCGAGCAGTAAACCTACTGTATAATATGACTAAACAGTAATGTGCAAAAGAGGACTAAAATCAAGGGTGTACTGGTAAACATATACACAATGTTGTGCGAAAACAACAAGATCAGCAGTCGAGAGGTGCAAAACATCATGCAAACAGTATAATATGATTAAATATGAATATAATTTGGGTGGTGGAATGGATTGAGATGAATAATGAGTGTGTGTTGAATTCAGGTTGTACAGTTCAGTAGCACACAGTTGAGTAAATATAAATATAAAGTAAAAGCTCATATCATTTGCAAGAGGAAAATAGAGATTTATTACGTCAAAAAGTCTGCAGAAAGTTCAAGCAGATCTGGAAAACACACACGAACACACACACACACACACACACACACACACACACACACACACACACACACACACACACACACACACACACACAGTATATACACAAATGTAGCACAAATGAATGAACAGAGGAAAACTGCTGCAAGGCAGAAATCATCACCATTCAGCACATTCCTCTGTAAGGTTAACACCTGATTCTTCCTGAGACCTGGGAAGTCAGTCTAGCATATCTTTTTTCAAGCTTTAGCTCATTTTGTGTAACAAGACAGCACAAGAAACCTGAGGGAACACACTATCCATCCTATTGCACATCCTTAAGCCACTTGTGATTGGCCAGTGTTGCTGTGCCTGAACAAAAAAAGGGAGGATGTGATCCCTCCCTTCTAGGGCAAGGCCAGTTTGGCTCTGCCAATGTCGGACCTTGAGTTTGTGATCTTTAAACAAGAGTACAAAAGACCTTCTGTTGTGTGTCCTAAAAAAGTACATGTATTGTACCTTTACAACTTTACTTTCCTAATGAACTATGGTCTGATTATCAACGTTAAATCAATTTTCAAAGCACAGTCTATCCACATGTAAAAAGTGCAAGTGAAAGGTATAAAAGATTGGTTGAAGGTTTGATGCTAGATGCAAAGAACAGTACAACTACAAAATATTCACACTGTAGCAGGTAAACAGTTTTTAAATATATTAAACTCGTAGTATTTCCTTTTATAGAAGATGGCAATAAACCAATATAAGATAATTAAAACTCTCTTAAGCTGTTCATTCTCATTTAAAACTTAAAATAGTATTGTTCTGTTGGAAGAGACTTTTGAATATTATTTCCGATTATAATAAGTTTCAAATAAGTAATGTCTGAAAATACATGTAATGAGCTTAGATCTGGTTTATTGCAATTTTATAATAACCAAGACTAAATAAATGTTACTGAATTCAAGATATTTTCACTTGCTAAGGAGTTGTTTTTGCATTTGTGCAATGTAGTATGATTTTTTCTGACAAATTTTATTCATTCCCAACCCTACCTTTTTGCCCACAAGGTTTAAGTACATCCTGGATGGAAGACCAGTCCACCGTAGGACACAATGCACACATAGATTTGTGCAACGTACCAATTCACAGCGGGCAATTCATGTATGAGGCTGTCCAAACAAACCCAAATGGACAGTGACAAAATGTTTGTATAGACTGTAAAAGCTCAGGACTAAATCTAGAAGCTACAAAGTGGCAACAATAAACAATGCAAAAAAGTTATTACACAAATGCACTCCTGAGAGCTCCTTTGTCAAAATTTGTTGATTTGCTGTAGCGAACAGTTTGGGGACAAAATTTAAACAGGGACATTCACTTCTATAATCTATAGTCAATGGTAAAATCATTATAATAATTAAAATGTTTGATATTAAATTCAGGATACAAAAAAATCTGGGTGTACAAAATTTGTCCAAAAACTTTTTTCTTTATTAATGATTATTTATCATTTGTTTGCTATATGAAACACACCCCATGCAGCCCATTAAGGGACTGATAACTAGCTCATAAATAAAATCAGCGCTGATAAAACAGGGAGAGATCATTTGTCGTTTCTTGCTTATTTGTTGTTAAGACCATTGAAAGGTAAACATTTTGCCACTTTATTTTATTGCTTATTTTGTACCTTTAGCTTGCCTATTTTGTTTAATAATGTAATTAATTATATTCTATATTTTTATGATCATAGTATCATTCCAGGCTGATAGTTACATCTCACAAGGTCAGTTAGACATAGTTCTCACAATGAATGAAGTATTATAAATAGGTGAAAGGTTAGTCCTGTCTAGGTGTATGTAGGTGTATTCGCATATTTGCCAAAAAGCTATTATTTGGTAGAAGATTAAAAGATTACATAATATCATGTGCGTCCAACTTGATTACTACTGAATTAATACAATTGGAATAGGATTAACAGTGCACATGTTAATATATACTACTTTTTGATCATATCTATTTACCTATCCTTTTGACAACTGGATTATATGTACAGTATAGGGCAAATGTTTTAAATTGACATATTCAGGTTAATTTTTGTTGTGTATTAGTGGATATTGTTGCTTCCTGGGGAATTAACTTTGACCCAGAAACCTCAGGAACTTTGCGAATAAACGGACATTATTGACTTGTTTTGGGAAAAGTAAACAGAATTCTGGTCAGTCGTTTCTCTTAGTTGTGAACACACACACACACACACACACACACACACACACACACATATATATATATATATATATATATATATATATATATATATATATATATATATATATATATATATATATATATATATATATATATATAATATATTAGATAGAAATATTTATTTATTAAGATATTTTACAATTCATAAGTTGATGATTCATTCATAAAAAACAAAAGACTTACTAGGCAATTTACTATTTATTAATATGCATTTTCTTCATTTTCTAAATATTCATTATAAAATGTTGCACATTTTATGAACACAAACAGGTGTTGAGAGACAGGTAAAGCACAGCTCAAATCAGTAATCGGCTTTAAAAAGCCTGTAATATGACCTGGTTGCTTTGGGTATCCGTTTTCTTTGCCCACTGGCATGTGTGACACCTAACTCCTCATGAATCATTCAGCTTGGGAGAGAAAGTGCTTCCTATTTCCCTGAGAACCATCTCAGACCACAGTACTCAACATTGCAAGATGATGTACGAAACTAGGAACTGTTACTGGCCAGTCCTTCTCTGGTGGTTGTCCAGCCCAACAATGAGAATTGTTTTTGGGCTGAATGCAACACAAATACATCAGCGCCAGCCTCCTTGTCAGCCAGGTAAGGTGCATAGTGTTCTTTGCCTTGAGGCAGGGAAATATAGAAATACCTTTAGAGACAGAAAGTATTTTGTACCTTTTCTTCTTTGCTTGCACTGTCTATCTGAACATCTTTAAAGGATACCAATACTACCCTTAAGGGTAGTAATGAAAATTGTAAATGTAGATGTTTTTTGTGTCTTGCATAAAGGGCACTACTGTCCTGAAGGCACTGGAACTGCAGTGCCATGCCCCAGAGGAATGTTTACACCAAGTTTTTGGGCTAGAGATATCAACGACTGTATCAGCTGCCCTTCACATCATTATGCTCCTACAGAGGGTCTGCCTGCCTGTCTGCCCTGTGGCTCCCACGCACAACAGCCTCTACCAGGGCAGGATAAATGTGTATGTCTAGGAGAGGGCCAAGTCTTCCAGGTGAGCACATAGATTATAGCCATATACAGTGAGACAAATAAGTATTTGAACACCCTGCTATTTTGCAAGTTCTCCCACTTAGAAATCATGGAGGGGTCTGAAATTGTCATCGTAGGTGCATGTCCACTGTGAGAGACATAATCTAAAAAAAAAAAATCCAGAAATCACAATGTATGATTTTTAAACTATTTATTTGTATGATACAGCTGCAAATAAATATTTGAACACCTGTCTATCAGCTAGAATTCTGACCCTCAAAGACCTGTTAGTCTGCCTTTAAAATGTCCACCTCCAATACATTTATTATCCTAAATTAGATGCACCTATTTTAGGTCATTAGCTGCATAAAGACACCTGTCCACCCCATACAATCAGTAAGAATCCAACTACTAACATGGCCAAGACCAAAGAGCTGTCCAAAGACACTAGAGACAAAATTGTACACCTCCACAAGGCTGGAAAGGGCTACGGGGAAATTGCCAAGCAGCTTGGTGAAAAAAGGTCCACTGTTGAAGCAATCATTAGAAAATGGAAGAAGCTAAACATGATTGTCAATCTCCCTCGAACTGGGGCTCCATGCAAGATCTTACCTCATGGGGTCTCAATGATCCTAAGGAAGGTGAAAAATCAGCCCAGAACTATACGGGAGGAGATGGTCAATGACCTGAAAAGAGCTGGGACCACCGTTTCCAAGGTTACTGTTGGTAATACACTAAGACGTCATGGTTTAAAATCATGCATGGCACGGAAGGTTCTCCTGCTTAAACCAGCACATGTCCAGGCACGTCTTAAGTTTGCCAATGACCATTTGGATTATCCAGAGGAGTCATAGGAGAAAGTCATGTGGTCAGATGAGACCAAAATAGAACTTTTGGGTCATAATTCCACTAAGCGTGTTTGGAGAAAGAAGAATGATGAGTACCATCCCAAGAACACCATCCCTACTGTGAAGCATGGGGGTGGTAGCATCATGCTTTGGGGGTGTTTTTCTGCACATGGGACAGGGCGACTGCAGTGCATTAAGGAGAGGATGACCGGGGCCATGTATCGCGAGATTTTGGGGAACAACCTCCTTTCCTCAGTTAGAGCATTGAAGATGGGTCGAGGCTGGGTTTTCCGACATGACAATGACCCGAAGCACACAGCCAGGATAACCAAGAAGTGGCTCTGTAAAAGGCATATCAAGGTTTTGGCGTGGCCTAGCCAGTCTCCGGACCTAAACCCAATAGAGAATCTTTGGAGGGAGCTCAAACTCCGTGTTTCTCAGCGACAGGCCAGAAACCTGACTGATCTAGAGAAGATCTGTGTGGAGGAGTGGGCCAAAATCCCTCCTGCAGTGTTTGCAAACCTGGTGAAAATCTACAGGAAACGTTTGACCTCTGTAATTGCAAACAAAGGCTACTGTAGCAAATATTAACATTGACATTCTCAGGTGTTTAAATACTTATTTGCAGCTGTATCATACAAATAAATAGTTAAAAACTCATACATTGTGATTTTTTTTTAGATTATGTCTCTCACAGTGGACATGCACCTACGATGACAATTTCAGACCACTCCATGATTTCTAATTGGGAGAACTTGCAAAATAGCAGGGTGTTGAAATACTTATTTTCCTAACTGTATATTTATTATATATATATATGTATATATAACTGCATATATATATATATATATATATATATATATATATATATATATATATATATATATATATATATATATATATATATATATGCAGTTTGTAAGGCTCTATACATTTACTGTCCTCTAAAAATAACTCAACAGCATACAGCCATTATTGACTGGCAACAAAAGGGAGTACACCCTAATTAAACATGTAAAAACTGTGTCCAAAGTGTAAATATTCTGTGTGAGGACCATTGCTATTTAGCACTGCCTTAATCCTCCTGGGCATGGAATTCACCAGTGCTGCACAGGTTGTTGCTGGGATCCTCTTTGACTTCTCCATAATGACATCATAAGCTGCTGGATGCTGGATGCTTCGCCACCTTCCGCTTGAAGATACCCCACAGGTGATTTATAGGGTTCAGGTCTGGAGATATACTTAGCCACTCAATCACTTTCACTTTCAGCTTCCACAGCAAGGCAGTTGTCATTTTGGTCGCGTGTTTGGGGTTGCTTATATGTAGGGAAGGCATCATGTTCTGTTTCAGAATGTCACAGTACATGTTGGAATCCATGTTTCCCTCAATGAACTGCAGCTCCCCAGGACCAGCAGAACTCATGCAGCCCCAGACCATGATGCTACCACCACCATGCTGGCAAGACACAATTTCCCTGGTACTTCTCATCAGGGCCTCACCACACATGCTGGACACCATCTGAGCTAATCTTATTCTCATCAGACCACAGTACATGGTTCCAGTAATTCATGCTCTTGGACAGGTTTTATTTCATCAAACTGTTTGCAGGCTTTCTTTTGAGCCAGCTTTAGAAGAACCTTCCTTCTGAGATCACGGCCATGCAAACCACTCGTTGTAGTGTTTGGCATACGGTCAGTATGAGAATATTGTACTCAAAGCATGACATTTTAAATGCTCTAATACAAGATACACAAATTTGTATGGTCCTGTCAAGCAGACAAAAACATGAACATGATGAATAAGACATGTGGCTTTTGGTTAAATGACATACAACTGTGGTTAAATGACAACTGTAATCACTTTAAGTGTACTCACTTTTGTTACCAGTCATCTAGACAATAATGGCTGTATGTTAAGTTATTTTTAGAAGACAGTAAATCTGTACTGCTATACAAGCTGCACATTGACTTCTCTAAAATATATCCAAGTTTCAGTTCAATAGTATTTTGCATTAAAAAGATATACTAAAATGGTTGCTAAAATGTGAGTGGTGTACCCACGTTTGTGAACTACTGTATAAATGTAACAGATCAACAGTATCCAGTAATATAATCTGCAGACTTTATCTAAAACAGCTGCTCATGTTTCATCCTAGAAGTGGTTAGGTTACACCTTTCTCTTCTCAACCTTTCTCAACCACCAGAAAAACAAGCTCATGAAGAATTTGCTGTCAGACAAACAATGGGATGAGGTTTTCATTATATGATCTATGTTTTCTTTATGCAGGCCAGTGATGGGCAGTGCCACTGTGCTTTGGGGTACCACTCTACACAAAGAGGGGATGCCTGTGAGCTAAAGATATATGAGATCTGCAAACATGGACAAGCACGGAACCAATATGGCAAGTGTCTGGATCACAGGCAGTGGAAAGACTTTTGTTCTTATGAGGTTGGTAAAAGAAGCAACTTTGTACAGCCACATCATCTTATCACCAACAACCCCTTGAAAACTGTTGCCATATGTTATGAATTGGTTCATAGGAGATTATCCTATAACTCAAACCACAGTTATTATTTCACATACTTTATTAACAAATATAAATGGCTGTGATGGTATTGTAACACAACATCATGTGTTTCCTCCATGGCCGTAACCATAACATTCACTACATATTCACTACACTACTACTATATTTTTGTTCAACCAGGTGAATTCGATCTTCTTCCATTGCTCAATTGTTATGGGAATATTTATTTATTTCCCTTCATATTTTGCACCAGGCTGTGAAAATACTGTTTCCCTTCAGGAACTTGAGCTGCATCAACAACGCTTTGGGATAGCCAAAGAAGGTAAGATGGTAAAATAAGAAAAATCCTTCAGTCTTTACGTTTCTCCTTGCCTCCGCTTTATCACGGGGAGAATACACACTGTCTGTGAGTCCCTTGTTTGGGGGGCGGAGCATGCTTGGTCTCTTCCCGGCGCTGCATCATACCTTAAGGCCCTGGTGATGCCTACCAAACCCCTTCAGACCTCCTCAGCTTTGGTGGGCAAATCGTATACTGCAGTCTTGCAGGCATACCGTGCTGACCTGCTTAAGGAGCTGGACGAGAGAGTATAGCTTAAGAAAGACGACATCCTATAGTTGGGTCGTGCCACAGACCTGTCTCTTTGGGTCCCTAAGGAGACCACTAGGGCTATTGGCCAATCTTAGGCAGCCCTGGTGGCTGTCGCTGGTTGTTGACAATCTCTGATCTTAGTGACAGAGCTTTTCTCCTGGATGCCTTTGGGGAGGCTCGGAACCAGAGGGTTTGATCAAGGTCACGCGGCGAGCCTTACAGGCCTTAGACATGTGGAAGGAACCTTCCACATGTCAAGGGATCTTCCTGTGGGCCCAAGGGAAACTTCTCTCTGTGAGGGCAGTATACATCTCAGGGCACCTAAACCAGGGAGCAGATGGTTTGAGGCAAGGGCCAAGGCTCCGTGGACCTGTTTGTGACTTGAGAGACCACGCACTGTCCCCTCTGGTTTTCCCGTACTTAACCAGCTCCTCTTGAACTGGCCAAGACTGCCCTTCTCAAACAACCTCCCTAGGAGATTCCTCTCAGACTCTCACAACTCCGGCTGGGGGTGAAATAGAGTGCCCCCTCCCTGGGAGATTCCTCTCAGATGGCATCTTCTCTCTCAGGCAGGGGGCACTTTATTTCACCCCTGACTGGAGTTGTGGAGGTCCCTGAGGGGGCACAGCCTTTAGCGTCTGGTCTCTCAGCGGAGGTGGTAGAGACCAGTCTCTAGTCCAGAGGGGCTGGTATACCACGAAATGCCACCTGTTCACTATATGGTGTCAGAAACATCAGTTAGATTCAGTTAACTGCTCTTTTGGTCCAGTGCTAGAATTCCTTCAAGAACAGTTCGCCAAATAGTTGTCTCCCTCCACTCTACAAGTATATGTATCTGCTATTGCGGCATGTCTTGCTGAGCGATCACGGGAAAAACCTGTTAGTGACATGTTTCCTCCATGGTACCCAGAGGCCTCAGCCTCTGGTACGACCTGGAGTGCTTTTGTGGGATCTGGACGTGGTTCTGGAGGCCCTGTCCGAGCCTCCCTTTGACCCCTTGCACAAGGTGCCCTTGAGGTTTCTTGCAGTCAAGACTGCTTTTCTGCCACTGATATCTTTTCTGATGTTAATGCCACTCCCGGCCCCTCAGTCTTTTGACCCAGCTGTGCCCATCCACACTAGGCAGGGATTTGTCAGTCTGGTGGTATTGTACTCTCGTTCCCAAAGAGTTGTTGATGCAGCTTGAGTTCATGAAGGGGAATGTCTCTAGTTTACATATTTAACTCTGGTTCCACAAGGGAATGAGACTCTGTGTCTCGGTGCTACACTTCCTGCATCCCTGTGAGAGCTTCCTTCCCTCCCCAAAGCTAGCGCTGTGTCCACCGCATATGCTTATATAGCTTCCTGGTCGCTACATCACCCCACCGGTGACGTCATGCCCTTCCATTGGGCAGATTACACACGTGGTTCAAAGTGTGGTCATGCAGAGGCATTCCCAAAGCATTGTTGATGCAGCATCTTGGTCCCTTGGGGAACCAGGGTTACAAATGTAACCTAGAGACGTTACCACATAAGAAGTGCTTGATCTTATACTAAAACCGAACTGGATTGAATGAATGATAATTCACAGCATGGCTGTACTGTATATTATTCTGTTGATTTAAATATTTGTTTGCCAACCTTTACTAATATTTATTACAGAATTTTCAATTACTACTGAAGCAAAGAAAGCAATGGCTTCAGAAGAAAACTAAATACAGAGTAACATATATTAATAGAAAGGCCTATACTTTTAGTAAGATCATCATTGCTTGAGAATAAGGTGGAAATGTGTTCCTATTGATTTTTTTCTACCACCTACAAACTTCTGTTCTGAACATACCTGACCTGAGAGTCAATGAACCATTAGGAAAACATTACACTTTTTTCCATGAATCTTGTCACATATACACTAGGAAGTTTGACATAACCTGCAATGAGTTGACAATGAATGTGAGCCGAAACAATTATGTGATATAAGTCTAGTGCACTGCTTTGTCACCTTCTTTATCTACACTTCCCCAGGTGTGTGCATCTCCACAGCTGTATGAAGGCTATGATGCCTCTTTGGGTCTGTGTGCCTGCAAAAGTCTGAGTGATTCAGGAAGAAGTGAGTGCTCAGGATGGTGTGGAGATCAAAGAACACCTGTGTTGCAGTTGCTATGCAGTTCTGCTGCACTTCAGCTTCTTTACACTGAGACAGACAGACAGGTACAACATGCTATCCTAACCCAATGATTCTACTTTTTAGTTTTATTTCTTAGAGGGCTCAATCCCCCTTAAATAGGGGTTTAAATACTGTGTGATCCCTATGTCTATGGACAAACGAATACATAAAGCATTGTCAGCATGGTGTTTTATCTACATTTTAGGTTCAGAATTCTTAAATAGAGTTGTGCCCGGGACATTTTGTTCTAATCCTTGCTCATGGTAATTATTAAATATTTCTGTTCGATTTATTTCCCAAAATATAAAAAAGTCTCTGACCATGCAATAACTAAGGCTGTTACTACACTCTTTTTTAATACTTCAACTATGAAATGGTGTTTACAATTTTTTAAGTTTTATAACTATGGTCTTGGTTTGGCTTGCTATCTTGAGTTCTTTTCTGTAAAATTTGTGAATGTAAAATCATCCTGCTTGCATTACTTTTTTGTGTCCAGAAATATATATGTCTGACAAGTTTTCAAAGATCTTCTAAAAAAACAAGTTTTACCAACAGTTCAGTGTCAAACAGTATCTTTGACATTGTGTGGTGTATGGCCCTATGGGCCATGTTGATCTTGTTTAAGCAAACAAGCCAACAGTTTAACTTTGATCTCTATATCTTTGAGTGACTTAGGTAAGTGCATCAGGAAGTGCACTTTTATCTGTCCTCAAACATTGGGAGTCCAGAGGAAGGCTGAGGTGTGAGCGACATCACGGGTTCTCCAGGCCTGTGTACACAATACAGACAAGAGGTGAGTAACCACAGCCAAAGGCAGGGTGTTTAAAGAATTTGCAACCAGTTCTGTAATGCTAAATTGCCTTGCTACAGAAAGTGGTTTCTACGGGTTCGTCAACACTATCCCAGCAGACGTACGGATGCTGGTCTTGGAAGTTGGTCAAGTGACCAACAGCTTAGCTGAGATCTTCAACAGACAGAGCATGGGTAAGGTGATACTAAAAGGTAGACTGCCTTGTATACTGACTATGACAGGTAGTTTCAAACTCAATTCTCTTACAAGGAAACCATACATACATGGATACAGAATCATTTTGGTCAATGGGTTCCGCTCCAAGAAAAGCCAGGAATAGGGACGCTACTCAAGTGATGAACCCAATAGCATGCTTGCATCTGGAGGATATTATTTTATTCTCTGTGACCAGGCACCACTATCCACAGTATGACATGTGAGTAAGAAAGCTTTTCTTTAGACAATTACTCCCTCCGTGACTTGAACTAAAATGTATGTCTTGTTGTTTACAGAGATAACTTGTTCAACACAAATGCTGCTTTCGACTGGGGAGTGTTTAGAATATTAAAGCAGGAGCTAGCTATGGCACGATCAACAAACTTCCTCTTTTCTGTTAGCTTCAGTGAGCCTGGTGTGTATGTTCTTAAGCTGAGTAGCAATCAACACAAGCATATGGTATTGTCCCCATTTGAATCATTACATGCATCCAGAATTTTTTTATTTGCTAAGATGCCAATGTAAAAGTCTTTCTGTAGTATGTAAAGGTTTTGCCTGCTGGAGGAGATTGCTATGACATCGGACCGTTTTTTCCTGCTGATCCACATCACATGATTCGAATGGGGATAGCCCTTCAACGCCAGCTCCTGCTGAGACCTGATTGGTGGGTGATTGGAGGACTCTTGGCTGGAGCTACAGTTGTGCTCTGCATGTGTCTTGTAGTACTGGTCAGTCTTGTGCTAATAATATAAGTGCCAATATTATAACCATGGGTTACTGAGTAAAAATGTTTAGGAAATGTTGACTTTGCATTTTTTTCACACAGATCTTGTTCAGGGAGTACGGTTGGCCAGAGAAGCAGCATTCTCAGGCCAGGTATAGGGAGCTACAGCTCAAGTACAACATGGATGACTATTCATCGAAAGGTTCCAGGGTCATAGCACTGAAAAAGACACACCGAAGCCTACAGCTAGGAATGACTGAGGACCCAGTACTCAGAGGTAAAAGTTTACTGCATGTAAGCATTCCTTTTGTACAACTGTTTCAAACTATCAAACTATCATTGAAAAAAGGCTGGAAGTTGTCCATGGTGCCATATTGCACAACAGTCTATGGTGAAAACTGGCAGTAATTTGAACTATTGCGTCTCATGTGCCCTTGCAAAACAACATACAGTATGCTGTGTGATGTAAGAAGTAGCACACAGAATTGGCAATCACTCTTGCAGTATTTACAAATAAATCACAATGTAAACAGCTGGTTTTTGCATTCAACATCATTATCATTCTTTACCTTTATCAAGGTGTTAATACAAAAATTAGAAAGTTTCTAACTAGGGAATGATCATATCCCATAACACTGATACCTAATCTGGCTGTTTGAGTGACCCTTTCATTCTACATTTAATTGAGTTCACTGCACAATGTTTAATTAAATACCTAAACCACATATGCTGTAAAGCAGTGGTTCCCATTCACCGGGACACACAGAAAGAATACATATATATCATCATTTCCGTTTTATTTATTATCTGATTCTGAACTATGTTTTATTTTGGAAAATTACCGGATTCTCTTCGCCACATCTGTCTATGACTCACTCTTGATGCATGTCAAGATCCTTGCCTTGGCCACATGTCTTACGCTACCTTCCTAAAGGGGCTGCTCCAGCCGCTAACACATAATACATTACCGCTAAATTGAAACCCCCAAGCTAGCAAAAGGAACAAAAAAGAACACAGTGGATTCACGTTTATTTTTATATTTAGAAAATACCAGTTTTTATGCCGGTCGTATCATTCTATTTTGTTGTATTTATCCGCCACACCTTAAAGGCCGGTCCGTCAAAATATTGTATGACATTAAACCGGTCCATGGCGCAAAAAATGTTGGGAACCACTGCTGTAAAGAGATGAGGACTTAAGTATGGCAGGATTTGTAAAATATTGTTCTGGAAGATTGTATTAGCTGCATAGTGAGGTTCGATCTATGGATGTCACTGCTTTTACACTGATCACGCATAACTTTATTGCCACTGATCAGGCATAACATTATAACCACCTGCCTAATATTGTGTTGGTTCCCCTTTTGCTCCCAAACAGTTTTGACTCATCAAACATTATTCACATTAACTTCTTCAGCAATTTTAGCTACAGTAGCTGGTCTGTTGGATCGGACCACACAGGCCAGCCTATCCTCCCCATGTGCATCAATGAGCCTTGGCTGGCCATGACCCTGTCTCTGGTTTACAACTGTTCCTTCTTTGGACCACTTTTGATAGATACTGACCACTGCAGACAGGGAACAGCCCACATAAGCTGCAGATTTGGAGATGCTCTGACCCAGATGTCTAGCCATCACAATTTGGCTTTTGTCATACTCAATCAAATCCATACATTTGGCCAAACAATAACAAAATGTTCACTTGTGTCTATTATATGCTTCCCACTAACAGGTTCCATGATGAAGAGATAATCGGTGTTATTCACTTCACCTGTCATAATGTTATAATGTAATAATGTTTGAATAGTCAGTATATACTGCTCATATTACAGCTATGGCTGAAACTTCAGATGAGTTCTGGGACTACGAGGAGCAGGTAAACCTGGAAGCTTTCAGTTCCGGTACATTCTATGACATCTTGCTGAAGCACAGTGTGTCTGTCACAACCCGGCTTGGGCAGCTCAAGGAAGAGGTACATTTTCAATATTTTCCTCAGTTTACATGGACTTGATCCTAAACTAACCTAAAATGAACACATTTTAAATTAACAATTAGATCATAAAAACATTCTCTCTTTTTGGTGTTGACTAAAGTGGGTGGGTGGAGTGGGCTAATCACCTACTCAATTACTTAATCCCTGGAGAAAGCTGCACAATAAATAAGGAAAAATATCTATGTCTTTAGGTGAAGCAGCTTTATCAAGGGGTGCTGGAAAAGGTGCAGGGGCTTCAACCTGGCTGGGGGGCAGTGGTGGTTGGAAGCAAGCTGGAGTGCTTGCAGAAGCAAGTGGAGCAAGAGATAGCACGCAGAAAAGCTCTGGGCACTCAGGTTTCCCAACTGCTGGACAGCCAACTTCAGACCTTGCGGAATGAGTCACAGTCCCAGCAATCCATGCACAAGGCTTTCTCAGCACTACTCAGAGAATGCTTTTGGTTGATGAAGATGTTTTCTGACAACCAGGCTTCTCTCTGGAACAAACACATACAACAATGGTATGTTTTTTGCATGCACATGCGTTGACAATATTCTCACAGTATTTAATACAGTGCATGGTGTATATATATTTACACAGGCTAAACCAAACCAAGGCTTTAGTAATGCTGGTAAAGATCATACATTCATCTATACAGTATGTTAATCATCTGTAAATGCAAGGCTCACCTTGTTTTTATTTCATTGACACTTACAAACCAAAAAAATAATTACATTCAAATCGGCCATTGTTGGTACCTTCAACCAGACCCGTAACACTGAACTCCTTATTTATACAAAAGAGATAGTTATAAATCACTCTTTATAAGAATGCCTGCCAAATCCCTTAAATGCAAATGTAAAAAGATCTGAAACAGCAAAATGAGGACAAAACAGCAAAATAAATAGAATTTCTTACACTTGGAAGCCATTTTGACTCATAGATTTCAAAACTTTCTTCCGGCTTCTCCCATTAGGGGTCACCACAGCGGATCATCCACATGTTTTGATTTGGCACATGTTTTTTGCTGGATGCCCTTCCTAACGCAACCCTCCCCATTTATCCGGGCTTGGGAAGGGCACTAAGGCCTGGGCAACCCAAATGGCTGGGGTTGGTTTCCTGACCAGGGCACGAACCCGGGCTGCAGCGGTGAGAGCGCCGCATCCTAACCACTAGACCACATAGATTTACCATTCAAATATTATAAAGTCTTACCACCTGAAAAGGCCAGAATCTGGAGAAAAATGACAAAAAAGTAGAGTTCGTACAAAATAAGCGAGTTAAAAGAAATGATTTGACGTAACCTGAAATAAAGATTTGTGAGAGATATGGTATTGTTTTAAGTGTCTCAGCTTTTTGTGCACTAATGTGTAAACAACTTATACACCAGCTTTCATGTTGATTGGTCAAACAACTCTTATACTACTCTTATAGATTAGTTTCGTAAATGCAGTATGTGCCCAATGCCAGCTGAGTCTTTGTAGTGCATCAGATTACTGTTTCCATATTCAGAGCCTAACCAGTCCTTCTTTTATATAACGTGCCTCCATTGTATTTCAGCGGTATTTCTTTAATTAATCAGATTTTTCCCAAGTTTTATTTAATTTATAACAATAATAAGTAACAACAGGGTTGTGTTTTTTAATAAGACTTTTCAATAAGTGTTTTTAATCTATTTAAGTTTGATTTGAAGCTGATTGATTTGAAGGTTACATTATTGAGATGTTTTATATATATATATATATATATATATATATATATATATATATATATATATATATATATATATATAGGTATATATATATATATACCTATATATATTATTGGTTACATTATTGAGATGTTTTATATATATATATATATATATATATATATATATATATATATATATATATATATATATATATATATATATATATATATATATATATATATAAAAAAATAAAAACACAAACATAGAAGCACTTATAGTATAAGAAAGTTTTTCTGTGCTATCTGGATTCCTGGCTTTCCCAGATTGTAAACGTTCTTGAAATATTACCAACACAAGCCACTTATGTTTTCATTTTAATTTGTCTTTTAGCTATCAGGCCTGAGCAGGCTGATTGGCCACATGGAGGTGATAAAATAGGTTTTTATTAGCCTGCCAGTTAGTTTAGTCAGCTGGTTGAATGATGTCTTGCTGTGAATTGTGAAACAATCTATCAAGCAATTATCGATGTATTTAACAAAGCAATCCATCAAAGTGTGCAAATGGATGGCTTGAAGTTTTCTTGAATAAAAACATGCATAAGAGTTTGAAATGTTTGTTCAAAAGCACTTAAAGCAGATAAAAAAAATTTAATTTAGCTTCAATTGATCCTCTTAGTTATTGGCTCATACTCTCAAGTGGGTATTTTATTATTAAACTAATTTATCTTTACATTACAGGTTTTATGTAAATCATGATTATATTTAGGGTATGATAGATCTATTCTTATTTTTTTTAGTACAAACCTTAAACTAAACTGCACTTTAACTAAAGCGTAACCATTAACATGCACTTGAAAAAACTGAATGCCATATTTTCTGAATTTCGATTTCAGAAGATTTCTCGATAAATCATAAATTTGATCACTTACACAACACAACTACATCTAACAGATGCCTACTTATATTTTTTGCATTCAGTTTATATTTTATGTCCAAAAAGTTTTATATAAAAATATAAAAGTATTATATATAGAAGAATAGAATGGCCTTTATTTGTCACATATACATTACAGCACAGTGAAATTTCACATATGCCAGCTTGTTTAGAAGCTGGTGTTAGAGCCCAGGGTCAGCCATGATACGGCGCCCGTGGAGCACAGAGGGTTAAGGGCCTTGCTCAAGGGCCCAAGAGTGGCAGCGTAGCGATACCGGGGTTTGAACCCCTGACCTTCCGATTAATAACCCAGCGCTTTAACCACTGGAGCTATGACTTCCCATTTACATTTTACATCATGCAATATAAGTTTTGACCATCAGTAACCCTCATTTATTATAAATACCTCAATAATAAATCAATAAAAATGTATTTTCTAAATATATATTTTGCCATTTATACAGTAGCAATAAAAAGGCCATTTATCCATTTAATTGTTTACTTTTTTATATAAAAATAGCCTTTTACCTGAAAGTCATGAATTCTTGAATTAATCAAGTACTGGATTTTAGGTTTTCTTCTTAAGACCACACAAGAGCAAAATAAAGGGGGAATGGCATTTCTCTGTCTTGAGTTTAGTTCAATTGACTCAATTGACATTGCACTTGCATTACACTTACAATACTGCAATATGTAGTATCATTCAAAGAAATTCCTTTAGATATCTTTTGGCAGATTTTTTTTTTAACAAATGGAATCTTTGTATGGCCTGTCTATTGCAGTATTAAAAACCCACCATCTCTCTTTCAGATACAGTTTGTTGAGATAGCTGTAACAGTGCTGATAAATGTTCATTGGCAATCCAATGAACCGTGTGTTAAGCAGAATTAAATATCCTGAACAGTGAACTACAAAAAGTCATTTCATTTCAGAAAATGATGGGTCATGCATGCTTGATTATATCGCTTTTCATTATCAGTGGGAAGTATAGCTTTTGCTTTTTTGCTTGGCTATAAGAAGGAACTTTGAACTTAAGTGCGCACAGACACGAGTACACTCTTTTCTCCTGGGCTGCCAAAGGTCTGAATAAGCGTCTTCTCTTTAAAGCATGAAGAGGAATTAATCCCTTTTTCTTAAATGTTTTAATAGACTGAAGATTGCCTGTAAAACAGGGACTAAAGTTGTATTAAAGCACCTTTGCTCCCTTTAAAATTGAGTGTGATGGATTTTTCCATTCCATACCAACCTTGATATTGATCTGTTGGGTTCACTTTGGCATGACTATTAGGAAAGAAAGGGGGAAACAGAAGAATTTTGAGAAGAGCCTGGAGAGCTGGAGGTGCACGCTGCAGAGAAGGGGAATGAAAGTCAGTAGGAGTAAGACAGAGTACATGTGTGTGAATGAGAGGGGGGGCAGTGGAGTGGTGTGGTTGCAGGGAGAAGAGGTTTTCGTTGGGAGTGACAACAATGGACAGGATTAGAAACGAGTTTATTAGAGGGACAGTGCATGAAGGACGTTTTGGAGACAAAGTAAGGGAGGCATGATTGAGATGGTTTGGACATGTGCAGGGGAGGGACATGGGGTATATCGGTAGGAGAATGCTGAGGATGGAGCCACCAGGAGGAAGGAAAAGAAGAAGGCCCAAAAGCAGGTTTATGGATGTGGTGAGGGAAGACATGCAGGTAGTTGGTTTGAAAGAGGCAGATGTAAAGGACAGAGGAGTATGGAGATGGATGATCCGCTGTGGCGACCTGTAATGGGAGCAGCCTAAATAGGAAGAAGAAATGGGATTTCATCAAAAGCATTATCCTGTACACACCATGACCCTATCTAAAAGATTCTGTTTTTGCCTTTATTTCATTTTTTGTTTTTGTTTAATGGATATCTTATCCAAATTGTTTTATTTCAAAGCATGCACAAATCAAGACGCTATTATAAGACATTAATGTCTAGACATAAACTAGACATTTATTAAATCAACATATTTTTTTTTTTTCAAAAGAAAAGCTTTATAATCCCAAAGTCAAGAATTATTGAATTAATCATATAGAATTCTTCTTTTCATTATTTTTAATCTGTGTTTCCTGCCATTGCGATTGAATTAATACTCATATTGTGCTTTGCAGTGTTATGGACCGAGTGAATGTGCTGGCTGAGGAGATGACTGAGCTGGTCTCGGAGGAGGCTCAAAGGCAGGGTTGCTGGGTCGTGCTCAAACAGGCGACTGGAGCACGCCTATTGTGTCCCACTTCTGGATCGGTTCTCACCAGGGATGACATTATTGGTGAGTTATTGCACTTTTCCAACACACAGGATATGTCCAAGGTCCATGCCCTACATAGGAAGCTATGATTACATGCCTCCTCACCCCCCAGATTATTGACCTAAAAGAGTTAGTTTTATATGCTCTTTTTGCTGTATTGCTTCACGAGCATACACCTGTGTTTATTTTAAATCTAACGCACACACCAGTATGACAAACAGCATATATCTGTCAATTTAAAATTCACCTGCAATTCAAATACACGGTTGTACAATAAATAAACAAATTATATATATATCTGGCCTCTGAATTTAGCCATTCTTACAGCTAAAAGGCCAGATTAGATCAGTCCTGCTGTCATGATGACAAAGAGTCTGCTGAGAAGATTTCACAGTAAGTTGTTAGGAGGAAATAAGTTAGACAAGGTTATAAAAAGATCAGCTAAGCTTTGAACCTTTCTAGGACAACTGCAGAGTCCATTATAACAAAGTGGAAAAAAAATAGGGCACAAATCAGACATAAAAATGCTCAGGTCAAACTGAGTGCTGAGGCAAGGAAGGCAATAGTCTCACAGAATTCTTCATAGAAGTGTCCAGTGGTCCAGCTTAATTTATAGAGCTTGTTGAAACAGGAAAATCCATGGAAACCTCAACTATATCAGCTCTTTAATGATTTTGGCATCTATGGGAAAGTGGCCAGAAGAATTCAATGGCCATTTTAGAAAAAAAGTGCTTCTAGGGGAAAAATTATTGTGGTTCGAGCCATTTGTTCTTAAACCAAAGTTTTGGTAACGCTATGCAGAAGTGGAAAGCTTGTTGCCATCACAATCAAAATGAATGAAGCACATTGTTCAGCAGAACTTGTTCCATTCAGCCCCACATCTGCATGTAGGGCAAAATGACACATTTCAAAAGAACAATGGGACAAAGCACAGGGTAAAATCTACATAGGAAAAAACTTGAAAATAAACTTTTGCAAATGGCAAATCAAAGCCCAATTGAAAATCTGTGGCATAAACTGAAAAATGTTGCTCACTGACATTCTTAATTCAGTGTTGGAGATAATGGGCACTAAGGAATGAAAGAAAACAACACAAATGTACAAAGGTCATAGAAGGTCAAATCAGTACTTTCCAGAAAATAGAATGAGAGGGTGAACACATAGCATTGAAAGATTTTTTTTAATTTATTTCTCATTTTCATATAGGGATCTAAATACTTTATTTCTTTTTAACTTTAAAAGGAGCAGGAAAAAATGACTTTCGCTATGTTTCATAAGCTGCTACATTAGAGAAAAATGGGAAATAATCACAAGGGGATGAAAACGTCTTAAAAGAACTGTATGCAGCTATAGCTCTAACATTATAAAGTGTGTGGAGTCTTTTTCTTTTTTTCCATTAGCCATTTAAGTAACTGCCCATGTCTATCAATCATATGTTGCATTGATCAGTCACAAATTTCAACAAGCTGTTATTTTATTATCTAAAGATCAGATTAGTTTTTCAGTCAATCACTGATGACGTTGAGATTCGACAGGCTTGAGCACAATCATTTCTGCAATGTATGTACTTTTCCTGTCCCTACATTGTGTTAATTGATATCCATCAATATTTTACAGGTATATCATGCAGTGAGAATGAATGCCATTACTAAAGAAAGAAACCCAATGAACACAATTCAACACGTCTCCTTTCACTGCAGCCACAGCTGCACTGCCTGCATACATCTGGCAGATGCATCAATGTTAACCTCATAAAATGAGGCTTCAAGTTTTGTAAGACAGATTGGTTGATGGCATTTGTGACTAACAATCAAGAGCTATACCAGAGCTATACTTTCAGTTCACCAATACCCCAATTGCATACCCTTAACCCTCTATGATTGTCCGAAGCATTTAATCTCTGCTTAGAGTCTGTCATTTATTCTCCAGACTGCAGTCCTACATACTTGCCATGATTTGTGTAGGATCTGGCAAATGAACTACTTCACCTAGTAGTAGTTAAATGTATGAGAAAAACCTCAGTACTGTGCATGTAGAAAATCATCTAAAGTTTTGACTAAAAATTATTGTATGGTAAATAGTAACATCTGGTATAAAATTCAACCAATACAGCACCTGATGGATCTGTCCGGGCTTGCGATACAGTCCGCGTGGACCCCTGCACAGGCCTCATCCATCCAGTCCCGAATGCTCACATGCTCCTAGCTAGTGGCCACAGCATGCCTGTGCCGTCTGATTTTTTCCTGCATCCTCAGACTGGCCGGGTACTCCCTGTGGCTGGGAATGTAGGCTTTGACCCCTCCAGCTCCACCCTTGTCTACACAGCCGATGCTTATGTGGGTGAGTTAAGGCTTCTGCTATCTTGCTTATATTTATTCAATATTTAGCATACTACAATTAAGTCTTGATGATTGCATTTTATATAGTACAGCAGTTTTCAGGGCAAGCCATTGATTGGATCATTTGTTACAGGTCCGGTTGGAAAATGGGAGTCTCCAGTGTTTCCCTTTATTCCCTACCCTTTAACTCATCATTCAGAGCTGCTAGGACCATCCAAATTGAGAAGCCTCCAGACAGGCCAGAAGCTTGTGTTTGGGGGATCCATGGGTGACTATGAAACTGGCATACTTGTCCCAATCCTGGCAGTCACCATTCACCCCCAAACAGGAATGATGTACCCGGTCGGTGGTGTTCATAAGTGCCCTGTGACACGACTCTGGCGGCCAATTCAGATCGGTTGCCCAATGTTGGATCCTCGTACAGGCAATGTGGTGCTCACCACAGGTGTTAGCTTGGACTCACAAACAGGTCAGTCCATGTGTGAATAGTTCCTTATAATTTCTTTAAAGAATAAATTACAATTGCAATTATAAGTATCAGGTAACATTTTTCTTGAGAAACAACTGCCTGCAAGAGAACAGTAATAATTGCAGTAGTTTCAAGGACAACATTTTATATTCAGGAATATCTTTAACTGTAAAATAAATTCCACCGACCCCATAAGTATCAATCTATTTTATGAACATTTTAAAGTTTTGTAACAGACATAACACATGTCTTAGTTGACTTTGATGCTTGGACCTATAAATCTAATAACCATGATTACCACAAAGTCATTACCTTATTATTCTAATCCAAAGACAATAAACAGTTTTTCCAGATCACTGCATTATAAAAAACATCTCTCTACTATAAAAAATTTTTTTTCACATAACATAAGATTTTACATAATATAAGATGAATAAGCATTTTGATAATGCCCCAAGGCTGTAAAAGACTAGCATCCTTTTAAAAAGTGCAGTTCATTACATATTTGGATGTTTGTGTTTCAGGTTGATGGGGTACCTGACATTTAAATCTGTTTTGCAGGTACAGTGCTTCCAGTAGGAGGTCTTCTCCTGGGTGAATCCTTCATTGAGCCCCTGAGTGGCAGGCTGGTGCGTGTTGGTGGAGGGAGCATCCGGGGCGGAAAAGTGGTACCACATGCAGGGGGTTTCCAGGCTCTAGTAGATAGCCAAACTCTTGGTGCACGGGTGCGGGTGGTGGAGCTGATACGGACCTACTGTGATGAATGTAAATCTGGGAGTATGGAGCTTCACAATGAGATTAGCAGAGTGAAGATAGCTGCATCAGAATTGGAACAAGCATGGAGGAACAGTCAGCACTGCATGCTTCAGATAATAAGCTGTCTGGAGGCTCAACAGGAGTGGGCCTGGTGGGTGGCTGAAGATGGGGGCTGTCTAGGTGAGTGTGTGCACTCATGTGCTAAGATGTGGAAAAGCACCTAAAATATGCACATTAATTCAATTTTAAGCCTAATGGTAGCAAAGGACAATTACTTACTCTAAATATACTGCAAGACAAAGTTAATGTTTAGCTTAGTTATTTAAAACTTCAGTATTAATCTTTATTTTGCTATTCTGACAGTTATAAAAATAATCACCTAACGTTTATTCAAATAGACAGAAATTTGATCTAGCTAGCCACTGTGTTCCCTTATGAGCTCTAGATCTAGGCATTTCACAAGCCTGACACTCACTAGTTAGGTCTTATCCATTTCCAGAGTTTTTTCATGCTATTTAACATTATAAATCAATAATATAAACGTACAATTATAAGGAACAAACATATATATTTGTGTATTACTGCTTTATCTCTGTAAAGCTGCTTTGGGACAATGATCATTGCTGAAAGCTCTATACAAAATAAAATTAATTGAATTGCTAATCAGCAAGCAGCAACTGGTAAAGCTTGCGATTTTATATATAACATGCTAATGTTGGTTGCATTTTTGCTAATTTAAATTTTTTTCCTAGCAGGTAAGATTTACATTCTGTTACTGACTTAATTTGTTTTCCTCTAACCAGCGTTATCAATGACTCTCGTAGGTAAGATCAGTCCCCCCACCGGTGACTTATCCCTGCCGGCTCTACCAGGAATGGAATATCCAGACCCTGGTGGTTCAGGCTTATCAGTTCCTGTTCTCGGAGAAGAGCTGGATTGGATGTCAGGGTGTATGGTGCCTCTTGCTGGAACAATGGAAGATGCAGATGGCAAGGGTCAGCCATAGTTTACACATTTCTCATAGTACAACCCTGTCGTTTTCTTCTTCTTGCACCACTCTCACATACTTCTCTGACACACCTGACGTCCTCATACAAAACCACAACTCCTCTCTCAGCACCCGGTCGTATGCTTTCTCTAAATCCACAAACACACAATGCAACTCCTTCTGACCTTTTCTATACTTCTCCATCAACATTCTCAAAGCAAATAAGGCATCTGTGGTGCTCTTTCTCGGCATGAAACCATACTGTTGCTCACAGATGGTCACCTCTTCTCTCAGCCTGGCTTCCACTACTCTTTCCCATAACCTCATGATGTGACTGATCAACTTTATTCCCCTGCAGTTACGGCACTTCAGCACATCTCCCTTGTCCTTAAAGATCGGTACCAGCACACTCCTTCTCCATTCCTCAGGCATCCTCTCACCTTCCAATCTTCCATCTTATTAAACAACCTGGTTAAAATCTCCACTGCCACCTTTACTAAACATCTCTTATATCATCTGGTCCAACCGACTTTCCACTCATTATTCTCTTAATAGCTGCTCTCACTTCCTCCTTACTAATCCTATCCACTTCCTGCTTCGCCATCTCCACACGATCCAACCTCCTCTTTCTCTCATTTTCCTTGTTCATCAGCTGATCAAAATACTCCTTCCATCTTCTCAACACACTCTCCTCATTAGTCAACACATTTCCATCTCCGTCCTTTATTGCTCTAACTTGCAGCACATCCTTCCCAGCTCGGTCCCTCTGCCTGGCCAATTGGTATAAATCCCTTCCTTACTGTCCAACTTCTAATACAGCTTCTCATATGCCTTTTCCTTGGCTTTCGCCACATCCATCTATACCTGCTGCTGCATCTCCTTGTACTCCTGCCTACGTTTCTCATCACTCTGTCGATCCCACTTCTGTTTTGCCAACCTCTTTCTCCTTATGCTCTCCTGCACTTCCTCATTCCACCACCACATCTCTTTGTCTTTCTTTCTATTTCCAGATGTCACACCAAGTACCTTTGTAGCTGTTTCCTTTATCACTTCTGCAGTAGTTGCCCAATGATCCAGCACCTCTTCACCACCACTGAGCCCCTGTCTAACCTCTTCTCTGAATCTCACACTACAGTCTTCCTCCTTCAGTTTCCACCATCTTATTCTTCTTTTAGTCCTCAATCTCCCCCTCTTTTTCTTCACCTCCAAAATCACCCTACAGATCACCATCCGATGCTGTCTAGCTACACTGTCCCCTGCCAACACCTTACAGTCTCCAATTTCCTTCTGGTTGCATCTCCTGCATAGAACATAGTCCACCTGTGTGCACCTTCCTCCACTCTTATACGTCACCCTTTGATCCTCCTTCTTCTTAAAATAAGTGTTCACCATCCGCCCTTCTACATTTCTCTTCTTAAGGCCATATATATATACCGTATGTACATATATATATATATATATATATATATATATATATATATATATATATATATATATATATATATATATATATATATTAGATTTATTTATTTATATTTGCTCTTTGCACTTTTGGTTAGATGCTAACTGCATTTCATTAGCCCTGTACTCTGCACAATGACAATAAAGTAAAATCTAATCTAATCTATGAAGCAAGATAAGCTTTTTAAATATGTAATTAGCTAAATAGCATCACTAATAACAGTTAGCCATTTATCTCAGATGAAATGTTGCAAAGACAAAATATCTTTTCTAGAGTAATTGCCTGTATCATTCTTTTGTTTCAATGGTTTGCAGTAAAAGTGAATTTGCACATGAACATGTTTCCAAATCTGACATTCAACAGCAAGTTCATGCATGCAGAAGTTGGCAGATATTCTTTCCTATATTGCATTAGCAGTTCAAAATGATGTGGTCAGCTGGCTTCATGTGATGCCTGATGGGTGGGAATTGGACATTGGACTAAATACGAGAGAAAATTGTTGACAAATGGCTTAGAATTCACCTTTGAAGTTTTTTCATCCATGAAGCCTGCTTATGTCAGAGTGCTGTGTCTCATTCAGGTCTATAGATAGAATGATGTGACCTGCATTCTCATCATGAACACAAATGCGTCCAGGCCTGGTTCCTATCTGCTTTGGTGTACAGACTGTAGACCCTGTGACTGGGGTTGTGGCTCCGGTGGTAGGCGCTCGGCTAGACGTGTGGAAGAGGACTGTAGTCCCAGTGACTGTGTCCCAGTGTCTGACCATAAGAGATAATCCGGATAATGTACTGGTGAGCAAATATGGTTAAACATCTGAATATCTCTAAAAGCCTGTGGGTGTTGAAAGTGTGCATACAGTATATGTGTGTTTGGTGCAGGCAGAGGTCGTGCAGAAGGAGTGCAGCATGAGGGCCCAGTTCTGGAGACAGCAGAGAGTTAAAGAGGAGCAGCTAGTAGCGGATTTCGACAGCGCTCTGTGGGACTGCCTTTACACGGCCCTACAGGAAGAGTCATATCATGTGAGGTTCACAGCGGGCTTGATAGACAAGAGATGGCTCCAAATGTGAGTGGAAAGGCCTTAATCGTGCGTGTGCATGTTGGTGTGTGTTAGCTTGTGTGGACGGACACAGAGAAGCAATTAAAGGAGGCAGCAGCGGAGCTTCAGGAGGCAGTCTATAAAGAGGCTCAGAGAAGGAATGCTGTAAACTCGGAGCTTTCACTCCTGCTGCCTAGACACATCCTACTCACTTTTACTGGAGGTGACATGTACACTTGTTGAAGGCTTGGTTAATAGGGGGTGTACAAACATGAATGGATCCCACAGATTAGGTGTGTGTGTGTGTGTGTGTGTGTGTGTGTGTGTGTGTGTGTGTGTGTGTGTGTGTGTGTGTGTGTGTGTGTGCGTATGTGTGTGTGTGTGTGTGTGTGTGTGTGTGTGTGTGTGTGTGTGTGTGTGTATGTGTGTGTGTGTGTGTGTTTACATAGGTGACGATGAAGAGTGGAAACAGCATAGCCATTGGAACGCTGAAGTGACTGCAGTGTTGAATAGAGTGAGTGTGTTTATGGCAAGGCAGCAGTTGGAGCAAGATCGGTCCATGCCTCTGGTCAGTTTCAATGTTCAATCTCTTGTGCTTTTATGTACATAAATATTAATACACTATGCACTATGCACTAACTCCTAAACAATAGGGCCAGGATGATTATTTTATATGCAATTCAGAGACATTCTGCATCTGAGAGAGATTTTGGCATTTTTTTTCAAGGCAGTAATCTGTTCTCACATTGATAATGTCTGTGGGTGTCTCAAAAGAGTACAAAATAAAAAGTTTATTCCCATTGTTACATATTATAGTAGTAATACTATCAACTTGGTACATAGATAAGGCATATGTGAGGAAGCTGCTCCATTTATTTACTGTTCTCACTAATAACAACTACTGTATAAATAATGGTTGCCTCATTTTTCTTGTCTTTTGATTTTAGTATACTTTTCAGGTTAACAAGAACCTGGAAAGTGGCTTTGGAAAAGTCTTCTGTTAAATCACTTACAATAGTAACAGTAAGAGATTAGAATGAGCAATAATATAAACAGAATCAAGAATTCAACAGCACATCCACCGCACTGTCAAGCGCTAACAGTGTCAGCTCTTTTATATCTGACATACCTTTAGTGTCTGTGTACTCAACCTTAGAGTTTCTAGTAGTGTATCTGCTACTGCAGCTCTTATGCTTGGTGTTATCTCTTGTTGCAGCATCAATGCACTTTTGAATGTGCATTAGGGCGCTTTAATAAAGTCGATACTTTATGAGATAGCCCAGTCACTCGCCTGAGCGAGTATACCAAGATATGGGTTAGGCATTTAATCATCTGTGGAAGATCCAGCTTTAGATTCAGTAGTGCAGCATTAATATCTGCCTGCAGAGCATTTGCTTCTGCTGATCTGCACTCCTGATCATCAGGATGCTCAGATGGCAGATTGTCAGCAGGCTCATCGTTCACTTCTAGAGAATGAAAAGCAGCTTCTGAGAGTATGTCAGGGTCTGTGTGTATGTGAGGCAGCTGTACAAAGCTGCTCTGAATTCTACACTTCATTTCACTGCCTTGTGGTAACAGCTTATTTGTTTGTCCCATGTCTGCTGATGATTCCTCTTTATGCCATCATAAATGAGTTCTTGGCAAACCTAGTGAGCTTTTCATTCCTGCTGCAACAATGCAGAAAATGACAGCTTTTTCTAAAGGGATATGCAGCAGTGTCTGATGTCCACATGCAAGGTTCAAGCATTGAACGATCTGCATCTACAGTAGTTGTGCATGTCTAGGTCAAGGCTCCATAAGTGCACGTGAAAGAGTTTCCATTTTTAGGCAATTTGAGCTCTGATCCATCATCCAACTCTATCACGGTCTGTTTATACGAACTTGCCATCTTGTACTTTCCTAAAATGTTGGGAAAGCAATTCAGCAATTCAGAGCAAATTATGGATTCATGAGTTCATGAATGAATTAAATTAGTAATGCTGCATCTTAGGACCCACCACTGCTAAATGCAGACACATATAAATAGGCCACATGCCGGCTCTGTAGATACTGTGAACTAGTGTGAGCATATGAATATAGGAGGTCAGATAACCTTCAGCTAAGTCATGCATCAGTGTTTACTTCTCTGATGTTTCAGAATGAACTATATGAATATGAAAAATATGAATGCAAAAATAAGTAGTGGTGGAAATGAGGTGATTGTGACCTATATTCCTGGTCAAATTAAAATGGCCCAAAATAGCCAAGTATTAAGATTTTAATGGTCTTAACAACAAAATTGTTCATAAAATGAGCAATAAACAAATGCACCCCTGAGAGTTTCTGTGCTCCCATGTGCTTGTTTACTTCTGCTACAGCAACTGTTTTTTTGGGGGTTCCTGATTTTGGGGGGTTTCTGGGGTCTCTTTTATATAAACATAATATAAGTTCATGTGTGATTTATAGAAATCCATGTGTATAGTCTTGTAAGCAAATCAAGATGCTTGTCAAAATGCTTGATATAAAATTTAACATGTTTGTGTTCTCAAAACTTTTCAACTCCTCATCAAGTTTGGGTTGGAGCTCATTAACATTGAATGAAACAACAGCGACTTTTTTTTCTATAAAATGCTGTCCATAGGTTTACCCACAAGACTTAAATTCTTGAGGTGAACATCTATCATATGTTAGGATAATGTTAATGTATTGATTTATTTCTTACTCATTTCCTGACCAATGATTTGTTGTTAACGTCATTAGAAATGTGCTCATCTCATGTGAAAACTATTGGGCCAATAGTGAGGTTACTGGGAATACTACAATAGTTCTGAAGGAATCCCCCTAAAATACCAAACACAACACAACTTGGTGGAATGATGTTCTGCTGTTATAGGAGGAGAAGACAAGGCAGAAGGAGCTGTGGGAGCAATTAAAGCAGAGACACACCGAGCTGGACGTTGCTCTTTCTTCAGCACGCTTGGCCTGCGATCTCAGCCAGCTCCGTGCTGATACTGCTGAGGTAATGCACACCTAAAGCCAGCATGTTAAACACAGCATGCGTATGGACTTATATAGAGCTCGGGCGAGGAAAAATGCACTTTAAAAGGATTTCACACATCCACATATTATATGGATAAACTGGAGCTGACGAATAGCGCTGTGTTACACACTAAAATCCTATAAGCCTGTTTTACTCCCATCTCAATAGGCCATATTGTCAGGCTCGTTCTCGTATAAGGATTATGGTATGGTGCAGCCCAGAGGCAGGAAAAACCCTCTGAAAGCAATGGTTCTGACTCAGCACAAAATCCTCCCTCGGTTGGAGCGCCTCATTCAGCTGCTGGAGGAGGGCAAACTTTCTAGTCTCGTTTTTGGTGCCCAGAGCCAACAGAGCACTGGTACAACAACAATACCCTCATTCATTTTGTTGAAATTAGCATGTCCTGCTTCCTTTAGTTGTCTACACACTTTCTTTTGCAGACCTGCCAATGAAGCAGGCATTGGACAGGGATACAAGCTCCAGAGCCTGGACTGTGTCGGTCCCTGTAGCTAAAGGTATTAATTAAAAAGCATGACTGAGTCAATTCAACTGGTCAGAACACTTTTTACTGACGGTCACGCTGTATGGAGTTGTATTCCGACTGCTCATTGTGATATTTAATGTAATTTCTGAGGCACAGATGCCAATCAGTCTTGCTGTGCAGCAGTTTCGGCTCAGTCCCTGAAAGTTCAAGAAAAGGCATTGTCTGCGAGCGAGCTGAATGCCTCAAAGCCTGTATTCTCCAGTTCATCCCCTACACACACAGAACAGGATGTCAGCTCTGCTCAAATCCAGGGTAAGGTAATATTCTGACCAGCACCTCTTTTGCCATCATGAGTGACAGTAGTTCACTAACCTTCTTAAATTTTGCCCAATCAGATGCCCAAAATCTTAAAAAGACAACATTTCCAATGCACATGACAGCTTGGAAACGAAAGATACACTATAAGGACAAAAGTATTAGGACACCTGACATTCCCAGCGACATGTGGTTCTTTCCCAAACTGTTATCGCAAAGCTGAAAGCACACAGTTTATGGTGTCTTTGGATGCAGTTGCATGAAATTTTCCAGTTACTTGAACTAGGAGATCCAAACCTCTTCCAGAATGACAATGCACCTGTGCACAATGTAAACCCCATGAAGATATATTTTGCATGGGTTAGAGTGAAAGATCTCCTGCTATAGAGATCTGACCTTAACCTTACTGAACATCTTTGAGATGAATTGAAACACTGACTGCACCCCAGTCCTCCTCACCCAACATGACTTTACTAATACCCTCGTGTCTGGATGTCCTCAAATCTCCACAAGCACGCTCCGAAGTAGTGTAGTGAAACATCTTCCCAAAAAAGTGAAGTGAATTATTAAAGCAAATCGGGACTAAATGTGGAATGTGATGCTCAAAAAGCACATACCATAGTTATGACCAGGTGTCCGCAAACATTTGGCAATATGGCGTAGGTTTACAAACATCATAACCCGAACCTATAAAAGGTCATTGCATATATGCAGCACTAGGGGGTAGTAGGACCCAACCTCGGATAATAATTAGGGCTCAAGATGACTGAACAGCTGGTCTATGTTAAAGCCTTTTGTAATTATTATTTTTGCCATGTGCTTTACTATATCATCCAAGTGAGGACTGGGCTAATTTTCTGGAACTCACTCCATTCTTTCAACCTATTCAAGATGTTGAACAAAGGCTCAGAGACCAAGCAAAGATGGCAGGCCTGCTCAGGGGCAGGCACCTAGGTCACTCGCTGACCCATTTAGGCCACTTGCTAAAAGAAACATTGGCAACACTTTACAAAACCAGTACATAAATAAGCATGTACTAATATGTAAATGTAAACTAAAGCAATTATCACTTAGCTTAACCTAAAGTGTTAATTAATATATTATTAAACAAATATGTACTAACATGCAATTAAGGTAGCCGTTGTGCCCAAATGAATTAATGTGGCTCTTGGTGTAGGAAAGGTTAGTTCTTGATTAGTGCATGCTTTTAACTCACCATAAGTTAATAATAAAGTTTACAAATTAGTACCTGCTTATTTATGTACTGTTAATGTAGTTAAGTGTTACAGAAACATTACATAATAGATCATATTTGCTGTCATTTGATGTCAAATGTAGGTTTTTTTTTAAGTGAGAAAGAAACCTTGGACCATGGCCTCTTTGTGCTGTGTTCTCAGGGTGCCCCTTCATCGATTTCTTGGATACGCAGTGGGATTGTGAGGGAGAGCTTGTCAAAGTCGCAGCTGACACTCTTAATCCCCGGGAGTTTCTGATCTACCAACACGGCCAGCTCCTTCTCCAACTGCTTTATACACACAAAGTGGTTCGAATCTCTCTATTTCTTCTTTTTTTTTTCTCTTACACACACATACATTTACACACTTCTTCATTTTGATTTATTGTGAGTAATATTTTATACCCACTGAACAAGGACATAATGAAATGCTTGATGTATTGGAAAGTAACTCCGATTAGTTATGCTTGGGGTTGTACTTTTCAGGCACCAGCAGTGGAATTACAACTCGCCTCAAGCCTTCCTGCGAACAATTACTGCTGCAATGCCTTCCGTAATTCTTTTTATTACCAGGTATTTGTAGCCAAAGTAAGTATGTGGTAATATTTTACATATGTCTTGAAGAAGACAAGATGAAAACTGCCTGTTTTGTGTATATTTGATGCTTTGCAATTTTAAAACAATTTTAAATAGCAGTAGCTTGGCATCATTTAGTCTCAGATTGACAGTTCAAGGATGAATACTTTCGATATATTTATTCATAGTGCAAAAGTTTTAGCTTTACAATATTATCTACATTGATAACGGAATAGTTTATAAAATATTTAAGTCCTAAATTTACCAGGAAAATATCAACTTAAAAAAAAATAAATAAATAAAAAAATAAATAATAATAATAATAATATATATATATATATATATATATATATATATATATATATATATATATATATATATATATATATATATATATATAGAGAGAGAGAGAGAGAGAGAGAGAGAGAGAGAGAGAGAGAGAGAAAAATTTGAAACATTTTCCTATTTGTTATGTATATATAATCATTGTCAAACAGAAGCTTGAAATAATAAAAATTTGAGGTCTAGCAAAACCTTTAATGGTCTATGCAAATAGATTAATCTTTAATGTGTCTGTGGCTGTGTCTCCTTTTTTCCTAAAAGTCAACGAATATGGCCATACAAAGGACATGAGTTTTGTCTGCTCAAGGAAACTGGTGTTCATTCTGAGATCAATAGGAATGTGCTGAATCTGCAGCACCACTGCTGTTTCTAACTGTGTTGATATATGTCGAAAGATTAGGTAAAATGGTCAGTCAGGAAAATGTCTAGGCATTCCAAGATGTCTGATTGGTACTGTGTTTGTAGGAGACTGAGAACACTCTGTATGTGCGCCAGCAAAGACTACAATCCGTAGGAGGATTCTCTCTGCTGCTTCTACACTGTGCTGCTCACATAGCCACTGGTCAACTGAGTGTTGATACAAATGTTTCTTTCCAAAGAGCCTTCTTTAAGGTACTAGCCAGGATCATGCTCTCATGGCATTTTATAGCATTTCAGGATGTCAATTGCGTTTTTTTTCCCATCTGCTTTTTCTTTTTTTTATGCTGCTCCAGGTCCTACAAGTGTGTCTAAGTGAGTTGTTCCATGCCAGATTGGAGCCTGATTTGGATGAAGAAAAAAACCAAGGCACTAACTCAGCGCTTAATAGCCTTCTGCTCAAGAGTGTACATCAACCTGACCCAGGAACTGTGTCAGAGAACCTGAATGTAAGCCAACTCATTATAACCAGCGCTTCATTGTCTAAACGCACGGCACCATGCTGAAAGCTGGGGCATTCACTTGAGACTGGGAGTCTGGAAGCGGGTCGCTAAATTTTACAGAATTATTAATATAGTGTATATTTTGACAGGAGGTGGCCAGGTTGCTGGAGAAGCACAGAGAAAGTTCAGTGCTCAGGAATGTAGAAAGCCTGCTGAGAGATATGAAGCTGGAGGTCAGCCCAAGTGACAGTGAGCTGCCAATTAAACATGGAGCAGAAGGCCAGGACATTGTGCCAGAGTGAAGTGTCGAAATCATTTTTTTTTTTTTTTAAGTACGAGCCCTGAATGTGACAAGATCAACTATTTAATCCAAACTACTGTGTGCTGCAAAGATAGATGGCGACATAGATGCTGTCTTTGCCTCGCATAGAGAATATTTGTGTAACTGCAGAAAAAAGCAGAGGAAAAAACTTGAAACAAACACACAAAAAAGAAAAAAAAAATGTGTGTGTGGTGGATGAAGAACGAATTAATGACAAGGTCATGTAGTCAGCACTGTATTATTAATGTAAATAACAAATATGGTGAGCATTAAAAAAATCTTGGGTATAAAAAATTTGTTATGTATGCTTTCAATATTTCATAAAGCAAGGCCCATTTGCCTTGAGGTCATTACATTAGCAGCTTTGAGAAGACTTGTTGGTGACACAACGTTTTCTGAGGGCAGACTTAGTATTCTTGATTTATTATGTTTTTTAGAAACCTTCCTACATACATCTGGTTGTAACTGACACTGTGTTTGGTTTTAAAGTACAGTGCATCCACATTTAAAGTGTTCACAGCGCTTCACATTTTATGTCACAGCCTTATTTAAAAATAGATTCAATTGATTATTTTTCTGGAAATTTTACAAACAATACCCTATAGTGATAACGTGAAAGAAGTTGGTATTGCAAATGTATTACAAATAAAAAAAATAAAAAAAATCACATACACATAAGTATTCACAGCCTTTGCCATGGCATTCGAAACTGAGCTCATGTGCATCCTGTTTCCACTGATCATCCTTGAGATGTTTCTACAACTTGATTGAAGTCCATCTGTGGTAAATAAACTTCCCCTAGATGTCCAAACAGCAGAATCCCTGGCTATCTTCAAGCGATGGTTGAAGACCTACCTCTTTCTGAAACACTGAAACTAACACTTTCCAAGTTTGCTTTGTTTAGAAAAAAGTTGTAGGCTGATTTATTTCAAGTTTGTAATAAAGAGTACCAGATTTATTCATTGCTAGAGACTCAAAGCACTTTTGTATGTCACTCTGGACATGGGTGTCTGCTAAATGCCACAAAATGTAAATGTAAATAATGTAGAGCAGTAATCCCCAACTTTTTTGCATTACAAACCAATTTCACAGAAGAAAAGTATTTTTTTTTCTATTAAATTGTATTATTATTTTTACATTTTCAATATTTTATAAATAAATGTAATTAAATTAATTATTAAATCGTATAATACATGTAATAATACACATGCACAGTAATTGTGTGCAACAATATACGGACAACAAAGGCCCACAAAAAATTTCCATGGACCCCCCCCCTGGAAAATTTGTTGTGGTCTCTGGTAGTCTGTATGTTGTTGCACGTAAAAAGTTGCATATTTTTATATAATGTCATTATATAAATGCAACTGCAACTAAAACAAAACGGTGCATCGAAATAGGAACAGGCAGAAGTGGTCTTTTTTTTCAAATTAAACACTCTGTAGACTGCAAAAGTCCATAAAATCTAAATAAAATAAACATTAAAAAGGTTTTATACTTTCTGTTTGGCACGGTATTAAATGATCCGCGAACAGATATCGGTCCGTGGCCCGGTCGTTGGGACCCCCTGATGCAGAGGAGCATGAATCAGACCTTGCAGTGATTATAACTGGGAAATGAAACACAGGTCTATTATTAAGCTACTCCTAATATACAAACTCTACATATTTGCACTTATTATAATCGTTCGAGAATTTTTTTATATAATGATACTCATGTATTGTTAATAATTTCAAACTAAATTTCAAATAGACCATTGATGTGATGTGCTGTACAAAATTCCTTACAAACTTTCTGAGGTACTTATAAAGCTGCAGAAAATTTTACTTTTTTCCTGATTGGTTGATGTCAGAGGTCTGGGGTGGCTGATTTAATACTGTAAATCCCATCGGACTGCCAGTCCAAGGAAGTCTTAATGATTTTTGCATTGTGTTTTGGTGGTCATTATCTGGCAGTAAGAAAAGTTTGTACAAGTCAGTCAGTTTTCCCCAAAGGTATTATGATTACAGCATAATGTATTTTTACTAAATCTCTTCATCATTCATCACTGTACTGCATTCAACTAGGTCTCTGTAATCAGAGCTACAGAAAACAAAGATCCGATGATTTACAAACATTCCCAGACATGCCTTTTCTCAAAAAATATTTTCCCCCTAAAATACCCAAAAAAGTTGCAAACTTTTGTGAGGTCTAGTCCTCACAACATGTTTTGTATGTTTATGATTTATAGTAACATTTTGTTCTGCATTGCTATAAAACCTTCTGTGATAAATTACCTCATTATGCACTTTACTGGGATATTGGGATAACTTCTATATATGTTTTTTTGTAGATTTTAATTAATATACAAACTTACTAAATGTTATTTGTAAATGATAGTCTTTTTTTACGTAACTTTTTTTTTTTTACTTATTTTACATCATACTCTACTCAATTTACAGTGCATCTGGAAGGTATTCACAATGCTTCATCTTTTCCACAGTTTATGTTACAGCCTTAATCCAAAATGGATGGAACTCTTTATTTAAAAAATGATATAAACAGTACTGCTTAATGAAATTATGAAAGAAGATTGATTGAAATCTTTATGCAAATTGCAAATGAAAATTTATTAAGTATTCACTCATTCGAAGTATTTGCTCAATACTTTGTTGAAGCACCTTTGGCACCAATAACAGCCTCAAGTCTTTTTGAGTTTGATGCTACAAGCTTGGCACACCTATTTTTGGGCAGTTTATCCCATACTTTGCAGAACCTCTCAAGCTCCATCAGGTTGTGTAGGAAGCGTCAGTGCACAGCCATTTTTAAATCTCTCTAGAGATGTTTAATCAGATTCAATTCTGGGCTCTGGCTGGGCCACTCAAGGACATTCACAGAGTCGTCCCATAGCCACTCCTTTGTTATCTTGGCTGTGTGTTTAGTGTCGTTGTCCTGTTTCTAAGATGAACCATTTCCCCAGTCTGAGGTCCAGAGCGCTCTTGAGCAGGTTTCTTTTTTATTAAGTATGTCTCTGTACATTGCTGCATTTATCTTTCCCTCAATCCTGAATAGTCTCCCAGTTCCTGCTGCTGAGAAACATCCCCAAAACATGATTCTGCCACCACCATGCTTTACTGTGGGGATGGTATTGGCCAGGTGATGAGCTGTGATATTTTAAAGAAATTGTCAAGTTTGCTTTCACTACATTCTATGGAATTTATTCACAGTAAGCTAACAACTCCATTTTCAAGAAAAAATACTTTTGTGTGGCTCGTTGGTCTAGGGGTATGATTCTCGCTTCGGGTGCGAGAGGTCCCGGGTTCAAATCCCGGACGAGTCCACTTTTAGGGAAAGTTGGGGTTTAAGTTCCAGCATTGCCAAGCTGCCACTCTTAGGTCTTTGCACAAGGCCCTTAATCCTCTGTGCTGTATCATACCTGTGCTCTGACCCCAGCATCCTTACCTTGTTGGCATGTGCAAAGAAATAAATTAATTGTGCTGTTATGTACATTTGGCAAAAAAAAAGCCTCTTTATATACACACATGCATTATGATTCAGATTTACACATTAACTGCGAAGTACAGTACTTTTCAAATGTATTCAGACCCCTGACTAATTAGCGAATATTGTAATGCACAAATAGTGCATTCTGTTTAAGATGTATTTTAAAACACTGGAACTCAAAATTATTAACATCAACTCACCCAGATTCCTTTATTAATCAGAGGTGCTGGTGAGGATATATGAATTAATCTATGCTTTTGGGCAATAAAAGTGCCAGAAAATGAAACTTTTTTGATTATTTTGATTTCTTGTCGGTTTGAGACTTGCAGACAGCTTTTTCCAGAAAGACGGATCAATGTTGTTTCATTCAGTGTTATGTGTTCAATCATTTATTTGTTTTTGAGCGGTTAACAAACTTTATAGCCTGAGACATATCTTGAATTTTTACATTTACATTTACATTTGCGGCATTTAGCAGACGCCCTTATCCAGAGCGACGTACAAAAGTGCTTTGAGTCTCTAGTAATGAATAAATCTACACTGGTACGCAAGATTACAAACTTAATATAAATATAACCTTTGAATTCTACAAACTTGGAAAGTGCTAATTTAAGTATTTCAGGAAGAGGTAGGTCTTTAATCGTCGATTGAACATAGTCAGGGACTCTGCTGTACGGACATCTAGGTGAAGTTCATTCCATCACCTCGGTGCCAGAACAGAGAAGAGCCTTGAAGTGTACTTACCTCTCATTCTGAGAGAAGGAGGTACCAGTCGAGCAGTGCTGGAGGTTCTCAGACAGCGTGGTGCAGTGTGAGATGTGATGAGGTCACTGAGGTAAAATGGTGCTGGTAAATTTTTGGCCTTGTAGGCAAGCATCAGTGTTTTGAATTTGAAACGTGCAGCTACTGGAAGCCAGTGAAGGGAGCGCAGCAGTGGGGTGGTGTGGGAGAACTTGGGCAGATTGAACACAAGTCGTGCAGTTGCATTTTGGATCATTTGCAGTGGACAAATAGCGTTCAGGGGAAGACCTGCCAGCAGAGAGTTGCAGTAGACAAGTCTTGAAATGACAAGAGACTGAACTAGCACCTGGGCAGCCTGTGTGGACAGAAATGGTCGAATCCTTTGGATGTTATAGAGAAGATTATTTTAGAGAAGATTATTTTTACATAAAACATTTAAATCTATTTAATGATTTAACCTTTGTATACAGGAAGACTATGAAAGGTAAACTCACAGTTTCATACCCCAGACATGCAAAAGCAAATGGGAACTTTTCATAGTGCATTTGTTTTATGCTCATTTCCTCACCTCTATTTTGTTGTTAAAACCATTAAAAGCTGAATCATTTGCCAGTTTGGGCTTGGTCCATTAACTTTTTGTATATTGTTAATTCTAATAGGTGATTGTTAAAGTAAATTTATTTCCATATTTATCTACACCTTCAACACCTATGATTAAAAACAAAGGGTGACAGAGCATTATCAGTTGCATGACTTTAATCACCTTGTAATACATCTGTTTATCTTACCACATAGTGCTGTAATCCATTCCTCCCGCTAATGTTACCGAATCCATTGTATTCCCCGGAGCAAATTCTGATGAGAATAAGAATCTAATCCTACATTCTTATGCACACCAAGTAAATAACTAAGTAGAAAATTATTATAGAGTGAGATTTAAAAAAGAGGAAAATGTCTCAGATTAGTTCTACCACTTTTTTAAATTTACTGACCATTTTTATTTGTCTATTTTGTCAGTCAGCACATGTTCAGTCGTTTCATTTTCAATTTTACTCATCTTTTTCTCTTGTAATCCTTCTGAAATCATTTAACTCCTAATCTTTAGGTCCATGATTATAAACGGGTGTGTCCAGCTATGTGTCCAACACAACACTGCAAATGATTAAATTAAATTAAATGATTTGATTATTAATTATTAGTTAAATTAAGTATAAACCACAATTTATTTGCACAGCAAGCTGCTGTTGTATGAGGCAGACTTTATTTAGCCTCGAAAAACAAATTACGCTGTGTTTATCAATGCCAGCATTATTAATAGGCTACATTCATATGTTAAGAAAGGTTTTCATTGTAATAGAAAATGTTATGCCACAATATATACTAATTATCATATAATCAGAACAATGTCTAATTTTTTATTTAAGTTAGATTTTAGTTTAACGTTTTAGATTTTTGTCATTTATTGAATTTAATTTACTGTAATTCATTGGTGAAATTGGTTCATAAAATTTTTTTCGTAATAAAATTTAGATCTGCCTAGGTACTATTGTGGAATTGTACATATTAAGACCTTTTTAAATGTAGTATGTATTACACTCTTTAAAGCAAGCATAGAAGCTGTTTAATGAATCTGGTGGAGAGGCATCAGTGTCACAGCCAGGTGATGTCCTGTAATTGAGAATGGCTTGTATACCATGCTAAAAAGCCTATGTGTCTATGCTGTCCTGGAGTAACTGTAGCTGTACATTCTCTGGCCATGTGTGAGCTTTGACTCTCTGATTGGCTGAGACAATTTGGCCATTGCTGTTCTTAGGGTCACCTTGTCACCTTCTCTTTAGGTTAAGTCTTGGGTCCTTAGCAAAGCACGCACGTCTGCAGTCATCCACAGCTTCGGTTTGCAGTGTAAAGTGATGGTCTTCAAGACTGACATAAAAAAATAAATTGTTTTGGCTGTCATATGCTTTCTGTTAATGCATGTGATAGACTTGTTCTCATTAACTTGCATATTTTGCTAAATCTACTATTCGCTAAAAGCCAGTGTATAATTACTTTAATATAGCTTATTTCTTTAGTTAATAAAATAATTTTGTATGCTTGGACTGTATATACTTGTCAAGATTATGCACAGACTACCCAATAATGCATATTAGAAATCACCAGAGAGTAAGAACTAACATAATAAAACAGAAAAGAATAGAATATAATAAGATTTAGGGTAGTTTCAAATAAGTAGTAAAGACAGGAGGTGGAGGTGTAAAAGACAGGAGGTGGAGCTGGAGGTAGCAGAACTGAAGATGTTGAGGTTTTTGTTGGGAGTGACGAGGATGGACAAGATAAGAAATTAGTTTATTAGAGGGACAGCGCATGTAGGATGTTTTGGAGACAAGGTGAGGGAGGCGAGATTGAGATGGTTTGGACATGTGCAGAGGAGAGACATGAATTATATTGGTAGAAGAATGCTGAGGATGGAGCCACCAGGTAGGAGGAAAAGCGGAAGGCCAAGGAGGAGGTTCATGGATGTGGTGAGGGAAGGCATGCAGGTAGTTGGTGTGAAAGTGTGTGAATAGGAGCAGCCGAAAGAAGAAGAAGAAGAAAAGTAGTATATTTTTCATTGCACAAATGGTAGAGCATTTAACTTCATGAAGTAGATTGCCTGAGACAGGCAACCTTTTTTGTATTTGGCTGTGCTGGTGTTTGGTGCTGTGTAGCAAAAGACAGAGGCCAAAAGAAAAAGTAAAATTGGGTGGCTTGGATGTGAAAGATCCAGGGTGATTTTCTGAGCCCTCTTCTCACCATGGTTGTGTACAGTTCTTGAAAAGTGGGCAGGGGAGCACCAATAATCCTTTAAGCAGTTATTCATCGTACACATACTTTCAATAAAACAAATAGCAAAAAATCATTCCCTTTATTTTCCATAAAAAAAAATAATGTAGAATTGCACACTACTGTACAGAACAATAAGACAGCAAGCTGCATCGATTCTGTTACACAATTTCTGTACTCCTGCACTGGAGGCGTGCATGTTTCTGTCGCATAACAATGACGACACATACCACGTGTTTTCCGAAGTTGTCATGGTTACGATTCTGCGGCGAAGACGCGCAGTTTGATGGTTGTCGGCTGAAAGTTGAAGAGAAATATGGCGTCGTGTGAAAGTGAGGATTTGGAAAGGTTCTTGACGAACGTGGAGCAGATAAGTGCGTGCTATTTGTTTGTTTGGTTGTTTATTTTGCATGAATGCATTCATTTCCGCCGAGTTTAAATCATATGAGAGACTCAGATCCACAGGAGTGTCTAAATATTTTCCTATGCAAGGAAGCTGGCATAAGTGGTGTAAAGTATTTGAGTAAATGTAATTCGTTACTATACTTAAGTAAGTTTTTTGGCTACTTCTAGTTTTACTGCGTATCAAAGATATAAGCAACCGTTACTCTCTACTCAACTATATTTATGATTCAATGTGTATTTTTTACTTCACTATATTTTAATTGACATTGACTGTTACCAATAACATTTTACACCTTTGCTGAAGACGCCATTAAGCAGGACCTATAGTTGATTGTTTGAACTATCGTCTATCGGCAAAAAAATCCATACCGATAGTTTTTCCAGCTTCCGATCTGCTGTCATTGCGAGAGCGCCCTCTAGAGGCGAATGTCTGACGTCACATTTATTAATTAATTAATTTGTTTGTTTGTTTCTAATGAATTTCAGTACTATTTTACATCGTTTGATTAATCGGTTACGTCCAGCCTAATCCAACCTAGCTATCAGTATTGGTAAAATCCACTATCGGTTAGAAACAATTATTTTTTTTTTCTTAGTCCAAAAATAGATAAACTTTGAAAACCAGTTTTGGTTAAAATGGATTAATGGCCCCTTTTTGAATCTGAGAGGGGCATCAAATCACAAACAGTGCTGAATATTTGGTATTACTTCATTTTAAATAATTTACTTTAATTTTATTTGTCCATTGAATACTAATGGTTTCTCTACTTTGTAACATGATACTGACGTTTTATTTGGTAATTAAAGTTACTTATTTGAAAGATTGCTTTACTACTTTGTATTTTACAATTTTTTTTGTGTTAGATCTTTTTCATTATGGTATGTTGAAAAGGCTTTTGTGTTGATCTTTGGTTAATGCAGTGTTTAGGTATACAATTTGATTTGCATTGTAGGAAAATTTAAACCTCACATATCAAAGTTTTTGGCTTTTCACTAACGTGTCTTGGTGTTAAGGACTAGTGCATCTTTGAGTCTATGTTTAATAAGAGTAAAATTCTCAAGTACTGTTCAAATCAAAAACTGGAAGTCATATTGCAATGTTTCAACTTGTATTGCAGTACGTTTGCAGTAATTTATCTATACATTTACTTAAGTTTTGATTAGATTTTCAGGTATTCAGAGGTACGCCTCTGTCTATTCTAACCTTTATGCTCGGCACATAGGCGCTAAAGTCACTCATATCACTTCTTTCTGTTAAAAGGGGTGTTCTTAAATAGTTCTAAGTGCTGATTTGTGGGCGCTTTGTCTGGGTACAGGTGAGCTGGTGAAAGAGATGAACTCTGCTGATGTGGCCACTCAGAAGAAAGCTGTGGAAAAAGCAGACTGCCTGGTTGAGTCACTGGAGGAACAGAAAACGAGTAAAAGTCACATCAACAGGACTGTGATTAATACCAGTCCCTCATGTGGGAGCAGACCAGTTAGTAACCAACAACAGATTTATTCTTTATTTGTACCCACTGATGTCTGCAAGCTTCATACACTGCTGTATAATGCTTGCAGCTATGTTCGTCCAAGATGTCAGATAATTTTTTATTTATTAATAAAGAGTCTTAAAGTTGTTATCTTTGGTCCTTTTACTTCGCAGAATGCAACTTGTGTAGCCAGTGAGAGTCCAGGTAGGTTTACTGCACAATGGATTTTAAATCTGTTTTAAATGCTTTCCTGGTATTGTGCATAAACAAATATTTTTTTGCTATAAAACTAGAACTTGAAATGTACAACATACTGTTCAAAAATATTCTTTGACTTGATTGGTAATTTTGTAATACAGTATCTGCCTTCTTTCAGAAAATTTCAGGAAAGCTTTAGAAAAGGATGCAGAGGAGAGAAGAAAGAGGAGACAAGTAAAAGAGAAGGAAGCAAACGGTGTGTGTGTGTGTGTGTGTGTGTGTGTGTGTGTGTGTGTGTGTGAGAGAGAGAGAGAGAGAGAGAGAGAGAGAGAGAGAGAGACAGACAGCTTTTTCTAAAATAGTTCCAATGCAATACATCTGCATTTCTATACACTGTCACCACCTTTTTTCACTCCATTTAATCCACAGCCCTAAAGGAGAAAGGAAACCAAGCGTTTGCCCTGGGAGACTATAAACTGGCTGTCAAGATGTACACAGAAGGTCTAGAGAAGCTTCGTGACATGCCAGCACTTTACACAAACAGAGCCCAGGTCCTCAGTGCCTTTCTATTCATTAAGCATCATTTCATTTGAACAGATATATATATATATATATATATATATATATAAACAATTAAATGCCCAATGATGGTATTGTTACTAAGGTTAGTCTTCTCCTGAATCCATATTCTGCAGGCCTTTATCAAGCTGAAGAAGTATAAGGAGGCTATAAGTGACTGTGAGTGGGCCCTAAAGGTAAGTGAAACTGTAAGTAAAGGTGTGCCAGACGTGCCCTCTCATTCATTATAGTGTCAGCTAAGCTACTCCTTGTTTTTATCCTGTCCTGGCTGGGGACTGCGACAGGCCACTCAAAAGCAGTGTTTAATAAACCAAAGAGTTGCACAGATGAAGAAAACTGGGTTGAAGCTCCGCTTTTGTTCTCGTGAGCTAACATCTTTCTGAACGTACCAACTCTTAAATGAAGGTACATGTTTATTATTTGAAAAAAGCTTTTAATATTCACAATAATGAGTGAATTTGAAATAAACCAGAAGCCTTTCTGAGGAAAAGCTCTGTTGCAGGGTTCTACAGAGAACTTGGTGGCCCCTTGGGGACTCTTGGCAGTATATTGAACTTTGTTGTTTGGGTTTAACACGGGCTGTTGTCTTGTTGTCTTGTTTTCTTGTGATCTCTAATTAATTTTCTTGTGATCTCGACAAGTTGTTTTCTCGTGATCCGACTTAATTTTCTCGTGAAGTCATGATCACGAGAAAACAAGAAAGAAAAATATATTATAATGCATGTCCTTTTAGGACTTCTGTATAGAAAGAGTCTCTCTGCACAATTTAAGATCCACCTAGAACAGTGTCTTTTTTCAAAGTCAGTTAAATCCTGAGATTTCCACTTACCATAGGAAGTGATAGCTCATTGGTTAACGCTCTGGGTTACTGATCAGAAGGTTGGTTGGATTTTAAGCCCCAGTACCGCTAAGCTGTCACTCCTGGGCCCTTGAGCAAGGCCCTTAAACCTCTGTGTTCCAGGGGCACTGTATCATTACTGGGTCTGCGCTCTGACCCCGGTTTCCTAACATCACTGGGATATGCAGAGAAAGAATTTCATTGTGCTGCAATGTACATGTGACAAGTAAAAAAGCCTCTTTACCCAGGCTAGGCTTCAGCCTAGTCCAGGATAATACAGCTAATGGAGAACAATATGGCTACTGTGACTCATTCAAGATTTTATAACAGTTTATAACTATAGGTTACAATAGGGGTATAGAGAATACCATACGTTAGTACAGGTTTGATATTCGATGGTACATAGTTCAGTGGTTAGAACGTCACAGCTCCAGGATTCAAGTGGATGTATAGAAGTGCATGCATAGAATTTTTTTACATTTCCTGTAGGTTTTCTGTTTTTTCCCAACCAAGGTATACTGGGGATAGGCTACAGACTAACCTATTTATCTTCTAAACATATACTGATATACACTAACTCTGCTGAAGTCTGATAGGATCATGGCTGAGCTTGATTTCTACTACACCAGATGTAAATAATACTGATGTATAATGTTAAAGATGATTCTCAAATGTGTTTTTAGATAAAAAAATATTCTAAACAAATGGGACATGCAAACTTTTGCACATATTATAATTGTTTTATATATTATGATATGTTTTAAGGCTCTCTTAAGACTTTCTGTCAGTTCATAACTCTTATTATGACATCTTTTGAAAGGTATTTTGGCAAATTTTACCAAGTGTCAATCGAATTTTCATGATAAACAGGTGTCAAGTGAAATCTAATTGATGTTTCTTCTGATTTCAAACAGTGCAATGAGAAGTGTATTAAGGCATTTGTCCACATGGGAAGAGCACATCTAGGACTAAGACATTTTGCTGAGGTACAATCAGCTGTCTACTTTGAATTCCCACTCTAATGGCACTGGCACTGACAATCTTCCTCTATATTATGTCCATATTTCATTAGTCCAGGCTCTGTTATGAGAAGATATTGGATACCGCACCAGAGCATGAACCCCTTGTGAAAGGTAAGACTTAGACATAATATCAAGAGGTGTATATGTAATATATGGTGACATTTAAGTTACTTCTGTCTCCTTTTTTTTTTTTTACTTTAGCCAGTGAGGGGCTCTCTCTCTCTCTCTCTCTCTCTCTCTCTCTCTCTCTCTCTCTCTCTCTCTCTCTCTCCTGTCATTCTTCCTCTACCTGCTTGTGCCCCTGCTATTTAATTTCTTTTGCTTTGCTAGGAACTAATTGCATGGAAATGCATCTGTAACAGCTTCACTAATGCTCATGTGCTTCGCATATTGTATTTACGCATTCTTGTTAGAATATTAAAAAAATAAATAAAAAAATATTCAACTTAAAAGATGTTTAATATAATTCGAGCGCATCAATTGTTGACAGTTTAATATGGAGCCACATATTTGCCAAAAAAAAAAATAGCATGGTTCTAGCCTTATGGTATTGCAGAGTCAGATGTTTTTGCATATGAATTGTATAAACCCAATTTTGTACTAAAATTGAAAGAAATTTCATATCGACAATTTTGTAATATTTATAAATACTGCAGAGCTAATCACTTTGTGTAGTGCAAGAATTTTATATACATTATATGGACATATATACACACACACACACACACACACACACACACACACACACACACAGACACACACACACACACACACAGGGGTGAGGGTGAATAATGTGCAGAAGGTGCAGTATGTAATAATATATGATAGATAGTAATAAACAATATACTGTGCAAAGATTGTGCATAGATAAAAACGTGAAGATAACATGCTCAAATAAAATTATATATATATATATATAATATGAATATAGTATGAATGTATGTATGAATGTAAACTGAACACCTTTGGGATGATTTGGAACGCTTGCTGCACGGCAGGCCTATTCACCTCACCTCACCTCACTTTACCTCACCTCACTGAATGAGCACAAATCTCCACAAGCACACTCCAATAACTTGTGAAATATCATTTCATAAATTGGAGGTTATTCTAACAGCAAATGGGGACTAAATGTGGAATGGGGTGTTAAAATTAGACATACAAATTTACAGTCAGGTGTCCACAAACTTTGATCCATATAGTGTATTTCTTTTTAGCTGAAAACTCCAGTATGAACACCTAAGTTGCTTTCACATATGCAGCAGTTAATCAACATGATTTCCAGCTAATTAACCACCCCATGGCTGTCTTAGTGATGTGTTCTTGGTCATCATAGCACACAATGCAGTAATGATCGAATTTTCGACCCTGAGTTGACCTAACTGCAAGAAAAAAACTAAACATGCCATGTATTTTTGGGCTATGTGCAGCATTTTCTTTTTTCTTTTTTGGATTAGATATAAAATGCTAAACTTAAACTAAAGGACAGAGATGTAGCAATGCAGAAACATGATCTTTTACTGTTATTTGGTACAAAAAACCCACTAGGAAAACACTGGAAGCTTAGCATAGATACTTTTTATGATTAATACTCAAACAAGTAATTTGTGTTGACTGCTTGGTCTCACTATTTGTCTGCATTTTTGACTAGTATAATTTCAGCCTTCCACTGTACCCCAGCCTTTCTTTTGTCATTTAGATTCAAAAACCACCAAAACAAATAGCAAACACACGAAAAGTAATTATTGTAATTGTTCCTACATTCTGTCTGTACAACAGTCTGATCCACAGAGCCTTTTTGTTGAAGTGTAATTGTTTGCTGACTGTAACAATTTATTCAACAACTGTTCTAATAGATTGAACATTTTTCGAATGAAAAGAATTTCAGTAGAAATTCCTGTATAAAGAAATCAGATCTATTTAGACAGCTAATGATGTATCTTAAATACAAGCTCGCAATATAAATGACAGTACCTTCTTATCTCTACTGCCATTATAGATTATCTGACACAAGTGGATTTGGAAGAGAAGAAGGTCCTTCAGGAAGAAACAGCACTCAGGGAGTTCAACGATGGAAAAGAAGAGGCTGTGGCAATTCCTGACTTGCTGACAAAGCTGGAAAGACCCAATATGCACAACCTTTATTACTGTGGTGGACTGGAGCTTCTCACACAAGCTGTTAGTGACAGTGAGTGCAAATAATTCTGAATTTTCTCCTCTTTAGTTTATTCCTCTTTAGTTTCCCCAACTCACAAAGTATTTGCTTCCGGTTTTGCTGGTCCATCGTCAGTTGTGTTTAGTTGTGTACTTGTGCCTGATTAGGCATTTCCCTAAGCATCCAAGATGATATATTTTTTTGGCTTTGTGGTCAATAAGGAGAAAGTCACTGGTTTGTGCATGTTTTATTGATTTCCAATGCGCTTTATTAACACTTTGTAAAAAGATTTATCCATGTCGTTGTTGACAATGGCAGCCTCTTTTCCCTTTAAGAACATGGCCAGGTATTTTCTTTCTGTTCTTCACCCATCAGTATGTCTGCATCTGAGCAGCACGAATTACTTTACGCTGCTCGGCAGCTCTGATTTGATCTCAGTATTGAGACTTCTAAAGAAGTAATTCCATATTACAAACTAGAAAGTTGCTTTGTTCACATAACAAAGAGTTTTAATATATTAGTAAAAAAAAAAAGCGCCTAAATGAAATAAAGTGCGTAAGTCTTTACAGCTAGAAAGGTGTTTCAAAACTATTTTCTTGGTTGCTTGTCACTAAAAGCAGAATGAAGGCCATGTCCTGAAGTCATTCCTACAAACCACGCAGCCGTGAAAGCTTTCTAAAATGAACAGATCCCAGCCAGCTCTCTGGACAGGGAAGATACCTGAACAGGGCCTTTGTGAGCTAATTCCTTTCCGCAGAAGTGTATACTGCTTTTGGCCAGATAAGAGAACTGTCCCTGACTTCTAATGAGTTTTTGTTTATTTCTCTCTCTGTCTTTGTATCCTTTGCCCTTGACTAAGAAAGGGATTTTGTTTCTGAGGTTGGCCAGTGTAGTTCTACATCGATACGTGGCTTTCACTGCATTTGTTTTGATTATAACTACAGCATTTTTTTTTTGTTTCCTCATAGGTATTGGTCAGACGTTATTCCGATTAAACAATGGCTTCAGAGTTATCGCTGACAACAACAATATAAAGACGTAAGATTGTTTTTTGTTTTTTTGAGTAAAGGCTTCCGACAGCCTGTTCATTAAGAAAAGTTTCCGTTCTAATTCCTCAAGGCCTTCGCTCTTTTGATGCAGCATATGTTTTCACTGCAAACTGTGCAAATCGGTCTTTAATTAATTACAGCCATACGTTTTAAACAGCTCCCTTCATCAACTGGTTTGTTGTAGACTTATTTAGAAATGACTGACTAGGAATGAACTACTTTGAATATGCATAAAACTCTGCAATCTGGTTTTTTTTTTTATTAAAGTGTGCTTAGGATTTGTTTGTGATGCGACAAGATTTGCAGCAAATGTTAAGCATGGATAAGTGCATTATAATCCCCCCTTTTTATAAATCTCTGTTTTTTTCCAGCTGTCTTGCACAGACTTCTAAAGAGCCTCACAGAGAGGAGTTATGTGTTTCTGTCCTCAGATTATGGAAAATGGTTTGCAGTGGAAATGGTAAATAGTGTGTATATATATATATATATATATATATATATATATATATATATATATATATATATATATATATATATATATACTGTATATGTGTGTGTGTGTGTGTGTGTGTGTGTGTGTGTGTGTGTGTGTGTGTATATGTATGTATTTGAATTTTTTAATTTATTAAATTTATTATTATTTATTATTTACACTCGTGTTTGTTCATTTGGCAGACACTATAGTCCAAGTTTGTAAAACGCCAGCATTGCAGCACCATGAGTATGCTCTTGACTGTAAAGCATACATATAGCTATTTTTTCGATAAGTGTGGTGTTTGGGCCATACAGAGATGCTGAGTTACAGCTGTGTAACCATACACACGCTCAGTCATATGGTGATTGATTAGCAGCCTTGGCTCTTTAATTTCAAGGAGACTGCAGAGGCGGGTTCATATATGATGCCAGTGAAAAGAACCTAGTTTTAAAAGACTACTTGTCATGTCAGAATTGTTGTGCTACAACATATCCGTTCTGGTGATAAATAAATATTCTCAGAATACTGACTCTTGTCTTGCCATGCTGTCACTTACAGAGGAAAACCAGCAGCTGTTACTGCAATGTCTCAGCACAAGAAAACAGATTGTCCAGTTGTTAACCTCCACTTCATTAACAGTCCAGCAGGAATGTTTAATGCTAGTCTGCATGTACTGTCAGACCCAGCATGGGAGACACTTGGTAATTGAAAACCTTAATCTGCTCAGGTAAAAAAGTAATTTAAGTTTCATTATTGCAGTAGTTAAACCATAATCTTATGAGAAAATTGGTTCATTCACTGTTACTTAAAAGTAAGTGTGTTTTCTTTGGTCATTTTTTCCTGCTATTTGGAGCAAAAATAAAAAAAGCATTTGGCCATATTGTGTTGGTAAAGTCAAATACTGGATATTACGTTATTGTTTGTATGAAATCAATATACCATTTGCAGTTGTGCATTTATGATAAATATCATCACGGCTGTTATAATTCCTAAAAGGTACTACTGTACCATAACACTATGGTAGAACCTACAGCTGGAAAAGTATACATTCATGTGGCAAATACAAACATCCCAAAACTCGTCTATTCACATTAGTGGTTTGAAACTAAGAAAGAAAATTTCGTATTCCTTTTATACCACAGCAATTTGTCAATACTCATTTTTCATTTGTTAATGAATATCATCCATTTAATCATTTTTTTTCATGTAAAATGTTGTGGAATGTAATATTTATTAAATAACTGCACATTTTTACATAATACCTAATTATTACATAATATCTTCAGTATAGTCATATTGACTTTTTTTATTATAAGATTATGAGAGATGTGGAAAGAGTACTAAATGATTCTACTCAAGTAAAAGTATTGTTACTTCAGTGAAACTTTACTTAAGTACTAGTAAAATTACCGGTCAAAAAATGTATTGAGTAAAAGAAAAAGTTGATCATTTAAAATTTGCTTAGAGTAAAATGTACTTTTTTTTTTTTTTTTTTACAGTGGGGGTGGTGTGGGAAATATATATAAATATTTTATATATAATAATATAATACTATAATATAAAAAATCTATTGCAGTTTTCTTGACTAAAAAATATGCACTATGCTTCTCACTATATAAATTTTTATACTTAAATAAACTTGATTGATTGAGTCACTTATTAAGTCTGTTTTCTTTTTTGGCTTTTACCTGTAGAATGGTAGAGATCTTGATTGACTGCATATGCAAAGAGGACAAATCAGGATCCACTGCCCTTGCTATTCTGGAGAACTTGGCTGGAGAAAATAAGTAAGGCATTATATATATAAATATATATTTGCACCTACCGTTAGGCTATTTGCCCTCTGTGCACCTGACTAGAATCTATCAACGTCATAAAGAGAGAAGCAGCTTCTTCATGCAATCCTTCACACGACCCACATGGGAATCCATTACATAGCAATGCATCATAGAGAATCATGTTCAACCAAGGCCTATTCAAATACATTCAAATTATTAACCTCTGCGTTGTAGAAATCCCAAATGAAACATGTATGAACCATGAACCATTAAACAATGGCAATCCAACCCAGCTTAGTAATTCACCCCTCATCTCTCCTCAAAACTTGTTCCATACAATCCATTTGACCTCTAATAAGCATAAAGGATTGATCACACTTGCGGTTTTCGCCTTCTTTTGCCATGATTAGTTGTCACAGGCAAATTCCATACTCATGGCTGAATCCAGAGCTTTAGGTCATGTGGTGCAAAGCTGTCAAGGGCAAATGATTGAGTGTCTCTGTGAGCCCTTAGATAAGGACCCCCCCCGCCTCTAGAAATTTTAAGCATTGGATTCGGTACATGACATGGTGCAATAAATTTCCTTTCAGTGCTGCAATCCAGACTGGCCTGAACATAGCCCAACATACACATTTAACCACTAGATTGTTGGTTGAGAGCATGATAAATGGCAGTGACCACCAGAAATTACTGCATTCTTCATTACATGTGGCACACACCCAATACATCAGTTAATTAAAATAATTTGTGAGTCACTTTACAAGCAAAAGCGAGTAAATATCCTTGATATAGTAATTGCCGCAAAGACTAAAAAGATTCGCTCTTATATCAGCAACAGGACCTGCACTAGCAAGCCACCCTCATCAGTGATTCAAGATTTACAGGCTCTGTTTGGATGAGTGAACTCAGTGAGAAAATACACTCCAAACCCAAGACTCAATTTGCATGACGCCTACTGTAGATGCCGTTGAGTTATCAGAACTACAGCGTAAATATTTTTTGTGCATTTTTGTTTGCAGGTTTCGCATCCAGTCTAGAGAGATCTTTACAACGGTTTTCGCTCCTGCTTTTGAGCATTTGCTGGTAATGAAACTCAGAGGTCGTTCTGATTTGCTTAGTCATCAGTCTTTGCTTTAATTGTCTAATAAAGTTTGATTCCATCTATAGGCAAATATTACAGGACCCAGCCACATCCTGCTTCCTCGTTTTATTTCTATGATTGGGGCCATGTCTTCTGATGAAGTCGTTATTAACAAGCTGGTATGCCGTGAAGAATTTTGGAAGAGCTCCTTCTCAGCCATGGTAAAGCCAATCACCTTATACGATGATGTTAAGTTTATCCTTGAACATAACTGAATAATGCATTGTTTTCTCAGCTTGAATTTGGATTTTGAGTTGTGGTTGCGTTTTGAAGTTAGCACATCTTCACAGGACACACAGTTAATTTTTTAGCAATGTCAAGATGAAATTATGTTTTTTTCCTTCAGGGCCGGTGTGCCAGCTGTGAATACAGAAATATTCTCTATCCCTTACTGGGCTTGATGATCAACATGGCTTCTAATCAAACTCCAGCTATTCAAGTAAGTGGCTAAATCTTTGCATCAATGCAATCGTATATATTTAAAGGATATAAGGAGCCCAGAATGAACTGTTTTGCATCTCTCTCTTTTTTCACTTTGCTGTAATCGAGTAAAAAAAAAAGTGCATTAAAAGTTGGTATTTGTTTCACATGCAGGAGGATGCCATTGTGGGCTGTACAAGATGTTTAGCTCTGCTTAGTGATCCTGATGGAGGAATCATCACGGTGAGGATATGTATTTGTCTCCCTCAGGCTTAGCAGCCTCTCTAGCTCTCAATCAACTGCTCAGTCTTTAATATGAATTTGTGTCACAGTGGCATCATGTCTGCCTTGTTTTCAGGGTTTTCTTTTTCTTTGCCATTAATCTTCTATATTACCTCCCACTGTGCATTTCTGCACTTCATTACTCTCATTATTTCATATACAATCCTCATTGGGCAGCGGCTACATATGATCATTAATATCTTTTCTTAATATACTGAAGTTTTTGGTTATGATGATAACCTCAAGGCAAATTATTCAGCATGCAATGAAGCATTCATAATGATCCCTGTAGCCACTCTAGGCATAAACTCAGGGACAAGTTTCTCTGCATATGATGGATATGTATGTAAATAAATCTTCACATACATTCTCCCTGGCTTTGCTTTCTTGGAAGATCGTATCCCGTGAACTGTTCCACAATGTACAATTAAGGTGAAACAGCAGCCCAGGCTTGCCCATATGTTTAATAATGCAGTGGATTGTTTACCTGCAGTAGCAAACTTTCAGTGTGTGATGAGCTTCTTGTTGTCCCCTTGCCCTGAAGCTAGGCTTGTGTGAAACTCCCTAACTGACTAATACTGCAACTGCAGTGGTGGACAAAGTACATAAAGCATGTACTTGAGTAAAAGTAGAGATACATTAGGTAAAATATTACTCCATTAAAAGTAAAAATGCTCCCTTTAACTTTTTACTTGAGTAAAAGTACAAAAGTATTTGCCTTAAATGTACTTACTAAGTATCCAAAGCACTATGATTTATTATGGCTATAATGTTTCTTTTACTATTTTATGCTAGGTTTATGTAAAAAGACTCTAATGATATTCTTAGCACACCAATCTATTACTAGAATTTTTATAAATTAGTCAAACTTATTGATATCTAATAAAATTATAATGGGCCCAAAACCTTAATGTTTAATAATTTATTTTAGAAACAAATAATATAACAGGATTTGAGATCAAGCGGCACTCGAAACAAGTTTAAAACAGAGCATGTGCTTGAACCCTGTTTGGTGGCTTACTGCGTGACAAGTAAAACATTTATCTACTCATAAATAAAAAGGAACGACGGATTTCGCAAATGTAGTTGAGTAAAAAGTAAGATTTGACTTTGAAATGTAGTAAAGTTAAAGTTTCTCCAAATGGAAATACTTCAATAAAGACACACAATAAAGCTACTTAAGTAAATTTTCTTCGTTACTGTCCACCACTGTGTAACTGAGAGTAATGGGGCTGTTACTCAGAAATGACGTTTGCCTTTCTTTTCACTGGTTTTAGAGAGCAGTAGGATTGCTAAGCGTAGTTCTCCCAAAATCAGAGGATGCCATTCAGGAGGTCGTGCAGCAAGGAGTAGTAAAGAAACTGCTGAAGATTCTTAAGGTATCGCCAATTTGGAATGTTACTATTACCAAAGAATCTGTCAAAGATTGAATAATCAGCTTAAATCACTGTGTACATACTTTTGCACATTTTGACTATCGTATAACTAATCTTACATAAAATCTTGACATTGTACACTGTATTGTGTTATATGTCTAAAAGACAAAAACTCATTTAATTCCTGCTAATTACACACTGTATTATAGCTAACATTTTGGTTTTAAAGCTCCCTTGACTCATCTACTTGAGTCATATGATTTGTTTTCCATCCTTTATGTATGAAAATGGCAAATAACATCTATTGTTAGTCACTTCCACATTTCAGGATGGTTTTTGTCACATGCATGTACAGTAAGACCAGAGCTGTGTATAGTGCAGCACTAGGGCACTTAGGCTGACCTGCATAATTTACTGGGCTAAAGTCATAAATCTCAGTCTAATCTCAAGGCACTGTTTAATCTGTTTAAAGTTTAATCCTTAGGCAAAACTGACAACAATGTTGCCATCGTAATCTAAATGCAATAGTGGAATGGAATTTTATGATGAAGACTGTAGTGGCATCCTATTCTTAAGGCACAAGATGCATTTTAATCACAAGACATTTATGACCAACAACGGGACTGACGGGGTACTTCCCCCATGTACTTGTCTACTTTGTGACTATTGGTGTTTTAACACTTTTTTTTTTATAATTGTGGTTGTCATTTTGCATAATATGTGTTTAAAATTAAATATTTACAGCTGTAATTTCATCAAATAATGACAATCAATAGTAACATTGTTACAAAATAATGACAATCTAGCAAACAGCTTTACTATCAACAAAAACTGTAAACTTTGTTCAGCAGTCGATTTTTATGTGCAGCATTAAACAATTCATGTTTCGTGTCACGATGGAATACCACCATGAATGTGTAATATGGTGAAATTTGCTGAAAAGATTAAAGTGCTTTTGTTTTCATTCTCACAGGGTGAAGGGCAAACAAGCTCAAGATACTCAGTTAAAGCTATGGCAGTGTGCACAGCCTCTAGCCAGCAGGCCCGTGAAGAGCTGGTGAAGCTTGACAAGAGTAAGTATTAAGAGTCAGTGGTTATTGAGTTGGGGTACTATCAAACGAAAATGAGCTTAAATAAAAGAAGAAAGATATAAAGGTATATAAATTGTAAAATAATGGTTAGGCCGGGATTTAAGAAAGAACAGTATGTTCGCAAAGTATAGGAAAGTAAGTTCAGTGAACTATGTGTAACTTTATGTGCATTATACACAATTGTTTATTCAGGACTTGTGACCATGAGGAAGCTCCTGGGCAGGAGTGATGAGTTGGTGGTAGGGAATACAGCACTGTGTCTGGGACACTGTTTGACGGTACAGGGAGCCGCAGCCAGTCTCTTGGGCACAGATTGCGTGATGCTTCTACTGCGCCAAGTGGCTGGCAAATCTAAAAGAGCTGACGTGCAGCAGAACGCCGCCATCACTTTGGGGAAACTGTGCAGAGCTGAGCCCAGGTATACAAAAGTGCCCTTTCCATCACCCTGATCATTATTCTAATGCTGTGTTTGTGCCCCACCTATTGCCCACCTGGCTGTTGCTTAGCAGTCCTACGTTATTGTGGTTGATCAATAAAATGCAAAGGGAATACAATTCTAGTAAGTAATTGCAACTTTTGCCCTCATTATCTGTAGAGTTCACAGTTATTAATAATGCACAAGAAGGACTCAAGTGGTAAAACTATTTGGATTCCCTTCTTTTCTCATAACTTTAGCCTCCCTCAGCTATTTTCCTAATTTACATTTCAAAATGAGCTTTTTTTTTTTTTTTTTTTTTTGGAAGATCTGACGCCCAAAGAATTATTTCTTTTCCAGGGAATATATATGCAAAACAATGATTACCATTTGGTAGGATTTAGAGTTTGGAATCCCAGAGACCATTAGCATTATCTCCAAATTAGGTAGCATTTCCTTAGTGTCTCTGAACTCTGTTACAGCAAGTCAAATTATTACAAACTTTAATAATAAAATGAGATTAGTTCATTATAAGTTATACTTTGTTGTCTTATATTAAGTCCCCAGCAGTGTTGTGGGGAAAGACAGTGAAGTGTGCATTTCATATAAGTGGAATAAGTTCAAGCCTCACAAGTTTTTTCAAAATGTTATTAGAAAAGCTCTAAATAGACTTCAGTTGACTCCTAGAAGTCTCATTCTATCAGGGCCTTTGCAGTCAATTATAGACTAGATAGGAAGGAGAAAATACGGTGGCCGAGAAGTGCAAAACACATTAACAAATCAGAAAACAAATTAACAAAGAAAACAAATTGGATAGTGTGGTTATGGTGAGGATAGGATTAGTAAGGAGGAAGTGAGAGCAGCGATTAAGAGGATAAAGTGTAGAAAAAGCATGAAAATGTTTAGTAGAGATGGCAGTGGAATTTTTAACCAGATTGTTTAACAAGATTATGGAAGGTGAGAGGATGCCTGAGGAATGGAGAAGGAGTGTGCTGGTACCGGTATTTAAACATAAGGGAGATGTGCAGACCTGCAGTAACTACAGGGGAATAAAGTTGATCAGTCAAACCATGAAGTTATGGGAAAAAGTAGTGGAAGCCAAACTGAGAGAAGAGGTGACCATCTGTGAGCAACAGTATGGTTTCATGCCGAGGATGCAAAATTTGCTTTGAGGATGTTGATAGAGAAGAATAGAGAAGATCAGAAGGAGTCGCATTGTGTGTTTGTGGTTTTAGAGAAAGCATACAACAGGGTGCCAAGAGAGGACAAACATACTCAAAAGTCTGAGTTCCTGAAGGGAAACGTCTCCAGGTTACATATGTAACCAGGGTTCCCAGAGGGAATGAGATGATGTGTCTCCATGCCACACTGCCTGCATCCCTGCAGCACTTTTTTCCTTTTCAGAAGCTAATGCCAGTTCCACTGTGCTTTCCATTGGACTGATTGCACATGTGATTCAGACGTGGCTGATCAGTGTACACTCACTTAAATAGGAACATGGGTATCTCATGATGCCAACACTTCTTATTTATACAAATAGCCAGACAAATGTCTGTATTATGCAGATAAAGGGCAAAAGTCACCATTAATATTTATAATAATCCCCAGAAAAACTTAGTAATGCTGACCATAGCATGGTTGTTTGTTCCAAACAGGCTGATTTGAGTATTTCAAAAACTGCTGTACCTGACATGGTTCATGCAGCTTCCCAGGTTTTTACATAGTACCCACATAATCATGAGTAAAAACATATGATTAACTGTGAAATGGGGTCTGAAATGCGAGGGCTATATTTAGTAAAGATTTTACATTTATTGAATCTGACGTGGGATCAAGATTAGTTGTTCGTGAGGAGGCATTTGGAAGTGCACTTATCTGCTTCATGCTCTAATTCACTGTAAAATTTCTGTTGCAGCCGTTGCATTTATAACAGTTAATGGGGTGGCTCGGCGGGAGTGGGATCTGTTTAAATATTTAAAGTTTTCAGTTTTCAGACTTTTCAAGACCGTGCTGCAACTGGTTCTAATTAATGCTGCTTCTTTCACACAAAGAAAGCATCAGGGCAGAAGGCATAGCTCCATGTAGGTCATGTTATGAGTATAATCTTGGTCTCCTAGACTATAATGTAATATGGGTTCAGGCTCTCAGTGGATGAAAAGTGTCTGGCTAAGAGAAGAGTCTGTTTAGGATAATGGGCAAGAACAATTTGTTCGACAAACTTCTTCTTCTTCTTTCGGCTGCTCCCATTAGGGGTCGCCACAGCGGATCATCCGTCTCCATACCACCCTGTCCTCTACATCTGCCTCTTTCACACCAACTACCTGCATGTCTTCCCTCACCACATCCATGAACCTCCTCCTTGGCCTTCCTCTTTTCCTCCTACCTGGTGGCTCCATCTTCAGCATTTTTCTACCAATATAATTCATGTCCCTTCTCTGCGCATGTCCAAACCATCTCAATCTCGCCTCCCTCACCTTGTCACCAAAACATCCTACATGTGCTGTCCCTCTAATAAACTCATTTCTAATCTTGTCCATCCTCGTCACTTCCAACGAAAACCTTAACATCTTCAGCTCTGCTACCTCCAGCTCCACCTCCTGTCTTTTACCCAATGCCACTGTCTCTAATCCATACAACATCGCAGGTCTCACCACAGTCCTATAAACTTTCCCTTTCATTCTTGGAGATACCCTACTATCACAAATCACTCCTGTCACTCTTCTCCACCCACTCCACCCTGCCTGCACTCTTTTCTTTACTTCTCTAACACACTCTCCATTACTTTGCACTGTTGACCCCAGGTACCTGAACTCCTCCACCTTCTCCACCTCTTCTCCCTGCAACCGCATCACTCCACTGCCCTCCCTCTCATTCACACACATGTACTCTGTCTTACTCCTACTGACTTTCATTCCCCTTCTCTCAAGCGCATATCTCCACCTCTCCAGGCTCTTCTCAACCTGCTCTCTACTTTCACCACAAATCACAATATCATCTGCAAACATCATAGTCCAGGGAGACTCCTGTCTGACCTCGTCCGTCAACCTGTCCATCACCACTGCAAACAGGAAAGGGCTCAGGGCCGATCCTTGATGCAGTCCAACCTTCACCCTGAACCAGTCTGTCGTACCTACTGCACACTTCACTGCCGTCACACTGTCCTCATACATGTCCTGCACCACCCTCACATACTTCTCTGACACACCTGACTTCCTCATACAATACCACAACTCCTCTCTCGGCACCCTGTCGTACGCTTTCTCTAAATCCACAAATACACAATGCAGCTCCTTCTGTCCTTCTCTATACTTCTCCATCAACATCCTCAAAGCAAATAAGGCATCTGTGGTGCTCTTTCTCGGCATGAAACCATACTGTTGCTCACAGATGGTCACCTCTTCTCTCAGCCTGGCTTCCACTACTCTTTCCCATAATTTCATGGTGTGACTGATCAACTTAATTCCCCTGTAGTTACTGCAGGCCTGCACATCTCCCTTATGTTTAAAGATCGGTACCAGCACACTCCTTCTCCATTCCTCAGGCATCCTCTCCCCTTCCAGAATCCTGTTAAACAATCTGGTTAAAAACTCCACTGCCATCTCTCCTAAACATCTCCACGCTTCTACCGGTATGTCATCTGGTCCAACCGACTTTCCATTCTTCATCCTCCTAATCGCTGCTCTCACTTCCTCCTTACTAATCCTATCTACATCCTGCTTCACCAACTCCAACTCCACATCCTCCAACCTTCTCTCTCTCTGATTTTCCTCATTCATCAGCTGCTCAAAATACTCCCTCCATCTTCTCAACACACTCTCCTCATTAGTCAACACATTTCCCTCTCCATCCTTTATTGCTCTAACTTGCAGTACATCCTTCCCAGCTCGGTCCCTCTGCCTGGCCAATCGGTATAAATCCTTTTCTCCTTCCTTAGTGTCCAACCTCTTATACAGCTCCTCATATGCCCTTTCCTTGGCTTTCGCCACATCCCTTTTTACCTGCTGCCGCATCTCCTTGTACTCCTGCCTACTTTTCTCATCACTCTGTCGATCCCACTTCTGTTTTGCCAACCTCTTTCCCCTAATGCTCTCCTGCACTTCCTCATTCCACCACCACGTCTCCTTGTCTTGCTTTCTATTTTCCAGATGTCACACCAAGTACTTTTCTAGCTGCCTCTCTCATCACTCCTGCAGTAGTTGCCCAATCATCCGGCACCTCTTCACCACCACCAAGCCCCTATCTGACCTCTTTCCTGAACCTCACACTACACTCTTCCTCCTTCAGTTTCCACCATCTTATTCTTCTTTCAATCCTTACTTTCCTCCTCTTCTTCTTCGCCTCCAAAACCATCCTACAGATCACCATCCCATGCTGTCTAGCTACACTGTCCCCCGCCAACACCTTACAGTCTCCAATCTCCTTCAGGTTGCATCTCCTACACAGAACATAATCCACCTGTGTGCACCTTCCTCCACTCTTATACGTCACCCTATGATCCTCCTTCTTCTTAAAATACGTGTTCACCACTGCCATTTCCATCCTTTTAGCAAAATCTACCACCATCTGCCCTTCCACATTCCTCTCCTTAAAACCATACCTACCCATCACCTCCTCATCACCTCTGTTCCCTTCACCTACATGCCCATTAAAGTCTGCCCCAATCACCAATCGTTCTTTCCTAGGTACACCATCTACCACTTTATCTAATTCACTCCAGAATCTTTCCTTCTCCTCCATCTCACAGCCAACTTGTGGAGCATAGGCACTGATGACATTTATCATCATCCCTTCAACCTCCACCTTCACGATCATCACCCTATCAGAAACTCTCTTCACCTCCACTACACTCTTACTGTACTCTTCCTTCAGAATCACCCCTACACCATTTCTCTTTCCATCCACACCATGATAAAACAGTTTAAACCCACCTCCAATATTCCTGGCCTTACTCCCTTTCCACTTGGTCTCCTGAACACACAGCATATCTACCTTTCTCCTCTCCATCATATCAGCTACCTCTCTCCCTTTACCAGTCATAGTACCAACATTTAAAGTACCAACCCGAACCTCTACTCTCCTACACTGCTCCTTTTCCTGCCGTCTCTGTAGACGTCTTCCTCCTCTCCTTCTCCTCCTTCGGCCAACAGTAGCCCAATTTCCACCGGTACCCTGTCGGCTAACGATACCTGTGGCGGTCGTTGTTAACCCGGGCCTCGACCGATCCGGTATGAAATTCTCATTTGTGATCCGCATATTTGATTTGGCACATGTTTTACGCTGGATGCCCTTCCTAACGCAACCCTCCCCATTTACCCGGGCTTGGGACCGGCACTAAGAGTGCACTGGCTTGTGCCCCCCTAATGGCTGGGTTAACAATTTGTTCGACAAACAATCACCATATAAAAATGATATTTGCAGAGTTGGCTGTCTTTGGAAGCTAAAATGATGTGCAACCACATTCACATAATCTGACTCTGTGGTCTTTTTCTTTAGGCACCTGCTAAAGCTCAGGGAGTTGAATGGTTTGGAGATCCTTTACTCTTCTATGCAGACATTCACATGGACGTAGAATTAGTACCGTGGACACAACAATACTCCTGATTTAACACCATAAAAAAACAATCCAGGTTTTATTTTCCATCCCAAATCACTTTAAATGTCTGTTCAGGCATAACTTTATGACCACTGACAGGTGAGTGAATAACACTGATTATCTCTTCATCATGGCACCTGTTAATGGGTGAGATATACAAAAAAGTTGATGTGTATGAAGCGGGAAAAATGGGCAAGAATAAAGATTAGAGCCAAGGGCCAAATTGTAAGGGCTAGATGACTGGGTCAGAGCATCTCCAAAACTGCAGCTCTTGTGTCGTGTTTTTGTTCTATAGTAGTCAATATCTATCAAAAGTGGTCCAAGGAAGGAACAGTGGTGAACAAACACAATATTAGGCAGGTGGTTATAATGTTATGACTGATCAGTGGCTACAATGTTATGCCTGGTTGGTGACCATAATGCAATGCTTGATCAGTGTATGTCCGAATGACCTCATTCCCAAAAATGGCTCAAATATCATAAGGGTTATTTATTTAATATCTGTAAAAAATCGGGTGAATAACTTTAATTAACCATCAAACCATTTAAACAACACTATCACCCGGCTGTTGGGCGATAACGCAAAGACATCACAAAATCCTTATGTTTAATTTGCATTTAAAGCAAAATCCAATTTACATTACAGGCAGGAGAAAAAGTATAAAATGTCTGACCAGGAATTGTCCTGTGTTCTTCTCAACACCGATAATCCCAAAGTGCTTAATGTATTTTGTCACATCCATGCTGTAATAAACTTCTTCTTTATTAAGATTTTTCGTTTTCACCTTTTTTTTTTACTTACAGTTCAGTTTCATTGCATTGTTTCCTCTTTGTTGCCAAAATTAAGAAACAAGAGCTAAAATAATGGATTTTATTAAGATATATCTAAAAAATTTTTAAGAATATAAATAATTCCTGCACCGTACTTTTGATTCCATATTTATCCTAACAACAAAACAAAAAAAATCGTCTGATGTAACGCAGGCTCCTTTAATCATTACTTTTTCAAATAAAAATTAAATGATAAATCAAGTCAGAACTTTGTTTACAAATCGAACATTAGTATTTTTCATTTGAACATTTAACTATACAGGTTTTAATCCAAATTCGTGTGTGGTCCTGTTTCCTGCATTCTACACTAAATTAAAGCTGATTTATGAAAATAAGATGCATGATTGTTTGTAGTAAAGCCTGCAGTAAAACTAAAAAAAAAAACCTCTGTGAAATTGGGAGCTGAAGAGCTAAGGTAATTGTAAAGTTTTATACTAAATGCTCAGTGGTAATTTTTCTGCTTGGAGAAATTTTAACACGATGAACCGTCTTTTACAAAATAGATGAAGTAATATAGAGAACAGAAATGCAACTGTAACATAAATTAATAAACATAAATTTAACTAAATAAATGTTTATTTTAAAAAAATATTTTTAACACAAATAAATATTAGTTTATTTATCAGGTACACTTTCTCAGAAATAAATTACATTAAAATTGCATGTTTCTACATTTTCATGCTGTATTTGTGATTTTTGCTTTTAAATAAACTAAAGGTAAAGATTTGCAACTGTCCCAGCAAGCTGCTCTGCTGCCACAAGACCAAAACAACCTGATCACAACAGTTCAAAAGACTCCTCTGAGAACCTTCCTCATCTGGATGTGGCTATAATCGCTTCCTCAGGGACAGATTTGTTCCATAAGCCACACGAATAGCCCTACGCAACCACTATAAACTCAATGAACGGTATTGCTAAAGCTGTAATTAGCACAAGAGAAGATGGGCTCCTGGCTTCAGTTGATTTTCTCGGAGTAAGCATAACACATCAGCTCTGCAGTTTGCTTGGGATTCCCATTGCATACTGAATCAGCACATGTTATTAATGGTATCATTGCAGCTGCTGCCCATCTAACCAATAAAGATTGCTGTTTCATGTGGTCTCAGGCTATTGTTCAACAATATTTCATAACATTAAAGAGGTTAGAAGAATAGCAAGACAAAACAGTACAAACAAAATGGAACTTCGAAGTTGCTAGGAACTTCTTATCCTCTGAAAGCCACCGAGCCTATTTTCAATGATGTGAAAGACCTTTGAACAAAAGGGTGATTCAATGAAAATGTTTTCGAAAAATTTTTTCAAACCGAGCTAAGCTACGCATCAAGGGTTATGCTTCTAAACTTGAACTGGTTGCTAGAGAGCCTTGAAAAGAATTAGAAATTAGTCAGCTTGAGCAGAAATGTGCAACTGTGTATAACATAAAGAAAAACAGAATGCAATGATTTGTGAATCTTATAAATCTATATTCTATTTACAATAAAACCATATCAAATGTCAAAAAAGTTGGGACTCCAAAAAGTTGGGACACGGCCATGTTTACCACTGTGTAGCATCATGTCTTCTGTCCGTATGCATCAGGGAACTGAGGAGGCCAGTTGCTTTAGTTTTGGGAGAGGAATGTTGTCCCATATGTGTCTGATACTGGATTCTATCTGCTCAACAGTTCTGGGTGTCCTTTGTCCTCTTACATCTAGACTGCAACCGCAGGTCTTGCTCAAATATGAGAGGCCTTCCGTGAAAAAGACATTTTCTGGATAAAAACATTTGTTCTAAAACCTGTATATACCGTTCAGCATTAATGGAGCCTTTCCAATAGAAATTGTCATGACCAGAAAGCTATAAATGCACATGTGGTGGAGATGGCTGCAAGCTTCGAAGATTGAAGGAAGCGCTCTCCAGAACTCCCGTAAGCAGTGCAATGGGGGGAAGCGTACAGGCGCAGCCTCGGTCATGCCTGCACCATGGCGTCCAGTTCGAGAGGAGCTGGGTGAGTAGGGGAAAACCAGAGGGGACAGTGTAAAGTTTCTCTAGTCACAAACAGGTCCACTTGTGCTCTGTAAACCTTTCTCCATATCCTCTCTACCGCTCCTGGGTCGAACCTCTATTCCCCAAGCCTTGGCCCTTGCCTCTAAAGGGCTTCTGCTCCCTGAATTTAGGTGCCCTGGTATGTATGCTGCCCTCAGTGAGAGCAGGATGTATGCTGCCCTCAGTGAGAGCAGCTTCCTTTGGGACCACACGAGTATCTTTTGTGCCAGCTTGTAAAGGAGGACCAGATTCAACCGGGGGTTGATGTAAGAGACCACTGATGTGTTATCTGTATGGACCAGCATATTATGGCCGCTCAGGTCTGAAAGGAAATGCTTTAATGCTAGAAGCACAGCCAGCATCTCCAGGCAGTTGATGTGCTACAAGAGATGGGGCTCTTTTCAGCGACCTAGCATGGAGCGGCCACTCATGTCTGCCCCCCAGCCCGTGAAGGAGGCATCCGTTTTTAGCATTACGTGACAACAAGGATCTCTCAACAAGGGGCCCTGTGACAGCAATTCAAGCAGCACCACATTGGATTGGATGCAGATGCCATCAAACCAGCAGTCTTTGAAACTTTTTTACAGTGAGTGACCAGCCTTCTCTTACGCATTGTGGTTGAATCCCACACTACACCTCGAAAAAGTGATTCTCTGTACTGGAAAAAGCACACTTTTTTGGCATTTAGTCTTAACCTCAACTCCTTTAGTGGGTGAGAACGCCATCTTGATGCCTGATCGCTAAGTGCTCCGATTGTGCTAATATCAACCAATTGTCAATATAATTTAGTATGCGGATGCCCTGGAGTCTCAAATGGGCCAGAGCAGCATCTACGCACTTTGTGAGTGGGGTGAGAGTGCAAGGCCAAATGGAAGAACCCGGTATTGGTAAGCTTCACCCCTGAAAGCAAACCTCAGTAACTTCCTGTGTGGAGGAAGAATGGGTATGTGGACGCACACATCCCTCAGATCTATCATGACGAACCAGTCCTTGGACCTTGAATGTGAGCTTCATGTGTTCAGCTGTTGCAGATCTAAAATAGGACACAGCCCCCCATCCTTCTTTGGAAATATAAAATACCGGCTGTAGAACCCATACTCTCTGTCAAAGAGAGGGACCACCTTGATGGCCTCCTTCCTTAAGAGAGTGTTTTCTTCTTGTTACATCACCAGAGCCTGCTCGGGGCCCACCAGAGTGGGAAACACCCGATTGATCCGAGGTGGCAGAGACCCAAACTGAATCTTGTATCCTCTAGCCTCCGGCGTGTCTAGAAGAGATAGCCCTGAAGCGGAGCGGTTCTAGAGGCTCCCTGGTAGGCCACTGTACTCTAAAACACAAAGAGTGTCAGAATTAACAAGATGGTCTCCAGAGGGCACTGAAGAGAGGTGGGCACCATGTAACGAGGCGTACCCCCCACCCCACCCCACTGCAGGACCCCACATAGGTCTTGATTGGTCAGATTCATCACTTCCCTGGTCTTTGACTTGGAGCACCTTCTAGAGACCCTAGCGGGGGGAGTGCTCTGTCTCTGGACCTCACCTGACTGAGATCGAGCATGGTCCGCTCCCAAACAAGATACACACAAACTGTACGTATCCCCCGTGATAAAGTGGGGGCAAGGGGAGACACACAGTCTAAATGATTGTTTTCTTTAAATTTTTTTGGTTTTATCTTCTTACCAGACTTACCTGTTTGAAGGAAAACACAGACACACATACTTCCTGAACAACATAAGCTATCTCTACTGCATATGCATTTATAGCTTCCTGGTCATGATATCACCCCGCCAGTGACGTTGCGCCGTTCCATTGGACAGAATACACACATGGTTTATCGCGTGGTCACACAGTGGCGTTCCCAAAGCTTTGTTGACGCAGCTCGAGTTCCTGAAGGGGAAAATCTTTCCCAGATAGGTAAAGCTTTAGCCATCTGAAAGACTCTGCCTCTCTAAGATACACTATTTATACCCAATCAACTTACTTATTAGTTTAAAAAATATTTCGTTTAATTTTTATAACAATTAATTTTTTCCAGACATTTCTTGACCCATTTTTTTTTTTACTTTTTTAAAACGTCAAAATTACCTTATTTCTTCCTTAAAATTTTACATTTAAAGTACAATTTTAAGTACAATCATAGTTTAAACAGTTGCTTTATTTTCTATGTTCTACTGGGAATAAAATATGGATTTATGAGATTTGCAAACCATTGCATTTAGTTTTACACAGTGTCCCAACGTTTTTGACATCGAGGTTGTACTATCAGTAAGGTTAACACCCTATTAAGGTTGTGGATCATCCAACCAAGAAGCAGTTTATCAAACGATAAAAAAAACTAAACAAAACAAAAAATGCCCTAAGATCACACAATTCTAACAAACGTGTGTATAATTCTATGAATAAAAAGTTCTGTTTTCTTCACATTTCCCTCCCCAAAGACTGCCCACATAAGCCTAATATAATTTCTTTGGCACAGGGGAGCAAATACAGGCTAGAGGCACCTAACAGATTATTTGCAAATGCACTATGGAATTTGGACCTGTCGTGATGAATCTGCAAGAGATGAAAGTATAAGTGAACTGATTATTCTTAACCCATCAAGTGGTGATAGACAAGTCGGAGCAGCTGTCCACTTGCTTTCTCAGTCGCCTCACTCATCAGGAATTCCTCACTAGCAAAAGATGGAGAAGGATTTCAGTTTCAAAGACACCTAGTATATTACTTGACTGAGACACTCTCAGTTATAATCAAAGTCAGAAATTCCACTCAGTCTGAAAACAGTCTCCTTTTATGCCCTGAAAACATTTTATCAACTGACAGCAATTCTTTCCGTAGGCTTGATCACTGCTCTTAAGCTTTCAGTGAAGATAGAACATCATATCATTGTAGGAAGGAGACCCTTGACAGATTATGCCCAACAGATAACAGTGCTAGGAGAGTTATGTCTCTGTCTGCTTGGAAGAAGTGATGCAACCATGCATGGTGGAAGGATTTAATGAGATTGACCCCTGGTTTGCTGATTACACCTTGCAAAATCTCACATAGTTTTGTCAGATATCCCTTATTCCACTGAATATAGTACACAAGCCCTCCATCCATCCCATTCTGACATAATGTAAAACTTGAAGGTGTTTGAAGGTCAAGCTGTCACTCACAGTTCTTCCAGGAAGCCTGACTGCATCCTGAATCTTTCCTATCAAGCTCAATTGGCCATGCACCATTTTCATCTGCCTGTGACTTTTAAAGAACACTCATTGATTTTGGCCTTAGGACTGATGACACCTACTCCTAGAACTGTGTCTTTGTTGGAAGAAAAAAAGTGCAAGGCTTAACAGGTTTTCATCCTATGGATAAAAATAGAGACGATTGTGCCTTTCATCACACAGAGCAGCTAATCAGAATCACAGAAACCTGTCCAGCTACAGGAATAAGCTCAGAATCCACCTACTCCTCAGGTTTACCAGGAGAGCAGCAGGATCAGACAGTTCTATAAGTGTCCTCTGAAAGTTGGACTCCTACAAACTACTGAAGGCCAAACTAACACATCTGTTTCGTCAGCTTATATTAATGGTTTTTAAATTAGCCCCTCCTTCTACTGCTGCAGTCAGACAGACAATTAATTAGATAAGTTAACTCAATGCTATGTTGTCATCCATCATAGCTGCTGCTTCAAACAGCCCACTATCACCATATTACACAACACAAAATCCAGTAACTGCAACAGATTTAGCAAACAAAATAATATGAAGAATCACAACATCCTTGTCCACATAGATCTAAACTGGGACAGCAGGTTCAGAGATAAGAGCACCAGCCACAGTTTCCATTAAACCATTTCATAATTTTTTTTTTTGTGCTACAATTGTCGTCCTTGTCCTTGTCCATTGAGTTAGAATCTAACCTGGAATTGATCTATAGGACAATTAAGACCAGCTTTTCTTTCTTCAGAAATATGACATTTTGCTTTCACTTATAAAACTTCATTATTCTCAGCGGTGGAAACTAAAATAATACTAAACTTTAATTGTAGTTCTTTTTTTAAAATAATCAGATGGAGAACTTTCAGCCAATTAAAAGTCAATACAAAGTGCAAAGGATTTTCAGCAATTCAAAATTAAGTCATCATACGATTACACTGATGAAAATCTATACTTCAGACACCAGAAAACCTTAGCAGCAGCACTGAGGATCAGAGACGGTGAAGAAAGAGTATTTCATGCCAATTTTTCAGGTATCCAGTTTTTAAATGTTTCAAAGGAAACATAATGCTCTGTATTAAAGCTCTATATTAAACTTAAATGATCACTTTTGATGTTCAGTAGTTATTGTCTGTTGTGTTTTTATAAACTGCTGCTACAAATGAAATTCTTACTTTAAATGCCCTAGTAATGTTGAAAAGCTGGGGTCAGCCATTATACACCAACCCTGGAGTAAAGAGAATTAAGGGCCTTACTCAAGGGCCCAAATTGGCAGCTTGGTAATACTGGAGCTTGAGCCCATGACCTTTTGAGACACAACCCAGAGCCTTAACCACTAAGCTACAGTATCACTTCCCACATTATACATTATTGTTATTCAGTGGCAGGCAGTCAGGGCCAGCAAAGCCTTCTCTGCTGGCCTAAACACTATCAAAAGCGCTGACCTACATTTACAACCTAAATTATAATATTTGTTTCATAAAATTTTATTAATTTATTCCCAACAGTTTATTCTCTTCATTTTGTAGCGTTTCTCTTGGCTGCACTGCTTCCAGTACATGTAAAGATGTTAGATTTTTCTTGTCCAATCAGATTTCAGCCTCTATGTGCTGCCATGTCAATCTAATCTGCCCAGGGCCTTCAAAGTCTGTTCTGTTGGCCCTTTTTAACATTGTCTCCTTAAGAAAAAGCTCTGTTACTTTAACCAATCAGATTTCATATTTGCCTCACAGGTCCAGCTAGCTGGCCCAGAATTGTGTCAGCATTTTTCCATCCTCTGATTGGTTGGTCAGGGAAACAGTTACAGCCAAGTTCGACTGGCAAACACATGTGTAGCACGCTGCACACATAAATATATCTGAGTTAGACATTTTTATGCCTACGGAGGAAGAGAAATTTATTTTAGTGGCGGATATATTTAAAAATCCATTTAAAGAAAAGCTAGACATTGTGAGGAGAGGTCGGCCAACCCTGAAGCTAGCTAGCTTGTCTCAGCCCAGGAAAGGGTTTGTTCACCACTACCAGACCAGTCAATATGAACAGTACCATTGGCTTACAGCCTCTGAGGAGTGGTGCAAATTATTAATCTGCATCTCTGGTGAGGGTGAGTAGATTGTATTTTATTTACATTTTAATGTTTTTGTCATGTTATTACACAAATATTGTTTTGGAACTGCTCCAGATGATGTCAGTGGCACATTTGCGGTGGTAGTGTAGAGGTTTGGAGTCTTTACTGGGTTTCTTGTTTTATTAAAATGGTATTCACCCTCCATATGTGAAACCCCTCTCTCTTCATTGCCATGCGTTGTTATATTGCGTGTTTGTATTGTATTGATTTTTTTATAATTGCGACGTGATGGTGGTATTAAGAGGTGGATTCATTTGGGGAAAGTCCCTACTAAAGGCCCAGGTACCAAATGCATGGTCCACCACTGTTGTTATTAGAGGTAAGTAAAGGTAAGTAAGTTGAAATAAGAAGACAAGAAAATGCACAATATGGACAGACATTTGTTGACAGTTGACCATAAAAGTCTGTGCTTTTTGATCTCATTCTACCTTCAACAGAGGTGTTAGTAAAGTTCAGGTACTGATGTACGGTGAGGAGTCCTGGGTGCAAATTTATCCCAAAGGGGTTCAGTACGGTTAAGTTCAGAACTCTATAGTAGGTCACAAAAGAACTTTCACTCCAAACCTTGCAAAGCTTTTTGCAATAGAACTCACTCTGTCCACAGGCACATTAAGTACTGCACATTAATAAGTTTAGGTCTCCTACTTTGATTAAAGAATAAATTAAATGCTACTGCATTCGTAAAGTAATTGTTATTATAATTTGTTATTATAATTTGTGATTGTTTATATTAGATTCATTATTAAATAATTACAAGTATTAATAAGATTATAATTATTTATTTTACTTAAATGAATTATTATTAAATAGCAGAATAGCAGGAAATCTGATTCTCAAAAGCAGAGCAACTTGTTGTTATCCACTTATGTCCAGTCACCAAACTGTGAATGTTGTGTACCATTACACCACTAATGTACATGTATATGTCAGAGAACCACCAGCAACGCCTCCCTCCATGGCTCACACTCTCACTCAGCCTCTCCCTGCTCTAATCACTTACTCCTTTTCCCTATTTACCTATCCCCTTCATAAGGTCCCAATTCCCCCTCTCCCACGGTCAGATCTACTAGTTACTACCATAGATCACCCGGACATCCTAGCACTCCTCTTTCCCTGTGCTTCCATGCTCCTGGCTTCGCTTCACGTGAAGAACTCAAGTTAAGTCTGTGTTTGTATGTTTGGAATAAATAAAGACTTTCAAGTTTACTCCCGGTTTTGGACGCCTGGTCTATGCATGACAGTGTACTGTCAAAGACAAATTTCTATCTGTTCCAAAAATTTATCTCTTATGTTTTATGTGAGCATGCTTTGTATAAGTTGTTTTTGGGGACTGAGAGCAAGAAATAATATTTGTTTGGCTCTGTTTAAAAAATTCCATAGAGCATGTTAGTGATTTTAGCACAGTATTTTTAATAAGAATTTTTTATTCTTCAAACAAATATACAATGGAACATTTGAATTATTGTGGGTTTAGAGTGTTTTTTATTTTTTTATCACTTTGATTTGCTCCGACTATCATCCAGGTGCTATCTATCTATGAAGATAATGACTTCATCCTGCATTCGAATCAACACAAAAATCACTGCACAAACAAAATTGGTGAAATGAAGAGCGAAGTCCATATAGACAAACTGGAAAATATAAAGGAGCCTGTGTGAAGGAGTTTTTCCTGTACTAGTGTCCTCAGCAGCTTAGAAACAAACACTGTGGAAATGCACATGGCCCAGAGAGACATATCAAGCCAGCAGATCTCGTCCCTGTCCTTGTTGACCTGCGTGTTGTCCTCAGATAACACATAACACCCAAGTGAGCCTGGAGATTAAGCCCTGTATATTTCTCACCAACTAGCAGATTAAACCAGCTGCTGTCTGTTTTGTAAACCATGACTTTGAGAAAGGTTTTATCCCCTTGTTATCAAATGTATCCTAATTTATTTAATAGTCCTAGAATATGGTGTTCATATCTCATTGTTTTTGTAATACAAAGTGTAAATCAGACTCCTGCTTATGGGGAAAGAGTCCAATCTGATGGAGACTTATGACAAGAGAACAGCATTCACACAGTAATGTTTACCTATCAAGGAATTGGACTGTTGGAAGCTGTAAAGTTTTACAGTCAGACATCTTATCTGATATACTGCATTTCATTTTATTTATGTACGCATTTCTTTATTCTATTATTTCTTCTGCAAACCACACAAGTAAACTGCTCATGTCTGTGCCTTGTTGTCTTGCCCAGTACCACATGTCTTCCTTTTGCACTAAATTTCTGGTTATTAGAGATATACTTCTTATACATCTTATACTTCAATTCAATTCAATTCATTTTTATTTGTATAGCGCTTTTAACAATGAACATTGTCTCAAAGCAGCTTTACACAGATAATGCAGTGATTAAAAATGAATATGTTCTTTATGAGTAAGTTTGTCCCTGATGAGCAAGCCGGTGGCGACTGGCGACTGTGGCAAGGAAAAACTCCCCGAGATGGCATAAGGAAGAAACCTTGAGAGGAACCAGACTCAAGAGGGAACCCATCCTCATCTGGGTTACACCGAATGTCCATTTGTGGCGGGTATACAATGTTGCGGGGTGCAGTGATGATGATCAAAGACTTCTTTGATACTTCTTATACATCTGTGTCTATAAATCCTGTAGTTACAGACAAGAACCATACTTTTGAGCCCAGGACCTCTTTGTCAATGTCCTATCCCTGTGCATATTAACTTACATCGACACACAAACCCAGACTGGCAGACATACAGTGCATTCAGAAGTATTCTGACCCTCTTAAGGTTTTTTTTTATTTATTTTTTTTAATTTTGTTATGTTGCAGCCTGATACTACAATTATTTAAATTTATCATTTTTTTTTTACTCATAAATCTACACTCATTACCCCATAATGACAATGTGAAAACTATTTCTAATGTGAGAGTTCTAGTAATGTCTGTAATTTTTTTTTCTTTTAAAAAAACCTGTGATGAAACCAAGATTGAACTGTTTGACCTCAAATCGAAATGTTATGTCTGGAGGAACATAACACTGCTCATCACTTGTCCAAAACCATCCCAAAAGTGAAGCATGATCGTGATACAGAGGTGGCAAAAGTACACACATCCTTTACTTAAGTAGAAGTACAGATACTCATGTTTTAAAATACTCGGGTAAAAGTTAAAGTACTAATTAAACTTTTTTTACTTAAGTGAAAGTAAAGAAGTTTTGGCTCTGACATGTACTTAAGTAAAAAGTAGTTATTACTTCTACCTGTTTTAGCTGTTAACTGGACCTCACATCATTAGATAGATAGATAGATAGATAGATAGATAGATAGATAGATAGATAGATAGATAGATAGATAGATAGATAGATAAATAGATAGATAGATAGATAGATAGATAGATAGATAGATAGATAGATAGATAGATAGATAGATAGATAGATAGATAGATAGATAGATAGATGGATGGATGGATGGATGGATGTGATAGCCTAGTGGGTTAATGTCAGTGTCCCCACAAGTATGAGTTTGAGAGTTTGATTCCTGGTTGCTGTGTTGGTAAATAAAACTTCTGGACCTTGTCCACTCTGAAAACATTTCAATTCTGTCCTTTCTGTGTTGGATTGATTTCCTGGTCTTTAATGAAAGATAACTCCACCAAAAAAAAAGCCACTTCTGTGGTAGCTCAGTGGGTTAAGGCTTGTGCCTGAACATGGTCCTTAATATAGTCCACGCTGGTGATAAGGTTTCAAAGCCAGTCCTACATGCTTTCTTTCTTACTGCGCTGGCATGAAACAAAGTATGAACCCTCCAAAAAGCACACGCTTTTCAGCAGCGGCCCCTTAGTGGTTTAAGGCTTGTGCCTCAGCTAAACATGCTTCCCAGTTTGATCTCTTCCATGGTTCAGTGGGTTAAGGCTGGTGCCTCGCTGATGGTGAGGATCAGGGTTTGAATCCTGCTTTCTGCCTGCTAGTTGCAATGTAGGTTATGTTCCTGCTTCCTAAATCTTTCTTTAGCTTTATATTCTTGTGTTGATGGTTTAAAGGTAGATAGACCTGCTCTAAACAACCTTCCTGGCCTGTCTTCCCTGATGGTTCAGTGGGTTAAATCAGGTTTCTTGCTTTTGGTGGGGTTCATGGTTCGAATCCTGCTTTCTGTCTGCCAGTCACAATCAGGATTCACTTCCTACATCTTTCTTTAGCGATATATTTTTGTTTTTAATAAGTTGAAAAGAAAGATAGACCTGCTCTAAATAAGCTTTCCAGCCTGTCCTTACCAATGGTTCAATGGGTTAAGGTTGGTATCTGGCTGGTGGTGGGGCTCATGGTTCGAATCCTGCTTTCTTCCTGTTATTTACAATGAGTTCAACTTGTGCTACTTACATCTGTATTCGCTTCCTACATCTTTCTTTACCGTTAAATTCTTGTGCTGATGATTTAAAAAGAATGATAGACCTGCTCTAATCAAGCTTCCCATCCTGTTTTTTTCTGATGGCTCAGTGAGTTAACGCTGGTACTTTGCTAATGTTGGTGGTCAGGGTTCAAACCTGGCTTCCTGTCTGCTAGTCATGAGGTAGGTTAAATTCCTGATTCCTACATCTTCATATTCTTGTTTTGATGGATTAAAAAGAAAGATAGACCTGCTCTAAACAAGCATCCCAGCTTGTCCTTCCTGATAGTTCAGTGGGTTAATCCTGGTGCCTTGCTAATGGTGTAAATCAGGGTTCGAATCCTGCTAGTCACGTCATGGGTTTGCTTCCTATGTCTGTCTTTAGCATTATATTCTTGTGTTGATGGTTTGAAAGAAAATATAGACCTGCTCTAAACAATCTCCGCAGCCGGTCCTTCCCGATGGTTCAGTGGGTTGAGACTGGTATTTCGCTGTTGGTGGGGTTCAGGGTTCGAGTCCTGCTTTCTGTGTTTCTGGCTGGTCTGAATTTCTTGCTTTGAAGCCTGAAACAAACGATAAACCCCCCCAAAAAAAAAGGTGGGTTGTGGGACTTGATGGCTTTGTGATAAAACCCTTGCCTCTGAACTCAGAGGTTGCTGGTTCGAATCTGGCTTGTCCCCACACTGGGTAAGCTGTGTGGAAAGTAGTGTCTGGTGAGCAATGAGGTAGTTGACCCTAAACAAAGGCTGTGAATACTGGCTGCTTCACAGCCTCAGAAAAAGTGAGGGTGATAGTTTTGCATATATAGGGAAATATTCTGCCAAAAACCTAAGTCGATACTTTTTTGAACGTTTTTGCTTCATAAACGCCTGTTTTTAGCTACGCAGACACCAGGGGGGGCAGATGCCTGGATATTGCCCCCCTGCTTCTGGATACACCCTCCGAAACCACATCCAACCTTCCACGCAGCTATTTCTGACACCTTCCTTACTACAGCCACCGGAACCTTCCGCACTCTTAACTTTGAGCCCTGGCCAGGGTTTGAACCGGCAACCTCTCAACCCAGAGGTAAAGCTCTTCCAATTGAGCCACAGGATTCTCTGCAATAACCTGATTTTTAGGACCTTTTTTTGGTTCTTTTTAAAAACGTAAACAATTTAAAGGAAATCTAAGGGGTAGGAATTAAACTGGGTGACTCAGATAGCAGCAACCACTTCACTGACCATTACACCAACACAGGAGAGGCAAACAAGCCTTTGCTTATTGGACTCTTGGCTTTTCTATAGTTAGGAGACCAGTGTTTTCTCTTAGATCATGATGGTAGAGGGTCAAAACTTCTCTTTCCTGTACATTCTCTCAGCAACTCGAAGTCTATGAGAAGTGACTCAGGTACAAGAACCACATCTCCAACACTTGCACCACTGATATACCATGATTTGCCAGCAACCAATTTTAATGATCTTCCATTGTTCTGTTTTTAAAAATTTTCTTATAATGTTCAATATGAAAGTAGAGGTAAGAATCAAACCAGGGAAGTCTTTCATCATAGATCACTAATGGCATTACTTCAATACTCAAAACTTTGTTAGACATGTAAATAAGCAGGAAAGACAGAGACAAAGACAAAGAGACACAGACACAGGTCCTGTGACGTAGCTTCCTGTGTTTGACTTGTTTGGCACGAGTTACGTGTTTGTATCTCTCTCTGCGTTTTTCAAACAAACTTTGCTATCTATCTATCTATCTATCTATCTATCTATCTATCTATCTATCTATCTATCTATCTATCTATCTATCTATCTATCTATCTATCTATCTATCTATCTATCTATCTATCTATCTATCTATCCGTTTTTCCTCTTTTAATAATCCTTAATTGTTTTTGTCTTCCTGACTTGTGCCTGTAGTTAGTTAACTCGACTATCACTAGTGTTGTTTATATTTATTTTCTCTCACTCACATCTCTGTATAATAAATCTGTTCGTGATTATAAGCACTATGCCGGTTGTTTGTCTGCATTCGAGCACAGGTGAGGACTCGTTCGAGTTGCAAACGGTGGCATTGGAGATGGAGGCATTGGAGAAACAGATTTGCGAGCTTCATGCAAAGCATGACCGGCTGCGAGAGTGGAAAGCGGCGCTGGAAACATCCCGGGCGGACGCGCACTCATCCCAGGTAAACTCCCTGGTTGAACCTAACGCTCCCAGCACATCAACTCCGTGTGCTTCTCTGCCCAGGCCCAGCGCACCTACAACTCCGGCACCGGTGCAACATGGACCCTGGATGCGGTCCAAGAGACAAGCCAAGCCCCGATCGAGGACGTCTCCACCTCCACCACCGGCCTCGCTTGAGAACCGCTTCGTCCCCCTCCGCGAGACGGAACGCGACACTGTTATTCTCGGAGATTCCATCGTCCGGCATGTCCGCGCTACCCGAGCTAAAGGTAAGGTGCACACTCGCTGTTTTCCTGGTGCTCGTGTTCTGGATGTCGCTGCGCAGGTACCCGCGATCCTGAACGAGAACTTCGGAGCGGTTGTTCTCCATGCCGGAGCAAACGACACCAGGCTGCGGCAAACAGAGATCTTAAAGAGGGACTTCAGGATCCTGGTGGAGACGGTACGCAGCACATCACCCACAACGAGGATCATTGTGTCAGGACCTCTTCCCACTTACCAGCGAGGGGCTGAGAAGTTTAGTAGACTTTTAGCTCTAAATGAATGGTTACAGTCATGGTGTCGAGAACATAAACTTCTCTTTGTCAATAACTGGAACTGTTTCTGGGAGCGTCCTAGGGTCTTCCGCCCTGATGGCCTGCACCCCAGCAGAGTTGGAGCAGCAGTGCTATCAGATAACATCTCTAGGATGCTTCACACCATCTGACTGGTAAGACATCAAGAAATCTTCAACTATCAGAACACGCATACAACAGACCAAATAGTTACAAGTTCACACACAGCCCAGTTTATAGAAACCGTATCTATTCCTCGTGTAGTAAAACCAAGAATTACATACACAAGATCCAGAAATAATCCTATTGCAGTTAAAACTGAAAAATGCCAGATAAACAAACACAACAAAGTTCTAAAGTTCGGTCTTTTAAACATTAGATCACTTGCACCCAAAGCACTGATTGTAAATGAGATGATCACAGATAATAATCTCGATGAACTCTGTCTCACTGAGACCTGGATTAAACCAGGTGATTATATGGGTCTAAACGAGTCTACACCGTCAGGATATGTTTATAAGCATGAGCCCCGTCAGACTGGTCATGGGGGGGGTGTAGGAACCATTTATAGTGCCTCTCTTAATGTTAGTCAGAGATTAGGATTCAGTTTTAATCATTTGAAGTGCTCGTTCTTAAAATTGCACTTTCAGACATACATAGAAAACTCGCTCTGGTCACCGTGTACAGACCCCCAGATATTTTACCCCAGAGTGATGACATCACAGACCATTATCTCATACTGTACACACTACCGGTAGAGCAGATTAACCGTGTTTCACCACGGTATCGACTTGGTAGGACTTTTGTTCCAACCACTAAGGACAGATTCATAAATAACCTGCCTGATTTATCTCAGTTTCACATTAAACCCATAACTGCTGATCATCTTGATGAGATGGCGAACAACATAGACCTTATCCTCACTAGCACTTTAGACACTGTTGCCCCCATCCGGTTAAAAAAGGTTCGAGAACAAGCACCTGCACCTTGGTATAATAGTCATACGCATGCCCTAAAGAGAACAGCACTTAATCTGGAGAGAAAAAAACAAGCGCTAAAAGCTGCTAGAGCTGAACACCTGAGCAAACTCATAGAAAATAACAAAAACAATCCCAGGTTCCTTTTCAGTACAGTCGCTAAATTAACAACAAATCAGGGATCTGAAAAATGTGTTCTATCACAGTTTAGTAGTGAAGACTTTATGAATTTCTTCACTGAAAAAATAGATAACATTAGAAAAACAATTGTGGCAGTTCAACCTCTGACAGCATTTCCCGACACAATCGTACCTACAACCCCACAACTACACTGTTTTACATGTATAGGACAGGAAGAGCTGTATGATGCTATTATGAAAGCTAAATCAACAACATGTCAGTTAGATCCAATTCCCACTAAACTACTGAAGAAAGTGTTATATACAGCTGGTAAACCTCTTCTCAATATTATTAACTCCTCACTATCGTTAGGTCATGTCCCTAAATCCCTCAAGTTAGCAGTTATTAAGCCCCTCATTAAAAAACCTAATCTGGATCCAAACACGCTATCGAATTAAAGACCAATTTCAAATCTCCCATTTATGTCTAAGATTTTAGAAAAGATTGTCGCTGCCCAGTTATGTAACCACTTGCAGGAGAACAATATCTTTGAAGAGTTTCAGTCAGGTTTTAGGCCCCATCATAGCACAGAAACTGCTCTAGTTAAAATCACTAATGACCTGTTTTTAGCTTCAGACCAAGGCTACATCTCCCTATTAGTTTTACTAGATCTTAGTGCTGCGTTCAACACTATAGATCATGATCTTCTCCTCGATCGCTTACAGAATTACATCGGTATTCAGGGACAGGCATTAAGCTGGTTTAAATCCTACCTGTCCAATCGTTACCATTTCGTAGATTTAAATGGAGAGCTATCCAGGATAATGCTAGTAAATTATGGCGTGCCACAAGGGTCAGTTCTAGGACCCCTGCTTTTCACAATATACATGCTTCCGTTAGGAAATATTATTAGAAGGCATGGAATTAGCTTCCATTGTTATGCTGATGATACACAGCTATATATTTCATCCAAACCAGGCGATACAGCTCAATTAGCTTGCATAACTGAGTGTGTTGAAGAAATAAGAGATTGGATGACCCATAACTTTTTGCTATTAAATTCTGATAAAACTAAGATTTTGCTCATCGGCCCAAAAAATAGTACACAGAAGCTCCAGCATCTCAGCCTGCATTTAGACGGTTGTTCTGTAACTACTAGTTCAACGGTAAAAGACCTGGGAGTTATTTTAGACAGCAACTTATCTTTCAAAAATCACATCAATCAAGTTACAAAAACAGCCTTCTTTCACCTTAGAAATATTTCTAAGCTAAGAAATATGTTATCTATATCTGATGCAGAGAAGCTCGTCCATGCCTTTATGACCTCTAGAATAGACTACTGTAATGCATTACTAGGTGGATGTCCTGCATCATTAATAAACAAGCTTCAGTTAGTTCAGAATGCGGCAGCAAGAGTTCTTACTAGGTCAAGAAAATACGATCATATAACCCCAATCTTATCGTCCCTACATTGGCTATATATATATATATATATATATATATATATATATATATATATATATATATATATATATATATATATATATATATATATATATATATATATATATATATATATATATATTAATACAAAACTAATAAAAAATGTTGTTACCCAATGAATGTGTCCAGGCTGAAGATCCACATATAGAACACAAGCAGAGAAAAGATGATGATGATCATGAGTGTGTCTGTTCTCAGTCATGTTTACATCACTGACTCCCTCTGTCTTATTCACATTAACCACAAACTTCTTACTGCCTTCTGTGGTGAGTGAGAGTCCGTACTTTATACACCAGTGGATTGAACGCGCAATGACAGGAAATTGGTTGTTCGGCTGAAATCGGCACGCAGTGAAAATAAAAAAATAATATTTCACCAAATCAATGGATCAAAACTAAAGTAACAAGTCCGTTTTAATAATGTAAGCAGTAAAAATGACAGATATTTGGGTAAAAATGTAATGAGTAAAAGTAAAAAGTTGTCTGAAAAATAAATAGTGGAGTAAAGTACTGATACCAGAAAAATCTACTTAAGTACAGTAAGTATTTGTACTTCGTTACTTCCCACCCGTCGTGATAGCATAATGTTGTGAGGGGACTTGGCAACTGGTCAGGGTTGAGGGAAAGCTGAATGAAGTAAAGTACAGAGATATCCTTAATGAAAACCTGTTGCACAGCACTCAGGAGCTCAGTCTGGGTGGAAGGTTCACCTGATAACTTGACAACAACCCTAAGCCTACAGCCAAGACAATACAGGAGTGTCTTAGGTACAACTCTGTGAATGACTTAGAGTGGCCCAGTCAGAACCCTACTGAACATTTCTAGAGAGACCTGAAAGTGGCTTCACCGATGGTCGCCATCCAACCTAACCAAGCTTGAGGAGATAGCCTATGAAGAATGGCAAAAATCCCCAATCCAGGGGTGCAAGCTTGTTGCGTCATACCCAAAAAGACTCAAAGCTGTAATTGCTGCCAAAAGTGCTTCAACTAAGTATTGAGTAAAGCATCAGAATACTTATGTACATGTGATATTTCTGTTTTTTCAATAGTTAAAAAATGGTTACAATTCTGGAATTCTGTCTTCGCTTTCATTATGGGGTGCTGAGTGTAGATTACTGAGATAAAAATCAATTTGAACGATTGTATTGTGACTTTCTGAATGCACTATATTTTGCAGTCTCGCCCCATCACCGGGTCTATAAAGAGTCTCTATAACTAGTTTGTGACTAATTGCTGTATGTCTGGCTTGTTGTCTGCCTCATTTTTCGGACAATTGCCTAGTCTTATTGTTTGCCTTTTGTAACTATGTTAACAATATATGAAATCCTGCACTAGGATCCATCTGTCTGCTTCTGAAAATTATGATGCTATGATCATGGCACACTGAGTTTGAGGATCTTCTCTGGAGATTCTCGCAAGCTATGTCAGATTGGATAGGGAGCAAGTCCGTGAATTAGATTCATAACTGTAATGACAAACGTGTCCTATACCCTTGAGGTGTTAATTATGTGTTAATAAATTAGGGAAAAAAGGAAACTATCTGAAAACTTTCTGACTCCACTGTATATCTGAAGTTTTTTGCTTTCTCTCCCACTGCGTATCCTCAATTCTATTTGCCAGGTTACCTGTAGATCCATAAGGCCTCCATCCTCCTACTTCCCGTGGCGCTGTCAAAAAGAGCCCGCTTTACCATCACTCTCTTCCAGATGATTAACGATGCCACTGCCTGCTTACACCTTGATCCGAGTGTGTGTGGGGAACTGCTCTGGAGTGTGCGAGGGTGAGTCTTAGCTACCTCGCTTTTCCAGAGAGAGCCTGGAGATCATTCAGCACTCCTAAGGGTTGAGGGAAAGCTGAATGAAGTAAAGTACAGAGATATCCTTAATGAAAACCTGTTGCACAGCACTCAGGAGCTCAGTCTGGGTGGAAGGTTCACCTGATTACTTGACAACAACCCTAAGCCTACAGCCAAGACAATACAGGAGTGTCTTAGGTACAACTCTGTGAATGACTTAGAGTGGCCCAGTCAGAACCCTACTGAACATTTCTAGAGAGACCTGAAAGTGGCTTCACCGATGGTCGCCATCCAACCTAACCAAGCTTGAGGAGATAGCCTATGAAGAATGGCAAAAATCCCCAATCCAGGGGTGCAAGCTTGTTGCGTCATACCCAAAAAGACTCAAAGCTGTAATTGCTGCCAAAAGTGCTTCAACTAAGTATTGAGTAAAGCATCAGAATACTTATGTACATGTGATATTTCTGTTTTTTCAATAGTTAAAAAATGGTTACAATTCTGGAATTCTGTCTTCGCTTTCATTATGGGGTGCTGAGTGTAGATTACTGAGATAAAAATCAATTTGAACGATTGTATTGTGACTTTCTGAATGCACTATATTTTGCAGTCTCGCCCCATCACCGGGTCTATAAAGAGTCTCTATAACTAGTTTGTGACTAATTGCTGTATGTCTGGCTTGTTGTCTGCCTCATTTTTCGGACAATTGCCTAGTCTTATTGTTTGCCTTTTGTAACTATGTTAACAATATATGAAATCCTGCACTAGGATCCATCTGTCTGCTTCTGAAAATTATGATGCTATGATCATGGCACACTGAGTTTGAGGATCTTCTCTGGAGATTCTCTCAAGCTATGTCAGATTGGATAGGGAGCAAGTCCGTGAATTAGATTCATAACTGTAATGACAAACGTGTCCTATACCCTTGAGGTGTTAATTATGTGTTAATAAATTAGGGAAAAAAGGAAACTATCTGAAAACTTTCTGACTCCACTGTATATCTGAAGTTTTTTGCTTTCTCTCCCACTGCGTATCCTCAATTCTATTTGCCAGGTTACCTGTAGATCCATAAGGCCTCCATCCTCCTACTTCCCGTGGCGCTGTCAAAAAGAGCCCGCTTTACCATCACTCTCTTCCAGATGATTAACGATGCCACTGCCTGCTTACACCTTGATCCGAGTGTGTGTGGGGAACTGCTCTGGAGTGTGCGAGGGTGAGTCTTAGCTACCTCGCTTTTCCAGAGAGAGCCTGGAGATCATTCAGCACTCCTAAGCACGCTCTCAATAATTCTTGGCCAACAATTTCTACCCATCATTACTCCGCCATGTTCAATGTCAGCTTTTTCTCTTCACAGTTTTCATCAGGTTGACCTTTTTCTGCTCCATCTAATGTGAAAAATAATGTGTGTGAGTGATCCATTTCTCTGAGCCATATAGCAATTAAAAGGGATTTTAAAAGGCTTTTAGACTCAATGTGTTTAAAATAAGAACTCCCATCACTGACTATACGCTATTACTATAATAATGTATCGGTCCTGGAGAACTCATCAGAATCGCATTTTTGTGCCTATAACTTTTTGACTATAACCAGTCAGTCTACCTAATGATGGCCAGCTATGTTGGATTTTTTTACAAAGTAAATACCACTTAAATTTTTATGCTATACTGTTGATAGCTATGTGCCTCAATGAAACGAAATTGGTCAGTTTGTAATTAGATACCATCTAATAAAAATGTCACAATGAACTGTCTCTGTATAATGACCAGAATTAAAATGCTACTTTACTTGTGATTGAGATACAATAGTATTGGGACACCTGACTTTTTTTTCCAGACATTTGTGGTTGATTAACAAGCTTTTATCATAAAGTTGGAGGCACACAACTGAATAAAATGTCATTGGTACAGTAGCATTACATTTTCCTTTTAGTGGAACTAGGAGACCTAAAACTGTTTCAGTTTGAAAATGCCCCTGTGCACAAAGCCAGCACTATGAAAATTTGCTTTAGATGGGTTGAAGTTGCTTGAGCCATGAGCCATGGCGTCCACCCCCAATGGGGCTGGAAGAGTAAGGGAGAACCAGAGGGGACAGTGCGACGTCTCTTGAGACACGAAATCAAATCTCTCAAGAAACTGCTCCACCATGAGAGGATGGAGCCGCCATTCCCCGGGTCTCAACCCCTCCCTCAACAGGGTGTCTGCTGCTTCAATCAACCGACCGGGGATGTAAGCTGCTCTCACTAAGAGTAGCTTCCCCTGGGCCCACAGGAGGATCTGGTGCGCCAGCCTGTACAGGGGGTGCAAGCACAGACCTCCTTGATGGTTGATGTAAGAAACCACTGAGGTGTTGTCCATTCGGATCAGCACGTAGTGATCTCTGATGTCCGTGAGAAAATGCTTCAACGCTAGAAGCACGGCCAGCATTTCCAGGCAATTGATGAGTAGATGGGGCCCTTCCCATAGACGTTGGGCGGAGCGACCACTCATGACTGCTTCCCACCCCATGAGGGATGCATCTGTCGTAAGCGTTATGTAACAACTATGAACTTCCAAAACAGGGCCGTGAGACAGAAACCCGGGATCTCTCCAAACATCTAAGGCATCGCCATTCAGCTGAAACCCCAAAACCTTCATGTGAGTGAAAACGACATCTCAATGCCGGACAGCTAACTGCTCTGATCGAGCTAATATTCGAGTCTCAGGGAGACCAGAGCCGCATAGACACATTTTCTGAAGGTCAAGTCAAAAGTTAATCAAGACTCTTGACTTGACCTTCACAAGGGTTAGAGGCAAGGCCAAATGGAAGAACCTGAACTTCCTGTGAGAAGGAGGGATGGACACATGAAAGTCTTAGATCTGATTTGAGACATGACTGTTTGAGGGTCAGCATCCTGAACCTAAGTCTTACGAGTGAGCGGTTCAGCTGACGTAGATCCAAAATAGGAGGCAACCCTACGTCCTTTCTGGGAAATATGAAGTACCGGCTGTGGAATCCGGACTGTCACTCTGAAGGAAGGACCACCTCAATGGCCTCCTTCTTCACGAGAGTGTTTACTTCTTATTCCATGACCAAAGCCTGCTCGGTTCCCACCAGAGTGGGATAAACCCTGTCAAAACAGGGCGGATGAGACTCAAAATGAATTGGGTAGCCTCGCTCTACAGTGCGCGGACCCACTGAGACACGTCTGGCAGAGCTTTCCAGGCGGCGAGTTCTCCTGAACCACTATGAGACTAAGAAAAGTGCCTGCTGGAGCCGGCCGTACCCTGAAGCACATTCAGTGGCACGGTTAACAGACCAGGTCCCTTAAGGGGCCGGGGCATGGTGGGCACCGGATACTGCGGTGCAACACACCCCTTCACTGCCGGCTCCCCAGAAAGTCCTATGTCTTGACTTTTTCGACATAGCCCTCCTATTGAAGATAACAGAGGTGCCTCTTTGCCGAGACAAGGGTAGACATGGACTGGCCAATGGCCCTAGCAGTCTCTTTAGTGGCTCCGAGGGCCAGGTCCACCGTCCAGATACACCTGCATGACAGCCATGGTGTGCAGGGATGCAGCAACTTGACCTGCCGAGGTCGTTTGCCTTACCTACAAGCGCCAATGTATTACGCAGGTTTTTCGTAGGTAATGTTGGGGTCTTGATGGATGAGACGATCCCGGGAGAGAGATAGCTCACAAGCGTCTCTTCAACCCGTTGCATTTCCCATACCTGTGTACTTTCTGCCCCATGACGTGTGAATGCAGCTTCCAAAAAGCGGCTTAAGGGGCTTCGCCCATAACAATGACACCTCAATGTGCAGGTCAAGAAAGAACAGGAGACCCGACATGGACGTTGCATATCGGTGTCAGAGAGCATTTGTCCAGCTTACTGGACGAAGGATCTTTCTGCTCATGAGCCGGCTAAATTATGTAGCTTGGCAACGGCGCAGGTCACAACCCCCGAAAATGCCCCAGGAACTGTCGTGCCGCTCCGCTTTAGTGAGAGCGGAACCATAAACACAAGGAGCGCGAGCGCTCTCCTCGGGGAGTGCTGCACAGGAGCGGAGCAATGGCATTGACATGCAGCCGGCTCTCTCGAGACCCGACATCGTGCTCCTCTTCCGGGAATATTTTAAATTTGTTTATTTAATTTTTTTTCTGATGAACAATTGACAGACAATTCAACACATACACACAGAGCGCTCTGTGAACAAACAGAAGCTGGGGCTCGCCTCACTCCATGTGTGTTTTATACTTCCTTGTCGTGACGTCACCCCGCCGGTGACAGCCAGCGTCCAATTTTTGACTGATTACACACATTATTTCAGAGCATTTTCCGGGCGCCTTTCCCAAAGCGTTTACATTGTTCATAGTTGATGTCACCCTCTTGCTGGTTCCGCTCACTGGTTCTTCCTCATACGATCTTTTTTTGCCACAGTCAACTTTTATAGAGACTAATTGATGAAGCTAAAATGTATATTTGAAATCTATTTATTTCTGTAAAGCTGCTTTAGTAAAATCTCAATTGTTAAAAAAGTGCTATACAAGTAAAATAGAATTTAATTAAATTGAATTTGATAATGGTGGGATGTTGGTCACTAATGTGGTCAACAACTGACAGACATAAAATTGTTTCCCCTTGGAATTTTTTCTGATGGTGAGAAAATTTAGGAATAAATAAAAAAAAAAAGTCATCTTAGGACTGTATTTTTCTTTACTGTTTTTTTATAATACAAATAATCTGACTATGTAGTCTCTTTTTTCTCTTTTTTATTATTATTTTATTTCTTTTTTTTCTTTCTATTATCAGCAACCCATGCTGCAAATGTGGCAAACCTCGCATTTCTTGTGGCTCTCTTATGAAAGAAGCAGATGGATCTTTTGTAGACACAGCAAGTCAGCTTTTTTAATACAATAATAGTAATTATGTGGCTTGCTTTCTTCCTAGAAAGAAATGTAACAGATGAGATGGCAGTGAGTCATGAATTTGGGTGTAGCATCAGGTTATTCTTTTCTCTGTGTGCTTTTTGGATGATTATCAGCAGTCACGTATAAAGGTCACAACACTGGCCGCATGTGACTCTCGGCATTGACAGGGACGCCAAATTTGCTGTGAGCTGAAAGGCATCCAAAGCCCTGCCAAAAGCATTTATTCCTAGATGTGCATTGATCACACTGTGGCTGGTCATTCTGGCAGGTTTTAAATAGATTAGCTCAGGCGACAATCCAATCAGCAAACAAACAACAATAGTAAAAACACAAAATTGGCAAGACATCTGTCAGTAGACTTCTTTAACCGGTTCACGAGCCTGTTCATGACTAGCCTGCTTAACTCACAGGAAAAAAAATTGGGAAAATGTTTAGGCCAGAGAAACCTTTTCTATCTCATTGTTTTAACAGATTTACCAGATCGATGGTAAACTTCAGTTAAACTACAGCAATGTGAGAATTGAGGCACGTTTTAGATCTGAGTAAACTTTGGCAGGATTGTTGCAAAATGCATGTACTTTTAATTGGCAGGCATTAAAATGTTAATTTAATATTAGCTCCTTTGTTTCTATAATAATTTTAATTGAGATATGAAAAGGTTAGATTCTCTTACAATATAGACTGTAGTTGATTTGCAACCATCACACTGGCATTTTATTAGTGCAGCATGTGTGGAATGTGAATTGAGATGTCAGATGTTTCTCGGTAATACCTCTTATTTCCTACCAGGCATACACACACGCACACATGCACATGCACACACACACACACACACACACACACACACACACACACACACACACACACACACACACACACACACACACTTACACACATGTATACATCATTTGGTTTGGCTGTATTTAATTTGATACACAAGGTTTCTCATTATTCATTTCTCCAGTTACATTGTTCTGGATCAAAACATGAGGTACACCAATTAAACTGTAACAAGTAAGCAGTGCCTTTAGGAAACCTCTGTGTATAAATCAGCAGTGTAATGGTTGCAAGCCGGAGGCAAGGCAGATTCAAATGACAAAAAGGGGAGAATTGTGGCAGAGATGATTATTTATAAACCATTTAATAGATTCCTGTAATTGAAAGTGTAAAAAGTTTAGCCGTCTGGAAATGCGAACAGCACAGAGACAGATCCAGAACGGCAGGAACGCAGGAAAGACCGATGCTTGTCATTCGCTTGGAAAAAAACAAAACAAAACAAGATTTACAGCTGAGGAATAACAAGAACGAGTGCTACAGAAATCCATGCCACATTTAAATGAAATCATTAGGTGCAAATGGAAAAGTTATTTATATTTCCTTTGTGATAATAATAAGATAATCCAAAATAAATCAATAAACCTTTATATTCAAGGAGGGAAATGTGACAGGCCATTCTGCTATAAGAAAATTATAATTGATAGAGTGGTGTCACCCATATGAGGATGGGTTCCCCTTTGAGTCTGGTTCCTCTCAAGGTTTCTTCCTCATATCATTTAAGGGAGTTTTTCCTTGCCACTGTCGCCACGGCTGCTCATCAGGGACAAACGCACACCATTCACCTTCACTGTTGTTTTCTGTAAAGCTGCTTTAAAACAATGTCTGTTGTGAAAAGCGCTATACAAATAAACTTGACTTGACTTGACTTGGTGTGATCTGGATTGAAGTAAAGTGAAGGGCTTTATTGCTTTGATACCACAGAAATTTTCCAACATTTAAACTGTATAAACTAAAATGATTCAGTATTATTCAGGTCAAAAAATTTAATGCAGATGACGCAGATTATGTAAGAATATCTTACATAATCATAATATTACTACAACCCGAATTCCGGAAATGTTGGGACGTTTTTAAAATTTGAATAAAATGAAAACTAAAAGACTTTTTTTTAATCACATGAGCCAATATTCTTCTATTCTATTTCAGGGAAAGCCTTGTGTATTTCAGCAGGACAATGCAAAACCCCATACTACAGCTATTACAACAGCATGGCTTCATTGTAGAAGAGTCCGTGTGCTGAATTGGCCTGCCTGCAGTCCAGATCTTTCACCAATAGAGAACATTTGGCGCATCATTTAACGAGAAATATGCCAAAGAACTCTTCAGCAGCTGGAAACTTATATTAGGCAAGAATAGGGCCAAATTCCAACAGCAAATCTCCAGAAACTCATAACCTCAATGCCCAGACTCAGTTTAAACATTTATGTTTTCTATGTTAGATTGTAAATAAAATATTGGCTCATGTTATTTTGGAAAATCTTTTAGTTTTTATTTTATTCAAATTTAAAAAACGTCTCAACATTATCAGAATTCCGGTTGTACTACTACTACTACTACTACTACTAGTAATAATAATAATAATAATAATAATAATAATAATAATAATAATAATAATAATATTAATAAAACATGAATTGTTCTACACAAAGTAAAAAAAAAAAGCAATTGAACTGAACACCCTGTAATGTCCATATGCTGTTCTATTTAACCTCCATTCTCCTAGTGATGGATGATGTTCCACTAGATTTTGGAGTGTGCTTGTGGGGATTTGTGCTTATTCAGCCATAAGGATGTTAGTAAAGTCAGGTACTGATGTAGGGTGAGGAGCCCTGGGGTTCAGTGTTCCAATTAATCCCAAAAGTGTTCAGAGCTCTATTGCAGGCCACTCAAGATCTTTTACTTTAACACAGGTTTGGGTTTTGAAGTGCAAGTAAAAAATCAAATGCTACTGCATCCAAAGACATCTTATACAATGGGATGCTTAACTTTTGTTTATATGCTGTATTTTTTGAGCAGAAATCAGGAATTTGGAAGTGAGTTTCTAAAACTAAACCTTATGCATTAACAAAAAAATGGCTTTCAGTACATTCCATGTATGATTCACTTACAATTATGGGCATATGGGTGATAGTGGGTTAGAGATATGGACATAGAGCTATGTATATTATTTTCTGGATGCTTACTTAAAGAATGTCATTCTTTTTAAAACACATTTTTGGGTCTTCACAAAGTTGATAGAAGACGGAAATCAACGCAGACTTTCCTGTACAACTTGAAAACAGGATAAGTGACATTCTTATGCAAATGTACAGCACCCTAAACTCCTCCTCATTCCCGGACTAGTTTCTAGTTAGTGTCATTGTTATTACTGAAGTGAAGACATAGTTTCGGGTTAACAGATTTTGGATTTTGGAAAACTTTTGAAAATGGCAGAACCTACTTCAAGGAAAAATGGGCATCTCGAATGCAGCACGCAGGAAAGGTTTACATATTTCAAGAAAGAGGAATTTGAAGTAGATTGGGAGAAAGTGTCTGAAGGGAAGTTCGGTCATGTGTACAAAGTCAAGCTCAAGCTGTGGCGGGAAAAATGTGCCATTAAGACTTTCATCACTGCCAGCGATTACAGGTATGGCTATCTGGTTGGTAAAATTACACTGAAAACTTCAAATGATTTGCATTAAGTTAAACTCAGTTCAGTTCAATGTTTATGGCTGATTTAATGCCTGTCATTGACACAACACTGCTTTACAGATATCTGGAGGTCTGTTTATCTTTACGTTATGTCTTCACATCGTGATTTGAAATTTTGTTTCCAGATTTACAAGTCTCCACTCCTGCTTGTATATGGATCACATAATATCATATGATCCTTTTCTCCTAGGAATGTTTTGCAGGCCTTCAAATTAGGGAGCATCCAATTTAAATACTTGATGAGTATTTATGGGCTGTACAAGGACTATTCCGCAGTGGTGATGGAGTACATGAGTAGAGGATCCCTGGATAATCTTCTAACAACTCATACACTTACATGGCCAAAGAAGTTTCAGATGATCCATGAGATTGCCATTGGCATGAACTTTCTGCACACCATGAAGCCACCTCTACTCCATCTGAACTTAAAGTTATCCAACATTCTTCTAGATGCTCATCTTCATGTTAAGGTACATAATCGTAATCAGTAGTGTTGGTGAAACCTTAAATTACAAAATGTTGTATATGCTTTCTGTAACAGTTCGGCTTACATAGAAGTGCCACCTGCAAGGTTTATATTAACATTGTAATGATCTATGCTATATTATACATTGTCTGGAAGCTCAATTCTGATTGGTTCAGAGGTGTGTGTTCAAACCGCTAGTTCTGGTCAGCCTATATCAATATTAACATACAATCCCAGTCACATACGTACATAGTGAAGCAGATATTGGGAACATTTCCTAATTTACTTACTAATCCAAATAGATCATTACTGTAATTTAATGCGTTTAATTTAACCTACATGGTGAATTGGGCGATAGTGATAAATAGACCTAAACACAAGATTAATAAGACAAATCAAAAACGTTATGGTTAGATTGAGAAATGTACCAAACAAAAATGGCATCTTTCTCTTTCTTACTCACTCTAATAAATATATATATTTATTTATTAAAACTATCATATTTCAACAATTCTTGTAAATGACCATGGTATAAGTAGAATAATCCATGGCTATGTGTGTTCCATTATTGTAACGCTTTCAATGGACACAACCATGCTCTGTTTTGCACCAGTCATTTAGCCTTTCATCCAGTAATAATGTACACATGGACTTCTAAGCAAGAACAGCTTAAAAATGAGTAATTATCGATATGGTGATTAAGTGTGTCTGAACAAGTTTATTTATACCTTTGTAAGGAATCTTCAGTGCCAGTTTCTTGTAACAGTCAGAGGTTAAGCATAAACTTACAGTTTGTCTTGAGGACAAAGGAGCTTGCAGTGGTAGCACACCAAGTTAAATTTAATATATAAAAAAAGAAACTAATGAGGGGAAAACTCTGCTTATAGTAGCTGCTAGAATGCACATGGTTGTTATAGTGAGAATTGTTGTTTATTAATGAAATGAAATGCAATTGTCTACAATCTCTAGAAAGGAATATTCACTTGAAGGTGGCATAACATCTCCCAGTCATTGATGAGTTAACTGTTTGATTTATTTTTCCTAGCATATATTTCATTTGATATTTATAAATTTCACAGAATTCTATTAAATCCAATTCACTAGAAGAGTGAGACTAGATCAGACTTCAGCAGCAAAAACTTTCCCGAAATTAATGTTTGTTAATTCTAATTTGTTTGTAGATTTCAGATTTTGGGATAATTCAATTCGACGACTCATTCGTTGAGCATTTGGTTGCAAGAGGAAACATTAGCTACGTCCCACCAGAGACCTTCAGCCAGAACCCTGAAGCTCCTACTTCCAAATATGATGTTTACAGGTAAGAATCCCAAAACCAGGCAGATTTTCTAATCACATTAACTCAGACAATGTGTGTGCCTTTGCTTTGCCTGATTAAGCACTCAATCTGCTATGCCTTAAAAACAGCTTCGCCATCATGATGTGGGAGATTCTGACGCAGAAGAGGCCGTACTGTGGTACATTTGAATCCTATTTTCAGATCTTAAAGCATTTGAGTATTAATCTTTTTTGTGCCACAGATCCCACTTTTTTTTTTTTGCTGTGTGATGCAGGAATGAATATGACTGAAATATTGATCAGGGTGACATCTGGCAAAAGGCCCAATGCGGAGAAGGTCCCAGATGACAAGCCTCCTGAGTGTGAAGAGATGATCAGCATAATGCAACAATGTTGGTGCCAGGATTTGAGTGAACGGCTTTCTTTTTCTGGTAAACTTTTTTTTCATATATAATCCCATCCTTTTACATATATTAAAAAAATTGCCTATGTATAACACATGCAATTTTCATTTATAACATTTGGCGGACACTGTTACTAGAGCAACAAGTGTGTCTGGGATTTGAACTCTGGGCCCTTAGGTTCAAAGACCAATGCCATAACCACTTAGCTACCACCTCCTAGTTACAGCATACACCATTATCCAGAGCAACTTACAATAGTGTCATTTATGCAACTGAGTAATTGATGATTTAGAGTCTTGCTCAAGGGTCCAGCAGTGGCAGCTTGGTAGGGATTTGAACTCAACCATCCATTCAGAAGTACAATGCCTTCACAACTGAGCTACAAAGATGGTTTAAGCTGTGGCCTTAGCAAATGTGTAGTCTCTGAATGTATGTCAGGGTCAGCATTCTAGATCCTGCGGTCAGAGTTTTTGGCCAAGAATGGGCTTAAAATGTAAATTATAATGAGATAAACGTAATCAAACATGCACATTACAGTAGCTTACTTGGACAATCCATGGCTAGGTGTGTGTTAGACTATTTGATTGCTCTCCATGGAGGCAACCATGCTCTATGAGCGAGGACACCAGTAAAATACTTTTTGGCCTTGACCTTCAGGAACATTCACCTAAGCCAAATAAAACACTTGGAGTAAAGCAATATGATTTGCAGTGTGCTTTTAAGCTGTTTGCGCTGTGCAACCCAAAAGGATGATATCTGTTTTTTTTCCTTCAGAGACAGTGTGCATGACTGAAGCTCTAAGCGAGGCCCTGAAACTCCCAGACAGTATTCCAGGCGGGGAGATGAAGAAAAGGTCATGTAAATTTGAAAAGCCTCTGCCATCCTTGAATAGAGGAGTAAGTGATGTTTGACCATGAAGCACTCTGTCAGCAGAAAAATGAAATCTCAGCTTAAATTTAAATCACTGCCACCTTCACACAAGCTCCTTCCCTTGTGGCTGTCAGCCTAGACCTAATACAGAATTACCTAATAGGTGTATTTTTCAAACTTGTTTTTCCCCTTGTATCATGAAGAAAAATTTACTTTGCACCTTTGCTTTTCCAGGACTCAAGCGATACACCCGATGGACAACATCCAGGTTGTTGTTTTTTTTTTTTTCCAAATATAACATTTTCTGTATTTTGAATATTCTCCATAGATTAAAACAATGTTTTGTATCCACCTTGCAAACAGAGAATGACGTTGTGTTTTACTTGAAATGCAAAGACTTTGAAACCTTTAAGAACGTCCTAAAGAAGGAGCACATCTCAACAGTCTTCAAAAATGACAACTCGCTCCTTCACCATGCCGTCGCCAGCGGCAATGCTGAATCTGTGAGGCTGGTGTTAAATCACGGGGCATCTGTGAACTGCCAAAATGCTAATGGATACACGCCGCTTGTTGTAGCATTGCTGAAAAAGTTTCATGAGATCTGTGGCCTGCTTGTTGAATGTGGTGGTGACGTCAACCTCCCTGAAGAGGACCTGTGGACGCCACTACATTTTGCGTCCCAGAATGGAGACGACCGGGCAGTGCGTCTCTTACTAGATGCCAAAGCGAGTGCCTACGTGAAAGACAAAGATGGATGGACACCTCTTCACCTCGCAGCTCAAAATGGTCATGAGAATGTCGTGCGCCATCTTCTCTCACGCTTGAGCAATGTAGACGAACAAGAAGAACGATCCGGAAGGACGGCGCTCCACATGGCCTGCGAGTACGGTCATCTGAACATAACTAAGATCTTACTTGTAAAAGGAGCCGATCCAAACAAGACGGATTACACTCAAGCCACCGCTCTGCACCTCGCAGCCGACCATGGCCAGTTTCGAGTAGCACGGTTACTAGTAACCAACAAAGCAGATGTAAAGTGCAAAAACAAACAGAGTTACACCGCTCTGCATTTTGCAGCCCTCCGAGGCTGCACAGGCATCTGCAGGCTCCTGCTGAGTCATGGTGAGGAAGCGAATGTCATGACATCACAGAAATGGACACCCATGCACCTGGCTGCGCTCAAGGGACACTCAGAGACTCTGTTGGTCCTGGAGGAGAATGGTGGCTCTGTGGACGCACAAGGTGAAAGAGGTTGGACGCCGCTACACCTCGCATGCCACCACCGACATGATGAAGTTGTCTCGGTGCTGATCAATGCCGGCGCCAACCCAAACATCTCTGAGGATGGAGGTTGGACACCTCTGCACTTGGCGTGCCACAATAGCGGCTTTGCTAATGTGCTCTTGCTCATTGCTGGGCACGCCAACGTCAACGTGCAAAACGGCAGCAAGGACACGCCGCTGCATCTGGCTGTGCAGTCAAGCAGTGTTCCGATTGTTAAAGCCCTGCTAATGAATAATGCGCATAAGGACATAGCCAACTCCAAAGGGTATACGGTATTAGATTTGGCTCAGAAAGGCAACAACGAGGAGATGGTGCAGTTACTAAAGCACAGAAAGACTTGGTGAGGCAACATCTATGACTAGGACAGACATTTAGCTCCACGCCTAACAACAACTATCAACAAGCAAAGAGAAAGAAGGGCTGCATTGATCTTGACTATTGATTGCGTCGCTCTGCATATGATTTTCCTGTTAAAAATATTCCTATTGATTGGACTCAGGGGCATTTTTTTAATGCAATGAAAAGGCCTTCCTCTAACCTGTAATTGTTAATAGTTCAATATAAGTTCAGAGCACTTTTTTGTCACAATTGCATGAACTACTATGTCAGGGAATCATTTACTTCGAACACCTAGATTATCTCTACCTTTGGATAAAGTTCATTCTTAACATTCCATTGCTTTAAAAGTATGTGCATAGCATAAATTTCACAACTGCTCCGACTGCATTCTTCTCTCTTCTACTTCTACTCTGGCTACAGTACGCCTTCAAATGTCAGCATTGTATTTTTTTTCTCTCATAATCTTAAGAAAGCACTGCTTGAATATGCGAACCTGAACTAATGACAAATCTATCCATTCAAATTCCATTCAAGTAAAAATGAAGCAAACCATGCCTAATAACAAGTCTAGGGACTTGTTGAAACATGCAGCAGATCCACAATGACTCATAGTTTCACAGCAATCTTGCTGAATCATTTTTACATACAAGTTTAGTTTTTTTTAAGCCAAAAAGCCTCCGTGAGCAATAATAATCATTTAATGAAAGAGCAAGCATCTATCATGCATGATATACAGCCTGCACTTTACTTTAAAGAGAAAAGAGATGCCAATATGAGAACCAAAGCAAGAAACATGGGGAAGGTTATAAGATGAAGGTTTAAAGTATAACACATCACATTCAAAATACTTTAGCAAAACTAGCAATGCAATCAGTCACGGTGACATTTTAAAGACTAAGTGATTAGGAGTAGCACACGCTAATGATACAAACAATAAAAAGGGCATTTCATTAAAATGTACTTTTCTTAATTCTGAAGATAAACCGAAGGCCATTGCTTTGGAATTTAAAACCCTAACATTTAGAATGCAATGTTACACAGTTATATGACCTTGACACAATGCCGTCTGTCTCTGAGAAACTTCAAAACGTTGCTATGCACTCCATAGAAACCTGTTTGAGGTCAAACGAATGAAGGAGCTGGTTTTACTGTTCTCGAAGGCAACCGAGTGTCAGGTGACAAGACCGCTGTTATATAAGTGCAACATAATGGAAGTGACATAATAACATGATGGCCGAGAAAAACATCTAAATAGGAGTGTAAATGAATTCACTTTTGATGTTTTATTTATTTCTCTGTAACGAAAAGACAGTGTAAGATTTTGTCATTAAAACAAGCCTTTACAGCAAACATTTGCACGTTATTACACGTTCTGGGTGTATCAAAAGAGAAGAGCTAATGAATCAGCTGTATTACACAATACACACATTATAATATAATAAGTGTCATCTTGATATTTTCCTACATACAGATACACAGTATATTACAATTATTTAGAATAACTATATTGTGACGGTGTATTTCCTTAATTTCTTGAGTTTTCAGACTGAAACTGGCTTTACAATCTTTAATAATAATAAACAACAAATCCTTAGCTTCCTGATGCTCACTGACAAATTTTCCCCCAAAGGAGAACCAGAGATATTGATTGGGTCCAGACTGTTGGCTTTAGCAAGAGGCTTGTTTTATTATGCTTGTCAAATGCTAACTAGATGCCCTATTAAATCACAGCACCATCTAAAACTCCATTTCAGTGCCTTGTGCTCGTTTGTGCTTTATTTTTTTTTTATTTTTTTATTTTGTTTGTGTAGAGCTAATGGTTTGCACTTTTTGTTCATAGTTCCACAAAATTAGTTTAGGCTGTCAATTATACCATTTCATTAATACTAAAATATCACTAATGCACTATATGGACAAAACTATTGGGGCACTTAACTTTTTAAGGCTTTTGTGGTTCCCCCCCAAACTCTTACCAAAAAGTTGAAGGCACCTAACTGTATAGGATTCATTAGTATTAGGGGAGGTGGTAACTTAGTGGTTAAGTTTTTATACTTTGGAAACGAAGGTCTTGAGTTTAAATTCCAGTCCCAACAAGATGCCACTCCTGAGCCCTTTAGCAGGGTTCTTAACCCCACAGCTGCTCAGTTTATCTCATGAACGAGATAAATGTAAGTTGCTTTGGATAAAGATGTCTGTCAAATGCTGTAAATGTGAGTAAAAATCTTTATTTTATTTGAACTAGGAGACCCAATTGACAATGCTCCTGTGCTCAAAGCCAGCCCAATAAAGATGTGATTTACATATTTCTGTGGAAAATGTTGAGTGGCACACTATAGGTTATATATATAACACACTTGGAGTGAGTACACATCTTTACAAGCGCATTCTAAAATCTAGTGGAATATTCTCCCAGAGTCGTCCACTTCTTTCAGCTTCTCTCTCAATACCCCCCTGTCCTCTACATCTGCCTCTTTCAAACCAACTACCTGCATGTCTTCCCTCACCACATCCATAAACCTCCTCCTTGGTCTTCCTCTTTTCAGGAACATCTTCCCAGAGTAGTGGAAATTATTATAACAACAAATGGGGACTAAATATGGAATTGGATGTTCAAAAACATACAAATCTTATAGTTTGGTGTCCACAAACGTTAGTTTATATAATGGTTTTTAGGCAGTAACCATGTGCCTGCACATTGAGATGCTTCTGATTTTTTTTTTTTAGAAAATTAATTATATTTAATGGTTTATTGTAGGAATGTGAAGGATGAACACCCAATTGTGTGTGTGTGTGTGTGTGTGTGTGTGTGTGTGTGTGTGTGTGTGTGTGTGTGTGTGTGTGTGTGCGTGTTAATTGAATGCTTTCATATTTAGGCATACCTATTTCAATCAGTCCCCTATTTTATTCTATGAAATTGGAAAACCTGTTATAGGCGTTTAAGGTCTTTATTTTTTTTTTTTTATAAAAAAAAAAAAGAAAGATAATACATTCTAAAATATCACTTACATGGAGATTCTGCATATTGGTGAAGGAAAAGAGTGAAATGGTTTAAAAAAAAAAAAAACATTTCATCTTGCACTTCCCATTGATCTCTCGCCAGAGGATATTAACCTCACAAATCTTCCCTTCTTCAAACAGCACGCCACATTTTTGCTCCAAGAGAAGTTCAAATGAACTCCAGTGTTTCGAGACATTCTAGTTATTTATGATTCCAGACCTGAGAGCAATGTAAAATGATGCTGGATGTGCCATGAATAAGCTTTAGGTGTCTGTTTTTTTTTTTCCAATCCAACTAAGTGGAAAAATCTTTTCCATCATAATACAAAAGCACCCAATGAATCAATACTTATTCAGGAATTATAGACAGGCATGAATCACAGCTATCACCTCAGATGATTTTCCAGCCGACTAAATGTATTGCTTCTGGTTGTAATTTGTGACAGTACGGGCATTGCTAAATGAATAAGTGATGTGCCGCTTGGGCTGAGTGAAGTGTCAGGCACGGTCTGTCGGGAGTGCCTTTATTAACACATTAGAAAAACAAACACAGCACCTGCCCCAGGCTCAGCTGGTTCAGTGTAATTGTCTATATCTTGGGTGAGCCTCGTCTCACTGAGCATGTGATTATAGGACAGCACAATGAGAGCTTCCTTTACAAGCCTCTATTTCCACTCCTCAATCTTTCCTTAACAGGAAGCAGCATGCTTGTCCTGTATCAGGAATTCTATTGTTGATACATACTTTGTCCATTCATGCAGTAATTTGCAGTTATATAAACAACTAATTATGTGGCAGCGGCACAATGCATAGAATCTTGCAGATACGGGTCAAGAGCTTCTTTGACTTCAACCATGGAATTGTTTTTTGAGCATTTTAGAAACTTCTGGGATTATTTATTTCACACAGCAGTCTCAGTTTTTAGGTTTGCAGTCTCCGTTTTGTCTCACCCTGTGTGCAGAGGGTCTGTAGTAACTCAGATAATCACTCTTTACAGCCGTAATGTGCAGAAAAGAATCTAAACATGAACAAAACATTGACCTTTAAGGTGGATGGGCTACAACAGCAAAAAACTGAACTAAGGTTCTAAAAAAAGATTCTACACCTGTCATCCAAAACAGGAATCTAAAGTTGACCATTGGCCAAACTGAGTGAAATTGTACAGGGCTGTTAAACTTGTAACCAAAAGAAAAAGCATCCTATTAGCAGCAGGACTGTGAGCAGAAATTCCTTATAGGTAAAAGAGGTTTAGAAGAGAACAAGTTCTGATTTAGGCTGACAGGAAGGCTTTAGTAAATCAAATAACCACTCTGTACATCCCAGAAAAAAATTTTCAGAATGCCTGACAGGTAGATGGGTTCTTCTTCTGTCAAGCCAAGAACAGAAATCTAAGTGTATAATGGGACCAACATAGGCATTTTACCAGTTGGTGTCTGATGATGCACTGATTTAATTAAGTGTATGTGTAATTCATTGCAGCATATGCATAAACAAAAGTTTGGAAACATCTTCAGGGTATTAGTAAAGTCAGGTATGGCTGTAGGGTGAGGTGACCCGGCATGCAGTTATCATTCCAATTGATCCCAAAGATATTCAATAGAGTTTCAGTCAGAATGTTTTTGTCTCCTTGACAGGGCTATTCAAATTTGTATATCTTGTATTAGAGCCATTAAAAATTAGTAAAATTCTATCATACTGACCACTGAATATTTAACTTGGCACCTCATGGCAAAGAAAATTTTAATCACTGCTCTTCACAAAGATGGCCTTGGATATTAGAAGATCGGTACCACCCTGAAACTAAGCTACAGTACAATGGCCAGGGTAATACAGAGGTTTTCCAAGACGGGTGCCACTCGGAACAGGTCTCGCAAGGGTCGGACAAAGAACTTGCATCCTTGTACTGTGTATCAGGAGCAGAAGCTGACTTTAAAAAACAGACGCATGAGTGCTGCAGCATTGCTTTAGAGGTTGCAGAAGCGGAATGTCTGCTTGCCAGTGCTCAGACCATACGGCACACACTGCAACAAGTCAAACCATGTCCTGTGGTCTAATGAGACCAAGATAAACTTGTTTGGCTCATGATCAGGGTCTGCATGAGTGCTGCTGGTTCTAAGGGGCTGTGGTTCATTGAGGGAAACATGGATTCCAACATGTACTGTGACATTCTGAAGCAGAACATAATGCCCTCCTTTTAAAAACTAGGCCGAATGGCAGTTTTCGAACATAATAACAACCCCAAACATATTGCCAAGATGACTACTGCCTTGCTGAGGAAGGTGAAGGTGAAGGTGATGGAGTGTTCAAGTGTGTTTTCAGACCTGAACCCAATTGAGCACCTGTGGGGCATCCTCAAGCGGAAGGTAGAGAAGCATCCAGTAGCTCTGTGATTTCATTTCACTTTAGCAAACCTTTGTCAAGTACCACAAATGCCAGTTAAAACTGTACTGTGCCAAAAGGAAGCCCTATGTTAACAGTGTCCAGAAGCGCCGTCGACTTCTCTTTGCTCGGAGGCATCTGTGTGATGGGATGGACCTTCACACAGTGGAAACGTGTACTATGGTCAGATGAATCAGTATTTCAGGTATTTTTTGGGAGGAATGGACGCTGTGTGCTCCAGACCAAAGAAGAAAAGGATCATCCAGACTGTTACCAGCAACAAGTCCAAAACCCATGGTCTGTCATGGTATGGGGTTGTGTCAGTGCCCTTGGCAAATGTAACTTGCACTTCTGTGATGGCACCATCAATGCTGAAAAGTACATGAAGATTTTGGAGCACAATATGTTGCCTTCAAGAAGACATCTTTTCCAGGGACGTCCATGCATATTTCTACAAGACAATGCAAAACCACATTCTGCACACATTACAAAGTCCTGGCTGCGGAGGAATAGGGTACAGGTACTTGACTGGTCTCCCTGCAGTCCCGACCTGTCTCCAATAGAGAATGTGTGGCGCATTTTGAAGCGTACTATTGCCCACCTTAAGACTTGTTTGCAGAAAGAATGGGACAAACATAAAACCTAAAACATTTAATCACTTGGTGGCTTCAGTCCATAAACATCTTTTAAGTGTTGTGAAAAAGAATGGCAACATTAAAAGTGGTAAAATTTTTACTGTCCCAACTTTTTTAGGAATGTGTTGCAGGTCTGAATGACAGGAAAGGATGTATATTTACAAATGACAAGAAGTTGACCAAACAAAACATGAAATATTTTGTGTTCATATTGTCTGCAATGAAATACAAGTCAAAGTAAATTTACAAATCACTACTTTCTTTTTTTATTTGCGTTTTCCATACTGTCCCAACTTTTTCTGATTTGGGGTTGTTAATAGACCGCAAGAGAGAGAGAGAGAGAGAGAGAGAGAGAGAGAAAGAGAGAAAGAGAGAAAGAGAAAGAGAGTAGGGGTGACAAGGAGAGAGATATGGGTTATTAAGTATCTTTATTGTTGTATAAGTTATAAGTTATTGACACAGTGCAGTTGGGGACTCCGGCAAGACTCGCTATAGCAGCATAACCAAAAACATGTGAGAGTGAGGGGATGACAGCATACAAATATCCTAGTTCACCTACCACTCTATATCCATGAGCCCTCCGAATCTGCTCCTTACTAACCTAAACCTACTGATCAAAAGCTTGACTAAATAATTTTTTTTTCAACCCCAAACACTAATTGGAAAGTTGTTCTATAACTGTGGGTCTTTTTAAAAAAAAAAAAGAAAGCTCTGCCCCCTGCTGTAGTCTTCATTATTTGAGGTACCAAAAAATAGCCTTCACCTTTTGATCCAAGTTAATGTGGGGGATCATAATTTTACAGAATTTCACTCAGATACTGCGGCGCGAGACTGTTAAGTGCTTTATACGTCATTAGTAGTGGTTTGTTATAAATGCAAGATTTAAAAGGGAGCCAGTGTAGACTAATTAAACAAGGGTGATGTGGTAATTTTTTTGTATCTGGTAAGGACTTGCTGCTGCATTCTGGACTAACTGAAGCTTATTTATGCACTTACTAAAACAGTGAGAAAGTAAAGCATTACAGTTGTCTAATCTAGATGTAACAAAAGCATGAACTAGTTTTTCTGCATCCAATAATGACATCATAGTTCAAATTTTTGCAATATTTCTGAGGTAAAAGAAGGTGATCCTGGTAATGGTATAGACATGAGCCTCAAAGGAAAGACTAGAGCCAATAATCAAACCAAGGTCTTTTACTGCTGTATACACTGAGACGGAAAGACCATCCAGAGATGCTACATAATCGGAAAGTTTACATGTTAAGCAGAAGCAAATTAACAAGCATCCACTGTCTAATGTCCTTTACACACTCTACAACATTGTTAAGCTCTCTCTCATCTGGTTTTGCTAAAACATACAACTGTGTATCGGCAGCATAGCAATTAAAGCTAATACCATGTTTATGTATAATTTTCACACAGAGGCAAATATATCAAGAGAACAGAAGTGGGCCTAAGACAGGTCCTTGCAGAACACCAAATATTTACATCTGAGAGTGTGGAGAACTCACCATCTACTGAGGCTCTTGACCTGTTTTGCATGATTCTATGCATTGTGCCACACAGGCCATGTCCACACTAATAAGTTTTTGTTAGAAAATTAATATTTTTCTCTTTGTTTTGGCGTTCTGTCCACACTAAGACAGCATTTTTATTCAACGGAAACATAGCTTTTTAAAAAATCTTAACAAAGTGAATACATTTAAAAAGGCCATTTTCATAATTCAAGCAAGCATTCGAGTGCAACGATGCATTTTTAGTCATTGTTGCGATGTTTCAAAGAGGCTAAAAGTAAATAAATTGAAATTTAGATGAATTACAAAGATGGAAGCGTCCTACGTTTTGTACAGAGATGTTTTTAGATTTTTATCTATGTATAAACAACCTTTGAAAAACGATTAAAATGTAGGTGTGGATGCAGAGCCTTTAACATTAAAAATGTATTTAAAATGTATCCGGATTAGTGTAGATGTAGCCTGCCACACTGAACAGATAAATGTAATAATGCATAGATGTACAGGTGTCCATATTAAAGTGGATAGTACAGTAAGTGCATGTGATATAACATCAACTGCTTTTTATTATCATTTTTTTTTAAATACATTATGTGAAAGGACAAATAACTGTTAATCTGTCAACAATTCGACATGACTTTAGGCCTCTGCACTTGCCACTATACATGCCTAAATTTCCTGGCTCAGCAGCAACCAGTGTTTTGATATTATAAAGGGATTCAGCATCACTTTCAGCATTGCTTTTGGCACAACACCAACAATATTGTCATACGAACGCATTTGATCCTTTCCCCTCTGTTACCCAGTGTGTGCCTGGATCAGTGTAATTTTCTGCCTGGCTGGCCTCCTTCAGATTCCTTCAGGAAAGTCTAAAGCTTTTAAAAGGTGTATAAGGAGAGGTGAAATATTTCATTACATCCAAACTTTAATTTGCTTTCACGGTGAAGAGAGCGCTTTGCAGTGTCTGCAGGCCAAAGCAGTAAATTCAAACCTGTCCTTTTTATCAATCATGGCTCACTCTTTCCCCATTTTTCCAGCAGTTACACTTGGCCTCAACACTATTTTAATAAACCACTTGCCAATGATTTTGTAGTAAATCAAGTTAGACTCGCCTGTGCTTAAGACTTTGTAATACAGAATTAAATGTTAAGCAGGAAAAATTCAATCAGCAATTCTGCTGCCATGACATGTAATCATATATAATATTTTCCACTGTTCTGGGAGGATGTTCCACTAGATTTTGGAGTGTGGTTGTGGAGTGCTAATTCAGCCGCAAGGATGTTAGTAAAGTCAGGTACTGATGTAAGGTGAGGAGGCCTGGGGTGCAGTCCACTTTCCTACTTTCCTACTTCAATAGTGATGAGGTCAGAGCTCCACAGAAAGCCACTTAAAATCTTCCACTCAAACACAGGAAAACCATATTCATATTCTTCTTGGATTTGTGCACAGCAACACTGTCATCCTGGAACAAGTTTTGGTCTCCTAGTTCAAGTTAAGGAAAACATATAATGCTGCCACCTTCAAAGACATCCTATACAATTGTTTGCTTCCAGCTTTTTGGGAACAGTTTTTGGAAAGAACTGTATATTGTTCCAATACGTTTGTCCATATATCTGGAAAAGTGGCAAAATTCTTGTTTGTGGGTAATGATCATGCTTGGTATAAATGGGCTACAACAGCAGAAGACTGCATTGGGTCCCAGGAATCTTCGATGGGTATACACTTTCCAAAACTAGACCAGGCAATCTTTTTACTTTAAAGACTGTCATTTATTTTAGAAAATACTAGATAACCAGTTCCTGAAATATTTACCAGGGTGTCTCGTACAACCTTGCCACAAAGTCAGTAGGATCACTGTTCGTCCACCGCACATGATCCAAAATGCAGCTGCGTAACCTGCCTAAGTTCTCTCACACCACCCTACTCCTGTGCTCCCTCCACTGGCTTCTAGTAGCTGCATGCATCAGATTCAAATCACTGATGATTGCCTACAAAGTCAAAAATAGTCCAGCACCCTTTTACCTCAAATCTCTTATTACTCCTCGCTCTGCACCACGCTGCCTTGATTATCTAGCACTGGTCCCACCTGGCACAGAAGTGGTGGAATGGACTTCCCCTAGATGTCCGAACAGCTGAGTCACTTTTATTTACTATCTTTAAATGATGGGTAAAGACTCTTCAAGAAAACACTGAGACTAGCACTTTTTTCCCATGTTTGTTTTGTTTATAAAAAGAAAATAGTGCTATTATTCCTCTCAACAGTTTTAGACTGTTGATTTACTAATTAATGAAAGCACTTTTGTACATCCCTCTGGATAAAAGCATCTGCTAAATGCCGTAAATGTTAATGTTTTCGTTATTTGAATGTTAATGTGAATATCAACTTACTCTGGCTTACACAATATGGACAAATGTTTGTGGACACCTGACCAAAATATTTAATATGTGCCATTTTAACAATCCATTCCACATTTAGGTCCCAGTTGCTGTTATAATATAACATACCACCACTCTTCTGGGAAGATTTTCCACTAGATTTTGCAATGTTTTTGTGGAGAATTGTGCTCATTTAACCACAAAGGTGTTAGTAACTATGATGTAGGATGAGGAGGCCTGGGGTGCAGTCAGTGATCCAATTCATCCCAAAGGTGCTCAATAGGGATGAGGTCAGAGCATTATAGTAGACCACTCAACATCTTCCACTCCAACCCATGTAAACCATATCTTCTTGGTGCTGGCTTTGTGAACAGGGGAACTGTCATGTTGGAACAGGTTTGGGTCTCCTAGTTTAAGTGAAAGTAAATTTTTCAACATTCTACAGCCTCCAAAGACTTTTGATTCAATTGTTTGCCTCTGATTCAGGTTGAATCAGAGGCAATTTTGGTTGAATGACCAAGACTACAGTGTGTACCTAATAAAGTGGCTTGTGAGTGTATAATGTGTGTGGAACTCTGTTTAAGCTGCAGTGCGAATGTTGGACCTTTTATCCTTCACACAGTTTAAAGCTCTCGGCTGGTGTGTGCTAGTGTTGTAAGCAGGGCGCAGTGCCTCAGGTCCCTTGCCGTCTCACTCCACAGATGGTTGCCATGAGGCTAATGACACTGTGGTATCCGAAGTGCACACATGCACATCAAGCTGCTTCATGGCATATTATTTAGAGAGTGCCCCAGGCATCAGTCTCACAGAGTAGAAAATATTGTTTCATGTAAAGCTACAAGGACAAAAAAAGATCACATTCAACAAGATACGTTACACATTACCTGATAAACAGTGTTGGTATCATCACCAGATGTTATTATACAACTCAATTCAAATTTTTTTATTTTTTTTTTATTTTGTTTGTGGCATAGAATTTTGCAGTATATCATTTCCACTTCATTTACAGTCTTAAATCTTAAGGTCCTCAGTAAAACTAAAATCCTTTTATTTCAAATTTATCACTAAATTATAAATAAATAAGTGTAATAAATAGGTCTTATAAGGTTATTTTTTAACCATATTCATTTATTAGATTTATACATTTGAATAATTGGTCATTTGTTGAAAACGATAAGTGTATCTGCTTTTGCCATAGTACAACATGTAAACATAACATGCTCGAAGCAGGCGTCTCACACTGAATGGAAGTTTTAAAAAAAGCGTGAACAGCCAATTACAGTAGTTAATTAAAACAATCGCTTGCATCATAATTGCACAGTCATTTCATTGGCTCCGAGTGGTGCACCAAATTTAGACAAACAGCTACAATTTGTAGTACCTTTATAATAAAATGTGTAGTTTTTCTAATTTTTCGTTCATATGAAACTGAACTCCAACCAAATTGTACTGTGTCAAATTTTCTCATGGGATCAGTTTGACCCTTAAGTCCACATCGTCAATCATCGCGTTGCTATGATTGAATGCATCTCGATAGTGATAGCTCAGTATACATCATAATGAATATTTGTTCTTGTGCGTGTTACATGTATGTTGTTTGTTGTGTGCTGAGCATCAACACTTGCATGATTAAAATGTTTTAAATATTACACCGCTGTTACTACCACTATGGCGACTGCAATTTTATAATCTAAATGATGTTGAATTCATATTTTTTAATTAGTAAACAAAACTAATACTGTCATTATATTAAAGCTTATACACTTCGGTCACAATTGTCCAGGAATGTCTTTTTGTTGCATGAGATGACACTGGGAAAGTTCTTTGTTTTAATTAATACATACTTAGCTTCATATGTACATTCGCGTCATTCCCGGTAATCTCCTTAATTTCGAGTTCCAACCTGAAAACAGTCTTTAGGAATCAGCTATATGTGGACGAGAGGTGTTTTTCATTGCTTAGGGACAAGTCAGAGTCTCAGCAGTGCAGGATCTTAATGAAAGCCTTGCGGAATTCGATATTGAAGGTGGTGTAAATGATGGGGTTCACGGCGCTGTTGACGTAGCCAAGCCAGGTGAAAGCTGTGTAGAGTTCTGCTGGGACGTTACAGTAAGTGTTCACTATGTGTGTGATGAAAAACGGCAGCCAGCATATAATAAATACACCTAAAAAAACAGGAGGAGAAACAAATGAAGTCACTTCATTTAGAACTTATCAGATTACAAGCCTTCAATGTGATGCGATTTCTACATTTTTCTGTAAAAACTTTCAGAAACATCTATACACAGAAAACATTCTGACACCGACCAAGTTATTTAAGGTGTTTTGAACTGTGTGTCACAGTATATTGAATTGCAAAATCTCATTTGGGGAAAAATGATTGCTAAACTATTCTATGGTAAGCTGCATGATTTTTCTTGCATGATTTTATTTTGAATTAAGCAGATAAAAAAAAAAAATCTCAAGTTGTAGCATTTAGTTTTGTTGTGTGTGTCCAATAAGCTGTCAGTGAAGCAAGTAATAATTCAGCAAACAAACATTATAAAATCAAGTATTGCTACATCCTGATCTCAGAAACAACAAAAGGCTCAAAGAAACCATAGAAAACATCTGTGGTAGATAAAATGAATTCTTACTCTAAGAAAAGTAAGAAGAATCCTTGACATCAGTTTAGCCAGATCAAGAACATCCTCTAGTGCAGTGGTCCCCAACCCCTGGGCCGCAGACCGGCACCGGTCCGTGGGTTAATTGGTACCGGGCCGCACAAAAAGAGTACATAACTTACATTATTTTCGTTTTGACTGATGTTTTATTTTGGATATTTACCGGATTCTCTCTGCCACATTTGCCTATGACTCACTCTAGATGCATGTCAAGATGCTTGCCTCGGTCACATGTCTTAAGCTACCTTCTTAAAGGGGCTGCTCCAGCTGGTAACACACAATACATTACCGCTAAAATTAAACCCCCAAGCTAGCAAAATTAACAAAAAAACAACACAGTGGATCCATGTTTATTATTATATTTAGTACCGGTTTTTATGCCGGTCGTATGATTTTATTTTGTTGCATTTATCCGCCACACCTTAAAGGCCGGTCCGTAAAATATTGTCTGACATTAAACCGGTCCGTGGCACAAAAATGGTTGGGGACCGCTGCTGTAGTGTATATGTGCCAAAGTCAACAATCAAAAGAAGAGTTTACCAGAATAAATACTTCTTTACCACAATATGAAAAGCCTTATAACAGGAAGACCAGATTAAAGACTGCCAAGAAAGAGCCTATGTAAGGCATGGACCATAAAGACAACTGAACATACATTTCACCTGATAAAACCAAAACCGAAAGAAAAATGCCCCAAGAACACACACAGAAACTGCTGCTATAAAAGCCTGGAAAAGCTTCACCAAGTAATAAACATTGGGTGATGTCTATGCATTCCAGATTTCAGCCTGCCATTGAGTGGAAAACAATTTCGCACAAGTATTAAAAATGAAAATGTAATGTAGGATTATGATATTGACGATTTTAACTGATTGATGTGATTTAATTTAATTTTTTCATAATTATTGGCACATTCCCAAACACGAGGTCTGTGCGCTTCTGATCTTGTGTGTGTGAACCGATCTCATTTGGAAACTTCTTCTGGACAGTGTAGAGGTGGCTTTGTCCAATCACTATTTACTTGTTAAAAAGGGAGACGACATAAAAAAGTGCATTTTTATAAAACCATTAAATTCAATTTTATCTCCATTATCCTATGAGAAACAACTAAAATAACAAAAACATCGTTCAAAACATGACTGCAAATTATTTCCTACTTTCTCCTGCAGGTTGTTCGATTCTTTACATTAGCTATGCAGATAAAATATTTGCTTACCGAGCACAATAGCCAACATCTGAGTGGCTTTCTTCTCTTTCTGCTGAGAGATTTTGCGCTTGCTGATGGACTTCACAGACGTCTGCATTTTGCCACTGGGAGACACCTGAGTCTCGAATGCTTTAGCCAATTTGGAGGCATCATAGGACTTTCCGTTCCTTGCTGGCTTGAGCTCAGGAGCGGAGGGTGCTGTGTCTATTTCAGTGTGGTTTGTACCAAGCAGAAGCCCATGCTGACTCTCACCTGCCTGCTCAAGTGTTCTCTGGTTTGGAGGATTAGGGTTTGTGATTATCCCCATTTGGCTTTCATTTTCATTGTTGGCCACCTCCTTTAGAAAAATCTGTGGTAGAAAAATAAGATTGGCGTTGGTGACATGCTCTAACAAAGTGTTGACTTTCGCTTTATTTATAGGCAAAATGCAGAATTCAACTCAGTAATGAAATGAAATTATTTGCCATAGTATATAGTCAGATCATACATGATCAATTGATATTCTGAAGGGTACTCTAGATCTGAAACGAATAATAACACAGAAGCACTCGATCTAGCGGTGTAGTACTTTAATCACTGTGGGGAGTCCATGAATAAAGTAAATCTGCTACATATTATCCCCAGTAGCAGAAAGCTAGATGTACAGTATATTATTTAAAAGTGGGTAAGAAGCCAGCTTGTTACAAACTGCTTGCTGTCTGTCTCTTTAAATGAGGTGCCTCTTTAAATCTATTATTAATGGACTCTTCTCTGAGGATCGCAAGCTTCAAAGCATCAGCTTCCAAATTGCAGTTAACTATAAAGACCATAAGAAGAGAATGCCACTGTAAATAATGTTGTGATCAGAGATCACAGAAAAGAAAGAAAAATTATAAAATATATATTTTGTGTTGTTATAATCAACTGTATTAAGCAAGAGCAAACATCAATGAGTTTAGTTACAGTATACTGTAGCCAAGTGTCATTTTTAAAGCATGACAGCTGATGTGATCATGAAGAGAATAGAGCCTAGATACAATCACCATGTTTAACAATAAAGCATAAACCAGTCTTTAAAGAGAGCCATAACTCACTACTGTCCAACACAAACCCTAGTCTTGTGGGAGTAGCCAAATTGTGTAATTGTGTGATTTTAATGGCTTTCCCTAGAGTTTACATATGATTTGTGTAAACAAAGTGACAGATAAAACAGATACAAATTAAATGTAATGCATGGTTGCATGTACAATTTATTTATTATTATTATTATATTTTCTTAATGGAAGCATCAAACCAAAAGATGCCGCAGACAAACATGAGACACAGACAAACCGGACGAAAGGGAGAGGTCAGCTGCAAACATATATGGACTTTAACTAGTATTATTATTTTTTTTTTATTTATTATTAACAAGACACAAATGACAGTATTAAAGTTTTGATACTGTAATTTGTGTATTGTTAGTAGTTTTATTATAGTAGTATTTACTGCAGAGCATCAACATCAGCAACACAAACACAAAAATGCACAAAAAAAAAAAGGTTGGCATACCAGGACTTTTTTCACCATTAGCACACCGTTCAGCACAAAGAGGACACAGAGCAATAGACATAGAACAATATACGTTTTTATAGCTCTACCAGGTGGTCTTGCAATTTACTTAATGTAGACATGCCAAAAAAAAAAAAAAAAAAGCCAAAAGTTCTGAGTCACAAATATTCTGGAAAATGAGGGAATTTTGACCTTTTATTATATATAATTTTCATGATCAGTGAGTTCCTGTAATTCAGGAGTCGGCTGTATAAAATAATTTCAGATGTAGTTTTCAAAAGAATAAATCAACCCCTTTCTACTTTTATACAAAACCACAAAATATGCATAGATCACCCAAAACAACATGAGAGAATCATCTTCAAAAAGCTAGTCAGAGCACTAAGACAAAGATTGAATGGACTGATGATTTGGTGATAAAAAAAAAAATACCCTAAAGGCATGCTTTTCTTTTATAGAAGTAAAATCTAATACATCACATTTTTGTTATTAACTGGGAAATTCCCATTGGACTTCAGAGCGACAGTGCACAGCTTCACATCATCGGGGTGAGTGCATTTCTGAAACAAGAGCACAGAAGAGCATTCAGTCAGAAGACACTGATTGATGGGTTCAAATTGTGGACAATGTCATACGCTCTACTCTGAAAAGGATAATCATAACAGAGATAAATAAAAAAATAAAAACACAGTAAAATAACCTTAAAATAGAGTGCTGACCTCTCCAGTAAACAACTATTACTCTGTTGAAGCATTATGTCAAAAGATATTTTTATATGATGGCAGAGGCATTAACAGTATAAGACTAAAATTAAAACTGGTTTGATATCATAGAAAAACTTTATTCATGAATCAATTAAAATAAAAAAATTATAATTAAACATGAGAAAGTAAAAGCAAAAAAAAAAAAAATGATTTCAAGGGAGGAATATTCTCCATAAAAGCATTCCAGTGAAAGCTGCTACGTTAAAGATAAACTACAGGTTAAGTGTATGTCCAGCTAATAGAAATGTACAGGTCAGCTTTCATTTTCAGTATTGCTTGTATTGACTTGTTTTCATGTCCCTATAGGCTAAGTGGAGCAAATGGTCTAAAAGGCATTGTTATGGCTAAGCTGCTTTCAGTGGTAGATACACTGGCCAGCCATAACATTAAAACAACTGACAGGTGAAATTAAAAAACATTGATTATTTCATTACAATGGCACCTTTTCAAGGGTAGTATATATCAGGCAGTCGGTTTTCAAAGTTGAGGTCCTGAAAGCAGGAAAATTATGCAAGCTTATGGATCTGAGTGACATGGGCAAAAATATCTGCTGGGAAACATTTGGTCCTCACATTTATATGGATGTTACAGCACCTACCTAAAAATGGAAAAACTCCTTTAAGAAAAAGGTATTTCTAAATGGCACTGGCCTCTTTGAGCAGGATAAAACCATGAAAAATGCCATGACCAAGAGCTAAAGCTATGACCTCCAGATTTGAAAAATCTCAATCCGATCAAGCCTCTGTGAGAAGTTCTGGCTTATTACAGGGCTTATGGAATCAGCTGCTACTGTAACATTTTGATGCAAAATAGCACAGCATACCTTCAGTGTTTTGTATCAGTGACTCAATACCTCAACTGATTTTTAGTGGAACAAGAGGGGGCTATACAAGATTAGACAGGGGGCTTTAATGTTATGGATGATCAATGGATTTATACACATATATATAGTACACAGATTCCAGTATATACAGAAGTGCCACTGAAAAATATGGTAAATTAATTTCTGCTCTGACGTTACCTTTAAAGTGCCCGTGTCCATGTTGCTGCTTGGGTATGTTCGCTTTGTGCAGACGCGTTTCCTCCGTCTACGCAGCACTACGTAGATCTGCACGTACACAAGCAGGGTGATGATGAAGGGTACGTAGAAGGACACAACAGAAGAGTAGACTACAAAGGCAGGGTTCGCGATTACGCACAGGGCATCACCGTGGCTCTCTGCAAATTTTTAAGCAGAATTGAAATTCAGTAAAAATGTGTTAGAAAACTTTTTTTTTCTTCCTTTTAAAAGGGCATAAAACTAGAGCAGCTCTCGCAGCATAAAATTACCTGTGTTATTGAGTCCAAACAGCAGGGGGCATGAAATGGCAAAGGACAGGATCCACACCACTGAGATCATGACGGTGACTCTCCTCTTGGAGCTGTAGCGTGTATTATACAACATTGGCATCGCAACTGCTGTATACCTGGGAAGGAGGAATAGTTTGGTCAAACGCAACGCTCCCACAAAGCTTTACATTTCCCAAAATTAAATTTTGCATCACTGTATATGAGCGAATCATTCTCTTGAAATGTTCCTTCACTGGAGATTTCATAGTCACAACCTAGTTATAATACAAAATACTAACCCAGTTAAAAAGTACACATTACAAAAGCTCACAATGTGTTTCCCACTGAGCTGAAACTCTTTGGATGCCGTTTTAATAATATAAATATTGCAGTCAGTGTTATTTCTAACTACTGGTGTTATAGGTTGTGAAAGAATGCAGGATAATACATATATAGTGTATAAAATCCCTGACATTATCATTCAGCAATAAGAGATAGTAAAGCCAAAGTGTTTATCATGGTTCTGCTGTTTGGGGTTTGTAGTGCCAATAAGCAACAGAATAAATTATTGTAAAAAAAAAAAAACTTTCAGTCTTGATTGCAGTCAAAGTCTTTCCTGTCATCAGCTGAACTGTAAACAGCTTCTGCAACATATCACACTCTTACTCTGTCACTGAGGCTCATTCCATCATTTATTTATTCAGTCTTCTTTAGTTAGATTTTTATCCTGGTCAGGGTTGCAGTGTATCCTATCCTGAAATCCATGCATTTGGAGCACCATGCACACTCAATCACACTTATTTGTACATAAAAGCAATTTATATTAGTTAATGCACCGAATGGCATGCTTTTTAAAGGTGGAACTAGAGACCTTAGAATAAACCCCAACACATACAGCAGAACATACTAGAAACAATTGCACCACTTAACAAGAAGTTTCTTATTTCCTATTAAAGGGGTTGCCATGTTTTAAAAAAATGTACGCCCAAATTACATATAAAAAAGTCAAAAATAGACAAATGGAATGGGTGGCAGAAATTGAAGTGGTTTGTGAATTTTATAGGGCTTCTCTTATTTGATACTGCATAGATATTAAAGCATGAAATCATGGCTCTTTCACAAGAACAAAACTTTACAGCAACTTTTCGACCTGCTTTTTCTTTTCTTCTGATAAAGAATGAGCTGCACACTTATTAACTGTTCAGAGGAAGGCAAGTTATTAAAAGAGTCAACTGAAAGTGCGGCACAAACTGTATTATTGGCAACATGGAATTAATTAGATTATTATTTTTTTTTATCAAGTTTATCTATTGGCCCTGTTATGCCATTTAATGTGACCATATTAAAGGTTTTTCTTTTTTAAATATAAGTATAGTATTTAAACAAGGACATGACATGTGGTCAAAAATATTATGCAACTATCATGTTCAACACATAATTACCCTCTGTGGTAACATTTTATAAGTGGTAAGACTGCATTCCAGCAGAACACCATCTTTGCTGATGATGCTTGGTCATGGTCATATGCAAAATGCCACAAAGTGTGCAGGAAATTTAAGTGTGCTAATATTAGCAGCTCTGGCAGATGTCATCGTGATCTTGAACAAGCTAACTACTTATGCAAAACAGCTCATTACAATTTAAAGTCAGTGGGTAGCAACCCATCTCATATAATAATTAACATTTAAGCATTAATAGGAAGGGTCTCTGCTCAATCTCTTGCTCTCTCGTGTGCACAGTCAAGCTGTGTGCCAAATTAGAGCCAGTTCATGCTGTTTCCTTGGAATGGGTTAATAAATAAAATGCCGCTTTTTTAAAAATAGAAATCTAATCAAATGATTTGATCACAGCACCAAAGCAAAACTTATGTAGAGACAATGCTGCATCTTATTTAACTAAGTGTTTTAATTAAATGATGGATTCATCGAGATCATGCATATAATTAAGCAGCAGTTGATCAGCCAATCAATAACATTAATTTGATTCTGTCTTCTTAGACACATTGCAAGTCCGAAGATTTTACACAACCAAAATATAAAATTGCTAATTAAGAATTTGTTTGGAATTAACGGTAAATTAATTGAAAAATTATTTTTGCGTTGAAGCAATTTAAACTAATCTCAAAAGGTTTACCGTCTCAGCACCGTGTTTAATAATCATTTAAAATCCCAATTAGGACCAACAATTTAATAAATCCCAGAGAGTTTTTGGATTCTTTATTTAAATGCGATTTGTTGTGTTCATGTTTTGGCAATGGAATTAACTGAACAAACCAAACAAATAAAACAACAACAAAAAAACAACCTTAAAAAAAACCTTGCTGTCTATTGAAGAGAAATTATGCAGATAGTTATAATTAAAAACAAAACATTTTAATTGCTTATCTAGCTACTTGGCGAAAAAGAAACCACAGTAAACCCTTAAACATTATTAGAACCAAAATGCTCCATATGGCCAAAAGTATGTGGCTGGAAGTAGTGAGAACACAAGTCTATAGAAAATTGTGGTATGCTTCAGTATTACAATTTCCCTTCACTGGAACTAAGAGACCAGAACTTTTTTCGAGCTTGACAATTTCCCTGTGCAAAAAAAGAGGTCTATTAAGTCAAGGTCTGCCAAGGTTGGAGTGAAAGAACATAAGTGTCCTGCACAGAGCCCTGAACTCAACCCAAATGAACACCTTTTGAATGAATTGGATAGCTGTCTGCACCCCAGGGCCTCCTTACCTGACATCAGTGTCTGACCTCATTAATGCTCTTGATGCTGACTGAGCAAATCACTATAAGCACTCACCAAAATTTAGCCCAGAAGAGAGAAGGTTATAATAACAGCAAATGCAGATCAAAATCTAAAATGTGATGTTCAGAAAGCAGATATTGGTGTGATAAAACGGTGTCCACAAACCATTTGACAAACAGTGTCTATAAAATATTGAACTCCTTTAGTCCTTG